>NC_065535.1:59853194-61331527 GCF_932294415.1 Quercus robur | reverse complement strand
AAAAAAAAAAAGTTGGAAGTTACTATTTTAGACTTTTAGTTGTGTGTAAAAATGTATGCATAAAGCATACATTTTAGTTGCTTATTTAGTTGTGTGTAAAAATGTATGCATAAAGCATTAGCATTAGGGGTGTAAACCCCCCTCTCCCCTCTCTGTTGCTATTTTACCAACCAACACTCCAAAAATCAAGTTTATCCGAGTATGTATTGCTATTGTTTTGTAGCAACCGTGAATAGTGAGTTCTCAAATATACAACATACTATTCATGAGGTGTAAACATAAAAATATATATTATTGGAGAGAGAGAGACATAGAGGAAGAGAGGAAAGAGAGATGGAAGAGAAGAGAGAGAAACAAAAATTTTATATTATTTGATTGTGTAATTTATATTATTTTATTGGATTGTATGTAAAAATAAAAATTGAGATATTGAATGTATTGATAAATGGGTTGATAAAATAAATAATGTTTAAGAATGTAAAATAGGTTTTCTTTCTTTTCTTTTCTTTTCTTTTTTTTTTTTTTTTTTTTTTTTTTTTAACATCCTGAAATGTGAATGCTCAACAAAATATAAATATTAGAAAGTCAGGAGCTGCAAAAGTAAACAAGTAACTCATTACAATTCATCCAAAAAGAAAGATTAACAAATCCTTGTTTTTTCTTTGGTGGTTAATTTCCAACGCATCTTCCCCCCATACAAGAATAGGAAGGTAGCAAGGATAATAAGGCAAGAGCACCCCAAAAGAGGAATTTACACATGGATACAGAAAGCATGGCCCCCATTTACCGAGGCATTGTCTTTTGATTCTTTAAAATCCTGGTAGTAATCATATAATTAGTTGTTTACCAAAACAAAATCATATAATTAGTTGTATTAATCTCTCCACCAAGCACATAATCATCGGTTGCCCTTATAATTGAGAAGGAAACAAACTCATAAACATTTGTACCCCATGTACGGAGGTGAAGCTTTTTAGGTGTAGAAAGTTGAATACTGAATGGTACTTTTGTTACTATTGAAAGGGCAGTGGCGAGACTTTTCGCTTTTCTTTTTTTTGAGAAATGCAGTGGTGAGACTTTGATTGTTCAATTTTCAAAGGAAAGAAAATCTGTTTGGCTTTTAAGGACATGTCCACATGAAATGTTGACAGATGTATGCCACCGAAATTTTTGACATGATAAATTGATAAAATAGTTAAAAGCATGTTTGCTATACAAAATATATGATGTTGTCAAGAAGTGCCCATTTGAGAACCCAAGGAAAAGATTCCTTATGGATAGCCTAATTCTGAAATCGTATGGCAGCAATGCCCCCAAGAAGGAAATATATTCCTGATTTAGTACAAACCTTATTCCTTGTTAAAATCATCTACTTTTTCATAATTTCAATACTTATACTACTTTTTTCAACAAATATATATATATATATATATATATATATATATGTGTGAAAATGTTAATAGATGCCCAAAGAGCATTAGTTTAGGAACTATTTTAAGAAACTTTTAATGAGAAAAAAGAATAACAATTAATTGTTTTGATGATTTTTTATATTTCCCATAAAGAGATGTCAAAATTTTCCTAAAGTAGCTTATCAATAATTACCCTAAAAACACTCGTTAATATGACCCATAAAATAAAGTTTGGGGATGGGAGAGGATAAAAAGAAAGAAATTATACTGACATCTTTAAAGTTTTCTATTATTACACTCACTTTCTTTCTATTTTGAAATAAGATACACGTCTCCTCTAAATTACAAACTATTTACACTAACCATCATAGATGACTAAAAAAAGTTCTGAATTTTCTATTTTACTATTCACTTAAACTATCATCTACACCCTCTCTAATAGGAAATTCGGTATTTATCAAAGTCTTTTGTGATTTTTTAAAGCATTTCAATTATTTAGAGGAAATCAGTGTAAATGGTTTATAATTTTAAGGGGGTGAATGTAATAACTAAAAACCTCATATGAGATTAGTGTAATTTACCTAAATAAAAAGGGAGTAAATTAGTATGTTTTTAATGAACATAAGGAAGTTTAGCCAAATAATTTCCAAAATGGATAGTCAATTCAAGGCATTACCTACTAAGCATATTCCATTCGAGCCTTCAATATATTGAGATTTTGGAAACACTTGGTAAGATATAATGCCAATAGAAACATAGGTGTCGATTGGCACCTACATCTTAATTACCATCAAATTTGAGTTTTGGATCATCTTACCTGCTTGAAACGTAGTTTAAATGTGCATAAGGATAAAAACAAGTTCCAAAACTCCTGAGGGATGGAAATGAGGGAGAGTCCAACCCTTTACTCCATTCTCCTCTATAAAAGAAAGCACCATTGCCAAATTAAAGGATTCCTGCAACTTTTAAACTTTCTTTTATTTATTTATTTTTTTTTTTGAGGAAAAAAATAATTATTAAAATAAAAGAGTGGAGAAGTTTTGCATAAATTTTGAGGAAAAAGACTAAGGCTCCATTTGGTTGAAGTGAAAATAGGAGGGATGGAAAATGAAGAAAGGAAAACAGGAGAGAAAATAATGTTTTCCCTTGTTTGGTATAAGAAAGAAAACACAGAGGATGGAAAATGTTGAGCTCAAAAATCCACCCAGGCCCACAAATTTTTTTCCTCCCGATTTGGGAGGAAAATTGGGAAGAAAAGAGAAAAGGGGGGGACTTAACACGTAAATTACATATTTACCCCTCTTTGGTGTGTTGCGAGCCTGACTTGTGAGTTAGGTCCTTTTTTTTTTTTTTTTAATTCTTTTCTTTTATGTTCGTACAACACTCTTTCTTTTTTCAATTGTTTTGGGTTTTTTTTTTTAATATAAAAAAAATTGTTTTGATTTTTTATTTTTTGAAAAAAAAGTTTTGGGTTTTTGAACTTCTTATCCTCTTTTTCTTTTAGTTTTTTAATGAAGAAATCATTCATACATATTTTTTTAATAAAATATAATGTATTATTTTTGTTTTACCTAAATTGGATATAATGGTAACTTTATACCAACTTTATTTTCTATCTTCTCACTTTCTTTTCAACCAAATAAAAGAGTTTTTCATCCCTCCATTTTTCTATCCTCCCAACCAAATACATACGAGAGAAAACTAAATCTTTTCTATCCTTCCACTTTTCTATCCTCTCTCCATTTTCTATCCTCCCACTTTTCCACTCCCCCAACCAAACGGACCCTAAGGGGAAACATTTAGGTTACACATGCAACATCACTCCTCTTAGAACTTTGAACACACATTCAGCTGCATACAATCAAACATTTCAATCTCTATATCAAGCAAGCTACAATATACACCACAACGTCCTATGTTTGTCAAAACGCATAACTCCCTCCACGAAGCAAGTAGGAGATTCGTGGATTTGAGAGATCCAACACTTCAAAGAGTCACGTTCACTTTTAAATTTGCCATTAAGCATTTTGTAAAAGGTAGTGCATGCAGGTATAAAAATCACAGCATTTAAACATATATCTATTTCTATATTAAAACGTGTTGATTGATGATGATAAGGGATAATAGTTATTGTGTGTGTGTCTCTCTCTCTATATATATACACAGACACACACATATATGCTATTGTATTTACATGATCATGTATTAGATTAGGGTATTATTTAATTCCTGCAAATGTTAGAATTAGCATTTAAGCCTATCCTACATTGTCACATGTTGACTGGATCAAGAGCATTGTCATCCATTTCTAAAAGACCAATCTACAAATCGAGCAGATAAGTGCTTGACACCTTCTCATCTTTACAACCTAGTCTTAGAATTCAAATCTATAATTTGTAGATCATTTTCATATCATATTTGCTTTTATTTTCTAAATTGTAACTAAGAAACAAAATAATATAAACTTTTGCTTTATAGAATGTAATTAAGACCAAAGTCTTGTAATTTTTTATTTCTTTGATTGTGCAAAAGACCAAAACCTTTTTTTTTTCTTTTTTCCTTTTGATCCATTGATGTAATTCATTCAATTATCAATGAAGAGATATAAAGAATGACGTTCATTCCACAAATTTGGAGTTGTGAAGCAACATCTTATAGGTGTATGCAAGAGGACCTTAGTACACTAGTCCTTAGTTGGCATCACCCATATTATGGATGAAGTGTCAACCAACCCTATGAGCTCTAGTTTGAATAGCACCTCCTCCCTCAATTAAAAAGGGTGAATGGGTAAGTTTGTAGGTTTAAAACTCATTAAACGCGTGTGTAAATTTACCAATAAAGAAATTAATTGAATTTTCACCCACAAAAGAGAGGAACTAATCCAAGGAATTAGTTATCATCAAAAAAAGAGGCAACATTTTATATGACATTTGTTGCTTTAGATTCCACCATAATACATATCATGGACTTTTAGCCTAAGGTCACATTACAAAATAAGGGTCTGTTTGGTACTGTTGTTTAAACAACAGTACATGTATTTCCACAATACTTTTCTCACCCATACATATTTCCACAACACTTAAACAACATTACTATAAATTTCTTACCAAACGGACCCTAAATTTCCCCAACCACAATTGTCATGGGAACAATGAAAGAATGCTTTTCACATGTCAACTTTTTTTTTAGCTAATTTAGAAATCCTAATATCTAAACCCCACCCTGAGGCTTGAACTAGCAAGCCTATGAAAAACCCTCAAGCCCTCATGGCAAAGGGAGGTACCACTTACGGTCATTCACAAACTTTTACAAAGCATAAAAAGGATGGAATAAGTGTGGCAATAAAATATGTAAAAAAATGATAGAAAATGTTTCAAATTTTTATCATGTGTGTTTGGTAGAGAGAATGAATATATATAAATATATATATATATATATATATATATATATAGAGAGAGAGAGAGAGAGAGAGAGAGAGAGGAAAAAATAGATGATAAAAAATGTGATTTGTATATATTTATTGTTATACCCTAATAAGAAGTAATTTTAATTTTAATTTTTTGAGTAAGAAAATAAATATATCATCAAGTAACTAAGTAGAGATGAAAACATCATATTTATTATTATTTTATTTTATTACCTATCCATTCTATATAAAAATAAAATAAAATTTTGATAAGCTTAATTAAATACAATGACAAAAATAAAAACATCATTAAAAAAAAAAACACTCCTAATCGTACTCATTGTAGATTTCTTTTTAGAAAAATAAAATGGTCTTGTAATAGGTGTCAAGAAAAACTTTTAAAAAATTGCAATTAAAAGGAACAACATAGTAAGTTTCATGCAAGAAACATTCTCTCCAAGTATTCTCAAGAGTATGGTCTCTTAACCCACCCCTTATACATCCGCCCTCGTTTCCTCCATATCCCATTTTCCATCATTTCCCAACCAGACGGAACATCAATGATTCGCATGCTAGTAACTCATGAAAAGTACTGCATTATATGCTTTCTTGCAATATGGTGAAAACAGAACTCATAATTAATTTTTTTTGATAAGTAGAACTCATAATTAATAAGAAAAAGTGGAAAGCAATTTACAATATTTACTCAAGTAAAAAAAAAAATTTGCGTAAGGCTATCTACCATGACCTCTCTTAGAGACTGCAAAAGTGAAAGTTCTATGCCATGACTTGAGGGGAAAATTTGATCATACAAAGTCTAGTATAGCTTAGGGTGAGTAACTGCTCATGCTTACAGGGCTAGACAACTAATTTCCCAACAAAAGCTCAAGAAAAGCAGTAAGGATTAATTAGCTACTATCTAAACATAGGCACCTGGTTAAATAAAAAAAGCAAACTTAACTTAAAGACTGTCAGGACCTCTTCAAGCATGATATGTGCGATGTAATTTGCATGTTAGCCAAAGATTGAAACCCAACAGATGTGTCCAACAATGGCTTATCATTCTAATAATTCGTGGTGATGGCTATAACGTTCTAAACCTTAACTTAGACTTTAACTCAATTGACTAACGTTAAGAGAGAGATAGTATCCTATAATATTAGGAAACATATTAGAATCAACTCAAACAAAGCCATAAATCCAACTAGTTCATTCTTACTTATCAAAAAAAAAAAAAAAATCCAACTAGTTAGGTTGGCATGTAACAAAGTAGATGTAAATTAAATAGATTGTTGGGTTACTAGAAATGCACGAGATATGATGATACTGATTGGTCCACACCCCATTCACCAAATTTGAGAAGTGCTTCTTGCAATGCTTTAATAAGCAGAACTCAGAAGTATAGTGGTCAGGCATGAACCCTTTCATTTTTTTCTCTTTCTTTTTCAGTAAATTACACACGCACCTAGTGTGTTTTGAACCCATGACACTCAAACCTAGCTCAAATATCACAAACATATGCTAGCACCCAGGTTTATCTATGGGCGGCTCCATTAGGTACTTTTCAATTCAATCTAATGTTTTACCAACAATGGTTTACAAACTGCAGAACCCTAATGGTAGGATATGAACAGCCATTTGGAGGTTGGCATGTATCTGGAAGACATGACGTGGTTTCTGAGAAGTATCCCTTTCTGTACTAATGAAATAAGTGGAACAGAACACCCGACCTCTAGTTGGTATGGTACCTCCAGCTTTCCCCACGTGGGTGAATCTGGCTAGTCCCCCCACCTTTACTATAGCCAAAAAAACAAAAATAATAATAATAATAAAATTATTATTATTAAATAAGAAATGACATTTCAAATGTATTTATCAAAAAAGAAAGAAATAACATTTCAAATTTGGAACCTAGAAAACTCTCAGCAAACAGTAACTAGAGCCCAATGAACATTCTTAAAACAGCATTAATCTTTGCATATAGTCAGTCTCTTCTATAAACATAAACTGTAGATACTAGATATCCATAACTTCAGTTCAAAAAAGTAAGTAACAAAAACTTAAGACAGTTTTAAAGTATTAGTTCATCCAACTATGGCTACCATAAGAGCTCAGCCAATATCCCCACTGCCACTAACAGTCTAACACAGAAGGATATATGATCAAGTACTTCAAAGTTCAAAAACCATTGACATCCTATAGAAGTCTACCTTGTTTAGTATAACAACCCCCTTAAATAATTTTTTAGGGTATTGCTGAATCCAAACTTTAGTGTCACGCTTTACACTGAACCACTGGAGTCAAAAAGCCCATTTGCTACAGAACTAGTGGGTAAATTCTGAAAATGACATAAACAATGCAAAAATGTGGAGTCCACTGTCACATGTGTGAAGGCAGCAAACTAAATATATATAGTATGAAATGGGATGAACATAACAAAATTCATAAGGTCGGTGATCCCAGAATTGAAAGAACCAAAGTTCTGCTCATTAACAACAAATAACAAATGGCTGTCAACATTATAAACATTATAAAAAACACAGTGCGAACAAGAAAAAAATGTGAAATTTGACCATACAAGAGCTTCTAATAGCACACAAAAGCACGAAAAAGTGGCAGCCAAAAAGACAAACAATTCACCACTAAGTAACATACTTGCAATATATAAACCAAGATGATGGCCACATAAATGAAAAAAAAAAAAAAAAAATCATTGTATAGTAAATTAATGAGCAACATAGTATTAAGAGTCTAAGATATGTAGCTGGCATGTACAAATCAATTTTAAATATCTTACAGGAGTTGGAACAGAAAATTGCCCACTTGCGATCCATCCCTAGATGTCACCATCCATTTACTTCCTTAACAAGCCCAGCCCTTGAGTTAAAACCATACTCGATTATTGTACATTACAAAGTCCTGGCACTATCACCCTTGAATTGTCAAAATCTTGCCAACGAAACTGGTTTCTTCAGATGCATCTTCATTACTGATATGGCATGAAAAGCTGAAAGAAATTCAATGATGAACTGACCAGCTTAGTATGAAGAACCTTCCTCTTGGTTGTGCAGAAGAAATTAGAGAAGATGCCGAACGAGGATGCTCACCCTCAAAATAAATAAAATAAAAATTAACACCACATAGCAAAATTTCCTCCTCAGTAGATAGAAGCATCAAATCTTGGCTCATAGAAACAAACTTGACTATTGTATGACTGAAGGGCACAGCCAGCAATCCATGACCAAACCTTCTTATCCACATCATATAGAAGGCCCTTCCCTTGGTTCCAAGAAGTGAAGCAAATTAAATTGTCCTGACCAAAGCACTCAAACCTCTCAGCTGATAACCTCAACAAAGCTCGAAAATACTTTGGTGGCATCCTGCTAATCTCCACCCACATGATTTTTACATGATCCAATTCCCAAATTCTCATACTCTGAAGTGTACTATAAAGGCCAATCCTTCCAACTAGAAACAAACGCTTCTGGGTTCCAGCAACTAAATACCCATCCAACAATGACCGTGGGAACTTGGCTGGAATGTGTTCCCAGTAGCCAGTATCCAGCCGATACATCATTAGACCAAGTGGTGAAAGGGTTTCCAAGTACAATTTGGAATCACAATATGCCATCTTTGAGGAGCAAAGATTGACTGCAGGCATTACCTGGTGAAGTGACCAAATGTTGAGCTTCGAATCATATACTTCGGTGGGTAAAGATTTGTCACCATATATATCACTAGTGGCTATAACTTTAAACGATCGGTCTGTCCTATCAACAACCATTATCAGTTGCCTTTGCTGATTATAATGCATAGTCGGCAACGTCCTCCAAGTTTGTGTGAGGGGATTACAAACTAGAGTTTTGAAAGTTAGCCCATCAAGCCCAGAAAAGCAAACAAGACCACCTGAAGAACCAACCAACCAGAATGCCCATGGAGGCAGAAACATGAACGGAATCCTATACCACGTTTTCAACGGCAAGCTGAAGACCGAGCATTGTGGGGTCTGAGAGTTCCTCCAAAATGTAAGAAGACAAGGCCCATGAGATGGCACTTGTGAGTGAAATTTGAGAAAACTACAATCTTGAAGAATAGAATTCCAACGTTTACAAACAGAACGTAGACGAAAGATCATAAATGGAGGAACCCTAGCTAAAATCTCATTCAACAAGTCTTCGGGCAACATTGCCCATATACTATCTTCCATTTGAACATCAGGGTGGACTGCTTTACCAAATGTAGCAGCTGTTTCCTCATCTAACCCGCGCGGTTTGGTCTTAATAACTTTCTGCCTCGAAGGGCTAGTGTTCCTTGATCCTACACGACCCAATGGACTTGTATTCCTCGACCCACCGCCCCTAACAGGTGACACTTGCTTAGGGCACCTATCACTATCATCTTCACCAAAAGACCCATTTTTCTTAGATTGAGAACTAGACACTCCATTCCCAGATTCAGAAGATTCCCCAACACCATCCATGGTGCTCAACTAACCCAATTTAAATCCTTACACAAACACCAAATGCAAACCCTAAATCTAGGCTCCCACATCCAAAGATCCAAACTTTCCAAGCCTAAATATTGATTTCTAACATCAAATAAAAAAACCCATTAACAAAAACTTAACTCGGAGCTGAAAGAATCATTGATTGAAACCAGGCATTACAGTTCAAATCAAAAAACCCTCAGTTTCCAGTCAGATTATGAAGAAAAAACAAATAATGTTGTAAATGATGAAAGGTAAGATTTTTAGCAGAGATAAATCTGAGAACAGAAAATTGAAGTTGTGGGTTTTCAGATTTATTACCTTTTGGTTCAAGAATCATCGGGTTTTTGCTTGGTCAGAAAAGCTTGTCAGAGCTTCGAGAAGTAAAAAGTTTCCGAGGGATCAACATTTTCACATTGTGTTTGGCTGTTGTTGTTGTTGTTTCTTTTTAATCACATAGTGACAAAACGAACAATAAAAAATTATAGATAAATGAGTGTTTGTTGTAGGAATGGTATTGTGTACTATATAGTTCATAAGTGTCCAATGAGAATATACCACATCAGCAAACAGAAATCTGTCTGTTACCGGTCAAATTTTCTAGTTTACCAGTTAATTTGACTAGAAAATGTACTTTTGTAGTAGTCCTACCGCTGCCACCTGTGATTAAGGTAGAAAATTTTGGGCATTTTAGGCAGCGTTTAGCTTAATTTATAATGTCTTTTAGCGAAAAATATTTTGCAGAAATGAAAATATTTTTAGATGTTTGGTTGCATTCTAAAAAATGTTTCGAAAAATATTTTCTAGTGTTTGGTTGTGTTATTGAAAATACTCTAAAAAACTCATTTTTATCATGTTTCTCACATTTTCCAAAGATCCAAACAAATATTATTACAGAGAATCAAAATATATAAACACAACAAAACAAAAATTAAAACAAAAAAAAAAAAATCAAAATCACAAGACCAATTGTGTGTGTGTGTGTGAGAGAGAGAGAGAGAAATCGGTTCGTGGGTGACTTGGTGGTGGCGACGGTAGTGGCAACATAGACACGGTAGGTCGATCTAAAGGTGGCGGCTCGATCTAGGAGTGAGTTGCTCACACGGTGGACAAATCGGCTCAAGGGTGGGTTGCTCATAGTGGTTCGATTGGCTTAGGAGTGGGTCATTCACTAGGTCACGAACCCACGGTGGTTCAATCTATTTTCCGATGGCTCCTGATCTCTCCATGCTCCATTGTAAGTGTCCTCCTCTCTTCTCACTAGCGCGGAGGGGAACATGGCGGCGCTACTCGTCGGAGTGTGGGGTGGACCTCAGACTAGCGTTGGAGTGTGGGGTGGAGCTCTGTCTCTCTCTCTCGTTGGTGCGTGGGGTGGAGTTGAGGTGAGCTTGGAGACAAATTTCGGACCGTATGAGGAGTGTGTGAGTGAAAAATTAAAGAAAATACTTGAAGGTAAAATGAGTCCTAAAATGAATTTACAGGTTTGGGGGCCGAATTTTATAGTCAATGCAATGGTTTTCTGTTTGACCAAATTTTACATGCGCAACCAAACACACGGTAGGGTGTAGAATATTTTCACAAATCTATTTTCAACCGAAACAAACACAGCTTGATTTAATTCTTTGTTTGTTTTGTCTAAGTTCTTAAAAAATGACTAACTTTTTGAAAAATTATCTCATTTTCTTATGTTTAGTAATAACTTTGAAACTAAGCTGCGGTGAGATAAAGTTATTTTTTAGAAATTTTAGGGGAAAACTGCATCTTAGCTCCATTCGTTTTGACATTAATGTTTTCTAAAAAATGAGTCATTTTTAAAAAAGTATTTTTTAACAAAAAAAATTTGTTTCATTTTGGTAGCATCCTTGAAAAATGAGATGCGGTTGTTTTCAATAGTTTTTATATTATCTCTTAACGTCTTTTATTTAGAGTGGCATGAGATAAAGTTGTTTTTCAAAAAATTTTAGTGAAAAAAAAAAAGTTTTCTTAAAAAAATTTATATTTTTAATAGAATTTTCTGTTGTTTTCTTTTGACATATTTTTTTCTAATACTACTAAACACAAGAAAACACCCCCCAAAAAAAAATAAAAACTATCTTCACAAAAGGTTTTTCTTTGAAACAAGTAGGTAAGTCGTATTTTTAATAAAGTTTTCCATTGATTAAAAATATTTTTCATTTAACCTAAATGCTACCAAACACAAGAAAATGCAAAAAAAAAAAAACTATATTTATATGAAGTTTTTCAACAAAATAAACAGAAGTATTTAAGAAAAAGTTTATCTTATAAGACTATATTATGAAGTGCTCCTCTTATAACATGTAAGTTTCAAGGGTTCACTGAATGGGATAAAGATACACCATAAGATGGTCTTTATAAAAAGATACTTTTTCACTAATCCGGATGGAAATTTGGTTAAGTGTGATATTGTTGGGGATAAGATAAATTAAATTTAGCAAGAAGGGAAAAAAAAATCAAGTATCATATTTTAATTTTAAAGATAACATACCTATATATATATATATATATATATTTTTTAAACAACAACAATTCAAAGAAAATGCACCCCTGTCACTCTTTTTATTTCTGTAATTGGGCTCCACTAAGTTGCTGGCCATTTTTTTTATTGGTCTCCACTTTGTTTAGTGGTTATGGCCTTGTGAAAGACAATAAAAACAATATTTTTTTTATTGGACTCCACTTAGTTGACAAATGTTTAATTATTTTTTTTTTTTTTGGAGAATCAAATGTTTAATTAAGCTAATTACTTTACTTACTCAAGAAAATAAGGTTCTTATGTCAGATCTTTGACAACTTGTTTAGTTGTTTTAGGAGCTTCTATGCCACAACCTCGTGAATCCTTCATACCACAAATCATATATTGCCATCAATGAGAGGCTACTAGTTTGTTTTTTTACCGTTTTGAAGCCCATTATAATAAAAAAGTCGAAGGCTTACATATAAAGCACAGCAACTCCCGATATCATTCTGTCACTTCCCAATCCATTACTGGCATGATATTATTTGCTTTAGTCACACAGACTAACGGCTTTAAAAATTAAAACGCATCATACCAATTAAGGTCCAAACCTTACATATAAAGCACAACAACACCCTCTACCCTAGTAATATTATGCATCTAGACTTCTTTTTTTTTTTTTTTTTCGCTCGCCTTTCTATTCAAAATTCAAGGATAAACAATCAAAGGGAGTTGAATCATCACCATAAAGAACAAAAATAAATAAATAAATAAATATCGTGGATCATATCAAGTTATCAACCTTCTCAGATGCACCTATTTTTGTTGCGTGTAGAATAATAATAAAGTTATATTACCTAGAAAGATAACTAAATAAAAAAAAAAAAGTTTTAAAAATAAAACATAACATATTAGGTAAAGAAGAATAAGTAAATATTTAATATAAATTGCACCTCAATTTGCTCAGCGTTAGTAGTAGATTCAGCACTGGAAATCTTCATACTTGAGAAATGTTACCTACCATATAAAATTTCCCACGCCATTTACACTAGCCCTACATACCCATCATCCTTTAACAAAAATATTGTTTAAAAAATGGGACTCAAGTCACAAGTTAACCTGTTTTTACTTTGAGTAAAAAATCTTAGGTTTGGGTTAGGTTATATAGTCTTATAGGGCTAGGTCTAATTTTTCCAAGTTTAACAAATAAGCTACCAAAAACTATATTTTTTGTCTCATATTTAGCAAATAAACTACTCAAAAACTATAGGATATCAAATGGACACTTAGTATATTCAAACACTAGTAATTTTTTTCATTTTTAACTCAATTTTGACCTCCAATCTTTTCACATCTATAGCTATTCATTTTCATTTTAAATCCAAGTTAGGCGAGTAATATGTGAAATTAAAGCTCATGATTAACCATATAATTTTTTATTACTGAGAATGACATTTTATGAGCCAAAATTGAGTTAGAAAATCTAATCCTATTGGTTTTGGTTTTTTTTTTCTCTACAAGCCACGAAATTCAACCAAAATTTTGGGGGTATTTTTACCACCATTAGCAATTTAGCATCACTTCATTTAAATTTTACCATCATAAACTATAATGTCTCCATTAGTTCCATCCTCCAAGAACTTTAGTATTAATTATGGTCACCCGTAGGTTCCAAGTTACTCAACTGATAAAGTCTCTTGTTGTCGGATAAGAAATTTGGGGTTTGACCCTCATTTATACCAAAAACCAATTAGTGTTTTGATTTAATGATAAAAGGCAATCATTAGGAGAAAATGCAATAGATTGAAATTATATCTAAAAAAATTTATGGTCACCCATAGGAAATTTCAAAATAATTTAGGGTTAAAACTCTCCTCACTCTCAACTATCGAATTATAAAAATTATAAATAAATAAAAACCCAAAATCTCCTTTATTAAAAAGAGGAGTATCGCCACAAATAAATAAATAAATGCTTAGGATATGCTTAGTAATCTCAAGAAAGGAATATGTTGTTGATCATATGGAGCTAGATATCGTTTTATTGCAATATGAGTATAGCAAGATTTAAGTTTGCAACATATTTATAGAGAGAGAGGATGTTATGTTCAAGATTGGCTGCTACACAACAAACAGTAACAAAGAACGATTGGTTGTTTATTAACTTTTTTTTCTTTTCTTTTTTTAATCTTATTTAGAATTCTATTCTAACTTAATCTAATAAGTGTGTGTAAAGCTCGTTTTTAAAGAGTTGAACTTCGACTCTTACCCCCCAACCCCACAAGAACTTGTAATTGTGAAGTGACCATCACGTTAATGGTACGCGGTAGTCTATTGTTTATTAACTAACCAGCCTCTAAATAACTTTCTTACAGCAAGTACTTTTAGGTTCTGTTTGGTTGGAGGAGTGGAAAAGTGGGAGGATAAAAAATTGAGAGAGGCTAGAAAAATAGAAGGATAGAAAAGATTTAGTTTTTTCTCATATGTGTTTGGTTGAGAGGATAGAAAAATGGAAGGATGGAAAATTCTTTTGTTTGGTTGAAAAGAAAAGTGAGAGGATAGAAAATAAAATTGGTATAAAGTTACCATTATATCCAATTTAGGTAAAACAAAAATAATACATTATATTTTATTAAAAAAATATATATGAATGATTTCTTCATTAAAAAACTAAAATAAAAAGAGGATAAGAAGTTCAAAAACCCAAAACTTTTTTTTCCAAAAAAATCAAAACAATTTTTTTATATATAAAAAAAAACCAAAATAATTGAAAAAAGAAAGGGTGTTGTGCGAACATAAAAGAAAAGAATTTAAAAAAAAAAAAAAAAAAAAAAAAAAAAGACCTGACTCACAAGTCAGGCACGCAACACACCAAGGGGGGTAAATATGTAATTTACGTGTTAAGGCCCCCCCCCCCCCCTCTTTTTCTCTTTTCTTCCCAGTTTTCCTCCCAAATCGGGAGGAAAAAAATTTGTGGGCCGGGTGGATTTTTAAGCTCAACATTTTCCATCCTCTGTGTTTTCTTTCCTATACCAAACAAGGGAAAAATATCATTTTCTCTCCTGTTTTCCTCTCTTCATTTTCCATCCCTCCTATTTTCACTCCAACCAAACGGAGTGTTAGTAACACTTAAATCTTAACCACTAAGTTGTTGCACTAACATAACACTAGCTGATGTGGATGTAAGTTTCCATGAGATCAATTGGTAAAATCTCTTGTGATCAAACGAGAAATTTGAAGTTCGATCATTGTCTACACTAGATATCAATTGATATCTTAGCCTTATAATAAAAAATATATTCATTACAGAGCAGACACCATAAGTTTGAAAAACTAATTTATCTAAAGAAAAAAAAAAGCAAAAAAAAAAAAAAAAAAAAATAGTGTTGGAGCATTTTAATATTAATTAATTAAAATGAATTTATATGACAATTGTGGGGTCCAATAATTGATGGGTCAGGCCCACTTGCTGATGGAGAGTTCAAAGGCCTAAGCCGAAAAAGGTCATGGCCCGAGCTCAAGAATAGTAAGGCCCAATTGGTCCGGGGAAGCAGCCGAGGACAGTGCAGTCCTCGGCTGACCCAAAGATCCACCCAGAACAGGGGCAAAACGGTAAAGGGACATGCTTGAAGGGAAATCTAAAATATCTAGGAAAGGCTGCCTTTACCATCTTCCCCATGCATATCTCTGCGCCTAACAGAGCCTTATCCATTAACTTTATGAACCACTCCCAACAACTTTGGGTTGGGATTGACAGGACAAGTATCAGTCTTGGAAATGTCGACCCTACACGTGGACGAAGGAAAATGAGTGCAGACTAGTATAAAAGGAAAAATAAGTAATATAGAGGAGGGCAGGACGACTGGCCAGGGGAGAAAAAAGGCTCCCAGCCTACCTCCAGAAGAAAGGCTCCAAGGGTGAAAGCGTTTAAATCACATGTGAACGCCACAAAAAAAAAACCATCGCTGGGTAACCGAGGCTTAGCCTTTCGAACCCACTCTCTACAAATGATATTGTATGGGCCCATTCTTGCGCGGACCCAATCTTACCGCGGTTCGTTGCGGGACGTGACCCTACAATTGGCGCCGTCTGTGGGAAGGCTTGCGCGTTAGCTCGAGCGGTGGTGAAGTTGAGCTTCTGTCGAACAAGGGTCTATGAGGGTGCCTTTATCACCGGCGACACATTATTGCTATTCCAACATAAGTTCCCACTAGGGGCTACGTTTCACGGTGTCAATGACATGGGCAAGTCTAAGGGCTTCAAACATCAGGCTAGCTTCCCCCACCTTGTTCGAGGAGCTAAACCTTCGGAAGATAAATAAATAAAGAAAAGTACAAGTTTTGGACAGAACCAAGGCCTTGTATGGTCCTCGGACCCAAGCCTCTGGGGAAACCAACTACTTACAAAGAAAATACAAGTTTTGGACAGAACCAAGGCCTTGTATGGTCCTCGGACCCAAGCCTCTGGGGAAACCAACTACTTACAAAGAAAATACAAGTTTTGGACAAAACCAAGGCCTTGTATGGTCCTCGGACCCAAGCCTCTGGGGAAACCAACTACTTACAAAGAAAATACAAGTTTTGGACAGAACCAAGGCCTTGTATGGTCCTCGGACCCAAGCCTCTGGGGAAACCAACTACTTACAAAGAAAAGTATAAGTTTTGGACAGAACCAAGGCCTTGTATGGTCCTCGGACCCAAGCCTCTGGGGAAACCAACTACTTACCAAGAAAATACAAGTTTTGGACAGAACCAAGGCCTTGTATGGTCCTCGGACCCAAGCCTCTGGGGAAACCAACTACTTACAAAGAAAAATACAAGTTTTGGACAGAACCAAGGCCTTGTATGGTCTTCGGACCCAAGCCTCTGGGGAAACCAACTACTTACAAAGAAAATACAAGTTTTGGACAGAACCAAGGCCTTGTATGGTCCTCGGACCCAAGCCTCTGGGGAAACCAACTATTTACCAAGAAAATACAAGTTTTGGACAGAACCAAGACCTTGTATGGTCCTTGGACCCAAGCCTCTGGGGAAACCAACTACTTACAAAGAAAAATACAAGTTTTGGACAGAACCAAGGTCTTGTATGGTCCTCGGACCCAAGCCTCTGGGGAAACCAACTACTTACAAAGAAAAATACAAGTTTTGGACAGAACCAAGGCCTTGTATGGTCCTCGGACCCAAGCCTCTGGGGAAACCAACTACTTACAAAGAAAAATACAAGTTTTGGACAGAACCAAGGCCTTGTATGGTCCTCAGACCCAAGCCTCTGGGGAAACCAAATACTTAAAAAGACAATACAAGTTTTGGACAGAACCAAGGCCTTGTATGGTCCTCGGACCTAAGCCTCTGGGGAAACCAAATACTTAAAAAGACAATACAAGTTTTGGACAGAACCAAGGCCTTGTATGGTCCTCGGACCCAAGCCTCTGGGGAAACCAACTACTTAAAAAGACAACACAAGTTTTGGACAGAACCAAGGCCTTGTATGGTCCTCGGACCCAAGCCTCTGGGGAAACCAACTACTTAAAAAGGATCCTCAACACTAAAGAGACCAGTACGGAATGGAGTAACGTGTGTCCAAAGGCATACTCGAAGTCACGCAATGCTCGGTCACTCCCTTGGATGAATTATTTAGAGTTTGTCGTTCTCAGACAGTATCCTCGCGCTTATTACAGAACGTTCAACCGTTATCTCGGTTAGTTTCCTAAGTTTAACTTACTATGAGTTATTATCATTATGCCTGATAGTGTCGGTAAATTAGAATTAGTTGGATTGTGTTTCAAGAGTTCTTGCTTTAAATACTGCCGAGGAGAAACACACATGGAGCACACCCATTCACAAAGTAGTGTTGTCAAAGGAACAGTATTCAAAACAAGTAAAGAAATTTCCATTTCGTTTAACTAAAACAAAGAAATAGTACAGCGTACAATTAAAAGCTGGAATCAGTTTGTGTCAAAACTCACTACATAACCAAGAAGAAAGGAAGATACAAGAGAATAAGATGAAGCCGAGGAAGTAGATCAGAGGAGAGGTTGGTTATAGCTCCAAGACCTTGTTCTTCCTCAATGCTTTCACATGCCCACAACTCAAACAGCAAAAGAGACCCAACTTGAGCCTGACACCGCTGAAGGAAAGGTGCAGGGAGTTGGAAGTTGAGGGGCTTTCTCTAAATATTTGCCCGCCACAAGGCAGAGGCGCTGATGGCGGAGAATCTTTCTTCTGACACACCAAAATTCTGGCATGAACAGAACCTGCTTCGGATTTTGACTAAAAGAGGGAGAGGCATCCTTTCCCCTCGATCGAAATGGAGTATTCTCTTGAACTTGTGCTTCCTGTGCCCATACCTCACTATTTTGAGTCTCATGAGGGCACGGCGCTTCCGTGGCGGAGAGAGTTCCTTCTTCCCAACCTTCGCCTCAAACATGTTGTGCTAAGGGAGGACAGCACTGAGTATAGGAGCTGTGATTTGAGAGAAAACTAAAGAATTGGTGCGAAAGTGAAGTAACTTTCTCTCCTATTTATTTAAAGAGATAAGGTGGTGGCATTTAATTCACGCATCGTCCCAAGGAACGCTACAGACAAGATGGCTTAGGCTCAATCTCCAACGCCACCTGCAACCAGAGGATTAAAGGAGTCTCTGGAAGGTGCACCTCGAACATTGGGACGCCAAAAAGTACTACGTAACCAAAAACTACATAAATACCCTTTAAGTTGTGGGCCAAGTGAATTCGCGGCCCAGGCCTGTTCTGCATGGGGACCCAGAGGCAATGGCCCACGCCGAGGAATAACCGTTACCGAGGACAACTTCCTGATCGGCACCTCGTGAAATACCTGAGGAAAGGGAGAAACTGAGCTCAAAAAGTTTTGGACAGAACCTAGGACTTGCATGGTCCTCGGACTCAAGCCTATGGGGAAATCAAGTACTGAGAAAAAATCTAAGTTTTGGATAGAACCCAGGCATTACGAAGTCCTCGGACTCAAGCCTTTTGGGAAACCGACTACTCGAATGGGGAAGGTTCTCGGCTCGAATACTGTAAAAGGTTAAAGCCAGTGCGATAAGGAGATGGCGAAACGACCCAACTTTCATTAACTTAAGGAAACTGTCCATTTGGCGAGTGACATGTCCTCGGATAGTTACTTCCTACACCATATCGAGCACTTAGCCCTAATCTTGGCTAATTTTAAGGTGAGTTTCGTTCCTCACTGGTCGGCTTTGCTATGTTAAATAATTTTATTAAAGTTATGGTGACACCTTTTTATTAGCAACACATTTTAGCCTTAGTTATCATTGATTCAAATGCTATATTACGGTGCCGAGCAGCGTTTGTAAACTTGTAAAAACATAAAAACATAACATGCGAAATAAGGTAACAACAACTTTTATTAATGTGAAAAATTATTACAACGTACAAAGAAGGGCTTAAACAAGCCTATACAAAAGATGAACTGCCAAAGCAACAATAGCATCCGCAATACAGATAAGTAAACAGTCAAGTGTCCTTTAAACTCGCCTTCAAAGTCTCTCCAATCTCTGCCTCAGTACTGCTCGTATCAGGAGAAGAACCTTCTTTAGAAAAAGATGAAGGAGAAGGAAGAAAAATCGGAACACATGGAAGCACTTCAGCAAGCTCTTGTCATCAAGGAGCGCAAAGGAAGAAGAAGATGGAGGACATGAGCAGAAGATGGAGGAGATGAATGAGGAAGATGGAGGACATGAGTAAAAGAAGGAGGAGAAGAAGAGGGAAGAAATGAAAAGAAAGAAAAAGGAGCAAAAGAGGGAGAAGGAAAAGCACCAGGATGGATCTGGTGGTGGAAAGAAGAAGAAAGAGAGGCAGAAGGAGGCGCCAGTGAACGAAGAGAGGAAGAAGCAGGGGCATTTAGTCCCTGCCCCAGTCCTGACTCCTAACACACTGGTGCCATGTTAGATATGCTCATGACAGAGCGGAGGGTGGTGATAATGGATGTCTTTGACTCGGTCACACCGAAAGTGAGATGTGACGAGTCCCTGCTTCGGATTTTGGCTAAAAGGAAGAGGAGACGAATCTTGAGTCTCCGCCATCCTTGCCTTGACCGAGCCATCTCGAGTTTTATTGGGACATGGTGTTTTTGGGAGTGAAGTGGTTTATTCATGGCTGACTACTGTGGTGAACTTTCTATCGAATAAAGTATAACCAGAGAGAAGAGGTGGACTCTGGGAGGAATCTGAGGGACTCAAGTATGAGAAAGTAAGCTTTTGTCTTCTCTCTTTATATAGGGGACGAGGAAAAGAGAGCATAATACATTCAGATCTCCAAGGAAATCTGCAAACATGAATGCGTCCGTTTAGTTCCCCCACGCCATCAAAAACTGTTGAATCTGGGAGGCCTCGTAGAGGGAAGACATTAAAGGCGCGCTTCAGATAACCAAACGGTATAAACGCATCATGCGCAAACCAAGGGAAACGTCTTGTAGGCCGGTACATTCCCTGGGCAGGTGAAGAGTCGCCAGCACCAGTCAAGGGATGAATTAAATGAGCCATAATAAAGACTCGGTATTACCAAAACCCCCCTCTCCAACCATGATGTCGGACAGCAGGGTTTTGAGGGGCTATTGTGGGGTCCAATAATTGATGGGCCAGGCCCACTTGCTGATGGAGAGTTCAAAGGCCTAAGCCGAAAAAGGTCATGGCCCGAGCTCAAGAATAGTAAGGCCCAATTGGTCCGGAGAAGCAGCCGAGGACAGTGCAGTCCTCGGCTGACCCAAAGATCCACCCAGAACAGGGGCAAAACGGTAAAGGGACATGCTTGAAGGGAAATCTAAAATATCTAGGAAAGGTTGCCTTTACCATCTTCCTCATGCATATCTCTGCGCCTAACAGAGCCTTATCCATTAACTTTATGAACCACTCCCAACAACTTTGGGTTGGGATTGACAGGACAAGTATCAGTCTTGGAAATGTCGACCCTACACGTGGACGAAGGAAAATGAGTGCAGACTAGTATAAAAGGAAAAATAAGTAATATAGAGGAGGGCAGGACGACTGGCCAGGGGAGAAAAAAGGCTCCCAGCCTACCTCCAGAAGAAAGGCTCCAAGGGTGAAAGCGTTTAAATCACATGTGAACGCCACAAAAAAAAAAACCATCGCTGGGTAACCAAGGCTTAGCCATTCGAACCCACTCTCTACAAATGATATTGTATGGGCCCATTCTTGCGCGGACCCAATCTTATCGCGGTTCGTTGCGGGACGTGACCCTACAACAATATAAATGTAAAAATGTGGGAGTTAATATGGAATATAAGGAGTTAGTGAAAATGTTTAATTTCACATTGAAAATGAGAGAGACTATTTTTTTTTTTTTTAATTGTGGTGATTAATGGACTGATATGTATTAAAGCAAATATTTAGCTAGATACATTCAGAAATAATTTCCATATTCATTGATGAGTAAATGACATTTTTATTATGGAAAATGAAGAGTCGTTCATCCAATTAATGGATTAGTTGTTAGGCCTATTTATTTATTTAGAAACTCTTTATCTCATCCATTCAATTGCGTAACTCCAACCCATCACTTCTTATCTCACCCATTCAATTGTATAACTCCAGCCCATCAGATTTATGTCCAGCAATTAATCTTGTAACACCCACTACATTAGAATAATAGACCTAATTAATCAGATTAATTTGGGATAACCAAAAAATTCAGAAATTACAAATTCTTATAATGTTGATCTAGCCATACGACATTTGTTGGGCTGTTGAGCTAGTGTTACGCCTCAATTCAAATAGTGTTGTGTATTTTCTAATAATACAAAGTTTAGCTACAAAATTAGTTGTAACTTAGACTACAACCTTACTCAATATCTTTTTATTGAAAGTGAATTTTGACAAATCCACCATTGGATTATATCTTCTTCTTATATCCTCTATGCTTATAAAATTTCTTGAAAATTAAAGATCAATAGTTATGTCATCAATAAATTGTTTAAATTGCAATTTTTTGTAATTTAAAATTATGTACAAAATATAATATTATAGATTATATAGTAAATAATATCCGATTGATATAAAATTTGACATGTGTATTAAAAGCATAAAAAATATTCAATTAAATGGTTAGATTTTCAAAATATATAGTAATTTTTACTTTATTAAGATTGTAGTCTTAGATTACAATTAATTTTATAACTAAATTTTGTCATTTTCTAATTTCAAATAAATAATATTTAGAAATATTATTTAGTTTCTTTAATTCTTTTTGCGTTATTTCCATTATTATTGAACCACTGCACCAACCAACAGCCTGCCGCTGCAAGCCTGCAACTACCTGCTGCTTGCTGCTGCACTGCACCACATTGCCTACTGCTGCTGCTAATGTATCATAGCCAACTACACAACACCAAGACAGATGCTCTTACATTATTTACTTTTATCAAAATCTTGATTTTTTGTTTTAAGTTCTTGAAATTTGTTAACATTCCTTGGGTGGTAATTCAAACTTTGAGATTCCAGTTTTATTTTGGTTTAGAGAAACTTTGGGAAAGAGTTAATAAAACTTCTCTGTTAAAAAATAAAAATAAAAAACTCTGAGCTGCTAGGCAGGCCCAGTAGCCCATGTTGATTCAAAGGAACTTGTAATGAGCCATACAACCACTTCAGGAAACTCCCCTAAAGAAAAGTAACAAAGAAACACAAAGACAAAAACCTACCAAGGGCCCAGCCCATTTTATTCATGACAGAGGACCCAAAATTTCTTTTATTTCTTTAGACAAAAGGTAGGAATGCAAAGGAGGAGAGCATAGTTGAAGAGTTCGGCCCAAGTTAAGCATTGGTAGTGCCGGGGAGTTTCATTGATTTTTAGTACGGACATTCATAGTGTTCCTTTACAGGCTACAGCTTGGTGATGAATTTGCAAAAAAAGCATTTATTACCCAAAAAGATTCATCTTATGCATGAATCACTAACCCAAGAAGACAGTATACCCATGTCAGGTTAGGTATTTCGCATAAATTCGGTTCTTATCTTAGAATAACAATGCGATGATCGATTTCCTTTAATTTGTCTTGTTTTTTCTGTCTTTACTTCTATTTTGCAATGATCAGAATCCTTCGCACGAGAAATTGCTCTCCTAATGCCTAAGAGCACTTGCAGCAGTGGAGCTAAATAGCTATATTGCTATTTTAGCTCCACCAAAACACCAAAAAGAGCATGCAATAGTGGAGCTATACTTATAATTTTTAGTTCAATTGCTATAGTGCACTGTAGCTGAGAGCTAAACAAAGAAAAACAATTTTTTACTCCTCAGCCAAATTAAAATATTATTTTTTCTTTCTTTTAATCTGCTCTGAATTGCAAATGAGTCCGGCTTCCCTTCTTTCTTCCTCCACTTTCCTCATCTTCTCTCTTCTTCCTCCACCGCCAGCCCAATCTCACAGCCCAGCCACCAACCCAGCTCCGACCCATCCCCAGCGTCGACCCATCTCGCCGATCTCCCCACCTATTCCGCCAACAAACCCATCTTGCCAATCAGACCCACTTCTCTTCCGTCGATTAGACCAAGCTGACCCAAGCCGCAAGCCGCTGATCCACGCCTCCGACCCACGCCTCTACCCAGTCCTCCATCTCAACGCTCACCCAACGCCAACAAGCTTGGGTTTTCTGAATTTCGTGGGTTTCATTCGTCGATCCAAGCTCTGGGTTTCATCATTGAAGCCGCCGCTGCTTTCCTCCGCCCATTGCTTTGGTTTTCCGTCGATCCAAGCTTTGGGGTTTTTTTTTTTTGGTTTTGCATTGCATGAATTTGATTGTCGTGGTATGGGTGTTGCCTGGTGGGTCGGGTGGGTGTGAGCTTGGTTGTTTTTTTTTCCTTTGTTATGGGCTGTGGTGGTGGTGGTGGTTGTGTGTGTGGTTGTGATTGATGTTTATTGTAGAGTATATATTATTTTATTGTGATGTTTATATTATTTTATTGTGTTGAAAGCTAAAATAGATCCACTGTTGTAGCATGTGTGTAGGTAAAATAGATAAAGTAACTTTTTGTGGAGCTAAATTGCTAAATTTTTAGCTCCACTGTTGTGGATGCTCTTAGGTGCACATAATTTTGCACCTCTTTCATTTTCAACAAAAGGCAATAGGCATATTTAGGTAAAAAATAATTTTTATATATAATTGGAATAGGACTATTACATCATTCGCATCAGTCCATATATAATCAATATATATATATTATATATATATAACTGAAACTTCTGACCTCTCCACAATTTTTCACATCAGCATTTATTTTTTAATTTTTAAATTTGATTTATTTATTTTTATTAAATATATAATCTCTCCTTTCTCTAACCAAAGACTCTTCCCCGATATAATTTTGAAACCAAAACGCCTTTGCCGACGCCATCAACTTTGAAAATCTCTCTACCCTTCTCCTTCCCCCAAAACCCAAATCTCTACCCTTTTCCTTCCCTTAAAACCCAACTCTGAAAAACTTTTAGCATGTGACCACTCCTATTTATTCTTAGAAACCATCTCCTTCCCCCCAAATTCTCACCCAAAACTCCTATAGCATGCAACCCCTCCTCTCTCTTCTTAGAAACCATTTGGTCTAAACTTGCTCAAGTAGTAGATATAGTACTAGTCTGATTTGTGTGAGCCCCGAAGCAAGATTTGGAAGAGGAGGATCAAGTTTATTTGGGCAACTCGAACTAAGACTCAGGTAAGAATCTCTATTTAATTGTTTATAACCATGTCTATGCATCTCCTAGATATGAGTTTTAGAACAATTTATTATATTTCAATGTGCAAGTAATTTAATTGTCAAAACGTATCCTTATGATTACACATATACAAAAATAGATGATTTTGAAGGAATTGGAAACGGCAGTTTTTTTGTTTTTTGGATTTTGGAACTGTAACTATTGTGTTGTTTGTTTCCACTATACTCTTGATTATAGTCAGTTATTGTTGAAATTCTAATTTGACTATGTTTTGGAGGTATTATGGTATTCTATTATTGTTGAAATTCTAGGTAGTTCTTTGATCACGTTATATGCAGGGAATGGTTGCAACAATAATGCAGGATGTGTGTTTGATAAATGTCTCAAAAAAATAAGGGCTTTGCTTCTCCTTCTTCTTCTTCACACTCTTAACAGTTTCAGAAAGAGGGTTCAGATTGTGTATGGTTGGGTGGTTGCCCCTCTCTGAACCCAATGATTTCATCAACTTGCCCTTCAAATCAACCACCCATGACCCTTCTCTTCTAAACCCTACACCCAAAGATCAATATCAAAAACAAAAAAAAAAATGTCTCAAAAAAATTGTATTGTGTCATTAATGAGGAAAACTGACGTTTTATACAAGTGCTAAGAGTAATCCAGTAAAAGCAACACTTTTCTTATGTTGCGTGTCACCATTGGATAGACACTTTTTTATATTACAATGCTGAATTTTTCGCTAAAATAAAAAAATAAAAAATCTGCCAGCAAGTGTGAGAAAGAGATAAAGACAAGAGACAGGATACAAAGGATGTATGGTTGTTTTAAGGGGAATCTTATAGTGGGTTGTATTTGAAATTGTGATATACGAATGGGTTTATATGATTTTGATTGGTGCTTTTTCTATTTGCTCCTGAGAACATGTTGGAAAACCAACATCAAAAGAGAAAGAATTAGAATAGTTGATATCTTTAATTCTTTTTTGTTCATGGTTATAAAACTTACTGCTGTATTTCAACTTCTTTTTTTTCAGGAAAAAAATCTTAATGCTTTTTTTTTTTTTTTACTTTAACTGTGAAACTTATATAATTATCTGTGTTATAGTGTTGGTGTTTGTATTGATCCCCTCTTTTTGTTGTGTTTTATTTGTGTGTGTGATTTAGATTGGTAGTAGATTGAGTTTGAGAAGAAACTATGGGGTCAAAGATAATAAATTTGGGGTGGATGCTTAGGCTCTTATGCTCAAGGGTGTGAAGGAAGCTTACTTATGTTATCAAGGTCACCTTACTTCATAGCTACTTAACCACAAAATTTCTTAATAAATATTTACACTCTTGATATCTATATATGCATCTCATATCTTAAAAATCTTTCATTTATAATAAATATATTTCCTTGGCGGAGCTTAAAGATTTATAATAAATATATTTCCTTGGCGGAGCTTTATATATAAATATATTTAGTACCATTTAAACACATTTCATAATATATTTAGTTTTCTTTGCTTTAAGAAATATTAAATTCTTTATATATGTCATTAGATTTTTTTTTTTTTAAGAAAAAAAAGTATATAAAGTTATAAAGAATTTTACCAACAAAAAAAAAAAATCTGTAATATTTTAAGATTATATATGTTTAGGATTTTCTCTCTTACCCTGTTCTCTTTGTGAAGCACTTTGGTTTACTAATATTTTAAGATTATATTTTCTTTTAATTCAAGGTATTGTTTTGTCTTTAGCTTTTTTTCAATTCAAAAGTATTAGCTCTATTAAAAAGCTTGGCTATTCTTGGCTCTATTCAGTTTATTGGCTCTATAGCTTTGTATTATAGATATCGTTCTTTTGGTTATTTGTTGTGCTTGCTTTTTAGATAAAATAGAAAAAGTTATTTAGTACGCACTAAATCTAGATTATGGGAACTATATTATTATTTAAAATTTTTTTAATCCATAACTCTTTTGATTGATATAAATTATTAATACACAATAAATCACTGGATGCTATTAAAAGAGAATTGGATGTCAAATTATAGAATAGAAGGGATTGGTTCTGTCTTCTGATTCACTGGATTGGCTATCTAATTCAATGGTATATAAGTAATTGAAGAAGGTTAATGATTAGGTAGTTCATAATATCAATTTGTTTGTTGATTTTTTGCTTTGTGTTGTGGGATTAATGGCAAATAAAGCATAATTAGTGTAGTTTTGCTAAAGGACTTTAAGGTTGAACTAGAAGCATTTCATATATATATATATATATAATCTGCATGCATATTTTGGAGGTGGATTTTTGTGTCTTAGATCCTAACTTGATATTGCTAAGATCTTAAAAGCATATCATTTAGTTTGAATATTTATGTATGTATATATGTGTATTTTCGAGCAAGTCTTAGTGCTAGAGCTAAAGAAAGTGTATGTAGGAATCTCCATCTTTAATCAAAGGGGAAAGTGTATGGTTCAAATGGATGCACCAAAACCCCAGGGGAGAATCCAAAGACTTAATTTGGTTGGAAATTTTTATTATTATTTGTGAATTTGAAAATTTTGGAGTGGGAGTTGGTATGGGGCCCAGAAAGACTTAATTGAAAACATAAAATTTTTATTATGTTTATCTTTTGCTGGTGAAGAGGGACTGAGGGAGAAAATTTTGGTGTTGAGGCTACTGGAGCTTGGGTTTTTCTCAAGCTTTCAAGCCTCTTTGTGAAGATACATAGGTGGGTTTTGGTTAGGATGTCTCTAAATTGTAAGCTCTCCGGCCTTAATGGTAGATTACCAAACTGTTCCAAGCTGAAGAAGGCAAAGGAACCTTTACATAGGCCTAATTCTGTTAGAAAATGGAGAAGAAAGCTTTTGTTTTTCTTCTGTCTTTTAGTTTCTGTTGTTCTGAAATAACTTTTAGATCAAAGTTGTGGGCTCCCATTAATTCAACTCATAATTTTTTAGTCATTAGACAAGGAACTTGAATTCAAATCTTGCCTACACAAAAAATTAATTGATATCTTGGCCTAATGATAAGGGTTATAATCATGAAACTAATGTCATAATTTTAAATAAAAAAAAATCCTATCGTAGTTATTTATATATATATATATATAAAAGATTTACATCAAAGTTAAAAACCTAAAAGAGGCAATGTAATTTCTCAGAAAGACCTGAGCATCTAACACTGAAAGCACAATTGATATCAAGGCCAGTTTGTGCAGTTCATTGCAGCCTAATTCACTGGGGAAGCTACCTAAACAGCTTTTGGAGTTTTAAAATCAATGGGTGTCAAATTGCTTCCTACTTTAGGATCCCCTCGAATTGATGCAGTATTAAATAATAATTGATTGAGATCAAAGTATGAATCCCTTTACTGTTTATATGTGAGTGTGTGTGTATATAATGTATTGTGTAATGCTTGAGTTCTAAAGATCTAAGGTATGTTATTCTAATACATGAGAGATTTGCCAAGGCCCACTTGGTTTATTATAATTTTATATAGATTATAAACCACTAGCATCATGCTTTAACTTCCTTATTATCTGAATCAGATCAGGTGTTGTGTTTATAGCTTTTAAATTGCATCTTTAATAGCTCTAGCCTTTTACTGTGTTTGTCTTGACTGTTTCATTTGACTTGAATTGTCTTTTACATTGCTTTAAATACAAATTTTGTATTTGTAGAACCAATTTTGTAGTCAACGTATGATCTCTAAGTTAATTACAGTTTAATTGGACTGTAGTGAAAATTGGAGTTCTTATAAAATAAAAAAGAATAGAAGAAGAAAAACATTTTGAATTGGACTATGCTGAAAAAATTGGTCAGAAATGAGAGATGGACTAGGGATGCAAGGTCGTTTGAAGCTGAAAATAGGATTTTAATACAGTGATCAGTTTTGCTATTATGATTATCGTTCTTTATGTAGTTGAATAATTGAGTGGCAAAAAGATCACAGTCCTCTTCAAATTCAAATAAGGGTAAGCATGTTATGGAAATATTCTTAGATAAGCGCATATTTCTGTGATTACACTATATGGCAAATACATTACAAGGCATTTGTTTTTAAACTATTGATCACTGTGTGTGATAGATCTCTCTATTGAATTGGCTTTTACATGTAATTTCTTCCTTCTAATTTGATATACAATTTAAGGAATCTATGTGCAAATTTTGGATTGGATATTAGCTTTAGGATGTTGATTATGATGACAGAATTTTGTATAACCTTAAACACATTCTTATGTAGTGACCACATGACACTTCTTAAAGCTTTTGAAGGATAGAAGGATGCAAACTGTAATGAAAAGAGTCCTGTCACCTTGCAAATGATAGAGGATATGAGAATGCAATTTGTGGATCTATTTAACATTGGCTTTGTAAACAAATTGATGAGTGCTAATGTAAGCTCTTTAAGATTTTCAAATTTTAAAGCATTTGATTTACTAAAATCTTATAGTTACTAAAAATTTTCCCGTGCATCGCATGGATTAGCGACTAGTAAAAAAAATGCAAAATTTATACAATTGTTAGGATACTTTTTTTTTATACCTAATTTTATTTGAGTACCACCTATTTATTTTCAAATACCACTAATAAGTTAATAGGTTTTCCCAAATATTTTTTACTCTACTATTATGTTAATAACAAACGTTTCATATCTCATCACTTAAATTGGGTTATGATATGAATTATCACAAAAACCCCAAAAAACTTATATTTTATCCAATTTTATTATCATTATTTAGCTAAGCCCAAAACCAGTCCTATGAACTCAATACACACATCCTATTCTATTTAAAATCCAAGAATACTTATGCTTGGCAATATTTGAAAAGCTCATGATTCAAATTTATGGCAAAACAATTTTATCAATGGAATTCAAATCCATAATCAAAGCCCATAGTTTAAACCAATAGCAATTTATTTATTCAAAACCTGATTCACATTAACAATATCAAAGCTCAATTCTCATTGGCAATATCAAAACCCAATTCTCGCTGGCAATATTTAAAACCCAATTCTCATTGGCTTATCAAAATCAAAACCCAATTCTCATTGACAATATCAAAGTCCAGTTCTCGCTGGCAATATTTAAAACCCAATTCTCATTGACAATATCAAAACCCAATTCTCATTGGTAATATCAAAGTTCAGTTCTTACTGGCAATATTTAAAGCCCAATTTTCATTGGCAATATCAAAGCCCAATTCTCATTAGCAATATCAAAAACTCAACTTACGTTAGCACTATTAAAAGCCCAAGCTAACTACTTGGCACTATTTTATCGAAAGCTCAATGTTATCAATACTTGGAAAAATACTATATCATAATTATTTCACTAAAATACTTGGCTTTGAGCGTGCAATGAGACTTTTTTGGGATTTAGTGATCTTATTTTATAGCCCAAAAAAAAAAACTGTCTTTATTTTTTATATATAATTTTTATTTTGAAAATCTAATTTATAAGTGGATAAAGTAATTTGAAAATCAATAGAAGAGTGACCCTATTTTTTAGGCAATATTTTAGTGGGAGTTAGAATTATATTTTTACTGGATTATCTTTTAGTTTTATCTCTATTTAAACATAGTGGTGTAAGGGCATTTTTGAACAAAAAAAAAAAGAGGATCCCAAAGGGGAAGCCCCTTAAATAATACTAGCCTCATCGCACGCGCAAGCCTCATTACACGCGTAAGCCTCATCACACGCACTTCACGGTGCGATGAGGCTTTTTTTTTTTGTTTAATTTCATAATTTTTCATTCATCTCAATTTGAGACGTTTCTCTCTTTTATCCAATTAAACTATATGCATAGTGATTTTTATTTTGAACATAGAAAACACATTCATTAAAATGAAAAGGAAAAAAAAAAAAAAGGCAGCTCAAATAGATATGAAGAGAAAACAATTCAAACACCAACATAAATAAATAAATAAATCATTAAAACGAAAAAAAAAAAAAGGGAGTATAATTAAAAATTACATTTTTTTTATATTTCAAAAAAAAAAAAAGAAGAAGAGATTTGAAAAAATAAAAACAAAAACCAAAACCAAAATTTAAAAAAAAAAAAAAAAAAAAAAAAAAAAAAAACGTTGGATTAGAATTTAGAAGAAAGGAAACCCAAAAGAAGAGAGACAGAAACCTTTAAGTCTTGATAAAGGAGAAAAAAAGTGAAAACATTGGGCTTAGTGGTCCTATTTTATAGCAAAAAAAAAAAAAAAATTAAAGCAATTTGAAAATCAACAGGAAAGTAACCTTATTTTTTAGGCAATATTTTAGTGAGAGTTAGAGTTGTATTTTTACAAGATTGTCATTTAGTTTCGTCTTTACTTAAACATAAGAGTGTAGGGGCATTTTTTAACCAAAAAAAATGAGGATCCCAAACAAGAGAAACCTCTTAAATAATAGTATAAACTAGTCTCATCACACGCGCTTCACGCGTGCAATGAGACTTTTTTTGGTTTAGTTTCATAATTTTTCATTCATCTCAATTTGAGACGTTTTTCTCTTTTATCCAATTAAACTACATGCATAGTGATTTTTATTTTGAACATAGAAAACACATTCATTAAAATGAAAAAAAAAAAAAAAAAAAGGCAATACAAACAAATGTGAAGAGAAAACAATTCGAACACCAACATAAATAAATAAATCATTAAAAAGAAAAAAGGAAGCACATTAAAAATCACTTTTTAAAAAAAAAATTCAAAAATAAAGAAGAAAAGATTTGAAAAAATAAAAACAAAAACCAAAAAAAAATAAGTGGGATTAGAATTTAGAAGAAAGGCAACGAAGATAAAAAAAAGGAGAGGGAAAAAAAGTGAAAACGTTAGGCTTAGTGGTCCTATTTTATAGTAAAAAAGAAAAAAACTAAAACAATTTGAAAATCAACAGGAAAGTGACCCTATTTTTTAAGCAATGTTTTAGTGGGAGTTAGAGTTGTATTTTTACAGAATTGTCTTTTAGTTTTATCTCTACTTAAATATAAGAATGTGGGGGCATCTTTAAACCAAAAAAATGAGAATCTCAAACAGGAGAAGCCTCTTAAATAAAAGTATAAACTAGCATCACCATACGCGTTTTGTGCATGCAATGAGATTTTTTTGTAGAAAAAAAAAAAAAAAAAAAAACCCTATGTTTTTATTTTATATATATAATTTTTATTTTGAGAATCTAATTATAAGTAGATAAAGCAATTTGGAAATCAACATGAGAGTTGCCCTATTTTTTAAGTAATATTTTAGTGGGAGTTAAAGTTGTATTTTTATTGAATTGTCATTTAGTTTTGTCTCTATTTAAACATAGGGGATGTAGGGGTGAAAGGCCCAAGATCATACAATGGGCCTTGGATCCCGTATGGAGAATTCAACCACGTCCGAGGAGAAGGCATGGGTGCCAAAAGAGCTCCCGGCCCAATTCTTATGGGCCTGAAGATGTTTAAAAGGCGGTCCGAGGAGAAATGTCTCCTCGGACGTACCAAATATGGCTCGAACATGCACTCTGCCAGCTAAAAGGATTCACCCCAACGAGCATTAGTAACAAGGATGAGTCCCACAAGCCCGTAAGAAGGAAGAAAATGTAGAATGCCAAGGGTGAGGCTACAACTGCCACATTAAACGCATGGCAGTTACTTTTCTGGCCGCATTAATGTGGAGAGGACTTGTGAACAGTGTTATTTTGGCTACCACAACTCACAGAAAGATGGGGGGATGTCCGATGGAACAGGTACTCAAGTGAAGGTCCAGATGATCAACAAGTGTAAGGCCCCGATGACTTCAAGAGGGTTATATAAGAAAGGGGAGTCCCCATGAAGAAGTGGACGGAGAAAAAAAGGAACTTAGAACAGAAGAACAGTGCAGAACCATAGCCTTTGAGCAGGGACCGATATACATCCTCCACGTCTCCTCGGACTGAATATCTAATGGACATGAAGGGGATTTCCTTACTTTCAATTACTGCATGGCCCAAATTTTAGTTAGTATACACTTCGTTAAGGCCTAGTTCTGAAGCCCACTCTCTATAAATTCATTGTATCGAGTTCCTTGGGCCAGAACCACACACCTGTTGGGCTTGGGCCTTGAATCGTGCCCCTACAGGGGATATGGGCAGTTTTGAATAAAAAAAAAATGAGAATCTTAGAGAAACCCCTTAAATAGTACTCCCTCTGTCCCACTTTGTTTGTCCTGTTTGAAAAGTCAAACATTTTAAGGGAACATCATTTATTGTCTTGTCTGTCTTATAAAAATATATAAGTTTACAAAATTACCCTTAAATAAATTTATCAGCTTTTTTTAAAAGGAGTTATTCTTAATGAGGCTTAGGGGTATAATAGGAACATTAGTAAACTAATAACTTTTATTTTTAGAAACAGGACAATATTTTGGGACATCCCAAAATGGAATAGAGGACAAACAAAGTGGGACGGAGGGAGTAACATAGATTAAATAGTAGTGTGTGTATATATATATATATATATATATATCATTATTTACTAAGTCTTTTATATTCTCTCATAATTTTTTTTTAAAAAAAGTCTTTTATTTTCTTGAACGATATTATTGTGTGTTGTTACATTTCTAACTATTAAAACCCAAATACCTATATTTGCTTCGAAGCCCATATCTCCTGTCAACTAGTTAAAATAAAAAATAAGAGGCGTAATTATACTTTTGGTCCCTACATTTTTGGCCATTTCTCGATTTGGTCCCTAAACTGATTTTGCTCTTAGGTCAGTCCTTGAAATCAAAAAATCAATTCTATTTTGGTCTCTACCGTCAACACACTAACAAAAAAATCCTACATGACTAACAGAGTGCATAAGTGACATGTTAGATGCTGACGTGGCTAATAATTTAATAATAAAAATACCATGTCAGCATTTAAATTAATAAAAAATTTATTTAATTTTTAAAAATGCCACCTCAACTCCATGTAAGTTTCTAAATTAAAAAATAATAATTTATCAATTTTGATCAAATAAAAAAGAGGAAAATCAAAATTAAAAATAAAATCAGTTAAGATCTGTGTTCATCTTGATCATGAACACATAAGAACAACAACTTAGAATATTCAAACACAAGAACAAAAGAATAGAAACCCCAACCTAGAACCAACCCATATGTTAGGACCCTGTCACACCGTATACTAAATTAAAAAACCAAACCCCAACCCAACCCAGATCTATTTATCTCTCTCTCTCTCTCTCTCTCTCTCTCTCTCTCTCTCTCTCTCTCTCTCTCTCTACCCATTACAATCTGCATCATCAGCAGTGGCATGACGGCATTAACATCGACATCGACATCAGCGACTCCTCCGTGGCCAACTCCTCTGCCACTACTGCTCCTCCAACTCAAACCCATTCTCTGCTGCTACCCCGAACCGTTGGGTCTCAAAAAATCCCTCATTCTTCTTCCATTTCCGATTCCTTCTCTCTCGGCGAGGTCATGGTGGTTGCTGTTTTGGGAAATGGGTTTGATCGGCGGGGTGGTGGTTTTGGGATCTGTTGGTCGGTGGTGGTGGCGGTGGTTTTGGGATCTAGGTTTGATTGTGGTAGTGGTGGTGGTGGATTTGGGATTTGGGTTTGATTATAGGTTTATGGGTTTGTTGGAGATTGGTTTGTTTAATGGGTTTGTGGGTTTGATTTACTGAAGATTTGGGTTTGAGTTCTTGGGTTGCTGGGTTTGAGTTCTTGATTTGCTGAAGATTAGAGGTCTTGGTTTCTTCATTCTTCCTGTTGGTATTTAGTTTAATTTTTTCTTCTTGTTTTCATTTTATGTCCTAGTGATTTGGGTTTGAGTTCTTGGGTTGCTGGGTTTGATTTGGGAGTTCTTGATTTGCTGGGTTTGAGTTCTTGATTTGCTGGAGAATTGAGTTCTTGGTTTCTTCATTCTTCCTGTTAGTATTTAATTTAATTTTTTCTTCTTGCTCTCATTTATGTCCTAGTGATTTGGGTTTGAGTTCTTGGGTTACTGGGTTGGATTCGGGAGTTCTTGATTTGCTGGGTTTGAGTTCTTGATTTGCTGGAGAATGATTTGAGTTCTTGGATTCTTCATTCTTCCTGTTAGTATATAATTTAATTTTTTCTTCTTGTTTTTAGATATTTGTTTTTAATTGTTTTTTTAATATTTTAATTAGATTAATGTTTATTTTTAATTTGTTCTGACCTGGCAATTTTTATTAATTTAAATGCCGACATGGATGCTGATGTGGTCTTTTTATTATTAAATTATTAGTCACGGCAACATCTAACATGCCACTTATGCACTCTGTTAGCCACGTAGGATTTTTTTGTTAGTGTGTTGATGGCAGGAACCAAAATAGAATTAATTTTCTGATTTCAGGGACTAACCTAAGAGCAAAATCAGTTTAGGGACCAAATCGAGAAATGACCCAAAATGTAGAGACTAAAAGTGTATTTACGCCAAAATAAGAACATTTATCTTTTTTTTTTTTTCTTTTTAAAGACCTATGTACGAAGTATAAACACACGCGAAGCATGGGCAAGAATGATAGTTGTGCGTGTGTGTGTGTTTTTATTTATTTAAAGCTCAAGATTCAAGATTGATTGGTATATAGTTTGTCAAAATAAAAAAAGATCGATTGGTATAATTAAATTTATTCTATTTTTCTTATTAGAACTTCATCGATATCAAGACAATACCACCTTTCTCTACTTTACATTTTCTGTTCATCAAAAAAAAACTTTATATTTTTCTGAGAAAATATTCTCTACTTTGTGGGGACTGAAGAAAGCAGGAGTTGTGAAATTATAAAGAATATGGAATAAGGTTAGGTCTGAATTATGGCCCATGAAAGCTAATGACATGAAATGAAAGATAACTATCATTTTCTTGTACTCTTAGTGACTATTATGTGGAGCCCTGCATTGACAAGAAATTCTTAAAAACCTTCCCTACAAATGTCAAAATGTTGTAGGCATCCAATTGCAATAATGGAGGGTGTTCCTTTTTTTCTTCTCACACCTGACCCAAACCCATATGGCCTTTGTTTTTCTAAATTGTCAAAAACGGAAACCCCACTTGTGACTTTTGAGTGGTTGTTAGTGAATCAATCTAATTTTTAGTTTTGGACATTGATTTTTTTTTTTTTTTTTGAGGAACTGGACATTGATATTTACCCAATCATTTTACAACTGATGTTTGGAACGTCAAGGTTTCTTGCAAGCACAGAACTCTGAGGGAGGAAACAAACAAAATTAGCTCAATTTTTTCCAGCATATATAGTAAACTCCTAAAAATGAAAGAAAAGTTCTTAGCCTTTAATGTAATCCACAAGTTCAACAGTGGGAACTAAATTGTAGTCATAAAAAAAAATTAAAAATAAAAAACAAAAGGAACTAAATCTTGTGAGAGTGAAACAATATATAATAATTAATGAGGACAAATAAACAGACATGAAGGTCACCAATCACCACACTAGAACATTTATTGAATGGAATATGTATTCTGTGGGGGGTCCAAGGATCAAGGAGTAGCTAGTCGAGGAACAACTTGCCCAATCCAAACCCAAAGGGGTAAACGAACCCCGAGGACTCCATTTGTCCGAGAAAAGTAAGAGGATTAGAACAATTGGTATCCTATGAAGGCCCAAGGAAAGGAGAAGAGATAGCAACGGGAGTAAGGATGGTGGGAGGAAGCTTACTGAGAGATATACCTCCCACTTTCGCATTTAATGCCCTCTACCAACCTTATCAGTTGCATTAATATACTCATGAACAGTAACTTCACAACTAGCAGCCCTTTCTACCACCTTTAATAGAGTCTTGATGGGACAAGTATCCTAAAGAATGCTTTGAGACATATAAGTGGAGAGTTAGGATGCAAGGAAAGGGGATATAAAAGGAAATGAACCACCCATAAATGGGGGATGAACATTTTCTCTGAGAAACAGTAAAAAAGGGAAGAGAATAGGGTATTATCTTGTGTCAAACTTGAACCAAATATATACAAGAGATTGATCCTCGGGGTATTATCTTGTGTCAAACTTGAACCAAATATATACAAGAGATTAATCCTCTGACCTGCCTGAGGAGGATATTATCCTCAATTGTTATTTACTTTACGCTCATCTGTTACTCTGGGCTCTTCAACCTTAGACTTTAACTTAGCCTAGAATTGCACTTGAATTAGTTTCTCACTCTCTTCACAAATTCTATTGTTTGGGCTTGGTTTAAAGGACAAGGTACTACTGATCTAAGTGGGCTTGAACTTTTATTTTCTAAGTACCTACATATTCCATTAAGATATATTTGGACTAAAATACCATTTTGGTCCTTAAATTTGAGATCACTATCAATTTGGTCTCTACATTTTAGCAAAAATCAATTTGATCTTTATTATTTTAAATATTGCAAGTTTCAAATAATATGAACCAAATTGACTACTACTAAAATATAAGAACCAAATTAATAGTGATTCTAGAATATAGACCAAAATTGTGTTTTTGCCTTAAATTTTATTATCAATCAGAAGTCGCTTACTTCAGGTAGAGTTCATATTGCATAAATTGTCATCAATTGAATTTAACAATTTAATCGAAGTAGGAAAATATTTCTATTAGAATTCACTGGTGTGTAATTTCGTACATATACACAGTACAATTAAAAACAATCACAATTATATAGTTCAAATTATACATTTAGAGATGTTGAAATTATACATGGTATTAGTTTATACATTTTTTAAACCATAGATTTTTAAAATATATAATGCTTTCTCATTATATATTTAATTTAGAATTTGATTGGATTTAATTTGATTGGACTTTTCAGTTTTTGCACTCAATAATTTATTTGCCACAAAAAATTTTAAAAAAAATTATATAGACACATGGCGCAAAATTGAACTCCAATTGAAATCCAATTTAGAATATAATTAGATTTGGTCTTTTTGATTTTTACACTTAATAATTCACTTGGCACAAAAATTAAAATTAAATGAGACATGTGGCGCACAATTAATTGGATTCCATTTGAAATTCAATTTAGATTCTAATTTAATTTTCTCTAAGTTTTGGCTTTTAATATATATATAGATATTGCCAACACAATTCATGGCCACAATTGCGCAGAGCAAATGATCCCGAGTTCAATATCCTAATATGATTGTGACTTGTGAGTAAGTCGTTATGCTAATCTAAACCTGTATATTTGGATGAGTTTATTATTTAGTTTTTTTTAAGGTATATTTTTTTAAAGTTTTTTTTTTTTTTTTAGAAACTTATTTGTTGTATATTGACTCTATTTAAAGCTGTATTTTTATACATTTTATTTCTTTAAAAAAATGTGGAAATTTTTTTAAGTTTTCAATTTGTATTTAACAAATAATGTTCACGTGACATGATATGTTTGGTGGAGCATAAAGTAGAGTATATGAGGTTGTGTTTGGAAATATGTAAAATGTTTTTCGAGTGTAAAATATTTCAGTTGAAAATATTTTATGTAAAGGAAAACATTTTTTGCTATTTGACTGCGTTGTGGAAATTATGCTAGAAAATTATTTCTTGTGTTTGGACTTTGATGTAAAAAAATCTATTTTCAGAAAATGTAAGCCCAAGCTAGCCACCACCACCAAGGACAAGCACAACCCATCACCACCCACACAAAATCTAGATCAGGAAGAGGGAAAAAACTGCCACCACTACTATGTTGCCACCACCACCCACAAAAAATCCACCATCACCCACACAAAATCCACCAAAACACCACCACCCACACCACCACAACAACAACAAAATCAGAGAGTGCTATGAGTGAGAGTGGAAGAGAGGGTGTGGTTCCTGAGTGAAGGCACAAGATCGGTGACATGCAGTGTTCGATCCAGCCTTGATTGGTTGGAGGGAAAGAGAGAGAATGCAGATCGGTGAGAGGAGGCAGGTGGGCACAGGCTTGACCTTGGGTATCTCTCTCCCTAGTTCCTTCGACTTGGCGTGAGTTAGTGAGGAGAGTGGACATTGATTAAAGGTAAAATCACTATGTAAAATCATTTCCGAGTCTAAAGGGCTTAATTTACGGTCAACTGAAATATATTTTCAGTTTAACCGTATTTTCATGTGCACCCAAACACACTCAAGGGTGTAAAATATTTTCCAAATTTCTTTTTCACCCAAAATAAACATAGCCTAATTTATGCTCTATTTAAAATGGGAAAAAAATCTCGAAAGATAGCTAATAAATAATCAAATATATTCTTTTTCCTCGCACTCGCAGATAGTTAATAAATATTCTAGCAAACTTCTTATCATTTAAATACAATAAATGTCTTGCAATGCACGGTCGTATTAAATACAAGAATATTTACGTCTATACCATACTAAATAATCAAATAAGGCAAAGCTCACTATCAAAAAAATAAAAATAAATAAGGCAAAGCTAACTGATACGGAATAAAAATTATTATTGCATTAAGTTAGACCAAGCATAATTATTAATAAAGCACCAACCCACCAACCAGGAGTACCACTTTGAATCTTACTTATCAAAAAAAAAAAAAAAAAAAAAAGGAGTACCACTTTGAATAACAACAAAAGTATAAAGAATAAAAAATAAATATAAAAATCCCAAAATTTTATATTGAATCCCTTTAAAGCCATGTTTTTTTAAACATTCCAAAAAAACCTAGAGACAAATTCACACCCTCACATCGTTAGTTCTCTTAAATATGTGAAGTGAAATGTCTCTCCTTTGAACGATAGAAACACATTTAAATTTGTTTATGTTCCTAAAATTTATCTACAGAGCACTTTTGATCTCTAAAGTTTAAAGTGAGTTCTATTGGTCTTTTAAGTTTAAAAAATGAGTGCTATTGGTCTATTTGTTAACTTCTGTCAATTTCATTGTTTATATGTTTATAAGAACAATTACGTGACATTTTTTTTTTAATGATATGACAACTTTTATTATTAAAAAAATTACACATAAGAAATTATGTATTAGTTTAGGAAGCCCCCTTTCTAGTTGGGTCTTTCCCTAAATCCAAATCAGTATAACATAATTCCTAAAACTTTATTTGCAGCTGTTACCTGGATTTACTATGAAATAACAATAAATTTGACTACATCCAAGCCATTGTTAAAGAGCCATTATGATTATACCTAATTGCACCACTTCCAGGACTATGAGAATTCATAAAGGAATACACCATAGGTGGCTATGATGTGTTATGATCTTATTGTTCTACATAGATTAAGTATAAGCTTAACTGTGTGTTTATAAGTTCTTGGGCACCCTCCTCTTACAAGCCGGTATTCGATGATGAGTTCTACCCATGAGTTTGTAACACCATGTTATGAAACCCACCGTATTAATTGTAAATCTTTGGAGCTTCAAACAAATTTCACACATGGTCCAAGCCATTGGAGTTAAAAACCAAAGAGATTTCTCACCCATTCTATATAATCTAACCCTTGCCAAATATTCCATATGACCTAATATGAATAATTATATTTTAGTGGGATTCAATTAGCTTAACTAGTAAAGTTTTTTATTATCAAATATGAGATGTGGGATTTAATCCTTGCCTTTACCAAAAACCAATCAGTGTCTTTTATTTTTCAAGTCTTCTCACCTTTCAAACCTTCAAATGTAGATCAATTTTAGGGAATTATGTTCTTCTGATTTTGATTTAGGGAACCTAAATAAAAATTAGTCTACCCAAGCTGAAGTGTGATTTTGATATGTAATTTTTGAAAAATAAAAGTTGCAGAGTTATTAAAAAATATAATGTTATTGCTCAGTTAGAGTTAGGGGTGTTTACAGTGCGGGGCGGTTTTATGCCCTTTTTAGCACCATACTTTGCGGTGTAGTTTAGTTAAAGCCATAACCGCACGACACCTCATTTTTGCAATCACATGTGCAGTGTGGTGCGGTTTATAGTTTAGCAAAAACTATAATCGCACCATATCTCATTTGTGCAGTGCGGTGTATAAGATATGGTTCGAAACTAGTATATTTTTCAAATTTTAGGCTTTTCTTGCCCAATCCAAAACTAATTTTTCCATTTGTTTTGAACTAAGTTTTAAACTATGGAGTTTTTTTTTTTTTTTTTTTTTTTTTTTGGGTTGGCTTTTATAATCAACAATTGCTAGAGTTATTAAACTATTAATAATATATTTAATATTACAAAAAATAAATATATTAATATATAGAGAAGGTGGGGTGGGGTGCGGTGCGATTATACCATTTTGCGAGTGATTTTGGTACAGTTTTTACGATTTGGTGAACACCACACATAGGCAAATAAATTAATGAAAGTTGCTTGAGTGATATAGCTCATTTTTCAAAATTTAAGGGACTAATATGTAAACTTTAGGAATTAAGCACGATATTTTGGCCAAAAATAAAAAAATAGGTTGTTAATATCTTTTGATATTGACATATGAACTTTCAAACTTTTGAAAGTTCATATTTTTCCACATTATTATTCAAATAGATAAAACTTAAGTACATATACTTTAAATGCTATTCCTTATGTGCTCTTAAAATTTTTAAAGAACAACATTTGAATACTGTATCCAAATTTTACCCTATTCAAATATAGGCAAAAATAGATTTTAGCTCCTCTTCTATAAATAATTAGATATTTGGGTAAAACTATGAGATTTCAAAAATTATAAATAGACACACATGTGAGATTTTTGTTGTGTAGTATGGTGTATTTTTTTTTTTTGGGTAGTACAGTGTATTGTTGTGTAGTATAGTGTATCGTTGAAAACTGTAAAGCTGGCACCTAGTAGCGAAAAAAAGTCATAGGCTACAGTTGTTTCCGAAACCAAAAAAAGAAAGAAAAAAGAATAGGCTAATCCTAATCCTCAATTTATTTAATTACTGGCATCAACAGCTGAAGGTTTGCCCTACAAGGACACGTGGATAGGCAGCCCCCCCCCATGCCTTGTTGTTGTAAAAGTTGTTACTAACATCACCATCACCCTCACACACTCACTGTCACTCACAGGCAGGCAATCACTACTCATCCCCACCTCCCCAAATTTTATTCAATAAATTTCTACACGTGCCCACTCTCAATTTCCACGCCGGAACTTCCTCCATTCTCTCTCTCTCTCTCTCTCTCTCTCTCTCTTTACTTCTTACTTCTGCTATTGCATCTCACAAGTCACAACCCAAACACTCAATTTCTCCAAACCCTAGAAAATGATACCAAAAATAAACTACCTTCAAAATTTGAATCAAACTCTCACACGTTTTCCTTAAATTGAATCTAAATTTCAGTTTTTACCACCAAAACACCATCTGGGTCACTCTTAAATTCCGCAATAAATATACATATATTTTTTTTAAATAAAATTTTGAAAATTTGAAAGTTGTGGGGTTGTAAATAATGGGGGCGGTGACGTCATCGATGGCGGCGAAGTTCGCGTTTTTTCCTCCGAGTCCGCCGTCGTATGAGGTGGTGGAGGAGGAGGAGGAGGGCGGTGGTGGTGGTGGTTGTGGAGGAGTGAAGCTGAAGCTGAGGATGTTGGGAGGGGTGGAGACTAGGAGGGAAAACGGCGACGTGTTGAGGCTGAAAACGAAGAGAGGGAACGAGGTGGTGGCGGTGTACATGAGGAACCCATCGGCGTCACTGACGGTGCTTCATTCGCATGGCAACGCAGCTGATCTGGGTCAGATGTATGACTTGTTCACTGAACTCAGTATTCACCTCCGAGTCAACTTCATGGGGTCTCTCTCTCTCTCTCTCTCTCTCTCTCTCTTCCTAATTAAAAAAAAAAAAAAATTATCCCTTTTTACATATATGTATTGGGTAAATTACACTAGCACCCCCGAAATATATTGAAAATTAGATAATTTTTTTGATGGTTGATTTTTTTAGTTTTTTACATGCTTATATGAATATGATTTTTTTTTTTTAAAAAAAAAATTAATTTTAATTTGTGTGTGTTGTGTTGTAGGTATGATTATTCAGGGTACGGGCAATCCTCTGGGAAGGTATGTGATTTTGTATTTTTTGTAATTTTATTTTATTTTGGTATTCTGTTTGGATTGGATTCTGGTAAAGTCTTGGTCTTTATTTTTGTTTTATAAATTTGGTTTTATTTTAGTTCTGGTAAAGTTTTGGGTTTTCTTTTCTTTTTTTTGGTTGTTGTTGCCTTTTTCTAAGTAACTTTCTGTGCAATTTCTTGTCGGCCAAAAAAATTTGTAGTTTGCTTTTGTTATATGGGACCCAAAAAGGATTAAAACTTTTTCTACACTGAACTTTATATTACCTCTTTGGCATATTCAAGCTTTGGATTTTTTTTTTTTTTTTTTTTTTTTTCAGTAGTGGAAGTTTTAAAAACCCAAAGATGGAAGATTTTAATTAGTTTCTAATTAGATTGATTTAGAATTTGTTGTTAAAATAAGATGGGAGATGGCTGAGTTATTATGTGCTTTACTTGAACAGCCGAGTGAGCAGAACACATACTCAGACATAGAAGCCGCATATAGATGCCTGGTGGAGAAGTATGGCACAAAAGAGGAAGATATTATTTTGTATGGGCAATCAGTTGGTAGTGGGCCCACTTTAGATTTGGCTACTCGGTTACCGAATTTGAGGGCTGTAATTCTCCACAGTCCGATCATGTCTGGCCTCCGTGTCATGTATCCAGTGAAGAGGACATACTGGTTTGACATTTATAAGGTTGATTTTTTTTTTTTTTTTTTAATGCAGAATTATATAATCTTAATGTTGAATTGTTTACAATCTTTCAAAATTTGACCTCATAAATATTTTTTTGCTTGTTTGCGGTGCAGAATATTGATAAAATACCCCTTGTCAAATGTCCGGTTCTGGTAATTCATGTGAGTATTTTCCAATTTCTCTATTTTAGTAAGATGTTTGTAAAAATAAAATGGCATGCTAATTTAGTATAGCTTGATGGAAAATCAGACTATAGAAGTTAGTATCTGCACTGGTTGATTGGTCCACCATATATCTGCTTCAAATTTTTCTAGTTCTGGCATCTTCATTGCTGGATTTTATAGTATAGAACAAGGGGTTATGTGGTTGCGCTCAGCATGTAATATGTTGACTTTACACTATATCAAATGAAATTTGAAATAGGGAATTCTTCGTGATTAGGTTGGAATTTAATAGCTATGGATGACTATACCTCTTTCATTTTGGTGAAATTTTTCAAAGACGTTGAAAATTTTGCCAGAACTGTTAAAGTTAGTTTTGTTTGATGTTAAAGCCAGTTTTCAATGGAACCTACATCTTTGTCTTGTGCTAGTTGACAATTGACTCCAAATGACATGGTTAGATAACTGAACTTAATTGACACTGATGAAAAATTTCTTCTCTTTTGTTTACTGTTTATGCTTTTCTGTGTTCATCATCATGAACATCCTGTGTGTTTCTTTCATATTTCATTAATAATAGATCTCATATTACCTATTAAAAAAAAAAAGTTTGGTCAATCAGTTTGTAAGCAAACAATGATTTCTGACAAATGAAATGGGTGGGGAGATGAAAAAACAAAGAGGAACTGGGGCCATCTCATCTGTGGAGGAACTTGGAGTGCTCATGGCAGAGAAGGAAGAGATCAAAATGATGGCGTGTAAGGAGCGTGTCTGCCTCAGTTGCAAGGGTGGAGGTTTGCAAGGGAGAGAGGGAGATAGGGGCAGTGAGGTGTCCTGTGTCAGAAGATATATTACTGGTGATAAATTGAGGGGGTCATGAGAGGTTTTAGTGTGTGTGTGTGAGAGAGAGAGAGAGAGAGAGAGGTGACAATGACAACTAATAGGTGAGGAAAAGAGGAAGAAATGCTGTAGCTAGGTATTCAAAATTGGATTATTATGATTTCTTTACAGGTGCACAGTGAAGCCAATACTTTTTCAAGCAATAGAAAAAAAAAAGTTCCTAGTGAAACTTGTGGTAGTTAATTGAATCTTGCCAAATGTTCATCATGTATAAACGAGTTCTTAGCTATTAAATTTATAATAGTATAGGTAGGTTTTACTGGCTAGAGGTGTGTCCAAAGGGCTCTTCTTTAAAAGGTTTCCTACATTATCTAAAAAAACATAGCATAGGTAGGTTATGTGTCAGTAACTGATTAGAAGTTGAGTTTAGTGGGTCTTTAGTTAAGGGAATGTGACTTTGATGGAGGGACCAAAACTGAAATTATTTTGGAATTTATTATTTCAGATTTCCATTTATGTTATGGGATTGGATTATTTTAAATTTTCATTTAAAAAAAAAAAATTGGATTCAGATAGGGATCAAGTTTCATGTTTTAAGATAGGGATAATATTTAAATTATGTTCAGTAACAGTTTTATGGGACGTGAACTTTTGTAATCCTGGAAGCACTATAAAAATGCTCCACATGGTGTTTTTTTAAATAAGATTTGTGAAAAATTTCTTTATCTGTATGGTGGTGATTCCATGCAACCCTTAGGTGGTGAAGCTTAAGGTTTTCAGGCTGCTCTAGGTAGTGAACCCTAGACTGTCTTGCATCATCGCATTAGAATTACACATGGCAGGTGTGCAGACCACGAAACCTTTATCAGTATGCTTTAGCTGTTGTGTGACAGACTGTTGGTTTTAAAAGCCATAAAATTGCATGCTGACCTGGTCGTATCAGTATCTCTCCTCTATTCACTGAACAGAACTGAATCTCTTAAAATGCTGACTGAACCTGTCTTAAAATGGTGTTTTCAGTTAATTTGGTCTTATGTACAGCCCTACCCAAATGATCACTGCTAGTTTCTGCCTTTTTTGTCATGTTGTGGTCAATCACATACATGCCATTGTTTATGTCCTGACAAAGCTCCAACATCCCAAAGAGTTATGTAAATAGATATCACATGTACGTAGATTACTCCATAGCAGCAGCATAAATTCACCAGGTGTCCAGGACTCGAGTTTTTATGTCTTTGTCACATTATTAGGGAGAAGGCCACTCATTTGAAATATTCTTCTTGCTGAAGGGTCTGAAGTGTTTCCACTCTAGCATTTTGCTACTAAAAGTCCAGAACAATTATTTATTGGGTTATCTTAAACTCATGTTTTGGAAATTCTTTGTTACTTCCACAAGAATATAAAGGTGAATTAAGGATGATTACCAAATTAAAATTTTTTGGCTGTTTTACTTGGTGGTCTCCCCCTTTTTTGATAATCGATAATTTTTTTTGGGGGGGGGGGGGGGGGGGTGGGTGGATGAGGGGATTTGAACCTTGGATGTTTCTATTGGAACCACCAGAATCTCTGCCCCTTAGGATGCTAGAGGATAAGTGGAAGAAAGGATGAGTGCAAGAGTCCAAGAGCAGTAATTTTATGTGGATACATACTCCATAGTTTCTCTAGAGGATTGAAGGGTGCTTTTATGTCTAATTTTGGTGGTCACAAATTAAAATTTCAAGTGATGACTGATGAGACAGTGAGGGAATGTGATACTGCCTTTGACCAGGTGAATCACATATTTTATGTCCCATAAGTTTGATCTATGGCTTACAGAGCAATTTGTCCCCTAATCCTATGGATTTCCTATCTCAGTTGCCACTTCTGTAGAAGAGCGATTTCAATGCCTTTAAAGATTATACATCACTTGAGGTGGATGTAGGCCCAGATGTTCTTGGATGCTAGCTTCCACCCATTGTGGGTATAAAGACCATGATGTGGTTCATGCGTGCTTGTCTCATTGTATTAAATGTCTTACTATGATCTTAATTGGCGCACCTGATTAATATAAGTTCATGTACCCATTTTATAATCGATAGGTATCTGTCACCATATACATTGGTTAGCTGCCTTTCTTCACTAACTGAAACTCTCATAGCATCTGAACCTTGAAAGTAAGGCATCAAGCAACATTGGCTCAAGTAATTAGAAGAATCCTCATTTACCAAGCTGTTGTGCTCTGTGTTTGCCCTTTCTTGCAGGGAACTGCTGACGATGTTGTTGATTGGTCCCATGGTAGGAAACTTTGGCAGCTCTGTAAAGAGAAGTATGAACCATTATGGATTAAAGGAGGGAATCATTGTGACTTGGAGCTTTTCCCACAATACATAAAGCATCTCAAGAAATTCATATCAGCCATTGAGAAATCACCACATCTGAGAAAAGGATCTGGGCCAATTACAGATCAACTAGAAAATCCCAGGAACAGCACAGATTGTAGAGAGAAATCCAGATCCAGCACAGATCATAGAGAGGAGAGGTCTCGACCGAGTACTGACCAGAGAGAAAAGCCAAGGCTGAGCACAGACCGGAGAGAGAAATCAAGAACCAGTAGTGATAAGAGAGAGAAATCAAGAAAGAGCATTGATCGGTCTATTAAAGTTCACAATGGCGTGGACCGCGTGGACCAGCTGGAGAAACCAAGGAACAGGTTAGCTATAATTTTGACTGAATAGTATTGTTTTTTACCCATTTATGCTTCCTTTTTTAAAACAAAGCTTGTCCAATGTGGCATGCATAATTGCATATACATTCAATATCTGCTTTTCCTCACTGTTGGAATTGCGTTGTGGTGGCAGCTTTGGGGACATTGTGAGATCAGTCGGATTATGCAATATTGATTGTTTCAAGCCCACAGCTACTAATTTATGAAGAAGATATCAGATAAGCCTACATATTGAAGGTTGTATTTCACTTGAATTTTTATTCTTTTGATTGGTCAATTGGGGTTGTTTGGGTGATAGAAATGCGTTGTTGTTTCATATCCACTTTCTAGAAGAAAAATAGGAAATTAATTTAACAAGGAAAATCATACGTCTCATTTGATTGTTAATACTGATTAATAAATCTGACCTCTCTCTGTCACCTATCAAAAAAAAGAAAAAAAGAAAAAAAAGAAAAGAAATAAATCTGACCTCTCTCTGTCTCTGTCTCTGTCTCTCTCTCATGTGACAATTTTTGTTATTTATCAACTTTGTATCTGTACAGGATGTCTTGTCTCAGTTAGTCTAGGTTTCCAAACCAAATGGAAGTTGACAACAATTTATGGAGAGTAAAATGGCTTGAGAACCAGGAGAATATATATATATATATATATATATATGGGCAAAAGTGAGCCAATAACTTGCTTACTTGAACTGCAATGTTAGGTTATGAGTAACTTAATTACAGTCTTTAGGTATTATACCTCAAAGTTTTTTCTTTTTAATAAATCGATAGTTACAAGGCTCTTGGCAAGTTTTCCAATAAAATAAAAATATGTGGATGCATTGATCAATGTAGTATAAACATTATTGTTATCTTTCAAGATGATTAAATTCAATGCAATCATGAGTTGGAATTTGATTGGGGGAACATAAATCACAACATCTAATAAACTTAATTTAATCTTGACCTTTTTGTATTTATAAAATTTATGAGTTAAGCTTGACACATTTTCATCAATTCATGTCAATTAATTCCGATTGAAGTATCTTTTAACTTTTTTTCAAGATCCTGGCGCCAAAAGAGCAGAATTTAAAAAAAGGTTAATTGTTTGCTCCAGTGATTCATTATGCTGATTCTTGAGCACAGGGACCCTGCCTGTAAGGGCTGTTAACGCTCAAGGTGATTGGCACTGATGGGCTACCATGGCTTGAATCTTTTGTGAATGCGGTATCTGATCAAATGAATGTGTTTCTCATTCCTTCCTCTCCAACTTTAAGTTCACTGCAAATTCTGATCGGTTCACTCCAAGAGGGTATTGGGACCCTTATCTATAAGCAAATATTGTTGTTTAATGTCAAAGTACGTACCATTCGAGATTAGAAGCGCGGGGAAAATTTTATTGGCTCAATCAATGCAATTGCATATATTGTTGAATTTAATTGAAAAAAAGTCATTTATGAGTAATATATTGATGTAAGAAAATTCACAAAGATATGATAGAACTAAGAACTATATTTTGTTTATTTATTAAGGGTTTTTTAAAATAAAGAAAAAGAAAAAGAAAAGAATAAGCCACACTTCAAACTTTTTTTTTCTTCCCAAATAAAAATTTTGCTTATGAATGAATGGATTGTTTATGGACTTCTTGTGATGGTGGCTAGAGTTGTCGCTAAGCTCAAGTAATCTAACAATAAGCATTAAATTTAATAGTAAAGGTCCTAATTCAGGGATAACGGGCCAAATTCGGGGATAAAATGATAAAACTCTGACTTTTTCCTTCTTGTGACAAGGAAGTGGGTACCCTTAAACCTTTTATTATCCTTAAGTGAAGACCATTGATGTCATCTATTATTTATTTATATATATATATATATATATTTTTGGGATAATTGTACTTTACCCACATGTGGTTTGCCTCTAATTTGATTTGCCTACCCGTGGTTTCAATTTTGACACTTTACCCACTTGTGATTCCCTTTATTAAGGCTCTGTTACCCACCTCCGTTAAAAAGAAGGTTAAATATGTATTTTTGCACCATTTTTATGTCTCTCTCCTCTCAAAACATAAAACACATAAAAATTCAAGAGAAAACAAGATCAAAATGTGCTATTGGTAAAAAATATTATGCAATTTCTTAGAACTTCAACTTGTATTTGAACTTATCATCTTAACCACAAATAAACTAATTATACATCTAAAAGCATGATAAAGCCGTATGAGAAAAATTAGATAAAAATTAGAACTCCTAATCTAACTCAACAATGTTCAAATAAATCAAATCAAATCTCCTGCTCCTTATGTCCAAAAACTAGAAACCCAGAAAAGTTGAAAACCCAGAAAAGTTCAAATAACAAAAATTGAAATTCCTCATGTCTAAAAACTAGAAATCCAGAAAAGTTTAAACAACAAGAATTGAAACTCCTCACGTCCAAAAACTGGAAACCCAAAAAAGTTGAAAACCCAAAAAACTTCAAACAACAAAAATTGAAACTCCACATGCCAACAAAAATTGAAACTCCTCAAGTGATTTTGTTTTGATTTTTCATTTTTTAGTCTTTATTTGGAAAGAAAATCTTGATTTTCTTGGGAAAACTTTGAATACCCAGAAAATAGATCAAAACAAGAATCCTAGATGCTACCACATGGGTCCCTCGAGAACGATCTACTTCGACCGGTTCATACCCAGTAGATCTGGGTCGAATTTTGCGCTTTTCGACTTGGTTTCGCCAAAGGTGAGCTCTACAGCTGAGGGACAAGAAGACACGTCAAGTGCCTATGCCACGCTCCAACGTGCCGCTCTTTTTAGCCCCAAAACCTCCGGTGAAGTTGCTTTTCCGACCACACCCGATAAGAGATCCACCCCCAGCCGGAATATTTTCCAGTACAAGAGTGAGATGCGCCGCTCCATGCACTCGCTTTTGCCTTTTGGATTCGACAAGGCCGTTTAGGGGGTTAATCATAGCCTGGTCAAGGCTCCCCAGAAGGTTCCACGGTCACCTTATAAAGCAAAAATTATGTGAATTTGTTAAATTTGGCGATTTGGGTTAGTTTGGATTTTGATTTTGCAAATTGGGCTTTTAGGGTTTTTTAAAATTTTGGTTTTTTTTTTCATTGTGCAATAATTATATTTTTGATTTTTTGTATTTGATCCATTTGTTTTCTCTTGATTTTGGGTTCATTTGTTACTTGGGCGAGCTTCAAGTTTGGGAGTGAGGAGACATGAAAATTTTGCAATGAAAGCATGTCTAGAAAATGCAGGAGGCAGACAATCCAACAAAGTTTAACAAACATAATACCAACATGGATGTATCTCATCTTCATTCTTTGCTTATATTTGGAGTCAAAGATCTGCCACCTAAGTTGTCCATTTCAAAATTATTTTATGCTAGATTCAAGCTGCTCAAGGTGTTGGATTTGCAAGGAGTTAAAGTGACTGAACTACCACAAATTTCAATAATCCTAACTTTTTGATCTATTTGAGCTTTTATTTTTGACATATTTCTGTGTTAGAGTAACGGTGAGGGAGAGGTGGGTTACGGCATAGTAACAGTGAGAATCACCGGTGGGTAAAGTGTCAAAATTTAAACCACGGGTAGGCACATCAAATTAGAGGCAAACCACAGGTGGGTAAAGTGTAATTATCCCTATATTTTTAATGGTAATATTAAGAATTTTTCTTTCATGGTAAGCTCCATGATTGTCAAAATCGCGATTTGGATCGTAGGATCGCACGATTTTACGATCCTATCTGACCAAAATGTTTAGGATTGCACTAGGACTATAAAAATGGTAGGATCATATGTAGGATTGTGGGATCCTATCAATCCTACCAAAACATCATTTTTTTTTTTTGTTTTTTTATTTTTATGGGATAAAATTTTGGTTTTAATGAAGTTTAAAGGGTTTTTATTCTTCTGTGTTGTAATGGTATGACTTTTTATTTTTTATTTATAAAATTATGTTAACCTAAGCGAATGTTTTCTAGTTTATAGTTCACTTGTAATCAAAATGAATGAATGTTTCATCATTTCTAAACGAAGAATTTATATTGGCTTTACTATATTTTAAAATATAATGTTGTTAAATTTGTTTGATCAATATACTAATTTGTGTTATAATATTACTAATTTTTTTTCTTATATATAATTTTATTAGTATGCTTGTATTTGTATATTAATTTATTATTTTTTTGAGCATGTTTTGTAATTGTTGCTGAGTGGTATAATTTGAATAGTTGAATCTGAATTTGTATCTTGATCTCTTTTGTAGCTCTAATATACAAATATACAATGTTTACATAGATGATGAAATGGATGATGATGATTATGATGGTGGTTATAAGAACTCTAGAATGAGAATAATTAAAAATGTTCACTTCAATTTAATATTAATCTTGCTTTTGGATTTTATATTTTAGTTAGCCAGTTTCTATTTGATAACTTATTTTGGATTTTAAACTTGGAACTTATAACTTGGAAAATATTTCCATATGTGTTAATATTGTTTCGTTAGTATAAACGTAGCGATGTATGACATGCAAATTACATCATATGATGCAAATCTTTGTTTTTTATGGATAAATTCACAATTTACGTGATTATTTAACATACAAAGTCATTATTAATATGTTTTTTGCTTTAAATCCGAAATATGTAAGATCTTACGATCCACGATCCGATCTTACGATTTACGATCCCACCTGCCTTTCACGATCCTACATAGGATCCCGATTTTGAGAACCTTAGTAGGCTCTTTGTTGTGTTTCAGTAACTTGAGGATCTCGTATGCTAGTCAATGGCATTTTAGCTGAATTGGCATCTTTCTATGCACAAAGTTCTTGGGGGTTTAAGGAGGAAAATGGTTCAAGTTACGAGGTCAGCAGCATATTATAACTATCTAAAAAAAAAAAAAAAAGATCTCATATGCTAATCACTTGTATTGATCATTTTCATCTTCTCTAGTAGTATAAGCATAGACCCCCCCACTCTATTCTAGTCTATACCTGAGGCCCTAGTCTCATTGATGAAGAATACCTCCGACTCTTACTAAAATGATTAACACTATATAGTAAGTTCAATAGACCAAAAGATGTAAGCCCAAATCACTTTTGAAGCCCAAAATAGTCTCATAAAAGTGGCACACGTTGTCGTACACCAGTTATTACTAACATATGTCTGTTAATGTTATTTTGGGTGAATGCCACTCAGTGAGAGCAACCCTAAAATCAATTAATTACATATCTAACTTAAGGGTTGATCAACTATTAGCTATCAACAATTTAGAAACCTTAAGGTTTTGAATTTTGGCTATAAATACCCTCCATTCTCACCACTATGGACAATCATCATTAGCATACTAAAACTTGAAACCACCATTTTCTCATTTTTAAGGTGATAGTGATAGAGCATAATAGTCGAATATTATATTAAGTTTTCTGACCTAGGTAGATGGAAAGCTAGTGTTTTATTCAAAGTTTTGAATTTTCATAACTTTGCTCTAGAAATTTTATTGTTGCAATACATGCTAACCTAATTTTAGAGAGAGAGAGAGAGAGAGAGAGAGAGAGAGAGATCTGATTTGTTATGCAATAATAATAATATGGCATGCATAATTGCATATATATTCAATATCTGGTTTTCCTCACTGTTGGAATTGCGTTCTGGTGGTAACTTTGGGAACATCGTGAGATCAGTCGGATTATGCAATATTGATTGTTTCAAGCCCACAACTACTAATTTATGAAGAAGATATCAGATAAGCCTACATAGTACATATTGAAGGTTGTATTTCAGGAACACCCTAACCTAAACGTGGCGTCGCCACTGCTACATATTGAAGGTTGTATTTCACTTGAATTTTTATTCATTTGATTGGTCAATTGGGGTTGTTTGGGTGATAGAAATGTGTTGTTGTTTCATATCCACTTTCTAGAAGAAAAATAGGAAATTAATTTAACAAGGAAAATCATACGTCTCATTTGATTGTTAATACTAGGGATGGCCATACCAATTGGGTAATGGATATCCAACCCTACTCGATCCAAATGTTTCGGGTAATACCTGGTTCTTAATGGGTAGAGCTTAACTGGGTAGGGTACGGATATTACCCGAATTGTTCGGGTAGGGTATGAATATTATCCAAACCCGACCCGTAAAAAAAAAAAAAAGACTAATATTAATATGCTCCACTGACTAAGGAGTGCCCCATCAGTAAGGACAAGGAGTAGAAAGATTCTTGAGGGAAATTGAGGCATATTTCATTTCCAAACTTACGGTTAAGACTTCCTCAAATCAAAATTCCCACGAATACAAATCCAGAAGCCATTTTACAAGTCATCATGGACCCCTCAACGTAACCACAACACACACAGAGTTCTAAAGCAAATAAGATAGAAATCTTTTTAGTGCTTCTTGGACACATGCACTGTAATTTTCTTGAAAATTTTATTTCTAGGTCTAACCTATTTAAGAAAGAACTTGGATCAACACTGTAATTTGGATCTTCCACAAGCCCAGATCCATGTTTACCAGTTAGCCAAAGCCCAATTCAATCTCGAAATATTAAAAGAGTCCCATCCCCCAAGGAGAGGTAGCAAAGCATAGCACCAAAAATTTAACATATCCGAAGATTCTTTTAGAGAAAAATTTGAGCCTATCCAAGCCAAGAAATTTGCACTTTAAAGGGCTCTAAGCCCAATTCAACTTTTCCTCAAATCAAATTCCATGGATCTTCACGCCACTGTGTCGGCAACCATTTTTTGCCAAGTCATCGTGGACCCCTCATTCTCCAAAGTCTAGTAGTTTTGAAATTATAAAAAAATAAATAAATAAATAAATGGGTTTTGGGTTTCGGGTAAGGTATGGATATTAACGGGTATTGACAATCGGGTATCCATGGGTAAAGTTTCGGGTCGGGTATGGGTATACCCGATCCATACCCTACCCATGGCCATCCCTAGTTAATACTGATTAATAAATCTGATCTCTCTCTGTCACCTATAAAAAAAATGAAATAAATCTGACCTCTCTCTGTCTCTGTCTCTGTCTCTCTCATGTGACAGTTTTTGTTATTTATCAACTTTATATCTGTACAGGATGTCTCGTCTCAGTTAGTCTAGATTTCCAAACCAAATGGAAGTTGACAACAATTTATGGAGAGTAAAATGGCTTGAGAACCAGGAATATATATATATATATATATATTTATATTTATGGGCAAAAGTGAGCGAATAACTTGCTTACTTGAACTGCAAGGTTAGGTTATGAGTAACTTAATTACAGTTCTTTAGGTATTATATCTCAAGTTTTTTTCTTTCTTTTAATAAATCAATAGTTATAAGGCTCTTGGCAAGTTTTCCAATAAAATAAAAATATGCGGATGCATTGATCAATGTAGTATAAACATTGTTATCTTTCAAGATGATTAAATTCAATGCAATCATGAGTTGGAATTTCATTGGGGGAACATAAGTCACTACATCTAAGAAACTTAATTTAAGTTTTACCTTTTTGTATTTATAAAATTTATGAGTTAAGCTTGACACATTTTCATCAATTCATGTCAATTAATTCCGATTGAAGTATCTTTTAACTTTCATTGGAGACCCAGGCGCCAAAAGAGCAGAATTTAAAAAAAAAGGTTAATAGTTTGCTCCGGTGATTCAATATGCTGATTCTTGAGCACAGGGACCCTACCTGTAAGGGCTGTTCATGCTTATGGTAATCGGCACTGATGGGCTACCTGGCTTGAATCTTTTGTGAATGCAGTATCTGATCAAATGAATATGTTTCTCATTCCTTCCTCTCCAACTTTAAGTTCACAGCAAATTCTGATCAGTTCACTCCGAGAGGGTATTGGGACCCTTACCTGTCAACTTTTTTTTTTTCTTCCCAAATAAAAATTTTTCTTATGAATGAATGGATTTTTAGTTGTTAGAACTTAGATAGACACAAGTACTAAAAATAAAAAATTTTGCTTATGAATGAATGGATTGTTTATGGACTTCTTGTGATGGTGGCTGGAGTTGTCGCTAATTCAGGGATAACGGGCCAAATTCGGGGATAAAATAGTAAAACTATGACTTTTTCCTTCTTGTGACAAGTAGGTTCCCTTGAACCTTTTATTATCCTTAAGTGAGGGCCATTGATGTCATCTTTAAAAAAAAAAAAAAAAAAAATTAATGGTAATATTAAGGATTTTTCTTTCATGGTAGGCTCTTTGTTGTGTTTCGGTAACTTAAGGATCTCGTATGCTATTTTAGTTGAATTGACATCTCATTGAAGATCTCGTATGCTAGTCAAGGGCATTTTAGTTAAATTGGCACCTCTCCATCCACAAAGTTCTTAAGGGTTTAAAAAGGAAAATGGTTCAAACTGCAGGATCAATAGTATATTATAACTATCTTTAAAAAAGAAGAAAAAAAAGAAGAAGAGAAAGATCTCATATGCTAATCACTTGTATTGATCATTTTCATCTTCTCTACTGGTATAAGCATAAATACCCCACTCTATTCTAGTCTATACCTGAGGCCCTAGTCTCAATGACGAAAATACCTCGAACTCCTACTAAAATGATTAACACTATATAGTAAGTTCAATAGGCCAAAAGATGTAAGCCTAAATCACTTTTAAAGCCCAAAATAGTCTCATAAAAGTGGCACACATTGTCGTACACCAGTTATTACTAACATATGTCTGTTAATGTTATTTTAGGTGTATGCCACTCAGTGATAGCAACCCTAAAATCACTTAATTACATATCTAACTCAAGAGTTGATCAACTATTAGCTATCAACACTTTAGAAACCTTAGGGTTTTGAATTTTGGCTATAAATACCCTCCATTCTTACCACTATGGACAATCATCATTAGCATACCAAAACTCTACCAAAATCAATCTTGAAACCACCATTTTCTCATTTTTAAGGTGATAGTGATAGAGCATAATAGTCGAATATTATATTTAGTTTTATAACCTAGGTAAGATGGAAAACTAGTTTTTTATTCAAAGTTTTGAATTTTCATAACTTTGCTCTAGAAATTTTGTTGCTGCAATATATGCTAACCTAATTTGAGAGAGAGAGAGAGAGAGAGAGAGAGAGAGAGAGAGAGAGAGAGAGAGAGAGAGAGAGAGAGAGAGAGAGAGAGAGAGAGAGAGAGAGAGAGAGAGAGATCTGATTTTCTTTGGGGTTTATGATTTTGTTTTTGGTTCCACTCTAAAGAACTAAGGGTAGGGATTTGTTTGAGCACATTTTATGGAAGTATATGGTTTGTTTAGAGTTCAAAATTAATAAAAGTATATGGTTTTTATTTTATTTTATTTTTGAGATAGAAAGGTATATGTTTTAAGTCCAATAATAAAACTTTTTTTTTTTGGCAAGACAGTCCCAATGATAAAGCTATGGGTTTATTTATTTATTTATTTTATACTTGCCCTTGAATAAAAATGAACCTAAATTATGATTTTTTTTTAGTAAACCTAAATTATGATCTAAAAAAAAAAAAACCTAAATTTAACACTAATAAATTCTAACTAAATTATGTTTGTAAGGACCAGATTTGAGTCCCCAGCCCAAATGATCAATGAACTTAGGCCCAAAAAGCCCAATACAATAAATTTGTAGAGAGTGGGTTGGAAAACTAGGTTCTAATAAGTTAGATAACAATTACAATGGATCCAAATCATAGTGAAGTAAAAGTGGACAGGTATTATCTTAAGAAAATCGTCCTCGGTACAGTCTGAGAAGATTAATTCATGTATATATTACTTGGAATTGGTTACAAATACAGTGTTAATGGCTACAGTCTTTTCTTTCTTTAATTTCCCGATCCCCTTCTCTTAGGGTCTCCCTTTTAATTTATACTACTTCTCCCTTTTCATCTTTATCCTCCACCTAGATGGTAGATTGCTTGGGTTGATCCTTATCCCATCAGCACCCTCTAGAAGTCTTTGGGGGTAGCTGTAAGGCTGAAAAACACTGTTCAGAAATCCCTTCCTCATTAATACGGCCAGAGAGTTAGCTACAAAGCATTCAATGTGGTGGTAATAGTTTTCTCTTAGATATTTCTTAGCTCCTATCCCCCTCGTACGTTTGTGATCCACATCCTTATCAGTAGAATTTCTTGGAATGTCACTTTGGACAATAGGATATACACTTTGATTTGTGTTTCGTTTATCCGAGGAGATATTTCTCCTCGGCATGCCTCCTCTAACCTTCTCATTTGTAACTTACTTACGGGGCTCTAAGTCTGACATCCTCATTATTGTTTATTTGTTCTCGGACCACCCAACATCCTCGGCTAAGGCCTAAGGCCCAACATATAACTTTAGGCACATGCCCTACAATAGCCCCTCAAAACTCCGATTTTTCCCCTCTTATTCGAGGAGAAAAAAAATGAGGTTCTGACTCTAGAGAATTAAATCCATTTATTTCTCTTAATTTACATACATGAGAGTATCGCTTCACGTGCCCCATAACTGTCCTTGGCGCTTCGAAGCCTGCGATGTCTCATTAAATGCTCCAGGCGGCGCTTTGCTCCCCATACCTACGGTGAGATGTAGATCCTACAACTAGCATCTCTCCTTGTAATTTGAGCGAGATAAGTCCCACTCAATTCCCCCTTCTATATAAGGCACCCGAGGGAATCATTTTTCCTCATTTTACAAATGTTCGAGCTCTCAAGAAATTCATAACTCTCAAACCTTCAAGGCTTCCCAAGCTTCTAAAGTTTCCAAGTCTTTTTCTCTAAAAAATTTGAACCTTTAAGAAGTACCAAAAGTAATACACGTGCTCATTCTCGTAAGTTTCTTCTTTTTTAGGTCATTTTCTTCTCGGCTAGTCTCCTCGCCCTTCCATTCTTTATTTCCTCTCCTTGAATACTTTATCCGTTTCCCTTTAGCTTAACCAAATTGGTAGGTTTAAGCACCTTGTAGACACTCCTGCCGGTATGGAGGGTTTCAGGGTTAAGTACCACATTTCGCAAGGAGTAGCCTTGCGGTATTGTGCTCCAGATCGGATAGTCACAGATAAGAAAGAAGGGGAGGTTGTCATTCCTATGATCGCTTTCATATAAGGAGGAATGACACTTCCCATAGGTAGGGTGACCCAAGACTACCTAATCAACCATAGGTTATGTCCCCAGCAGTGTGCTCCTAACCTATTTAGGGTCTTAGGTAGTGTAGATGCTCTTAATGAGTAGATGGGCTTGGGACTTACATGGCACGACGTCGTTCACATGTACAAATGCCGTTCACATGTACGAATGCCATTCACTTGTCAATGTGGGATATTACCTCAAGTCCCGGTCCATTGTTGTTAGGCTCGTATCGTGTCTTCCCAAGTCCAACAAAGGTATGAAGGATGACTACTTAATCACCTCTGGGGAGTGGCACGATAGTCTTCATTGCCCAACTCGGGAGGGAGAGCTAGGTGGGGTACCCTAGGTTTAGGTCCCTTCTTTTCTTTCTCTTTTCCTAAAGCACGGGCAGTGGCTCTTCGGTTTCACTACTCCTTCATTATTTTTGTATTTCGTTCACTTCAAATAGTGATTTCATGATATTGATAGCTTTGCTCCTCGATTTTTTATTTTTTATTTTTTTGTGTGTAGATAAGAGGCACGTAGCTTCCAGACTCAGTCTTGTCAACGTTGTGGGTCTCAATAAGGTGCTGAGGTTCGAGATATTCGTGAGTGAAGACAGGCAGTTGCGAGCCGTTCATCTGATACTTGACTTCGAGCCCTTGTCAAATCTGTTCCAAGACGTGGGCCAAGCAATAAGAGCCGGTGATCCCAGGCTAGCCCGCATAGACATTTCAGTGTCCAGCTTTTTGGCTTGAGAAGACCTGCCACCTGTTGAGCTGCCTTTCCACCGCTCTTCTCTTGAGGTAGGAACCCCAAGGGAAGAAACAACCTCTTCACATTTGTCCTTGGAGGCTGAAATTGATCAGTTTCACCTCGAAGAAGAAGGAGAGGCATAAGAAAGGCATGTAGAGCTCTCAGTCTCTGATGGTGAACTCGACAGATCCTTTGCGACTCATTCTCCCAGACTTATAATCACCTGGGTGGACAGTAGCTCCGAGGAGGAGGAAGACATGGCCTTGAATCTAAGGAAAGGCTTGAAAGATATCCTTGCCGGGAGGAACAAAGAGTCATCATCTAAGGAGGCCCCAAAGACTTAGCTTCCCCCCAATCTTCCCCCTCCCCCTCTTCCTTCCCCGCTCGACCTGCTCCCCAATCCAAACTTGCAAAAGAAGAAGTGGAAAGAGAAGAATATCGAGGAGGGGGAGATTGCCCTACCGAAGGACTCGAAACAGCAGAAGATAGCCAAAGATAGGGCGCGGGATACTTCAGTGGAGAATAAGGAAGCCGAGCACTCGGCCAAAGTACACCATCCAACTTGGAACTGGACAGCGTGGCATTACCCTAGAACGCCTCTATCAGGGAATTCTAGAGAGGCCATGCCTATCATGTGGCCGAGGCTTTGGAGCGCTCATTCTTGCTTCCCAAGGACATGGATGCCTTGAAGAAAGTGAAATAGCCAGAGCTTTTTCTGTCCCTGAAGAGGGATTTGGCCATGGTAAGCCCCTAGGCACACTTTACTTGCTTCTTTTCCTGTTCTTTTGTCATGTTTCTGACATATTCCTTTGTTGATTATATGCAGGCTATCCATGAAGTTTTCGTTGCTGAGAAATGGGTTAATGACGCCCGGAATGAAGTCAGGGTTGAGGCCAACCTCCGTGTCGAAGCCAACAGGGCCTTGGGTGCAGTTGAACAAAAGAACAAGGAGCTTTCCAGCAAGTTGGTTGCTGAGGAAAAGGCACGGCTAAGTGCCAAGGCGGGTTTGAAGAATGCCGATGACCAGGCCGAGGACCAACGCAAGAAGCTTTATCTTACAGAGATAGAGTTGGCCACCTAGAGATAGCTGGTCCTGGATTTGAAGGCCGAACTGCAAAAAGCCAAGGAAACAGCTCGGGTGGCTAGAGAAGTTTTTGAGGCCGTGAAGGCGGCATCCTACGAGCGTGGGGTGCAGGAAATGTATATAAGGCTGGCAAACGAGCTAGCGGAGGTGTGCAGGGATTACTGCAAGGAGGTATGGGCCGAAGCACTCAACCGAGTAGGAGTCCCTGCTACCTTCGAATGGAGGAGCGCGGAGAACATTTTTTATCCAGAGGACTTCCGAGGAGCTCCAGCATTGCCTCTTGCTCCTACTGCTTTTCCTTTCCCTCCCCCTAAACAACTCTCCACCCTCCAAGCCCCTTATCTTGATACTGAAGTCTCAACAGGGGCTGGCAAGACCAATGACCAAAACCCAGGGGCTGAGGCGGCCAAGGGTAAGGAGGCTGTAAAGGGGGGGTGCTCAGCCCAAGGATAAAGGTAAGGGTACAGAGGTTCAGCCACCGTTCAAGGCCTAGCACTCCGAGGATGCTCTCACGATTAAGGATGTGGTCTCCAAGGCCAAGGGTGCTGAGTCCAAGTCCAAAGCCGGTGATACTAAATCCAAGACAGCTGATCCTAAGGAGGACCCTCCCTGAGCAAAGGCATAGTCATAGGATCTTTTTACTTATTTCCCTTCTTTATTATTATTATTATTATTATTTTATTTTGGTAGTTCACCACTATTTATAATGTACCTTCTTTTTTATCAATGAAAAGACTTCACTTTTTATTTCATGAATCTTTCTTTTTCCCTGTAACCTTTACTCTCTAATTGATGTAGTTATTGTTTTGCTCTTTGATGAGACTCAGGACTGATAAGATTGTTAACAGTAGTGGATGGTTGCCACCTAAACCTCAACAAAAGTTAACAGTAATGCATTATTGCTAATTCAAATAAATTAAACACATATAAATAGTAAAGAAAATGATCATATGTTTGCATTGAGCAACGGGCCGTTTACAGGGAAGGCTAATCTTCATGGAGGTGAGCAAAACATTTAGTAGACAAATATCTAAGGGATCTGGCATAGCCTTGGCTTTGTTCAACACTTGGGCAAATAATTAAGGACATTAACTTATCTAAGGCCGTGATCCAAGGAATCCCACTTGACTAAGGCTCTGCTTAACACTTAGTGAAACAAACTGTAGTATTAATTTGCCTAAAGTATGTGGTCCAAGAGACCAGACGTGACTTAGGTTCTATTTAATACTTAGAAAAATAAATAGAGTGTTACTTTACTCAAAGCATGTGGTCCGAGGAACCAGACATGAATAAGGTTTTGTTTAACACTTAGAAAGATGTCAGAGAGTGTTAATTTACCCAAAACATGTGGTCTGGGGAGTCAGGCATGATTGAGGTTCTGTTTAACACTTACGCTCTGTTTGTTTTAGCATTAACGTTTTTTTGGAAAATTGCTCATTTTTCAAAGAGCATTTTCTAGAAAACTGTCTCATTTTCCAATGTTTGGTAACGACCTTGAAAATGAGTTTGAGAATGTTTTCTAGTATTTGGTATGCAATTTTTTTAAAAATATTTCTTTTATAATTTAAAACATGTATATTATGTAAACTAACTAATGTAATCATTATAAATAAAAAACCAAGAATGAATTTGGTTTTCATAATAAAATTTTGACAATAGATGCAATCAAAATTAATTAGTTGTCAAATTTTCATGATTTCTACCACTCATCTTGCTCATATATATAGATAGTAACGTATGTACACACACACACATATATATCAACCATTTGTCTATATATATATATATATAAATTTGACAGGGGAATACATTTTCAATAAGTATAAATAACAATAACTTTTAATTGTCTATTCTTTTTGTTGGTATACTAATTGTCTACTATGGTCAACCACAAGTCTCCAATATTATTTTAAATTATGTATTTACATAATGTACTGTATAATATATCATCATTGCATAGTATCTGCCAACAAAAAAAGTATTTGCCAACAAATGCAATTCTCCTAAACAATTATCATTCATTATATAACAATATTATTAGTCCACGGTAAAGATTGTCCCATGTAAAAGCAATTTAGAGCAATATAGGTACTATGTTTAAAATTTTCATCTTTTACTTCATTCTTTCTTTCTTCTTCTTTTTATTTTATTTTTTATTTTTTTGCACTTTATGTACGAAAAAGAAGTAACTTTTGCCTGGAATCCATCAAACCAAAAATTTCTTAGAGAAAAAAGAAAATCGAGCTTGAAATTCAAAGGAAAGAATTGAAATTTTGGTAAAGAGGAATGAAATAATTACCACTGCAAATTTGTTCTCCTTTGCAAGTCGAAACTATTGACCGATCAGTGAAGGAAATAAAAAAATCTAATCAGAGAATTGTGTTATAGAGGGGAAGAGAAACATTGAGAAAAGAGAGAAGAGAGACAGAGAGAGAGAGATCTATGGGAAGAGGAGAGACCAGAGTTAGTGACAGTGAGGGTGTGAGGAGAGAAAAAGTGAGAAAACTTACCATGAGAGAGAGAAGGTGCCAAAAAATTATGTTTCCCACGGCTATAGACGAAGATAATATTTATAGGAGATGCAACGCATGAGAGAGAGATTGTTTTCCAAAAAAAAAATTTAGAAAACAACCTATAGAAAATAAGCCTTATTTTTATTAGAGCTTTCTGTTGACCAAAGATAGTTTTCTATTGACCAGGTTTTTTTGGTGCTACCAAACACTGAAAAATGTGGAAACTATCTTTACAGAAGGTTTTCCAGCGAAACAAACAGAGCGTTAGTGAAACAAATTGAAGTATTAATTTACTCAAAGTATGTGATCCGAGAGATTAGGCATGATTTAGATTCTGTTTAATACTTAGAAAAATAAATAGAAAGTGTTAATTTACCCAAAGCATGTGGTCTGAGGAATCAGACACGACTAAGGTTATGTTTAACACTTAGAAAGATGCCAGAGAGTGTTAATTTACCCAAAGCATGTGGTCCGAGGAGCCAGGCATGACTAAGGTTCTGTTTAACACTTAGAATGATATAATTAAGTATTAATTTATCCAAAGTATGTGGTTCGGGGAGCCAAACATGACTAAGGTTCTGTTTAATACTTAGTGAAACGAATTGAAGTATCAATTTACCCAAAGTATGTGGTTCGAGAGACCAAGCATGACTTAGGTTCTGTTTAATACTTAGAAAAATAAATAGAGAGTGTTAATTTTCCCAAAACATGTGGTCTGAGGAACCAGATATGACTAAGGTTCTGTTTTACATTTAGAAAGATGTCAGGGAGTGTTAATTTACCCAAAGCATGTGGTCCGGGGAGCCAGGCATAACTAAGGTTCTACTTAACACTTAGAAGAATGCTATTAAGTATTAATTTACCCAAAACATGTGATCTGGGGAGCCAGGTATGACTAAAGTTCTGTTTAATACTTAAAAAGATGTCTTAAAATATCAATTTACCCAAAGTATGTGGTCCAAGGAGCCAGATATGACCAAGATTATGTTTGATATTCAACAAATAATAGGATGCATGACACACGATGTAATAAACTAAAAAAAATATGATAAAGACTGCTTTTATTAATAATAATACATTCTCAGGTTGTTTACATTTTAGGTGCGTGGTACAACATTCCCATCAGATCTTTAAGATAATATGCACCTATTCCTGCCACTGTTGTGATGCGATATGGTCTTTCCCAGTTGGCCCCAACTTTCCCCAAGCTAGGTTCTTGGCAGTGCCCAAAACCTTTCTTAACACTAAGTCTCCAGGTGCTAGTGGTCTTAGCTTCACGTTGACATCATACCCCTGCTTGAGTTTATGTTGATAATAGGCCAATTGGACCATAGGATTTTCTTTTCGCTCTTTAATTAAGTCTAAACTCTTCTCCAATAGCTCATCATTGCTGCTCGAAGTGAAAGAACTCGTTCTCAATGTGGGGAATCTAGTCTCCAGAGGAATAACCGCCTCGGTCTCATAAGTCAATGAAAAGGGATTCTCCCCAGTGGGCCTATGAGATGTAGTCTGGTATATCTAAAGGACGTGTGGCAACTCTTCTACCCATTTTCCCTTGTGTCGTCCAGTCTCTTTTTAAGCCCACTCACTATGACTTTATTGACAGCTTCAGCCTGTCCATTCCCCTGTGGATATGCCGGGGTGAAATATCTATTTGTCATGCCTAGGTCACAACAATACTTCTTAAAGGCCTTACTGTCAAACTGAAGACCGTTGTCCAAGATGAGGGTATAAGGGATTCTGAACCGTATGACAATATTTTTCCGAACAAATCTCTTGGCATACACGTCCCTGATGTTTGTCAATGGTTCAGCTTTAACCCATTTTGTGAAGTAATCCGTGCCAACCAATAAATATCTTTTATTTCCTGTTGCCTTAAGGAAAGGCCCTACAATATCCAAACCCCATTGAGCAAAAGGCCAAGGACTAGACAAAGGATTAAGGACCCCTCCAGGTTGGTGATTGTTTGGGGCAAATCTTTGGCATTGATCGCACTTCTTTACGTGCTCTTGTACTTCCCTCTGCATATTTGGCCACCAATACCCTTGAGTGAGGGCCCTGTAAGACAAAGATCTACCCTCGATGTGGCTTCCATAAATCCCCTCATGTGACTCTTCCAAGAGTAGTTCAACTTCTTCAGGGTGTATGCATAGCAAATATGGTCCAGAAAAAGATCTCTTATACAACTTTTGGTCCTCGGACAGCCAAAACCGATGAGCCTTTCTTCGTACCTTATCGGCCTCAGACTTAATCTCGGGCAAAATATCTTCCTTAAAGAATAGTACAATAGAGTCCATCCAGCTAGGACTCACCCTTATTTGATGAATATGAACCCCATCTCCCTTTACCTTAATAGGTTTACACAAGTCTTCCACAAGGATCACCTGAGGTAAACCTTGTGCCGAGGAGGTTGCCAGTGTGGTAAGAGAGTCAGCATGTGTATTTCTACTTCTAGGGATTTGTGACAAATTAAAAGACTCAAATCTAGACTGTAAGTGTCTAACCTGGTTCAAATATTCCTACATTCTGAGATCTCTAGCTTCCAACTCTCCTTAAACTTGGCCCACAACCAGCCTTGAATCAGAGAAAATTTTCACTACTTTCCACCCATTTTCTGAACCATAGTCATCCTTACCAGTAGAGCTACATATTCAGCTTCATTTTTTGTGGCCGAGAAGCCCAATCTTAAGGATTTATCAATTGTAATCCTCTTGAGAGATATAAGAACTAACCTCATTCCAGATCCTCTGTGGTTTGCCGTACCATCAACGTATACTTTCCAGGACAAAGGTTCTTGTAAGGAGATTGCACCAACTGATTTTTCATCCATGTTATGCTTCTCTACTTTCTCTTCTAATGGGGTTTTAGCAAACTCAGCTACCAGATCGGCGAGGACCTGACCCTTGACAAAGGTGCGAGGCATGTACTTGATATCAAAAGCGCCTAGGATCATACCCCACTTGACAATCCTTCCTATGTAATTAGCACTCCGAAGTAGAGATCTAAGTGGGAGCTGGGTTAGGACAACAACTGTGTGTGATTAGAAATAGTGGGGGAGCTTACGTGTAGCATGCACCACTACTAAAATGGCCTTCTCCAGTGGTAGGTAACGGACCTCGGCCTCATGTAGTGACTTGCTCACATAATAAATTGGCCTTTGTACACCATTATCAACCCGAACAAGCACCAGACTTACCGCATGGGATGCTATAGCAATGTAAGTAAATAAAACCTCATCCATCTCGGGTTTGGACATAATGGGCGGCCGAGATAGGTACTTCTTCAGTTGATGGAAGGCTAAAACACACTCCTTGGTCCATTCAAATCCCTTCCACTTGTTCAATAACTGGAAGAAAAGTCTACACCTGTCTACTGACCGAGAGATGAATCAGTTTAAAGTAGTGGTCATTCCTGTTAGCTTCTAGACCTTTTTGGGATTTCAAGGTGGTTGTAAATTGTTGATTGCCTTAATCTGGTCAGAGCTGACTTCAATTCCATGTTGTGTAACCATGTACCCCAAGAAATTACCTTATCCAACCTTAAAATTGAGTCGTAGCTTTTGCCTCCTCAAGATCTCAAAGATATTCCTGAGGTCATTAATGTGCTCAGATTTCAACTTACTCTTGACCACTATGTCGTCTATATAAATCTCAATGTTCTTCCCTAGATATGGCTCAAACATCCTGATCATCATCCTCTGATAAGTAGACTCCGCATTCTTTAGACCAAGGGGCATCACCTTGTAGTGGTAATTCCCAGTAGGAGTGACAAAAACTATTTTCTCCTAGTCGTCCGAGGCTAAAGGTATCTGATGGTATCCTTGAAAAGCATCCAAAAAATTCATCCGAGGATAGCCTATAGTCGCATCCACTAGTTGATCAATCCAAGGCATAGGGAAGGGGTCCTTTGGACAGGCTTTGTTCAAGTCTGTGAAGTCTACACACACTTGCCACTTCCCATTCTTCTTCTTTACTACCACTGTATTAGCCAACCATTCAGGGTAGAATATTTATTTGATAGCCCCAGCCTGTTTAAGCTTGTTCACCTCTTCCCTGACAGCATTAGAATGCTCTTTAGATAAGCGCTGAGTTGGTTGCTTTCTAGGGAGGATAGCTGGGTTGACATTCATGATGGCAAATGAAGTCAGGATCTACCCTAGGAGCCTTACAGGCATTCCAGACGAACACATCAATATTCCTCCTAAGAAACGCTAATAGTTCTTCCTTCTCCCGAGAAGGCAACTAAGCCCCGACCTAAAAAACCTTCTTCAGATCGCCATCTATAGCAATTTCCTCCAACCTCTCACACTTTGCCTCTCTCGACACCTTATCCGTAGATAGGATCAGAATCCTTGATTGCTATAAGCCCCCCTCGGTAGAGGCCAATGACTTAGCCGCAGGCTGATGCATAATGGCAGTTACGAGGCACTGCCTAGCCATGGATTGACTCCCCACAAGCTCCTTAATTCGGTCCCCTGATGGATACTTCACTTGCAAATGCAGAGTTGAAGAAGCAGCCCCTAGGGCATGAAGCCAAGATCTGGCCACAATGGCCGTGTAGGGAGAGTATGCATCCACCACAATAAAGTCCACTTCAACCACCTTTGAACCTGTCTGCATTGGCAACCTGATCTGACCCCTTGGGATGACAACCTTCCCATCAAAAATCACTAAAGGTGAATCATATGCTGTCAGATCCTCAGGATTTAAGTTCAGCCTTTTGTACAAGTTAGAGTACATAATATCTGCATCACTGCCCTGGTCTACCATCACCCTCTTCACATTATACTCCTATTATGAGGGTGACCACCAAAGCATCATCATGTGGCTGGATGGTTCTCATCTTGTCCTCGTCCAAAAAACTCAACGCCGGTTGGATCTCCACTTTAGCCTTCTTCTACTCAGAATTAGAGTCCTTGGTTGGTAGTCGAGTTACAGACATCACCCTGGAAGGATGAGAACCATTTCTCCCAGGTGTAGCAAAGATGACATTAATTGTGCCTAATGGGGGCCTTGAAGAAGTATTCCCCTAAGCCCCTATCCTTCATTAGTCTCCTTGCTTGTTGGGCCAATACAAAAACTACTGTAACTTTCCCTCTCTGACCAGTTGCTCCAGATGGTTCCACAGAGTTCTGTAGTCCTCGGTGGTATGTCCCTGCTCCGGGTAGTATTGGCAATGAAGGCTCTGATTGCACCTCAAAGGGTTTCCTCCCATTTTGTTTGGTCATTTGAAGTATGGCTCGTTCTTAATCTTCTCCAAGACTTGATGCAATGGTTCTCAGAACACAGTGTTAACCACTTGAGAAGTCGTAGATCTAGATTGTCCTGCAAAATCCTTTCGGGGTCTGTTATTGTTGTATCTGTCCAACCTGAAATCCCTCATCTCCTGAGGGATAACCTTACCTTTCCCCTTGCCTTGCTGTTGGTCTTCCTCGACCCTCTTGTATTCATCAATGTGGTCCATAAGTCGACGCACACTCCTTACCGGCTTCTTGGTTAAGGATTTTCTCAAATCATGCTTTGTGGGTAGGCCAACCTTGAAGGTCCTTACAGCCACATCATCAAAATCCCCATCAATCTCGTTAAACATCTCTAGTATCTGTCCGAGTACGTTTTCAGGGTCTCCCCTTCTCACATGGACATGGATAATAAGGAATCCAAGGGTCGATGAACCCTACTACATGTAATAAAATGAGACCCAAACGCTCGAGTGAGCTCCTTAAAGGAGTTAATAGAACCTGCACCCAGACCATCAAACCACCTCATCGCCACAGGCTCTAAGCTAGATGGAAATACCTTGCACATCAAGGTCTCATTCTTTGAGTGTATAGCCATTCTCTGGTTGAAGTGACTTACGTGCTCCACAGGGTCTGTACGACCATTGTACATGGTGACCGTGGGCTGAGTGAACCACCGAGGAAGTCTCCCTCCCTCAATCCTGAATGTGAAAGGTGATCTAGAGATTTGGTTGAGGGCTCTACTCATATCATCATTCCCTAAGCCTGTGGAAGATGAATTTTCATTTCTGCGCTTATGATGGTAGTCCTCATCATACGAGAAAGACTCACTAGGAGGAGTCCTTGATCTGCGTCTATAACTACCGTCCTCTTCACCATCAGAAGAGAAGTCAGAAATGGAGGGAGTTCGCCTTCTCTACTTGTGGCACAACTTCCTCTTTAAATGATTAATCTCCAGCTGCATGTCCTTAGCAGTTTTCTTATGAGAGACGCGGCTCCCACTCCTAGACTGGCTCTTAGTATGGGTAGTGTGCACACTCCCCTCCCAGTCTCTCCTTTGTTCAAGATCACGAAAGTGATCTTGACATTGAGACCCCATGGATTCTGCTTGGTTTGGACCAGAACCTACCATTGTTGAATGTTAGACGCATTATAACACCAGTAATTCCCACAGACGGTGCCAATTGTAAAGACCAGATTTGAGTCTTCAGTCCAAATTATCAATGAACTTAGGCCCAAAAAGCCTAATACAATAAATTTGTAGAGAGTGGGTTGGAAAACTAGGTTCTAATGAGTTAGATAACAATTACAATGTATCCAGATCACAGTGAAGTAAAAGTGGACAGGTATTATCTTAAGAAAATCGTCCTTGGCACAGCCCGAGAAGATCAATTCATGTATATATTACTTGGAATTGATTACAAATACAATGTTAATGGCTACAATCTTTTCTTTCTTTAATTTCCCAATCCCCTTCTCTTAGGGCCTCCCTTTTAATTTATACTACTTCTCCCTCTTTATCTTTACCCTCCACCTAAATGGTAGATTTCTTGGGTTGATCCTTGTTCCATCAGCACTCTCCAGAAGTTTTTGGGGGGTAGCTGTAAAGCTGAAAAACACTGTTCAGATATCATTTCCTCATTAATGTGGCCAGAGAGTTAGTTACAGAGCATTTAATGCGGTGGTAGCAGCTTTCTCTTAGATATTTCTTAGCTCTCATCCCCTTCGTACATTTGTGACGCACGTCCTTATCAGTAGAATTTCCTGGAATGTCACTTTGGACGATAGGATATACACTTTGATTTGTGCTTCATTTATCCGAGGAGATATTTCTCCTCGGCATGCCTCCTCTAACCTTCTCATTTGTAACTTACTCACGGGGCTCTAAGTCTGACATCCTCGTTATTGTTTATTTGTCCTTGGACCACCTAACGTCCTTGGCCAAGGCCTAAGGCTCAACATATAATTTTGGGCACAAACCCTACAATGTTTAATATTTTTTTTTTAAAAGGCCTAATTTAATAAAGTTACATATTTCCTACAAATATTTTGATTTTAGTTTTCATTAATTAATACATTCAAATATATTATATGATTTATATTTCTTGATAAACTTTTTTGTACCTTACAATGGGTTATTTGACTATCTCTTGATGATGCACATTGTTCGCAAAAAATAATCTGCAAGCGCATAGAATCGTAACAAGTAGTAAAGTGTTTTTAGAAAACGAATGTCGAACCCACAGGGATTAACTATGTTATTGAATACCAAAATTCACTAAATTAATTATTATTTGGAAAATCGAAAATAAATGGAATGTTCTACTATCTGAATTAAATTAAACTATTTAATAAAAATAAATCTACGAATAAAAAAAAAATTTAATAAAGCGTAAAAATCTAAAAGTGTAAAAAAAAAAAAATGATAAGAATGGTTCTAGAGCGATTGATTTCACCTAACAAATCCCACACAATTTATTCTTCCTAATTATTAAATTCTAATAATCTCCCGTTGATGATTAAAAATTCCTTAAGTATTCAATATCTTCTCTCGAATAATATCGAAAATATCTTTAACTAACAATTCCATATCTTTATGCGAATTTAATTAATTGGAGACTCATTATGTACTTTGAATTTTATGAAAAATCACACTAATCGCGGTAAAGCATCTCTACTTTCGCTCAACTAATGGTGTTTAATTCTAGAACTAAAATAACAAATCACATCTCAGTCTCATTGTAATTCAATTGATCAAACAATAATTCGTAAAAAAAAATAGTAAGCATTAAGAATAAGAATTAAACACTCAATCATGGAAATATTAAAAATAAAATAACTCAGAATATAAATTGTGTGTTCATTGCTAGACTACATCAATGCTCTAGAAAATAAAATTTAGTTCATAATAAAATTGAAAAGAAAACAAATAAAACTTATGTCTTTCATCTGAATTGGTTGATCAACATGAAGCTCTCGCCTTTGTCCTTAGATTCTCCTCTTTAGAAAGACTCCCAAAAAAAAAAATACTTCAATGCGGCACCTGCAGCCCTAGCACTGGCCTCTTTGAATTTTGCCCTAAAGAGCATTTAAATAGGTCAAGGAATCCTATTACAAGTTGAATTCCCGTTTAGAGAAAATCCTAGATTTTTAGGCTTCACTTAACCGACTATTTTGGCCCATTTAACTTCAGAATTCGGGCTTTTGGTAAACTACAAAGTTGTAGCCCTTTAAATTAAACTTCCAGCCCAACTTGAATCATCTTGATTGGATATCTGAGTCGAAAGTTATACCAAAAATACTAACTGATGTGCAGGCTGGAATCCTAATCCGAATTGGACTTGGATTTGGTGCAAATTTCCTTTGATTCCTTATTTCAGTTGGACTTAAATTTAATTGGGTTGGTCTTCTCTTGAATTCATGCCTGGCTGGATGTAAGTTGACTTGATTCAATTGGCCTAGCCCCATTTTGCATGTAAAGCCTTGTAGATTAATCTGAAATCTTCTCATTCCTTCAAATCACAAATGAATAGATAAATATAAATAAAAATCAAATTAAATCAAAAGAAATAAAGGAAAACTAACAATTTTAATAAATAAGAGGATAATAAAAATCATGTAAAAATTACACTTATCACACATCAAAGTATTATGGAAATCATTTGAATATATACTACTGTAATTTTTTTTAAAATATTTTTTCTCTTCTCGTGTGTTAAAAATACTTTAATATTTTTTTAAAAAAAATACTGTGGAAATCACTCACATACACACACGGTTTCAAACTTCAAAGTCTCCACTCTTCCGACCACACCCTAATCACTTTATTGGCCCACATAACCAAAAGTGGGAGCCACTCACTATCCAGACACGTCACATGCCCATAAATCCATATTACACTAAACCCCCCAAAAAACTAGAAATTTGTAGATTCACCCCATTTCGACTGAGGGACAGAAAAGAAAGCAAGAGACACTGTGTACTGTGTTGTGAGATAAAAAAGAAAGAAACAAAGGTTTAAGAAGGGTTTAGCTTCAGCCTTCAATAGGCGGCTACTACTCACTACCTCTTTCCTCTGCTATTTTCTTCCTCTCTCCATGAATTCAATTCCTTTTGTAAATTCCTTATCAAACCCAAGTCTTCGATCCCATCACCAGTTTCGTTTTCCTCAGAATATTTGATGTCCAGTTCTAAAACCCCTCTAATACTCTCTGCAAATCACACCCCCCAAATCGACCATTTCCTTCCCTTTTCTGTGCTCACAAGCTTTCCAAAAAACCCTTCTAGGATCTCCACAACCATGTGGAGCAACATTGCCAAGAGAGCCATTCAATTTCAAAACCCCCGCAGGTTTTGCCTCCTCAATCCCCAATCCCTCAGACGAGCTTATAGCTTTCTGGGTCTTACCCACCATCCGATTCTCCCCGAAAAATTCAAATACAGGCCAAGTTACGGGTTTTCTGAAATGGGTTTTCGTAGAAATGGTGAAATTTTGTCACATGAGGAGTTTACTGGGAGGCCAAGGCCAAGTTTTGGGTTTAATGGCTTTTTTTGTCTCAAAGGGTATGCGAGTGTTGCTGAGGCTGAGGCTGAGGCAGCTTCGTCTACAGATGTTGAGGAGGATGGTTTAGTTGGGGAGGAGGTTCAAGAATTGTTGCAGGAGATGAATAAGGAGGAGAAGAGGCAGGTTGAGTATAAACGGAGGAGGCGGCGGACTATGATGAGGGGAATGGGGCAAGGGAAGTATCAGATGCTAAGGAGGAGGCAGGTGAGGATTGAGACCCAGGCGTGGGAACAGGCGGCCAAGGAGTATAAGGAGCTATTGATGGACATGTGTGAGCAGAAGCTGGCCCCGAATTTGCCTTATATGAAGTCATTGTTTCTTGGCTGGTTTGAGCCTTTGCGGGATGCCATTGAAAAGGAGCAAGAGTTGTGCCGGAGGGGGAAGAACAAGGCTGCTTATGCCCCCTATATCAACCAGTTACCGCCTGACATGATGTCGGTAATCACAATGCATAAGTTGATGGGATTGTTGATGACCGGAGGTGAACATGGGTCTGCGAGGGTGGTGCTGGCAGCTTGCGCGATAGGTGATGCCGTTGAGCAGGAGGTAGGAAGTTGTTTTCCACTCTCTTCTCATGGTCATTTTGGTTTGAACCCTTATATCAGATCATTCTATGATCTTTAGTTGTTCCTTTTAGGATTGAGTAAAGAATATTTTGTTTTGGTTTAGAGGGCGATTTGGAAGCTGATATTAACTAAAGAAGAGGAAAGATCTTTTTAGTTTTTGATTTTCAAATGCTTTGAGAGTAGTGGTTATAGCATTTGTATTAAGGGTGATGAAATTATAGAAATGGGAATGGTAATTGTCAAAATTGTTTGATTAAAACCATGGAGAAGTTCATATTTTAGCCTTAGTAACGCTGGCAAAAGTGAGTGATAAGTGATTTTATGACAGTAGGATGTGATGTCTGATAATGAATAAGCTTTGTCTTACGACTAAAAATGGCAGATAAGGCCTTATTGTTTGTATGGCTTGAAATTTTGGTGTTTTTGTGAAATAGTGTGGAGCAAAGTTTTAGTAACAGCTGAGAGTTTTCAACATTTAAGTATACTGGCTTTAGAAAATGGATATGCTGGAATCATACCAATTACCTTTTTTATGATGGGATACTTTTAGAGAGATTAAGCGAATTATTGAAATTAAATGGAAGTATCATGTTGTGTCCAACATTACCTATAACGTTGGACATGCTAATATGTTTCTTGTTAAAGTCAGTCACATCCATGGTTCTGTTTCATTTCTAGCTTATTAAGTTCTATTGAGATATGGATTCAGGGGAGTGGGGTCATGCTTTTCAAATTAGCCTCTCTTCCTATCATTTTGAAGTATCTCACACTTTGTTTCGTCTAGACTAAGCAAACAAGTGTTCTGCTCTCCCTACATCCTTCACTTTATCCTATAATGAGTGCTGATGTGTTGTTTCTTCAATGTGTCAGGTTAGAATACACAAGTTCTTGGAGAAAACAAAAAAGAAAAAGGGTGATAAAGATAAGGAAAATGATGGAGATGACTCCAATGCTCTTCTTAAGGATCAAGAGAAGTTAAGAAAAAAGGTCACTACTTTGATAAAGAAGCAAAAGCTGGTAGCTGCAAGGCAGATAGTGAAAGGGCAGGATGATTCAAAACCCTGGGGCCAGGATGCTAAGGCTAAGGTACATGACATGTTGTGTTGACTTGGTAAAAAGTTATTAGTTTTCTATTTGTATGTGCTTTGTTAAACAACCAATTGTCCCAAAAACTCCCTTCACGTGTGAGCTCAAACTCTCTTTTAATAGGTGAGGCCCAATATGTGGGATTTTAAATGAGAGGTAGAATGGAGGAGGCATGGATCAAACTTAGGACCTCTTGCTCTGATACATTGTTAAATTACTAATTGTCCCAAAAGCTTAAACTATTGGAAAATGGTAAATTTAATCATTTAACCACATAATTCTAACATGCTCTAAGAAGGTGCTCTTTGCCCTTATTATTTCAGGTTGGAAGCCGTCTGATTGAACTGTTGATGCAAACAGCTTATATACAACCTCCAGCCAATCAGTTAGCAGATGGCCCACCTGATATTCGGCCTGCATTTTTACACATGCTCAAAACTGTGATGAAGGAAGGAAAGTAAGATCCATTAATCTCTATCTTATTAATCAATTATATTTTTCCCCTGATCACTTTAAATGGTGCTTTTATGCTTTTCCTTTCAACAGGAAAATCAGCAGAAGATTTGGCATTATAGAATGTGACCCTCTAGTTATCAAAGGCCTTGAGAGAACTGTAAGAAAAATCCTATCAAATTTTCATTCTTTAATAAAAATTTACTTCTAGATACCATTTTCATAAGATAATGAAAATTTTCATGTTGGCATTTGTAGATTTTTGTTCTGGGTTTAGACAGCTGGTAGATATTTTCTAGATTGTTAATGTGGATAAATCATTTTCTAGAATGTTATAGTTGATTGGCAGATAATAAATTAGCCTCTTGAATTTTCTTTTCTTTGTTCTTTTTTTTTGGGTTGGGGGGGGGGGGGGGTTGGGGTGTTCCTTCCCAAGAACACATCTTGAAGTTTTTGTGAAACTTGATTTTCTTCTTTCTTAATGTGGGTTATGGCGGAGTATTAGTGAAGGGTGGGAAATTTTCGCTAAGCATTTCTCTTTTGTGGTGGGGGATGGCTCTCGTATTCTTTTTTGGCATGATAAGTGGGCTAGTGATGTTCCTCTCAAAATTCTTAATCCTTAGTTATTTTTGTGTTCAACTAATAAAGAGGCTTGTATTTCTGAGGTGATAAGCCCTCTAGTGGGTGATAATGACAGAGTGTGAAGTTTAAGTTTTCACAGGGACTTCAACGATTGGGAGTTGGCGGCTTCCTACTCCTTTCTTCGTTTCATCCAATCCCGAATTCCTAGGGAGGGAGGGTGTGACAGAATTTGTTGGGATCTTAATGACAGTGGGAAGTTTGATACTCGGTCCTTTTATCATAAGATTTGAAATACAGCTCCCTCCACTTTCCCTTGAAAGGGAATTTGGAAAGTTAAGGTTCCTAAAAGGGTGGCTTTTTTTATGTGGACAGCAGCCCATGGTCAGATTCTAACTTTGGATAATCTTATGCTTCATGGTCGCCCTTTGGCAAATCGTTGTTGTTTGTGCTGTTGCAATGCGGAATCTGTGGATCACCTATTACTTTCTTGTCCGATAGCTCATTCTTTGTGGATGTATATGCTTTGGTTGTTTGGAATCGAATGGGTCATGCCAGGTTCAGTTGTGGACTTATTATTTTGCTAGTATCATTGGCTTGGGAAGCATAGCTCAGATATTTGGGATTTGGTTCCAGGTTGTTTAATGTGGACTATTTGGACTTAACGGAATCGGCGGTCTTTTGAGGATGAGGGGAAAACTGTGGTTCAACTATTAGAGTATTGCCAGCGGACCCTCTTTGATTGGTCTCGTTGTTGGGGTTATTCGGATTGTTCTACTCTTTTGGATTTTCTTTCATCTATTAGAATAGTTTAGGGGCTGATTTTGTCTTTTTGTTTCTTTTTTCCTATGTTCACTACCGTGGACTATTTGTGCTTCTCTCACTATTCTTTTATTAATAATATTCTCTTCTTACTTATCAAAAAAAAAAGTAAATGATGGATTTTAAAATTTTGTTATTTGCACAAACAGGCAAGGCACATGGTGATTCCTTACATGCCAATGCTGGTGCCCCCAGTCAAGTGGACAGGGTATGTTAGTTGATTCTTCTTATTTTTTATTATTATTATTTTCAGTGTGCTGCCTTTTCTTTTACTTTTTATTTTATCATCTCTCTATAGAACTTAGCTGAAATTCAAGATTTCATACAGAGATAGCATGATTAAAATTGTTTATTTTTCATACTAATCATTGAGTACAACGTTAAACCTTTGGGGCAGGTCTAGTTTATGCTGGAGTTAATAATGGTATGAAGAAATGCAAGTGCTGGTTTGAGTTTAAATTTAGTTTTTATAATTTTTAACTAGTAGGGTGTTTTGGTCTTTAGACTTACTAAGTGATAAGAAAGATAGGTAAGAACTAATAGTGTGTTTGGTTGGATGAGTTTTAGGGAGAATAGAAATTGGGGAAGGAAAAGAGAGAAATTTTCATTTTCTTTTGTTTGGTAGAGGAGAAAATAGGGTTGAAGGAAAATGGTGTTTGAAGAGTTTTCTCTCCAGGGCCCCACAAATCTCTCTCTAAAATGGATAAAAAACATGGGGAGAAAACTTGAGGGAGGCAAAATGTGAAGATTACCCCCACTTTTCCATCCTCTCTACTAAACACACATAGTGGAAAACACAAATATTTTCTATCCTTCCACTTTTCCATCATCCCAACCAAACAAAGCCTAAAAGAGCTTTATCATGAAGAGGGAGTGATTTCCATATTGATAACACGTATATGTTGTTGATTTTTATTAAAAAAAAAACATGTTAATTCAATGAATTTTGAAAAGAAGATATATATTGTGTGTCCTTAAAATTTTCTAGGATCCAGCCATTTGTTATGGCCTTTAAATTAACTTTTATGATCCAATTAAGAAATCATAATGGAACTATCAAAAAGGATTAAATATATGTAATTTTGAATGGAAAAAAGATTCTATTAGACATTAAATTGTTTCCATTTCACAGAAAAAACCTGTGGTCCTTGCTTTCTTGCAGACTGACGTTATCTCTAGAATTTCTTAACATATTAAAGAAGTAACATCATCTAGGACCTTGCAAAATATTTTAGGCCTAGACTTGTGATAGACTAGTAAGAAGGGTTTCTTCTCTATGCAAAACCTTTAGTTAAGCTCTCTAATTATCATGGAAAAGAACGTTACTTCGGTGGTTTTCTAGTAGAATATTATGTAAAAAGCATAAGTCTAGGCTTTGGAGTAATAAGTACTTTTATATATTCTGGTTCTTTTGAAGCAAGGGTTTTTTGCTCCTCTTGGTCAAACATGTAGAAATTCCTGGTTGTTTTGAAGTAAGGGCTTTTTGCTCCTCTTGGTTGGACATGTAGAAGTTCACAGAGGCAAGGTTCTTTTAAATTTTCACATCAATATAGACACATATGAATTATAAAAAAAGATACAGACACATATACCCCCTTCTGGACAAGAATTGGTTTATCTAAATGTAAAAATTAAGCTAAAATTCAATATATTTGGAGGCTAGGAGATCTGATTTCATTAGTGCATCCATGCACCAGAAAGGGAATTCCAACTCTTACTTGCATGTATTATTCTGCTAATCAATCAGGTTCAGAGATACAGATGGCTTTTAGGGGTTCTAGTGATGGTAGATAATTGTGAAAACAGCTTGCCTAGGCTACCTCCAGGTTGAATAGTTACTCTTTTATTCACTGTTCTTTCTTTTCTTTTGTACTTTCACAGTTATGACAAAGGGGGACACTTGTTCTTGCCTTCCTATGTCATGCGCATTCGTGGAGCCAGACAACAACGTGAAGCAGTTAAGAGGGCCCCTAGGAAGCAATTAGAACCTGTTTTTGAGGTCTGAAACCATTTGCATTGCTTTGTGCCTTTATTTATGTTTTATATCATTTAATCTGAACTATTTGTTGACCTGGCCGTGAGGACTAGATACCAGCATTATGTTTGGCTGTCATATATGTAAATTTATCTGCTTGAAATTTTCCCACTTTGTTCCATTTAGAAAGGCTGCTACAATTGTTTTTGTAAATTACTGCCAGGCCCTGGATACTCTTGGGAATACCAAATGGAGGGTAAATAAGAGGGTGCTTAGTGTTGTAGATAGAATCTGGGCTAGTGGAGGCCGTCTTGCTGATTTGGTGGACCGCAATGATGTGAGTTACTTCATGTTATTTATGTTTTTATCTTTCTTGTTATGATGTACTTATGTTGTTTAACAGTATTCCAACCTCCAAGTGATTGGTATCACTCTACAAACTGTTGAATAAGTCATGTGCTATATGAAGTGTGCTTGGTTCAATGAAATGCTTTTGTTTTAACTTTGTGTTATAGATTCCCTTACCGGATCAGCCAGATACTGAAGACGAAGCTCAGCTCAAGAAATGGGGATGGAAAGTCAAATCTGTGAAGAAAGAGAACAGGGAGAGACATTCACAGCGTTGTGACATAGAACTTAAACTTGCGGTAAGATCCTTTTCACTTCCTGTGACATAGTAACTATATTATATTTTTAATAAGATTTATATCGACTTTTCTTTACTGGGAGCAGGTAGCCCGAAAAATGAAGGATGAAGAAGGTTTTTTCTACCCACACAACCTTGACTTTCGAGGTCGTGCTTACCCAATGCACCCATATTTAAATCATCTTGGGTCAGATCTATGTCGGGGTATTCTAGAATTTGCAGAGGGACGCCCTCTTGGAAAGTCAGGCTTACGTTGGTTGAAGATACACTTTGCAAATCTATATGCTGGTGGTGTGGACAAATTATCTCATGAGGGTCGACTGACATTTACTGAGAATCATTTGGATGATATATTTGATTCTGCAGACAGGCCACTTGAAGGCAAGCGCTGGTGGTTGAATGCAGAAGATCCATTTCAGTGCCTGGCTGTTTGCATCGATCTCACTGAGGCTTTGAGAAGTTCGTCCCCGGAGACCTTTATTTCACATATTCCCATACATCAGGTACTTTCGTTGTGGCATGTTGCCAGTTTTTTCTCTTTTGAACTCTGAAGGATTGGATTCATAAGTTGATAGTGTACTACGTGTATTTGACATAGGAAAGATGTAGGGAATCTGTCTATGTGTGCTTGTGGTGGCAGAGCTCTTGCAGAAGTCATGGATCTAGAGTTTGGAATTTCAGAAGAAATGGTTAGGGTTCAGAGATTGACTAAGGTTTCAATACAGGTTGATGGAAAATGTTGGACGGCCAATGTGTTTGGGAATTATGGTTGGTTTGATAGGTTACTCAGTGGCTATTTAGTAGGAAAAAATATGTGGCTTTTAGGTTTAGATAGGTAAGGAAGGCTCAATTTGAAATTGCAAAACAGAGAAGAAAAGAAAAAAGTTTGTGACTGCTGTGAATGGTATCCAGGAACAGTACCAGTGCACTGTGAAGAAGAGGAGGAAGAGAGAACGCACTAGGAAATCTTGCCCCAAGGGCCAATACTCTACTCAATCTCCAAGTCTAAATTTATTGAATAAAAAAAAAGAGCATATATTCATATACATTAGTTGACCCTCAACCTGCTAGGGTTAGGAGTTAGGACTCTCAATTTGGCCAGTAGAACCCAACAGAAGACACCTAATACCATATATATATTCCAAACATGATTAAGAAATTAACCCTAGATATTAAGTTATTCTTAGGATTTTTATGAAGTTGCACAGCTTCCCCTACATATAAAAATGCTAATAATAACACATTAATCAATGGCTCAAATTAAAAGATCCTTTATTATTATTATTTTTTTTATATTGAAAATCAAATTTAAAGATCTTTTAATCCTAGACTTCTAATGATTTGGCTGTCAAACTCTCTTAAGACTTGTCTCATGCCGATGTTGTACGTGATCTCCATACAAGCAAAACTTTAAGTTGCCAAAATTGAATATTACAGCAACTTGACTTCCTTCTATGGCTGCATCATTATTAGCTCAGAATAGTAATTCATATGGTTTTGGACATCTTTCTAAAGGAAATATGTGAATGACCTTACAAGAAGCTATATTTGTATGCTAGATTTTAATTAAAGATTTTTTTTTATCAGTAAGAAAACTTTAAATAAAGAAATTGATAACATTAATTGGATAAAGGAAGGACAAAGGGAAATAAGTGGATTAGAGCTGGGTAAGGGAGCTACAGGAGGCATAGAAAATATTTTCTATGTACTTATACATAAACTCCATGATTTGTGTTTGCATGTGCCAAGGAGCTGTAGCTCAAATGCCACTTCCTTCCCTTGTAAGAGAAAGGTGGAGGGCGAATTTGTGGATTCAGGACCCACTGGGTGCATATGTAGCTAAACAATAAATAAAAAAATGGTTCTCTCCTTACTTGAGTCTGTTATAGAGACAAATTAAAGGATAAACTTAAGTGGGTTTCTTCTAGGGTTTTTACTATTTCGCCATGTATTGTAGGCTCTTTGTCATATCATTGCATGTTGCATAGATGTGGGTGGAACTATCAAGTTAATTGCATTTCATATTTCTTTCATCATGTGATACCATCATCTGCTAGGTGTATAAGTTCTTCAACTATTGCTGAGCTTTGGTTTGGTCTTGTATGTCATGTTTTCTTCAGAATTTATAACTTTTAATGAGATTTTTTTTTATTACCCTTTTATGATATTCTGTAGGATGGCTCTTGCAATGGTTTACAACACTATGCAGCTCTTGGACGAGACAAGGTAATGGTGTTGTTTTAATTTATAATTTAATTTAGAAGTAGGTATTAAGGTTTCACTTTTGCTTATATGAACTCCAAATAAGGCAAAAAACAAAAAAAATCTAGTGACCAAAGCTCCCTGGTTATATCAGAACATAGAAAAAGATGATTAATTATTTCCCTATTAGTTACTCTGCGCCTTTGAAGGTTATTTTCTGTCATTATTTTATGAGAGCTGATGTCCGGATGCTTTAATGGAAAACTCTCTCACTCGCTCCTCTCCTTCCCTTTTCTCTCTCTTTAAAAAAAAAAAAATGCTTCGTTCTCAGATGTTTTTGCATTATTTATCATTAATAAATAATATTGTTTCATTCAGTTGGGAGCAGCTGCTGTCAATTTAGTTGCAGGAGAGAAGCCTGCAGATGTATACTCAGGAATAGCTGCTAGGTAAGCTGTTCTTTACCGAGGCAATCTCCAGTGTTGATTTTATATATACAAATTTAAAGCATTAATTTAATTTTTGAGAAGTTTGAAGCAATACCATACAATGAAAAAAGAGGAAGTAAACTTTTGGCTTAATAAAGGAATTTAGATATTAGACTAGGATCCGTTTGGCATTACTGTAGGAAGTAGAGCTTTTGTAATAATGAGCTTTAAGTGAAAAGAGTTTTTTGCATTCTGAGCATTTCATAAACTACAATAAAAAAAGTATTTGAAGTTGTTAGACCCGTTTGGTGACCAAACTGACAAACAGCTTTTAGACGTGAGAAATAACAAAAGAGGACATAATAAAACTGCTTTTATTTCATATTTGAACCCAATTAATTCAATTAATGACCAATATTATTGTTATTATTATTATTGGCAGTTTTATTATTATTATTTATTTATTTTGATAAGTAAGAAAGATGTATATTCAAAATGCTACTTTATGCATGATAAACACAAAGCAAACCAAAAGTACAAAGAAAAGAAAGAAACAAAAAAGAGAAGAAAACAGAGAAGAAAACCAAGAAGAAAACTAATTACAAAAGAGGAGAGAACAAAGGAATGAAGGGAGAGAATCACTAGATTTGTGTCCCTAAGCCCTAGACCAGTCGAAAAGAAATCCGCTAAAAGAAGCAAGTAACTGATCTCTAGAGCTATCCAAGTCCTCAAAAGTTTGCCAATTGCACTCCTTCCAAAGACACCACACTATGCACAACGGAACTAAATTCCAAATGTTAGATGAGTGCTTCCCCCACAAATTCCACTAACCAAAGAGTAGATCTGGAACCATTCTTGGTAAGACCCATGAAGTCCCAAAAGATTTAAAAACAAAACTCCACAACTGGTGAGCCTTCTCACAATGAAGCGATAAATGATCCACAATCTCCCCACAATGATGACATGTAATGCATCAGTCAACAAAATCAAAACCCTTAAGTTTCAAATTGTCACTCGTGAGAATCTTGTTCCAAGTTACAATCCAAACAAAGAAGGAAACACGCCGAGTGGCCTTAACTTTCCAAATACTTTTCCAAGGAAAGACAATGGAAGAAGAACCTCGCAACTTATTAAAGAACGAATGGATATCAAACCCATTAGGCTCCAACTTCCATCTCAACCGATCCCCAATATCCGTTGAAGGAATATTGGATCCCAAGATCCGAAGAAAGTCATCCCCTGTAACCAACTCCCAATCATTAAGATCTCGAATGAATTGAACATCCCAACTTCTCCTTTCCCCCGCCCCCAACCTTGTCAAAGAAGAATCAATAGAGGCCTGCCTATCAATGGCAATACCATACAGCCCCGGGAAAGCCAGTTGGAGAGGTTGATCCCCACACTACCCATCTTACCAAAATCTCACTCTATTCCCCATCCCAACAACAAAATGAGTATTTTTGCTAAAATCCTCCCAACCCATACGGATACCTCTCCATAAACCACATCCGTGAACATCCCTACCCAATTTAAAAGTTCATCCCCCCATTCTTCCCCAAACTTAGAAGGTGGTTTTATTATTATTAATAGTATCATCGTAATCATCATCATTATTATTAGCTCTCTCTCTCTCTCTCTCTCTCAAAATAGGTGAGCATCAAGCATCATTTTGAAAAATATTAATGGACATTTATGTCAATTTATTATTTCTATTAAAAGCTATAACAGTGCACTAAAGAGCTTTAATGTTAAAGGTCTGAATTTTTTTTTTTTTTTATAAGTAAGAAGAAAATATTATTAATAAGGGAAAAGCATGAAAATACAAAGGGTTCACGGTAGTGAACAAAAAGACACAAACAGCCACTAAGAAAAACTAATAGACGAAAGGAATTCCATAATGGTAAAACAATCTGAAAGACCCCAACACTGAGACCAATCAAAGAGAGTCCGTTGGCACAAATCTAATAATTGAACCACAGTTTTCCCCTTATCCTCAAAAGAACACTGATTCCGTTCAATCCAAATAGTCCACATTAAACAGCTTGGAACCAAATCCCAAATATCGAAGCTATGCTTCCCAAGCCAATGGTACCAACAAAATAATAAGTCCGCAACTGAACCTGGACTTATTACAGCTTTAGCTTAAAGCTATTTTCCAGCTTTAGCCCTTAAAGCCCTTTTTCCTCCCTCTTGATGTTATACCAGACAGGCACAAGGCTTCATTTCTTATCATTAGAATAAATTATTTATATGTTTCTAGATTGCTGATTAAACCATGTGTAATTTCAAAAATTATGCTCTTATTGCATTTCCAGTTTGAGATAGAGGAAAAAGAAAAAGTAATAACTCTGGATACCCATCTATATGCTGTAGGAGAGAATGATGCGTACATACCTCTCTATCATTTTATGCATTCAAAATAGGAAAGTTAGCATGAGTTGAGCCATCATAAGAGATACTCTGGCAAGGGCACCTTGGCATACAACACATCAATCTTAATCCCACCCCAAAAGAAAAAGCATATTCATCATGAAAGCATCCATCCAGATGCAATGCAGAGCAAATCAAGTGTCTTATGGAAAACAAAACGAATGCAGTATCTTTCCTTTCCTCTGTTTTTGTGACAAAAAATAGAGTGATTCTTAGCTTGGAAAAACAGAGAGTTTAAGGCCTGGCTACCTTGAATTAGCCATAGTTTTTTCTGTCCTCCTGCTTTTTTCTGTGCTTTTTATGCTTCTTTTGTTGATTTCTTTTTCAATATGGGAGGCTTTGTTTTTTTCTTCGTTGAATAAAAAACATTTGAGTTTTCAGTTGAGGAAGGTGGTTCTTATTTCTTATTACGGATCTTTGAGAGAGGCCATACCTCAATGCACTCTGTTTTTTTTTTTTTTTTTTTTTTTTTTTTGATAAGTAAGAAAGAAGTATATTCAATAGGCTACCTCATGAAAACAGAGGCAGAACAGAAAATACAGAGAAAGAAACAAACAGAAGAAAGAAAAGAGAACAAAAAAAACAAACGGAAAACAACAAAGAACTAATTACAAAGGAGAGAACAAAGGAACAAAGGGAGAGAATCATTAGAGGTGAGTCCCCAAGTCTTAGACCAATCAAAGAGAGAACCACTAAAATAAGCGAGCAACTGGTCATCGGATTTGTCCCCGTCCTCAAAAATTCGCCAATTTCGCTCCCTTCAAATACATCACATTAAGCACAACGGAGCTAAATTCCAAATTCTAGAAGAGTGCTTTCCAAACTAGTTCCACCAATTGAAGAGCGTTTCTGCAACCGATCTTGGCAAGACCCAAAAAATCCCAAAAGATCTGAAAATCAAGCTCCACAACTTATAAGCTTTTTCACAATGGAGAAGCAAATGATTCACCGTCTCCCCATTGCAAACGACACATAATACACCAGTCAACAAAATCGAAGCCTCTACACCGCAAAATGTCCCCTGTAAGAAACTTCTCCCAAGTTGCAGTCCAAACAAAGAAGGAGACGTGCGTAGGGGCCTTAACCTACCAAATACCTTTCCAAGGAAAAATAAAAGGCAAGGGACTTCGAAGCTTGTCATAGAACGAGCGAATGTCAAAATCCCCCTTCTTCGACAATTTCCAAATCATACGGTCTCCTTGCTCAGAATGAGGTAAATGAGAACCCAAGGTATGAAGGAATTCATCCACATCTCCCATCTCCCAATCATTTGGATCCCTAAGTAAAAGAACCTTCCAGCTTCTCCGAGCCTCGGTCCCCAACCTTTCGAGAGACGAGGCCACAGAAGCCTCTCTATTAGTAACAATCCCATACACTACCGGGAAAGATAGATGGAGTGGTGAGTCCCCACACCACTGATCTGTCCAAAACTTCACTCTATCCCCCACCCCTATCTCAAACTGGGTAAATTTGCTAAAAACCTCCCAACCTTTTCGGATACTTCTCCATAAACCACACCCATGAACACCCCTACCTAACTTGGAAGACCAACCCCCCTACTCTTCCCCAAACTTCAAAGCTACAACCCTCCTCCAAAGACGAGTCTCCTCAACCCCAAACCGCCATAACCACTTTCCTAATAAGGCTTTATTAAAAGTAGTTAATTTCCTAATACCCAAACCACCATTAGCCTTAGGAGCACACGCCTTATCCCACCCCACCAAATGAACCTTCGACTCCCCCCACAGGAAGTCCCTCTGAATCTTCTTAATTTTATTAGCCACATGCGACGGGATGGTAAAAAGAGATAAATAGTAAGTAGGAAGGCTAGAAAGCGTACTCTTGAGTAGCGTCAGTCTTCCACCTTTTGACAAATACAGCTTCTTCCACCCGGCCAACCTCCGATTAATCTTCTCCAAGATAGGATTCCAAATAGAAGGGGACTTATGGGAAGCCTCCAACGGCATACCAAGATAGGTCATAGGCAAAGACCTAATCCGACAACCCAAAATCTCTGCCAAGGCATGAATATTATAAACCTCCCCTATTGGAACCATCTCACTCTTCAAGACATTAACCTTCAAACCTGTCACAGCCTGAAAACAAAGGAGAAGCATCTGCACATGAAGGATCTGCTCCACTTCCGCATCACAGAACAGAATAGTATCATCCGCAAATAGAAGATGCGAGACACATTCCCCTTCACCTCGTCTTCCATCAGCCTTGAAACCACTGATCAAGCCAGCACCTTCAACTCTTTTCAACATCCTACTTAAGACCTCCATCATGACTAAAAACAACATTGGAGATTGCGGATCTCCTTGTCTTAGACCCCTCGTGCTCCCAAAAAAATCAGCTAGAGCCCCATTAATCAAAATAGAAAACTGGACCGTTGAGATACAAGTGCGAATCCATCTACATCACTTCTCCCTGAAGCCCATTCTCTTCAAAAGATCTAGAAGAGCCTCCCAATTCACATGATTGTAAGCTTTCTCAATGTCTAGCTTACAAATAACCCCCGAGATCTTACTCTTCACTCGACTATCAACACACTCGTTAGCAATAAGAACTGAGTCAAAAATCTGTCTACCTCCCACAAAACTATTCTGAGACTCAGAAATCAGTTGATCTAAGACCAGTTTCAAATGATTCGCCAAAACCTTAGACAGGATCTTGTACAAGCTCCCCACCAAACTAATAGGCCTGAAATCTCGAATATTGGAAGCATCATTCTTCTTAGGAATTAGAGCTATAAAGGTAGCGTTCAAAGATTTCTCAAACTTACTATGTTGATAGAACTTCTCAAAAACTGCTAGGACATCACTTTCCACCACTCTCCAACAATGGTGGAAAAAGGCCATAGAGAAACCGTCTGGACCTGGAGCTTTATCTCCAGCCAACTCGTTAACAGCTAGAAGAATCTCCTCCTTCTCAAACCTCCTTTCAAGCCAACCCTTCTCCGACCCATCTATCTGATCAAACTCCAAACCTTCCACAAAAGGCCTCCACTCCTCTGCACTCTGTTTTTATGGGGAAGGAGAGTGCAAACCGATTTTTTTTCCACTTGGAGGAATTAATTTCAAAGCAATCACCTGGTCATTATGCAAGATCGTTTAGAGAGGATGATATTGTTTTCATCCTTCAATTGGGGTCCAACGCCCATGGCATGTTTTTAATGGTTTCTGAACTTCTTTATGGTTGACAGAAGGTTGGGTAGTGGCTGGCACGGCTTTGGCCTAAACCTGAGGAAAATTTTAAAACCAGCTTCTCTTACAAGTCAGGGATCGTTTCATAGAACACAGAGTGCACCAAAGACTGAGGCGGCGGCGGTGGTTAACAGACCTCATAACCACGGCAGCACAAAAAATAAAGGCAAAGCAACCACAGATATTCCCAATAGAGACACCTCAATATCCTATGCATCGATGGTGGTAGGGAAACGGAAAAACACCAGTGGCGGAGGAGTTGAAGGAAAGAATAAATTTGCATTGGTTGGGGTGAAGATTTTGTCAGATTTCAGCCGTAATACCTGCAAGAAAAGTATCCTAGGACAGAGGAAGCAACTTGGTGCGAAGCTTTTGTCAAATTTCAGCTATAATCACCGTGATACCTGCAAGGTACGTACTCTAGGACAGAGGGAGCTTCTCGGGGTGAAGGATTTGTCAACGATAAAGGGAATTGAAAGTGACAGGATCAAATTTGAGCTGTCCTTGGATTTTTTTATGCGTATGTTAGATGGGAGATGGGCTATAGTGTGGTCTGAGGTTAATGAAGTAGGCCCAAAGTCCATTGACTATAATAAGCCCAAACAAAAACATGTCCGTTCGGTTGGCCAAGTTCCAAACCCAAAGCCCATTGACCATAATAAGCCCAAACATAAACCTGTTTTTAAATGGCAGCCCAAACCTCCCCAGCCCACTATTCCTCTCACCTTGGCACAATATCAGACCCACCCACACTCTAAGTACTCCTCGCAAGTTCCTCCCTCTCACCTAATCACTTCGGCAGCAATAGAAACTTCTCTGGTGGGTAAGCTAACTCCGACCGACATGGAACCGACATGCACCAAGATGTTTCTCAGCAATTCTGATGCTTCCGTGATTGAGTCTCTATGTTCCGAAGCTTCCGTGGATGAGTCCCTGTGTTCAGATGGTGATGTGGCCTTGCAACGTGACATCCAACGGATCATCCATGAGCATATAGACAACGTCATCAAGAAATGGGGGAATTCTAAGCAGTGGGCTCTTGAATTACGAGATAGGAGGAGGGTGGCAGTCCCGAATCAAATTTCCTTGCCATCGGGAGATGTCATTGTTGGAGTGGATGACTCGAATCAGTTGGCGTTGGTACCGGGGGTGTCATGGGAATCTAAGGAGATAAATTCATAACTGGAAAAAGGGGATGATGTTATTTTGGAGGAATGGGTTTCAGATATTTGTTTCGAGGATGCTTTTCAGTTTACTGAATCTTCGCCACCTCTAAATGTCGAACCACTAGCTTTCTCTTTGCCTATGGGTGTTTTGGATATTTCTGAAGGGTTAGCAACTCTGGATGTGGAGAAATTGCTAGGTAAGGTCAATTACTCAAAATGGTTTCAAGAAAAATTCAGTGGTTTTGATGATTTTCTTGGGACATCCCTCAAAGGTTTGGAAGAGCCAGCAACCAATTTCTTGTTGGTTGTTGAAGCTGAGTTATAGCAGAGGGCTATTAAGGAAAGAACTGAAAAAGCTGTGAAGAGCTCAGGAAGGAAAGGAATAAGGGAATTGAGGGGTTTATTTAGCTCTTTCAATTATGGTTCAGCTTCTTCAAGGCGTATTGGTAATGGTAAGGAAAGGGCTCTAATTATTTCCCAATGAATTTGAAGATTTTATCTTGGAATGTTAGAGGTTTGAATGAGAAGGAAAAACGGCTCAAGGTTCGTAATTTTTTACTTTCTTGGAGGGCTGATATCGTTTGTTTGCAAGAGACAAAATTGGAATGGGTTACAAAAGGACTTGTTAGAAGTATATGGAGTTGTCCTTACATAGATTGGTTATATTTGGGTTCAAAGGATGCTTATGGTGGAATTCTGCTCATGTGGGACAGAAGGGTGGTTGAAAAGATAGAGGAAGCAGTGGGGCATTTTTCGATTTCGTGTAGGTTCAAAAACGTCAGTGACCAATTTGAGTGGGCTTTCACAGGTATCTATGGTCCAAATTTGAACAAGAAGCGTCAATTTATGTGGGAGGAATTGGCAAGCTTGAATAGTTGGTGAAATTTGCCATGGTGTTTGGGAGGTGATTTTAATGTTATCCGCTTTCCTTCGAAGAGGTTAGGGGCGGGAAGATTTACTCGCTGCATGATTGATTTTTCAGATTTTATATCTCTTCATGGGCTAATGGATAATCCTTTGGAGGGAGGTCTTTACACATGGTCTAACTCCACCTCAGCCTCTAGAATAGATCGATTTCTCTTCTCTCCGATATTGGCAGATTATTTCACTCATTTCTTCCAAAAAGGCTTCCTAGAGTGTTATCCGATCACTTCCCAATTCTTTTGGAGAGTGGGAGTCATCGAAGAGGGTGAATTCCTTTTCGTTTTGAGAATATGTGGTTGAAGGCGGAGGGGTTTTTAGACAAGGTGAAGTCCTGGTGGGAGAATTACCATTTTCAAGGGACTCCTAGTTACATTCTTGCCAAGAAGTTGACTGCTCTAAAAACAGATCTAAAGAAGTGGAACGAAACAGATTTTGGCAATATCATTGCCAAGAAACAGCAATTATGGAGTAAGTTGAATGCTTTAGATGTAAAAGAGGACAATCAACCTCTATCTGAGGAGAAAAATTGGAAAAAGCTTCCTTTTGCGCTGAGCTTGAGAAGGCAACCTTGCTAAAGGAGATTAGCTGGAGACAAAATCTAGAGTGTTGTATTTAAAGGAGGGCGACTCCAATACGAGGTTTTTTCATAGGATGACTAATTCTAATAGAAGAAATAATTATATTGAAAACCTTATGATTAATGGGGCTTTGTCTTCCAACCAGGATAAGATTGCTGACCATATTGAACAATTCTATATGAACCTATACTCTGAGCAGCAAGAGTAGCGACCTTTCTCGGAGGTGTTGGATTTTCCAAGGATTTCAAGGGATAATGTGGATTGGTTAGGGAGACCTTTTGAGGAAACTGAGATTTTTGAAGTCATCAAGGAGTTTAATGGGGATAAATCTCCTAGGCCAGAAGGTTTTTCGATGGCATTCTTTCAAGCTTGCTGGGGGATTCTCAAATCAGATATCATGGCTGTGTTCTACCATTTCCATGTTACAGGTCAGTTTGAAAAAAGCTTGAATGCATCTTTCATTGCTCTCATTCCTAAAAAAGCTGCAGCAGTGGAAGTAAAGGACTTTCGGCCTATTAGCCTTGTTGGGGGGGGGGGGGGGGTTTATAAAATACTTGCTAAAGTTTTGGCTATTCGTCTTTGCATAGTTTTAGGAGAGATCATTTCAGCACCTCAGAATGTCTTTGTTCTAAATAGGCAGATTCTTGATTTCGTTCTTATTGCTAATGAATGTCTTGATAGTAGATTGAAGTCTGGTCAACCAGGGTTGTTATGTAAATTGGACATAGAAAAAGCCTTTGATCATGTGAACTGGGGATTTCTTACACGCTTGAGCGTTTTGGATTTCCTGATAAGTGGAGGCGATGGATTTCATTTTGTTTATCAACAGTTTGTTTTTCTATCCTTATTAATGGTTCTCCCCTTGAGTTTTTTGGAAGTTCAAGGGGGTTGCGCCAAGGTGATCCTTTGTCCCCTTTGTTATTTGTGTCGGTCATGGAAGCCATCGGTAGAATGTTGGATAAGGCTGTCTATGAAGGTCGTTTGTCAGGTTTTAGTGTAGGTGATTTTGCTGGAAGATCTTTGGTGATTTCCCATCTCCTTTTCGCTGATGGTACTCTAATTTTTTGTGATGCTAATATTGATCGAATGCTGATTCTCCACATGGTGCTCATTTGGTTTGAGGCTGTGTCTGGTCTGAAGGTGAATTTGGGTAAGTCTGAACTGGTGGCTGTGGGGGCAGTTCATAACATTCATCTTGTGGTGGCTGTCTTAGGCTGCAAGCAAGGGTCTCTCCCAATGAAATATCTGGGTCTTCCTTAGGGGGCAAAATTTAAGGACAAGTCAATATGGAATCCAATTCTAGAGAAGATGGAAAAAAAATTAGCAGGTTAGAAAAAATTATATTTATCCAAGGGATGTAGAGTCACTTTAATTAAAAGCACTCTCGTAAATCTTCCTACTTATTTTCTTTCTTTATTCCCTATTCCTGCTTCTATGGCCAACCGAATTGCTAGACTTCAGCGGGACTTTCTGTGGGGTGGCCTAGGGGATGAGCCGAAATTTCATCTGATTGGTTGGTCTACGGTGTGTACTCCGCTTTCTTCAGGTGGTCTGGGGATTAGGAACCTGAGAACCTTTAATGTAGCTTTATTAGGGAAGTGGTTATGGAGATTTGGGTAAGAAAGGGATGCTCTTTGGCGTCAAGTGATATAAGTGAAGTATGGTTGTGATTGGGGTGGTTGGTGTTCTAGCTCTTTCTCTAGTCCATATGGAGTCAATTTGTGGAAAAATATTAGAAGGAGGTGGCCCTCTTTATCTCGGTTTATTCTGTATGAAATTGGAGATGGATCAAAAGTGCAGTTTTGGCTAGATCGTTGGTGTGGAACATCTTCTCTTGCAGATTGCTATCCTGAATTATACAGGATTTGTCGTATCAAAGAGGCAAGTGTGGCGGATCTAATGAGGTACACCAATGGAGTCCTCCATTGGGAGATTCTTTTTTGTAGGGATGTGCATAATTGGGAATTGGAAGTTTTCAAGAGTTTCATAAATACCATTTATAGCACTCCTGTAAGGGGCATTGGGGAGGATAAGAGATGTTGGCTGCCTTGTAAGAGTAAAGGGTTCACAGTTAGTGCGTACTACCATCTTCTAGTTGGCCATAGTGAGCAGTTTTTCCCTTGGAAAAGCATTTGGAAGCAGAAGATCCCCTCTAGAGTGGCTTTCTTTGTATGGACTGCTACCTTGGGGAAATGTCTAACAATTGACAATTTAAGGAAAAGAAAGGTTTGCATTTTGGATTGGTATTATATGTGCAAGAATAATAGTGAATCTGTTGACCATCTACTCCTTCATTGGCCAGTTGCTGTGGAGTTGTGGGATATGGTTTTTGGTTTATTTGGAGTTTATTGGGTTATGCCAATGTCTGTTGTTGGGCTATTTGCTTGCTGGCAAGGTTAATTTGGTCGCCATCGTAATGGAGATATATGGAAGGTTGTTCCTCATTGTTTGATGTGGTGTATTTGGAAGGAGAGAAATAGTAGGTGTTTTGAAGACAATGAGCGTTCCATGCCTGATCTCAAGCTTCTATTCTTCAGAACCTTATTGGACTGGTTCTCTGTGTGGAGAAACCAACCTTTTTCTTCTATTTTGGATTTACTTGATTTATGTAATGTTCGCTATTGATATGTTCACCCCTGTATACTCCCTGTGTACTTGGGTATCTCTCTCTTTTTTTCAATAAATCTTTATTACTTATAAAAAATAAAAAAAAATTGAGCCATCATAGTGGAACTCAAAGTCTTTCAGTATCATCCTAGAGGACGCTAACTGAAAAGTTCCGGTACTTACATTTCCTCTGCTATTGCTATTTGGATTTTGGAAGGAGGAATTTTCATCGGGATGGTTTTAAGTTATCCAAGTAGAGCTACTGCATTTCAAGAACTAAGAAGTAGTTCTGCCATCTATGGCAGCTATGGCAATTGTCTTTTTTTTTTTTTCATTTTTTTCTTGCGAAAGTAAGAAGTAGGTCTGCCATCTATGGCTATTCATTTCCTGCATCTACAATTTTCTGGTTCTCTGACAGATATTATATGTTGTAAACAATTACATAATTATAGTGAGCACTAAGAAATTATATTTAAACAGATATATTTAAAGGATATAAATTATTTATAATCAGGAGGTCTAAAGATATTTTCTCTCCCCGATATTATTGATAGCTGTAATCTATGTTCTTGATTTGTGCCACTGTAGTGCGTTTCCAGAATACTTGGTTTTTTTAATAAATTTCTTACGTTACTTATCCAAAAAAAAAAATGGGTCATATCTCTGGGTCAAAATTTAATCCCCAAACTTTGTGATTACTTTATGAATAGCTCAGCCTAATGTCAACCCTTTATGAATTTGCTGCCAACTTTAGAAAGATGTGGAGCCTATTATAAGTTTTTTCCAGGCTGGTGGTAAGAAAGTACAGTATTGATTAGCGGTCCTAAAGAACCAAAAAGGTATGGGTCCAGAGGATTTGATGTTATCTATGGAAAGCAAATGACTAGTGAAATGTTTAAAGTTACTTCTAATTTATTTATGCTAAATAATTTTGACTTTACAACCAAACAGAATCGGACTAATATGATTTTAATAACAATTTTATGTGGTATTCCACAGAGAGGGAACACCAATCTTTGTGGAGTATTTCTAACTGCAGTGGCCATCATTCTCTTTCAAAGGAATTTGTCCAAGGAAACAGTTTGTTGATGATGTCATTTTTGCAATGCAGAGTACTAGAAATCATGCGGGAGGATGCGCAGAAAGATCCTACAATTTTTCCAGATGCATTGCATGCAAGAACATTAATTAATCAGGTTCTTTGCCTACTTTTCATGTCTTGATTTGAACAATGTCATGTGTTGCAAATGTTACTAAGATAAACTTGGCAAATTATAGCCATCAAAATTTTGAATTATTTTTCATCATGAATCATTTAGAAGATGCAATGGAAGTATGTTTTATGCGATGTGGTTGGTATAGATTGCAATTTTGCCTACGTGACCTCCTGTCTCTTGCAACCAATAGTTGAAATAATGGCTGGATATTGTCTAGGTGGACAGAAAATTGGTGAAGCAAACAGTGATGACATCGGTCTATGGTGTCACTTACATTGGTGCTAGGGATCAGATCAAGAGGAGGTTGAAGGAACGCAGTGTCATTGCAGATGATGTAGAGCTCTTTGGTGCTTCTTGTTATGCTGCAAAGGTATGGAATATGGGGGAAGGAGGATTGGTAATACTATATAGCCTTACTTTTCTTCACTAAGATATGATGAATGCTTGCTCCACACGTTACATGTGTGTGTATTCAATGATTTTATCTTCAATAACAATTCTCTGTATTATTCTGTGCAGATCACCCTAACTGCCTTGGGGCAGATGTTTGAAGCTGCACGCGGTATCATGAGCTGGCTTGGTGAATGTGCAAAAGTGTGTCCCGTGGCTCTTTTCTTTTGGTTTGCTTAAATGTGTACACCATCCTCGTTTACTTATTTTTCTGTAGTCATTTTACAAATACTTGACTTCAAAGTTTAACATGAACAGATAATTGCATCTGAAAATCAGCCAGTACGGTGGACAACTCCACTTGGACTTCCTGTTGTGCAACCTTACCGCAAATTGGGAAGGCATCTTGTGAGTGTTCCAAAATTTATAGGAACGTTAAGGGTCACCACTCTCATCATATTTATAAAGTCCAAAGCAGGATTTCAAGTCATTAAAGCTTTTTTTTGTGAAATTCAATGCAGATAAAAACCTCTCTTCAGGTTTTAACACTACAGCGAGAAACAGAAAAGGTAGCTGTAATTATTTTCTGTTGGGGTTCTGCTTTAGATATGTTGGATGCCATTTAGTGTTACTTGCAAGATACACCCATGCATTGTACATTGACATGTAAATTGAAGATGGCCTTGCATTTGTTTTCCCTTCAACCAGAATATTTGTCCTAAGATGATGTCATCTTATCTCATTCCATGTCTGGAACACCTATTTTATGCTGTACCATTTCTCTGCAAGCATGTTGCAGGGGTGCAGTTCCTACACCTTCCTGCAATCCTGCCCCACTGTGTGCCCAGGGAGCCAATTTTTTCTCTCATCCTAATAATGTTAAAATTCATTAGTTTGATATATGCACCCAAGTTTGTATATTGAAATTATCAAAGTGATCGTGAAAATTAAATGCATTCATATTTCTACCACACCAACAACCACCCTCCCATTTTCTCTTTCCTCTCCCCTTTGTCATCTGCTTAAATTCACTAGCTTGATATATGCACCCAAGTTTGTATATTGAAATTATCAAAGTGATCCTGAAAATTAAATGCATTCATATTGCTACCACACCGATAACCACCCTCCTATTTTCTCTTTCCTCTCTGTCATCTTCAAGGAAAGATTCCTGGCTCTGCCCTTTCTAGCATTCCTTATCATCTCTTTTGTTCCTGTGAAAACCATAAATGGCTTGGAGCAAATGATGGAATCAATGAATATGTATGGATTTGGTTGGTTTCCATATCCTTAATGGACACAAAGATGCATATCTTTGGTCAACTTCTTCATGGCCCCAGATGAAAATGGAACCAAAAAAAAGGGGGAGGTCTTTGATGTGATGAATTTAGCCATCATATTTGTTGAACACTCTGAACCTCAGTTAAACAAGATTGTTATTTTACTATTATAGGTTATGGTCAAGCGGCAGAGGACAGCATTCCCTCCAAACTTTGTTCACTCCCTCGATGGTTCTCATATGATGATGACTGCAAATTCCTGTAAAAAGGCGGGCTTGAACTTTGCAGGTTTTTCTGGTCATTCCTTCTTTTATTCCTTTTTTGTTTTTAACTTCTACTGACTATGCCACCGGTATATGATTACAGGAGTTCATGATTCATACTGGACACATGCATGTGATGTGGATGAATTAAGCAGGATACTTCGAGAAAAGTTTGTTGAACTCTATGAGACGCCAATATTGGAGAATGTAGAGTCTCTTCACTTCTTAGATACACATTTACTGTTAGTATTATCAAGGTTCTTAGGGTTCCACCATGGACTTACTAAAATCTTATCCATGTACGTTGAAGTGAGTGGATTGGATTTGGCCACTTCATCAATAATTTAACTAGTTACCAAAATAATAATAGGCAACGTTTTTTTAAATGTTGTTGACACAAAATCTAATCGACTAATTTCAAAATGAATGGATAGGATTCTAAGAACTCCATGGTGGAATTACCCTAAGAACTCTAGACTCTAGAGGATCTTAATCCGTGACTAATATTTGAGTTTTCATTGAGTTCTTCTGCAATATCGGCCCAAATCTTATCTGTCTGCTTTTTAAATTTGTTATGTGGTTACTTTGGTTGAGGGGATACATAAATAAAAGACTTTATATTGTTAAGGTGAGGTTTTGATTCAAAATGACAATAATTGGGTTTCTTAAAATCACCTTGCTTTCTGAATCTTTTATTGACTCCTCATTTTCTTTTTATTATCATGTTTGTACAAATTTAAGCAATAGATGGTTTTATGATATATGCATAAGCTGCTGATTTTAAGGAAAACATGGTAGTTCATTTATTTATTTTTTCTACTGAACTTAATATTGAAACTAAGAAAAGTTTATTTTCTTCTAATCCATTGTTTTTGTATACAGTTACTGGAAAGCTTCCAGAGGTCCTTTCCTACATTGTCTTTCCCTCCCTTACCTGAACGTGGAGACTTTGATTTAAGGGACGTCTTAGAATCACCCTACTTCTTCAACTGATCTGATGCAAGGATTTCTCTTCATCTAGGGCTACAATGATCCCAGGCCTCTGCAGATGTTTGCTATCTCTGACAGTTCTCTTTGTTTCTATCCATGAGTGGTTAGGAGAAGGAGGTTGTTTTATCAAGATGCCTTATTGAGAACTGCTGCACCATCCTTGTATATATTTTGGAAGATGTCCCTGGGCATTGACATTGAGAAGATAGAAACATGGTCAGTATCTGCTTCATGCAGCCCTGAACTCGGAGCTTTCTGTGCCCCTGTACAGCCAACATGAACTTTAGTTTCTGAATGTATGTATGCTACGTGGGTTGAAAAGCTTTTCTGAAACTGAATCATAAAGCAAGACATTTCCAGAAAGGAAGCTGGGAACTTAATGCTTTGCCTGGCTGCCACTGGACACAGCTCATTGACAATCCATTTCATAGGATCATGTGAAAGAAGATGAGCTTCATGATGATTCGAGCGATACAGAACCCGTTTGCATATCCTTGATAACGAAGAATGCTAACATCAGGTTCCTTTGGTTCTTGCTGACTGATACAAATATTGCTTTTTCTACAGGATATGTACCTCTTTTCCATTCTTGTTCTAGCCCAATTGTTATATGGGTGTTAAAAGTTTTTTTTTTTTTTTTTTTTTTCCCATGTAAATGTGAACAATAAATATTCATTGTTTTCCCCCCTCCCGCTGAAGTATATACTTTGAATTAACATGTAATAGAACACAAGCAAAATTTTGTATTGAAACTATAGATTGCCTTATAAATTAAATCTTTTTGGTGTATCTAATGCCCTTAATTTATATATTGCAACCACTATTATAAATTTGTCACTTTCAACAATAACCAACAGGGAAAAAAAAAATCAATTTAAACCCATATGCACAGTAATAAACTCTTCAAAATATAAAATAAAGCTTACAAAACTCAGTGAGTTAATAAATAAATAACTACATTTAAAAAAAAAAAAAAAAAAAGCTGGATGCCTCTACATTAGTGCCTATCGGTGTTTGTTTATGACTATTTTTTATTCTCCAAAATTGTTCAAATAGCTGGATGCCTCTACATTAGTGCCTATCGGTGTTTGTTTATGACTATTTTTTATTCTCCAAAATTGTTCAAATAGTTGCCTACCTGCCTTTAGTTTGACATTATGGGTGGAATTTTAAATGGAATATACATTTCTATCATTTTAGATTCCTTTGTAAATATCAATTACTTCATCCAAAGTTCCAAACTCAAGTCAGTTTATTCACTATTCAATTAATGATCGACCATTTTATTTTCTCTCCTCAATGACATGTAATATTCCGAAGTATTTATGACATTATGATTATATACATCATAATGAGATTACATATAGACAATATAGAAATCTTTCCTACAAATTATTTTAAAATAAAATTACAATCTACCCATATAGAAAGGGTCAAATTATTCACCCTTGCAAGAGGAGCATTCTCACCTCTCATAGGGGGTGTGAGCTCTCGGTAGGAGTTGTGAGGACTGCTTCCAAATGAGTAAAAAATTTCTTTTTGAAAGGGACTTAAAATGTATCCCCTCAAAATTTCACATTAACTTTCTATAAATGCATTTTTTTAGTACATTTAACTCGTTAGTTTTATTGACATTAATTGCAATAATTGAACCCATCTATATATATATATATATAATAATAATAATAAGTATAATAATTTCTTTATTATAAGATAAAAAACAAAACAAACTTTCTCAAGAATTTAAAAAGTTCGGTAAACAAAATATTCATTCTTAAATAATATTTACTTACAAAAGTTTGTGCATCATCAAAGTACATTAAAATTGAAAATTATTCCCCAAAACAAGCTTTCTTAAAATCCAAACTTTTTTTTTCTCATCCTATATCCAAAAAAAAACATTACCTATCTAAAAATTTATAATTCAAGGGAAAAGAAAATTGAAACAAACACTTTTAGGGAGTCAAAACCGAATAAAATCACAATTTAAAATCAAAAAGAAAAAAAAAAGTTACATCAAAATCCGAACTTTCTTTACCTAATATCCAAAACAGAGGAAAGGTATTTCAAAAATTTACAAACCAAAATTAAAATAAGATTAGTGTGAGTTTGAAAAGTGACTTTAGCTGGCTTTTTGCTTATTTATGTACTATTTGTGAGTTTCACACTACTTTTTGTCTCAGCTTTATTTTAAATAATATAACTTTTAGCTTTTTTAAAAGCACACTAACTTTTAGTTTTTTCTTGCATTATGCAAATAAATTACTAGAAATAGGCAATTACCAAACAAGCACTTAGGTTCATAAGAAATAGAATTTGTAATAATCAAATACTCAAATAATTCATAGACACATAACACATTCAAATACATAGTTAAGTCGAGTGTGTTATTGTATAAACTCAAATTCTCACTTCCAAAACAACTAAATATTAACCCAAACTTGACTAATATATATTAATCCAAGCTAAAATAAAACCAAATTCATAAGAGAAAGTCATGCTATGGGAATTAAAACACCAAAATTCATTAACCCAAAGCAAAATTGCAAGAATAAAAATTCAACTTAAAGGCGTCAAACACATTAATAAATCCACCAACAAAGAAGAAAATTGGAGAGAAAGAGAGAGTAATCACCTTTTTTTTTTTTTTTTTTTGATAGGAACAACATGGAATGAATGGGAGAGAGATGCAAATAAAGTAAAAGATAATTTATAGAAAATAAGATGGGAGAATTAAAAGAGTAAAAAAAGGGAGATGAAGAGCAGAAGAAGAGTAATAATAAGGTGAATAAGTTAGTTATAGAGAAGGGTAGAAGAAGGGTTGGAAGAATGATGACAAGAGGAAAAGATGAGAAACCAAAATTAATTACCAAACCACCATTATTATATATAGTAAAAATAGATATTATCATTTTTTTTTAATATTCAATATTAAAAGAAAAGAGGAAAAAGTTTTAGAAAAAATAAGTGATGTAGCTTGTGATGTGACGCAATAAGAGCTTTATGAAATTAAATACAAATGATCCATTATTATACGTATAATAGTATATATTTAACTTATAAAAAACCATTTGAGAAAAGAGAAACTGTTCATAAGGGTCTAGTAAAAGCAAATTATTAACTTACGCAAAATATATATATATATATATATACTTTTTTTGAATAGAATTAACACACATAATGAAAAGAATGTAAAAAGATTAAAAGAGAACTGTTTGCCGATGATTAACCTAAATATTAAGTAATTTTGAATTCATTTAAGTAATTCATTCACAATAAGATAATTGTATCATTTTTAAAATTTACATTTGTTTCTTTTCTTCTTTAAGCACATAATAATAATAATAAGGGGAAATTGTACTTTACCCACCTGTGGTTTGGTCCGTTTTAACAATGTCCATCCATGATTTAAAAGTTGTCACTTAACCCACCTGAGGTGGCCTCCGTTAAACCCCCATTACCCACCTCTGTCCTTTCCATTAAAAAATCTCATTTACTATATAAGCCAAAATTAGAACCCTAAAAGAGAGAACAAGCTCTCTCCCTCTCTCTACCTTAGAATTCCTAAAAATCCCCAAACCCATAATCCCTTTCTCTCTTCACTTAGATTGCCAAAGTGAAATCTGACACTTGCAAGCAAGAAGGTGTATTGAAGCTTGGGTTTTCCTCTATAGCAACTTTAGCCCAATCTCCTTCACACTCTCCATCAAAGTCGCCAACACAAGCACCTGCTCCTAAAGCTTCAACGTCGTCGCTTAAAGTTAGAAAGACTCCATTGCCTGCTCCGTCTCCGGTAGTGGTGAACTCTCCACCATCTCCTCCTCCAGCTTCTTCTGAGGTTCCGATGAGTCCTCCATCTTCGATTAGTACTCCACCTGCTGAAGCTCCTGGACCGGCTCAGAGTGGCGCCGTTTTGAACAGATTTGGGTTCGTTGTTGGATCTGTGGCTGTAGCAGTATTGACCCATTAACCCACAAATCCATTAAACCCAAAAAAATTAAACCTAGCAATTTGAATAGATTGCTGGGTTTTTTTTTTTTTTTTTTTGGTAGATTTTTTTTTATACTTACAAATCTGGGTTTTTTTTAGAAAACCCAGCAAAAGAAAGAGGGTTAGAGTTTTATTTTGTGATTGTTTTATGAAGAATTAAGTAGTAAATTTGAACAAATTGCTGGGTTTTTTTTTTTGCAGATTCTTTTTTTTACTTGTAAATCTGGGTTTTTTTAGAGAACCCAGCAAAAGAAAGAGGGTTAGAGTTTTATTTTGTGATTGTTCTATGAAGAATTAAATAGTCAATTTGAATAGATTGCCGGGTTTTTTTTACTTGCAAATCTGGGGTTTTTTTTAGAGAACCCAGCAAAAGAAAGAGGGTTAGAGTTTTATTTTGTGATTGTTCTATAAAGAATTAAGTAGTGAATTTGAACAGATTGCTGGGGGTTTTTTTTTTTTTTTCAGATTTTTTTTTACTTGCAAATTTGAGTTTTTTTTAGAGAACCCAGCAAAAGAAAAAGGATTAGAGTTTTATTTTGTGATTGTTCTATGAAGAATTAAGTAGTCAATTTGAACAGATTGTTGGGTTTTTTTTTTTTTTACTTGCAAATCTGGATTTTTTTTAGAGAACTAGCAAAAGAAAGAGGGTTAGAGTTTTATTTTGTGATTGTTCTATGAAGAATTAAGTAGTCAATTTTTGGATTTAGCAGTGGAAGGCTAGCGAATCTGTGGGTGTATGTTCACATGGATTTGTGACTTTGTTTGTGACCGTAGGTGTATTGGTTTTCTTTTATGTTTTATGTGAAGAAGAAGGAGAGAAAAGTGGAGAGAGACACAAAATATAACGAAAAAGACACATTTACCCCTATTTTTAACAGTGAAAAGGGAGAGCTGAGTAACGGGGGTCTAACGAATGTCACCTCAGGTGGGTTAAGTGATAACTTTTAAATCACGGGTAGGCACTGTTAAAACGGGCCAAACCACAAGTGAGTAAAGTGCAATTTCTCCTAATAATAATTCATTTCTCAAATGTTAATGATATCGTATATCACAAATTTAGTGATTCATATAAGTATGAAACTATAGCATGTGCACTCATCGTACAGAACATCAACTAATATATTATATATATGTAAAAGCTTCACCAGATACAGTTTTATAGGATGTTTTCATTTTGTCAGATTTTTTACAATCAAAATTCCGTGATAATCCTATAATGGGTTATGTAGTAAGGTCTAAATAGGTTTCAAGTGCAACTTCAACCTCTGGTCCTTTTAATAGAAACTCACTGAGGATCCAAAATATGACATTGAAACTATTGTTAGAAACCAAATTTCCGTTGGCAAAGAAAATGTTTTTGGCTAACTAGCAAATTTCACTTGCACCAAACATCTAAAAATGTTTTTTTTTTTTTTTTTAATTATAAATTGCTGAAACAAAAGGATCATTACATTAGATGAGAATATGCTCCAGTCAACAGAAAATATGGATTGCAATCCAAACTATTCGTAAAATGAAATAGAGAATAATCTCAAGAACAAAAACAAAAGGGTTTCTATCAGTAATCTCTGTACATGCTACACTAGTGAATTTCATGCTGCTCTGTCAGTCAATTGTTTGCCAAATATTAACAACTAAGTGCAATTCTTTTACTCAATTCCATGTTGCTACTTCTCTTCTGTCAATATTAACACTAGTGAATTTCATGCTACTTCTCTCTACTAATATATGTTTCCACAGACCATCTCCTACAAAAGTCATTTCAATCATATACCCCTGGCCCCAACTTCACCTTGATCAATGTAAAGCCACCGCAAGCATCACTGGCTATTTCCCATGATGATGCCACCATAACACATAATTTTAGTGCATGCATCAATGCTACATTATCAATGATAATTATAGGCCATCAACAAGAGTCTATGATGAGTGTCACAGAATTGCACAACATTGGAAATCACTTCTTCACTTCTGAAATTCAGTAACCTAATCGTTCGTTCAATGAGGTCCGCCCATCACCTGTTTGACCTGCATGGAACATAATGATATTGTAAATATTAAAGGAAATACATATAAATTCCAATTTAATAGTAAACAAGCTAAAATCAAATAGCTTACCTTCAGGGGGCACCCATGCTTCATAATCTGAATTACTATCGAGAAATGTGGGCTTCTCAGGACCAAGCACCCTCTTAGGCTTTTTGTTATCCTTACTCGATTGCTTAACCCCTGATGTGTCTTGACTTTCATGTCTTTCCTCATCATCTGGTTCAAAATACCCTCTTTTATGTTTTAACAACAGTGCCACAGCATCCTCTGCCATGAGTTCAGGTCCTGAAGACGAAGATGTCACCAGCTGAGGTGCGTTGTAATCACCACCTTCAGGGTTTTTAACTGGCTTCTTCTTCCTTATAATCAAACCCGGAGCAGCACTTTCAATCCCAGACCCCGCGTTTGTCTGTGTTCCATCTCCACTAGCCAAAATATTCTTCCTGTCTTTATAGTCAACAAAATCATCAGGCTCATGCAGATCCAAAGGCGCTGCTTGTTGGGTCTCTTCTGTCAACCTGTCCTCTACAGCCCCAAGCCATTGGGGCTTTACAACAGTGTATGCAGAAGTTTTTCCCTCAGTTGTATCACTGACAATCTTGACAGCTTCTAGCTTTTTGCTTGACTCCACTATTGCATCTGTAGTTCCTTCTTTCAGCATGGAGCCATTCACCTGTTTTTCAGGTCCACTGCTTTCTTTTGATGTCATAGGAGGTTGCTTCTTAATAACAGTCACGGGGGCGTCCAATTTGTTAGCCTTTTGTTCCTGTAGTTTCAGATCCCTTTTCTTAGCGGCATCTCCAGCTGGATCTGCAATCTTCAACAAGTAGCATATCCTATCCATTTCAGACTGCAGAGCTGATAATTCCTTCTCAAGTTTCTCAGACTTGTCAAGCACTGAAAAAATAAGGAATTAGCAGTAAAACAGTAAGCTGAGATGATCTCAAGCATTAACTAATTTCTACAAGAAGATGCCAATAAGGAAACACCAAACATATCAACGTGAAATAATAGTAGTACCAAACATATCATGTGCAATGTAATAGAATAAAAGTTGTCTTACATGCGTTTACATCATTTAGCTCTTTTTTTTTTGATAGGTAAATCCATCATTTAGTTCAATGCAAGTGTTACGCATCGTATCTGCTTCAGCTACATGGCTCAAGCATTAAAATTATTAAGATACCTCGCTCTAGATTTTTTAATTTTTTTGATAAGTAAATAATTTGCTCTAGATGAAACTCTATTACTAAAGTTCTACGAATTTATGAATACTCTTCTATATAGAACTCTATTACAAAAAGTTCCAATTTTTTAAAAAAGAATTTCATTAAATTATTTTTAAATTGTTTTAATCTTCTACCATAATTTTTGGTTGACAATACCAAATAGCTTAAGATATATACTAGTCAAATACCATTTTTTTTTTTTTAAGTACTAATCAAACTCCATTGTTGCGCCAAGTTCATACCCTCTTCTTAGTTCTTCAATTTTTTATTTTATTTTTCACCTTTTCATGTGGCACATGATAAATACAATAAAATTAGGCTGAAATGCGCTTTATCGCCTCTAAATTCAGGGTCACTTCTAAATTGGTCCCTTACCTTTCAAAACTTACAATTTACAGCCTTAACTATTACAACAGTATCAATGTACTTCTTCCTTTATAGTCAATCATATTTTCTGCACTGGCCCATCTTATCTATTTTTTTGTCCAAAACGGCATAATTTTTGTAAGGTTTAATGGAAAGATTCTAATGGATGTTGAGAGAAAGACTATTGCTGTAATCCTTAAGGGTGTACATTGCAAGTTTTCATAGTTTTGATAGGTAGATAGTGAGCGAGGGGAGGTGGGGTTCAAACTTATGAGGCAGCACAAAAGATGCCATTACCACTAGGCTATCATTTGGAACCCAGCAAATTTTCTTAGTTAAGAGACCAATTTAGAAGCAACCTCAAACTTAGATGGAGTAAATAGTATTTTAACCATACTTATCCAAAAATAAAATAGTTTTTATTTTTTATTTTTTTATAAGTAAGAAAGATGTATATTCAAAAAGCTACTTTATGCAAAAATAGTATTTTAACCATAAGATTATTAACAAAGTTCGATCTTAAGTGAAATTTTATTGTGAAAATTTCAAGAAATATAAAATACTACTCTGATTAAAATTCTAACACTAATGATTCTAGAAATCTAAAAGAAATTTCATTATTTATTTTTAAAATATTTTTAACATCTATCATAATTTTTTGTTTTGATAAAAATAAAGTTAGATCTTATATGTCATGGTTACACTATGTGACTCTATGTTATACAACATATGATGTTCTTTGCCATGTGGCATATTATATGTACATAAAAAATTATTAAAATAATTTGCGCCAAGTGAAACTCTATTAGAAAAGTTTCAAGAAATTTAAAATATTACTCCACTTAAATTTTAATAATTTATAATACTTTTGTCATGTGAGTAACTATAGGTAATTTAAAATTGTAAAGTTAATTTATTTTAGATGAAAATTTATTACCAAAGTTCCAAAGAGTTTTGTAGGGGCAAAGGCCCAAAATCATACAATGGGCCTTGGGCCCCATACTGGAAGATCAACCACATCCGAGGAGAAGACGTGGGTGCCAAAAGGGCTCCTAGCCCAGTTCTTGTGGGCATGAAGACACTTAAAGGGCAATCCAAGGAGAAATGTCTCCTCAGACGTGACGGGTGTGGCTCAAACATGCACTCTACCTACTAAAAGGACCCACCCCAACGAACATTGGTAACGAGGACGAGTCCCACAGACCCGTGGCAAGGAAGGAGACGTAAGATGTCCAAGAAGAGGCTGCAGCTGCCACATTAAATGTATTGCAGCTACTTTTCTGGCCGTATTAATGTGGAGAGGACCTGTGAACAGTGCTGCCTTGGCTACCACAACTCACAGAAAGATGGAAGAGGTGTCCGATGGGACAAGCACTCAAGTGAGGGTCCAGATAATCAACAAGTGTAGGGTCATGATGGCTTCAAGAGGACTATATAACAAAGGGAGTCCTCCTGAGGAGGAGGACAGAAAAAAGGGAGCAACAGGAAAATAACTGGAGATTTAGAGCAAAAACCAGCAAATATCTATCTCATCTCCTCGGACTGAGAATATATGGACATTAACAGGATTTTCTTGTGCCCAATTGTTGCGTAGTCCAACCTTAGCCACTGTCCACTTCGCTAAGGCCCAATTATGTAGCCCACTCTTTACAAATTCATTGTTTCTAGGCCCCTTGGACCAAGACCCCATACTTGTTGGGCTTAGGCCCCAAAACGAGACCCTACAAGTTTTAATACTGATAGGCATGAACTTTATTACAAAAATTATACTGAATTTAACACTTCTATTAAATTTATTTTTATTTTTATTAAACTGAGTGGGCATACTTCAAGTAAATAAATATTTTACATCATTAAAATGCCTTCACTGCTGTTCTATTATCACACAGAAATGCCTGTGGACAAAAATGTATACATGTGCAAGCATGCAAGCACACCACCAAAAACCATCACAACGGAATTTTCTTCCTCACTGTAAGTATTTCAAAATAAACTCAAAAAATCAAGCATATGATGCATAGAGAATTATTTTAAATTCAGAAATCCATACCTAGCTGTGATGAAAGCCCTGACATGTAAGCATCAAGTGCATCTCCAACTTCAGTTTCAGCTGCTGTTTCTGATGCCATTTTATTCTTCTCAATTGAAAGCAACTCTTTCTTGTTTTCCATTTCCTTCATTATGGCATCTCTCTTAGCAAGAAGAGTATCAGCAGTTTCAATAGATTGGTTCTCACCAGCTTTTTGACTAGGCTTCTTTGTCCGGTCATAAAATTCATCATCATCACTGACCAATGACATATAAATAAATGCATTATCATTTGTATTTAAAAAATAAAACCATATAGATAATTTTTTTGGCAGTGAAAAAACTCCATTCATTAAAAACATTAATGCATAATCATGTAAAACAGGATTAAAATTATTTCTTATAAGACAGGATTACAATTAACAAAGATAGCTGATCAAAAAGAGGAGCCTGGACAATTTCAGATGAATTTCAATGTTTTGGCAAGAAAAGAAATCAACGCATGATTTTTTTTTTTTTTTTCATAAGTGAAGAGAAATCAAAACATGATAACACTTGGTTAGTCTTGAAGATTCTGTTGAAAAATAATTTTCCATATATAAAGTACCTTGAATATTCTTCATCATCCTCTGTTGCTCCTTTCTTCTTACCATGAGATATCTTTCCACGAGCACCTAGACTTTCTTTGATACTATCATTCAGTGTCTCTTCCAAGTTTTCAAGCTCTTCCAAAATCTACAAAATTGGTAACAAAGTTACTATGTGAGAACCATCTACATTCTAAGAAGACTAAGAACTTTTTTAGGAGTCCTATTTAAAAACAGTTTTGGTCATATAAATACATAAATTGATGGATCCCATTAAATGCTATAACTTATTTGGCAAACTGTTTTCACAAAATCACTAAGCAAAACAGTTCTTAGAGAACACCCCTTTGGGTGTCTTCTCTCATTTTTTTGTTCTCAAATTTACAGTACACACACACACACACACACACACACACACATATATATATAATATTTTCATTCAATTCTCTCTCTCTCTCCCACTAACCATCAACTTCCTTCTCTCCCCATCCAAATTAGAATCATATAAAACAGAGGTCCAAACAAAACAATACACAACATTATGGAATTTACAAAAAAATAGTGTAACCTAGCACGGCCTCTTCCAACTTGTCTACCACCATTTCATCCCAAAGTAGCAAAATCCCTTCAGATGTTCCCATTGAACTCACATGGGACTCATCCACATTGTTAGCCCACACTTCTCACAATCTCAAGAGACAAACTCCATCTTGGTCTCCTGTAAGCAGATAACATGTGCCTTCCCAAACATAACGAGGTTTCTCACCCTACGTCACTTTTCCTCGTTATTCGGTCCACACATATTCTATGATAACTAACTTAAGTTACATTAAGATCGCATTAGCAAACCGTTGCATTTTCTTAGCGTGGCATTTTTTGAGCTGTCACATTTCTTTGCATCATAATTTTTTTTTGATAAGTAATGCACTTTATTGAGATCAAAAGAAGCCACCCAAGTATACAGGATGTATACAAATGGGGACAATACAATCAATCATGCAGATTAGTAATTACAATGATCAATCAAATCACAAACCGAACATAAAGAATAACATCGCACAACTGACATCCAATCCAACAAAGTTTTAATGAAAAACAGTTTAATATCAGGAAGATTTCGTTCAACATCCTCAAAGCTTCAGGCATTCAACTCCCTCCAAATATACCACATACAATAAGGAACAACTTTCCAAATCACCCTTGCCAAGAGGCTAGTAAATCTACAACTTTTTTTCAGCATGAACCAATACACTATAAACAAACAAAACACCATAGAACACAACTCCAAAGCTACAGTCCCAAACCCAAGTGCTCCTCTTATGCAGGTTATTAATAGTCAAAATCTTCCCCAAATCTACAGCCCAAGAAAGAAAGCTATTCTATCTCTAGATGGGATTTTTTACTTCCAAATGCTCATCCGGAGGAAAGAAACCACTAGAGTGGATTAAAAAAAAATGCTTCTTTGTATCATAATTCAATGTGAAATTCATATTTTCAAATCCCTTACTCCTCTGCTAGCTTTCTTTATGCTCTATTTTTCCCCCCTTTTGCATTAACTTGAAAAAAAAAAAAAAAAAAACACTACTTCTTGCAAAAGACACAAAGTAAACAAAAAAGAAACAAAGGAAAACAAAAAAATTATTTACTAAAAAGAAGAGAATCTATAAATATTGGGAGGGATTTACTAGATGTGAGACAAGGGAAGAAAACTAAAGAAGGCCCTCTTAGGGCGTTATAAAAAGAGCAAATATCAAACTCGCCATCCTTTTTCAACCTCCACTGCACTCAATCCGCACTCTCAATGGAAGAACCATGAGACTATACAATGAAGAAAAGCTGTCACCAACTCCAACTCCCAATTGTTAAAATCATGAAGGAACTGCACATCCCAACCTCTCCTCTCACCCACCACCTGCCTAACCAACAAAGATTCCACTGAAGCCGCCCGATCTATAGCACTCCCATACAAAACTGGAAAAGCATATTTGAGAGGTTGGTCACCACACCAACAATCATTCATACCCATCAAACAAAAGTTACAAAACCCTAAAAAAGTGTTGAACTTGTTAATGCATCTGATCACCCAATCCATAGCTTCCATTGCAATGTTTTTGTCCAATTCCCTATGTTCCTCCACTCCAAATTTTCCATGGGTGCAATCAGAATCAGATCAATTTTAACTGGTTCTTCATACACAAAGCGCCATTCTCAATCCATTTGCAAATGCTCTTCTTCCCCACTCCTCAATACCCAAGCCATCCACAGATCTACTTCCCCACTTCCTTATGTTCATCATCAAATTGTAAGATCACCTTGCATGTGTCAACCATCACTTGCATCATTCCAAGGTTATTATCTTGAATTTGAACCACAACAGGGGCCACACACCACATGATATGCATTTTTATTGCTCTTTCCCCTGCACGTTTTCCAATTCCTAGTAATCAGAGAGTTGTGTCATCGACAATGAGCTCAATTGCATTCCCCCTTACTGGCTTCACAAGTGAGCTCTTTGCCTCCTTTATATATGCCGTGTCTCCTAAACCAATAAATTATATTCAATTACCAAGATCAGGTTGTGGGTCAACCGGGCTAAGCAACCCATTCATTGCCCTTTCTGCTTTTTAAACACCCCCCCCCCCCCCCCAAAAAAGAAAAAAAAATAAATTGTGCATGCTATTAACAGCTGATTTTTTTTTTTTCCAACACAGAATCCACTTTGCTGTCAGTTTTTTTCCTCCCATTCCTGGCCCAAGAAACCTGCCTTTTGCCTCCCTCTGCATATGATCTTTAATGCTAGCCTTTGTGTGTGTGTGTGTGTGGGGGGGGGGGGGGGGGGGGGGGGTCTGTCCTAATCAGCACCATGACCTTCACACTACCATTATTGCATTGTGTTGACCGCTTTTGCTGATTTTCTCCTTTTGACATGGCGGCATATGAAACACTTTCTATGATGCACAGATGCGGCAAAATGGGCGCCGCACCCGCGTCTGACATGGCAACACGTGAGCAACGCTGCTGCCCGCACGTCGGTGCCGCGTCTGAGTTTTTTTTTTTTTTTTTTTTTTTTTTACAGAATCAGGTCATTTCTGCCATATCGGATCATATCGGCCAGCGGCCAAAATTGACCGAAACGGCCGAAATCGTTTGGTTGTGAATAAAAGATAAAAGAGCTTGCACATCGTTTGGTTGTGAATAAGAAGAAGATATTACTAAGGTGAAGATAAGTGAGAAGGAGATGAAGAAAAGTTTAAAGGGTTGAAAATGAAGCATTGCCGCTGTCGGACTCTGCAAAAATCAGAATCACGTGAAGGCAAAGAGAAACAACAGAGTGTGACCGTATTGAGAGAGTACTGTAATTTTTTTATAACTTCTCAACTGTACCATTTATGTATTATTAACTGTTGTACTGTTGAGATAATTTAATACTAACAAGTTAGCTTTGTTGATTCGTTCATGGGCTTTGGCTGTACATTTTGCTTTTAATGTGCCATAGTAAAAATATTTTAATAGTAAAAATACTACTAACAGGCCATAATAATTTTTACAAATATTTTAATAGTAAAAACATATAGAAAATATAAATATAAATATTTTTCATAATTTTTTAATCGCCGTACCCGCACCCTACTTTTTCAAAAATTGCCGAGTCTCGCCCCCGCACCCGAATCCGGAAACGCACCCGTGCTTCATAGAACACTTTTCCTTCAATGACTTTGATCAACCATCGAGTGTTTTATCATAGATCCTTCCTCCGCTAATCACCAATTGGTGTGTATTGGTTTGGGGCTAAGATATTTTCTTGATGTTCTGTTCACTGATTTAAACCTGGATACCATTGCTTGGTTTATGCCCCAGTGGCAAGTTCGGGTTTGCTTATTGATTTGGTACGAGCAGTTTTCATTCCTCCAAACCGAAGCCCTTCCAACTACACATTTGTTGTCCTTGTGATGTAATTAGCAACCCCCTACATTCTCCTTTGCTGAACTCTGTAATTGCGGGAAGAGTCCACGAGTTTTTGTGCCATTGCAGCACAAAGGCTTTCCCATCCACCTCATTGATATAATGAACTCCATTAGGTTATCTGTCATTAAAAATTCCTCCAAGCTTTTCAAGAACCAACGTGCTCCCTCTCTCCAATGAAGATTGGGCAAAGAAAGTTTATTTCTCAGCAACAATATCACTGGACTATTGACTATTCCTTATATATATACTAAAACTAATCACTTATAAAATAAAATAAAAAATGCTAAGACTAATCAAAATACAGAAGCACATGCATGATATATTGATTATCATCACCTGCTTTCTAAGGCTTATGCCCTGTTTCGCTTCAGATATGCTCTTTGTGTGGATTTTTTTATCATGGATTTAATGCTTCTCTACTTGAAGCTTATGTACAAAAAGGCCACCTAAACACCATTTAAAAAGTCTAAAATTGGCAAATGTCTTAGGCTAGCTAGAGTAGCCTAACTTGGGGTCAGTATCCAGGTTTAACTGCAGAATCCCCTTTCTTCATCAATGATTACACTTAGATTTCAGTCTTCTCCACCCGGTGAGTCTCCACAATGTTTTTTATTGGTAAGTTACTCACCCATTGGATTCTAAACCCACAAAGTCACCCTCCACAAATTTCAACTTTCAGGATAGATTTTTTTTTTTTTTTTTTTAATATTAGTGAAAATAGTAGAGATAAAAATAATTTAAGTAAACTTGCGGGAGAGAATATTCCAACAAATTTATATGTCAACTCCAAAAAATATTTATCTTATTCAATTTTTTTTATACGTAGATTATACATGCACCATGTGGATCTTGAACCCACGACCTCAGCCTCTACGCACTTGCAAGGGAAGGAGGTGTTAGATAAGCTAGAACTCATTGGTATCTCATTCAATTTTATATGATTCGGTTGGGGATATGTGTGTGCGTTTGTGCGCACGCATGTGTGTTTCCTACTTTCCTTCTCATGATTCTAGATAATATTTATTTGTCTTGTCACAAAATAATTTTATAATAGTTTTTCCCTGACATGATCCTAAATAACTAACATCGTTGGTAGTTGTAAGAATTCCAAGTGTTTTATATTTCAGTATTTGGCATTCCTTCTTCCTTTCTTATTCTTACCTAAGATAAAGAAAAATATTATTCACAGATAAGTTGTTTTAGCTGGCAAAGTACCATAACTCCTGAAGAACTATTATCATTTTATGGTGCTCAAGAATTGTGCAAAACGTATGGTGCTAAATTGCTAATAGCCAATTTTGAGACATTTTTTGTTGTTTACTGATCATTATATGGATTTATATTTAATTAATTGCTTGTAGTAAAGCTTACTACAATATCACTTCTTTTTTATGTAGCTTTATTTTTTTTGATATTACTCACTATGTGCTAACTTTTTGAGCTTTAAGATTTTCATATAACCATATGATTTTCTAGCTGTAAAAGTTTCTTAATGCTTATGCCTGACCTTAGAAGAATTCAGATGCATTTCCTTTTCTTTTTCTTATTTTTCAGTAAGTTTCAGCCCCAAGGGGAAAGAGAAGAGAAGATTTGAACTAGTGACTTCCACTTCATGTGGCATGATTCCCAGCTTATTGTTCTACTTGGAGTTAATTAAGATGCATTGTCTTATACCTTTGCCTTTGAAAACTATGTTCACAACAACCATGTAGGCATGCAGCCTATCACTGAAAAAGACTAAACCACACTCCTATAACTGTAGAGATTTACCTGTGCCATTCTTTGCTCATTCCTAGCAATTTGAGTCTGTTGCCCTTGAGTCAAACCACCCTGAGAAATGTCTTTAGCACGAATAGCATCTATTTCCTTTTTCATGTGAGCAATCTGTAACCAGGGAAGTGGATGTATATAAATACAAAGGGCATAAGCAATAGACTTTAAACAGTTAAATAAGAAAAATCACTAATGTAAGTATGAAAACTTGACAAAAGATACAACCCCAAATTGCCAGTAAATCGTTATAATAGGGTAAATCTAGATAAAAAGCTATTTGAGCATTCTAACTGACAGGGAGATCAAGAGTTTGAACAACCTTCAAATAATTTCCTCTATGTACAAAACAAAGTCACTACCAATATTGAAGATACATTCCCTTGTTGGAAAGTTATAATAACCAAGACACTTGCCTTTTCAGTTCTTTTCAATATTTTATCACGAGTTTTTTCCTGTTTCTCCGTAAGCTGTCCTTTGTACGTTTGCCAAGTAACTTCATCAGCATCATCCTGAAAATGTACCAAAATGTGTCAGTGAGTGTGGAAGACATATAACTAATTTCTCATAAAAGAATATGGATTCTCCATTCAGAAAGAAATTGTACTATATAAGGAAGTATTTAAGAAAAGAATATATCCAAGTCACATTCTGCCAAAGAAGTGATTACAAATCCCCACAAACCTCATCTTCTTCAATTGCATCCTCTCCCATACCCCATGAAACACCATCAGCAAGAGATGCTTCCCGTCTTGCTCGTTGAAGTGAAGCTTCACGATCTAGCATACCTTCCCGGATCTTTGCATCTCTAATAATCTTCACGTCAGCCTCCTGGGGGAAGAAAATTCAGACAAAAGAGAGATGCAAATGCAACAACAGTAAGATAAAATCAAATAGAAGTGTCAACAAAATGGTTAGACTGTAGAATGTCATCAAGAAGCTAAACCAAAGATGGTAAAGGCTAAGCTAAAAGCACATAAAAATATTCCTTACATTGGAACATTATCACACAATCATTTAATCAAGTAATTAATGCTAAGGTCCCATTACAAGTCGATGACTGCTTTGGGCTGCAGGGCAACATCCCTTCAACCTCTTTTCTAGAGTTTCTAGATCTTCTGAATTTCAGATTGTAATTATTTATGAGTAGGTCAATACATATGATGTACTTGATCTAGTTCCTCTTTTAAATAAATTTATTTAACTTAATTAAAGAAAAAAAAAGGCAGAATTAAGATTTGTGATGGATCTTAATAACTCATCCTGAAAGTATTTGCAATTACCTTCAAACCCGTAAATTCCTTTTTGTTGGATGCTGAATTCATCCTTTTTTTTTTCTTTTTTTTCATATCGTTAAAGCATACTTGTTATTTTTCCTCTCTGCTCCTATGCTTGACAGAAACCTCTTTACTTAAAATTCATCACTCTTTCCAATAAGGAAAAAAAGGAATGCTTAACATAGTAGCCAGAATAATTCTCATTCAGATTATAGAAAGTTAACAAGAGAAACAGTAAAGATTGACAAAAATACTCATTGAGTAGAAGAGGAAAATTCCCCCATCAAACATGTGAAATGCACCACCTACATATATAATAGCATGGTGGATTTGATGATTAGTGATGCAAGAAAAACCAAAATGATTCGACAGGAAAAATAAAGATAGATGAACCTAGGAGCCAGCAACTAGGCTTGCTTGGAGTCAGCACCTAGGGCTGGCTGAAGTCAACACCATACCATTGGGACAATTTCAATAGAAATTTAATTCATCAAAATAATCCCCTTCAATAGGAGTACGATACTCTCTTATATAACTAGACCTTAATCCTAACTAACATAGGAAACCTTAATTCTAATAGACTTGGAAGATACCAATTATTGAATTACAAAAGCACCATTAACTCTAAATAAAAATAAAAATAAACCGAATCAAATACTAAGACCTAAGATAAAATATAATTGACCAATAGAAATACAATTGGCTCCAATAAGACTTAAATAAAATAAATATTTCCTTGTGCATCCCAAATCAAATAGGTTGTTATTCTTGTTCTTCCAGATGAAAATTCCAAAACTCATCTTTCTCTAAAGATTATTTGCTCTAATATGCAATTGTATATGATTTTCTGACCACATAAGATATCATATAATCCTTCTCTTAGATGTTTATGTAGAATTGATTAATGTAAAATAAATAGAAAATCTACTATCACTAACATAGGCAGTAAAAAATAAATATATGTGATTCATTATGTCCAACCATATGAATTCCAAAATAATGACATTGAAAATTTTAAAACAGTGCTATTGAAGTCTTACAGGTGGCATCAATTCAGATGGTCCTTGGAAAATGTATAAGCGAGATGAACTGTGAAATAACAAACAAAAGCAATAATAAGAAACATATTCAAAGAGTAGATGTAGAAGCTAAAAAGGATAAATGTTAGGTACGCAGCATATGGAGATAATTAAAAAGGAAGTTGGGTTGCTGATTGAGTAGTAGAGTTTGTTTGAATTTGAGTTTCTTAGTTCTTATCCCTTCCTGATAGTTAGCAATAGTTTCAGTAAGTTCCACTTTGTGTGCAGATGAACATTAAGTTAACATTACTGATTACTCTCATTTGTATAAAGCTGGAAGTGAATGAATAAACTGGCATCTTTGAGTTTTCAAGTTGCACTATGTGCTAGAGGTCATGGGCTCCCTTGAAGAAGCTCAGAAAACTTCTGTTTTTCCCGCAGAACTAATTCAATTCACCAAGGTAGGGAAGGGAAATCCTTTGTAGGTTCCAACAAACATCAATAATTAACAACTTTGTCCTTCTCACTCATAAAAACATAATACATCCACCCCCCCCCCCCTTTTTTAACAAAAAGAAGTATTAACCCTCCACCTCACACCATTGCATCTAAGACCTTGTACCATTGAGCTATAATAATTAATAAGTATCCAAAAGGAGGAAAGCAGCAAAGATGAAGAAAAATGGTACAACAGACTGCCAGCATCATAATCAACAAAGTAACTACAGTATAAGGGAAAAATGTGAAAAGACCTCCTAGGTTTGGGGCAGTTGCAAACTAACCCCTTGTACTATCAATTTTGTATTGTTGACTCCTGAAGTTTCAGAATTTTCCAAATTGACCTCTCAATCTCAATTCTGTTGACCATCGTTGACAGAAAATGTTCAAGTACTGTGCATGTATTATTGTTAAAATAATTTTTTATAGTAAAGTGATCACATGCACACCAAGTGACCATTTTCTACAAGTTATAGTTAACAGAATTAAGATGGAAGGAACAATTTGGAAAAATTTTAAACCTCAAGGGTAAGTGATACAAAATTGATAAGCACAAGGAGTCAGTTCGCAATTGCAACTGACGCAAACCCCATGGCCCAAGGGGTATTTTTTCATTTTGGCCATAAAATAACTAGTGCTATAAAATCCAAGTTCCAATTTGGAACTTCTTCTGACAATACAGATTACCCTCATAAAATATTCTGAGCCATTGAGCTGCATCACAACTTCCCTACAGCAACTTTAAGAATTGAGCATATGAATTTGTGATTGAACATGACATAGTAACATACGGTTAAGGAAGGTCTACATCAGAACTTTTTAGCTTCCTTTCATTCTTTTTTAGTAAGATGTTAGAATCACTAGATATGCCAAACATGTGAAAAATATACTACTTATAGCCCTTTTCTACTTTATGAATTCATTCCATATTTCCTCAATCTTGTCACTACATTTATTTAATGGGAGAAAGACTTCCACAATCCCAACATAACGTATTTAACAGAATTTATCCTCTAACAAATTTAACCACAAACCTTTGTAAATAAAGAAAAGTATCTCTTTTCTTTCACTTGAGTGAGGAATAGACAACAGCTCATGATGATAATAGGAATAAATATAAAAACATTTTCTACAACTATTGATAGCATACATATCTATACTTCTTTTATGAAGAACCAATAATCAAAAGTTCATATATAATCTTCGTGGAAAATGGGTAACTGAACAATCATAACTTTGGCATATTAGCCAAGTCAAACAGAATAAAAGATAATATTATGTTGGTAAAATCAAATCCTTATGATTTATTAATCTCACAAATGAGTTAGACCACATGAACTCATCAAAAAGATAGTTGAAGATTTAGCTCGGGTATAAGGCTAACTAATAGCATTCATAGACTATGCATGATACATTAACAAAAAAAAAAAAAGAAAACAACAAAGCTTTAGTCCCAAATATTTTGGGGTTGGTTATGGATCCTCAACAAATTAGTCAAGGTCAGCCACATGTACCATACAATGCATGTTATATAATCTAAAAGAATCTATTACTTAGTGGTATAGCCATAAACCAACTGGAACTGGATCACAATGTATTGACATAGAAAAAGAATAAACAGATATTAAGCAAGTCAAAACTCAAGGAAAAGATACTCACAGGCCAAACCGAATAACATCACCAACACGTAAGTCCATATAAACCCCTTTCTTAACCTGATTAAATGGCGAAAAGGAAGATTGATTAGGTAAAGATATGACCAATCAGTAATTATAGCATAATGAAATCAGAAATATATATAAAGCCATCAGCAAAAAGAGATAATACAAGTACGTGAGTGTTTTTGTATCAACAAATTCACATATTCTTGAGGGCAAAACTTAGATACAATTCCTTAAATTCAAACACATGGTTGCATGGATCAATGAAACACTAACAATGCTATGTTTTCGAAAGAAAATTAAATTCAATGCTACCATATGTGTGAATTTAATCACGGAACCTAATGTACTACACTTAAGGAACTGTATCTAAGTTATACCCTATTCTCAAAGCATATATTATGTGTTCCATTACTAATTCGGGAATATTTCATACATAATTGAGCGACGAGAAAATTAAATTTTTTGATAAGTTACCTGAGACTTGTTAATGGAAGTACCATGAGTACTACCTAGATCATAAAGATAGGCATCACCGTTTCTTTTGAACTGGATAACTGACCAAAAAGAAAAACCCAATTCCATTACCATTAGATAATTATTATGCCAAACTATCAAGAATGGTTAGATTTGAATTTGAACAATGAGCAGAGATTTGGAAATGTAGTATACCTGCATGAAACCTGGACACACTGGGGTGGTCAAGCACAAAATCGCAGAGATCGACGCGTCCAAACATGTAAGCCCCTTTCTCATTGACTTGAAATTGATCGATGATAGAACCGTCTTTGAGAACCTCAAGGTAGAATCGGTGGCACGGAGCTGCGCTCCACGGAGGAATCGTGTACGGAACCGCCGCAGCAGCAACTTTCTCAGATTGAGACTGAGATTGTGATGCCTCTGCCTCCGCCTCCTCCTCCGACGACGACGACGGTGTTTCGGTTGTGGTGGTGGTGGGGCTCTCGGTGGCCTCGGGTAAGGTATCGGAGTTGTTTGGTTCGGGGTTTTCGGGAGGTGGGGCCATGGGGGGCTTCATTTCTGTTGGATTGGAAGAGGTTTGGTCTGTGTCTAGGGTTAGGGTTTTGGGAGGTGGAGGACCCATGCCCATCGACATTGTTGGACTTGGAGTAGCACTAGAACTTCGTACCACAGTGTGAGAGAGAGAGAGAGAGAGAGAAAGGCAAACGACGACGATTTTTTCTTTCAAAATCCTAATTGGGATTTGGGGAGTGACGAATGAAGGCGTTGAACTCTGATGAAAAACGACTGGTAGTCTTCTTACTCTTGTAAGCTTAAACTACAAGCTACTCACTCGTGGTTTGTCAGATGTAAACGGCCATATTCTGCAAACACGGCTAGTTTTTTTTTTTTTTTTTTTTAATTACAGGACACTAATTGGTAGAAGAAAATTGAAACTTCTTACTTACTTATTATCGTATCTAATAACATTATTTTATTTATTTATTAATAATCACTCATCGTATCAGTAATTTGTAAAAAAAATGGTATCAAAGTTTGTATTTTTAGCATGTTTTAGGTAGAAATGTATAATATATTTTTTAAAAGCAAACGGTAGAAATGTAGAATTGTGTTGTGTTATTATACCTTATTTTATCTGTTCCAAGGGAGGTGGACAAGTCAAGGGAGAAAAGAAAAAAGTCATGTTCATACATTAAATCCCTTGTTAAATAAAATTAAGCGAAAATTACACTTTTCATGGTAAACTTACCTCATTTTACACTTTGTTCCTACACCATCAAAACATATAATCGACCATCTAAATTGAAAACTTTGTAACACTTAACCCTTTGTAATATGTTTTATTATTAAATATCGAAATTTAGTATTGAAGGACTAATTTATCCCTCTACTGTATGTTTGGGAGAAGGATAAATTGGTTTTTTATTAAATTTTGTTATACTTAACCCAAAAACGAACTAGGGACATTGAAAGAGCGACAAATATTTATGTAAGGACTCAATTTGTAATGATCCCAAATTGGTATTGGGTTCGAACGTTAAAGACTCAAACAATAAAATTTGTAGAGCGTGGGTGTTCAAGAACTAGGTTAACTCTAAAAGAAAAAAAACGATTAAGCCTCACGTTTATAGATAGATTAGCACAAATATAACGATCTATTTTTTCCTTCAAACAAGTTCAGTTATTTGGTTCATAAGGTTTTCTTATGAGTATTTTTTGTTTGTTGATGTTCCGATCCCCTTCCCTCAATACTTTCTTTCATGTTATATACTGCCCTCTTAATATCATCTTCACCACACACGTGTAGGTTGGGTTCGGGAGATTTCTTTCTATCCCATCTAACACCTTCTGGAACCTCCAACCAGCAGCTGTAAGGTTGCTTCATCACTGTTCAGGCATCACCTCCACATTAATGCGACCAGAGAGTTGGTTGAGAGGCAATTAATGCGAAAGCAATTGTTATCATAGATATTTGTTTCCTTTTCTTTCTTACCCTTGGTCCCATATCCCACTTTTAGTGGTAATGTAGCTCCGAAGTGTGTTTATAACAAGGTGGAGTTTAGGTCGTCCTCGGACTCATATTGTCGAGAAGGATTTTGTCCTCGGACGAATACTGAACTCAATTTACGTGATATCTACTCTTCCTTTCGTTTGGTTACCCTTACAACCTAATTTGGGCCTCCTCGGATAGTTTTACGTCCTTAGATGGACCACAGACCCAATTTACACGACTTTAATAATTTACTGATTAGCTGACTCCACAATTTATAATTATCGTTATATGACTATGTTTTAAAATTGGATCAATCAATTTTTTTAAGTTCTTGATAAGACAAATTGTCATACATTGTCTCATGAATTAGGATGGAAAGACAATACGAATTATTAATATCTTCGATTAATTATCTTTTGGGAGAGTTTATTTCCATTGACTCAGCGGGTTTTTAAAAAAAAAATTGTGCAAAAGCACTACTAGACCTTAGAAAAAATTGTGCATAAGCTAATAATTATTATTGTCTTTCCATCCTAATTCATAAGACAATGTATGACAATTTGTCTTATCAAGAAGCTGTTAAACTGAATAAGCTGGGGGAAAAAACCTATGTCATTATGGTTGATTTGTTTATGCTTGGAAGGAAAAAAAAAAACAATAGCAAAGCTGAAGAAATTATTGCTTGTGCGCGCACCAGTGAAGAACTCAAATCCTTCGCAGGACTACACTTTCAAGTCTTGGGCATCTCCCCACTCAAAAGGCACTTCACAATTATCTTGCTTTTTCTCATGGCTACAGTCGTCTATAGCATTTGCCTATATGAAGATGAATTTACAACCTCACAAAAAAGTGTACCTTCCCACATTCAAGTGCATTTGTCTGATTTCTGGAATTATTGCTTGTGTGCTACTTGTTGCAATACTCATCTCTCTTCTTCTTGTTCAAAATTAATTTATGCACAATCCTCATTGTAGAAATATTGCATTTTTTGGTACCAAAAAATTTACAACTATTTACATCGAACAGCTAATGAAGTATACAATGCAGTAGAGGCTAGTTCCAACAAATTTCATCTATTTTATCACATACAAGATTGGTTCCATCAAATATTCCAATCAATTATTCTAACAGCTTTTCGTGTATTTTCTTTGACTCGTGGCTCAATGGAGCAAGATGTAGAAACTCAGATGGCAGATAATATATATAACAGTATAAGTGATCCGCTTTTCTTTACGAATCATGGTACCTTGTAGGAAGTTAAATGAGTACAGCTCATGCACCTGTTCTTTCCCCTTTGAAATGTGAATTTATTTTCACTTCATTGAAAGTAAGGTTAATTATAATAGCATTGGCATAAGTGGTTGTACCCACTAAGATTCCTAAGATCCCCACACAACTGGTTAGATAATAAGATTTGCAAACGCAATCTTTCAACACAGGAAAGCGCAAGGCTGCATGAATTAAATGCCACAATTATCTCATTTTGGCAAACTCTCTCATAGATGAGTAACATGGAAAACACCAAAATGATCTCACGGGTGAGAAATGAAAGTACAGGCTCTGACAAGAGATATAATAATTTCACTACTATAATTTAGTCACTTTGGTTTGCAATCAATCAGCCATAACGATAACCTCAGCTTCCTCCAAAAAAAAAAAAAAACCTCAGAATCACGAGGAAAATAGCTTACATTGAATTCTAAAAGCAAATTACTAAGATTAATAAGCAATGGTATAATTCAAAGGTCTGCTCTCCCAGGATATCTAGGGAAAGGAATAACGTCTCTGATATTGTCAATGCCAGTGGCAAAAAGAAGCATGCGTTCAAAACCAAGACCAAAACCACTATGTTTTACTGTTCCATAACGCCGCAGATCAAGGTACCACTCATATGGCTCAAGAGGCAGCCCCATCTCTTGTATTCTGCAAAAAAAAGAAAGCATCCCAACAAAATTGCTTCAACAATTCAAGGAAAAATGATTTCTATGGAGCAACATCTAATTGAGGAAAATAAATGTCAAATCTTTAGGAAAATAACTAGTGGAAAATTTTAGCATCATTTGGATATTCACACCCCAAAAAGTGACCAATCAAGCATAAACATTCCCATACCTCTGCTGAATAACCTCGTAACGCTCCTCCCTTTGGCTTCCTCCAATTAACTCACCCACCTGGAATTTAAGACATATATCAATTTGTCCACATGCAAAGATGCGGCAAAAATTAAAACCAGAATTAAGTGCATCGAAACCAAACAACAAACAGGTAGAATAAGACAATGTACCTTTGGTACAAGGACATCCATAGCAGCAACTGTCTTACAGTCATCATTCACCTTCATGTAGAATGCCTTGATATCTTTTGGGTAATTATAGACAATGACAGGCTTCTGAAATTTCACCTCTGTCAAGTATCTGCAAAATTAGAAAACCCAGGACATCAGCAACTGCTATTCAAGCACAAGGAACCCATAAAAGACAGTCACAGACCTTTCATGTTCAGATGCTAAATCAATCCCCCATTTAACACTTTTATTCTCAAACTTCTGGCCATTTTTCACAGCTTCCTCTAGAAGTTCAACAGCTTCCGTATATGAAATCCGCTCAAAAGGGGTGGAAGATACCATTCTTAGGCGCTCAATGCAAGTTTTATCATACTTGTCAGCCATAAACTCCATATCATCAAGGCAGTTATCAAGTAACCACTGACACAGAAATCTCACATATGCCTCTGCACAGTTCATATCATCCTACAAAAACAGACTCTTTAATTTTACATCTGTGCATTATATTTCACACTACATGTATATATGTGCACCACAAACAGATAAAACATTAACATTTCAACCTTTTTTTAACCCAACAATTTTACATTTCAACCAATATTTCCTTGTATTTCTTAACAGCCTATTGCATAGCAGCTTGCATTGCAATCCCAACACATAACAATTGCTGATGAAATAGTGCAGATGGATGAGCAAAGTGGTGTAAAATGAATTCATTGGAACAAAACCCTATTATCTTGAAATTGCATTGCTCCTTGGACAAAGCCATGTCAAGGTTGATGTATTTAACAACAATTAATTTATTAAATTATGATAACGGAGCTGCCCACACCAGGATTTTCCACACATACAAACACCTATGCGGCTATGCACGTACTCATTTGAAGCATTCAATAGAACTTCAAAAGTCTATAGATCAGCCTTCTCAAACACCATAAATATCAATGAGCATACAAGATATAGGTTTCACATACCTTAAGTTCTGCAAATGCTATTTCAGGCTCCACCATCCAGAACTCAGCTAAATGCCTGGAAGTGTGAGAGTTTTCAGCTCTAAAAGTTGGTCCAAACGTATAGACGCTACTAAGAGCACATGCATAAGATTCAACTTGTAATTGGCCAGAGACAGTCAAAAATGCTTGACGGGCAAAGAAATCATGGGTATAGTCAATCTTCCCATCCTTTTTGGGGAGACCAGGTTTAAGCTTTGATCTCTCCTCCAGCCTTGCCAGATTCTCTTTTGCTATTTTTAGTTCAGACACAGAAGCAGAAATTTCATTCTTTTCTGCTTTGGCAGATTTCAGTTGAGCAACAATATCTCCTTTCTCCTTGACAACAAGCTGAGCAGCGTCTATATCAGCTGCTGATGGAGGAGGATTGTTGATCAAGTCCTTCTCCAACCTATCAGCTTCACTAATCAGAGTTGTAACTTGAAACATTTCACCAGCACCCTCACAATCACTAGTGGTGATAATTGGAGTGTGAACGTAAAGGAAGCCATGCTTCTGAAAGAATGTATGTGTTGCATATGCAAGGGCATTGCGGATTCTAGCAATTGCAGCTATCTGTAAACACAAAGAATTATATTTAGATAACCACAAGAGGGTAAGAAAGATACACATGAGAACTTAATCAGCAAGAAATCATATTGCCACAACACGCATGTCATCCTTAAGTGGTAGTCAATAAGAAATCAATTTACATCAGAATTCCATTATCGTCAAAATCCAAGATCTAGTTCTCTTAACTTGGATCTGGTAGTAAACACAAAAATGAGCATTAAACAGCCATTCTACTGGTTGTACTACAACATCCTGACTGCCTCTTGATGTACCTGTTCAACTAATTCATCCCTCCCGCCATTTAGTGGATAAGAAGTGAGTAGAAGAGATAAGCAAGCCATTTAAGTCCCATAAAAGCTCCTTATAAAAAAAAATTTATAGGACCTTATAAATAAATTTCACTTGTGTATTAAATAAAAATGCAGCCTTCGAAATTATAAAATTTATATATATATATATATATATATATAAAATAAAATAAAAAATCAGTCTCTCTTCTATAAGCAATGAACACTGTAAATTTAACATCAAATCACCAGCAGCATTATGTCTGCCAAAATTGCAGAAAGGCCTTATGCGTTTTTAGAATAAGATTAAATCCAACTCACGACATTCAGAACTCTAGCTGGCCTTAAATTTCAGAATATAAAAATTAAAAAAAAAAAGAGAATTCCCAAATGTTGATCTAAAAAATTCATAATTCGGACCCAAATGTAACTTTATTTAACGATGCATTATAATCATCCTTGATTTTTTTTTTTTTCCTTTCTTTCTTGAATGTGCCTTATTTCTATTCAAAATTAGGGACAACAATTTCTTCAAGGTCCTTTCTGTCTTGCTGTAAATAACTTTAGGCAATCATCACATATCACATGCATACACAATTGGAACATATTGCTTTTTTTATATACATAAAAAGTTTCCAACTTTTTTACACTGTTCCAATTCTAACTGCAAAATTTCACTACCAATCCAAAACCCAATAACATGCTCACTATTCAAAACTCAGACGTAATGAGCAAATAACGAAAAGGATTTACCGTGTTGGTTCTGGAGCGAAGGTGAACGTGTTCCCTGAGACGCTCGAGGGTGAGCTTGGTCTTAGGCAATGGGTACTTGGCCGGATCAACTTGACCCACATGGATCACCTTCTCGACCCGAAGCTCAACTTTCTGCCTGGTCCCAGCCGGAGGAAGTTTCAGAACGCCGTCGACGGCGACGCATGTGCCGGTCGGCACGAGCGGGCTAAGATCCGCTACGGCAGCGTCCACGATGACCTGTAGATTCCCGGGACACGACCCGTCGTTCAGCTCCAAGAACGCGAAGGCGTCCTTGTCCGCCTTACGACCCGTCTTGACCCATCCTCCGACCCGGACCCGCTGCCCCGCGAGCCCGGCGCCACCGTCGGGTCTGGAAATAATGGAACGGATCGGGACTCGGTCAGAGAACTCGGCCTTCAGAGATTCTACGGGGGACGATGATGCGACGTCGCTTAGCGTTGCGGCGGCGAGTTGGGTCGGCAGTGCTGTCGAGTCCTCTGCCATCGTTTGGGTTTTTGGAAATCTGTGGCGTTTGGCGGAGAACCAAAAGTGTGGTTTTAGTTTATAGTTTTGCTGATAAAACCCTAACCCCGAATTTTTTTATATAGCACATGGAGAAGTAATCAGCTGCTACAAGTTCTATCGTAGTTACTCATTGTTCAAACTTTTTTTCGCCACCTGGAATAGAAAACTGATTGTTTATATTTATAATGAGCGGTGAAAAATAAAAATAATATCATAGTAGAATTTGGTTTTTTTTTTTTTTTTTTAATAATCGTATATAGTATCACACTCTCAAAAAAATTATTATGGAGTAAATGTGCATAGTAAAGTTGTTTTGTCAAATCATTTGGCACTATTTTAGTTTAGCTTAAAATGTTAATAATGTAATAATAACAAAATTTGACCCATATATTTTATTATAATTTGTTAATATTTTAAAATCCCATAATTGAAACTTTTAAAACTATTTCTTTTTTAATTTATAATAATCAATATAAAACCGAATCTTTGCTATTTTGTTAACTAACTTATTATAATTTTGACACGTACAGTTTGGAAAACATACATTTTTCTTAGTCTTTATTTTAATATATATATTTATAGTTAAATTTATATTTTATAAAAATTACCTATAAAAACCTTCATATTTAAACACTCCGTTAATATATAGACATGAATAAATAATTTTATATACAAATGCAATTATAATCAATGTCTATTTCTTCTAAAAAATAATAGTGTGTATTAATAATAATCATAATTATCAAATTATATATTAAAAAAAAAGAAAAAAGAGAATTTTTAATTTTGTCGTGACTATTGTATAAATACAATGAGAACAAATTTTACCATATGAGTTTTTTTTTTTTTTTTTTTTTTTTTAATTTTAAGTGAGAACAACTATATGAGTTAAGTATAACCAACTAAACTTAATTAGATGAATTGGTGAGTAGGTAAAGAAATATTTATGATAACACTTTCTCACTCGTCTAACATTTTTAATCAATATAAAAAGCAATTGTTAGTCCACCTTACAAAAGTTTGATTTTAAAAAAATAATAATAATAATTCTAGAGAAAAATATTGACTTTAAATAACTATTACTGATTGTGTGTTTGGATTGCGCTTACGTCTGGGTGTTTGGGTGTTTGGACTTTTTTTTTTTTCTGCATGCATTTCAGGAGATACTATGCACTGTTAAGTGGATCTCGTACATTGTTCACGGGACCTACAAGTACTTTATTCACAAAAAAAAAAAAAAACATTAAAAATGGGTCTTACGGTATTATTCACACATTTAAAAATTATTTTGTTACAGTGTTTTCAGTAAAATAAACGGTATTCAAATTCCAAACAGACCCTAAATTTTAAATAAATATAAATTTAGAGTATTGGTTTTAAAAATAATATCCTAAAAAGAAAATTTGTTTTTTTAATTAGAACGGAAAAAAAATACTACTGATTAATTAACAACGGGATAATTTTCATAAAAATAAAATAAAATAAAAATCCAAGGAATCTGTAGGCCCGTTACGAGATTCCAGTTCCAAGATTCTAGGCGTGAGTTGTGTACCCGAATCTGATTTGTCCAAAAATAGAGCACTTGTGTGACAACACTGACAAATGACAATTGACGTCATTGCGTCTAGTAAAGGAAACTTTCTTTTGTAATAAAGTCAACAGGACTACATCCACGTGTCTCTTAAATTTTTATTTTTTATTAATTTGACATGTCTCTTCATTACTATTTCGGTGTTTACTTTTTGTATGGTATCTTTAAATTTCAGCATAATCTCTTTTTTTGAAAGCAATTTCAGCATAATCTTAAATCCTGGGAATTAAGAGCTAAAACAAATTAAAGAGAACAAAAAAAAAAAAAAAAAAAACATTCTCCTCGGGTATTTAACAATATCTATTTTATACAACCAAAATGTTATTTATTTTATATATAACCACTTTTACAATACATTACATATCATGTATAACATTCTTTATTTTGCTAAGAGTCATATTAAATTTTTTTTTCTTTTTCTTTTTTTTTTTTGTCCCTTTCTTTCCCCAATTATCCATGGTCAAAGCATCAAATCAAGCTTCACTTATGGCATAAATTGCAGCAATGTCATTGATATGAGACGAGATCCAAACACAATATCGCAACTTCAAATTTGACCATGAAAACCAAGTTGGTGACCATCCACAATGTCACTTCTCATGACAAAGAAGAAAGAGTAATATTATTATTTCAAAGTGTGTGGAATAAAAAAAGTGTATTTAATATAGGGAACAATGCTCATACACCCCCTAAAGTTTCAATTACTGGCCAAAAGACTCTCTTAACTTTTTTATTGGTCAATTTACTCCTTAAACTATTCACAATTGCCAAATCAATACTTCAGTTAGTCACATGTTAAAATACTAATGAAATAAGCACATGTCACTCACATGACTTTCAAATACAAACATAAAAAATAAAAATAAAAAACCCAAACGTCCAAAACCCAACGAAAAGAGAAGACGAGCACTAGGTCCGACAGAGAGAGAGAGAGAATCCACTCCGTTCAGAGCCATTTTAGAGCTTCTCTCTACCGTCTCGCCGCCTTTGTCCTGGCAGTGCCTTGGTGGTTTCGCCACACTGGTAAATCTGGAAAGCACCACACAACCGCAACGCCATTACTATGACCAAAACCCATCAAGAACTAGTGAAGAAGAACAAAAAAAAAAAAAAAAAAAGCAAAAGAACTAGAAAAAATGAGCAAAACCCAAATCAGAAAAACCAGAAAAAAGAGTAGAAATATGAGCAACCCAAATTGAAACCAACAGATTGAGAACAACCAGCAAAAACCCAACCCGAAATGCAAAAAGAGGCCGAAACCCACGCTCGAAACACAAACCCGAAATGTAAACAAAGCCCGAAACCTAGCCTGAAATCCACGCCGAAACACAAACACAAACGCAGAAACCCATACCGAAACACAAACACAACCCGAAATCCACTCTGCAACACAAACATAAACGCCAAAACCCACATCGAAATAGAAACAAAAACGCTGAAATGGGTCAGCAATGGAGGCTTGGGGCTTAGGTTGGCGACGAATTGAGGAAGAAAGATGGTTGGAACTTGGCAGGGGAGAGACATACCCAGATTGAGCAGTGCGGCAGAACCACCAAGGCGCCGCCGGGACAAGGGCGGCGAGGCGACGGAGAGAAGCTCGGCAATGGCTCTGAACGGCGATTCTCTCTCTCTTTGCCGAACCTGGTTCTCTTCTCCTCTTTCCATTGGGTTTTGAACATTTGGGTTTTTTTATGTTTGTATTTGAAAGTCACATGAGTGACATGTGCTTATTTCGTTAGTGTTTTAACGTGTGACTAATTGAAGTTTTTTTTTTTTTTTTTTTTGATAACTACTAATTGAAGCATTGATTTGGCAGTTGTGAATAGTTTAAGGAGTAAATTGGCCAATAAAAAAGTTGAGGGGGTCTTTTGGCCAGTAATTGAAAGTTTAGGGGGTGTATAAGCATTTTTCCTTTTAATATATATACATTGCTATGATGGTGATGTATATTTAAAATAATTTTGTAAGTGCAAATTTGAAAAATGCAAAACTGAATGTGGGAGTATTATTTGCGGTATTTTTTTGCTACATTGTTATCTAAATTTTTTATAAAAAATGAAAATGCATTTTATATTACTGGATGCTAATGTTTTAAAAAGAAAAAACACCATATAAGTGGTTCTATCCATAGTTAATAATCAATTAATCATTTCATTTCATAGTAGATAGTTTTATAATGCAGATAATCTTTCTACCGTAAAAGTGTAATGTCCTTGTATTATCTACACCATTATAAAACATCAAAATCATATATATATTGAAATAGAAGCCCGATCAATAATCTAAACTATTTAAAAAAAAAAAAATCTAAATTTGATTATAATTGTATTCTAATTTGTGACAAGTGTATGTTTAATTGTCCTATAATGTAATGCCAATTGACTTGAGATTTAAAATGCATTGCAATTTCTTGTCAAATGTACTTTCAATTGTACTATAATTTTGTGTCAATTATATCTATATACAAATTCATGCATCTAAACTTAGAAAAATACAAAGACTTTATTCAAATTGATTGTACTTCTATGTATTGTTTTTTTTGGGGGGGGGGGGGGGAAGGTATACAAACTACAAAGATTAAGCTAGTTTTTTGTTTTTTTTTTTTTTTATATATAATTATTTTAAATGTTCTATCCCTACAATGAATAAGCCCTACATTTGTTTAAGTTTAAATAGAGAAAATCATACTCATAAATTGAGACAGACAAAAATTAGCTCCAAACTAATTTAGAAGATTCTAAATTTAGGTTGCATTTTTAATTGTGTTTTTGAAGTTTTGATATTATTTCTCCCCACAATTACCCTACACTTGTTTAAGTTCCAAACAAAAAAGAGAAAATCATATTCTTAAATTGAAAATGACAAAGATTAGCTCCAAACTAGTTTAGAGAATTCTCCTCCAACCCATTATATGGTAATTTATAAGAGGATCAAATTTGGCCATAAATATGTTTGGAGCTATTTTGCTTGAACTTACTATGTGGTAACTGAATGAATTCATATATAGTTTTAGTCACGTGACTTTTTGAATAAGCTATTGACTTGTTTAAATAATACACGTGGATAGTTTTATAATTTGTTACATAATAGATTGAAAGATATAGTTCTGAACAAGTTTGAAGCCAAACTATCTATATGTATAATTCAAATAAACCACATGATTTAATAAAAAAGTTATATGAATAAAATTACACATAAATGATTTTTTCAATAATAAAAAAGTTATATGAATAAAATTACACATAAATGATTTTTTCAATCGTCACATGATGAGATAGAGAAACTTTTTCCAATTGAGAATGCCAGCGTCTAGAATAGCCTTCTTTGAGCTATCATTAAAGACTCGCGTGGAATGTTTTGATTCCTTTCTCCAAGTGTTACTGGTCGGATAAAGAGTAAGACATCTAGCCCATGCTTCAGCCTTCAAGCTGAAGACACACTCAAAGTCAAAGGACTCCTTCAACTTGCATACTCGGATGCCAATTTCTTATACCACTTTATTCTCAAACTTCCAATCATCTTTTACAGTGCAGGATATATAGCAGTAGCACTACAAGATGAAGATAGTCCAAGAACTCAAGGAAATTATATTTACATTAACATTCAACTAATAGTCTTTAATATCATATAATGATGTAGATAGTCCCGGAACATTCGGGTAATCGGGTTGTGGGCTCAATTGATTTAAAGGGTACCGTAAACTTGAAGGTTCCAAGTTTCATTAACCCACTAATGATCCATGAGATTTTCAATGCATTTCACGGACATGGAGCGAAATAGTTTGGCTAAAGATTGGACACTACTTCCTTATATTAAATAAAAATGATATACATAAATTATTCGCATTTTGCATATATTTTTCTTTCTTTACAATAAGTATGGTAGGTGAATTTGAACCTAGATTCACCCAATTGAGAGAATTGGACAATGTTTAAGGCATATTACATAACGTACGGTATACCCACAAAAAGGCCCAACTTTTGTGTGCATAGTGCATGGTGTTAAACCAATTTACTACTAAGTACCCAATTTATTAACTCTTCCCCCCCCCCCCCCCTCTCCTCTTCCCCGTAGTATAAAAACTTTTGAAAAAAAGAAAAGAAAAAGAGAATTGGACAATGTAGTTGAGCTAGCTACGGTCTACGTGTTCTTGGGTTTACTCTCTTCTTTCTTTCTTTCTTTTTTTTTTTTTTTTTTTTTTTTTTTTTTTTTTAAGGTTACAATTGACTAGACTAAGATTACACTAAGAGCATGTTTGGCATCAACTTCAGCTTTTAGTTTTTATGTACAGTTTTTTAAAACCTCACCTTTTTTTTTTTTTTTCCCTTTTTTTGTATTTTTTCAAGATACAAGTATACTTTAACACACTTTCACTAAAAGGTTTTCAACAAAAAATGTGAAACAAGGGGAAAAAGTTTTTTAAAAAAATGAAAAAAAATATGAGGTTTTAAAAAACTGTATATTAAAGCTAAAAGCTAATACTAAAAATTGATGCCAAACACAGACCCAAAAACATGGGCCAGAGATACCATCCTTTCTTGCAATAGACTATTGATTGGACCAAGATTACCCTAAGATCCAAAAACATGGGCTAGAGACACCACTTCTGATGGGCCCAATTGGCTCCTCTTTTTAATCTCAAACAAAACCCATCGAAAACCCTTAGGAGCCTCCAAACTCGGCCCACACCGACTCAACCTCCCACTATATATAAAATTTATATATTGCCCGTAAAACCCTAACCCTAGATTTCTCATTTTCAGACTCTCTCGCTTGAGGCACACACAGAGAGAGAAGAGACGCACAACTCTCAACCAATACACCATGGGTAATCTCATCATTTCTCCTCAAAAAGCTTCTCTTCCTCAGATCTCTCTCATATTCTACATGGGTTCTTTTCCAATATCTGATTTATGTGTTTTGGGGGTTTTGTTTTTTCAGGTAAGGTACACGGATCTCTGGCTCGTGCTGGTAAGGTGAGAGGCCAAACTCCCAAAGTTGCAAAGCAAGACAAGAAGAAGAAGCCCCGTGGTCGCGCCCACAAGCGCATGCAATACAATCGCCGATTCGTCACAGCCGGTATATATCTATATATCTCTCTATCAATCTCTCTTTTTTGTGTGTTTTGTTTGCTTTTAGCATCTGGGTTTTGTGACAACATGGTTTTAGTACAAGGTTTTGAAATGGGTTTTGATGAATTTGTGATTTTGATTGGTGCCACTGTTTTTTTTTTTTTGGTTTGTTTTTGTTTGTAGTGGTCGGATTTGGCAAGAAGAGGGGACCCAACTCGTCCGAGAAGTGAAGCGGTTGAGTGTTTTAGGTTAAAGAATTTGTTGGGTTTTATTATTTTTTGTTTTTAATGTTATATTGAAGACTGTGATGATGATGATGTTAGTTGCTGGAATTTTGTACTGAATTCAAATCATGTTGGATTATGCTTACTTGGTTAATTAATCTGAAAATGATGTGATTTTGATCGAGGGTGTCGATTTTTGTTTTTGTTTTTTTATGTTTGATTGTTGGTTTGCTCAAGAATTGGACAAAAAATGAATTTAGTTATTTGGTGGGTTTTTTTAGTTCTTTCCACCTCCTTATTATGTGATGCATATGAAGAGAGCTCATTTATAATGCAATTATGCTTGAAATTCTGAAATGGGGAAAACAGGAATCTTTCAGTATTGGTGTTGAATAAGATGGAAGCTTGGTCTTGTAGGTTAAAATTGTTCTTTCAATCAACATGGATTTCTTTTCAACAGATTACCAAAGTACTTAAAAACTTAAGTTGATTGTGATACCTTATGTTTTGTGAAAGTGAGGGTTAGATATGATATCATTCATAAGCAAGTAGATATCAAATGTAATCGCAAATAAAGCAAGTGGATATCTAATTATCATCATAAATGAATAGAAAATCAAATGAACTCAAAACAAGCTTGCATAGATGTGTGCACCAAATATTTGTTTGATCCTTCCATATATAGGGGATGTTGTTTTAGAGGATTATAGTTTATTCAAAATATTATTTATGATGCATATCAATTGGATGCTCCAGGGGTTGATCTTTTGTAGTAAATCTTTTCTAAGGGTAATACTTAATTAGTAGCTTTTATAATTCTATTTTTGTATTTTATATATTTTCCTGGTTTATTTCTTAGGGGTGGGTTCAAGACTCTAATAGACTTTGCCTTGGTGAGGTTCAATGTCATAAAAATAAATAATAATAATTAAATTTTTTATTCATATTTGTAGTTAATGAAGATATGTTAGTTTTACCTGCCTCTCACACTTTTTGTAGACGGGGATGGCCGCAGTCAGTCTTTCGTTTTGCTTTATTTTTTTGAGAAACAAGTTGAGGCACTGCTAGAATCGTTGTTTCTTTATTGAATACGTTCTTTATGGTGCTCAAATTTGTTGGCTTGGGCCAGTAGAATGGTGCCACTGCTTCAATGCCTTCAAAATATTGGACATTACATCTTGATAAATTGTGAAAACATGGCAATACGATAGTGTAGGTGTTCAGAATAGAAAGTAATGATGCTTAAGATGATGAAGATATCGATAGTTAACATGACTCTTTGGAGGGTCTTTGGTTGGAAGTTATATTCATTCTCCCCGAAAAATGAAATTTCATTCTACTTAATAGTCTATTTGTGATGATTTTGATAATCAAATGTATTATGAAGGTCGAGAAATGATAGGAAAAAAAAAGTAGTTTTCATAAGTCGAGTAAGTAGATGCACTTTGCTTGTTTTTTGGTGTTCGTGCTAGGATTGTGAATGAACCAATTTGTATAGCTCGACTCGGGAAAAGATTTGTCTATTCATTTAATAAGCAAACAAGCCAAGTTTAAGCTCTAATTTTAGATTTGAATATAAAATGAGCTAAATTTAAACAAAATTACTTGGTTTGTGAACAAGCTCCTTAGTACGGGTTTAAATATAAGAGTGTCTCATTTTTTTTTTTTGCAAAAAATTTGATTAATTTTTTTTTAAAAGCTAATTTTTTGCTTTTTGTCATATATTTAATATAAAAGTTACTAAAACCTTTTATTTTATTTTTTATTTTTATAAATACTATGCAAATAAACTACTAGAAATTGGGAGTCACTAAATATTTATACATTATTATAAGTTTATATATATACGTGTTTAAAATTTATACTAAATATATACTATGGATTTAAGATATATTTATACATAAGTTTATATCTATACGTGTTTAAAATATATATTAAATATATACTTATATATGGACTTCAGATTGGATTGTGTAAGTTTGTAAATAAGTTCATAAGATATCAAATTATTATTTATAATTTCTTAATGTAAATATAATTTTTAACACTACAAGATTTGTGAATATAATTTTTATTAGTTTATAAACAAAAATCATTGTTTACCAAAATAAATAAATAAACAAAAATCATTCTATTCAATCAACCCAAATAATATAATTGCAACTTTGATTTAGTTTAATTATTATGTTTGATTTGTGAAGAGATAAAAGATATTAGTCATGGTTTCATTATATATATAGAAAAAGAATAAGTTAATCAAGTAGCTCGTGAAAGTTAGAGCTTATTTAAAAAATAATAAAGAGCTTGTTTTAAGAACATTTAATTTAATCATTCGAAATTTAATTAATGAATAATTTTGAACTTTTAATACACGGCTTATTTATGGTCCTAGTTTTAACTCTTGAATGTTTTATTTTCATACTATAATATTTAAGAAATAGTATGAAGTGTGATTGTGAGACTTGAATTGAGAATGAGTCTTCACTTGAATACTGTCTTCAATTCTTTGCACTCATGAATTGTATTTGGAAATAAAGAATGGTAACTGCAAGAATTCTTTGTTTCAATTCTTTGCACTCATGAGTTGTATTTGGAAATAAAGAATGGTAACTGCAAGAATTCTTTGTTCTTTGGAAGATCTCTCTCTTGTTTGGTATTGCATGGTTCCACTTTGCAAGAACTCTGAATCTTTCTCTTGAAGCTCATCCTATCCTATGTTGATCCGCTTGCCCCGAAATGACCTAGCTCAATAGGGAAATCCCAATTCATTGGGCCTTTTAATACAATGAAATTCTGCAACTTTATTTCCTAAATGGAGGCACCTTTGAGGGATTTAAACTCAAATCCATTGCACTTGGAAATGGTAATTACAACTTTGTTTTATCAATGGAGGTTTCTTTCAGGAATTTTAATAGAGGGAGGGAGGGAGGGGAGAAGAGAGTTTGAAATGTAGTAGGCCTAACTTTCAAAGTTACCATGTCTGATGATGACCACATTTGAGCAAGAATCAAGCTCTATGCCTAAAAATGAAACCCAGATATGTATTGTTTGGTTTGCAACTAAATTTTCACAGGAATAAACCCTCCATGACCTTGCTTGTTGCCATTTGCCCCATTGTTAGTCACGACTCATCGACCCCTTTCTTTTGTTAGTCACGACTCATCGACCCCTTTCTTCTCTGCTATCATTAACTCACCCTCGTCGCTTTTAATTCCGGGATTCTCCACAACTCCATCAAGAATCAATTCATCCTCAAGTCTCTCTTTCCTAGCAGTTCAATGCCATTCACACCCTCTTAATGCAAGTCAGAGCCAAAAGATCAATCTAAGTTACGAAGGATTCCAGTGACAGCAGGGTGAGGATTCAAGGATATTAGGATCCCGACAAGATCTAACGTGTTGCAACAAAACCAGCTATTGGTTCTCACAAATCCTCCTCCCCCACTTGTCAGCACAAAGACAAAATAATAATAATAAAAATAAAAAACAATGTTAATACGAACAGAAAAGTTATCAATATATTAGCCAAATTCCAAAATTTTGGACCTGCCAGATTTGACATCAATTCGAAGGTCTAAACTTATCTTGGGGGGAAAAAAGCACATTCTGGAATTCAACTCGAGATAGGTTGTCTTAAATGATTGATGACAAATTCAATTTACAGGTGTGCATTTTCTAGTATCCAATATACAAAGCAATTCAAAATCTCGGCAGTGCTTTATATCAGTAAAAGCACTCACAGTTCATCATGAGAGCTTCCCTTTGGCGGATTAGGTTTGGATTGTTTCTCCAGGATGTACGTTGTGGCTAATGATGCATGTAATGCTGCTCCGTATGGAAGCGCATCTTCATTGACCCTGAAGTAGGGTGAATGCTCCGATCCAAACCTTCCTTGAGTCTCATTCTTCATCCCTAGAAAGAAGAAGTATCCTGGAATCACCTCTGCAAAGAATGAGAAGTCTTCTGATCCCATCAGCGGTTGCATTTCTAATACGTTCTGGGTGCCCAGTATGTCACCTGCAACTTTTTGGAAGTGTACATGCAGATCTTTGTTGTTTACAGTCACTGGGAAAAAGACCTGATCATTTTCATTGAAGTTGACAGTTGCATTGCACCTCTGTACACTGGCTTGTTTCGTGATAACCTGAACTTCATTTTAATAGAATTGACATTCAATGTAGGATTAGGACATATGCTATATATAATGTAACAAGAAGAGAGCAAGCAAGGAAAACAAAGAGTTCTAATTTTCTTTTTGTTCCCCAACTAGCCTACTTGTAAGTCTCTTGGTGCTATCCCAGATATGTGGGACCAAATTTCGCCTTCATAAATGTTTGTGGTGGGGGCATGGTAGTGGGAGAGCTACTTTTCTTGTGTTGCTCACCCTCCAGTCAATGGGAAAAATGAAAAACTCAAAAAAGGGCAAATTGGTTGCCAAAATTAAAGGACCTTTGAATCAGTAGTATTCAACACGTTTACCTCTTCAATTCTTTGTTTAAGATGGATAAAGCTTTCCTTTGAAAATGCCCTGAATGTGCCACCAATTGTGACAGAATCTGGAATAACATTGAATGCACCACCTCCTTGGAATTTTGCAACTGTAACTACCTGCACGTTTATGCTTTTACGTTTGAAAGTTTAACTAAAAAGCTAGGCAGTAACTAAGATGCCGTTCTGCCAAGGCTTGTTATGGATATTTATAATTCATTCACTAAAAAATGGTAGGGTACAACATGGAATAAAGGGAAACAAAAAGAAATTAAGAAATAAAAAAGAAGGCGGCATTTCTAAAAGACGATATTATTGCAAAGAAAGTATTATAATAAATTGACAATTGAAAATATGTATCTTTGTTTCATTTGCTAGGGAAAAGAATCCCATGTGCATGTTGCCATGTTGTTAGATATAGGAACAGGTTGTTTCAACCGGAAGTGATCTAACTAAACTATATATACAATAATCTATGCAATTAGTTCTGTGTGAAACCATTAGCACATGCTGAAAAGACCAAAGGGGGGGAATCAAACTTTTTCAAATGGGATTTTAATAATGAGATTGTACAAGACAGATACCACATATTAAAAATATATGTGGTGGGAGGCAGAAAAGACTTAATGACAAGGCCAAGGGTATTGATGGGAAAGCTCTGTAAGGGTATTGATGCAGGAATAAGATAGGTTTTTTAAGGCTGCACTATTTATTTTCATTTTGATGGGAAGGCTCCCTCAACCAAAAAAAGAATCTGATACAAGGAAATAAACTTTGTTCTTACGACTTAATCCAAGTTAAAAAATTTGCATGATCTGGATGCAAGCCTCTGTCTGTGTGTGTGTTTGAGAGAGAGAGAGAGGGAGAGAGAACCTGTGAATCCAAGGGATCAGCTTCACGTGAAACAAGATGTTGCAAACTAACAATTACATTGGAAGCTGCTAAGATTGGGTCTATTGTGTGCTGGGGAATGGCTGCATGCCCTCCCTTTCCACTTATTACCGCCTCAAAGAAACCACTCCCAGCCAAAAGAGGGCCAGACCTGGACGCCACTGCACCAATAGGGTGAGAAGCAGAAACATGTATCCCAAAGATGGCATCAACATTCTCTAGTACTCCATCATCTAACATTTTCTTTGCTCCCCCATGTCCTTCCTCGCCTGGTTGGAAAACAAGTACAACCGTTCCCTTTCAAAAACAGAAGAACAAATTATGAAAATTTTCTTCTGGATAACACACACATACTGCAATAATGATACAGCAACATAAACAGTGATATATGACATCATAAATTTGGCTCCTAGTTGTGCAAAGGCAAACGAGGGAGAGAATAATTTGTCATGTACGAGGCACTAGTCAGTGAGCAATACCCTACATTTAATGCATATTCTTAAGAGTAATATTTTCATTGCTTTGATGTTATACTCAATAATGCACCTCGAATACTGCAATGATTTACCATAGGTAGAGTACGAAATGGAAAGAGAAATTAAGAAACAAAAGAAACTCAAGGGTGATATTTATGCCAAAGCTGGTACTTATATGCTTGCTAGTCTACTTTAGATTATAGATCGAGTAGTAGGTAATTTTTATATATGATTAGCACTTTTCCATTTGTAGTTATGGACAGAAATTGGTGGAACAAGTAAGATTTTTAGCCTCTCAGAAGTAGTACTAGTAACCATTTCACACACATACACACGAAGAAGATTGACAACCACTCCAGTAATCTAATACTACTTACCATATGCATTGATGATGTGGGAAGGCCAGAATGGCTACTTAACTCAAAGAAGATTAAAAATGTAGAAATGTCTCTCTCATAAATAAAAATCTACAAAAATTATCTTTCTCTCAGTATCTTTGTAAAGGAAATTGATATCTTTGTCTTCAAATACAGATGCCCAACTAAATAACTCAAGTTATTGTTCATGAACAGATAATTTCGAGGGATCAGAAGTATTCTTTCCAGAGCCAGCCAGTCATCCAACCCAATTGTTAATATGTAAGCATACTAGCAAATAAACAATTGTAGATAGGTACAGCTAACCTGCTTGAAGTAAAATGATTGTGTGTATAACTCTATGAATAAAACAGGGGGCAATTGACATGTTCTACGTAAACTGAAAGAGTTTATAAGTAGAGTGTTCTTTTAATCTGTTGAGGATCCATAGCCAACCCCAAAATTTTGGGACAAAGGCTTGCCTTTTGTCGTTGTTGAAACTGAGACTAAACTTGTTTATCTCTTCAAACAATTTGTATGCATAATTGCCATTAAGATACAATGCACAAATTGCAGCATATATGACACTCAGACAACCGTCAATTGACATCCTGCAGCTGACTGAACACATATGATCGGTCATTGAGAAACAAAGAGACAAACCTATCACATATAATGAAGTGAATACTGTAAAGAGCATCATAAGTAAAATTCCTATGCAAGTTACTAAAGAAAGGAACCTGTATCTCATGGCGATGATCTTGAAGAATCTTTGCAGCACCAAGAAGCATGGTAACATGGGCATCATGGCCACATGCGTGCATCTTCCCAGGTACTTTACTCTTGTGCTCCCACTCTACACTCTCCTGTAACCAACAAGTCCCATCATTTACCAAAAATCAGGAATTACTAAATAGACCCATCATCCATTACAACTACAAACACCATTAAGCATGTTGCACATATATTACAAAGAAGTTACAATCTTTCACATAATAGTTCCATTAAAAAAAAAAAAGTCAAACACAAGAAACTTAGCTAAAAAATCCCAGAATTGAAGCAAACCTGCATAGCAAGAGCATCCATATCCGCTCGGATTGCAACAAAAGGAGGTGAACCAGTCCCGATGTATCCAACAACACCAGTTTCAGCAACTGGGTATTTGTAAGGGATGCCCATCTGGTCAAGCTCGGCTCTAATAAGCTTACTGGTCTCAAATTCCTGAAACCCAAGTTCTGGGTTCTCATGTATCTTCCTCCTAATACCAACCATCCAATCAAAAACCTCTGGCCTTTTAGCCAATTCAAGGAAGTTGACTGGAATTTGAGGCAACACTTCAGGGCTAAGAGAGGGCTCTGAAGAAATTGGTAGAGACAGGAACGCATGGAAAATGAAAGTCAAAGAGAGCCATTGGGAGAAACCCATTAGCTCTGCAATGAAAAAGATTTAGAATTTGAGATTTAAAAAGGAATAGAGAATGAGAAAGATTGGAAAAATGGGTTTGGTGGGAGTGAAGCTATAAGAAGTGTTGAGGAGGAGTGGTAGTTTTTTGAGAGAAGAGACTGGTTTGTGGGTAAGTACAAACTACAAACCGCAAAACTACAAAGCACAAACAAGCGGAAATGTTAAAAAATCTGAGGAAACTGATCTCAATAGATATTTTTTTTCCCATAAAAAGAAAAAAGAATAGATATTAAATACTATTATAAACATGTTCTGTGTAACAAAAACTATCCTAACTATGGGAGATTATCAGATTAATGCTTAACTTGAGGCTGTATATGTGTAGTCTAATTTGACAATTTGGGCCAATGAATGTGGACCACATTATTGATCAATGTCTATTTCACGCCTTACTACTTTGATACATAAATCATGATTTTAAGTTTGAACTCATGATTTTAGTTTTAAAAACTATGTGTGAGTGTGGTGCAATAGAAATTCCTCCTTTTTTTTTTTTTTTTTTTTTTTTCTTATAGTTGGGATTTGAACCTTATCTTGGAGACAAAAGATACTTAAAGCTACACAACTATTGACAGAAAATATTATTATTATTGAAAAAGTTAATAGATGTTCTAAAAATATTGGTTTAATATATATTTTTAAAAACTTTATATAGGAAAAGAAAAAAAACAACAGTTTTTTTTTTTCTAGAAACAACTGTTTTTTTTAAAAAATATATATTTTATTACATTTTCCATGAAAGTAATATAAAAACTTTCATAAAATAATTTATTAATAAATACCTTAATTGCACTTATTAACCGGATACTATTGTTATTACGAACATAAAAAATAAAATAAAAATGAGGGAATTAATATTACATACCATAAAAAAAGGATATTAATATTACAGTTGTTAAGGAAAAAAAAGAACAAGGGCATTCAGTGTTTACAGACTTTATGACACATTTTCATAATCTAGTCATGCATACCATGGTATGACGGTAGTATATACTAAAAGTAACGAGTAATTTGCGCAGAATGTATGAGAAAGTTTAACAAAACTGATTATTTTCGCTTTTTTATTTTATATAAATATAACTTTTGATCGTTATGGTAGTTATGTTTTTCAAGGAAAAAATTTATGGTAGTTATCAACAGGAATGATGAACTTTTCAATAATTATGGTAATTATTAATATTTGCTTTTATTATGATTTTTTTTTTTTTTTTTGCATATAGAATTATCTAATTTACCATTTAAAGAAATATATGACAAGAAAAATATTCTAATAATAAAGGGTTTAAATATAAATTAAAATATAAAATCAATTAAAATATATATCTAAAATGTGTAAAATTGTAAGACATTCATTACTTATGTGGCACAATATTAAAAGATTAACAAAAATTCAAACACTTTTGGTTTTACATATAGTAGCCGCTAACTTGTGTGAGAGAAATTATTCACTTTTACGCGAGGAGTCCTCCCTCCTCTCACAGGAGATGTGGACGCCCACACCTTTTATGAGAGGAGGGAGAACAATGATGACATGACTTTGCTAAACATTGAATTCCTTTTGGGAGTCTAGCTAGGATTTTACTCAACTTACTAATGGGCACTAGAGCAATTCATCTGTAGGTCAAGCTTTAGGTGAGAGTGACGCTGGTGGTTGGTGTGAGATGTGGCTGTTGTTAGATATGTTGGTGCGAGCGAAGATGATGGCTAGTGTGATAAGTGGCTAGGCACGATGGTGGTTGCCGCGGTGAGTCAATGATGATGGTTGGGTGGTTATTAGAGGTTAGTTATCAGGTTGAAGAACAAGGGCCATCCATTTATGAGGTAAGAGAGGAAAATATAACAGAGGGAGAAAATGATGTTATATGGCTAGGGTTTTTTTTTTATGGGTAAGTTGGATAAAAATTCATTGAAGAGTGTCAATTATATAACACTTGTGCATTTTTTTTTTAAAGACTATTAAACTAAGCATTTTTTGATTTCAAACCCTAATTTTTGAAGTCAAATATTCACTTGGAGCTAGCTAGTACTAGCATCTTAAGATTCAACTCAAACTACCATACATGGCCACATAATTGAAATCATATATTTTTTTAAAAAAATATAATTTTAACCAATTGTGTTTTTTAGTTTTTTTTTTTTATATAGAATTTCAATTCATAACATTTACTTTTGATAATAATTTTTTATCATCAAATTAAGATACCAATTAATTTTTAATATAGACAAAAATTGAATCACAAATCTCATATTAACTGTTAAAACATTTATGTAATATAAGATTTTCCGTTAAAAAGAACTATGGCTGCATATGGGGAATGTGTCAACTTGGAGTAAAAGAGAGGCGCCAAATTAAGATTGGGAGAAGGGCCCGGGCCAAGACATAAGGCTCTAATATTATATTCCCTCCCAGATTTTTTTTCTAAAAAATAAAAATTTTCTAACTTCTATTCTTCTCTCAAAAAATATTTATAACTCAATAACCTCAAATCTGCTGTAGCTGGGCTTAACCAAATCAGGTACTTCCTCTCTCTTTCTTTTCCACTGCAAATTCAAACTATCTGTTTGATTCCGATTTCACTGTATCCGATCGAATTTCGTAATTTCTCACTGTTATTCGGATCTTCTATGTAGGTTGAGCATTAGATCTTAGATCTGAATTTATTTGATCCTTGTTGATTATATTTCTATTTGTGTTTTTTGCAGTGAGAATGAGAAAAACGGATTCATCAACCTCGTCGCTCGCTATCTCAGGTATAATGTGTATATATATATAAATTTTTTTTTTTTTTTGAATAAATTACTGCTGTAAACGGTTAATTGTGAAGCGCAACACGTGGACTGGAGAAGTAGAGTCCAGACGCCTACTGATGAAGTAGAGCTTCCTTATAGAAGCCTGGCACCCGCTCTGCTCCGCTCCGCTACTCATGGTAACTCTTACCATTATTTTGTTTTCTTCATTATCTTTACAATCATTATGTGGCTTCCTTCTCATTTTTTTTAGTTAAAAAATACTCTTATACCCCTACCTATGTTTAAGTAGAAACAAAACTAATGGACAATTCGATAAAATAACAATTTTAACTCCCATTAAAATATTGTCTAAAAAATAAGACTGTATTATTATTAATTTCCAAACTGTTTTATCCACTTATAAATTAAATTTTCAAAATAAAAAACAGAGTTTTTATTTTTATTTTTTTTAAAAGTCTTGTCGCATGCGGGAAGCGCGTGTGATGAGGCTAGTTTTAATAAATTATATATAAATTGCTTAGATTACTGTCGTTTAAACAATTATCAGTGTTTAAACAACATTGCATGTTTTTTCACACACTTTTTCACCCACTCGTATTTTCACAAAACAACAATAATGTTATTAAAAATCTCTTACCAAACGGGCCCTAAATTTTCATTGGAATAAGCCCCCTTATTTTGCCACTTACCCCCATTGTTAGTCACTTGACCCATTGACTCCTTTCTCCTCTGCTATCATCAGGAACCAATTCATCCTCAAGTCTTTCTCTTTTTCACAAGTTCAATACCATTCACACCCTTTTAACGCAAGCCAGAGCCTAAAAGATTAATCTAAGGTTTTTTAGTTTGTAGTTTCCTGATCACTAATTGTAATATGAAGACCCAACTTGCATATTTTTTTTTTCTAGTGAAGTTAGCTAAATGACTCAAGAACCTAAACCTATAATATGTAACTCTCTTTTGGTTACCCTTACTTCGTATGGATGTATAGAAAAAGGATGTTTCATTGATCACTCAATTGTGGGTTTAGTGTGTTTATATGTGTGTGTGAATAGGATCCTTTCCATTTCACTTGAAAATGGGGAGAGTCCACTTCATAGATAAGATTTTGACTTTTTGGATCTAATGGTACAGAGTGTCACATCATTTAAAATTTTAAATGATATGGTACTTGAAATAGATTTGTAACATATAATTGGACCATGAAATAGATCCATTTCAAATAAAGATGATCCCATAACCGTGTGGATGCAGGGTAAAAGACTAGTAGAATAATCCCTTGACAAGATAAGGTGCTACCCTAATAATAAAGTTACTAATCATTTTGAGTTAAGGAAGGTGCATAGTGACCACCTTGGTCCAAGTCTAAAGATGTTCTTTCCTAATCCTTTGTCAAGAGTTCAAGGAGAACTTGCATTGCCATCATGGAAAGGATCCTGCTAGAAATGGCTCTGAGTTGAAGGCAAGGCAAAGGTACAAAGGATACAAGTGATGACTGGGTGAGGTATGAAGGATATTAGGATCTAGATCAGATCTAACATGTTGTGACAAAACCAGCTTTTGGATCTTACAAATCCCCTCCCCCACTTGTAAGCGTGTGCATACATGCACAAAGTTAATATGAACAGAAAAATAATCAATATATTAGTCAAATTCAAAAATTTTGGACCAGCCAAATTTAACATCTATTTGAAAGTATAAACTTATCTTGGGGAAAAAAAAAGCACATTCTGGAGTTCAACTTGAGATAGGTTGTCTTAAATGATCGATGACAAATTCAATTTACAAGTGTTGCATTTTCTAGTATCCAATATACAATGCAATTCAAAATCTCTGACTGTGCTTTATATCAGTAAAAGCACTCACAGTTCATCATGAATGCTTCCCTTTGGCGGATTAAGTTTGGATTGTTTCTCTAGGATGTATCTTGTGGCTAATGATGCATGTAATGCTGCTCCATAGGGAAGCGCATCTTCATTGACCCTAAAGTTGGGTGAATGCCCTGATTCAAACCTTCCTTGGGTCTCATTCTTCATCCCTAGAGAGAAGAAGTATCCTGGAATCACCTCTGCATAGAATGAGAAGTCTTCTGCTCCCATTGTCGGTTGCTTATCTAATATGTTCTGGGCGCCCAGTATGTCCCCTGCAACTTTTTGGAAGAATTCATGCAGATCTTTGTCATTTACAGTCACTGGGTAAAAGGGCTTCTCATTTTCATTGAAGATGACAGTTGCATTGCACCTCTGTACGCTGGCTTGTTTCGTGATAACCTGCACTTGCATTTAAGAGAATTGAAATTCAATGTAGGAGTAGAACGTATGTTATATAAAATGTAATAAGAAGAGAGCTAGCAAGCTAGGAACAAAAAGGATATTCTAATTTTCTTTTGGGTAAATTTCATTAGCCTACCCTGAGGTTTGAGTTGATGCCAATTAGGTTCAAGAAATGTCAAAACTGACCAACTTGGTCCCTATACCCAACTTAGTCCCTAGATATTGTTAGTCCCCTGTTAGTGATGTAGATTGGTTAAGGGAAAGAGAAAACAACATAAAAAATTAAAATATTTTCTTCCCCTTAACCAATCTGCATCAGAGAGCTACCTTTCTTGTGTTGCCCACCCTCTAGTCAAGGTGGAAAATAAAAAAAAGGGCAGATTGGTTGCCAAAATTAATAGCTTGTTTGGATGGAGGGGAGTAGAGAGGAGGGAGGGAGAGTAAGTTAAATTACCTTGTTTGGATGTTTTTTAAGGGAGGAGGGGGAGGGATTTAGTAAGTTAAATTACCTTGTTTGGATGTTTTTTAAGGGAGGAGGGGGACAGATTTAGAGGGATTTGGAGGAATTCTAACTACTTCTAACCCCTCATTTTTAATTCTCCCAAATTGGTGAGATTTGGAGGGAGAGTAGAGCATAGAAATGCTTAATCAAATGAATTACCAAATTTACTCTTTACTATATTAACAAAATTACAAACTATGAGAAAACTAATTATTCCCCTCCCCCTTACTTAATTTTAAAAACATTCAAATAAGGTGGAGGATAACCATTTTCCTCTACTTTCCTCTCCCTCCAAACTTCCAAACATAGCATAAAGGACCTCTGAATCAGTAGCATTCAATACATTTACCTCTTCAATTCTTTGTTTAAGTTGGATAAAGCTTTCCTTTGAAAATGCCCTGAATGTGCCACCAATTGTAACAGAATCTGGAATAACATTGAATGCACCACCTCCTTGGAATTTTCCAACTGTAACTACCTGCAATAAAAGATGAAATTATTGCAAAGAAAGTATTAAAATATATTGACAATTGAAAATATGTATCTTCTTTTCACTTGCTAGGGAAAAAAACCCAAGTGCATGTTGCCATGTTGGTAGATATAGGAATAGGTAGTGTCAACAGGAAGTAATCTAACTAAGCTATATATATAATTATTATCTATGCAATTAGTTCCGTGTGAAACTATTTGCAGATGCTGAAAAGACAGAAGACAGATGGGGGAATGAAACTTTCAAATCAGATTTTTTTTAAAGAAGTAGCACAAGACAGATACCACATATGAAAACTATTTGAAAAACTTAATGACAAGGCCAAGGGTATTGATGGGAGTCTCTGTAAGGGTATTGATGCAGGAATAAGATAGGCTTTGTAATGCTGCGCTTTTTATTTGTGTTTCAATGTGAAGGCTTGGGCTACCACCCCACCCCCCTCCCCCCCCCCCCCCCCCCCCAAAAAAAAAAAAAATGATACAAGGAAATAAACTTTGTTCTTATGACTTACTAAAAATTGTTTGATCTGGATGCAAGGATGTGTGTGTGTGTGTGTGAGATAGAGATAGAGAGAGAACCTGTGAATCCAAGGGATCAGCTTCACGTGAAACAAGATGCTGCAAACTAACAATTATATGGGAAGCTGCTAAGATTGGGTCTATTGTGTGCTGGGGAATGGCTGCGTGACCTCCCTTTCCACTTATTACTGCCTCAAAGAAACCATTCCCAGCCAAAATAGGGCCAGACCTGGAGGCCACCGTACCAATAGGGTAAGAAGCAGCAACATGTATCCCAAAGATGGCATCAACATTCTCTAGTGCTCCATCATCTAACATTTTCTTTGCTCCCCCACCTCCTTCCTCAGCTGGTTGGAAAACGAGTACAACCGTTCCCTTTTGAAAACAGAAGAGCTAATTATGAAAATTTTCTTAAGGAAGAACAGGAGCTAATTATGAAAATTTTCTTAAGGAGAAAACACACGTATATTGGAATACTGCTACAGCAACATAAACCATGATGTAAGACAACATTAATTTGGCTCCTGGTTATGCAAAGGCAATCAAGGGAGAGAATAATTTTTTATGTATGAGACACTAGTTAGTGAGCGATACCTTACATTTAATACATTTCTTAAGAGTAATACTCAATAATGAACCTCAAATACTACAACAACTTAACATAGGTAGAGTAGCAAATGGAAAGAGAAATGCAGAACAAAAGCAATTAAAGGGTAATATATTTGCCAAAGCTGGTTATTATGCTTGTTAGTCTACTATGGAGTACATATCAAGCATTAGATAATTTGTATGTATGATTTGCACTTTTCCATTTGCGGTTATGTACATAAATTGTTGGAACGAGTAAGATTTTAGCCTTTTAAGAAGTAGTGCTACTAAACTTTTCACACTCACTCACAAAGAAAGATTGACAGCCAAATATATCAGCATGAGTACTCCAGTAATCTAATACTACTTACCATATGTATTATTGATGTGGAAAGGCCATAATGGATACTTAGTGTGTGTTTGTATTCAACTTATTCACGTCCATGTTTTCTACTTTGCGTTTTTGTTCTTTTTTTTTTTTTTTTGGTTTTCACGCGTTTTTGGAGTATTGCGGTTACTGTTCATTGAACAGTAACCGTAATGTTGACTTTCTGCACTGTTCACGGACCCACAAATTTCATTTTTTATCAATTTTTTCATTAAAAATGGGTCCCACAGCACTATTCACACATTTAAAAATTATTTTGCTACAGTATTTTCAGTTTTCAGTTTTCAGTTTCAGCAAAATAAGTTCTATTAACTCAAAGAAAATTAAACATTTATAAATCTCTGTGTCATAAATAAAAATCTACAAAAATTATCTTTTTCTTAGTATCTTAATAAAGGAAATTGATATCTTTGTCTTCAAATACAGATCTCCAACTAAATAACTCAAGTTATTGGCCAGGAACAGAAAATTTCAAGGGATCTGACATATCCTTTCCAGACCCCTTTGAGACAGCCAGCCAACCCAATTGTTAATATGTGCATGCTAGGAAAAAAACAATTGTAAATAAGAACACCTGACTCGTATGAAGTAAAATAATTGTGTATAACTCTATGAATGAAACAGGGGGCAATAGACATGTTCTACTTAAACTGAAAGAGTTTATAATTAGTGATCAGTTCGTCTATAGGGGATCCATAGCCAACCCAAAAAGTTTGAGAGGTTTTTGTTGCTGTAAATGAGAGTAAACTTGTCCATCTCTATGAACCATTTTTATTTATAATTGCTATTTAATATACAATGTCCAAATTCCATCTCATAGGACACTCAAACAATCATCAATTGACATCCTGCAATTGACCGAACACATAAGCAGTCATTGAGAAACAAATAGCATGATAAGTAAAATTCCTATGCAAGTTAGTAAAGAAGGAACCTGTAACTCAAGGCGATGATCTTGAAGAATCTTTGCAGCACCAAGAAGCATGGCAACATGGGCATCATGGCCACATGCGTGCATCTTCCCAGGGACTTTACTCTTGTACTCCCACTCTACACTCTCCTGTAACCAACTAGTTCCATCATTTACCAAAAATTCCTTTCTAACTCTAACTCACCAAAAACAGTCAGGAATTACTAGATAGACCAATCATCATCCATTGCAATTACCAAGCTCCAAGGCCATTAAGCATGTTGCACATATATCACAAAAAAGTTACAATCTTTCACATGATAGTTCCATTAAAAAAAAAAAAAACAAGTCAAACACAAGAAGCTTAGCTAAACTGTTAAAGAATCCCATAATTGAAGCAAACCTGCATAGCAAGAGCATCCATATCCGCACGGATTGCAACAAAAGGAGGTGAACCGGTTCCTATGTATCCAACAACACCAGTTTGAGCTAATGGGTATTTGTAAGGGATGCCCATCTGATCAAGCTCGGCTCTAATAAGCTTACTGGTCTCAAATTCCTCAAACCCAAGCTCTGGGTTCTCATGTATCTTCCTCCTAATACCCACCATCCAATCAAAAACCTCTGGGCTTTTAGCCAAGTCAAGGAAGTTAACTGGAATTTGAGGCAACACTTCAGGGCTAAGAAAGGGCTCTGAAGAAATTGGCAGAGACAGGAACGCATGAAAGATGAAGGTCAGAGAGAGCCATTGGGAGAAACCCATTGGTTCTGCAAAGAAAAAGATTTAGGATTTGAGATTTAAAATGGATTAGAAAATGAGAAAGATTGGTAAACAGGTTTGGTGGGAGTGAGGCTAAAAGAAGTGTTGAGGAGCAATGGTAGTTGTTTTGAGAGTAGGGAGACTGGATTGTGGCAAAGTACAAAACTACAAACTACAGACTGCAAAACTACAAAAGGCGGAAATGTTAAAAAATCCGAAGAAGGTGACCTCAACTCAACCCCTGCGGGATGGGACTCCACATAATGACGTTAAGAGCATTGGGAGATTACTAATACTTGATCAGATTGGTATAATTTGACAAAATGGGCCGACCCATGTGCACCACATCATCGATTAAGAAAGGTTTTTTTTTTTTAGTTGGAGTTTGAACCTTGATTGTTTCCATTAGAGAGTATTCTTACAATTACAACCATAAAAAAAGAGGAAGAGGTATTAACATTGTGTACCAAAAAAATAAAAGATATTAATATTGAAACTGTTAGGCTAAAAAATAACAAGGGACTTTGTGACATACTTTCATAATTTGGTGATTCATACAATGGTATGATAGTAGTATATGCTAATGAGTAACTTGTGTAATGCACGAGAAAGTTTTACTAAAAAAAATGATTAATTTCACTTTCTTTATATGAGATTCTTTTCATTTTTTATTTTGTATAAATATGACTTTTGATAATTATGGTAGTTATGTTTTCAAGAGAAAAAAAAAAGGAGATAATTATGGTAGTTATTAATAAGAATGATGAAATTTAATAATTATAGTAATGCTTAATATGCATTATTATGATTATGTTTGTTTTTGAATGGAGGTTTTAAATATAGAATATTGTGAAAGGAACGAATCTTTCCACAATCAGGTATTGTTCGCTTTGGGATGAGCAGGGTCGACCCTTGCTCCCACCCGCACGAATTTGCTCAATCCCACATCGGAGAAAGATGCCTCCCACCCTTGCCTTATAAGCACTTGGCCGTGGATTTTTGTGTGTTAGAGGTGGTGTGTATTCGTGGTGGGGATTAGGGTTGTTGGGATTTTTTTTTTTTTTGGTGGTTACTGGGGGGGGGGGGGGTGTGTGTGTGGTGGTGGGTGGATGCTAGAGGTGGTTGTGGTGTGTGTATCGGTGGTGGGGACCATGGGGTTGCTAGTTTTTTTTTTTTTTTTTGGTGGTTGTTGGGGTGTGTGTGTGTGTGGTGGTGGGGATTGTGGGGTTGCTTTTTTTTTTTTGGTGGTTGTTGTGGGGTGTGTGTGGTGGTGGGTGGCTGAGCTAATCTTTTTGGTGGTTACTGGGGAGAGGAAAGAGTGAGATAGGAGAAGAGAGAGATATTAGTTTTTTTAAATATTATTTTATTGTGTTGTATCTAAAAATAAAAACTGGGATGTAGGGTGAATTGTAAAATGGGTTGGTAAAATAAATAAAGTAGGTGTTGAGGACTCTTTTGTTGGCCTAAATGGCATTACTTCATTGGCAACCCATGCCACATCAACATATTATTAATTTTTTGGATAAATCTCTTTAAATCCCAAAATAAGCTCATATCTCATTCAATTACATGGATTGGGCTCACATGGCCCGTGAGATCCTTACTTCAAGAGGCGAATTCATGGACAAATTTCCTTTTCATCAATTGGGATCATAACCCATGATATCATCAACATCAACATATCGATTGGGCTTAAGCAATGAATCAAAACTCATGGCCCATATCACCTCTCTTATACTCATGGCAAGCGGCTTTTTCAACAAAAGCTCATATTTACACAAAATGACAACAAAACCCGAGGTAGGTCATCTTATTTTCAGCTTACGATCCAAGCTCATAAGTCTCTTTGGGAAAACTTTGGGAGGCATGGTTTGGAGGGTCAAGAAGAATGTTCAGCAAAACTCCAGCGGTTTAAAGTTGATTAAAGAGACATGTTGCTTGGCGTGTCTTCTCTAACTCCCTAAACTCTGACGAGTCCGTGTGTAGCAGTAACATATAGTAAGTATCTCTTATCACATAGCACTTTAGATGATAAAATTTCTCATTGCTCTTTTCCTAAAACTTAATATTCATCATGTGATAAATACTCAATATCTCCAACCATCTAACTGCTAAGAAAATAACTGTTTATTTAATCCCCAGCTGTTACTATACAAATTTAGAAACTTTATTATATTATTCTACATAAATCTTATTACTACTTTCAGCTAAAATTTAACTCAAACACATGGTCTAATTTGATTGGCTATCTTTAATCTCCAACTATATACAAAATATTCATGATATCTCCAATACTTAGTTGCTGTCTGCCACAATCAGACCATATATTTTTCTGCCAATTGCCAGAGCAGAGCATTAAATACCATTCTTACTCACCAAGATTAAGTCACAACACAATGAGACCTTGACTAAATCTCTAAAACTTCTTTAACTTTCAACCAACCATTCTATTACTTATTAGAAATGTGTTGTTATGGAACCTTGTACCAAAAACACAAACACCCAAAAAAGGAAGCATTTCCAGCTAAACCCTAACAATGCATTCAGCACTTGACACCTGGTTGGAAGTGATATCATCAGCCATTTAATGCTGAAATCCCAGCAACTAGTTGCTATACCCAAAATAGCAAGATACCCTTGAAAGAGATCTTACCATTTTCAGCCAAATCCATGAAATGACCTTTCTAGCAGTCTGAAATCACCCATCTGACCTCATTGGCTTCTGCCCAAAGCAAACAGCTGTCTTATGACAGCTGTGACAGTTGTCTCATGATAGCTGTCATAGCTTTTCTTGACAGCTGTGACAGCCTTTTCAGAACAGTTATGATAGTTGACCCAGTAGCTTGAGCATTACTGATTTTTCCATGTTTGGCTAAAACCAAAACCAACTAAAGAAACTACCTTTCTCTTGCTAAAATACCTTCATTTTCTGCTACTCTTTCCCCAGTAGCTCTTACCAAAAACAGCAAGAACATCTTAAAGCTAAACATACCATTTTTGACTAAATATTAAGATGGATTTTCTGAAGATTTATTGCTAGTTGGGACAGATTTTGGCTAATCTTCTTTGCTAAAATACCCTTTAAACTCAGTTCTAAAGGGGGACCCTTCATTAACACCTCCCCGGGGGGGGGGGGGGGGGGGGGCGGGGGACACCAATGGCAGAGAACTCTCTCACAAATTTCTCTATTCTCTCTCTCTCTCTCTCTAATAATCTTCTTAAGCCTTGACTGAAGTTTTGAGCTTCTAAGTTTTTTAGTTTTTAAATCAGGAACTAAACTCTTCAGCCCTTAGCTTATAAACGCCTTTCATACATCTCCAGCAAAACAATCCCAACAGTAAATCCCAGTAACATTGCTAAACACACTACTGCACTCTTACCCCTCTTATACTTATTCTCTCACTCTCCATATTCAAAAAATGCACCTATCTTACTAGTCCTATCTCCAAATACCTAAACACATCTCCCTACTCTTCTCTTACAAAATATTTCATCTTGAAAAACAATCTCTACAACTTCTCCAGTAGTTATAATCTCATATTTTTACTATCTTTAACTTCCATATCTCTCATACTTCCATATATCATACATATTACAAATACTATATCCCAAAAAGCATCTATAAAACCCTTCTCTTAGAAGGCACAACTATTTCTTACAAAAGCCCTTCCCTTAGAAGGCACAAATTACATCCTACAAAAGCCCTTCTCATGGGAGGCAACACTATTCATAACTTCACAACAATTAAAAGAGCATTGTCAAAGGGGAAACTCATTAAGTGCATGATAAGAGAGGCAAGCTTAATCAGCCTCTACACACAACTGGACATACTCTCTCTCCCTCCAATTGCACCAATTTTTCCCCTTCAATCACGAAGTTATCATGGCAAACTATTTCTCTACCGCTGGAGTCATTCTGCTAGAATCCTATCGGCTCACAGAAGCTGTATAACTGGGCTGCAAACCATCATAGATAAGTGACCTTGCTTCCATATCTTTAAAGTTACATCATTGAGTACATGATTACTTCACATTTAAATACATACTACCTTATTTCAATTGTTATTACAACTACTAATCAAAGCTATTATATCAAACACATATTATATATTTATTTGACCATTGTCATGATTCTTAGACTTTGTCTTTAATGGTTTTGTAGGTTTAAAAATACGCTGGTAGCCATTGGTTCACGTGGCCCAATGTTGAGTTCCGGACGCAACTCTCCAAAAAGAACCCGAGCCTAGTAAGGTTATCCCTCCAACAGACCACATGTGGCTAGGCAACTAAAAAAGGCTCTCGAATAGTAAGTTTTTAGGGTGTAAAATAGAACTTTTTTGGCCACCCGAATGTTTCACAATGGTGGTGTTAGAGCACTAGCATTGGGGGGTGTGAACACCCCCCAATTGCTATTTTTATAGCCAATACCTCAAAAATCCTCCTCCATCCAAGTATGGGTTTCTAAAAAATTTTGCAACTAGTGAACAATTGGTTCTTATATATAGAACCAACTGTTCACAGAAGATGTAAAAAAAAATAATATTATTTTAATTAAAAATATATGATTCTCTCTCTTTCAATCACCTCACCTCTTATTCTCAACCTCATCTCTCATTTTCCTTTCTCTCTCCCCTTTCTTTGTTTTGGTGTCTCTCTCAGATTAGCCTCTCTATTGGTGTCGACGGCGTGGAAGATCGGCGTCGTTTTGGTAATTTTGGATGATTAGCATGGATGATCGGCGTCGTTTTGGATGATCAACCTCTCTATCAGCGTCGATGGCGTGGATGATCAACCTCTCTCAGATCAGCCTTTCTATCGGTCTCTTTATAGTTTTGGTTGTGGTTTTGGAGTTTTTTTTTTTTTTTTTGGGTTTGTTTTGGGTTTTTGGTGGTGATTTATGGTTGTTGATGTGGGTGATTGTGGTGTTTGTTTTGGTTGTTGGTGGTGGTTTCAGTTTTGATTGGTGGTGGTGGTGGTGGCTGAGTTTAGGTGGGTTGTTGTTGTGGTGATGGGGTGGGTTGTTGTCGTGGGCTTGTAGGTTCATGGTGGTGGGGGTTTGCCGTGGTGGCTGGGGTGGGTTTTACTGTGGTGGCAAAGAAGGCTGTGGTAGGTCTGTGGTGGTTTTTTGTTTTAGGTTTTTGGTGGTTTTTAGTTTTGGGTTTTTGGTGGTGATTTGTGGTTGGTGGTGTGGGTGATTGTGGTGGTTGTTTTGGTTGTTGGTGGTGGTTTCAGTTTTGATTGGTGGTGGTGATGGTGGTGGCTGAGTTTAGGTGGTTGGCTTGATCTAAGTTCTGTTTTGGGTTTAGGTTTGGGGATGATGAAAAAGAGACAGAGAAAGAGAAAAGAGATAGTGGAGAGGAGAGAGAGAGAGGGTAGTTTTATATTTATTTTATTAGGAAGTATATATTATTTTATTGTGATGTGTCTAAAAATAGAAACTGGGATGTTGGGTGAGTTGTAAAATGAGGAGAAATTATAAAATCCACCTAGTGGACAAGTGATGTGGTCCATCATTCTACTAAAAAACTTCCACTTGTTTAAAATTGTTAGTTAGAAAATTTTTTTAAACAGAAATTAAATACTGACTTAGCAACTTTAAACAAGTGGAAGTTTTTTAGTGGAATAGTGGACAAATGACGTGGTTCACCAGAGGACTCTATAATTTCTCTAAAATGAGATGGTAAAATAGATAAAGTAGGTTTTAAGATTGTAAAATAGAACTTTTTTGGAATCCTGGATGGGAATGCTCTTATTTGCCAAATTGCTATTTTTAGCACCACAAACAACAAAAACTAAGCTAAATCAATGGTGCTATTGTTAAAATATTTAACAAACTTGCTATAGTAAGCTGCCATCTTTGACAGTCTCTTCCTCTCTCTCTCTCTCTCTCTCTCTCTCTCTCTCTCTCTCTCTCTCTCTCTCTCTCTCTCTCTCTCTCTCTCTCTCTCTCTCTCTCTCTCCAGCACCTTCTTTATAGTTTGGGTTTGTGGTGGTGGGTGGATCGGTGTGGGTTCGTGGTGGTGGGTCAATTTGGTGTGGGTAGGTTCGTGGTGGTGGATTGGGTTGTGGTTGAAATTGGGTTGCTAGCCGTGGATGTGGATGGTGGTGGCTAAGATCAGTGGTCAGTGGTGGTGTGATTGTATTGGTAGCGGTGGATTTCGTTGATTTTGGCTATGGTTTTTTGGATTTGGTTATGGCAGTGGGTTGCGATTGAGATGGTGGGTTGTGGTTTTTGTTTTGTTGTGAGCTGTGGTTGCCACAGTGGTGATTATGGCTGTGGCTGGTGGAGTGGTTGTGGCTGGTTCCTAAAGTTTTTGCGGTGGATGTTTAAAAATAAATAAATTAATGGGTTATTTATATTATTTTAATCAAAGTGGTAAAAAAAATAAAATTATTGACATTGAATTGAATGGGTTATAAGGTAACGTATTAAAATAGATAAAATGAGTTTTTGAGATGTTAAAAGCTAAAAATTTTAGCTCTACCATTATGAATTATCTAAGCCCCACAATTTATCCAACTAGCCTAAAAAAAATCTATATTAGCTCATGCAAAATTGTGCAAAATAGGATTCTAGCTATAGTAACTATGTAAATATACATGGTTACTATTCATATGCAATTATGTTTTTAAATATTTTCTTTGCTTGTAAAGAGAGAGATGATTTAAGAGAGTAATTAAAAATTGATAAAAGAAATAATATTTTAATAAAAGATAATGTAAAATAGATAATCTGATGAATGTGTATTTAAAAGATGATTATGTAAAATTGAAAAAAAAAATTATCATGATAAAATATATATGACTTTTGCACGAGTTAATGTAAAACGTGATCACTTTATCAAATTTAATGGAGTAAAATGACATTAAATAAGGTTATAAAGGGTAAAGTATATGTTTGCCTTAAAAGAAAGTGTAATGATATTCACCCACTCATTAATTGGAAATCATTTTTAGTTAAAATTGTAAAATTGTGTTTTAAAAATAGGATTTTAAAATAGAGGCGGCTCCACATTGAAGCCATGGTGGTCATAGAACTACTCTAACTTGGGAAAAAAATAATTACTATATATGAATTTTAAATTTTTTTTGATTTTTTTACCCTAAAAATATTTATGACTGGCCTAAATTGTTTTAGGCCTAATATAATTAAATTTTGGACAAATTATTGCGACAAATTTGATTGTAAACTAAGAGTACAACTCCACCTAATTTTTTATTTTATTTATTTGATGTAAAATTTGACAAATTCACCATTGGATTACATTTTCTTCTTATATCCTTTATGCTTGCAAAATTTCATTAAGATTAAAGATTAATAGCTATATTATTAATCAATTTTTTAATTTCAAATTTTTGTAATCTAAAATTATACATAAAAAATAAGTTTAAAAATCGAATAATAAATAATGTGGGGACAAAGACTCAAACTCGTATAGTGGGCTTCGGGGCTTTACCCGGGACAATTGGCAAGTCCGAGGAGAGGCAAATGGTTGTCTAAGGGATTCCCAGTTAAACTCTCATAAGCAAGGAACATATGGAAGACGATCCGAGGAGGAATACCTCCTCGGATGTGACGAGTGTAGCTCGAACGTGCACTCTAGCAATTAGAGGAACCCTCCAATAGGCACTAGCAATAAGTGTGTGCCTCATAAACCCGCGGGGAAGAAGGAAACACAAAATATCTAAGGAAAGGCTGCTGCTATCGCATTAGATGCATTACAGCTACTTTTCTGGCCGCATTTATGTGGAGAGGACCTGTAAACTATGCTGCCTTGGCCACCACAACTCATAGAAGGCTGAAGAGGGGTGTCTGATGGGACAAGCACTCAAGTAGGGATCTAGATGATCAACAAGTGTAGGACCAAGATGGCTTCAAAAAGGCTATATAATATGGGGAGTCTCCATGAGAGGGGGGACGAGGAGTAGAAAGAGAACATTGTAGCGATCTAAATTGTTATATTGTCCAAACGGTGATTAATACATTATCATTTTACCTCCTCAGACCGAAAGTCTATGAACATCAATATGTTTTATTTGTGTTTAATTGTAGTTCAGTCCGATACTAACCGTTGTCCAATTTGCTAGGATTTAGTTCTTCGACCTATTCTCTATAAATTCATTGTTTTGGGCTCGTTGGACCAAAACTTCATACCTTTTGGGCTTGGGCCCCAAATCGCAATCCTACAATTGGCGCCGTCTGTGGGAAAGGACTTATGCCTCAGCAAGTGCAACGGTTAAAGATGGTGGGATTAGGTCTGAACCGAGCAGAGCCTGCAGGTTCTTAACGGCAAGACAACTTTCTCAACCTCGAACGGAAAAGAGACCAAGACAAATGTCGAGAGGGTAGTGTACGTACTACCCATACAAGCAAAAGCCATACTAAGGGGAGAAGTCACGTATCCCAAAAGCAGGGCGATAACAGAGCCTTGCAGCGGGAGATTGACGACTTGAAGAGGAAGCTGCGTCGCGCGCAGTGGAAGCGTTCCCCCTCCAACCCAGACACTAGTGATGAAAAGGACGACAATTACAGGCGAAGGTTGAGAACTCCACTAAGTGAAACCTTCTCCTGTGAGGAAGAATACCATCATAAACGCAGTTATAGAAGTCTATCCTATAAGGGCCTAATGAATGACGCCATGAGCAAAGCCTTGGATCGAATTTCCAAGTTACCCTTCACACGTAAGATAGAGGGGGCTGAGCTTCCTCGGCGATTCCACCGACCTACTTTCACCATATACAACGGTCGAATGGACCCCGTAGAGCACGTAAGTCAGTTTAACCAGAGGATGACCGTCCACTCCAAAGACGAGGCTTTGATGTGCAAAGTATTCCCGTCTAGTCTGGGACCGATGGCGATGAGATGGTTTGACGGCCTCAGGCCAAACTCCATAAATTCCTTTAAGCAGTTAACACAGGCCTTTGGCTCTCGCTTTATCACGAGTAGCAGGGTTCCTCGACCCTTGGATTCCCTTTTGTCTTTGTCCATGCGAGAAAGGGAGACCCTAAAAGCCTACTCGGATAGGTAATGGGAGATGTACAATAAGATAGAGGGCAACTATGATGACGTCGCCATCAGTACCTTCAAGAGTGGACTGCCCACTGAGCACAGTTTAAGAATATCCCTAACGGAAAAACCTGTCACCAGCCTACGTCGACTCATGGACCGAATCGACAAGTATAAGAGGGTTGAAGAGGACCAACAGTTGGGTAAGGGTAAAGCGAAGGTCGTCCCTCAGGAGATGAGGGACTTCAAGTCGGACCGATTTAACAACAACAATCGACCGAGGAGAGACTACACAGAGTAACCCAGATCTGCTAGGGTGCAAGAAGTTCACGCTGTGTTCCGAGATCCGATACATCAAGTTATGGAGAAAATCAAGAATGAGCCGTTCTTCAGATGGCCGAATAAGATGGTAGGGGATCCCACAAAGCATAACCAGAACCTAAATTGCCAATACCATTAAGAATCAGGGCACACCACCGAAGATTGCAGAAACTTGAAGAACCACTTGGACCAGTTGGTTCGAGAAGGAAAATTAAGTCATCTCCCACATCACTCCAGCGGCCAACAAGGACTGGAGAATGTCAAGACACGAAGGGACACCTCCTTGAGACCGCCTATAGGCACAATAAATGTCATTCTCGTTGCCCCAGGAAGGACTGGCTCTTGTCCTTCCAAAGTAATGTCTGTAGCTCGGTTTCCCGCCGAATATGACGATCGGGAGTCTAAGAAGGCTAAGAAGATAGCATCACCCGTGCTGGGCTTCTCGGACGAAGATAAGGTCAAAACCATCCAACCCCACGATGATGCTCTAGTCGTCACGCTTAAGATTGGGGGATATGATGTGAGGAGAATGCTAGTTGATCAAGGCAGTGCTGTGGAAGTAATGTACCCCGACCTATACAAGGGGCTGAATCTGAAACCCGAGGATTTAACAGCATACGATTCTCCTCTAGTAAGCTTTGAAGGGAAGACCGTTACTCCAAGGGGCCAGATCAGATTGCCTATACAAACAGGTTTGGACATGGTGGAGGTGGACTTCATTGTGGTTGACGCTTATTCACCCTATAGGGCCATAGTGGCTAGGCCTTGGCTTCATGCCCTAGGGGCCGTCTCTTTTACCCTGCACCAAAAGGTGAAGTACCCGTCGGAGGGTCAAGTCAAAGAGGTTATGGGGGACCAAGCCATGGCCAGACAGTGCATGCTGTCCGCCATCTTGCGGCAACATTGTGCTGAGCCCTCGACCTCTACTGAAAGTGGCTTATAGCAATCAACCGACCTGGTATCGCCCGGTAAGGGATCAGTCGAGGAGGCAAAATGTGAGGATCTAGAAAGGTTTCTGTGGGTATCGATCTGGAAAAGTTTTTTCAGATCGGCTCGAAACTACCTCCCCCAAAGAAAGAAGAACTAATTGATTTCCTCAGGAAAAATGTGGACGTGTTTGCATGGGATGCCTGTGAGGCCCCAGGGGTTGATCCAGACTTCATTTGCCACCACCGAAACGTTAATCCATCCATTACACCTAAGAAGCAACCCTCCCGACGTTCGTCAAAGGAACATGCTAACGCCGTTAGGGACGAGGTGATGAAACTTAAGAAAGCAGGGGCTATCAAAGAGTTTTTTTACCTCGAGTGGTTGGCCAATACCGTAATGGTGAAGAAGAGGAGCGGAAAGTGGCGGGTCTACGTAGACTTCACGGATCTAAATCAAGCCTACCCAAAAGATCCATTCCCAATGCCTCAGATAGATTGGTTGGTGGACGCGATCGTTGGACACCCTCGAATGAGCTTCTTAGATGCCTTTCAAGGATACCATTAGATACCCTTAGCCATAGACGACCAAGAAAAGACAGTTTTTGTTACCCCCATCGGAAACTACCACTACAAGGTGATGCCTTTCGGTTTGAAGAACGCAGGGTCCATATACCAGAGAATGATGACCAGAATGTTTGAGCCGCAAATGGGTAAGAACATCGAGGTCTATATAGATGACATGGTGGTAAAGAGCAAAGTGGTATCCGAGCACTTGGGAGACCTCGGCGGCATCTTTGAAATTCTGAGGAGACACAAGCTGTGTCTCAATGCGTCTAAGTTTTCATTCGGGGTGGGATCAAGAAAATTCTTAGGCTATCTAGTGACCCACAGGAGCATCAAAGTCAGCCCTGATCAGTTCAGGGCTATCCACAGCATGCAGCCACCTTGGAACCCCAAGGAGGTCCAAAAGCTTACCGACATGATTGCCGCTTTAAACCATTTTATTTCCCGATTGACGGATAGGTGTAGACCTTTTTTCCTCTTATTGAATAAATGGAAAGGATTCGAATGGACCGAAGAATGTGCTTTGGCCTTCCAACAACTCAAAGACCATCTGTCTCGACCACTAATCATGTCCAGTCCTGAGGCCGACGAAGTCCTGTTCGCCTACATCGCTGTGGCCCATCACGCAGTAAGCTTAGTGCTGATACGAACAAATAACGGCGTACAACGACCAGTCTATTACGTAAGCAAATCATTGCACGAGGCTGAGATCCGCTACCTCCCACTAGAAAAGGCCATTCTGGCGGTGGTTCAAGTTATGCGAAAGCTCCCCCATTACTTCCAGGTACACACAGTTATTGTTCTAACTCAACTCCCGCTCAGATCCATACTCCGAAGTACCGATTATACAAGGAGAATTGCTAAATGGGGGACAATTCTAGAGGCTTTTGACATTAAGTACATGCCTCGTACCACTGTAAAAGGCCAAGTCCTTGCAGATCTGGTGGCTGAATTTGCTAAACCTTCGCTTGAAGAAGAAGAAAGGACGCAAAGCATGGACGAAAAATCGGTTGGCACAGTCTCTCTGCAAGGGCCCATCTGCTGGAAGGTATATGTTGATGGCACGGCAAACCAAAGGGGCTCTGGTGTGGGGCTAGTCCTGGTTTCCCCCGAAAGGATTACCAGTCTTAGAAAAATTGCTAAGACTAGGCTTCTCGGCCACGAATAATGAGGCTGAATATGAAGCCCTACTAGAAGGAATGTCCATGGTCCAGAAATTGGGTGGGAAGTCTGTAAACATATTCTCAGACTTAAGACTTGTTGTAGGCCAAGTGAATGGGGAGTTAGAGGCAAGAGACGAAAGAATGCAAGGGTACTTAGACCAAGCTAAACGACTGCGGTCACATTTCGATTCTTTCAGCTTACTACACATCCCTAGAAGTGGAAACACACATGCCGACTCCCTAGCCACACTGGCCACCTCCTCGGCTCAAAGTTTACCTCAGGTCATCCTTGTAGAAGATTTATACAAGCCCTCGGTGATGAAAAGAGAGGTGATCCACGTCCACAACGTCAGAGTAGGGCCTAGCTGGATGGACCCTTTGGTATTGTTCCTAAAAGAGGACATCTTACCTGAAGAAAAAAGCGAAGCCGACAAAATACGAAGAAAAAAGCTTCTTGGTTTTGGCTATTCGAGTACCTGAAGTTGTATAAACGCTCATTTTCGGGACCATACTTGCTTTGCGTACACCTTGAGGCCACGGAACTCATCCTGGAGGAATTGCACGAAGGAATTTGCGGAAGCCATATAGGAGGCAGATCCTTATCCCATAGGGCCATCACCCAAGGCTATTGGTGGCCGAGCATGCAGAAAGAAGCACATGAATACGTGAAGAAATGCGATCAATGTTAGAGGTTTGCGCCAAACATACACCAACTAGGAGGAATCCTCAATCCACTATCCAGCCCTTGGCCGTTTGCTCAATGGGGCTTGGATATCGTAGGACCATTTCCCAAAGCGACAGGGAACAAGAGATATCTACTCGTTAGCACTGATTACTTCACTAAATGGGTTGAGGCCGAACCCTTAGCAAATATCAGGGACGTGGATGCCAAAAAGTTCGTCTGGAGAAACATTGTTACTTAGTTCGGAGTCCCTCATACCCTAATCTCGGACAATGGTCTTCAGTTCGATAGTAAGGCTTTCAGAAGATACTACGGCGAATTGGGAATTGCAAATAGATATTCTACTCCAACCTATCCCCAGGGGAATGGGCAGGCCGAGATTGTTAACAAGGTCATAGTAAACGGGTTAAAGAAGAGGTTAGACGATGCGAAGGGAAGATGGGTAGAAGAACTGCCATATGTCCTGTGGACGTACCAAACCACACCCTGCAGGTCAACAGGAGAAATGCCCTTCTTGATGACTTACGGGGCCGAGGCTGTGATTCCACTAGAAACTAACTTTCCAATGCTAAAAACCAGTTCTTTCTGTCCGAGCAGCAACAATGAGCTACTAGAGAAAAGTCTAGACCTCATCGAGGAAAGAAGGGAAAGGGCAATGGTCCAACTCGCCTACTACTAACACAAGCTTAAGCAAGGTTATGACGCTAAGGTGAAGCTAAGGCCATTAGTGCTTGGGGACTTAGTATTAGGGAAAGTTTTGGGCACTGCAAAAAATCCCGCATGGGAGAAGCTCGGGCCAAATTGGGAAGGATCGTATCGTATCACTTCAGTGGCTGGCATTGGGACGTATTTTTTAGAAGATTTAGATGAGCATGTAGTACCATGCCCTTGGAATGTAAATAACTTGAAAATGTATTATTATTAATGAAAGTTTCCTTTGTTGATAAATCTTTCTATTGCGCAAAGCCCTCCCGCTTCTTATGTCTCATTTGTTTACTCAAGTATTAAACAGAACCTAAATCCTGCGTGACTCCTCGGACCACAAGCTCAGTGGAAATTAATCACTTCTTACATTTACTCAAGTATTAAACAAAACCTACGTCCTGCGTGGCTCCTCGGACCACAGGCTTAGGGGAAATTAATCACTTCTTACATTTACTCAAGTATTAAACAGAACCTAAGTCCTGCGTGGCTCCTTAGACCATAGGCTCAGGGGAAATTAATCACTTCTTACATTTACTCAAGTATTAAACAAAATCTAAGTCCTGTGTGGCTCCTCGGACTACAGGCTCAGGGAAAATTAATCACTTCTTACATTTACTCAAGTATTAAACAGAACCTAAGTCCTGCAAGACTCTTCGGACCACAGGCTTGGGGGAAATTAATTACTTCTTACAATTGTCTAAGTATTAAAGAGAACCTAAGTCCTGCAAGGCTCCTCGGACCACAGGCTCGGAGGAAATTAATTACTTCTTACAATTGTCTAAGTATTAAACAGAACCTAAGTCCTGCATGGCTCCTCGGATCGTAGGCCTAGGGGAAATTAACTACTTCCAACACCTAAGGAACACTTTTATGAACGTTAGATAGAGTGCAGGATGCGAGGAATATCTTTTACCGCCATCAAGTCCAATATTCATTATACAAGAATTAATTCGCACAACGAATGTAAAATATCCTTATTCAGTTAGACCTCTCGGAAATCGAAAAACAAGAGATGGTAAAATTGAAAACAATGAAAATGAAAACCCAGAAAATAGAAAAGAAGTTCATTCATTAACTTAAAGATAATTTGTACTACAAACGATGGGAAAGGCCGCAGAAATGAAAAACAAAAGTAAAATAATGAAGGAAAATCCTACATCTAGAAATCTAGACTTTATCCTTAGCCGCGTTTTTCTCGGGGTCAGCGGCCTCAAAGCAAGCGCCTTCAGTTTTGGACTTCGATTCAGCCTTCTTAGCCTATGAAACGACATCTCTGATCGTGAGGGAGTCTTCAAATGACTTGTCCTTTGCCGGTTGATGAGCTTGCCCGTCCACTCCTTCCCCCCCCAAGAGTGTTAGCGTCAGGGAGAACAACCAGGGCAAAAAGGAGCTTTTCGGCAGTAGTGTCCGAGTCAGGAATCTCTCGAATGTCCTCTGGGAAAAAGATATTCTCAACCCTCCTGAGCTCGAAATCTGCAGGGACTCCAGCCCGGTCCATTGCTACTCTCTAGGACTCGGTGCAGTAGTCCCTGCAGACGACAGCCACCTCTTCAGTCAGCCTGGCTTCGATATCAAGCACCCCACGCTCATACGACGCCTTCATGGTGGCCTCAGCTGCTTCCCTAGCTACTCGAGTCGTGCCTTCAGCTCGTTGCAGCTGCGCCTTGAGGTCCAAGACCGCTTGCTTCTCGGTAGCCAAGTTTATCTCTGTTACATGCAACTTCTGACGCATGTCCTTAGCCTGCTTCTCCGTAGTCTTCAGGCCTGCCATGGCACTGTCCCAGGCTTGAATAGCCTCTTTGACCTTATTGGCCAGGCTATCCTTCTCTTGCTTAAGGACTCCAACAGTCTTTTCAGCCGCAAGTCGGGACTGAACCTCAGCATTTATCTCCTCGCAGGAGTTCTTGACCCATTCCTCGGCCACATAGATTTGCTGAGTCACTTGCACAAAGTAAAGGAAGGGTCATCAAAACACGGGTAACAAATAGATAAACGCAGAATTTAGAATTTGAACAATGGAGGGTTTTTTCGTTTTACTATGGCAAGATTCCTCTTCAACGATATGAAGAGGTCCGGTTGCCTTGTAGTCCTGAGCCCATCCATGTCACGAGGTAGGAGGAGGGGTTGCTGCAGAGCCTCGACAAGATATGTTGCTTGCCCCCGCTAGGACTCCTAAAGTGTCATGTCCTAAGGAATGGGAACGCCGTCCAATTCAAGCAGAGAAGACTAGGTACGATGCCCCCTCCGGAGTATCTGGGCTATCTATGGACTTAGTCCTTTTATATTTAGGCTCTTTAGCCTTCTTCTGCTGTTTGGCCTACTGAGATCCGACCTCACCCTCCTCCAGTTCATCGACTAGCCTTTTTCTCCTCAGGTTTGGATTGGCTTGTAGTCCGGGGTCAGTGGGAGGAGGAGGTGGAGGAGGGAAGCTGGCAGGAGCTTGCACCTTAGGGGCATCTTTGGAGGATTGCCCTTTATTCCTGTTGGACATAAGGCCCTTTAGACCAGATCTCGGCTTCAGATCCATGCCTTCTTCTTCAATCTCTTGGCTGGTATCGATCCGAGCAACTATCAGTCTTGGGGAATGTGCAGCAGAAAAGCGATCAAGATCCGAGTCAGAGTCTGAAAGCTCTACGGGCCTTGTTGGCACCTCACCCTCTTCGTTAAAGCGGAAGTGATCGATTTCAGCTTCGAGCGATGAGTGTGTAGAATCAATCTCCTCCCCTGGAACGGCTACCTCCTGGGGAATGCGTTGAGCGGGCGGTTGGACTGGTGGCAAGTCTTTCCAAGCTAGGAATCCCTGCTTAGAAATGTCAATACGAGCCAATCGGGAGCTCCCGGCCCTTATCGCCTGGCCCACGTCCTGGAATATACGGAATAGAGGCTTGTAGTCCAAAATGAGGTGAGCGGCCCGTAACTGCCAGTCCTCGCTCACAAAGATCTCTAACCTTAAGAGGTAGTTGAGAGCTTAAATGTTGACCAGACTGATCCTTGGAGTGACGTGTACTTTGTCTGCAAAACATCCAAAAGGAAAGTTATGGTTAATCCGAGAGAACAAACGACTAAAACAAAGACCAAAACAAGTAAAAGGAAAGCTTAGAAGGCTAAGATCCCATCTGAGGGACCTAATCCTAGAGTACCCCACCTGGTGTCCCTGCCCTAACTGGACAGTGAAGACCGTCATGCCATTCCTTGAAAATGACTAGATAATCGTCCTTCAAGCCTTTGTTGGACTTAGGAAGGCAAGATATCAACCTCACCTCGTCGGACTTGAATTTCAGGTAATACACCCCGGAAAAGCAGTGGCATTCGTACAAGTGAACAACATCGTGCCATGAGAGGCCGAGGTTCATCTAGTCATTCAGAGCATTTACGCACCCTAAAACTCGGAACATGTTAGCGACGCACTGGTGGGGGGCCAGCCTATGGTTAAGTAAGTAATCCCTAGTTATTCTACCCATAGGAATCGTCATCATAAGAATCGTCATCCCTTCCTCTATGAAAGCGATCATAGGAATTATGACCTGTCCCGTTTCTCTGTTAGTTAGAATTTGGTCCGAAGGGCAATACTCTAAACCCACTCCTTGCGGGATATGGTACCTGGCCCTAAAACCCTCCATGCCAGCTGGAGAATCCACTAGGCTCTTAAACTTACCCATCTCGGTGACCAGAAATGACATAAAGAAAGATTTGAAAAGAAAGAAGGTCGAGAAGAACAAAAAAAAAAAGGGAATATAAGGAAATGAAAACTTTCAGGAATACGTATACTAAGTCTCTTAAACTTTCAAAAGATTTGCAAGGAATCCTTATAGAAATGGCTATGAAACTCAGGGACTTTGGGTGTTTTGTGAGAAGAGGCGCTGAAGTTCTCTGGAACACTTGAATGCTTTTTTTTTTTTAAAAAGGGGAAATTGATCTCCCTCGGAAGCCTTGTATAATAAGGGAAAATAAACGGGATTGCTCCTGCCCAAAATTCTAGAGGAATGTCTGCCGTTGATTTAGCGTCTCATCGTTGGATGCGGGGGGGTATAGAGCCGCCTGGAGTAATTAATGGTGCCTCATAGGCTACGAAGCGTTAGTAGCAATTATGAAGCGCGTGGGATAGCGCTCCCACACGTGTGAATCAAAAATTGGAGGGACTTATCATTTAAATGTCAAAATCCCACCTTTTCTCCTCGGATAAGGGGGAAAAACCAGAATTTTGAGGGGGCTATTGTGGGGACAAAGACTCAAACTCGTATAGTGGGCTTCGGGGCTTTACCCGAGACAATTGGCAAGTCTGAGGAGAGGCAAATGGTTGTCTAAGGGATTCCCAGTTAAACTCTCATAAGCAAGGAACATATGGAAGACGATCCGAGGAGGAATACCTTCTCGGATGTGACAAGTGTAGCTCAAACGTGCCCTCTAGCAATTAAAGGGACCCTCCAATAGGCACTAGTAATAAGAGTGTGCCTCATAAACTCGCAGGGAAGAAGGAAATGCAAAATATCCAAGGAAAGGCTGTTGTTACCGCATTAAATGCATTGCAACTATTTTTTTAGCTGCATTTATGTGGAGAGGACCTGTGAACAGTGTTACTTTGGCTACCACAACTCACAGAAGGCTGAAGAGGGGTGTCCAATGGGACAAACACTCAAGTAGGGATCTAGATGATCGATAAGTGTTGGACCAAGATGGCTTCAAGAAGATTATATAATATGGGGAGTCCCCAAGAGAGGGGGGACAGGGAGTAGAAAGAGAACACTGTAGCGATTTAAACTGTTATATTGTTCAAACGGTGATTAATACATTATCATTTTACCTCCTCGGACCGAAAGTCTATGAACATCAACGTGTTTTATTTGTGTTTAATCATAGTTCAGTCCGATACTAACCATTGTCCAATTCGCTAGGATCTAGTTCTTCGACATATTCTCTATAAATTTATTGTTTTGGGCTCGTTGGACCAAGACCCCATACCTCTTGGGCTTGGGCTCCAAATCGCGACCCTACAAATAACATTTTATTAACATGATTTTTTAAAAAATATTAAAAATATGCAATTCAACAGTTAGATTTTCAAAATATGTAGTCATATTAATTTTTTTAGTGAGAGTTGTAACCTATGTCTACGACTAAGTTTATAGTCAAACTTTAGTCACCTTAATAATATATTAGGCCCTTTAAAACAAAAAGGAAAATCCCAATAAATAATTTTTTTATTGAACTAAAATTTTGAAAGTTATGTAGCATGCAACATTGATAATGAGACTATCATGTAATAATTTTAAAATAAAATAATAATAAAAAGAAATTGTAAAACTTTATATATTTGCACCCAATCTTTTTGTCAATATATGAAAATTTCTTTTTATTATATTTTGTATAATTTAAGTTTCATAATGACCACTCTAGAAAAAATTCCTAGATTTGCCTTCGCTTTAAAAAAAAAAAAAAAATTATTGAGTGTACACTATAAAATGGGATAAATTACACTTTACAACCCTAAACTATACAATATATCACATTTTGTATCATAAACTTTTCGAATGTACGTTTTGCATCCTAAATTATGACTCTTGTTACATTTTGCACCCCAACGTTAAGTTTTCTGTTAACTTGGATGGAAATCTAAAGTTTAGGGTGGTAAAGTATAATTTTTTATTTGTTTTTAAGGGATTGAGAAGAGGGGTAATTAGGTCATTTCATATGATGTTATACTTTTCTATCCAAGTTAACAACAAATTTAACGATGGGGTGTAAAGTGTAGTAAGGGTATAATTTATGGTGTAAAATGTGCATTTAAAAAGTTTTTTTTGATATGTTGCATTCAAAAATTTTAAGGTGTAAAGTGTTATTTAGGGTATAGTTTAAGGTGGTAAAATGTAATTTCTCCTATAAAATGAGAAGTGCTATGTTTAGTATACTTTCACAACAGATCATAAAAGTTAAGTTATTATTGTTTCTAATTTGTATACACCATTAAAATTACTTTTTTATCTATCAACAACGATTAATAACTACTTTTTTTTTTTTGAGAAACAGATTAATAACTACTTATTACGTAATATTTGTTTTGAAAGTTTAATGAAAAATGAAAATGCTCGTGAATATAAAATATGTCAAAAAAAAAAAAAAAATTCCGTTTAAAAGAACTTTGGCTGCATATGGATGAGGTGTCAGCTTAGCGTAAAAGAGGCGCCACAATTTTTAAGATTGGATTCGTTGGAAGAGGTGAGAGGGGCCAAGGCGCAGGGCGCTAATAAGCTCAGATCAGATCAGATCGGATCAATCGTCATATTCGACTGCATATTCCCTTCCGAGGTTTTTTTCTTTTTATATTTCCTTTCCTTTTATTTTTTTTCATTTACTCTATTTTAATTTCTAACTTCTATTCTTCTCTCTAAGAAAAAATTTCTAACGTCCAGTCCAAGCACCAAAATTTATTATTACATCATTATAGGCTTTGGCCACGACAATTACGCTTCGTTTGTTTGTCTTGAACTACTATAAAATATCCTCACCAGTCACCACCACTCCAAATCGCAAGCAGTTTTCATATATATATATATATATATACGCACACAGAAACGTTCTCTCTCTCTCTCTGTCTCTCTCTTTTTGAGCTCTTTTTTTCTTTGTGGTTTAGATTGAAGCTTTTTTGGAATCTGTGAACAATGGCTGCTCCCACTCTCAGCGCTGCTGATGCCGAGAAACTCAATAGCCTCAAATCTTCTGTTGCTGCCCTTCCCCAAATCAGGTACTTCTTCCTCTTTTTTTTTTTCACTCTAAATTCAAATTTATCTGTTTGGTTCCGATTTCAATGTATCCGATCGAATTTCGCAATTTCTCACTGTTTTTCGGATCTTCTGTATAAATTCAGCAGTAGATCTTAGATCTGAATTTTGATCCTTGTTGATTATATTTCTATTTGTGTTTTTTTTTTTGCAGTGAGAATGAGAAAAACGGATTCATCAACCTCATCGCTCGCTTTCTCAGGTATAATGTGTGTATATATTTATGCATGCATGTATGTATGTATGTGTTGGTTATGTGATTCTTATTTTTGTTAATGGAAGATTTGATACCTGTAATTTCTGTTCTTTATATATATATATATATATTTGAAGAAATTATTACTGTGAAAAATGGTTACTTATGAATGGTTTGTTTGGTTGTGATATTGTTAATTATAATTATGAAAAAGTGGCGAAGCGCAACACGTGGACTGGAGTAAGATCCAGACCCCAACTGATGAAGTAGTGGTTCCTTATGATACCTTGAAACCCGCTCCTCAAGGTAACTCAACCAATCCTTTTGTTTTGTTTTCATTATTTGAATAACTTTATATGAGTATATATATATGTATATATACTGCTTAGCTTACTTGTCAACTCGTTCTGATGGGTGGGGTCGGTTGTTGTCGAATGTTTTACTAGTTAGAGGCGAGTCCAAATGGCTATTCTTTATAAATGTTTCCTAAGTCATTAAAAAAAAAAAGAAATTTTATAACTTGATTTTTATGAATTTCCACTCTGATTTGAAGTTTATTAAATTATATATATGTAAATGGATGCAGATCCTTCGGAGACTAAGAAGCTTTTGGACAAACTGGTTGTGCTAAAGCTTAATGGAGGTCTCGGGACAACAATGGGTTGTACTGGTCCCAAGTATGTGTTTTTAGTCCAAATTCTGATATATTTCTTTCTTTTGTTGCTTATGTATTTGTATACCCTTTAAAGCCAGCCGTTAAATTTTTAAATATCTTACTGTTTTCATTTAAAATAATAATAATAAAAAACTTCTGTCGAAAAGATTTTAGAATGACTTGAAGCTTAATGACAGAGTAGACCGATTCTGTTCTTTGCTTTCCACTGAGTATAAAATCTTATTAGATCAGTAGTATGACAGAAGTGTGGAGCTCAATTTTGAAATTATTTTTCATCTATTAATAAATTTATTTCATAATGGGATATAAGAGATATAATTCAATATATTATTAAACAAAATTTCATTTTATGCATGCAGGTCTGTCATTGAAGTTCGAAATGGGCTGACATTTCTTGACTTGATTGTTATCCAGATTGAGGTTATCATTTGTCTTTTCTGCTTCGTAAAAGGTGGGGGGGGGGTGTCTTGACTTGCAACTAACAGTTTCAATTGTTTGTAGAATCTCAACAAACAATACGGGTGCAATGTTCCCCTGCTTCTAATGAATTCATTCAACACTCATGATGATACACAGAAGGTAAATCGTGTCTACTTTGACTCACATATACAGTAATCTCTTCTTCAATATATTTTCCTATTGAACTAATGAGTTTGTTTTCTTGTTCAGATAGTGGAAAAATACTCTGGCGCAAATGTAGAAATTCATACTTTTAATCAGGTCTGCAATACTAGTTCTGAATTTTAAGCTTTGCTAAGTACCTTCTGACTGTTGAAAATTCTAAAAAATGAATTTATAATTTATCCTGAATCTTTGGATTTACACAGAGCCAGTATCCTCGTCTGGTTGTTGAAGACTTCAGTCCATTGCCAAGCAAAGGAGTGACTGGCAAGGATGGATGGTATAATTAATTAATTTTATTATATGGCTTTCGCATTATAATCATATAACTTCGAAGTCACTAGTTCACTAATTGCTTTGGTAAGATATTGATGTACAATTTGATCTATTTTTGTGCCCCTACTTTATGGACCTCTGTTTATGGGAAGCCAGGTGATGGTTTTAGCTTAAGACCTCACGTCTTTTAGCTGCTAAATCAATATTAGAAAATTATGACAAGTGATTTTTACTATGGGCTACTATTTGGGAATTTATCCATCACTTAATATGATAATAAATTTGCAAATTATCCAGCAATATGAGAATGATTCTTAGTAAAAATGGAAAGAAGTTGGGAAGTTGGTTGTAGGCATCATCCCATGGCCAATTAATGTGGCATATGAATTAGTCAATAAACTTCTATTTTTTTCTGTTCCAATTTCATCTGAGCCCCAATTATGTTGGAAATATTTATCATTATTTTTTTGTTAAATTTCCCAAGAAGTAAGAACTACTGTACTATTTTTTCCTATTCCAATTTCTTTTGAGCCCTAATTATGTGAAAGTTTTATCCTTGTTTCTTTGTAAACTCTTACTACTATACTGTTATGTGAAATAATGAGTAATTTTTAAATAAAAATTTAATGATTTTCCCCCATTATGAACTGGAAATATTTTTCGCTGCTTATAAGATGGTTCTAAACTACCATACTTGGTGTTTCTAATGGAGACGTCTAGGGTTTAAATCTCTCCTCCCCCTTTGTAACTATCGAAAAAAATGGTTCTAAATACCATCGTTTCTGCAATCTACCACATGAAAATTCAAAGTCTATTCTCTTGAATGGTTGAACCTTATTTTTTTCTAATTGTGTAACTCTTTAACCTTTCCATGGCAACCATTTCTGCACTCCACCTAAAGCAAATTTTGAAGCTATACTCACTTGGATGTCTGATCTAGAGTATTTTTGATTAGTATAACATTTTCATTGCAAAATTGTTGACTACAATAGGGTAAAAGTTTGTCTTATATTTTGTTGGTCAAGTTATCTCCACTTGAATAGCATCGACATTTATAAATCTATTTAAGTTTTAAATTATTTCAGTCTCTTCATCCTTGTTGAAACATATTCCCCTGATTATAGGCTTCAATTTCTACTACTTTGATTAGAGATTTGAAAAAAAAAAAAAACCATGTCAATAGTATTAAAAGTTATTTTTCTTATTAGTGGCTTATTTATTTTAATTTTTCCTTTCCACTTATGAGTACTATATGCACATGAAGGTATCCACCTGGGCACGGTGATGTGTTTCCATCCTTGAGGAACAGCGGCAAACTTGATTTGCTGTTATCACAGGTTGGTGCTATGGTGGATTTTACGATCTGAATGCTGACTTATATACCAGTACATGCATAAGCTATATCCTTTACTGTTTTCCTGTCTTTTGCCTGATTCAGGGCAAGGAGTATGTGTTTATTGCCAACTCGGATAACTTGGGTGCTGTTGTTGACTTGAGTATCCTCTTACTGGCTCTCGGTGATCCTTGTGGTTTCTAGCTTTGTTTCTGATAATAGTGCATATCTTTTGCCATTATCCTTAACTGGATTTCTTAGAAATTTTAAATCATTTGGTTCACAACAAGAATGAATACTGTATGGAAGTGACACCCAAAACCATGGCTGATGTGAAAGGTGGTACTCTCATTTCTTATGAAGGAAGGGTTCAGGTATATATAACTTGCATTTTTGGTTTTTTTTTTCTTCACAATCTTCTGATTTGTTTTGTTTAAAGCATGATAGAGGTTTTGAGGTTGATTTTACTTAGATGCTCAATTGCGCATTACTTGGGATAAATTAGTGTTATGTAGCTTATAATCTTGCAACCAAGAATTTCAAGTCAAGAACATTAAAAAAAAATGATTTTCTTATTGCATAAAACTTTTGGGAACTTTATTTGAGTGTGAAATTAATTTTGGTTAAGAATGCGAAATTTTCTAGCGAAATTTTCTATGTGAAATTTTCTTTGATTTTTATTATATAATAGATATTATTTTAAATATTAACTATGGTTTCTATTTGATATTAACTATAAAGAAATGTTGGATTCAAAATAAGGAAATTCGCTTAAGATGGTGGTCCCTCTTGATGAAAAGATGAGGGAGATTCGCTTGAGATGGTTGGGTCATGTTCAAATGAGAGCAATTAATGCACCAGTGAGAAAAAATGAGTTGATTTAAGTTGAGGAAATGAAAAAAAAAAATGCAGGGGAAGACTAAAAATAAAATTAATAGTAGTAAAAAATGATATGTCAATTAAGGAAATAACAGAGAGTATGACTAGGATGGTGGAAAATGATTCATGTGGCCAATCCTTGATTAGACTGTTAAGGATTCATAGCTGACCCAAAGTTTTGGGATTAGGGCTTGGTGTTTTTTGTTGTTGTAATACAGTCAAATTCTGTCAATTGCTTTTCTGAAATTTCTCATTTTGGTCAGTTTTTGAGAAAGAATATAACATATAGCAGATGGTCACCGTACAAGAAACATAATATTTTAAGATCAGGCTGATGATGGCAAGTTTTTATAGTTAGCTGAGAGGAAAATGCTACACGTTTTTTATTTTATTTTATTTATTGGTAAGTTGCACATTCACTTGGTGGGTCTTGAACCCAAGACCTTTGGTGCCAGTTAAGCTGGAGTTCATTGGCAAAATGCTACTCATATTTCCTCCTAGGATTTACCTTTTTATTTGGCCCAAGTACTCTCTTGTCAATGATGTTTAGCTTGAGATTGCTTTCAAAGCCTGCCCCTTGTAGCTTATAGATTCAACAAAGAATCTAAAGGAATTTAAATTGCGGTTTTAGTTTGTAGGCAATGTGAATTTGCTTCAATATGAGTCCAGTACTTATGAGCGTTATATGTAACTGTAATATATTCAAGATTTTTTTTTTTTTTTTTGAATTGAAGGGTTTTAGTAACGTATTTATTTTTAATTACATGATGCAGCTACTGGAAATTGCACAGGTTCCTGATGAACATGTAAGTTCTTGTTCCATTCCACTCTTTTCTCCTCTTTCGATCTCCTTTGTCATTTTAATTTCCCTGCAAGTGAGAAATGCTTTCATTGTCCAGAATCTCGTTGTAGTTGAAGGCTAGAGGTGATATAGCCAAGCCGACGCACACTACACCCAGCTACATGATTGTACATTTGAAATACTAATTGACTGTTCAATTGATCCTAAGAGATTGTTATATGTAGTATATGGATATAATCTAATTGGCATAATAAATTAATTAGTAAGGCATCAACTAGCTAATGTTTATCGATTTTATGTTTGGCATACCTAAACACCAAAAGAACTAATTTTCATGATGTAAGTAGGGATGTGAAACAACAGAAGAGGGGGTGGTGTGCTAAAAAATAATTGGCACAACTGCTTATAACTATTTATAGTTACTAATTACATGATCCTTCCCAAAACTAGGGATGGAGGGTAAGGATATAGGTTCAATCCTTACAAGTACGGTAGTCATACCATAGAGAAATGAATTATGAAAGAAAAATTAAAGTATCATTTGACGAGGGAGGTGACATTATGAAAGTAAGTTTTGAGTTGTTATTCGTCTGTATCTCCACCAGTCAATCCGAAATTTTAGGTCAGATTATCCAAGCAAATAGACAAATTTCTTATTAATTATCTTGAGATATTGCCCTAGATTTGCAACAATAAGTTAGTTTATAGGTACTGAGCTGCAAGAGTTGCAAAGGAAATAAAAATAATACGAAGTATGTTTCAGAAATAAAGGAATGGTGTAGTGTATGGGGGACACCTACTCTTCTTAGTCCTTTATTTCTGTTCTGAAAATTGCTAGTTAAACTGTCATAATAATTTGTAAAGCATAGACTTCTGCTCTCGTCAATCAATATCTGCACTGTGATTGTAACAAAGACCATAATGTTTCTGAACTTGCCTTTTTAAAGATGCCTTGTGCTGGCAGATCACTCTAGATGACACTGAGATTGTCATACCAGAGAAAATATGTGGTGGTCACCATGCTCCTGCCTCCCTATGAGGTGCTCTGCAGTTACTTGTATTAGCTTGATACAAGCAGTGTGCTTTTGACACAATGAGGTCATCTTAATGTAAATTTTATTTAGAGAATGTCTTTGGTGTGTGTTGATGTGATGTGCTTTCTTTGAAACAGGTTAATGAATTCAAGTCAATAGAGAAGTTCAAAATCTTCAATACAAATAATTTGTAAGTCATGTTGGCCTAAGTGAAATTTACATAAATTGATTGAATACTAACAAGATTTCACACAGGTGGGCTAACTTGAAGGCAATTAAGAGGCTTGTAGAGGCTGATGCATTAAAGATGGAGATCATACCAAACCCAAAGGTATATTCTATTTTTCTAACAGTGATGCTTTTATTTTGTGCTCTTCATTTCTGATGCTTAGACGGGGAAGTAATTGGGAGAAGTTAATCTTGTTTGTAGGAAGTGGAGGGAATCAAAGTTCTTCAGCTGGAAACTGCTGCTGGTGCAGCCATTAGGGTATTTGTTATGCATAAATTATTCTTAACATGTTTTTTTTGCTAATCATTATTCTTAACATGTTTGTTGAAGTCAAAAATTGATCTTGTAATTCTTACTGTCTCATGTCAACCAGTTCTTTGATAATGCTATTGGTAACAATGTACCTCGTTCTCGATTTCTTCCTGTGAAGGCAACTTCCGATTTGCTTCTTGTCCAGGTTACCATCTCTTCTCTGACATTAGGCGTAGGAACTTAGGTGGTAATTTGATGCTTGTCTAAAATCTCTCTCTCTCTCTCTCTCTCTCCCTTACCCACTCTCTTCTTTGGCGCAGTCTGATCTCTATACATTAGAAGATGGCTTTGTTATCCGGAATAAAGCGAGGACAAATCCTGCAAATCCTTCTATTGAATTGGGGCCTGAATTTAAGAAGGTGAAGATTATCTTTGTGAGTTGGTGTTGTTAGATGCGTGAAGACTCTTGACATTGATAGTGAATTTTTAATTTCCTTAACAGGTTGGCAACTTCTTGAATCGATTCAAGTCTATCCCTAGTATTGTTGAGCTTGATAGCCTTAAGGTGACTGGTGATGTATGGTTTGGTGCTAATATTACTCTCAAGGTATTATATGAACCCTTGTTGCTTTTCAGTTTCTCATTTCTTCAATAGTATATCAATGGCATCTGGATGGATTGTTACTTCTTAACATTAGAATTTTTAATATTTTTTGAAATCAGTCTGATTCATTTGCAGTTCTACCTTCCTTATAAATTGATTGCTAAAAATGTTTCTTCCTAGACTTTTTTCTCTTTCCAAGCTGCTTTAGCTCCAAATCTCTCATGGACGTTCCAACTTATGGATTTCTATCAAAAGTATATGTAATTAAAATTTTTCATGACTGTTATTGTTTGCAAAAACTGTTACTTAGGAACTGCATTTGCTAGGGTAGAAAGTGAGGATAGAAACAGATGGAGAGAAAATGGAAGTTGGATTGATCTTTTCTCTTGTTTGGTAGAGTAGAAAAGTAGAAGGAAGGAAAAAAATAAGATTTTTTTTGTTTTTATTTATTTTTTTAATCTTAGTTCACCATTTTTAATCTTCCCAAGATGGGAGGAAAATAGAAGAGAAAATGTTATAGGTGATTTTACAATCTTATCCCCTATAGTTTATTAAAATCAATTCAATACATGAGTATAACAGGAATTTCTCCACTTTTCTATCCCTCCTATCAAAAGCTTATAATGAAAACTGTAAATCTTTTCTTTCCTTTATTCCCCCTTCCTCACATTTTTCTTCCTCTCACTTTTCTTGCCTCCCTACCAAACAAAAAATTATTGTCATTTCCATGCTTGATAAAGTAGGCAGTCCTCTGTCAGCATTGTTGTTTTAAAATCAAGTTTCTAGCAGTCTGTCAATCTGATGGGTCAGTAGAAATTCAACTTGACATAAATCATTCTATTTAAAATCTTGTTAAAAATGCATTGGTTGAAGTTTATGCAAATTCCAAGGTTATATAATTGTTGATTAAGGGGGAAATTTATTTGCTGAAGTAATTTTGTGATTATCCCAGCGTTCATATGTTTGCCTGGTTGTGTGGTGAGGTGGGGATAGGGGGTTTATCTGATGCAGTTTGAGTGATGACATGAAACCTGATGGACAGACAACACCATTTAATAAATTTTTTTACTAGTATTATACTATCAAGATAGATATTTCCAGAAAAGATGGATGATGGATCCTGATTCTATTAAGATAATGCTGATGAAGGCCTCATGACAATGACAATGATGGTAGCTCCATGATTTTGCTCGGTGCAAAACTATCACCTATGTGAACCAAAGTTTTGCAATCCCTCCTAGCTTATTGTACTAGCAAACTATATCTAACATGGTCTTCAAATGGGGTAGTCAACCATGTTAGGAACAGAACAAATAGGTATATAGAAGTGTGTATATTCCTGTACATCTCTAAATATGTTAAACACTTGTCTACAAATTTCATGGGGTCTACAAATCTCCAATCTTGTCTTCCCTCTCTCTTCTTCTTCTTCTTCTTCTTCTTCTTCTCTCTCTCTCTCTCTCTCTCTCTGTGTATTTTTTTTTTGGGGGGGGGGGGGGGGGGGATGGGGGACTGCTATAAATAATACCACAATCAGTTTGCACAGGTTTCTTTTAATGAACAATATAGGCATAAATAATTATTAAATTTCCATTGTAATTTTACTCTTACTTACCTTTAGATTAGATTCTTTCTTTGTAACTGACTCTTTGGTAATATTGGTCTTATTTTTGAAGGGGAAGGTGACTATTGTTGCAAAACCTGGGGCTAAGTTAGAAATCCCTGATGGAGCTGTACTTGAAAACAAGGTAAAAAGCTAGAATTTGGACCTTCTGTACATTGCCATGATGTTTTAGTGTTATTTGGGCTGAGAGTGTATATATAATTTTGTTATCCAGGAAATCAATGGCCCTGAAGATATCTGATCAAGTTGCTTTGAAAAGTTTTGGAGACCTTGCTCTTCACGAAGATCTTTCTTTGTTGTGCAATGCTGTGTATTCTGAAATAAAGGCCCAGTTTTTGTTGCAGTGTGTTTAAATCATGAAAGGCATTTAATCTTTTTACCAATTTCCTTTTTGTTTCATGAATGAATTTTATCGGAAAGCAATGAGTTTTTATCATGAGCAAATTTTTTCATTGTGCAAGTCCAGTTTACGGCTGCACCATTTACGTTTTTTCTTCTCATTGGATCGATACCACGGGCCTCGTTTGCAAGGAAACGTTTCAAACTAGCACCTATAATAAAGACATATATTACAAAAATTACATTTTTTTTATAATGTAGATTTTTAAGAGATTTAATGGTTAAAAAAAACACTTATCTTTTTCATTGTTAGATATTTATTGCTTTCCACCTATGTTTATGTAATTAATAGCATTTTTTTTTATAACCATATTCATTACATGTATAACTATCTTAATGTTGAAAGAGAGGCACGAGAAAAGCTCCTACCCACTTTGAACTCCAAACTCCAAAACTAAAGTGACGCCATTTGAGAGAAAAATGATCCATTAATGTAGTTGATTTGTGAGGATGTAAGGAATTTGGGAATTAGGGTTTGAGTTTACAGATCTAGGGTTTGGGTTTTTGTGAAGAAAGGAAGAGTTTTGGAGTCTTTGTAAGAGAGGCACGAGAAAAGCTCCTACCCACTTTGAACTCCAAACTCCAAAACTAAAGTGACGCCATTTGAGAGAAAAATGTTCCATTAATGTAGTTGATTTGTGAGGATGTAAGGAATTTGGGAATTAGGGTTTGAGTTTACAGATCTAGGGTTTGGGTTTTTGTGAAGAAAGGAAGAGTTTTGGAGTCTTTGTATGGGGTATTTAATTTGTTTTGGGGAAATTGTGCGGTGGATTGGGTTTGGATTGCTATTGGGAAACACCAACACACACAAAAAGGAAGAGCATAAAGGGGGAAGGGATAAAAACTGGGAGGGAGAGAAAAACACACCCCCACTTTCTTTTACGAGACCAATATAGGGGCTTTGAGCTTGCTTCCTCAAATTTTGAGCTTCTACTATTCTCGGAGATCAGGGGAGTCTGAGAGTGAGAGAAATTTATGCCAAAAATCTCTCTCAACGTGGATGATGAATTGGAGATCCTATGGAGCAATTTGAAAATTTCAGATGAAGAGAGAAATGCTGCATTTTACACCAAACAAAAAAAACTAAGATTTTACTGATGTTGGCACTAATCTGATGTTCGGAAAGAGGAAGACAGCAAATATTATTTCTAGCTAGGAGCCCTTGATATTTTAATAAGAGGTTAATTTTGATTAAGTAGCTTGAGCCTTGAGGATGTCAGACCTGTTTACGTTCAATTTAATCGAGTGGCATTATGGTTTCGAGTTATCAATCTCCCAATTAGGAGCATGACAAAAGAAGTTGGTACGGATATCAGGCAATCAATAGGTTATCTAATAGATGTGGGTGTACTGACTTGTGGCATTGCATGGGGTGAGTTTCTTAGGATCACGAGTCAATCTTGATATTTTTTAAGAAGATTTAGTTCTTAGTATTTATTTTTTTAAAGATGTTTGCATCATTGTAGCGGTCAAGCTTATTTTCAAATATGGGTTGTGTAAGGTGCCCGTTAACACTCACTTTTATGTCAATATTTTTGCTATCCTTATAGGTTGTAGGTCAACTTTATACCATCTCTTTCTTTTTCTCCCATTTATTCAAAATTTTTTTTTTTAATCAAATGAGACCCACATTATTTTAACCTTAACAAGCACTGTGTGGTGCTTGTCAACATTTGTCTTCAAAATATATATTGAAATGAATGTAATCTATTTGACCAACCTTTTTGTTTCCATGAATGTAATCCATTTGACCAACCTTTTTATTTCCATTTGCAGTATTTACTTAGAAGTTAAAACTAGAAATTATTGATGTTAATTTGTTTATAAGGAAATGTACTCTTGAGTCTTGATTAATGTAAATATATATAATTTTTGCTAATCATCCCAGGCCTATTTGGTTGGGGTTGATTATTGGAGGGTGGGAAAATTTGGGAGAGAAAAGTGGGGAGAAAATGGTGGGCTCAGGAGTTTTCTCTTTGGGCCCACCAAAAATCAATCTCACTAAATTGGGAAGAAAATAAGAGTGATTTTGCTTGAGACTTCTCATTTACTTTTTTACCCTCATCTGTGAAGTTATTTCCCTTTGATTTTTATTTTTGATCCTTTCTTTTTTGTCTTATTCTGTCATTCCCATTACTGCTATTCTAATACTAGTGCTATTGTCGTTGTTTCTGCTACTTTCTTTTTTACTGGCTTGTTTAGCGTCAAATTTGTGCTCTTTTTTTTTTCATTGTTTTATAAAAAATATAAGAACAAGGAAAAATAAAATAATAAATGTGTAGTGTGTTAATTTTATAAGATGTAATTTATTAATTTTAATTAATAATAAGTAATATTTTCTTTATTTAATGTAATAAGGACATAAGAGTAAGTTTATACATATAATATTTCTATTCTCCCATTTTTCTTCTCAACCAAATAAATTAAGTTTTCCATTTCTCCACTTTTCCATCCTCTCAATCATGCATCATAAGAGAAAATTAAAATCTCTTTTATCATCATCCTTTTTTTATCCCCAACCAAACAAAAATATATGAGAAATGATTAGTGTATACAAGTTATTACACACAAAATTATGTGTAATAGTTTTTTAAATTGAAATTGTGACTTGAAATCATGGTTTTAATTTAAAATTCTTTTTACACAACTTTATGTGTAATAGGAAGTATGCAATAGACATTGTCCTCTAATATATATATATATATATATTGTAGGGATATTGGGCCCAGGAACTCATTATATATATGTATATATATATATATATTGAGCCTGGGGCCCAATCCGAGAACATAAAGTCATCCAAGGAGGAGTAAATATTGTCAAGGGAGTTTATGTTAGTAAATGAGAAAGTTAATTTTGGTCATAAGGGTCCAAGAGAGTGGGCTATATATATATATATATATATATATATATATGGTAGGGATATTGGGCCCAGCAACTCATTATATATATATATATATATATATATTGAGCCTGGGGCCCAATCTGAGAACGTAAAGTTGTCCGAGGAGGAGTAAATATTGTCAGGGGAGTTCATGTTAGTAAATGAGAAAGTTAATTTTGGTCATAAAGGCCCAAGAGGGTGGGCCGAGGATGAGTGCCTCCTCGGCTGGCCAAAGTTGAGGTCTAGAGAGATGGTCTGCCATCTCGGGGAACATTCTAGGAAATTCTGCTAATACAGATAAGCTTCACAGAAACGGAAGACATGGAGGAGTCCTAAAAGATCTAAGGAGAAAGCTGCTACCACCGCATTAAATACTCTACAGCTAATCCTCTGGTCGCATTAGTGTGGAGGTGATACTTGAACAATGGTTTTCAGCCTTACAGCTACTACATAGAGACTTCAGGAAGGTGTTGATGGGATAGGGATCAACATCAACCATTTGGTCTGCATGTGGAGGGTAAATATGAAAGGGGAAGAAAATATAAAAGGAGAGGGAGGCAAAGAGAGAAGGGGATCGAGAAATCAAGAGAGAAACACTATAGCAATCAGGAAACAAACTTGTAATCAAACTTAAGAGAAATATATAAAAACTGATTTCCTCGGACTGTACCGAGGACGATTTTCTTTAGTTTAAATCAAACTATCTTTCTGTTCTTATCATTTGAACCCACTTTATTTGTCATACAACTCATCTTAGCCCAGTTTTTCAATTCACTCTCTACAAATTCATTATTTTGAGTTTTTTGGGCCTGAGTCTATTCATTATTTGGGTTAGGAACTTAAATCTTGTCCTTACGATTGGCGCCGTCTGTGGGAATTCTGGTGTTATAGTGAGTTTGACGTCCAACTATGGTGGGTTTAGGTCCACACCAGACAGAATCTAGGGGGTCCCAACGTGAAGATCATTTTGTCAACCTCAAGCGAAGAAGGGACCGGTAGGGGAGTGTGCATACTACCTATACTAGTCGGAGCCATTCTAGGGGTGGTAGCCACCTCTTTCAGGAGAAAAATACTAGAGCCATGCAATAGGAGATCGATCATTTAAAGAGGAAGTTGTGCCACAAACGGAGAAGGCGAACTCCCTCCATTTCTGATATCTCTTCTGATGATGAGGAGGATGGTAATTATAGGCAAAGATTAAGGACTCCTCCCAGTGAGTCTTTCTCGTACAGTGAGGACTACCACCATGAGCACAGAAACAGAAGCTCATCTTCTAAAGGCCTAGGGAATGATGTGATAAGTAGAGCGCTTAAACAAATTCCAGATTGCCTTTCACATGCAGGATTGAGGAAGGGAGACTTCCTCAGCGGTTCACTCAGCCCACATTCACCATGTACAACGGTCATACAGATCCTGTGGAGCACGTAAGTCACTTCAACTAGAGAATGACTATACACTCCAAGAATGAGACCTTGATATGCAAGGTATTTCCATCCAGTTTGGGGCCTGTGGTTATGAGGTGGTTTGATGGTTTGGGTGTAGGTTCTATTGACTCGTTCAAGGAGCTCACCTGAGCGTTTGGGTCTCGTTTTATTACGTGTAGGAGGGTTCCTCGGCCCTTAGATTCTCTCTTGTCTATGTCCATGTGAGAAGGTAAGACCCTGAAAACATACTCGGACAGGTATTGAGAGATGTTTAATGAGATTGATGGGGATTTTGATGACGTGGTTATAAGGACCTTCAAGGTCGAATTGCCCACCGAGCACGATTTGAGAAAATCCTTGACTAAGAAGCCGGTAAGGAGTGTTCGTCGGCTTATGGATTGCATTGATGAATATAAGCGGGTCAAGGAAGATCAACAGCAAGGCAAGGGGATGGGTAAGGTTATCCCTTAGGAGAGGGGGGATTTCAGGTCGGACAGATACAACAATAATAGACCCCGAAGGAATTTTGCGGGACAGTTTGGATCTACGTCTCTTTAGGTGGTGTTGAGGACAAATTTTTCACACCACATGGCTTCATTTCATTGGCAATCCGCACCACATCAACATTATCATAGATTTTGGGAAAACCTCTTTTAAAGCCCAAAAGAGCCTATATTTACACAAAAAGGCGTCAAAGCCCATGGTTCAAGCTCATGACACATTATCTCATTTTTGGCTTATGATCCAAGCTCATGAGTCTCATCGAGGGAATTTTGGGAGTCGTGGTTTGGAGGGCCAAGAAGTATGTTCAGTAAAGCTCTAGTGGTTCAAAGTTGATAAAGGAAAGCATGTTGCTTGGTGTGTCTTCCCCAATTCCCTGAACTCTGATAGGTTAGTGTGCAATAGGTAACATTTGGGTAAGCCTTTCATATCACATAACACTTAAAATGATAAAACTCCCCATGCTCTTTATATAAAAATTAATGTTCATCATATAATATAAGTATTTCATATCAATTATATTATTATCATCTAAATCAATTCCAAGCAGATGACTAAATATATATTAATATCTCATATCTAGCATTAAAATGCTCTCCTTACCCTCCAAGATTTGGTTAAGATACAAAAAGACCATAATTACATCTCTAAAACTTCATCAAATATTTTTTCTAAAAGAGAAAACTTAGCAGAAAACACCAAAAACAGCTCCAGCGGAAGCTGCAACAGCTTCTGCAGAAGCTGAAATAGCTCCAGTGGAAGCTGCAAATAGCTTCTGCAGAAGCTGTAACAGCTCTAGCTAAGCTGCAAACAGCTCCAGCAGAAGCAGAAACACCTTCTATAGAAGCTGAAACAGTTCCAGCACATTCTGCAGTAGCTCCAACTATGGTACCAGAAAAATCTCATAAAACTTATCTCACCATCTTTAGTCAAATCATGAATTTAATGTCATATACTTTCCTCCAAGCAAATGATGTCATTTGGATGACATCATCCAACTGTAATAGTTGTGATTGACAGCTGTTACAGCTATAACTTCAGCCATTAAGTCTCAAACTTTCTTCTTTTGGCCAAAAAACAAAAGACCACTTACTTTGTCAAAGTTTTTTCCTGATTTGCTAAGTTTCCCTTCAACTAGTTCTGATCTAGTTACGTAGCTTGGCTCTATAAAAAGAGGACCAAGCCACACACCAAGTGGCTCCTCTCTCTGATCTCTGCCCTTTCTGATCCATCTCACCCTCTTATGCAGAAACTTCACTCATTTTGCTGCAAAATACACATTTTTACACTTCTCCATCTCCCTTACAAAAATATCTCTTCTTAGAGCACACCATTACACACTAGCCCTCTCTCATCTTCAATATTCTGAAACTCTATTCATCTTGTTTCCATATCTCTAAAAGATCTCCATATCTTTCTTCATCCCTCTTACAAAATCTCTCTTCATAGATAACAACACAACACACATATTACAACACCATTACCCATTACCCATCTTTCCCACACTCCATTATTTGGAAGTATCATCATCTTGCTGCCTAAAAACACATCTCCATCTCATTCTTTATTTCTCATACAAAATCCCCCTTCTTAGAAAGCAACATAACCAATGTCATAATACAAAAAAACAATCCCAGCAGCAGCCTTTACTACATTTAACCTTCATTTATCTATCTCATACTTCCATTTATTTTACAAAACACATTCCTCACAAAATACCCATACATACTTCTCATATATCTCTATGCTCCATGTCTCACAAAGTATACATATACAAGATCCATGTCCAATAAAGTATCTACATATAATTCCCATACATATTACAAACACCATATCTCACAATATATACATATTCCTTACCATCTCCACACATCTTAAAACAAATCAAACACTCTTCCAATAACTTATTACTAAAAGCCCTTTCTTATGAAAGGCAAAGACTTATAAAATCAAAAGCCCTTCTTATGGAAGGCAATATCATTCATATTTGACTAAAAATTAAAAGAGTATTACATGGGGAAAGTCATTTAAGTGTATGATGAAAGGGGATAAACTTAACCAACTTATGCACACGGCTGGACATACTCTCTCTCCCTCCAGTTGCACCCATTTTTCCCCTTCAATCATGAAGTCACCATGGAAGGACTCATAATATCATATTGTATCGCTGGACTCATTCTATCACGCTGCTGAAATGTCTAAGTCCACTGCTGTCCTACGGCTGGAGCTCTAAACTATGAAGTATAAGGCTAGAGCCACAAACTATGAAGCCCACCAACATTATACGGCTGGAGCCATAAATCACATGAAGAACAAAGTGATGCTACACGGCTGGAGTCAGAAACATAAAAGATAAGTCAATGTTTTCTCCATCTTTGAAATTACATTATTGAGTATAAGTTAACTCATTATCATTTTACCATTATCTCACCATTTAATAAACATGGTCTTACTAATAATAAACATATATATTAATAAATTGATATACCACCAATGGACATATATTACTTGGACATAAACCATTGTTGGAGTTGTATCATTTGGACATATACCACCAATGGACATATATTACTTGGTCATAAACCATTGCTAAACATACCTTATTATGATGAACATGAACCATGAACCGCAACTAAACATGGACTATTGGACTCATCCCATTGTTGGACATTGGACACCTAATTAATTATTTTCTAATATTGGACATCACTCAATATACATAATAATAACATATCAACTCACCATTTAATCAAAGCTATCATGCTAAACATATTATTTATTTATTTCAACCATTATCATGATTCTAAGACTTTGGGTTTCATCTGTTTTGTAGACTTAAAAATACACCGGTAGCCATTGGTCTATGTGGCCCAATGTCGAGTTTCAAGTTGACCTCTCCAAAACAAATCCAGGCCTAGCAAAGTCACACCTCCAAAGGCACGTGGCTATGCGCACAAAAAACGCCCCCGATAGGTGGTTAACACTGTATTCCGAGAACTAGTGCATCAAGTCTTGGAGAAAATCAAGAACGAGCCATACTTCAAATGATCAAACAAAAGGGGAGGAGATCCCTTGAGGTGCAATCAGAGCCTCCACTGCCAATATCACTAGGAATGGAGGCATACCATCAAGGGTTGCAGAACTCTGTGGAATCATTTAGAGCAACTGGTTAGATAAGGAAGGTTACAACAGTTTTTGTATTAGCCCAACGAGTAGGGAGACCAATCGAGGTCAAGGACTCAGGGGAATGCTTCTTCAAGGCCCCCTTTAGGCACAATTAATGTCATCTTCACTGCACCTGGGAGGACCGGTTCTCCTCCTTCCAGGGTGACGTCTGTAGCTCGGCTACTGGCCGAGGACTCTAACTCTGAGCCAAAGAGGGCTAGAGTGGAAATCTGACTGGCGCTGAGTTTTTCGGACAGGGACAAAATGGGAACCATCCAACCACACGATGATACTTTGGTGGTCACCCTCAGGATAAGAGGGTATGATGTGAAGAGGGTAATGGTAGACCAGGGCAGTGGTGTAGAAATTATGTACCCTAACCTATACAGAGGGCTGAACTTAAAACCTGAAGACCTGACAGCCTATGATTCACCTTTGATGAGTTTTGATGGGAAGGTTGTCATCCCCAGGGGTTAGATTAGGTTAACCGTGCAGGCAAGTTTGGAGGTGGTTGAAGTAGACTTTATTGTGGTGGACGCATACTCTCCCTACATGGCCATTGTGGCTAGACCCTGGCTTCATGTCCTAGGGGCTGTTTCTTCAACTCTTCATTTAAAGGTGAAGTATTCATCAGGGGACCGGATTGAGGAGCTCTTGGGGAGTCAATCCATGGCTAGGCAGTGCCTCATGGCTACCATCATGCATCAACCTGCAGTTGAGTCCTCGGCCTTTGTTGAGGGGGGCTCATAATAATCAAGGATTCTAGTCCTATCTACGGATGTGGCGTCGAGGGAGGCAAATTGTGAGAGGTTGGAGGAAATTGCCATAGATAGTGATCCGGAGAAGTTTTATCAAGTCAGAGCTCAGTTGCCTCATCGGGAGAAGGAAGAACTATTAGCGTTTCTTTGAAGGAATATTGATGTGTTCACCTGGAATGCCTATGAGGCTCCTAGGGTAGATCCTGACTTCATTTGCCACCATTTGAATGTCAACTCAGCTATCCTCTTTAGGTCTAAAGAGCATTTTGATGTTGTTAAGGAAGAGGTGAACAAGCTTAAGTGGGCTGGAGCTATCAAATAAGTATTCTACTCTGAATGGTTGGCTAATACAGTGGTAGTGAAGAAGAAGAATGGGAAGTGGCGGGTGTGTGTAGACTTCACAGACTTGAACAAAGCCTGTCCAAAGGATTCCTTCCCCATTCCTAGAATTGATTAGCTAGTGGATGTGACTGTAGGCCATTCTCGGATGGACTTTTTGGATGCCTTTCAAAGGTACCATCAGTTACCTTTAGCCTTAGACGACCAAGAGAAAACAGTTTTTGTTACTCCCACTGGGAATTACCACTATAAGGTAATGCCCTTAATCTAAAAAATGCGGGGTCTACCTATCAGAGGATAATGATCGGGATGTTTAAGCTCCAACTTGGGAAGAACATTGAGATTTACATAGACGACATGGTAGTCAAGAGTAAGTTGGAATCTGAGCATATTAACGATCTTGGGAATATCTTTGAGATCTTGAGGAGTCATAAGCTGCGACTCAATACTTCTAATTGTTCTTTTAGGATTGGATCAGGTAAGTTCTTGGGGTACATGGTTACACACTGTGGAATTGAAGTCAATCTTGACCAGATTAAAGCAATCAACAACTTACAACCACCTCGAAATCCCAAAGAGGTCCAGAAACTAATAGGGATGACTGCTGCTTTAAACCGATTCATCTCCCAGTCAGTAGACAGGTGTAGACCTTTCTTCCAATTGCTGAACAAGTGGAAGGGATTTTAATTGACCGAGGAGTATGTTTTAGCCTTCCAGCAGTTGAAAGAATATTTATCTCGTCCCCCCATTATGTCTAGGCCCAAGGTGGATGAGGTTTTGTTTATCTACATCGCAGTGGCTTCCCATGTGGTAAACTTAGTGTTGGTACAGGTTGATAATGGTGTGCAGAGGTCAGTTTACTATGTGAGTAAATCACTACATGAGGGTAAGGTTCGTTACCTACCACTAGAGAAGGCCATTTTGGCGATGGTGCATGCTACATGTAAGCTCTCCCATTATTTCTAGTCGCACACAGTTGTTGTCCTAACCCAGCTCCCACTTAGATCTCTACTTCGGAGTGCTAATTACATAGGGAGGGTTGCAAAATGGGGTACGATCCTAGGGGCTTTTGATATCAAGTACATGCCTCGCACCTCCATCAAGGGTCAAGTCCTTGTTGATCTAGTGGTTGAGTTTGTTGAAACCCCATTAGAAGAGAGAGTAGAGATGCAAAACATGGATGGGAAATTGATTGGTGCAATCTCCTTACAAGAACCTTTGTCCTGGAAGGTATACGTTGATGGTGTTGCGAACTATAGAGGATCTGGAGTGGGGCTAGTTTTGATATCTCCCGAGAGGATTACAATTGAGAAATCCTTAAGATTGATTATGAAACTCTACTGGTAGGGATGACCATGGTTCAGAAAATGGGTGAAAAAGCAGTGGAAATATTTTCTGATTCAAGGTTGGTTGTGGGCTAAGTTCAAGGAGAGTAGGAGGCTAGAGATCTTAGAATGCAGGAATCTTTGAACCAGGTTAGACACTTACAGTTTGAATTTAAGTCTTTTAATTTATCGCAAATCCCTAGAAATAGAAATACACATACCGATTTTCTTGCCACGCTAGCAACCTCCTCAGCACAAAGTTTACCTCGGGTGATTTTTGTGAAAAACTTGTGTAAGCCTACTGAAGTAGGGAGAAATGTTGCTCACATTCATCAGATTAGGGTGGGACCTAACTGGATGAACTCCATAGTACTGTTCCTTAAGAAGGATGTCCTACCCAAGAAGAAGTCAAAGGCTGACAAGGTGCGAAGAAAGGCTCCTCGGTTTTGGCTGTTCGAGGACCAAAAATTGTATAAGAGATCTTTTTTTGGCCCATATCTACTATGCATACAACTTGAAACAGTTAAGCTACTCTTGGAAGAATTACATAAAGGAATTTGTGGAAGCCATACAGGGGGTAGATCTTTGTCTCACAGGGTACTCACTCAAGGCTATTGGTGGCCAAATATGTAAAGGGAAGTACAAGAATATGTGAAGAAGTGTTACCAATGCCAAAAATTTTCTCCAAACATTCACTAACCAGGAGGTGTCCTTAATCCTCGATCTAGCCCTTTGCCATTTGCTCAATAGGGCTTGGACATCGTAGGTCCTTTCCCCAAGGCAGTAGAGAATAAGAGATATTTGTTGGTTGGCACGGACTACTTCACCAAGTGGGTTGAAGCTGAACCATTGGCGAATATTAGGGACGTGGATGCCAAGAGATTCGTTTGGAAAAATATTGTCACTCGGTTTGGAATCCCTCGTACCCTCATCTTGGACAATGGACTTTAATTTGATAGCAAAGCTTTCAGGAGATATTGCTGTGACTTGGGCATAACGAATAGATATTCTACCTTGGCATATCCTCAGGGGAATGGATAGGTTGAAGCTGTCAATAAGGTCATAGTGAGAGAACTTAAAAAAAGGCTGGACGACGTAAAGGAAAAATGGGTAGAAGAATTACCACACATCTTTTGGACATAACGGACTACATCTCGTAGGTCCACAGGGGAGACCCCCTTTTTAATGACTTATGGAGTTAAGACTGTTATTCCTTTGAAGACTGGATTCCCAACACTAAGAATGAGTTCTTTCACTCCGAGCAACAATGATGAGCTGTTAGGAAAGAGCCTAGACTTAATTGAAGAGCAAAGAGAAAATGCCATGGTCCAATTAGCCCATTATCAACACAAGCTCAAACAAGAGTACGATGCCAACGTGAAGCTAAGGCCACTGGTGCTTGGAGACTTGGTGTTGAGAAAGGTTCTAGGTACTGCAAAGAACCTAGCATGGGGAAAGTTAGGGCCCAACTGGGAAGGGCCATATTACATCACCTCGGTGGCTAGAATAGGTGCATATCATCTTGAAGACCTAGATGAAGAGAAATTATAAGATCCACATGGTGGACAAGTGATGTGGTCCACCATTCCACTAAAAAACTTCCACTTGTTTAAAATTGTTAGTTAGAAAATTTTTTTAAACAGAAATTAATTATTGACTCAACAATTTTAAACAAGTGAAAGTTTTTTAATGGAATGGTGGACAAGTGACGTGGTCCACCAGAAGACTCTATAATTTCTCCTAGATGAGAATGTTGTATTATGCCCCTGGAATGTAAATAACCTAAAAATGTATTACTATTAAGGGGAAATTGCACTTTACCCACTTGTGGTTTGGCCTGTTTTAACAGTGTCCACCCGTGATTTAAAAGTTATCACTTAACCCACCTGAGGTGGCCTCCGTTAGACCCCCATTACCCACCTCTCCCTTTTCACCGTTAAAAATAGGGATAAATGTGTCTTTTTCATTATATTTTATGTCTCTTTTCTCTTTTCTCTCATTCTTCTTCTTCTTCACATAAAACATAAAAGAAAACCAATACACCTACAGTGACAAACAAAGCCACAAATCCATGTGAACATACACCCACAGATTCGCTAGCCTTCCACTGCTAAATCCAAAAATTGACTACTTAATTCTTCATAGAAAAATCACAAAATAAAACTCTAACCCTCTTTCTTTTGCTGGGTTCTCTATAAAAAACCCAGATTTACAAGTAAAAAAAAAAAAATCTGCAAAAAAAAAACCCCAGCAATCTGTTCAAATTGACTACTTAATTCTTCATAGAGCCATCACAAAATAAAACTCTAAACCTTTTTCTTTTGCTGGGTTCTCTAAAAAAAACCCAGATTTGCAAGTAAAAAAAAAAAAAAAAACTGCAAAAAACAAACCCAACAATCTGTTCAAATTCACTACTTAATTCTTCATAGAAAAATCACAAAATAAAACTCTAACCCTCTTTCTTTTGCTGGGTTCTCTAAAAAAAACCTAGATTTGCAAGTAAAAAAAAAATATGCAAAAAAAAAAAACCCAGCAATCTGTTCAAATTCACTACTTAATTCTTCATAGAACAATCACAAAATAAAACTCTAACCCTCTTTCTTTTGCTAGGTTCTCTAAAAAAAAACCCAGATTTGCAAGTAAAAAAAAAAATCTACAAAAAAAAACCCAACAATCTGTTCAAATTCACTACTTAATTCTTCATAGAAAAATCACAAAATAAAACTCAAACCCTCTTTCTTTTGCTGGGTTCTCTAAAAAAACCCAGATTTGCTAGTAAAAAGAAATTTGCAAAAAATAAACCCAGTAATCTGTTCAAATTCACTACTTAATTCTTCATAGAACAATCACAAAATAAAACTCTAAACCTCTTTCTTTTGCTGGGTTCTCTAAAAAAAAACCCAGATTTGCAAGTAAAAAAAAAAAAAAAAAACTGCAAAAAACAAACCCAGCAATCTGTTCAAATTCACTACTTGATTCTTTATAGAACAATCACAAAATAAAACTCTAAACCTCTTTCTTTTGCTTGGTTCTCTAAAAAAAAACCCAGATTTGCAAGTAAAAACAAATCTGCAAAATAAACCCAGCAATCTGTTCAAATTCACCACTGCCGGAGATAGAGCAGGCACTGAAGTCTTTCTAACTGTAGGTGATGGCGCTGAAGCTTTAGGAGCAGGTGCTTGTGTTGGCGACTTCGATGGAGAGTGTGAAGGAGACTGGGCTAAAGTTGATATAGAGGAAAACCCAAACTTCAATACACCTTCTTGCTTGCAAGTGTCAGATTTCACTTTGGCAATCTAAGTGAAGAGAGAAAGGGATTATGGGTTTGGGGATTTTTAGGGATTTTATGGTAGAGAGAGGGAGAGAGCTTGTTCTTTGTTTTAGGGTTCTATTTGGGTTCTAATTTTGGCTTATATAGTAAAGGGGATTTTTTAACGGAAAGGACAGAGGTGGGTAACGGGGGTCTAACGGAGGCCACCTCAGGTGGGTTAAGTGATTACTTTTAAACCACGGGTGGACACTGTTAAGACGGGCCAAACCACAGGTGGGTAAAGTGCAATTTCCCCTACTATTAATGAAAGTCTTCCTTGTCACATTCTCGTTTATTACATTATTTGTTGAACTTCATATTATTGTTATTCCAAATATCAAACAGAACATTAGTCATGCCTAACTCCTCAAACCACATACCTTGGGTAAATTGATATGTTAAGTTACTTTTCTGAGTATTAAACAGAACTTTAGCTATGCCTGGCTCCTCGGACCATATATTCTAGGTAAATTAATACTTCCTGTCACTTATCTAAGTATCAAATAGAACTTTGGTCATGCCTGGCTCCTCGGACCACATACCTTGGGTAAACTGATATCTTTTAATAATTTTTCTAAGTGTTAAACAGAACTTTAGCTATGCCTGGCTCCTCGACCACATGCTTTGGGTAAATTAACACTTCTTGATATTTATCTAAGTATTAAACAGAACATTAGTCATGCCTGGCTCCTCGAACCACATACTTTGGGTAAATTGATATCTTTTAATCATTTTTCTAAGTGTTAAATAGAACCTTAGCTATGACTGGCTCCTTGGATAACATGCTTTGGGTAAATTAACACTTTCTGACATTTATCTAAGTATCAAACAGAATCTTGGTCATGCCTGACTCCTCAGACTACATACCTTAGATAAATTGATATCTTTTAATCATTTTCCTAAGTGTTAAACAGAACCTTAGTTATGCCTGAATTCTTGAATCACATGCTTTGGGTAAATTAACACTTCCTGACATTTATCTAAGTATTAAACAGAACCTTGGTCATGCATGACTCCTCAGATCACATACCTTGGGTAAATTGATATCTTTTAATCATTTTCCTAAGTGTTAAAAAGAACTTTAGCTGTGCTTGGCTCCTCGAACCACATGCTTTGGGTAAATCAACACTTCCTGACATTTATCTAAGTGTCAAACAGAACCTTAGTCATGCTTGGCTCTTCGAACCATATGCCTTGGGTAAATTGATATCTTTTAATCATTTTTCTAAGTGTTAAACAGTACCTTAGCTATGCTTGACTCCTTGGCCTACATACTTAAGGTAAATTAGCGCTTCTTATTGATTACTCGAATGTTAAATATGATCAGCTATTCTAAACAACAAAGATCTTCATTGTGATAACAGGCTCAAGTGGATGCTCATGAGCATCACTTAAATCATTTGCAGGCATACCTGTATTTGTTTGAAAATTTATTATCCCTTTAGTCCTCTAAGCTTACTAGTGAGTAAGGAGCAGAGTAAGTTTAAACCTGTATGCAGGCTACATTACTGTGTATGTCCTTAAAGTCAAAATTATGCTTTGCCGAGATGATGGACTTGGTAAATTTAACTCGTTTTGCTATTGACCATATGAGATGGGATAACTTTCCTATTACTTATACAGATTAATAAGAAGAGTTTAACCTCATTACTACGTTTATTAAGTGTTGGATAAGATAGAAAATATATCAACATTAGTATGAAAATCATGGGAAGAAAGAAAATATGCATAACTTTCATTAATTAAAGCCTTAAAGCAAGGCAGATTAAGTATAGAAGGGGAAACTTGGTTGCAAACTTTGAAAACCAAAATAGTAGTTGCAAGCAAAACAAAAGAAAAGAGAAACACAAAAGAAAAAACTACACTGAAACCTATTTCTTTTTTATTACACGCTTTTCCTTGGGATGGGCTTTGACATGCTGAGTGGATGTTGCCTCTGAGACCTCGAGGCCCTTGCTTGCAGGATCAGCCTTGGCAGGCAAGGGAAGAGAGGCTAGGATAATCTCCATCATTTTAGGAGCTTCTTTCTTAGCGGGAGGGTCTTGGGTGACAGTGGGGGGCTTCGTGGCATTAGGGGCCATTCCCTGGTTTGCGTTCTCCTTTTCTGTGCCCTCGGGCTACTCGACCACCTTGGAGGGGGTGTTAGAAGAGGTTGGAACCTTGGCTGTACCATCCTTGCCTGCTTCTGCCCCCTCGGAGGCAGTGTCAGTCCTCGAGCTAGGAGGAACAGATTCTCGGATGGCGGGGGGGGGGGGGTAGTATATACTCTTTGCCCTTCTAAGTGCATATGAAGCCTCAACCCCAGCTTGGTTGAGAGCTTCATTCCATACTTAGGAGCAGTAGTTCCTACATACCCTTGAGAGCTTAGCCCTGAGGGCTTCCTCGGTCTCCGCCACTCCTATATCATATCCCTCTTGCTCGGCTTGATCCCGAGCCCTCTTCGCTTGTTCCCTTGCCTTTTCGGCCTCCTCCAGTTTCTTCTTAAATGCAACGATCTATGCTTTGGAGGCGGCTAGCTGATCCTCGGCATTGTGGAGGAGCACCCATTGGCCCTCAGCTTGCCTCTCAGCGCTGTCTAGAGTGGCTGCAACACTTTTTATTTTCCTCTCCTCCTCAAGCAACTTATTATTTAGCTCTTGAATGCTCTTTTCGGCCACATTGAAGGCCTCTACGGCGGTGTTGCGCCTTCCTCCTTCCTCCTTCTTCATCTGTCGGTGGCAGTAGTTGGTTATCTCCTCCACTCGAAAGGAGGCTTGAACAACCTGTCGAGGAAAGGGAAAAATTAGAAAAAGAAAGAGAGAAAAGCAGTAAAAAAAAAAAAAGAAGAAAAAAGGGGCTAAGTGGAATACATACCATGGTGAGGTACCTCTTCAAGCTGAGAAAGACCTCGTACCTCTTTATGGACCGGAGTTCGGCATGTCCTCAGGGAGCAGCAGAGCTTAATCCATCACGTCAGCCACATAGCTGGCCGTCCCTCCTTGGAAGTCCCTGATGGAGGCACTGGCTTGCAGTGGAGCCCCATCTAACATTGGGGTGGGGGTCCAGGCTGGAGGAGCGACCTGAGGATCATTCCTCTTCTCAGCGCCCTTTTTCCCCACCTTGGCTTGCTTGGCCGCTCTTTGGGCCTCATCCTCTTGGGAGGGGTCAGTTTTTCCAACTTTCACCACCTCCTTGCCCTTTGGCTTCTTTTTCTTTTTTAGGTCGGCAGGTTCAAGTCGGAGGGGTAGGGCAGGTAGGGGGTGGGAGGCTTAGTTTGGGCTGCCTTCCCAAGCGCATCCCTCCCCGGTTGGGACTCTATCAGGTTTAGTAGGGTGGACCTTGGCTTACGTTGAATCCCCATCTCGTCTAGTATCAGAATGAATGGATGGCTGAGGTCAAAAGTTGAAGTTTCTAGGGACAAAGCTAGATTAAAGACTTCAAACTCATCCTCGGAATTAGGTACTTCAACTATTGTGTTAGCGGGGTGAGAAGAAGTGGCCACTCTGGTTGTTTGTTGTGGTGGCGAGGCTACCTTTGGTATGCCTTCGGGTATTGGCTCGGTGGTGAGTGTGCCTTTTAGAACAGGACTAGTAATGAGAAAGCCTGGGATAGCAACACTGATTCGTTGCAGCTGAGGATCCTTAGCCTTAATGACACACTTTGGCGCCTGGAAACTCTTAGATATTGGAATGTAGTCCAATATCAGGTGGGTTGCCCTGAGTTGGCCGTCTATGTGGACGAACACCTCGGCCTTCAGGATTTTGTCTAAACTCTGCTGGTTCACAAGGTTGAAGTTGGGGATAGATGCGTTTTTGTTTGCAAAACCATTGGGAAAGACAAAAAACATCATTAGTGAAGAATAATACAAATCAAAGAGAATTTCATGCACAGACACAAACAAAAGGAAAAGAAAAAGGAGGTAACTTTAAAGTAATCATCTTAAGTCTAAAACACCACCTGGCTTCCTTTCTCTCGTCGGGCATGGGAGGCCATCGTGCCATTCCCCTAACACGATTAGGAAATCCTTATTTAGGCCTTTGTTGGATTCGGGGAGGCACTGAATGAGCTTAACCTCGGGGTACCTAAATTTTAGGTAATACCCCTGTCCCTTTAAATGATGGAGGTTGTAAACCCAGTTGATATCATGGTGGGTCAACCCTAATCCCATTCTTTCATTAAAGGCATCTACATTCCCTAGAATCCTAAATATATTTAGGGCACACTGGTGGAAGCTAACTTATGGGCTCTAAGGTAATCCCTGGTTATGGTACCCATGAGAATTCTCATCCCACCCTCTATGAAGGCAATCATTGGGATCTCTACTTCTCCCTCTTGCCTTTTTTCATGCCACTCTCCCTCCTTACAGTACCTAATGAAAGTTTCTGGGGGAATTCTATATAGAGCTCTGAAACTCTCTATTCCCTTCTCGGAGTCTACCAAATGAGCGAACCTTCCCATTTCTAAGAAAGAGTTGGAAATACTAAGGAGATAATGAGAAGAAAGAAGAGCCAAGGAGGAAAGAACACAAAGAAAGAAAAAGTGTATAGAAAAGTAAAGTGTAGAGATTTGTGAAGACTTACAGAAAGAAGAAAATTATCATCGGATGGGCTTTTGGTATTTGTAAGGGTATGAATGAGTTGGGAAGGTTTGTAGGTTCAGTGTATGTGCGCTAAAAAGAAATGAATGCTAAAGTGAGATGAGTGATTGATTTGAGTGGTATTTATATCAAAGAGAAAGTTACAAGCAGAAAAATTCTCGCCCATGTTTCAGCAGAGCCCCCAGCTGTTGGATTCGCATCGTGCTGTAGAACGTGGGGGACATGGAGCTGTAAAAATTTAATGAGGGAGAGTCTCGAATGCTGAAGCATCAGGAGTGGGCCTTGAGAAGTTAAAAAGAGCCTTTGTACCATCAGAAGAGGTGTAAAATGGGTGTGGAGGAAGTATCATTACATCGAAATCCTCCTTTCTTCCGAAGGAGCCAAAAAGAAGAATCTCGAGCGGCTATTGTAGGGATATTGGGCCCAGGAACTCATTATTTATATATGTATTGGGTCTGGGGCCCAATTCGAGAACGTAAAGTCGTCCGAGGAGGAGTAAATATTGTTAGGGGAGTTCATGTTAGTAAATGAGAAAGTTAATTTTGGTCATAAGGGTCCAGGAGGGTGGGCCGAGGATGCCTCATCGGCTGGCCAATTCCGAGGTCTAGAGAGATGGTTTGCCATCCTGGGGAACATTCCAGGAAATTTCGTTGATACAGATAAGCTTCACAGAAACGTAGGATAGGGAGGAGTCCTAAAATATCTAAGGAGAAAACTGCTACCACCGCATTAAATACTCTGCAGCTAACCTTCTGACTGCATTAATGTGGAGGTGATACCTGAACGATGGTTTTCAGCCTTACAACTATTACATAAAGACTTCAGGAAGGTGCTAATGGGACAGGGATCAACAACAACCATCTAGTTTGCACGTGGAGGGTAAAGATGAAAGGGGAAGAGAATATAAAAGGAGAGGGAGGCAAGGAGAGAAGGGGATCGAGAATCAAGAGAGAAACACTGTAGCAATCAAGAAACAAACTTGTAATCAAATTTAAGAAAAATATATAAGAGCTGATCTCTTCGGACTGTGCTGAGGACGATTTTCTTTAGTTTAAATCAAGCTATCTTTCTGTTCTTGTCATTTGAACCCACTTTATTTGTCATACAACTCATCTTAGCCCAGTTTTCCAATCCACTCTCTACAAATTCATTGTTTTGGGCTTTTTGGGCCTGAATCTATTCATCATTTGAACTAGCAACTCAAATATGGTCCTTACACACACACACACACACACACACACACACACACACATATACAGTGGCGGAGTCAGGATTTGACTCGAGGGGGGGCAAAATTTATATATACTATGCATGCATATTGAAACACACACATATTACATATATGTTGGATGGTTGTAAAGGATTTTTTTTTTTTTTTTTTTTTTTTTGTGCATAAATAAGCCATCTTCTTATATATAGTAAAAATTCCATTTATAAATGAACATATTTTTAGTAATTAAGTATGAACACCAAATACAACTAACGTAAGTTTGTGTTATTATATAATTATCTCAAAATTTTGGTTTATTATACAAAATTTTATGATGTAGGATAATTATTACATAAAGAATTTTTTTTAGTAAGTATCCACATGGTGAAGTGGAGAATTGACACCAAGACCCAGCCAAAGCTAGAGAAAGAGATGCAACTTTGAGATGGATATATTGTCAAACCAAATACAAACCTTCTTCTTACTAAAATTTAAAAGCCACCCTACTATTTTTTTTGCCGAGCCAGGGGGGGCAACTGCCCCCCCCTCGACCCCCCCTGGCTCCGCCCCTGCATATATATATATATATATATATATATATATATATATATATATATAAAGGTTAAGTTCTCTCCAAACATAAGATAAAATCACAACTCTCCCCTTTATAAGCCACCTTGTAAGGAGAGCTAAATGGGGGGAATTAAACCCAAAAGCCATATGAAGGGAACTTGCTTTACAAACTATCAAGGAGATAAGGAGCAAATAAACAGTGCGAACTTTTCGCTCTGTAAATGTATCAATGATGTCTTTTCTATAGTTATCTGAATATTATTTTCAAACTAATGTACTGAAAGAAGCAGCAAATAGAAAGAACCATATGGTCTGTAAATATAACACCAACAGTTGAACCTCCACATTTGTTCAATCCAAACCAGAGCAATTCAAAGAAGTCTTAATCCTTTGGACGGTGGAGCTGATAAGAGTATTGACTGTGGCCACAGATTCCACGTTCAGTTGCTTCAAAGATGAGGGGCTAGACACCAATATCTGGAAAGCCACTGTAAGCAGTGAACCACCTGACCTTACAGCATTTGCACTTGTAGAAGCATCAATAGTGCCAGTTTCAGGACGACCATCACCAGAGATTATGAACCCTGATGGAAGTATTGGTACTTCTGAAGAGTCCTCGCCATTCATAGCTATGTTGATGGCTGGTATGTCCATGGGGGCATAGACTACTAAGGATCCCGTTGTATCTGTGCAGGTTTCTTGAAGCATCAGCATATTGTTCTCTGTAGGGATGTAAGGCTGCTTCACAAACACCATTAAGATGAAAACCAAAATCATTAAAAGAATCAATGCATGTGCGGAATGTAAATTATTAAACAAGAACATTTAATTGCCAAGAAATGTTAAATTTACTATAAATTTTATTATATAAGTTTACAAACTGATATAGTAAAGAATGTGATTAGTGACACCTCAACCATTAATATTTAAAAATATGAATTGCCTTTTTATAATTAATGATTTCTATAAGATAAAAACGAAACTCATTGGAAGAAGTCTGTGGGGGATAAAAGGCTGCTTCACAAATTCCATTAAGATGAAAACAAAACTCATGAGAAGAACCAATGTGAGGAATCACGAATAGGTAAATTATTAAACAAGAACATTTAATTTCCGAGATATGCTAAATTTACTACAAATTTTTCTATAAAAACTTACAAATTGATATGGTAATGAATATGATTAGTAGCACCTCAACGATAAATATTTAAAAAATCTGAATTACCTTTTTATGATTAATGATTTCTATAATTGGTGATATGTTAAATGTGCATTTGGCAATCAATTAAAAGCTAGATTTTTACTTAAATTATCTACTATTTGTGGATCTTGTACTAGTTTTGTCTCTACTTTATTTCAATAATCTAACTTTTACCTTTTTCTCTCATATTATGTAAATAGGTTACCAGAAATAAGCAATTCCCAAACAAATACTAAATTGCTACCAATTTTACCATAAAATGTATAAATGAATATAACTACATTAATAACATAATTAATTATTGGTGTCATATCAATAACATACTAAATAAATTTTTTAATTACTTTTTGAGTGTGTTGTATTTAAATGTTGACACGTCAATTAATAAATTCTATGTAGTAAAATTAATTTTTTGAGATGCTATGTAGTAAAATTTATAGTATTCTTAGTTACTCATAACTTAAAATCATTTCTATATGTTTATAACAAACTATATAAGCTAGTATTTATTGACATTTACTTAAGGTTTAATCATATTATAATACATTACATGATCCTGTTCCCTAATCCAAATATTGTTAGTTGCACAGCACCTTGGTAGTTCAACCCTAACGAGTTAAAACTCAATTAATTAGGACTCAAAAGTATTTTCTAATAGGAAGAACGTGAGCGTGTAGGAGTCAAAAAGGTTGATGTGTGCTACTAGAATTAGGAGCTTTTATAGGTGGTTGGGGTTATGCTGTTATGGCCTTTGATGATCTCATACTCCCTTCATACATTATTTGTAAACATCATATGTTATCATGTATTAAATGTGGACATTCTTGAAAAATATAGTCATCTCATGTTAAAGTGTGTACATTTATGTATGAAGTGTACGTCTAGAAGTGTGAAACAATTATTTTTTATTATATAAAGAGAGTTTTGTGTGGCTTTTTACGGAGTGTGCTGCAACGTGAGAAGAGAGAAAAAGGAGATATAGTGGGAGTGTGCGAGAGTAAAGAAAAACATGTTTTTTCCCCTTTAGTCATGAGACACTCAAAAGAAGAAAATCTTGGGTTTTCTCTAGGGAGTAGTTTTTGGGAGCAACAAAGCAGATAATTTGAAATTGATTATAAAAGATTTTGTTTACCAAAGTGATAAAATTTCCCCTTTTAGGATGGCTTCAACTATATTGATGTCACCCTTAGTGCTATGGTCACTCCACAAGTATAAATAATTGTGGAGTGTGGGGGGCAAGGGTCGGGGTTCAAGTCTTCAGGAGAGAGCTTCACACACATATACACTTAGATTAGAATAGAGTAGAATTCTATCTTGTATATAAAAAAAAAAAATTTGGTCACTCGGGCTGTTGTACCTTTTAATTATTGACTTATTGTATGGTATGGATAGATCTTAACATAGAGTTACTTTATTTGTTTGCCATATCTTCACTAGGTGTTTATGAAATTTTATAGATGGTTGGTCAAGTAGTTAGGAGACAGGCCTTTAAGAACCTATTATACTAGGATTAATATGTCTTATATGTAAAATGGGTGATGATATTAGGTAAATTTGTATTAACTTTTAAAAAGTTAGATTATTCTATTTGATATAGATCTCAACTTAGGCATAAACTTGAGAAGATATTGTAACAAATTTTATTAAAATGGATTCATTCGAATTTAGTATGTAAAAGGAAAAAGTTTTCCATGTAAATCTTTGTGAAAGGTTTTTCTATTTACATCTTTGTATTATGCATGTGATTGATTATTCTTTTATTGTCAGGTTAAGGTTTTGGCTTGATAATTTTCGTTCAAATATATATATATTTTCTGGTTTTGTTAGCAAATATATATTTGTTAAATTTCTTAATTCATATGAGCCTAGATTTTGGCCCAACAAATATTACATAAATAATTTATACATATTTGTACAAGGAAAAAAAAAAAAAAAGTGGAAAGGGGGAGTAATGCTAGCTATGGATACAACAAATAATAAAATTACCCGAATAACAGATACACAGTTTCCTGGATGAGCTCCACTTGCGATGCGTGCTATCTCATGCACTGGATTTCCATTGGAGAGAACATCCCACTGGTAGACAATGAATGCATACATAATATAAATTAATATTTTTTTATTATAAAAAAGATACGTAAAAATTTAAACTTCACGACATCCACTCAATAATAAATAATTTTATCATTAGACAAAAATACTTATTAATTTTTGGTATAGACGGAGTTTTAATCCTAGATATCTTATTTGATAATAAAAGATTTTATAAGTTAAGCTAATTAGAACCCTTACTAATGGTTTTTTTAAGGAGTAAATAAAAATTGAAATTGCTATGGCTAATTATATATTCTTTCACTCGTTTACGTTTATTATTTCACATACAAAACGAAGAAATAAATGTTCACATTTTAAGTAAAATATATATAGTTTGGTGGACCTGAACTCGAGTCTTCTCATCTCTGAAGAAACTAAAGACATGGTGAGGTGGGAGAGGAAGCCAAAGAGAGGTAGCAGCACTAACTATCATCCCACAGGGCTGACCTGGTTCACTGCTTTTACGAACAGACACTCGAACCCCACTATTGTTGACTTCAGATAACTGAGGAAAATCCAGTTTTCCTGTCATGCTTAACATTCCACAAAAATTCTTCACCATCCTGTGGGAAAGCTTCATAATGCTCCTTTTACCTTCAGGCAAATTAAGCACTGGAAAATCACACCATTAATATTAAAACTACCAAAGTTAATTCAAGGTAAATAATAAAAATGAAAGGCAAGCATGTGATATATATAGGGTCTGATTAACGGGGTAACATTAGAGTATTTTTTAATGAACTATTTTAGGAAAATTTTGATACCACTTTTATAAGAAATAGAAAAAACTGTTAAAAAATCAATTACTTTTTTTTTTCTCTTCCCATAAAAACTTTTATAAAATGATTCACTAACAAATGTTCTTAGAACATTCATTAACTAATGATTCTGAGTATACCTCCAAGCCCTCCAATTCCAGTTGGTGCAATATCATCTATGGAGTAAGTATATCTCTCACACATCCTCTTAAGTGTAACAACCCATCTTGCTGCTCCATAAGCAATATTACCGCATATGAGATCTCTATACAGCCGATGAGTTTGGGTTTTATCATCCACTTCCACATGTTCAACCCAAGTAACCTATAAAAATATATAGATTGGTCTTTGAGATCACAACTTAGTTTGTTACTTAATTGAGAAATAATTGTCTTTGGCCAGAACTAAAATCAGGAAATTGCAAAAATTGATTTAATGGAGCATGAAATGTCAAGACAATAGTAATTAGTAACGGTGTGCGATTATTAATGACATAAGGACATCCAAAACATTAGGAACTTCAGGAAATGTATAAATGCTGTCAAACAATTAACAGTTTGTTGATGGTGTAGATTGATTATTACTTATTAGAAAGGTTTAGATAAGCGATATTTTCGTGATGTCATTTTTCAAGAGAACAATAAATTGTCTTCATTAGAGTGACAAAATTTGCATGATATCTGCTTTTGCAAATGACACCCAATTCAAAGTACATTATGTCACATTATGGTAATATAAGAATGAACATTTTGAAAGAGATGGATTAGTTGGGAACTTGGCCAAAGTCAAAGTGGATAGAACTTGGCCAAAGTCAAAGTGTATGTTTCATAATTGTGCCTCAAACATAGTTTAGAAGTCCTATAAATAGAACCAAGTTCAACATCTAGCTCTTTGCTATGTGAAAAACCAAATTATCATGTTAATGTAATAAAGTTACTGACCTTGGAGTACCCGTTAGGCATATCCTGAATCATGCATCCAGAGGGAAGCTTCCAAGAGCGGGAAGGTGAGGTTTTCTCTTTTGAGCAATCATAAGAGAAATCCACAATTAACCAGACGCCTAATTCGATTTGCTGGCAATGGCGAATGAAGAAGAATTCCCTAGGCGGTACTAGAGGCGATAGAATGTGCATTTGCTCGTACATCTGCATTTAACCTCTTGACTTATATAACAAATTTGTATTATCAAAGAAAACTGTAAGAAAAAAAGGAAAAAATAATAATGTTGATGAAGTGTTTTTTTTCTAAGGCTACTACCAGCTGCACCGAGCCACCTCGACTTGCTAGCATCCCAGGTTCAAGCACTTGAATTGTCTTTGCTTTTGTAACAATTGTGGGGAAAAGATCTATCCATTTATCCTGCAAAATTGAATGCTTTGCTTAATTTGGAATCGTTCCAGAAATATGGAGACTTTGAGGATTAATGTTACCGTGTAGGAGATATGAAAAGAAAAAAAGTTATGAATGCTGACCGAATTTAAAATCTTTTCAACTAGGTGCATTGCTTTCATGGTCACTATTTCTGAATCTTTTGATGCCTCGACACGAGCAGTGGAGTTCGTGAAATGATTAGCCCTAGGGAAGATCTTGTCATAACTGTCACGATGAAGAACAAATCCCCCATCAGCTGGGGACTTGATCCACAGAGGTTCATTGATTCGCATAAGTCTGATTAATTCATCCATGGCACTGGCAGCAGTCTCCAACACAAGTGGCTTCTCCATGTCTGAAATGTTTTTGAATTGGTATGTTAATGGAGAACTGGAACCATGGCCTTGATCAAGGGCAGCCCCTGGTCCTTGATTCCGGGAAATTGCTGCCGGTACATCCATTGAAGATCCGAGCATAGGAGTCGATGACTCAATTTGTGATATTGGTTTTCCAATGTACTTGGCAAGAAGGCAGGATACCTTTTCATGCTGCAAAACATTTCCAACTAAATTTCAATGAAGTGAATTGTCCAAGTTATAAAAAATAAATAAAAAATAAAAAATTTAATAGATAAATGACTAGATTTGAGAAGATCTTAACTAGGCAGGTGTATAAGAGGATAAGTTAATGTTTCTACTAGGTTAAATATTGTTACACACTAGCCGGTCCACACAATCCGTATAAAAGAGTGTGTATGGACAGGGTTAGAGCTATAACTAGACTCCCCTCCAAAATATTAAAAAACTCTTTTATTTTATGTATACTTGTTAAAACTCTAAATATTTAGCTACAAAAATAGAAGTCCTCCCTCTCAAATATTTAAGTTAGTCCAATGATGCTCTTAAAAAAAATAGAATTTGTTAATTGGTCTAATAGTTATAGAGATAAGGTAGTATTTATTTTCTCAAATTCATTTTTTGTACATGTATAATATCAAATTAAACAATTTTTGTATACTAATTTGAGTTTAAAAGATAATAAGTTCTCTTAAAAAATTATCTAGCGGATATACTTGTGTCAATGATCAATAGTTTTGTATACAATATATTTATAAATTATCACCTACTCTAATATCAAAATATTAAGGTTTGTATATGTGTATATGTTTACGCACGTGTGTGATAGTTTGTCTTGACTTTTGACTAATATATTAGCATCATAATTTGACCTCTCAAACAAAAAATCCCAACTCCGCCCTTATGTACGGATTTTGTGCAATAGTGAAAATGTGATAATTATTACTCTTTCGACAATTGAAACATGCCTCTTCTTTTAATTGGGCATTTTCGATCTGTAGTTTCTGTAGGCTACGTTGCCGTTCTTCTTCTCCGAAAGGTGGACCTCCACATGATGGGCAAATCACATTTTTCAGTGCCTCTCTGATTGCAAGGTTTTCGCATTGAATCTTATCGTTCTCTGACCGTAGAGTAGAGTTATCTGCTCGCTCATGTTGAGCCTGAAAAGTATAGACATGGAAGAATAACAAAAGGTCATGCATCATTTTTCATACAAAAACGTCAAAATGAGAAAATAAGAAAATTAAACCTTTGTTTGAGTCCTCTTGTTTTGGAACCAGAACTTTATCTGTTTGGATTCAAGCCCAAGATCCCTGCTCAACTGGCGCCGCTGGGTATCATCCGGATGCGGGCATTCCTTGAAGAATCTACATCTCAGCAATAGAAAACCCCATTAGCCTTAGAGAGAGGCAAGCAATCATATGAGACAATTTAATAGGCGTGATGTGTCCATATCAGGCTCTCGTCATGTGGATTTCTAAAGACTAACACCATAAGGACATGCTCCCCATCATATCATTAATAGATGATATGGTTGTTGATTACTCATCGTTTTTAAAATTTTGTGAGAATATAAGTTATATGACGAAAATATAATTTAATAATAAATTTGTCAAAATTTGTATCCAATAACAAAATATTAAATGATATGGTATTACTTAAAGTTATATTAGTTGTAACTTAAACTCATATATGTGTATATATATATATATATATATATTAGGTAGTATATGTACGGAGTCTTACATATGAATTAAATGAAAACACAAAAATGATAAGAGAGGAGAGAAGATGGTAATTAACAGAAATAGGAGATTATTACCGCATTACCTATAGGTAATGGGAAGACGATCTCTCATAAATACAATCTATAAAACAAAAATAATCCTTAAACAATGCCATTAAAGATCAAATTTTCTACTAAGTGAATATTTAAAAATAATTCCTATATTAAGAGTCTTGTAATTCAACTAATCGACACATTTTCTTTGTTTTCCAACGGAAACCACCAGAATTCTAATCCCCCACCCAATTATAAGGAAAAAAAAAAAAAAAAAAAAACAATTCCTACAATAAGAACCGTAACTATCAATAGCCAATAGGTACACCGGCATCACCCTCCTTACAGGGATAGCCAAAACCCACATCAGAAAAGTGATCAAACAGGCAAAAAGAAAAAGGTCACTCGCTGATCAATCTAGAAACAAAACTTGGATATGCTCTAGATCTAAATATGCATATGATGAACACACACACACACACACAAAAGGTGACTTGTGGAATCATATCAATCAACGATAATTCTTACGCTTCAAGTTGCTGTATCTGGTGAGAGGTATGGCGATGGTAGGACCTCTTCCCCTTGCGAGCATTCGATTGTTCTTGCTCATCACCTGAGCCACCACCACCACTTCCTATCGGGAAATCCATTTTCAGTTTCAGGCACACTACACTAAGCGATAATACAACCTTAAAATATTGAATTCCTTTCTCTTTCTTTTTTTGAGAGAAATTGAATTCCTTTCTTAATTCTTGTGGTGTCTATGTCTGTAAACCTTGTATTTATATAACCTATTCATGACAGAATGGGAGTACATTGTACATGACATATATGGCCTCACACGGGTCAACTCCATATAAGGACAGTAAATTATCACCAAAAAAACCCTATCAAGAGAGCGAGGCTGGTGGGTCTAGTCTTGGATTTGTTGGGTTCAAATTTCAGTAACATTTTCTCGGTTTTAGACACAAATCTATGAACTCCACCCAAGTAACAGCTAAAAAGGTCAGCGACAATGGTGGGAGTAGGATATGCTGTGAAAGAAAGCTACCAAGTATGGAAGATTTATTCTAAATTCCTAACCAAAAGAAAATGGCAACCTGCATGGTTTCCAATATTACATTCTTTTGTAAGGTATGCAGTAAACGTAACTGACAGTTCTCAAGGCTTCATTTCCTTTCTCGTTCACTAAGAAAGAATATGATAAGGATGACTATAACGAGCAAGTAGTTCTTTACCTTTTCATCAACACGTTAAGTTTCTTTTTGGTGCTCTAGTTTATTGAAGAAATTAACAACGTGCTTGAAGCTATTAATTAATGAGAAAAAGAAAAGAATTTGAATTATGTACATGTTTAATCTCAAATTCGTGAGGATAAAAATCCCTTTTACTTAGGAATTAAATAATAAAATTAAAAAAAAGATACAAATATTTTAGTGAACGTCAGATGGAACGTTGGAGATGAATTTTTCATTTCCTTTAAGTAGTTATTACTAGTACATATAAACTGTTTTACACAATTGTGTAATTTAAAAAATCACGAAAACTATGACTTGAAATAACAATTTCTAATGATTTTTAAGAATCTAATTAGTGATTTTCAAGAATCTAATAATGCCATATTAGTTTAATGACACCAAGAGCACTTGGTGGGTCCCACTTGAGATGATCTTATCTGCTCGGTTGACCACATGGGGCCGATATTTCTCATACATCTTTAGAGGTATTAGGAAAATTTTGATAAGGACATTCTCTTTAATCGCAGGTGGAAATTGTCACCTAGGCCTTTTTGACAATTTGACTTCAAAAGTTTGGAAAGTTTTATTTTTGGATTATATCTCCTAAGTTTAGAGTACATTAACCAAAAGGCCAAATTAATGAGGCTTGAAAAATTTTTAAACTGCATTAGTAGGACTTATTTATTTTTTATTTTTATCAACTGCATTAGTAGGACTAGTTTATTGTGATAAGAGCAACAATACTGCATTACAGTGGCGTTTCTATTCTAGCACGTCTAGCACCCGAGAGGGACGATGACGTATTTTGGTCTAGCGACTTAAGATGATTTCTAAATGATCGATGTCATGTCTTAGTATGTAACAGCCTTCAATCATTTTTGCATGAGTATCTTGCTTGCTGATTATAATAAAACTACATGTTAAGACAAAGTTTAGCTATAAAATTAATTGTAACATAAGGTTACAACTTTATTCAATAAAATAAACATTACTACATATTTTGAAAATCTAATCGTTGAATTGCATGTTCTTTATGCTCTTAATACACATATCAAACTTTGTGTCAATCAAATATTATTTATTATATAATCTATAAGCTTATATTTTATACATAATTTTAAACTACAAAAGCTTGTAATTTAAAAAATTTATTGATGATATAACTATTAGGGATTTACTAACGTGTGCCCTTAGGGCATATATTAGTAAATTATTTTAGAAATTTTTTTATGAAAAAATGAAAAAGTAATTCACTGTTTTGACAGTTTTTTCAATTTTTCATAAAAACATTTTCAAACCTTAAGGCACACATTAACCAGACCCTAACTATTATTCTTTAATTTTCTATAAATTTTGCAAGCATGGTGAATATAAAAAGAAAATGTAATCCATCGGTGGATTTATCAAAATTCACTTCCAATAAAAACATATTGAGTAAGGTTGTATTAATTCTAAGGTTACAATCAATTTTATAACTAAACTTTGTCCTTCTAATAAAACCACATATTAATCATTTGTTTGTTAGGGAGTTTGTTAGAGTGGTCAATTTATTATTAGAGCCCAACGGCTAATTATTTATTATCTTCTCTCCCTTGCCCCTGTCTCTCCAAGCTTTGATGTGTGTCTTTAAAAATAAAGATCTTGTACATAATTGATTAGGTAGTAATTATTGTTTTATTTTCACTTCATTCAATGAGAAATTTTCAACTGTAATTTTGTCAAATGATTTGACTTTCTCCATGTAAACTGACACATATTTAATGCATATTCAGTTTTTTCCAAATCCCTAAAAAAATGTGAATAGTTTATTTTAAATTTTGGGTCATGCTAACGAGTGCCCTAAGGGCACTTAATAATAATCCATTTTAAGAAAGTTTTAATATCACTTTTATGGGAAATGAAAAAAGCTGTCAAAAAATTAGTTGTTTTTTTTTTCTTTTCCCATAAAGACTTTTTTAACTGGATTCTTAACCAGTGCCCTAAGGGCACTCGTTAGAATTTCCCTTAAATTTTATCACATTAATGGATGCTGTATAGCACCTGTTAACAGCACCCTATATTATAAAATTAACCTAAAAACCCAAATTAATGAGGCTCAAAATTAAGTACCGTATTGTGGTGCCGTTTCTGTTCTATCACATTAAGTACCCAAGAGGGACAACAGCGTATCATGGTCTAGAGACTTAGAGATGATTTCTAAATGATGTCATGTCTTAGTAACAACTTTCAATCATTTTCACACGAGCTAGCTATCTTGCATGCTGATTATAATGAAGCCACATGTTAATGTTAATCATTTGTTGTTAAAGAATTTGTTAGAGTGATTAATTTATTGTTAGAGCCCAACGGCTAGTTAGTTATTATCTTCTCTCTCCTCTCTCTCTCTCTCTATCTCTAAGCTCTGTTGTGTGTCTATGAAAGCAAAGATCTTGTACATAATTGATTAGATATTAATTACAATTTTAGTTGCACTTCATTCACTAAGAAATTAAATCTCTCCTCCTTTTTATTAAAGTTTGGATCATATTAGAGCTTTGATTCATGGATCCTATAGAGTTTGTTAGAGTGGTTAATTTATTGTCAGAGCCCAACGGTAGTTAGTTAATTATAATCCTCTCTCTCTCTCTCTCTCTCTCTAAAAGAATAGATCTTCTACATATTGATTGAGTAGTAATGACATTTTTCTTTACAGTTCTTTCACTGAGAAATTATCTCCACTTTTTCAAAAAATTTTACATTATATTAGGGCTTTGATTAGTGGCTCCTCTTCTTGAAATGCTAGTACCACCACACCATCATTAACCGCTATTTCCCAAAACACCATAACTCCCTAATAATCACAACAACAATTATTGCTTCTCTTAAACATGTCAAATCTTATATCCATCAATCTCAATTAAAGTAACTACGTTGCATGGAAGAATCAAATTGTCACAATTCTTAATGCTTATTCATTGATTGATCACATTTATGGTTCAATTTCTTGTCCAAATCATATTGATGAGCATGAAAATCTAACAGCTGCTATGAATCCATATTATCAAACTTGGAGAATCAGAGATAAGGCTCCCCTCTCTTTGATAAATTCAACATTGACACCACAAGTTTTCTCTTTGGTTGTTGCAATTAACAATGCCCAAGAAGCTTGGAACACACTGTAATAGGGGTTCACTTTTACATCATGAGAAAAAAATTTCAATCTTATGCTAGAGTTGTAGAGTATTAAAATGTGTGTTTGGCACCATATTTCTAAAATGGTGTTTTGAGAATAGAAGATACACATATGGTGTTTGGCATGAGGATGAATTTTTAAGAAAAAGTTAAACTTTGTGTGGGTTCCACTTTTTCAGAATAGGATAAAATACTATTTTGGTCCTTAAACTTTATTAAAAATTTGTTTTTTATCCCAAACTTTAAGAAGTTCATTTTTCATCCTTAAACTATTGAATAGTTCATATTTCATCCATAAACTATTAAAAATGTTTTATTTATGTCCTTGAACTTTACTAAAAGTCTATTTTTCTTCTCTAAACTATTGAAAAAGTTCTTTTTTCATCCTTAGTTTTGTCCCTATACTATTCAAAAAACTCTTTACAAAGTTTAGGGATGAAAAAAAAAACTTTTTAAAGTTTAGGGACGAAAAACAAACTTTTAATAAAGTTTAAGGACCAAAATAATATTTTACCCTTCAGAATATTTACCATAATTCCACTAAGATCTGTTTTTAGAGTTGTTAAAATATTTACCATAATATTTTAACACTATATTTTGAAAACCATATTCTAAAACTCATTCTAATCACATGATTTAAAAGTGGGACTCACCATTTTTTAGGTTTTAAAAAACAAAGCAAAATTTGTATTCAAGTTCTGATACCTAATAGAAACTTAGTAAATGGGAGAGAGAGATCCACTAGAGCAAAAATAAGAATACATAACATTGAACATAATAAAATAAAAAATTGAAATATATTGTTCCAATTGTTCTTTCGGAAGTTTTCTGAAAAGTTAATCATAAGTTCTTTAGTTAAATATTGGTTGCAATGTATGAGATATGAATATATAAAATATGGCAAATTACAACTTATCCATTTGTGGTTTGATCGAAATTTAAGTTGCTTACTTGTGATTTGAAATTTGACACTTTATCTACTTAAGGTTAGCTCAGTTAGAATTCTGTAACTCACATTTGTTAAAAATAAGGTTAAATATGTAATTTTGTTCCACTTTTATGTCCCTCTCTTCGTAAAACATAAAACACATACATAAACAAGACAAAACAAGATCAAAAGATAGGTGGGGTTTATACTTAAGTTGTCGGTTTATACTTAAATTGTCTGTTATTAAAATACTCCTTTTTGGTCATGTGGTTTCTTCTAGGGAGGATCTAGTAATGCTACAATAATCCAGTTGCGTGGAGAGATAAAGCAACTCTTGAAAGAGGCGAGCTCCTTGTCACAATGAGTGGTTCTAGAGGTTTATGAAAAGTCTTTTCTCCAACCTCACTGGCGAAATCCATCATATCAAAGTTTGTTGTCAATGCCACTGGCATTTAGAATTGTATTGTTATGATGTTTATAGCTTCTTATTTGATATGATTAGCTTCTGTTTAGTTTCATGTTTGTTTGAAAAAATTGAGCGTATATTCCTTCCTTTTGGGTTATAGTGGTTTGAAATTGACAGTTTCAATGAGTATGCATTAAATATCAATACAATATGATTTGCTCCTTTGTTAATTGCAGGCCATCCACATTTGCACAAGCTGCGAAACTTAGGAGGTTAGTAGGTGGATGTTGAAATATAATCATTAATTAGGAGGCATACAACTTAGGTGCAAAAATAGCATCAAGTGCTGAGTTTTGATTGTTTATTATGTAGGAATTGACTTGATGATTCGATCAAGCTTACTAGAGAGGATCTTATTTTCATTAGCAACTTTTGACTAAAGTATGACTTTATCTCCCCTTTGTTTTGATGGGTTTTGTGTGCATTTATTTGTTTGTTTTTCAATTTGGAGTGGAAGGCTTGCAATGGACGTATAGTGCTTGTAGAAAGATTCATCTCCAACATAAAGAAAAAAGTTCTTTTGGCTAGAGCTTTGACGAATGGAACGTGGGGGAGAAGAGATTATCATGGTTCTTAATTTTACAAAACCCTCCCTTTTTTTATCATGTTTTTGTATATTTTTTTTTTGAGAAGAAAGAGACATAAAAGTTAGCAAAATCACATATTTAGTCCTATTTTTAAGAGAGGTGGGTTACATAACTCTAATTGCCTTAGATGGGTAAAGTGTCGAATTTTAAATTATAAGTAAGCAATTTAAATTTTGATCGTGGGTAAGTTGTAATTGGCCCTATAAAAAAAGGAAGGTAAATCATGCTTTAACAATGGGTACAGAATAATTTTTGAGCACTTTTTGACTTTTGTGCACTTTAGACTCTAGAAGATGCTATATTTTTCCTTGCATCATCATTATTAGGGATCTAGACTTTTTCTATTTTGATAGATATGATAGAATTTCACTCTATGACATTTATTCTATGATATGGTTCTATAATGACCGGTAAAACATGGGGATCTACGTCGGTGGTTTTTATTTTGCAATTCCCATCTCTCTCTCTCTCTCATAATGGTTCTTGATTGGAGCCCATTGCCATCGAAAAGTGATGCCAAAGGTCCCCAAATTGCACTGCCAGGTTATTGACTAAAAATGGAAAAAGATACCTCTTCTCTTATCGTCTTTGAGATTAAATTATGAAGAGAATGCATTCAATTTGGGCCTGGTGCAAACCATACTCTCCAATAACAATATGCAATCAACATTTTAGTAAACAATGAAATAGACCTACCACATACAATCACCACTTCTTAAAACCCAATTTCATAAATAAATTAATTAAAAGAAAGAAACCTACATGATGAAAAATTTCAGTTCCCACAAGACTAAAGAACCAAGAGTTTCCAATTTCCAACCACCTTAGAAATCGCCAGCATTTCTTTTTACGGCAACCTCAACGGTCTCTAGCAATTCCTCACTGCCTCTTCCTCTTCCTTGTCAGACTAATTGAGCACTGCACTCTGCCATTGAGTCTGTAGGCAACTTGGATGAGTCACCACCTTTCCTCTCCAACTTGGACTGTGTCGTTGAGTCTGAGTCTGAGTTCTCCTTCACCTTCATCTCAAATGATCAGATAACTTACTCCCTATAGATTTGTTTTTTCCTTTGCATTCACTCTCTTCATCTTCATCTCCAAAAAATAAAAAATAAAAAAAAATAAAATCTTAGGATGTTAAGGTCATTGCGTTGGAGGTCTTTGGTGGTTGTTGTGGGAGGTGAAATTTTTTAATTTATGATATTGGGTTTTAAAAAGTAGTGATTGTGTGTGGTGATTCTATTTCATTGTTTAGTGAAATGCTGATGTGTCATGTTACTATTGGAGGGTGTAAGAAATGGGTGTTTGTACTAGGTCTGGATTGAATGTATTCTTAATTATGGATAAGTCTTTCAATGTTTTTTATTTGAGTGAATAGTGATTGAGCTTGTGGGATTATATTTTAATTTACTTATTATTTGTCTATAGGTACATGTTCTATTTGTACATGGTAAAAGTTGTTAGGTCTATGTTTTAATGTTGTCAAATGGGCCAAATTGTGTGTTTAGTTGTGAGTTTTGATGTGTCTTAAAATGGTAATTGAAGATTAAGGTGCGGTTTGGATTCACATTTTGCGCATTCACGTTTTGTGTTTTCCTTTTTTTTTTTTTTTTTTTTTTTAGCCGCAGTTGTTGACTTTTCTTCAATGTACCGTGCACATTTTAGCAACACAAGTGGGTCCCATGCACTGTTCACGGGACCCACAAACTTCACTGTTTAGCAACTTTTTAATTAAAAATGGGTTCCACGGCACTATTTACACATTTAAAAATTATTTTGCTACGGTGTTTTCAATTTTCAGTTTTCAACAAAATAAACTGTATTCAAACGGATCCTAAGTTGAAGACATAAAGGATACTTAAGAACAACTCAAGAAAAGTGAAATTTCAATGACCTCGACTTCATGCCTAACTCCATCTTGATTGCACTTGACTCTAGCCTCGATTTTACCCAATCAATTGAAGCTCAAAAGTGAAGTTTTTATTTCCTCTTACTCCAGTGAATTAGCAAAAATAAAAAATGCAAAAAGTCCAATAACTAGTTCGTTTCAAGCCTAAAAAGGGACATTATAAGTCAAGCCTAGAGATGATCTTAAAAAGCTCTATTTGTGAGAATAGGGTTGTGTTAAGTTTTTCTTAAATTCATCGTATCGAAAAGTTTCAATCAAATTTGAAGATTAGTTGATGAAAAAGTTGAAGCTATAGCTCCAACCACAAACTTGCTATTGTGAAGAAAACATTCAAAAGGTTCTTGAATTCAATTAGAAGTTTTAGTTGTGATCATGAGTGCGTCATCCATGGAGGCACTTCATATAGTTAAGAAGTCCAGAGATTCTAGTGTAGTGAAAAGTTTTCTCTATAAGCTTTCTATATGTAGTAGAGTCTAGGAAAATGTTTTTCCTAAAATTGTAAAATTTCCCTTGCTATAGTAAATTTGTTTCACTGGAATGTTTTAATTTTCTCCGGTAGTTTTTATTTTGGGACAGTTTCCATTGGAAAGGTTCCCCCAGTGGTTTTATTTTCCCTTCTCTCAAATCTTGTTAGGGGGGCTTGTTGTACAGGACAATTCGATGGTGGCTGGTTCCCATCTTGTATCCTTATCTTTATTTATACATGTGGCATTTTCTATCCCAAAAAAAGAAAAAGATTAATGCATATATGCCTGCCATCGTTTCATTGAGGAATTTACCTGAACTAATGTGCAATGAATTAATAAGACTAGTGGCAAGGAATAAGTTTCTTTTTACAATAAATGAATTTATTGTAAAATCTGATGCATAAAAGCTAAGTTCATAAACCCAAAATCTCCAAATTCTTGCACATTTTGGTATGAAATCTGCCCACCAAATGTCCTAGCAACTTGTTAAAAATACATTCTTTTATTTATTGTCTTTTCAATCCTGTTCCTGCATCAAAATCCCAAGTAGGCCCTCAGAAGAACGCATCAAACTGGAAGAACCACTTTGTTTCCGGTCTTTGAAAGAAGAATCTTCCCATCTAGCTCAATTAGCCCTCTTTCTCAGTGTAAGCCATGATCACTGGTACGGGGCTTTACAATATATTTGCGGCCATTGTGCCCTTATATTTTGCTGTGCTATTAGGTTTTGCCTCGGTTAAGTGGTGGAAAATATTCACACCGGAGCAATGCACAGGCATCAACCGCGTTGTGGCGTTGTTTGCGGTTCCATTACTTTGTTTCCACATTGTTGCCACCAACAACCCTTATATCATGAACTTTCGGTTCATCGCTGGAGACTCTCTTCAAAAAGTGGTCATTCTTGCAGCTCTCTTTCTATGGCAAGCTTTGAGCAAAAAGGGCAGCATTGAATGGACCACCACCATGTACTCACTCTCCACCCTCCCTAACAATCTCTTCATAGGAATACCTCTCATGACAGCCATGTACGGAGAGATCACTAGAAGTCTTATGGTCCAGGTTGTGGTTCTTCAGGCTCTTGTTTGGTGTAATATCTTGCTCTGCTTGTTTGAGATCAGAGCTGCAAAGGTCCTCATTGCTGAGCAGTTTCCTGAGACTGCAGGTTCCATCGCCTCCTTCAAGGTTGAGTCCGACCTTATTTCGCTCAGTGGTCAAGACCCAATAGAGGCGGAGACTGAGATCAGTGACGACGGAAAGCTTCACGTGGTTTTGAGACGATCTTCGATTAATAGGTCCGTTGGAATGTATTCCCGTTCCAGCGTGGGTTCCCTTACCCAAAGACCGCAAGCATCAAACCCAGTCAATAGTGTAGAGATTTACTCAGTACAATCTACTCCACAAGAACCCTACCGTTCAATCTCAAGAAATTCAAGCTTTAGCCAAACAGATGGGAATTTTCTGCACCCTATGTTTGGATACATGGAGTCAAGTCCAAAACATGGTTACACAAGGACCCGTGATCGATTTTCACCGTACGCATCACCAGATCATCTGATGCTTTTAGGGTCTACGCCTAGCAGTAATTATCGAAAGATGAAACATAGTTTCAGTGTTGGTGGTGGTGGTGAAGTTCCTAATAACAAGCAGGGGCTTCACATGTTTGTTTGGAGCACTAGTTCTTCACCAGTTTCTGATGTGCATAACAATGGCAGACATGCTTTCAGCACTACTAGTACTGCTCTTAAACATGATTCCACTACGCCAGGAGGTGAACTACCTTTTCTTTGTGATTTTTGTGAAATTAATATTGCTTTCGGACATTGATTATATCAAATGATCAAAGTTCTTTACTCATGATCACATATCAAAGAGGAGTTTATCATCGATAATCAATTGAAACCTTTGAGGTATATATATGAGCTATCTGCAGGGAAAATCACCAGGGATAGGGAGCTTGATCTAGATGAGGAGGCTAACTTCAAGGCAAGTAGGTTTCACAGGAAACAACTTCAGATGCCGCCCACAAGTGTCATAACTAGGCTTGTATTCATCATGGTTTGGAGGAAGCTTATAAGAAACCCTAGTACCTACGGAAGTGTTTTGGGTCTTATATGGTCCTTAATAGCATTCAGGTACTTAAGAAAATTTCAATGTAATAATTATTACACACTGATTATTGCATACTTATTGTATACACACTGCCATAAATTAATACTATTAGATAATTTAGATTTATAGTTGTTCTTATAGGTTTATGAAATTCTTTGGGGTCTATTTTACCCATTTTTCATTTTTTAAATAATCAATGACAATGAATACTTCATTACAATATATATATATATATCTTTCCACTTCCAAATTCTTATATTTGTTCCACAAAATTATAATTTTCGGTTTTGATTTAGGCAGTAGGCACCATATATTACAGCTCGATAATAAATATAGCTTTTTTTTTTTTTCAAAAAGAAAAAAAAAAAAAAATATATATATATATATATATAGCTTTGTTTTAGAGAAATAATTCATTTATTGCAAATCATTGCCTATACAATAAAATTAAATAACTGTGCTGGCTTTTGCGTATAGACTCTTAAGGCTAAGCATATACACTGTTCTCTCCAGCTAAGTTGTCATAGAGCATGTCAAATTTAATCCATTACAAGAAATATATCCGTTTGATGCACGGGTTAGTTCAACTTATATATCATAGGAATTTACAAGTAGCATGGTTAATTTTTTTTTTTTTAAATGTTAAATTATATGACCAAAGTCTAACATCAGCACTTTCTCAAAAAAAGAAAAAGTCTAACATCAACAGTTCTCCAAAAAAAAGAAAAAAAGAAAAAAAAGTCTAACATCAACGACAGATTTTCCGTCAAAACAGAATACTATAAAATAAAAAATAAAAAAAGTTAAAATAATTTAAAATAAATATTGAAATATCCTTTAAAATTTAAAATTTTTTAGTAATAAAAATATAATTCAAATAATAATTTAAACTTATTGGAATTTTAGTAATAGAGTTTCATCCATAACAAAATTAATTAGTCTATCAGTTTTAGATTGGCCTGTTGTTTAATTTGGATGTAAAATTATATGTAAACTAAAGAAGGATTTTCTATAATGTTATTGAAAATTTACAGTAAAAAGATAGTATTTCAAGTTACATGGTAAAAGCAAGTAGGATTTTATCAAAAGAAAAATAATATTGCATAAACTTTTACTAATTGAGTTTTAACAGGAGTACTTTAATAATAAATCTCCTTTGATTTTTTATATTATAAGGAAAGATAATATGAAAAAGAAAAAAGATATAAACAAACACTACAAAAAACGCGTTTTTTAGTGATACACTTGGGGACAAACATAGCTTATAAAATCCAACTTTTATTACAATATATGATTAAATTTCTTAACTCTCTTGCATTTTTAGGTATCACATTAAATTGCCAACAATTATAGATGGATCCATAACAATGATATCGAGCGCAGGCTTGGGAATGGCTCAATTCAGTTTAGGTACCCTTTTGCAACTAATGCTTCACATTGCATATTGTTTCCTTTTCTTTTCTTTTTTTTTTTTTTTCTTTTTTCTTCTTCTTTTTCTTTTTTCCTTACTTTTTTTTTTATTTTACAATTAAATAAAGAAAAAGAAATGTCCAAACTTAAACTTTACACCATATTTTTTATTAGGTCTTAGATTTATAATTTTGTCAATTAATAAAGTCTTAAATTTATTATGAAATTATTTCAATTTGAAGTTTTTGTCAATATTTGTTATTCATTTTTGTTATTATGAATAATAAAGCAAAGAAAAGCAGGAAATTCTTAATTAAACTTTACATTTCACTTAATTAAAACTTATTCATAAATCAATTTCCCAACTATTGAAAGAGAGGGTAGAAAGAGAAAACCTCATTTGGTGCCCATTTGGTTGAGGTGATTTGGGGAAGGATGGAAAATGGGAGAGAAAAATAAATAGGGGAGAAAATGGTAGTTTTGGTTGTTTGGTTGGAAGGGAAAAGTGATGATTTTGGCGGAGCTCGAGTGTTTTTTCTGTTAACTCACTAAAAATCAATCTCCCCAATTTGGGGAGAAAATAGAGGAGGAAATGGGGTAGATGGGAAATGACTCATTTACCTCTTTTTGTGTTTGTTTGTTTAAGTTTTTTTTTTTATATTTTATTTTATTTTTTTTAAATTACTTTTTATAAGCTATTAAAAATTTTGATTTATATAACAAAAGTATAAGAGTAAATTTATATAAACTACATTTCGTAAATTTATATAAACTACATTTCCTTATGTCTCATTTTTCTTCTCAACCAAACAAGGAGTCTTCCTCCTCTCAACTTTTCCACGCTCCCAAATAAACATACATGAGGAGAAACTAATTATTTTTTATCCCCCACTTTTTTTTCCTCGGACTATTTCTATCCCCCACTTTTTTATCCCCTAACCATATACTTAGTTAGAGTAAGAAAGCGATTTCCAGGGTTTTCCTTTTTGTTTTCCTGCTTCATTAATCATTAATGCCCTCAATAAAGAATGTGCTTATGGGATTCAAATTTAAATAGTTTCATAAATTTGTAACTTTAATCGACAAAGATAAGATCTAATCTAAGGTATAAAATCTAAACCTTTTTATGTCAATTCCTTTTTTTTTTTTTTTTTTTTTTTTTTTTTTTTTTTTTCAAGTAATGAACCAATTATATATTAATTGCTTTACCAGGTCTATTCATGGCTTTACAGCCAAAGTTCATTGCTAGTGGAAAACCCATGGCAGCGTTTACAATGGTTGTTAGGTTCTTGATCGGCCCTGGAGTAACTGCGGCAACCTCTTTAGCTGTTGGTCTTCGTGGAGTTCTTTTGCAAAGTGTAATTGTTCAGGTACACCAACTAAAATTGAAAGGATTCTCAAAAAAAAAAAAAAAAAAAACTAAACTAAAATTGAAAGCGCGCATTCTCTGATATCGATATTAATTAATTAATTCAGTTAATATATGAACAAATAAACTCCGCAAAACCTCGACATTAATTAAACCTTTCATTCCACAATATTTCATTTAATTCTTTTAAAATTATGCTGTAGCATTGTTTATATCCAAAATTATGTTTAGACTTCTTTAGTTTATAACATTACTTCCCAAATGGAGGGATGTTTGAACACTCGCATTAGTGCTTGTATAATAAAAAATAATATCGCACTTTAGCCAACCCAAGCCCAAAAATCACCCACTTCAAACCATACAAAATTGTATAAAAATATATGGTTGTTATATTAACCATGTAGATATATGGTATTATAGTTTTTTATTCTTTCTTTATGTATTTTGAGAATAAAGGAAAATAGTAGATAGTGATTTTTTTTTTTTTTTGGAGAGAGAGATAATGGTTGTTGTGTATGAAGAAAGAAAAAAAATTAAAAAAATAGAAAAAAAATTGATATTTTAAAACTAGATAATCTTAATATGAGGTGTACACCTCATATTAAGATTATCTAGTTTTAAAATATCAATTTTTTAAAAAGTGAGTATGTAAAATAAATAAATAAAGTAAATTCTTATACTAAAATAGGCAAAAATATTTGTATGAGCTAATGCGAATACTGATATGCTAGCTCTTTAAGAGAAACTCTTGAAAATACCTGATGTGTTATAGTTACATAAAAAACTCTAAGAATAACTAACTTGCTATTTTCAACCTTTACCTCTTGTCACAGGCTGCTCTTCCCTTGGCAACTCTTCCCTTTGTGTATGCTAAGGAGTACGATGTTCATCCAGACATAATTAGCACTACGTAAGTTTTTTTTTTTTGGATTTTTCTTAGTTAAGATTTAGAAGAAAATCTTATATAAGAAAATATGTTGGTATAGATTAATGAATTAGAATGATAATAATAACCATAAGTTAATCCTGGCGTTACAATTTTTGCAGGGTTATTTTTGGATTGATCCTTGCCGTACCCGTTACAATTATTTACTATGTACTTCTTGGGCTTTGAGTTCTGGTTAAATGTAAATCCAAGTTAGGCTGAGGAGGATGGACACCATCTGATTTGATTTCTCATTGTTGGACTCTACGTATTTAATTACTTTTGCTATCTTACCCAGTTATATGAATCAAAAAGTCTGTTACTACACAAATTTTCACTGACTTTTTCACATAATTCTTTTCCTTTTTTTTTTTTTTTTGGGTGGTAAATACGACTAAGAGGGTAAGTGAAATTTTCTATGACAATTTTGGTGTTTGTAGAATTACTAGGTAGATAGTAGTCATTGGCAAAGTTAAGATTTTTCTCAGTGAGGTGAACTCTAACTAAATATATAAAAGAAATATATATATATATATATACATCGAATTTAGATTGGTTTTTATTCATATTTCAAATCAATTATTCATTATAATTTTCCTTGATTAGTTTATGTTTTCTTGAATGTGTTGTATGATAAACCTTAACACTTTTTAATAATATAAGTTCATTTTTAGGGGGTAACCTAATATGGAAAATGAATTTTGAATCAAAAGTGTTGAGACTTCAATAATACTTCCAAGGGTAAGATTGATAATAACTTGGTCTTGGTGAGTTCAAAGTCAAATCCAGAGGGAAATGTATTGATTGAAGATCTAAAAGAAAAAATAAATTAAAACTATACAAATTAATTGAAGATATATTATGATCTATTTAAGAAAAACAAATCAAATTGAGGAAAAAGAAAATATCATAAAAAATAAATGTATTAGGATTACACAACATGCATGTCAAATAGTAATTTTAACAATTATGTTTTATAATTTAGTCAAATGATTTAACAATAAGATCACACAAGGATTAATGTACCTATTGGCTCAACTATTTTCCAACAAAAACGTTCAAGATTCAAGTCCACACTTTCCCAACTATCAAATAATATAATTGCTATTAATTGGAAGGGTTTGGTTAACGGGTGCCTTTAATACATATGTTTATGAACTATTTTAGGAAAGTTTTGATACCACTTCTATGAAAAATATAAAAAGAGGTAAAAAAAATTAATTACTTTTTTATTTTTCCATAAAGTATTTTAAAAAATATTTCCTAAACCAATACCTTCATGGCATCCACCATTCAAGTATAAAAACATAGTTTTTTATGATACGACATACAAGATGTACTATACATATTATTGAAAAAGTATTGTATTGATTATGGTCTTTAATTGTAAGATATATAAATATGTATCGTATGAATCATATGCATTGAAAGATACATAGATATATGAATTTAAATTGGACTTTTTTCTTAAAAATTATGTTTTAAATTAAGTTGAACAAGTTGTTGGACTTGTTTAACAAAAAATTATTTGGTGACTTGATTGAGCCCAATAAAGTAACATGTACATGAGGTCTTTCTTATTTCCTTCTCTCTCATACAAACTTTTGACCACACTTAACACTTAACTTTCACACTTATGAATTTTTTTTTTTTTTTATATTATGAACAAAGTATTAAATGATAATATGATTATCAAAAAAAAAATTATTAAATGATAATATAATTAGATTTTTGTTATTAATAATATAAGTCCAAGAAACTTGAATGCCATAAAGAAATATAAAATACAAAAAGTGATAATAAACTTTGGAGATGACTAAGAAAATTGATTAGAAGAAAATGTCAATGATGATATGATTTTTTTTCAAATGGCATCAATAATTATAACATTAACTTGGACTAAAGATGAAGTTGATTAGGAAAGATGTAAATATAATGAGAAAGACAATATTATTTTATCTTAAATGTTATGTATCATCACTTTTAAGTTTGACAAATTTGACCATGGATCGTATAAATATATTAAAAATTGATTTATTTAGTTAACTTTGTTAAATATTCTGTACAATTTTTTTTTGGTTGAGAATTGTACAATTGATAACTTAATTAGTCATTAGTTGAATATGTTTAAAACACATAATAAATATGCATTTTATATTTACATATGTATAATTTTTTATAATTTATAGGGGAAATTGCATTTTACTCACCTGTGGTTTGGCTCGTTTTAACAATGCCCACCCGTGGTTTAAAAGTTGTCAATTAACCCACCTGAGGTAGCCTCCGTTAAACCCCCATTACCCACCTCTGTCCTTTCTGTTAAAAAATTCCCTTTACTATATAAGCCAAAATTAGAACCCAAATAGAACCCTAAAAGAAAGAACAAGCTCTCTCCCTCTCTCTACCTTAGAATTCCTAAAAATCCCCAAACCCATAATCCCTTTCTCTCTTCACTTAGATTGCCAAAGTGAAATCTGACACTTGCAAGCAAGAAGGTGTATTGAAGCTTGGGTTTTCCTCTATAGCAACTTTAGCCCAATCTCCTTCACACTCTCCATCAAAGTCGCCAACACAAGCACCTGCTCCTAAAGCTTCAACGCCGTCACCTACAGTTAGAAAGACTCCAATGCCTGCTTCGTCTCCGACAGTGGTGAACTCTCCACCATTTCCTCCTCCAGCTTCTTCTGAGGCTCCGGTGAGTCCTCCATCTTTGATTAGTACTCCACCTGCTGAAGCTCCTGGACCAGCTCAGAGTGGCGCCATTTTGAATAGATTTGGGTTCACTGCTGGATCTGTTGCTGTAGCAGTATTGACCCATTAACCCACAAATCCATTAAACCCAAATAATTTGAACCTAGCAATTTGAACAGATTGTTGGGGTTTTTGTTTTTTTTTTTTTTTTTTTTGTAGATTTTTTTTTACTTGCAAATCTGGGTTTTTTTTTTTAGAGAACCCAGCAAAAGAAAGAGGGTTAGACTTTTATTTTGTGATTGTTCTATGTAGAATTAAGTAGTGAATTTGAACAGATTGCTAGGTTTTTTTTTTTTTTTTTTTTTTTTTTTTTTTTTTTTTTTTGCAGATTTTTTTTTTACTTGCAAATCTGGGTTTTATTTAGAGAACCCAGCAAAAGAAAGAGGGTTAAAGTTTTATTTTGTGATTGTTCTATGAAGAATTAAGTAGTCAATTTGAACAGACTGCTGGGTTTTTTTTTTTTTTTTTTGCAGATTTTTTTTTTTTACTTGCAAATCTGGGTTTTTTTATAGAGAACCCAACAAAAGAAAGAGGGTTAGAGTTTTATTTTGTGATTGTTCTATGAAGAATTAAGTAGTGAATTTGAATAGATTGCTGGGTTTTTTTTTTTTTTTTTTTTTTTTTTTTGCAAATTTTTTTTTTTACTTGCAAAATCTGGGTTTTTTTTAGAGAACCCAGCAAAAGAAAGAGGGTTAGAGTTTTATTTTGTGATTGTTATATGAAGAATTAAGGAGTCAATTTTTGGATTTAGCAGTGGAAGGCTAGCGAATATGTGGGCGCATGTTCACATGGATTTGTGGCTTTGTTTGTGACTGCAGGTGTATTGGTTTTCTTTTATATTTTATGTGAAGAAGAAGAAGAAGGAGAGAAAAGAGGAGAGAGAAATAAAATATAATGAAAAAAACACATTTACCCCTATTTTTAACGGTGAAAAGGGAGAGATGGGTAACGGGGTCTAACAGAGGTCACCTCAGGTGGGTTAAGTGATAACTTTTAAATCACGGGTGGACACTGTTAAAACGGGCCAAACCACAGGTGGGTAAAGTACAATTTCCCCTAATTTATATTAAGTGTTTGTATATGTTACAATAATAATATGATAGAATATCATATACAATACAATATTTTCTAAAAATATATATATATATATATATATATAATAAAATAAAATAACGATTTACGTTTGACAACTATATATGAAAATACTAACCAGTAACTACTATTATTATGTCCTCCATTGTCATTATTGCCCACATTTAAAAGCACTTCATCATTTTGATGGCCAAATGAATGCAACAACTAAAAAAAATTTTAAATTGTAATTTGCCAATTCATCAAAAAATTGTATGCCAAATGTTATATATGCTAATACTCTTTTCAGTTTAAGGTATTTATAGCAAGAGCTTTAGATTTTAAGGTCTAATTTCTATAATAAAACTAAACGGACCACATTTTTTTCCCAGCTCAAAATACTGTGAAGTATTTAGTGTTTGATGTACTTATTCACTCATATCACTACAAAAAACTGGGCCTATAGTGACGTTCAGGGAGTCCTATAATGGCGTTTTTAAACAAGGGTCTATAGTAGCGTTTTCAAGGGCCTATAGGCCTTTGACAAATGCCATTAAAGGCCCTTGGAAGAGTAGGACCTATAATGGCGTTTGTCAAACACCACTATAGGCATCTTTTATTTCAGTTTTTTTTTTTTTTTTTTAAATAAGTGCTAGAGGAGGAAAAGGACCTATAGTGGTGTTTCTATAGGCACTTATATATATATATATATATATAAAGGCTAAAGGAGGAAAAAGACCTATAGTTGCATAAATAAATTAAAAAAAAAAAACCTTATGAAACATAAAATTTTGAAGAAATACCACCTAAACCTAAAAATGAATGAAATAAACTATGTTGCAAGTTTGGTTTAAGTATTTTTTTATTTTAAAATAAAGGATTAGATAAAGAATTTATATTGAAATCAAATTAAGATAAAATTTTGATAGTAACTAAATTATGATTTTTCTCAACTAAAAATCAATGTTTGTTATAATTTAGTTAACAAATACCAATATATTGGTATTTGTTAACTAAATTATAACAAACATTGATTTTTATCTTAAGTATTAGAGAGGTAGAGAAAAATATATTCTCTAGATCTGCTCGGTTGGCCACATGGGGCCTATATTTCTCATACATCTTTTGTGGTATTAGGAAAATTTTGATAAGGACATTCTCTTTATTCGCAGGTGGAATGTTTTATTTTTGGATTATATCTCCTAAGTTTAGAGTACATTAACCAAAAACCCAAATTAATGAGGCTTGAAAATTTTATAAACTGCATTAGTAGGACTTATTTATTATTAAATTTTTTTAATCAACTGCATTAGTAGGACTAGTTTATCGTGATAAGAGCAACAATACTGCATTACAGTGGCGTTTCTATTCCAGCACATCTAGCACCCGAGAGGGATGATGACGTATTTTGGTCTAGAGACTTAAGATGATTTCTAAATGATGTCATGTCGTAGTATGTAACAGCTTTCAATCATTTTTGCATGAGTATCTTGCATGCTGATTATAATAAAACTACATGTTAGGACAAAGTTTTGCTATAAAATTAGTTGTAACTTAAGGTTACAACCTTACTCAATAAAATAAACATTATTACATATTTTGAAAATCTAATCGTTGAATTGTATGTTCTTTATTCTCTTAATACACATATCAAATTTTGTGTCAATTGGATATTATTTACTATATGATCTATAAGCTTATATATTATGCATAATTTTAAATTACAAAAGTTTGCATATTGAGTAAGATTGTAGGTTAAGGTGACAACCAATTTTGTAATAAAACCATGCATTAATCATTTGTTTGTTAGGGAGTTTGTTAGAGTGGTCAATTTATTATTAGAGCCCAACGGCTAATTATTTATTATCTTCTCTCCCTTGCCTCTCTCTCTCTCTCTCTCTCTCTCTGATGTGTGTCTTTAAAAATAAAGATCTTGTACATAATTGATTAGGTAGTAATTATTGTTTTATTTGCACTTCATTCAATGAGAAATTTACTCCACTATTTTTTTTTTATATTATAAAATTAACCTAAAAACCCAAATTTTAATGAGGCTCAAAATTAAGTACCGTATTGCGGTGCCGTTTCTATTCTATCACATTAAGTACCCAAGAGGGACAACAGCGTATCATGGTCTAGAGACTTAGAGATGGTTTCTAAATGATGTCGTTTCTTAGTAACAACTTTCAATCATTTTCGCACGAGCTATCTTGCATACTGATTATAATGAAGCCACATGTTAATGTTAATCATTTGTTGTTAAAGAATTTGTTAGAGTGGTTAATTTATTGTCAGAGCCCAACGGTAGTTAGTTAATTATAATCCTCTCTCTCTCTCTCTCTAAAAGAATAGATCTTCTACATATTGATTGAGTAGTAATGACATTTTTCTTTACAGTTCTTTCACTGAGAAATTATCTCCACTTTTTCAAAAAATTTTACATTATATTAGGGCTTTGATTAGTGGCTCCTCTTCTTGAAAAGCTAGTACCACCACACCATCATTAACCGCTATTTCCCAAAACACCATAACTCCCTAATAATCACAACAACAATTATTGCTTCTCTCTAACATGTCAAATCTTATATCCATCAATCTCAATTAAAGTAACTACATTGCATGGAAGAATCAAATTGTCACAATTCTTAATGCTTATTCATTGATTGATCACATTTATGGTTCAATTTCTTGTCCAAATCATATTGATGAGCATGAAAATCTAACAGCTGCTATGAATCCATATTATCAAACTTGGAGAATCAGAGATAAGGCTCCCCTATCTTTGATAAATTCAACATTGACACCACAAGTTTTCTCTTTGGTTGTTGCAATTAACAATGCCCAAGAAGCTTAAAACACACAGTAATAGGGGTTCACTTTTACATCATGAGAAAAAAATTTCAATCTTATGCTAGAGTTGTAGAGTATTAAAATGTGTGTTTGGCACCATTTTTCTAAAACAGTGTTTTGAGAATAGAAAATACATATATGGTGTTTGGCATGAGGATGAATTTTTAAGAAAAAGTTAAACTTTGTGTGGGGTCCACTTTTTCAAAATATGGTAAAATACTATTTTGGTCTCTAAATTTTACTAAAAATTTGTGTTAGGTTCTAAAGACTTAGGTATTTATGTATTTAGAACTTTAATGTGTATTGTTGGCAAACCATGATCAAAACAATGTGTTTAGAAGTCTTTTAGTCTTGCTCAAAGTTGTATATTTTATGTAAAGTTGGAATCGAGCTAATGCAAAAGTTATTATGCATTTCGGCCTAGCTCGATCGATCGAAGCTTAGGCTTGATCGATTGAATCTCGGGCAGAATGCGTTTTTCTGTAGATTTCCAACTCAGCCCTAGTTGTTTAAAACGTTTAGGGTTTTCTAATTTGTCCTAAGTATAAAAGGCAAACCCTAGCCACGTTTTAGTGTTGGTCATTTTGCTGTTTGTGTAAATCTCTTGTGAGATCTAAAGGAGCTTTCCTTTACACAAACTTAGGGTTTTCAAGGAGGAGATTTTATCTACACCTTGATGATCAACTCGGTTGCTGCCATTGAAGCTTAAAGAAAACACAAGCGGGTGTGCTTGTATCTGGTGGTGAATCCAAGGAAGAAGGAGTCCGTGGATTCGAAGCTTGCACATGGTCGTGTCAGTAAGTTCTACTGGTGGGTAGCAATAAGAAGTCGAGTGTGGGGGCTTGTAAGTCTTATTGTATGAACTTCGATTCTTTCAAGATAGTGGATTCAAGTTTACCTTGAGGATAGCTAGGTCAAATCCTCCCCAGGTTTTTACCGGTTTGGTTTCCTAGGTGATCATAACTGTGTGTTATTTATCTTTCCGCTGCTTTACATGATATGATCTTTATGATTGTGATAACCTAGATTTGTTAAATTGGACTAAGTAACAACTTGGCTAATTACTTAGGTTAATTCAATTGTGTTTTAAGGGGTCTAAAAACTATCAATTTGTTTTTCATCTCTAAACTTTAAGAAGTTCATTTTTCGTCCTTAATCTATTGAAAAGTTCATATTTCATCCATAAACTACTAAAAATGTTTTATTTATGTCCTTAAACTTTACTAAAAGATTTTTTTACATCCTTAAACTATTGAAAAAAAAATTCTTTTTTCATCCTTATTTTTGTCCTTGTTGATGCCCACTTTTGACAAAAGGGTCAATGGTAGAAGAAGCCCAACAATATGAAAAAGATTAGGAGAGAATATAGTAAAGTAAAGACTAGCGGGCTAGAATGGTAGGAATAATGGTCAACAGGTCCACAAAAAATAATAAGTGGCCAGGAAGAAGCAAATGGGCCGAGGAAAGCCCAAGGAATGAAGATAGTATACCCATGGGAATAGTAGGAGGTAGAAAAGAAGTAAATGGGCCGGGGAAGCCCAAGAAATGAATTAGAAAATTCATCTGGCAGGCATAAAGGCCAATAATCCTGAAAGGTAATAGGAGGTAAGGATGTGGTAACTGGGCCAAGGAAGCCTAAAGAATTTAGCAAAAAACTCATGGGAGTGAAAGAGGAATGAAATGGGCTGAGGAAGCCCAAGGGACGAAATAAGCTGGCCCAGCAGGAATGCTGACCAATAAAGCCCAAAAGAAGAAAGAATGTAATAAATTAACAAGCAGGAGTTTTAGCCTGTATAGCCAGAGGTAACAACGAAGTAAAAGGATAAGTGATATCATTGCAGGAGCAATGTAGTGACATGGCAGGAGCACCGACTAGCCCATGAGCACAGGGAAGAATGGAACATGGGCCAAGCAAGGGGGAGAGAGCCTGTACCCAAGTAATGCCCAGTCCAAGGAGGAGATGGGATGCGGAGAATGAAAGCCCAAAGGCCAATGTGTCTTTCACGTTGCAAGAGTTAAACAGATACAAAAATGTACAACAGAATCAGATAAACCCAGAGGTAATGGCAAACGCGTGAAGGCCAAAAAAGCAATGGACTTAGACGGAAGTGGAGCATGCACACAAAGCTCAGGGCACCACCTACCTGTACCCAGCCAATACAGGAGAGGTGGGCCATGGATCAAAGGTATGAGAGGGTGTGGTCTGGCGGTGGGGAGAAGGAGGGAGCCTATTTTGGGGTTCCTGCTTAAACACTTTTGGGAGAAATGTTCTGTTGGGATGACATCTCACCCAAAAGAAGTAAACATAAGCTAGAATCACTAGATGCATGCCATAGAAGTAGGTAAGGGACATGTTTAACCCTTATCCGGATGAGAGTGTTAAGAGAGGTAAGAGACAAAACCAAAAAAAAAATTTTGTCTGGGAATGAAACGTGGTGCAACCTATGTAGTGTAATGGTAGTGGCTGAGTAGCCGACAGACTAGTGGATAGTCTTGGAAGGACACCCACAATGAGCCAAAAGTGATTAAGGGGTAAAAATGTTAAATCTTGTCATGATAGGCAATATAAAAGTCCATAGGCGTGAATAGTAAAAGGGGGGAATGGCAAACAAAAGAAAGAAATGTAGAAAGAAAAGAAAGCAAAGTAAACAAAGAAATAAAAAAGAAAGGAAAGATACATAAATCCCAGAAAAAGAAATATTAGTGATAGGAGCAAAAACATGCATCAATAGGCTACCTATTTCTCTCCCTCTCAATAAACCCATTCTCTGATAAACTAAGAATTTAAGTTTAAGCCATCTAGGTCATTTTTCCAAAGTGTGTAGCTTTTACGACAGGATTTTCCTCTGAGGTTACCCACATTGGAGATCGGTTCCCTTTTTGGGCTTGTGTCTGCTAAAGAGCTAAGTCCATTCCTTCGATAGATGAATCCTCTTTCTTTGTTTTGGTTGATCAATGACTAATTTGTTATCTTATTGCTAAACTTTTGGTTGTAACCTTGTTATTCGTAATTGTATTGATTTATCCTCCATTGCTGTGTTATTCATGTATTATTGTTATTAATAGAAATGCTTTAGTTATCTTGCTGCATCTGTTTCCTACTATAATATCTGTAATAGTCTTTCCTGCTGTGAGCACGTGGTACATTCCAAGATCCTCCCAGGATGCGTCTGTATTGGGATGGTCCAACTTACGCATAAGATGGCCTAAGGTGTATTTCAATTAGGCCAGTCCCAACTCTTCTACCTCAAAATCATGGGCCTTAGTATAGCAGGGGAAATTAAACCCAAAACACAAAAAAAAAAGGCCCACCATAGTCCCTATACTATTCAAAAAACTCTTTACAAAGTTTAGGGATAAAAAAAGAACTTTTTAAAATTTAGGAATGAAAAACAAACTTTTAATATAATTTAGAGACCAAAATAGTATTTTACCCTTCAAAATATTTACCATAATTCCACTAAGATCTGTTTTAAGAGTTGTTAAAATATTTACCATAATATTTTAACACTATATTTTGAAAACCATATTCAAAAACTCATTCTAATCACATGATTTAAAAGTGGGACTCACCATTTTTTAGGTTTTAAAAAACAAAGCAAAATTTGTTTCAAGTTCTGATACCTAATAGAAACTTAGTAAATGGGAGAGAGAGATCCACTAGGGCAAAAATAAGAATACATAACATTGAACATAATAAAATAAAAAATTGAAATATATTGTTCCAATTGTTCTTTTGGAAGTTTTCTGAAAAGTTAATCATAAGTTCCTTAGTTTAATATTGGTTGGAATGTATGAGATATGAATATATAAAATATGGCAAATTACAACATACCCACTTGTGGTTTGACCGAAATTTAAGTTGCTTACTTGTTATTTGAAATTTGACACTTTATCCACTTAAGATTAGCTCAGTTAGAGTTCTGTAACCCACATCTGTTAAAAATAAGGTTAAATATGTAATTTTGTTCTACTTTAATGTCATTCTCTTCATAAAACATAAAACACATAAAAAAAAACAAGACAAAACAAGATCAAAAGATGGGGGGGGGGGTGTTTATACTTAAGTTTTCTATTTTTAAAATACTCTTTTTTCGTCATGTGGTTTCTTCCAGGGAGGATTTACTAATGCTACAATAATCCAGCTGTGTGGAGAGATAAAGCAACTCTTCAAAGAGGTGAGCTCATTGTCACAGTGAGTGATTCTAGAGGTTTATGAAAAGTCTTTTCTCCAACCTCACTGTCAAAATCCATCATATCAAAGTTTGTTGTCAATGCCACTGGCATTTAGAATTGTATTGTTATGATGTTTATAGCTTCTTATTTGATATGATTAGCTTCTGTTTAGTTTCATGTTTGTTTGAAAAAATTGAGCATATATTCCTTCCTTTTGGGTTATATTGGTTTGAAATTGACAGTTTCAATGAGTATGTATTAAATATCAATACAATATGATTTGCTTCTTTGTTAATTGCAGGCCATCCACATTTGCACAAGTTGTGAAACTTAGGAGGTTAGCAAGTGGATGTTGAAATATAATTATTTGTTAGGAGGCATACAGCTTAGGTGCGAAAATAACATCAAGTGCTGAGTTTTGATTGTTTATTATGTAGGAATTGACTTGCTGATTCGATCAAGCTTATTAGAGAGGATCTTATTTTCATTAGTAACTTTAGACTAAAGTATGACTTTATCTCCCCTTTGTTTTGGTGGGTTTTGTGTGCATTTATTTGTTTGTTTTTTAATTTGGAGTGGAAGGCTTGGCAGTGAACGTATAGTGCTTGTAGAAAGATTCATCTCCAACATAAGGAAAGAAATTCTTTTGGCTGGAGCTTTGATGAATGGAATGTGGGAGAGAAGAGATTATCATGGTTCTTAATTTTTACAAAGCCCTCCCTTTTTTGTCTTATTTTGTCTTGTTTTTGTATGTGCTTTTTTTTTTTTTTTTTTTTTTTGTGTTGAGAAGAGAGAGACTTAAAAGTTAGCAAAATCACATATTTAGTCCTATTTTTAAAAGAGGTGGGTAACATAACTTTAACTGCCTCAGGTAGGTAAAGTGTCAAATTTTAAATTATAAGTAGGCAACTTAAATTTTGATCAAACTACAGGTGGGTAAGTTGTAATTGGTTTTATAAAAAAAATGAAGGTAAATCATGCTTTAGCAATTGGTACGGAATAATTTTGAGCACTTTTTGACTTTTGTTCACTTTAGACTCTAGAAGATGCTATATTTTTCCTTGCATCATCATTATTGGGAATTTGAGACTTTGTCTATTTTGATAAATATGATAGAATTTCATTTTATGACATTTATTCTATGATATGGTTCTATAATGACTGGTAAAACATGGAGATCTACATCGGTGGTTTATATTATGTAATTCCCATCTTCCCAAATCCTTCTCTCTCTCTCTCTCTCTCTCTCTCTCTCTCACTCATATAATGGTTCTTGGTTGGAGCCCATTGCCATCGAAAAGTGATGCCAAAGGTGAAAGGTCCCCAAATTGCACTGCTAGGTCATTGACTAAAAATGGAAAAAAGAAACCTCTTCTCTTATCATCTTTGAGATTAAATTATGAAGAGAATGCATTCAATTTGGGCCTGGTGTAAACCCCTCATTTTATACTCTCCAATAACAACATGCAATCAACATTTTATTAAACAATGAAATAGACCTACCACATACAATCACCACTTCTTAAAACCCAATTTCATAAATAAATTAATTAAAAGAAAGAAAACTACATGATGAAAATTTTCAGTTCCCACATGACTAAAGAACCAAGAGTTTCCAACCTCCAACCACCTTAGATATCGCTAGCATTTCTTTTTACGGCAATCTCAACGGTCTCTAGCAATTCCTCACTGCCTCTAATTCCTCTTCCTTGTCAGACTAATTGAGCACTGCACTCTACCACTGAGTCTGTAGGCAACTTGGATGAGTCACCACCTCTCCTCTCCAGCTTGGACTATGCCATTGAGTCTGATTCTGAGTTCTCCTTCACCTTCATCTCAAATGATCAAATAAATTACTCCTTGATGATGGCGAAAAATCAACAATAAGCTACATGGTTCTCATGTGCACGAAACAACACATGCACAACACGAAAAGAGAAGACTTCACAGAGAGCACCGGTGTGGTGCCAGTCAAGTACCCTCCGAAGGTCAAGTTAGAATTTCTCACAACTCTAGAGTGCCAAAGCGGGTAAATTATACGTACCTTGGTTAATGAGGGTATTGGAGCTTTTATAGTAGTAGAGGGTTGACATCTTTTCCTTGGTTCAGAAGTCCTTTCCTTATAGAAATCCTCATGATCATATTTTACGGAACCCTTTCCTTGTAGGAGTCTTTCTAAACGTGAGACGCAAGATATTTCCTTATATACCTATGCGTGGAGGCCAAGTTATATCAGATCCGTCAATCTTGTGTATGCCCTTCAGCTTGATGTTGTCAGCCTTTTATCTTTGCTTCAAGTTGACACCGTTAGCTTGGAGCGGTAGACTCCAAATATATATTACAGAATACAAGGCCGATGGATTTGTCTGGAACATTGCTCTATGCCTCTATATCAGTAAGTACATTTATATTTAAGTTGCCCCTTACTCCATATCTTGATCAGTCTAAGCTGATGGGTTATGGAGTTGAACTTTATTAATTAGTTTCTTTTTCTTAGGAGAGAGGGAGAATCAATTATGGGCTATTCCTCAAGCAGCCTTTACTTAATGCTTGGACGCGTGGCACAATCCAATTGGCTTTGCCTCTGGACGAGGGTGTCACTTCGTCTTCCGTGCCTATCATTCCCTATATATACCTCGCCTTTTCGTTCATTTTCCTCTATTTTACTACTATTGACTGTCAGAGTGAACCCGTCACTTGAGAAATCTTCACCCACATCCTCTGCTTTAACTCAAACCGTCATCTTCTAGGAATCTGTCAGCTTTACTTTGGCAAGTTACTCTTGCTCTTATTACTTTCTGTTTTCTATGTATTTTTTAGAAAGGCCGTCGAATTAGGTTCTTAGAATGCCTTTGTTGCTTATAGGTAGTCAGATGTCTAGAGAAGCGACGAGTGAACAGTCGTCAGTCCACGATGGAGCGGGCTACGACGAGGTCTTCCCGTTAGGTCACGAGCCTGAGGAGGGCTTCTCCTGGTTGTCAGAGAGGGAAACATCAGCCCAACCTTCTGATGAGGAATTGGAGAGTTATAGAGGGGAAGACGAAGGAGTGATGAGTAGTGAGGAAGATGAGAGAGTGATGTGCAATGAGGAAGATGAGGGGGAAGAAAGAGAGAGAGTGATGGGAACAACAATGACGGTGACGAGGATAATAGTGATAAAGAGGCTTTAGATAGCACCCCGAGAGCCCTTGGAGATGACCGCCCTTTCATTCTCCCCAGGATATGGACCGTTAATGAATTTTTGCCGACAATGTCAGAAAAAGTCTTTAAAACCTTATGAGACCGTTACCAGATATCGGATGATATCCCAATCCGTCTCCCTAGGAAATTTGAGAAGTGCTACTCGGGGAAGACTACGGATGTTAGCATGTATGATGCCATGTTTGCAGCAGGGTTGAGGCTGCCGCTAACAGCGCTTCACCGTCAGCTGGTTAATTTTTTAGGCTTGTCCGTCAGCCAAATCGCCCCTAATGCTTGGAGGATATTCATTGGGGCTGAGATTTTGTGGGATCGTTTGGGTGGTGGGAACCGTTAATTAACAATTGACGAGTTCTTTTGGTGCTATCGGCCTCAACATATAGTCTCGTCTTCAGGGGATATACCACTTCGTGGTGAGGAAAAAAGGGCTGAAGTTGGTATCTGACATACCCGACTCCAATAGAAATTGGAAGGGTAGATACTTTTTTGTAAAAGGGACGAACTGGGTGTGTCATCAGGAAGAATGGAAGACGATGCCCCATGGTTACTTTGACAAAACTTGGGCTTTTGTCAAAGATTCAGGTTAACCCCATCTGCCTTTTTCCTTTGTTTGTTTATTACAAACTTCTAACACCGTCTGTTTTCCTAATTTTCAGCTAGCATCCGTCCCCATATTACAGAGGAGCAGGAAGATTTCATCCGTCGGGTAACAGAGATCCCTTTGGATTAGAGAAAGTGTCGAGATCTCATTACACTCGACATTTTACACCTTTACTACGGAGGTCCATAGCCAACACCAATTGCTCGTCAGTTAAACGCTTATTCTCGTCGACGTAAGTATCCCTTAATTTCCCGTCGTCTTTGTATGCGTTTTCCTTTAGGTCGTCACTTGTGCATACTTGTCTTTTGCTCTTGTAGAAATGGAAGCAGCCAGATAGAGGGTGAGAGCAGCTGTTGCTTGTAAGAAAGAAGAAGAAAAAACTAAGGTGGAGGAGTCATCGTCGGCCCCTAAGGCCATTGGTAAGGGGGCAGCCAAAAGGAAGGTTGACGGGAAGGACGAGCGCTGGTCCAAAACGGCATCCGTAACTTCGGGAGAGAAGCTTCCTAAAAAGCCGTCGCCGCCAAAGCACGAGGCTGGTAAGGGGTTGATGACGACGCCCAGCCCGTCACTTAAGATTCTGAGCGTCGCCTTCTTACCTACAAGGATTATGCTGTTGAGATGCTTGAGTCCATTATCAAAGACAAAGATGCAGATCCTTGTGTTGGTCAGGCGACTAGTGAACTGGGGGATTCAGGCCTCTATGACCTTGCTCGGGTAAGAATCTTTCATTCTTTCTTTTACTTATCCATTTTCATACTAACCAACTGACGGCTGTTCTATCTCTTAGGCACTGGTTCGTATGAAGGCTTTACAGGTCAAGGGTGTTGCTAATGAAGGGGTGATTGCCCGTTAGGAAAAGCGTATTAAGAACCTGACCGACAAGCAAGATCAGTATAAGGACGCCCTTTGTACTCTTAACAAGGAGGTGAAGGAGTCGAAAGAGAAATTGGAAGAGGAAGGTCGTCAGAGGAAAAAAGATCAGGAAGCCAAAGAGACGGCGGAGAAGGAGTTGACAGCTTTATTGGGCCAGGTGGAGACGGCCAAGGTTGACGCTGTAAAAGAGTTTAAGGATTCGCTGGCATTCATTGATTCTTGAATATTATGGTGTGGGGTTTGAGGATTTCCTCAAATAGGTTAAATCCAATTACCCTCACCTGGATTTGGCGAAGGTTTCAATGGATGAGCCATTGCCAACAACTCTTGCAGGCGACGCCATTCCTGAGGGTGCTGGCGGTGCCACTGAATTAGAGCAGGATACTCAAGATAATAGTGTCATCCTTGCTCAACCTACCGTGAATCCTTCCGTCATTCCTCTAGCTCCGTCGGCCAATCCCCTTGTTGCCGACAACCCTTCATCTTAGGATGCCCCAGATCAGACCAAGGGCGACAGGACCCCACAAGACCTCCCGGCCTCATGAACTTAGGGTTTTTCTTTTGTAAAATTTATCTAATTTCTGGACAATGTTTTATGCCCTTTTGTTTATTTTTGGGCCCTGTTTGTAAAAACGTCATCTTATATATCTGTCGCTTTAAGCATATATGCGTTGCTCTTTACCTATATGCTCGTTCCTCGTGCTTGTATGATATGTTTTCATAAGTTAGAGACGAACCCGTCTGTCTGATAGGCTCGTCCACTTAAGGATGTTTACTTTGTAGACTTGATTTCTTGGCTTTTTACTGAGCCCGTTAGTTTAGTTAGATCCGTCTACCTTATAACCTCGTCCACTTTTATGGACTCATCTAACTTTTAGGATTGGCTAACAAACTTGTCTACTTTTGTGGACTTTATTATTAAGCTCGTCCGCTTTATGGTAATTTTATGAAGTTGTCAGCCTCAAATGACCTTGTCCACCTTATCAAGTAATGGATTTACCCACTTTGTGGACCAATGAACCCGTCCACTTTATGGACTTTGGTTTGTCCCTTTTGTGGACTTACTATTGAATTTATTCGCTTTATGGACATAATAAACTCGTCCATTTATAATATTTCATCTTTCTGGGATGAAGTCATCCACTTTACGGACTTTAATAAATTCGTCTTTTTTAATGATAACGATTGTTTACTTTTGTAGTAAACTCGTCTACTTTGTGGAGTCGTCCATTTTATGGACTTTAATAATGACTTTTTTTACTTAGTAGTAAACTTGTCTACTTTGTGGGGTTGTCCACTTTATGGACTCAATAATAACTTTGTTTACTTAGTAGTAAACTTGTCCACTTTGTGGGGTCGTCACTTTATGGACTTGATAATAACTTTGTTTACTTAGTAGTAAACTCGTCCACTTTGTGGAGTCGTCCACTTTATGGACTTGATAATAACTTTATTTACTTAGTAGTAAACTCGTCCACTTATGGACTTGGTAGTAAGCTTATCCACTTTATGGACTTAGTTGCAAACTTGTCTGCTTTATGGACTTGATAATATATTGTAAAAAAAACACATTAAGTCATATCTGAATGAAAAATCCTCTTATTATGATAAACCATGCATTCATAGAAAAAGTAGTTCTTAAAAAGAAGAAAATCTGCCCTTTGGGCTTAAAAAAGAGTTATTGTAGCAAAACCTAAAGTAAAATAGAAAGACTGAGGAGTATAGCTAAATTTAATTAAGGTATACTAAAAATAATGGGGTGCTGCCCTTCACACTATCCTTTTTACTGGTAGTACTTCCGCAGATGCTCGGCGTTCCATTGGTGGTGTAGCTTCCGTCCGTCCATTGTCTCCAGGTGGTAGGTGTCTTTCCTCTGCCATGACGTGACTTGGTAGGGTCCTTCCCAACTGGGGTCGAGCTTTCCTTGGGTAGGGTCTCTAATAGCGCCCATGACCTTCCTTAAAACGAGATCTCCGACTTGAAAGTCTCTGTGTCGGACCCAAGAGTTCTAGTGCTTAACCATGCGGTCCTGGTACCGTGCGAGTCTTTGTTATGCTGTTGCCCTAACTTCATCAACTAGATCAAGCTGTAGACATATAGCCTTATTGTTTTTTCTTTCGTCATGGTTATCTACCCTGTAGCTTGTGAGTCCGACCTCAGCTGGAATGACTGCTTCGCTTTTGTACGTTAGCCGAAATGGTGTTTCTCCTGTGAGCGTCCTCGCCGTTGTCCTATACGCCTATAGTATGCTTGTCAACTCTTCAGGCCATATACCCTTTACTCCCCCGAGCCGAGTCTTGATAATTTTAAGCAAGGATTAGTTTGTGACTTCAACTTGTCCATTCGCTTGAAGGTGGGCAGGGGAGGAGTAGTGATTTCTGATCCCTAACTGCGAGCAAAAATCTTGGAACGAGTGATTGTCGAATTTTTTCCCGTTGTCTGAGATTAAGACTTTAGGGATCCCAAACCTGCATATGATGGACTTCCAGACGAAGTTTCTCACGTTCCTCTTCGTAATGGTGGCTAAAACTTCAGCTTCCACCCATTTCGTGAAGTAGTCGATGCCTACTATCAGGAACTTCAACTGTCGCACCGTTATTGGGAACGACCCCATGATGTCTAACCCCCACTAAGCGAACGACCATGGGGCTATCATAGGGGTCAACTCTTTGGACGACTGTCGGATGATGTTGCTGAATCTTTGGCATTTGTTGCAGGCTTTGATATAAGTCTGAGCATCTTTTTGCATGGTGGGCTAGTAGTATCCTGCTCGAATCAGCTTGTGTGCTAACAATCGTGACCCTGAGTGGTTTCCGCAGATCCCTTCGTGGACTTCTCTCATAACATAATCTGCTTCTTCGGGTCCCAAACACCTGAGGTATGGGTGGAAGAAGCCTCTCTTATATAAGATGTCCTTCATCAAGATGAATCGCACTGCTTGGACCTTCAGCTTTCTTGCAACCTCCCTCTCGACTGTTAAGACGCCATTTTTCAAGTAAGAGATCAATGGCGTGGTCCAATTGCTTTTGGAACCTATCTCCTGCACATTGATGGTATCTATTAGTGGAGAAAACTAAACAAAAGAGAGTATGTTATCAAGGGTAGTCATATGTTCGGCTAAAGCTGCTTTGGCAAGGCGATCGACTTGCTTGTTCTCTCCTCTGGGGATCTGGATAATTTTGGCCTTCAGCTCGTCTACCCTTCTCCTTACTTGATCCAAATATCTCTTCATTATTTCGCCTTTGCACTTATAATCCCCGTTTACTTGGTTAGTGACGACCTGAAAGTTGCAGTAAAGAACCACTCTTGCGGCTCTTGCTGCTTTGGCGAGATCAAGCCCTACCACTAAAGTTTTGTACTCCGCTTCATTATTGGTGGTAGGGAAGTCGAAGCGAACCATACATTCGATCAAGTCTCCTTTAGGAGAGAGAAGTACGACACCTATGCCCCCGGCCTACCTGTTGGACGACCCATCTGTATGTATACTCCACTGCGGATATTCATCTGCCCTCTTGTCTTCCCCGTTGGTGAACTCTGCTATGAAGTCAGCGACGACCTGCCCTTTGATGGCGGTGTGTGGGCGATATTGAATGTCAAACTCACTTAACTCTATCGCCCATAGCGCTAACCGACCAGCAGCTTCAGGGTTGCTCATTGCCTGCCGTAAGGGTTTGTCGGTTAGGATGATTACCGTGTGGGCTTGGAAGTACGGCTTGAGTTTGCAGGCTACTGTAACTAAGGCAAAGGTGAGCTTTTCCATGGGTGGATACCTCTCCTCTGCACCACGAAATGCCCGGCTGGCATAGTACACGAGCTTTTGAACCTTGTCTTCTTCTTTGACCAAGGCCGTGTTGATGGCTGCCGTGGAGACAGCCAAATACAGGAAGATCTCTTCCCCCAATTGTGAAGGACTTAACAGCGGCGGGGAAGAGATGTAGGCCTTTAGCTCCTCAACTGCTTGCTAACACTTGGCAGTCCATTCAAAAGATTTCTTCAGCGTGCGAAAGAAAGGTAGACACTTATCCGTTGCTCTTGATACGAACCTGTTCAGGGTAGCTACTTTGCCGATTAAACTCTACACTTCTTTCACGTTTTTCGGGGATGCTATCATTACTATGGTTTTGATCTTGTCTAGGTTGGCCTCGATACCTCTTTGAGACACCATGAAGCCTAGGAATTTTCCCGCTGTCACCTCGAATGCATACTTACTCAAATTAAGCTTTATGTTGTAGGAGCGAAGGGTGCCGAATGTTTCCTCAAGATCTTTCAAATGGTCTTCTTCTCTTTGGCTTTTTACCAACATGTCATTGATGTAGACCTGAACATTCCTCCCGATTTGGTTCGCAAACATCTTGTTCTTGAGCCTTTGATACCTCGTGCCCGTGTTCTTAAGGCCGAATGGCATTACTTTGTAACAAAAAAGACCTTAGTTGGTAACAAATGAAGTCTTCTCCTGATCTGCTTCATCCATCTGGATCTGATTGTACCCTGAGAAGGCGTCCATGAAGCTCAATAGCTAGTGCTGAGCTGTAGGGTCTACCAGTACGTCGACTCGAGGAAGAGGGTAGCTATCCTTGGGGCATGCTTTATTCAGATCCATAAAGTTTACACACATCTTCCATTTCTTGTTGGCTTTCCTGACCATCACCACATTCGCTAGCCAATCGGGATAGTATACTTCCCTGATAAAGCCCACCTCTTGTAACTTGCCAACTTCTACTATTGCTCGGTCTCGCTCTTGGGCAAATACTCGCTTCTTCTGCCAGACGGGTGGAAAGGAAGGTGATACATTCAGCCTGTGTACTATGACTGACGGGTTGATTCCTGGCATGTCTTCATGACTCCAAGCAAACATGTCTTGATTCTCCTTAAGGAAGGCTACGAGCTCTTGGCGAACCGTTGGGCTGGCGAAAGTGCCAATCCTCGTGGTTCTGTCTGATTTGGAGCTATTGAGAGGTATCTCCTTGAGCCTTTCTATAGGTTCTGCCCTCGTCCACTGTTCCTCTATGCTCATGGTCTGTAGATGGTCGTCCATCTCCAGCATCGCAATGTAGCATTCGCGCGCAGCTACCTGATCTCCTCGTAATTCCCCTACTTTGTAATCCGTGGGGAATTTAATCATCAAGTGGTAGATTGAAGTTATGGCCTTCCATAAGTCAAGGGTTGGTCGTTCTATAATGGCATTGTAGGCAGAGGAGCAATCGACAATAAGGAATGTAACATCCCTAGTGATTTGCTGAAAATAGTCCCCAATTGTTACAGGCAATGTGACCGCTCCAAGGGGGTATACCTTTGTTCCTCCAAACCCGATGAGTGGAGTGTTGGTTGGAACTAGATGTTCTCTGTCGATCCGCATCTGTTGGAATGTCGGATAGTAGAGAATATCCATGGAACTTCCGTTGTTAACCAAAACCCGGTATGTGTTATAGTCTCCTACTCGGATACTCACAACGAGTGCGTTGTCATGCGGGTGGTGAAGGCATCGAGTATCTTCTTCCGAGAAACCAATAATTGGGTTATCGACCTATGGCATTTTTAGGACAACACCTGCCAGTTGAACGTTCTGAACCATTCTAAGGTAAGTCTTTCGAGCCTTCTTGGACGAGCCGGTGGTCGCCGTTCCTCCCACGATCATCCTTATGTCTCGTAGGGGTGGTTTGGGACGCTTATTGTCCCGTCAGGGGGCTTGCTCTTGAGGAGGCGAATCTGTTCTCTCCTTGCTAACGAACTTCTGTAACTTCCCTTGCTTGATAAGGGCTTTGATCTGCTATTTTGAGTCATAGCAGTCTGCCATGTCATGATCGTGATCACAGTGGAAACGGCAGTATCTTTCTCTAGGCTGTTTGTTGGGATCCCCCTTCAGCTTTCCAGGGAAGGTTAAGGCTCCTTCGTCCTTGATTTGCATTAGGACTTGGTCGATTGGGGCGGTTAGCGGGGTGAAGCTCGTAAACCTCCCCGCCGAGGGCTTATAGCGCCTGTCATCTCTTCTCTCTCCGGTTCTTGCCATCTTTTGCCCTCTATCCTGTCGCATGTCTTCTTGCCTCTCTCTCTTCCTAGGCTTTTCCTCTCAAGTCAGTAGTGCATTTTCGACATTCATGTACTTAGTGGCCCTGTAAAGTATGTCCGACATGATTTTTGGGTCGTTCTTGTATAAAGAAAACAAAAACTTACCCTTCTGCAACCCATTTGTGAGGGCTGCTACAAGTATCTTGTCGTCAACTTCATCGATCAAGAGCGCTTCTTTGTTAAAGCGGGCTTTGTAGGATCTCAGTGTCTCGTCCTCTCACTGCCTGATATTCATCAAACACGCAGTAGACTTCTTATACCTATGCCCCCCAATAAAGTGTGAAGTGAACTGGGCGCTTAGCTCCTTGAAAGTACTGATGGAGTTAGGTGTCAACCGACTGAACCAAATTCTTGTAGGACCCTTCAGCGTTGTAGGGAAGGCCCTACACATGATCTCGTCTGCTACTCCTTGAAGGTGCATCAAGGTCTTGAAAGTCTCTAGGTGATCGAGGGGGTCCTTGACTCCGTCGTAGCTTTCTATCTGTGGCATGCGAAGCTTCTGCAGTAGGGGGAAGGAGTTGACGGATGTGGTAAAAGGCAAGTCGGTTTGGTGGACCAGATCATCAAAATCACTGGACACTCGTCCTTTGAGGGCGCTCATCATAAGGTCCATCCGTTCCTTCATCATCTGCATCTCTAAGATAATGTGAGGGGGAGCCGTGTCTGTAGTGGAAGGACGGCTCATGTCTTGTCGCTCCGGTCTGCTCGAGGTGTGACTACCTTTCGGCCCCTCTCGGTCTCTCCTCTCAACACTGGTACCTTCTTTGTCTTCCTCTTGGGTACCCATAGCGGCGTTCTTCTACCGTAACTGTTCTTCAAGGTCCTGATTTTGTTTAGTGAGATGTTCCATTGCTGCCGTGAGGGTTTGGACCTGCCTCTCCAGGGCAATGGGTCGCGGCTCGTCTCCCTGAACATTGTTGTTAGTTGCAATTGAGCGAGTGAGTACCATGCAACTCTTTGTCCGGGAAGCAATAGGCTAAAGTGCGTGATTCCCACAGACGGTGCCAACTGATGATGTCGAAAAATCAATAGTAAGCTACACGGTCCTCACGTGCTCGAAACAACACCTGCACAACATGAAAAGAAAAGACCTCACAGAGAGCACCAGTGTGATGCCGGCCAAGTATCCTCCGAAGGTCAAGTTAGAATTTTTCACAACTCTAGAGTGCCAGAGCGGGTAAATTGTGCGTACCTTGGTTAATGAGGGTATTGGGGCTTTTATAGTAGTAGAGGGTTGATATCTTTTCCTTGGTTTAGAAGTCCTTTCCTTATAGGAATCCTCATGATCGTATTTTACGGAACCCTTTCCTTATAGGAGTCTTTCTAAATGTGGGACGCAAGATATTTCCTTGTATACCTATGTGTGGAGGCCAAGTTATATCAGATCCGTCAATCTTGTGTGCCTTTCAACTTAATGTCGTCACCCTTTTATCTTTGCTTCAAGTTGACACCGTCAGCTTGGAGCCGTAGACTCCAAATATATATTACGGAATACAAGGCTGATGGATTTGTCTGGAACATTGCTCTATGCCTCTATATTAGTAAGTACATTTATATTTTATCCTTATCACTCCCTATAGATTTGTTTTTCCTTTGCATTCACTTGCTTCACCTTCATCTCCAAAAAAATAAAATAAAATAAAATAAAATCTCAAGATGTTAAGGTCATTGCATTGGAGGTCTCTGGTGGTTGTAGGCTTCTGTTTCTTCGGTTGTGTGGGAGGTGAAATTTTTTAATTTATGATACTGGATTTTAAAAAGTAGTGATTGTGTGTGGTGACTCTATTTTGTTGTTTAGTGAAATGCTGATGTGTCATGTTATTATTGGAGGGTGTAAAAAATGGGTGTTTGTACTAGGTCTGGATTGAATGTATTCTTAATTAGGGATAAGTCTTTCAATGTTTTTGATTTGATTGAATAGTGATTGAGTTTGTGGGATTATATTTTAATTTACTTATTATTTGTCTACAGGTACATGTTCTATTTGTATATGGAAAAAGTTGTTAGGTCTATATGTTTTAATGTTGTCAAATGGGCCAAATTGTGTGTTTAGTCATGAGTTTTGACATGTCTTAAAATGATAATTGAAGATTAAGTTGAAGATGTAAAGGATACTTAGGAACAACTCAAGAAAAGTGAAATTTCAATGACCTCGACTTCATGCCTAACTCCACCTTGATTGCACTTGACTATAGCCTCGATTCGACCCGATTAATCGAAGCTTGAAAGTGAAGTTTCTATTTCCTCTTACTCCAGCAAATTAGCAAAAATAAAAAATACAAAAAGTTGAATAACTAGTTTGTTTCAAGCCTAAAAAGTTGAATAACTAGTTCGTTTCAAGCCTAATTTGAGCTCTACTTGTTGGGATATAAAAGGGACATTATAAGTCATCCCTAGAGATGATCTTAAAAAGCTCTATTTGTGAGAATAGGGTTGTGTAAAGTTTTTCTTAAATTCATCGTATCGAAAGGTTTCAAGTAGATCTGAAGATTAGTTGATGAAAAAGTTGAAGCTATAGCTCCAACCAAAGACTTGCTATTGTAAAGAAAACATTCAAGAGGTTCTTCAATTCAGTTAGAGGTTCTAGTTGTGATCATGAGTGCTTCATCCATGGAGGCACTTCATATAGTTAAGAAGTTCAGAGATTCTAGTGTAGTGAAAAGCTTTCTCTGTAAGCTTTCTACGAATAGTAGAGTCTAGGAAAATGTTTTTCCTAAAATTGTAAAAATTTCCCTTGCTATAGTAGATTTGTTTCATTGGTAAGTTTTTAATTTTCTCTAGTAGTTTTTATTTTGGGACAGTTTCCATTGGAAAGGTCCCCCCAGTGGTTTTATTTTCCCTCTTCTCTCAAATCGTGTTAGGAGGGCTTCTTGTACTGGACAATTCGAAGGTGGCTAGTTCCCAGTGGCGGAACCAGGAATTTATCTTTGGGGGGGCCATCTATAAATTTTTTTTTGCGTGTATGAAATCTAAAATAGTAATGTACAATACTACATAACTCAATATGTGCTATAAACAACAATTAAATACATGTTAATTTTTTTTGAAGTGCTAAATACATGTTAATATAGTAGTATATACTTTATATTTTAATCAAACTAATCAAGTACATTTATAAATTATAATGTCATACGGTATATAATATATTGATTATTATAATAACAAATAGGCGAAAAACACATTTTGGTCCCTACATTTTGACCCGATTTCCGTTTTGGTCCCTAAGTTTTTTTTTTTACCGCTTTTAGTCCCTCTCCAGAAAAACGGTTCCATTTTAGTCCCTGCCGTTACATCAGAAACGAATATTACTGACGTGGCAAACGGCAAAGTCAAAAAATAATAAACTAATGTCCACGTGCCTAAATTAATAATAAAAAATATTTTTTAATGCCACGTCAGCATCTAAATTAAAAAAAAAATTTAAAAACTCTCATAAAAAAAATCCTTAAATAAAAAAATTAATTTATTAATTCTAACTAAATAAAAAAAAATTAAAAACTCTCATAAAAAAAAAATCAAAAACAAATTTAAAACTAAACCCAGCAAGAACAAACTAAACCCAGCATAGAATAATTCGACCAGCAGAGGCTCATCTTCGCCGGTAAACAATTGGAGGACGGTCGTACCCTCGCCGACTACAACATCCAGAAAGAGTCAACGCTCCACCTCGTGTTGAGACTCCGTGGAGGCATGCAGATCTTTGTCAAAACCCTAACGGGAAAGATGATCACCTTGGAGGTAGAGAGCTCCGATACCATCGATAATGTCAAGGCCAAGATCCAAGACAAGGAAGGGATCCCTCCGGACCAGCAGAGGCTCATCTTCGCCGGAAAACAGTTAGAGGACGGTCGCACCCTCGCCGATTATAATATTCAGAAGGAATCGACTCTGCATTTGGTGTTGAGGCTCCGTGGAGGTATGCAGATATTCGTGAAGACTCTGACTGGGAAGACGATTACTCTGGAGGTGGAGAGTTCTGATACGATCGATAATGTGAAGGCGAAGATTCAGGATAAGGAGGGAATCCCTCCGGATCAGCAGAGGTTGATCTTTGCTGGTAAGCAATTGGAGGATGGGCGGACTCTAGCTGATTATAACATTCAGAAGGAGTCCATTCTTCACCTTGTTCTTCGACTTCGCGGTGGCCAGTAAAAGACTTTCTCTGAAAGAAGAAGGTTTAATGTGTTTGAATTGTGGCTTTCTTAATAAGTGTTGTTGTTGAAAGTTATTTTAAGAACTCTGTGTTGTGGTTTCATCAATGTATTTATAATATCTAATTTAAATAATAGTACCTTTGTTTGTTCAAATTTCTGTGTTTAGTTTGTTCTTGCTGGGTTTAGTTCTTTTTGGGTTTTTTTGTTCTTGCTGGGTTTAGTTTTAAATTTGTTTTTGATTTTTTTTTTTTTTTTGATGAGAGTTTTTAATTTTTTTTTATTTAGTTAGAATTAATAAATTAATTTTTTTATTTAAGGATTTTTTTTATGAGAGTTTTTAATTTTTTTTTTTTAATTTAGATGCTGATGTGGCATTAAAAAATATTTTTTATTATTAATTTAGGCCACGTGGATATTAGTTTATTATTTTTTGACTTTGCCGTTTGCCACGTCAGCAATATCCGTTTCTGATGTAACGGCATGGACTAAAATGGAACCGTATTTCTGGAGAGGGACTAAAAGCGGTAAAAAAAAAACTTAGGGACCAAAACGGGAATCGGGTCAAAATGTAGGGACCAAAATGTGTTTTTCGCTTAACAAATAATGTATTATAAGGAATATAAAAAAGAAAGCAGATGAAAAGTAAAGTAAAGAAATCAAAAGAAAACAAATGAAAAGTAAAGTAACACATACAAGAGCACTATACATGGGTGAGGGGGCCTACGGAAGATTCAAACTTGTCTTTCACTCTTTCTTGTTTAGTTTAGTCACACTGAACTTTTACATTTATGTTGTAAACACAAAATTGTAGTAGCATTAATATCACTTTTTCATCTACCAATTACTATTCATCAGATCAGTCATTTGTAATATTTTTTGTAAAATAGTTTGTATCTCTAGCATTATTTTTCTATTTAAATGAGAGTTATGTTTATTTTTAGACTTTCTTAAATATATATGTATATTATTGGGTATGGGGCCAAAATGATAAGGTTCTTTTAAAAATTTTCAAATTATTTATGATAATTCAAAAAAAAAATATTCATTCATTTTTTTCAAAAATTTGGGGGGGCCAAGGCCCCCTTCGGTCCTTGTGATGATTCCCATCTTGCATCCTGATCTTTATTTATACACGTGGCATTTTCTATCCAAAAAAGGAAGAAGAAGATTAATGCATATATGCCTGCCATCGTTTCATTGAGGAATTTACCTGAACTAATGTGCAATGAATTAATAAGACTAGTGGCAAGGAATAAGTTTATTTTTACAATAAATGCATTTATTGTAAAATCTGATGCGTAAAATTAAAGCTAAGTTCATAAACCCAAAATCTCCAAATTCTTGCACATTTTGGTATGAAATCTGCCCACCAAATGTCCTAGCAACTTGTTAAAAATACATTCTTTTATTTATTGTCTTTTCGATCCTGTTCCTGCATCAAAATCCCAAGTAGGCCCTCAGAAGAACGCATCAAACTGGAAGAACCACTTTGTTTCCGGTCTTTGAAAGAAGAATCTTCCCATCTAGCTCAATTAGCCCTCTTTCTTAGTGTAAGCCATGATCACTGGTACGGGGCTTTACAATATATTTGCGGCCATTGTGCCCTTATATTTTGCTATGCTATTAGGTTTTGCCTCGGTTAAGTGGTGGAAAATATTCACACCGGAGCAGTGCACAGGCATCAACCGCGTTGTGGCGTTGTTTGCGGTTCCATTACTTTGTTTCCACATTGTTGCCACCAACAACCCTTATATCATGAACTTTCGGTTCATCGCTGGAGACTCTCTTCAAAAAGTGGTCATTCTTGTAGCTCTCTTTCTATGGCAAGCTTTGAGCAAAAAGGGCAGCATTGAATGGACCATCACCATGTACTCACTCTCCACCCTCCCTAACAATCTCTTCATAGGAATACCTCTCATGACAGCCATGTACGGAGAGATCTCTAGAAGTCTTATGGTCCAGGTTGTGGTTCTTCAGGCTATTGTTTGGTATAATATCTCGCTCTGCTTGTTTGAGATCAGAGCTGCAAAGGTCCTCATTGCTGAGCAGTTTCCTGAGACTGCAAGTTCCATCGCCTCCTTCAAGGTTGAGTCCGACCTTATTTCGCTCAGTGGTCAAGACCCAATAGAGGCGGAGACTGAGATCAGTGACGACGGAAAGCTTCACGTGGTTTTGAGACGATCTTCGATTAATAGGTCCGTTGGAATGTATTCCCGTTCCAGCGTGGGTTCCCTTACCCAAAGACCGCAAGCATCAAACCCAGTCAATAGTGTAGAGATTTACTCAGTACAATCTACTCCACAAGAACCCTACCGTTCAATTTCAAGAAATTCAAGCTTTAGCCAAACAGATGGGAATTTTCTGCACCCTATGTTTGGATACATGGAGTCAATTCCAAAACATGGTTACACAAGGACCCGTGATCGATTTTCACCTTACGCATCACCAGATCATCTGATGCTTTTAGGGTCTACGCCTAGCAGTAATTATCGAAAGATGAAACATAGTTTCAGTGTTGGTGGTGGTGTTGGTGTTGGTGTTGGTGGTGGTGAAGTTCCTAATAACAAGCAGGGGCTTCACATGTTTGTTTGGAGCACAAGTTCTTCACCAGTTTATGATGTGCATAACAATGGCAGACATGCTTTCAGCACTACTAGTACTGCTCTTAAACATGATTCCACTACGCCAGGAGGTGAACTACCTTTTCTTTGTGATTTTTGTGAAATTAATATTGCTTTCGGACATTGATTCTATCAAATGATCAAAGTTCTTTACTCATGATCACATATCAAAGAGGAGTTTATCATCGATAATCAATTGAAACCTTTGAGGTATATATATGAGCTATCTGCAGGGAAAATCACCAGGGATAGGGAGCTTGATCTAGAGGAAGAGGCTAACTTCAAGGCAAGTAGGTTTCACAGGAAACAACTTCAGATGCCGCCCACAAGTGTCATAACTAGGCTTGTATTCATCATGGTTTGGAGGAAGCTTATAAGAAACCCTAGTACCTACGCAAGTGTTTTGGGTCTTATATGGTCCTTAATAGCATTCAGGTATTTAAGAAAATTTCAAATTAATGATTATCACACACCGATTATTGCATACTTATTGTATACACACTACCATAAATTAATACTATTAGATAATTTAGATTTATAGTTGTTCTTACAGGTTTATGAAATTCTTTGGTGTCTATTTTGCGCATTTTTCATTTTTTAAATAACCAATGGCAATGAATACTTCATTACAAAATATATATATATATATATATATATATATATATATATATATTTATATCTTTCCACTTCCAAATTCTTATATTTGTTCCACAGAATTATAGTTTTCGGTTTTGATTTAGGCAGTAGGCACCATATATTACAGCTCGATAATAAATATAGCTTTTTTTTTTCAAAAAGGAAAAAAAAAAAATATATATATATATATATAGCTTTGTTTTAGAGAAATAATTCATTTATTGCAAATCATTGCCGATACAATAAAATTAAATAATTGTGCTGGCTTCTGCTTATAGACTCTCAAGGCTGAGCATATACACTGTTCTCTCCAGCTAAGTTGTCATAGAGCATGTCAAATTTAATCCATTACAAGAAATATATCCGTTTGATGCACGGGTTAGTTCAATTTATATATCCTAGCTAGGAATTTACAAGTAGCATGGTTAATTTTTTTTTTTTTTTTAAATGTTAAATCATATGACCAAAGTCTAACATCAACACTTTCTCAAAAAAAGAAAAAGTATAACATCAACGGTTCTCAAAAACAAAGAAAAGAAAAAAAAAAGTCTAACATCAACGACAAATTTTCCGTCAAAACAGAAGACTATAAAAAAAAATAAAAAAAATTAAAGGTTAAAATCATTTAAAATAAATATTGAAATTTCCTTTAAAATTTAAAATTTTTTAGTAATAAAAATATAATTCAAATAATAATTTAAACTTATTGGAATTTTAGTAATAGAGTTTCATCCATAACAAAATTAATTAGTCTATTAGTTTTAGATTGGCCTGTTGTTTAATTTGGATGTAAAATAATATGTAAACTAAAGAAGGATTTTTCTATAATGTTATTGAAAATTTACAATAAAAAGATAGTATTTCAAGTTACATGGTAAAAGCAAGTAGGATTTTATCAAAATAATAATAATAATATTGCATAAACTTTTACTAATTGAGTTTTAACAGGAGTACTTTAATAATAAATCTCCTTTGATTTTTTATATTATAAGGAAAGATAATATAAAAAAGAAAAAAGATATAAACAGGCACTACAAAATACACGTTTTTAAGCCGCGTTTTTTAGTGATACACTTGGGGACAAACATAGCTTATAAAATCCAACTTTTATTACAATATATGATTAAATTTCTTAACTCTCTTGCATTTTTAGGTGTCACATTAAATTGCCAACAATCATAGATGGATCCATAACAATGATATCGAGCGCAGGCATGGGAATGGCTCAATTCAGTTTAGGTACCCTTTTGCAACTAATGCTTCACATTGCATACTGTTTCCCTTTTTTCTTTTTTCTTTTTCTTTTTCTTTTTTCCTTCCTTTTTTTTTTCCTTACTTTATTTTATTTTACAATTAAAAAAATAAAAAGAAATGTCCAAACTTAAGCTTTACACCATATTTTTTATTAGGTCTTAGATTTATAATTTTGTCAATTAATAAAGTCTTAAATTTATTATGAAATTATTTCAATTTGAAGTTTTTGTCAATATTTGTTATTCATTTTCGTTATTATGGGCAATAATAAAGCAAAGAAAAGCAGGAAATTATTAATTAAAACTTATTCATAAATCAATTTCCCAGCTATTGAAAGAGAGGGTAGAAAGAGAAAACCTCATTTGGCGCCCATTTGGTTGAGGTGATTTGGGGAAGGATGGAAAATGGGAGAGAAAAATATATAGGGGAGAAAATGGTAGTTTTGGTTGTTTGGTTGGAAGGGAAAAGTGATGATTTTGGCGGGGCTCGAGTGTTTTTTCTCTTAACTCACTAAAAATCAATCTCCCCCATTTGGGGAGAAAATAGAAGAGGAAATGGGGTAGATGGGAAATGACTCATTTACCTCTTTTTGTGTTTGTTTGTTTGGGTTTTTTTTTTTTTTTTTTAAATTACTTTTTATAAGCTATTAAAAATTTTGATTTATATAACAGAGGTATAAGAGTAAATTTATACAAATTACATTTCCTTACGTCTCATTTTTTCTTCTCAACCAAACAAGGAGTCTTCCTTCCCTCAAATAAACACACATGAGGAGAAACTAATTATTTTTTATCCCCCACTTTTTTTTCCAAAGACTATTTCTATCCCCCACTTTTTTTATCCCCTAACCAAATACTTAGTTGGAGTAAGGAAGCGATTTCCAGGGTTTTCCTTTTTGTTTTCCTGCTTCATTAATCATTAATGCCCTCAATAAAGAATGTGCTTATGGGATTCAAATTTAAATAGTTTCATAAATTTGTAACTTTAATCGACAAAGATAAGATCTAATCTAAGGAATAAAATCTAAACCTTTTTATGTCAATTCCTTTTTCTTTTCTTTTCTTTTTTTCAAGTAATGAACCAATTATATATTAATTGCTTTACCAGGTCTATTCATGGCTTTACAGCCAAAGTTCATTGCTAGTGGAAAACCCATGGCAGCGTTTACAATGGTTGTTAGGTTCTTGATCGGCCCTGGAGTAATTGCGGCAACCTCTTTAGCTGTTGGTCTTCGTGGAGTTCTTTTGCAAATTGTAATTGTTCAGGTACACCAACTAAAATTGAAAGGATTCTCAAAAAAAAAAAAATATATATATATATATATATATCGAAAGCGCGCATTCTCTGATATCGATATTAATTAATTAATTCAGTTAATATATGAACAAATAAACTCCGCAAAACCTTGACATTAATTAAACCTTCCATTCCACAATACTTCATTTAATTCTTTTAAAATTATGCTGTAGCATTGTTTATATCCAAAATTATGTTTAGACTTCTTTAGTTCATAACATTACTTCCCAAATGGAGGGATGTTTGAGCACTTGCATTAGTGCTTGTATAATAAAAAATAATATCGCATTTTAGCCAACCCAAGCCCAAAAATCACCCACTTCAAACCATACAAAGTTGTATAAAAATATATGGTTGCTATATTAACCACGTAGATATATGGTACTATGGTTTTTTATTCTTTCTTTATGTATTTTGAGAATAAAGGAAAATAGTAGATAATGATTTTTTTATTTTTTTTATTTGGAGAGAGAAAGATAATGGTTGTTATGTATGAAGAAAGAAAAACAATTAAAAAAAAATAGAAAAAAACTGATATTTTAAAATTATATAATCTTAATATGAGATGTTTTAAAAAATGAGTATGTAAAATAAATAAATAAAGTAAATTCTTATACTAAAATAGACAAAAATATTTGTATGAGCTAATGCGAATACTGATAAACTTTAAGAGAGGCTCTTGAAAATACCGGATGTGTTATAGTTACGTAAACAATTCTAAGAATAACAAACTTGCTATTTTCAACCTTTACCTCTTGTCACAGGCTGCTCTTCCCTTAGCAATTGTTCCCTTTGTGTATGCTAAGGAGTACGATGTTCATCCAGACATAATTAGCACTGCGTAAGTTTTTTTTGGATTTTTGTTAGTTAAGATTTAGAAGAAAATCTTATATAAGAAAATATGTGGGTATAGAGTAATGAATTAGAATGATAATAATAACCATAAGTTAATCCTGGTGTTACAATTTTTGCAGGGTTATTTTTGGATTGATCCTTGCCGTGCCCGTTACAATTATTTACTATGTACTTCTTGGGCTTTGAGTTCTGGTTAAATGTAAATCCAAGTTAGGCTGAGGAGGATGGACACCATCTGATTTGATTTCTCATTGTTGGACTCTACGTATTTGATTACTTTTGCTATCTTACCCAGTTATATGAATCAAAAAGTCTGTTACTAAACAAATTTTCACTGACCTTTTCACATAATTCTTTTCCTTTTGTTTTGTGGTGAATACGACTAAGAGGGTAAGTGAAATTTTCTATGACAATTTTGGTGTTTGTAGAATTACTAGGTAGAAAGTAGTCGTTGGCAAAGTTAAGATTTTTCTCAGTGAGGTGAACTCTGACTAAATATATAAAAGAAATATATATACATACACACATCGAATTAATATTGGTTTTTATTCATATTTCAAATCAATTATTCATTATAATTTTCCTGGATTAGTTTATGTTTTCTTGAATGTGTTGTATGATAAACCTTAACACTTTTTAATAATATAAATTCATTTTTAGGGGGTAACCTAATATGGAATATGAATTTTGAATCAAAAGTGTTGAGACTTCAATAATACTTCCAAGGGTAAGATTGATAATAACTTGGTCTTGGTGAGTTCTAAGTCAAATCCAGAAGGAAGTGTATTGATTGAAGATCTAAAAGAAAAAATAGATTAAAACTATACAAATTAATTGAAGATATATTATGATTTATTTAAGAAAAACAAATCAAATTGAGGAAAAAGAAAATATCATAAAAAATAAAGGTATTAGGATTACACAACATGCATGTCAAATAGTAATTTTAACAATTATGTTTTATAATTTAGTCAAATGATTTAACAATAAGATCACACAAGGATTAATGTACCTTGTAGCTCAACTATTTTCCAACAAAAACATTTAGGATTCAAGTCCACACTTTCCCAACTATCAAAAAATATATTTGCTATTAATTGGAAGGGTTTGGTTAACGGGTGCCTTTAATACATATTTTTATGGACTATTTTAGGAAAGTTTTGATACCGCTTCTATGAAAAATATAAAAAGAGGTAAAAAAAATTAATTACTTTTTTATTTTTCCATAAAATATTTTTAAAAATATTTCCTAAACCAATACCTTCATGGCATCCACCATTCAAGTATAAAAACATAGTTTTTTTTATGATATGACATACAAAATGTGATAGGCCACAAACTGAATGACCCCTTATGATAGAAATTAATTAATTAATTAGTCAAGTTATTAATTAATCAATTTATCATGCAAACGCGTGGTAGCACAAACAAATCACCAATAAACTAGTTATGCAGCGAAAAATAAATAACACGATGATTTGTTTACGAATGGGGAAAACCTAACGGCAAAAACCCCACCGGGTGATTTTTAGGTAACCACTCCCGAAACTCCACTATTATCACAACAAGCAGTTACAAGTAAAGGAATCTCAAGTACCTTACCAACCTACAATTGAACTCTTACCCCAATACCCAATTGGACTTATTCTGTAGTGACAGTTCCCCTTTCAGATGCATGACTCCCAAGTACGTGACTAACCAATTGCACGAATCTCAGTACGCGACTTCAATCACCAACTAAGAAGATTGTTGGTTGCAAAGTTCTTCAGTTCATCCACACGATGAAGATCAAAAAGATGCTTGGTCACAAAACCCTATGATGCACATACACAGCAACTTCTTCAAGAAAAAGTGATGAACTAGGGCAAGAATTTCGTCTCCGGTCACAATTTACTTGAACAGAGTTTGTTCAATGTTTATGCAACTTGTGAACTGTTTGACGACCCTTAAAACAATCCTTTTATATGTTTAGGGTTAGGAGAAAAGAAAACCCAAAGACATATTCACGGATCCCAAGAAAATCAAATTAAAATTCTGAAATTCTTAAACCTTGACAGATAGGAGGTGTCGAGCAGGTGTCGAGCACACCAGGTTTTGAACAGCTTTCTTAAGCTCGATAGATGCAGCTATCGAGCCAACTGTCGAGTTTTAATGAATTTGCACTATTAGCTTGTTTTCTTGGACAGACTTGAAGGTTTCAACACTTGATCTTGAAACATAGTTTCTTGAAGTATTTAAACACATCCTAAATCTACCCAGATATAAGTAAAATACGTTTTGTCAAAGGATAAGTCAATTATATAAAATAGTAACATATGTTCTTAACAAGTGAAACACATATGTCCTAACAAAATGTACTATGCATATCAAATATTTAAAAAGTATTGTATTGATTATGGTCTTTAATTGTAAGATATATAAATGTGGATCGTATGAATCATATGCATTGAATGATACATAGATATATGAATTTAAATTGGACTTTTTTCTTAAAATTTGTGTTTTAAATTAAGTTGAACAAGTTGTTGGACTTGTTTAACAAAAAATTATTTGGTGACTTGATTGAGCCCAATAAAATAACATGTACATGAGGTCTTTCTTATTTCCTTCTCTCTCATACAAACTTTTGACCACACTTAACACTTAACTTTCACACTTATGAATTTTTTTTTATATTTTGAATAAAGTATTAAATGATAATATGATTATCAAAAAAAAATTATTAAATGATAATATAATTAATTTTTTGTTATTAATAATATAAGTCCAAGAAACTTGAATGCCATAAAGAAATATAAAATACAAAAAGTGATAATAAACTTTGGAGATGACTATAAAAATTGATTAGAAGAGAAAATGTCAATGATGATATGATTTTTTTCAAATGGCATCAATAATTGTAACATTAACTTGGACTAAAGATGAAGTTGATTAGGAAAGATGTAAATATAATGAGAAAAACAATATTATTTTATCTTAAATGTTATGTATCATCACTTTTGAGTTTGACAAATTTAACCATGGATCGTATAAATATATTTAAAATTGATTTATTTAGTTAACTTTGTTAAATATTTTGTACAATTTTTTTTTTTGTTGAGAATTGTACAATTGATAACTTAATTAGTAACCCTCCCTTAAAAGTTACCATGGCTTTTGAGTGGAGTTATGGTGTGTCTTTATGTTAGAACCCCTTTGCCTCTCTCTTGTGTGTGTGTGTGTTTGTTTCTCAAAAAAATAAAAGGGTAATTGTCCCACATTACTTAAAAGAGAGTGTTGTGTGTAGTATAACTTGCCCCACCCTCCCTTAAAAGTTATCATGACTTTTGAGTGGAGTTGTGATGTGTCTTTGTGTTAAAACCCCTTTCCCTCTCCCTTGTGTGTGTATTTGTTTCTCAAAAAAATAATAATAATAACTTAATTAGTCATTAGTTGAATATATTTAAAACATATAATAAATATGCATTTTATATTTACATATCTGTAGGGACACGATTTTTAACGACCTAAGGATGACATTGGGTTCGTATGTAATGGGCCCGAACAATATAATTTGTAGAGAGTGGGCTTGAAAGGCTTGCCCTTGGTCGCCGGGCAGCAGTCTGGTCATGATTTTTATGGAAGCTCATACGGAGGTAGGTTTGGCCTGAATAGCTAAGCCTTACATCGATGTAGCTTAAAGGGTTTGAGTCCTCGGACTTAGTCCGAGGAGTATCACATTCTTCCCCTTCTTCTTTTCGTAGGATTTTTTTATCCCCCCCCCCCTCTTCTCCCCTGGCTTTCTTTCCCTTTTACACTCGCCTTTTCTTCTTCTCTCGTGTCCACGTGTAAGCTTTCCTTTTTGAGGTGTAGACTCGTCCTATCAATCCATACATCCCAGTGGTTGGGGGTGGTTGGGAAATGTTAAATAGCATGGTTTGAAGTATGGGACTGTCAGATGCGGGGCTCCATACTGCAGTGTTGGCAGCTTTCTCTCTTGTCCTGCCCTTGTACTGAGTCTGTCCTTTTCTTCAGGCGTTTTGTGAGGTGTTGAGCGTGAGATCGTCCTCGGCAATAGGGCTCCTCGGCCTGGGCTTTGGGCCGTGAATGTAAAATGGGTTGGGACCTCAGATTTCGAGCCCCACAATAGCCCCTCAAAATCCTACTGCCCAACCTTATGGTTGGGGAGGAGGGTTTTGATGATGTTAGGCCCAAACCATGACTTACCCAGCTCTATATTTCATTAATTGTCTGGGTTTCTTTGTTTGCGTGGGGGGCGCGCCAAATTGTGAGACATCCCTTTAGGTTTTCTCACGCGGCGTCCTCGACGTTTCAGTGTTCGAGGCACGCCATTAATATGTTCCCTTCACGAGATCATTCAAACCTTATGGTTGCAGATGGTGTTGGGAAATTGTACCAAGACCGTCTTATCTGTAGCACTTCTTGGAAACCTGCATGGATTAAATGCCACCGGTTTGCTCTCTATATAAATAGGATAGGGGTTACTCCCCTTGCATATAAACCCTTCGGCTCCCTTCAAAATCATAATCCTTCATCCATAATCACAGTCTCCATATCCAGTGCTATCCACCCTTAGTGCAATATGTTTGAGGCACGGGTGGGGGTGAAGGAACTACACCCGCCACAGAGGCACCGGACCCTTCCGAGACTTAAGGTGGTGCGGTTTGTACAGGGGAGACACAGACTTAAGATAATCTTCCGTTTGGATAAAGTGAGGATGGTATCTCTACCTCTTTCAGTCAAAATCTGAAGCAGGTTCTGGTCGCATCAGATTCTTGGTGTGTCTGAAGTAAGGTTTTCCGCCATCAGCGCCGTCTGCTCTATCGCAGGCGTGGTTAACATGGAGGCTCATCAACTTCCGGCTCCCTGCACCTTTTCTTCAACGGTGCTAGCCTCAAGTTGGGCTCCTTGCACCTTTTCTTCAACGGTGCTAGCCCCAAGTTGGGTTCTTTTGCTGCCTGAGTTATAGTCATGTAAAAGTATTGATGAATGGTCTCCTTAGACAACATTTTGGAATGGCAACATCTTTCTCCTCTGCACCTCTTCTTCGGCTTTTTCTTCACTCCCTTGTATCTTTTCTTTTCGCTTGTGTAATTAGTTTTTAGCATAAGCTTATTCAAGCTCTTTCATTGTACGTTGTACTATTTCTTTGTTCTGATAAAAGATGAATTCGTTTCCTTCTAAATACTTTTCTTTTCTGCGATAATTACTTTGTAAATGGGTATGCTACATGTGTATTTTCCTTTAATAATACTTAGGACAGGAAGCCTTGTAACAAAAAGCTATTAATTTGAACCTATTGAAACTATCAAATATAATAATATCAATCAATAGCAGATTAAACTTATGAGACTAACCGAGATAACAGTTGAGTGTACCGTGACGCGTGTGAGGTAGTTGCCCGAGAATGAGAAACCCCAAATAAACCATTCGAGAAGGTTGCCGAATAGTGTGGAACTTTGGCCGTGTTTTTTATAACAGCTGGCCTCTAATCCGAGGACCGAGGTATGATTATACCGGGTTGTGTCTAGAACTTGTATTCTTTCTTTTAAGTAGCTGGTTTCCACATAGGCTTGAGTCCGAGGACCATACAAGGCCTTGGTTCTGTCCAAAACTTGTATTTTTTCTCTTTAAGTAGTTAGTTTCCCCATAGGCTTGAGTCCGAGGACCATACAAGGCCTTGGTTCTGTCCAAAACTTGTATTTTTTCTCTTTAAGTAGTTGGTTTCCCCATAGGCTTGAGTCCGAGGACCATACAAGGCCTTGGTTCTGTCCAAAACTTGTATTTTTTTTCTCTTTAAGTAGTTGGTTTCCCCATAGGATTGAGTTCGAGGACCATATAAGGCCTTGGTTCTGTCCAAAACTTGTATTTTTTCTCTTTAAGTAGTTGATTTCCCCATAGGCTTGAGTCCGAGGACCATACAAGGCCTTGATTCTGTCCAAAACTTGTATTTTTTCTCTTTAAGTAGTTGTTTTCCCCATAGGCTTGAGTCCGAGGACCATACAAGGCCTTGGTTCTGTCTGAAACTTGTATTTTTTCTCTTTAAGTAGTTGGTTTCCCCATAAGCTTGAGTCCGAGGACCATACAAGGCCTTGGTTCTGTCCAAAACTTGTGTTCATTTATTTATTTATTTACTTTTCGAAGGTTAGCCCCTCGACCAAGATGGGGAGAGTTAGCTTGATGTTGGAAACCCCTAGAGCTTCCCGTGCCATTGGCACTGCGAGGCATAGCCCCTAGCGGAAATTTATGTCGGAACAAGAACAACATGTCACTGGAAATGGAGGAACCTTCGCAGATCTCTGCTTGAGAGAGGCCTAACTCCACCGCCACCCGTGTCAACGCACAAGCCTTTCCACAGACGGCGCCAATTGTAGGGACACGATTTTTAACGACCCAAGGATGACATTGGGTTCGTATGTAATGGGCCCGAGCAATATAATTTGTAAAGAGTGGGCTTGAAAGGCTTGCCCTTGGTCGCCGGGCAGCAGTCTGGTCATGATTTTTATGGAAGCTCATACGGAGGTAGGTTTGGCCTGAATAGCTAAGCCTTACATCAATGTAGCTTAAAGGGTTTGAGTCCTCGGACTTAGTCCGAGGAGTATCACATTCTTCCCCTTCTTCTTTTCGTAAGATTTTTTATCCCCCCCCCCCTCTTCTCCCCTGGCTTTCTTTCCCTTTTATACTCGCCTTTTCTTCTTCTCTCGTGTCCACGTGTAAGCTTTCCTTTTTGAGGTGTAGACTCATCCTATCAATCCATACATCCCAGTGGTTGGGGGTGGTTGGGAAAGGTTAAATAGCATGGTTTGGAGTATGGGCCTGTCAGATGCGGGGCTCCATACTACGGTGTTGGCAGCTTTCTCCCTTGTCCTGCCCATGTACTGAGTCTGTCCTTTTCTTCAGGCGTTTTGTGAGGTGTTGAGCGTGAGATCGTCCTCGGCAATAGGGCTCCTCGGCCTGGGCTTTGGGCCGTGAATGTAAAGTGGGCTGGGACCTCAGACTTCGGGCCCCACAATATCTGTAATAATTTTTTATAATTTATATTAAGTGTTTGTACATGTTACGATAACAATATGATAGAATATCATATACAATACAATATTTTCTCAAAAAATATATATATAATAAAATAAAATAACGATTTACGTTTGACAACTATATATGAAAATACTAACTAGTAACTACTATTATTATGTCCTCCATTGTCATTATTGCCCACATTTAAAAGCACTTCATCATTTTGATTGCCAAATGAATGCAACAACTACAAAATATTTTTAATTTGTAATTTGCCAATTCATCAAAAAATTGTATGCCAAATGTTATATATGCTAATACTCTTTTCAGTTTAAGGTATTTATAGCAAGAGCTTTAGATTTTAAGGTCTAATATCTATAATAAAACTAAACAGACCACATTTTTTTCCCAGCTCAAAATACTGTGAAGTATTTAGTGTTTGGCGTACTTATTCACTCATATTGGTATTTGTTAACTAAATTATAACAAACATTGATTTTTATCTTAAGCATTAGAGAGGTAGAAAAAAAATATTCTCTAGATCTCATATCATAATGTATTTTTGGATGTTCTAAAATATATTTATTTTCTAAATATAAATAATTTTTCTTACATACCATTTATTTTAGTTAGAAAATACAATACTCCTTTTTTTTATTAGTTTTGTTTGAATTTATATAAATTAAATGTACTTTTGGAAAGTTGATATTTATTTTTAAAAAACAAGTTAAATACAATTCCGTTCAAAAATTAAAATTTTTCTAAACAAGACTGTCAATATGAAATCACTTGCTTGTGTGTTTGTTTCTGACGGAATAGGTTGTCTCCATTGGAAACTGTAATATTAAAAGAAATAATAATAAAATTAAGTCAGGGTCCAAGTTCCCACAACAAGCTTTATTAAATAGAGACAGAATCTTGCTGCAACCGCGGATCACTCAAAATTGCTTAACTCATGTGCTTAAACGAGTACAGTGGCGACGAGTAAGGTTTATCTGCAGTAAATACAGACTCATCTTCATTTTTTCTTTATGAGTCAAAGTCATGCACACATATATAATGTAACGCATATTCATATATGTTTAAATCTCCCACTTATTTATTTATTAGTATTTTATAATAAAAACTCTGCAGAGTTTTGAGTTCCCACAACCGCACAGAAGAGGATCGAATTTTTCCTCTCTCACGACAACTTCTGATTTAAAAAGTAATTTCTTTCAGCGATGTTGACGAGGCTGTTCCTCGCTCTGGTTCCTAGCCCGCATTGTTATCAAATCCTTTTCAAACGAGTGGTGATATATGCACACCGCTTAAGATTCACAATTTTAAGCTAAAATTGTATTTAAAATTCACTTTTAAAATTATAATTAAAATCATATTTTCGTACACAATTTTATGTGCAATCAGAAGTGTATAATAAAATAATAAAAAATATGCTAGTATACACAATCTATTACACAAAATTTTACACATACTTGAAATGCACTATGCTCACGATTTCAGTGCATTTGGTATAAAAATGTGAGTAATAGGCAGTAACCTAATCAGATTTAGCCTTTTTAGACTCTAGTGTTGTTAACTAAAATAAAACCAATATATCAAACTGATAAAGAGGTTAAGGAGTTTCTTGTTCTGAATACTTTGAACAAGCAAATTAAAAGAGACCCTCTCTCTCTCTCTCTCTCTCTCTCTCTCTCCACTAGTTATATATGATCTCCAGTACGTACGTAGTTAAGCAAGCAATATGATTCGTGGTAAGGACATTTACGATGTGTTTGCGGCCATTGTGCCTCTATACGTTGCTATGCTATTAGCATATGGATCGGTGAGGTGGTGGAAAATCTTCACACCAGACCAGTGCTCTGGTATCAACCGATTTGTGGCTGTGTTTGCAGTTCCATTACTTTCCTTCCATTTCATTTCTTCCAACAATCCTTATGCCATGAACTATCGCTTCATTGCTGCTGATTGTCTCCAAAAAATGGTCATTCTTTCAGCTCTCTTTCTATGGCAAACATTTAGCAAAAATGGCTGCCTTGAGTGGATGATTACCCTCTTCTCTCTCTCCACTCTCCCCAACACTCTTGTCATGGGAATCCCACTCTTGAAGGCCATGTATGGAGATTTCTCAGGAGATCTCATGGTCCAGATTGTGGTTTTGCAGAGTATTATTTGGTATACTCTCATGCTTTTCTTGTTTGAGTTCAGAGGTGCAAAGCTACTCATTTCGGAGCAGTTTCCAGAGACTGCTGGCTCCATCACTTCTTTCAAGGTTGAGTCTGACGTTGTTTCACTCAACGGTCGTGACCCATTACTCGCTGATGCTGAGATCGGTGAGGATGGAAAACTTCACGTAGTTGTGAGAAGATCTGGTGCTGCATCAGCTTCATCATCTATGGTTTCCTCATTTAACAAGTCCCATGGCCATGGACTTGGACTAAGTTCCATGACTCCACGAGCATCCAATCTTACTGGTGTAGAGATCTACTCAGTACAGTCTTCCAGAGAGCCAACACCAAGAGCTTCAAGCTTCAACCAGACAGATTTCTATGCAATGTTTGCTAGTAGCAAAGCACCAAGTCCAAAACACAATTATGAGTCTTCAAAAGGAGCAACACCAAGGACTTCAAATTTTGATGATCATGATATGCAGCTTCTTAATAGTAATAACAAATTTGGGAAGAAAACTAGAGGAGGAGCGAGGAGTATGAGTGGTGAGTTGTTTAATGTTAATGGTACAGTTGCAGGGGGTAATTACCCTCCTCCAAACCCTATATTTTCAGGGTCTAGTACTAGTGGTGTCCAAAGGAAGAAGGAGATGGCTGTGCAGCCTAGCAAAGAGCTTCACATGTTTGTTTGGAGCTCAAGTGCTTCTCCAGTTTCCGAAGGCAATCTCAGACATGCAGTCAATCGAGCTGCCTCCACTGACTTTGGGGTCCTTGATCCTTCCAAAGCTGCCACTCAACTTCAGACCGCTGTTTCAAGAGGTAATTGAAATAATGTTTTGATGATTTTATTTTTATATAAAAAAAAAAACCAAAAAAAACAAAAAAAAAAACAGGATTTTCTGATTTCAAAGAGAGTGCCTATGGAGTGTATAAAATATAATAACAAGAGCGTAACAATAGTTTCCCTTATTTATATATGTGTAAATTAAATTTTAGTACATACTATTATCCAATTAATATATTCAGGACTTTCAACTTTCAACCGCATTTGTCTCTTTTTGATTATGAATTTGCATGCAATGCAAACTCACATCAACCGTTTCAGTTTAAGATGTACTACACTACATGCTATCGGTCAAACTTCTTTTACCATTTTCAAATGCTAAAAAATAGTAAAACACTTATCAGTGCATACATACAGCTTGTTCTTAAAATGCTAATCCTAGATTAATGGAAATTAATTTTATGAATGAATGAATGTGTTGTGTCTTTTAATTTTCATTACCTTTCACTGAGATAAAGGCATTCATGATGATTCAGGTGAAAATATCAGTCCAGCAAGCAAAATTAATGGGGACAAATCAGAGCTTGAAATAGAGGAAGGATTGAAGTTCCCAACAAATGGGTCACCTTACACAAGCCAGAAAAAAGTAGTGGATATGGAAGAAAGCGATGGAGCGAAGAAGCACCAAATGCCTCCCGCAAGTGTCATGACTAGGCTTGTACTTATCATGGTTTGGAGGAAGCTTATAAGAAACCCTAATACCTACTCAAGTCTTATCGGCCTTACATGGTCTCTCATTTCATACAGGTACCCCAATATAACTGAAATCTTGTTTTCAAAATTAAGTTTCAATCAATATATACGTGCATACAGAAAATTCTTAAGTACTTTCGAAACACAAAAAAATAGTGTTTTTATCTTTTTATATTCATAATGCACTCTACTATGAATTTAATAAATGGACTCCATCATAAATGTGAAAGGAGAAAGCATCATTTTTCGTATTTTAGAAGTATCTAAGAATTATTCCGTGTACTTTTTGGAAGTATCTAAGAATTATTCCGTATACTTTCGAAGCACAGAAAAATAGTGTTTCTCTCTTTTTATATTCATAATGTACTCCAATATGAATTTAATAAGTAGATTTCATCATGAATGTGAGAAGAGAGTACATCATTTTTCATATTTTGAAAGTATCTAAGAATTATTTTGAGTACACTATGTCTGATAATCACCACTGACATACATATTTATTGTCCTTGTCACTTGTCATCATCCTTAATTAAGAAAATTTTCCGGAGTTGCTTGTCTATCCATCTCGAGTGTTACTGCACATCTTTTTACTCTATTTTCTTTTATTTTATATTTGTAGGGTTATTAAATATTAAGGAACTGGTATATCACAACAAATTATGGTTGGTTCACGTCTAGGATGCATGGTTCAAGAAAATGATCTGCTTCATCATCTCATATACTTTGCTGTGTGGAATAATATAAATTACTCTAATTTGTTCTTAGGTATCACATCCAAATGCCAACTATCATTAAAGGATCCATTGCAATATTATCTGATGCAGGATTGGGAATGGCAATGTTCAGTCTAGGTACCTTCCTCAACTAAGTGACTCGTCACAAAGAATTTACTACGTTCTGAATCTTATGATTAATATATTGGGAAAAAAAAAATACTTAGCAGTAATTTCTTTCAAATGACGAATCTGGGTAATGTTTGATTAATTAGGTTTGTTCATGGCTTTACAACCAAAGATCATTGCTTGTGGAAATTCCGTGGCAGCATTTTCAATGGCTGTTAGGTTCTTAACTGGTCCAGCAGTAATTGCAGCAACCTCAATCGCTATTGGTCTTCGTGGGGTGCTTTTGCATGTTGCAATTGTTCAGGTATACCATCTAACTTTTGAAAGTATTTCCTCATCAAGAAATAAGGGAAGCTGATATATATGATTGAGGTAATTAGGTTGGGAGGACAGAATAGTGAGAGAATGAAAAATAATAGGAGGATGGAAATTTCAAAAAAAAAAATGAAAAGATTGATATTTTTCTTTGTTTATTTTATAGAAGAAATAAGAATTTTTTTTTAAAAGGTGAGAATATAGAAAATGTTCAAAAATTTCTTTTATTTAATTGGGAAGAAAAAAAAGAATTAATAATTTTGTATTAATCATTATTATGTCCTTATTAGTTTTTAATTATAAGAAATATTTTTAAATATATTTAATAGTAACTCAAATTTTATTTCAATTGGAGCAAAATTTTAAATGTGCTCTCCCTCCCTATTTTCTTCCTCCTTTCCCTTTATTTGAAGAATAAATTTTGTGGGCTTGGATGGAAAACCCAAAAAAAAAAAAAAAACCACCCATCCTTATTTTCCATGATCCGAATCTCAGCCCATTTTTTAATGTTATTTTAATAACGTTATTTGTATTTTATCGAAATACGTATAAGTGAAAAAGTGTGTGAAAATACGTGTAATGTTATCTAAACACTAAAAACTATTATTTAAAATACGCTACCAAACAACCTCTCAATTTCTCCTGCATCTTTCTTTCTCCATTTTTTTTTTTTATCTTCTCAAAAAAAAAAAAAAAATCTTTAAAGATAATCAAAGATAAGATTGCAGATTGCTTCACCTAGAATGATCAACTTTGACTTCATATCCGCAGGCTGCTCTTCCCCAGGGAATCGTTCCCTTTGTATTTGCCAAGGAGTACAATGTGCATGCCAACGTACTTAGCACTGCGTAAGTTTTCTGTTTTCTATAAAAATAAAAAATAAATAAATAAATAAATTCAGTTAGTTATTAGAACAAGCAAATGATGATAAAAAGTTGACATAAGTTTTGGTGTTATTTATTTATTTTTGCAGAGTTATTTTTGGAATGCTGGTTGCCTTGCCCATAACTGTTCTTTACTATGTGCTTCTTGGGCTGTAACTTGTGGACAGAAGTAAAGACAAGGGAAAGCAAATATAGTATTGTAAATCCAAATTAGGCTTATTATATGCAAATGTCCGGGGAAGAACAATGCCATTGGATTCAGTGCGTAACAATTATAATTTATAAGATCGTGACCATCCCTAGCTATATATGACCATTGGAATTGAAAATATAGCATCCATTTGCTTCGATCTTTAAGTTCTTTCGTCAAAGTTATTTGTTTTACTTTGCTTTTTACTCGGTTTATACAGTTAGATAGCGGAAGGTAATAGAATAGATAGTAGAAAGGAAGGCAGAAGGTTAAATTTGAATGTATTTCAATTTTTGCTACACCAATATCAATTATCAAAGAAGCTCAGATTTTTGCCTACATAGCTGGTTTAAGTTTTAATTTTATTTGTGGATTCCAGTTAGCTGAACTGGTAAAGTCTAGGTTAAAACTCTCTCAAAAAAAAAAAATTCTAATTTTATTCGTTTCAGTTTACTTTATTATTTATCCGACGTTCAGGCAGCAAACTAAAGAATCCTATGGTGAATACCAATTGACAAAACTGGATTTGAACCCCCAACTAGATTATTTGATCAAGTTATAATTTATTTGAAGCATATATATTAGCATATATATCTAGATATCTTAACCATAGTTATAATACCAAAATCTATAAACAATAATAATGAAAGTAGTAAAAGTACATAGATTTGGGAACGAAATGAAAAATCAATAAAATAAAAAATAAAAAATAAAAAACCTCTTTAATAAAGAATTCACTTTAAAAACCCGATCTCATAGAAAATTCATTAGAAGAAATGGTTATCGTTTACTTACAAAACTCTTGTACAACTTTATTGTAACATTAGCAAATGTCATGCTTAGATTATCTCACACTCACTAATCGGCAAAAGGAGACCTGTGAAGCCACCTATGGAAGCCTACAATGACATTTGCATAATTGCATACAAGTCATTTGATCATTACAAGTAACTAGGGGTGTTCAAACCAACCAGAGACCTGACCCACCCACCACACTCGACCAGATCCGACCAACGCGCTACCCAATCCAACTACTCCAACAGTTAGCAGCAGGTCCCCACCCTCAGAATCGAATTGGTGGGTTTGCCCCTCCAAAACCTGAGCCACCCGATCCAACCATGAAAACCAAATAATTCATCAATGTTTAATAGTTTTCCTATGAGAAATCAGTGGAGATCCACCAAATCCGCAAGATCTCCACCGACTCTGGTGAGATCTCTGCTAGATCTAGTGGAGATCTCATCAGATCTAGTGAGATTTCACCAAATTCAGTAAGCCCTCCACCAAATCTGGGTTGATTTTTCAGTTGCTTTGCCTTTGCTAGTTTCAACCGAAATGACCGGTGCCTAAAGTGTGACCTAACAAGTCCGATCCGACACCCTCACCGGTTAACTGCGAGTTTAAAAAATTTCCACTTGATTTGGTCGAGTCAATTGTAGGTTGGGCATAAACACAACCCGGACCGACCCATGGACACTCCTAGTTACAAGCTAGCATGAAAGTATTTAATAGCTGCACTAATCATCACAATTAAATAATTATAACCAAGATGACTAAACCATTAGATCATTTAGGCAATGGCCTAAGGCCCCAAATGGAAGTAGGTCCTCTAAAATAGAATATAATAATAATTAAAAAAAAAAAAAAAGAGTAAAGCCTCTCACCTAGAGGAAAATAAAAGAACATATTTTATTGGCCAAAAGAATGTCTTGTCAATCTTATAATGTAATTTTTTTTTTAATTAAGGCCCAAACTATAATGAATATATTTTCTTAAAATTATATTCTTTTCAAATGTTGTACATTCTATTAATAGGGTTTAATATGTTTGTGGTAGTTTAAGAGAGTAAAAATTTTCAAAATCTCAAAAAATTTACTCTTCCTTTTTATCTCTATCAAAATTAAAATTAAAATTAATAGTTTTCCGGGCAAAGTCATTACTAAAATTCATTATTCAATACTTGAAGTCCAATAGTGCCAAGAGACACAATGACCATCTTAGACATGATATTTATTATGATATTGATTATTTAAATTTATTTTTAGAATTAAAATTTTTTAAATAAATTTTATAAATAGATGAAAATAGTCCAATTAATGTATTAAGTTATGCAAAAAAGATAAATTATTTTTGTAATGCATGTATCACTTCTAAAATATTAACTACCAGTGCATATTACATTTGCGTATGGAGTTATTTGTATCTCAAAAAACAAGAAAAATATATATTTTTAAATGAAAAAAGATAAAATAATTAAAGGAAAAAAGAAAAAAAATAATTAATAGTTTTCCAAGTCATTATTGAAATTCATTGTTCAATACTTGAAGTCCAATAGTGCCAAGAGAGATGATGACCATCTTAGACATGATATTTGTAGAGACTGGGTTTGAGCACTATTCCTAAGGGATAAGTGAATTCAAGCCCAGCAAGCCCAATACAATAAATTTGTAGAGAGTGGGTAGAAGAATTGGGTTCTAATGAGTGTAACAACAGTTGAAGATGATTTAAAGAATGAATAAGTAAAACAAATATGGACTTGAGCAAGCAATTCAATCCTCGGCACTAGTCCGAGGAGCTTCAACTTATTATTTCTTGAGTGACAGTGACAATAGTTACAAAGTTAGTTTAGATTGCTACAGTATTTTCTCTGGTAAAATCTCCGATCCTTTTTCTCAGAACTCTTTCTTCCTTATATACTACTTTCCTTCATCTCCACCATACACATGCAAGTCAGATCTACTGTTGTTGGTCTTTGTCACATCAACCTCCTCCCAAAGCTCTTAGGTAGTAGTGTGAGTCTGAAAAGCAACTGCTCAGTTAACATTTCCACATTAATGCGGCCATAGTGTTAGTTGTGGAGCATTTAATGTGGAGGCAGCAGCTTTTCTTGGAATTACTCTTCCGCCATGCTCTAGTGTGCTTACTTGCTGTACTTATCTTTTTCCTTGGAGTGCTTTTGGAAGATTTTCTTTGCCGGTAAATCACTTTTCTTCTACCTTGGCTTTGGCTAGCTAAGGACAGAGTTGTCCTCGGTGCGGTTTCCTGGGTTGTCATGATCACCACTGTCTTCTTCATATGCGATTATGGGTCTTGGCATAGACCTCAAGCCCAGTACAAAATGTGGATGTATATCACTGGGCTCTATGACCCCACAATATTTATTCTAATACTAATTATTTAGATTTATTTTAAAATTAAATTTTTTAAAATACATTTTATAAATAGATGAAAATACTTCTAATATATTAACTACCAATGCAAATTACATTTGCGTATGAAGAAGTTATTTGTATCTCAAAAAAACAAGAAAAAAAATATTTTTAAATGAAAAAAAGATAAAAATAAATAAATATTATTCAATTAATATATAAAATAAGAGAAGTCTCCACTAAAAATTTTCAGCTTAGACTCTAAAATGTGTTATGCTAGTCCTTGGTTCTAGACCCTATTATTGCAAATTGCAAATTTGAGCAAGATTTGAAATGAATCTATTTCAAATTGAGTTGAGGCATTTGACAAAAATGACGTCATTTAGAATTTATAAGTTTTTTTTTTAAAAAAAAATTCTTTTATATTTAACATACTCTACGCATATGAAAAATCCTCATTGTGGCCATATTTTGCATGAAAGGCATTTAACATACCAATAACACGGTTAATATTTCATGATTTTAGTATGATCATCATGATATTAGTACAAAGAAATTAATTCAATTGAGAATAAAATTGCTAAAAACATACAAAGTATCAAATTGATGACTTTACAAAAAAAAAATGTTTAACAAAAACCACTATTGAGATATTGGAAAAAACTAATAATTATTCACATGATATAAATTATAAGAAAAGTCCCCGCCTTATACCTCAAAATATATTAAATTATAACTTCAGTATTTGATTATACAAGAAAAAGGAAATAGTTTTTGTTATAGATTCTCTCATGTGCTAGGGTTATATATGGGTACGAAAAAGATTGGCAGTACAAATCTTTATTTTTATAACTCAACATTCACCCCTGTCATATTGTCATTCACTGTATTAGTATAATATTTCTTTTTATGAATAATCATTTTTTTAATAAACAAAAAATATATTTATCATATTAAAAAGTTTAAAAATTGCAATCAGATCGCAACAAACGTCATTGTCGGTAGAATAATAAACTTGGATGCAGCATTATCAATAGAAAAAATTAAGAAAAATAATTAAACAAACATTATGGGTTTTGGATTTATTAAATTTACTTGCACGTGAATGACTGGATATATATATAGACAAATATGAATGACTGAATTTCAAATAACTTGTAAACAGAAGTGGAGGTTGAAAGAAAAGGGTAGCTTCAATGCATTGTTCTAAACCTCCTTACCTTTTTAAAAGCATTACTTAACGGGATCTTCACCCTATGCAATAAATATATATGTACTACAACGTTAAAGCATGTGACCTACAGCTGTTCCAAAAGGAGCTGTTCTTCAAGTAAAAATTGAATTTAATTTGTCATTAAACTGTTGTTGCACATATGGTGTTTGACAACAAAATTGGCTTCTTCTTTTTTTCCAGAAGAAACAAATTGGCTTTTTTTCTATCCTACTATTTTCCTAGAGACACGCAATTATACCAAGCATGTTACTATGTTCCAAAATGTTGATGTTAATATCTAGCTCTAAAAGGGAGGTTATAATTCTAGTAAATGATAAAGAATAATGATAGTTACACACCCACCATACATTATACATATATTATTATATGGACTGAAATTGTGTTTCAAAAGCACGATTTCAAAAATTAATATCTATAATGTATGCATTAAGAAGTGAGTAATAATATTTTTCACATTGATTACACTAAGTATTTGTTTTATTGCCAAAAATTTTAGAACTGAATTAGCACCACAAGAAAGAGTTTGAACGGTAAAATTAACGGTATTTATTTCTATTCGCTTTATTGCCAAGTCATTAATTGCTGTCTATTCTGGTCATCAGTGGGGCTACCAAAAGAGAGGGTTTTTGTTTGTAAAGATTAGATTTGTAGTTCTTTGCCTGTGCACTGCACATGAAGGTCTTCTTAGTTCCTGTCATATCTGTTAGACATTTCTTCAATAAACATTGAAAACACAACAGTTCCTGTAAATCCTAGAGCAGACAACATGCATGCATTGTCTACAAGAAATGTACCCCATCATGTGACTTTCTCTCTCTCTATCTTGCCCAGCGTCTGTGAATCTAGGATAATTACTACTACTACTGTATATTTTGAGTATCAAAACAAAGTGTGGTCCATTTAATTCTATAGTATTTTATTTACATGCGAATAAGTCAACCAGTTCCATTGACCGTTCCCATTAATGTCACTCCCATGCATTGAAACTTGAAATCTTTAAGTCAAAGTAATGCATGTTGGACCTTTCAATGACTCCTCCAACCTTTTACAAATAAATAAATAAAAATAGTTAGAAAAATCAGATATGATGAAACACTTATTTTGATATAAAAATGAGGACAGTTGTAAAACTCTTTTTACATGTATCAATATAACTATTTTTTGTTTCTGTGTCACGGTGAGTCTCTGACTATATTGATCCCAAAATCGCTCGTTGTTTGTGAAAGATTTAAAAATTGCTACTTGCTCCATGGTAAAAACAGTTCTGCTGTCACATAATAATTAATTAATGTTGTTTGTTACAATCAAACTCTTCTCTGTTAAACATTGCACTAATAGCATGGTTAGTAATATACATTACAGGATATATATTCCATATAAAATACATATGCATTTCATTCGGTTCAAAGTTTTTAAAATATGGCATGAAAAATTGCGAAAGAAAATAGATAAACGTACACACAAGTATATTATACAAATATATTTGATGTGAGACTCATAACATACTCAATTAATATCCAATCAATTTAGGGTATCACAATCTCCTTCACTTAAATTCTTATCGTACTCGTTAGAACTTACTTTATGAGACAATGTCTCCAAGCCTACGTGGCATTATCAGGTTGGCTTTGATACTATTTGGATTGAAAAATAAGTTTAAAACACAATAATCAAACCGCTAAGCATACAATAATAGCTTGTTTAGGAAAGGAGGAAAAAAACAATGGAAATTTTTATTATTAAAAAAATTCTGAAACTAGGGTAATAAAAATAAATAAATAAATAAAAAACCACGTCATTCATAACAATTAGGGTTTGATTCAATAAGAAGTTTGTTCATGTTTATTTGTCTATAAACAAACTAAGTTTAAAGTTTAGTTTTAGTTTTAGTTTTGTTTAATAAATGAGTCAAGCCTAAGCAAAAATACATCGTTAATGAACATACTCATGAACATTAAGGCTTGATACAAAACAAGCCAAGTTTAGGGTCATTTATAGGCATTGTAATAAGCTTGATATGAGCTTGACAAATAAACTCATATCTTACTAAAACTTTAATTAAATAGGAGTTGAGATTTGAGACTACATGTCCAAACCAAATAAACTTGGTAATAAGCTTGATATAAGTTTGACAAATAAACTGTTATCTTACTTGGACTTTAACTAAATAAGAGTTGATACTACTTATTCAAACCAAATAGGTTTGACAATAAGCTTGAAATAGACTTGATAATATATTTATGTTAGATCTCAAGCTCAAAAGCTTGATATTGAACTCGAGCTCAACTTGACTAACAAGTCAAACCAAGCTCAAACTTTTAGACTCTTTGACGATTTATAGGCTTGTTTTATTAAACCAAGCTCAAACATTCGCTACTCAACAAAACTCATCTTGTTTATGCTACTAATCAACAAAACTCAATTGAGTAGCGTTGAACTAGATTCATCCAACAAAAACTCCAGGACCGGATGGTATGTCTGCTATCTTTTTTCAAAATTATTGGGGTATTGTTGGTAAAGATGTGATATGCATGATCTTAAATGTTCTTAACTCTAATATGTCTATGGCTGAAATTAATAAAACAAACATCACTTTGGTGCCAAAAATAAAAAACCCCACAAAGATGACAGATTTTAGACCTATTAGTCTTTGTAATGTTGTTTATAAACTCATATCTAATGTGTTAGTCAATCGTCTTAAAGTGATCCTTCCTCAGATTATATCTGAAAATCAGAGTGCATTTCTTTCTGGAAGACTTATTACCGACAATGTGCTTGTTGCTTTTGAACTTATGCATTATCTTGAACACAAAAAGGAAGGTAAAGACAGTTTTGTAGCAATTAAGTTACATATGAGTAAAGCTTATGATAGGATGGAGTGGGGTTTTATTAAATTAGTGATGGTTAAAATGGGCTTTCATGAGAAATGGGTAGAGTTGATCATGCATTGTATTACTTCTGTATCTTACTCTATCCTAGTAAATGGGGTTGCTTATGGTGATATTACTCCAACGAGGGGTCTCCGTCAAGGAGACCCTATTTCGCCTTATATTTTTCTTTTATGTGCAGATGGCTTTTCCTCTCTTATTAATGATGCTGCCAGAAATCACAGAATAAGTGGAGTTTCTATATGTAGAGGTTGTCCCAAGATTACTCATCTATTTTTTGCAGACAACAGTCTTTTATTTTGTAAAGCAAATGATCAAGAATGCCAGAATCTTATCAATATTCTCCAATTATATGAAGCTGCTTCGGGACAGAAGATTAATGTGGATAAATCTTCAGTCTTTTTTAGCAATAATACCCCGGATGATAGAAGAAGTGAAGCAGGGGTGGAGGCAAAGGGGGGCGAGGGGGGGGACCTGCCCCCCCCCCCCCCCTCCCTTAACTCCTAAAATTTTCATGTGTATGTAACCTTAATTCTTAAGGAGTTCCACGCATAGAGAAAAAAACAAAAAAAAGGACTCCCACTTGGTTGAAACAAAGTAGCTCTGACACAAAAAAAAAAAAAAAGTTTTCTCAAACATCAAATCTACCACCTTATCACCTATTTTACTGTTCTTGTAGGTAGCTTTTGTCTTGTCCCAAGTTTGACACCTATTTCACAATTTTTTTCCTTTCTATTATTTTTTTCACCATTTTCACTATTAATGATACTCTTTACAGTATTTTATTGTCGATTGATGCTAGAGATACTACAAATTTTACTACTTATATCTTACAAATTGATATGTCACCAACTACAAAAAATAATTTCAAACATTTATTCATTATATATTGTTTAAGTAATACTAATAACATTTTTACCACATCAATTTGTAAACATTTTGTTGTAAATCTTGTAGTATGAATTAATTATTTTTTAAAATTTATTTTAATAATATGAAATATATTTATTTTCTTACAATTGTTTATTTATTTTGTTATTATTATCGATTAATATTTTTTAGATCAATTTCACTTTAAATAATATCTTTTAATTTTGCCCATTCTGAGCTAAAATTCTGGCTCCGCCACTGAAGTGAAGTGTAAAAATATGTTAGGGCCTATGCAAGATACCCGCCATAAAAAATACCTTGGATTATCCTCAATTATTGGCAAGTCAAAAGTTGAAATTTTTGCTGAAATTAAAGAGAGGGTGGGGAGAAAATTATCGGAGTGGAAGGAAAAAATGCTATCAGTGGGAGGCCAAGAGGTCCTTATTAAAGCCGTTGCTCAAGCAATTCCAACATACACGATGAGTTGTTTCTAGATCCCGAAAAGCCTTTGTGATGAGATGGAAGCAATGATGAGGAAATTTTGGTGGGGTCAAAGGGGTCAAGAATCTAAAATTGCTTGGGTGAGTTAGAAGGAATTGTGTAAGTCTAAGTTGAGTGGTGGAATGGGGTTCAGAAATCTTCAGGCTTTCAACCTTGCTATGCTAGCTAAGCAAGGTTGGAGGTTGATTTCGAATCCTAACTCTCTGGTGGCCCAAATTTTTAAAGCAAGATATTATTCGCATGGTGATGTTTTTCACGCTAAGCTTGGATCCAGCCCTTCTTATACTTGGAGGAGCATTTGGGTTGGAAGTTGTGAAAAGAGGCACTCGATGGCGAGTTGGCAATGGTGAGAAGATTCTTATTTGGGAGGATAAATGGCTACCGACTCCAACAACATACAAAATTATCTCCCCCCCGAAGTCTTTTAATGATTACCCTAGGGTCTCGATGCTTATTGATAGAGATACTAGGAGGTGGAAAGGTGATGTAGTGAGATCTCTATTCTTGCCTTTTGAAGAAAGGACTATTCTAAATATTCCCCTTTGCCATAGCCTTCCAGGAGACCAGATTATATGGGTGGGTAATAGAAATGGAGAATTCAGTGTAAGAAGTGCGTATTATATTGTTGTTGGGGTGCTTGATACTTTGGAGGTAGGCAAATGTTCTGCCGGTGATTCTAGAAGTCCTCTATGGAAAAAACTATGGCACCTAAACATTCCTCCCAAGGTACGTATTTTTGCTTGGAGAATGTGTATGAATGCTCTTCCTACTTTTGTGAATCTACAAAAGAGAGGTGTTGATATTTGTGATGTTTGCCCGGCTTGTGGTATGGAGCCTGAAACGAATTGTCATGTCTTTGTGAAATGTGAAATGGCTAAGAGGGTTTGGAGTTGTTGGCTGGACTGTCCGATTTTGTTGTTGAATGTAAATAGAAATATTGTAGATATTGCTATGGAGATTTTGGAATTTGGTTCATCCAGTGACTTGGAGATTTTCTTTGGGACTACATGGGCAATTTGGTACAATAGAAATAGAATTGTGTATGAGTCCTCAAGTCAAATCCCTGATCATATTTGGGGTTTTGCAAAGAAATATATTTTTGAATTCAAAAGTGCTTCAACAGCTTGTGCTCAAAGTTTGTCTCGGTTAGAAGGAAAGTGGTTAGCGCCTCCTCCAGGCGTATTCAAGATCAATGTTGATGGTGCTACTTCGGATGGTGAAAAGAACTCTAGTGTGGGAGCTGTTATAAGAGATTCAACTGGTAATATTGTTGCTGCTTGCTGTAAATATCTTCAGGGTCAATACTTAGTGGAGGAAGTTGAAGCTTTGGCTATGGAATGTGGTCTCCTTCTTGCCAAGGAGCAAAAGCTTTCCCAAATTATTTTGGAATCTGATGCTCTAACAGCGGTCAATAGTGTTTTAGCAGCTGGAAATGGTGGCTGTCTTGGCCATATTTATCGAGGAATTCTTAGTCTGCTTGCTTCTTTTAGTAGCTAGAAAATCAAGCATGTGAAAAGAGAATACAACAAGACAGCTCACGAGTTGGCTCAGTATGGGAGGCAGAAGGAATCATCTCAAGTTTGGAAAGGAGTTTGTCCTACTTTGCTGATTCAAATTGTACAGGAAGACAGTTTGTAATCCGTTAATTGCCTCGAGCTTTTCTCTCCTGGCTTTGTTGTACTTTCTTTTCTTCTTGGCAATGATTTTCAGCAGTTTGCTTTGCGTTCAAAAAAACACTCAACTTGTTTACAATCAAAACTCAGCTTGTTTACAATCGTATCTAGAACCTCTATTCTTTTTTCTTTTTCTTTCTTTTTAATCTTATTTTTTAATCCTTAATAATAATAATGTTGTATAACAATGATTCTTTGCCAATCCTTTCCCATTCAACCCTCAAATAATGTTACTTTCCTTCATTCCATTCCTTCAGAAGATTCAAAAAGGAAGATAAATAATTAAATATCATAACCTCTCTCAAATCTCCCGAAAGGAGTATGACATTTTTTTTTTCTATCCCATTCCAATCAACCCATTATAAACTCTGGCAACCTTTCTGGAGATTCTTCCTCAATTAAATTCTTCTACACTAATTGCCTTTATATGATTATTATGAAATTCCTGAATTGTATTGGCTACAGTTTATTCGCCAAAAATAAAACAAATAAAAGGAACGAACTGTCAAATACACAAACAAAAATATAATAAAAATCCTGATAAAATTATATCGAACTAAAGAATCCTCCACACCATCCATATGTACAATGTTGAGTTTGCAGTCAGGACATCAAAAAAGCACTCCACATAACCTGCAAAAGCCCTTTAAGCCGGAATAACAATATAGACTAAACAGACTAAAATTAATGTTAACTGTAGCACCCAAGCAGCCTATAAACAGAGACTCATGAAAGAAAGAGCCCTATTCTAAAAATTCAGAAAGGTTAAGTGGAAAAAAAATTAATAAAAAACTCAAGTTAATGAACCATCTTCAGATTAATCTTCTAACCAAAGTTAAGTATTTTGTTAGACTGATTCCCTGCCATAATTGCCATCATGTTTGTTGCCATTTTCTTTGCTCAGTCTAGATACTGGTACAGAAGAGGCTTGTCGGGGAGATGTTTTGCTGGTTTTCTGCCTCAGATTAAGGTAAGTGTAAACAGACATACCAGCAATTGCTGTGAATGCTCCACAAATACTAGTATATCCTTGATTTGAACCAAAGACATAGTAGTTCCCAAGAAGAAGAATACAAGTTTTAAACTGACCAAGAACAACATGGGTAATGGCAGATGTAGCCCTGTAAATTAAGAAAGAAAATTGAGAACCAAAACAAACAAACAGAGATCAGACAAGATGATTTTCTTAAATTTGAACATGGGCAGAACTAAAAAGTATTACCTGATACATATCATGATAAATGATTTCAGCAAGCATATAATAATAGATCAGCATATTACAATATTTATCATCAACATGGTAATGCCAGTTATATTGTAATGTCTAATTATCAATAGAATGGTGCAGACACAAAATTATTGCTAATTTGAATTTGAATGTCCATTAATGTAATTTTAGTATGATTCAGGATTATGTGAGATTATGTTTACTTTTTAATTACTTTCCTTTTTGATATTTCCTGGAATTTTCCAATAGCTAAGTTCTGATTTCTAGGTTTTCCCACTTAATGTTGATTCCTAAGCCCGTCTTTTCCTTTCTCTATTCCATTTGCCTCCCATTTGCCTTTCAAACTTGTGCTGCATCAACTTGGTATCAGAGCATAACTCTAATCCAGTTTTCCAAATGAAAGAAAGAAAGAAATGGGTAAATTACACTAACCTACTAACCTCCCTTGGGAAATATTAGAAACACCCTCATATTCTTAAAAATGACACTTACCCGCTGTGGTTGTTATTTTATTTTGAAAAAAACTTTCTTATTCTATAACCAATATGGTTAGTAATCATTAAGGTTATTTTTTATGGGAATTCGGTTTGAAAAATATTTTGACTTGATTTGTAATAGACATAAATGGTCATAGAAGATCAAAACTTTAAGGGGATGGGAGGTCATTTACAAAAATAAGAGTGGGTTTCTAACAGTGGCATTTCCCCAAACTTGAGGGAAGTTGTAATTTAACACCCAAAAATAAAGAAACAAACATTGCATCTACTGAAGCCAAGACAACCATGTCGTCCCCTGAAGAACAAAGTCACAAGACTCATTCCAACCCGAATTCCCATACACAAACCCTTATTGCCACCCCAACCTCTAATCTATTAGACCAAAACCCCCACCCCACTCGTCACTTGCTACTAAAATTCAATAACTACCAATCTCGAGGACTCGAAGACTTGCAGCCACCATTAGCAAAGCCCAAAACCCTTTGTTATCATACTTCTCTACTGCAACAGAAAGTTATGGATGCCACATTGCCACACATATCAACATCACCCAATGCCCAACAAATCAAGCCCAAACTGAAAACCCCACTCATCATAAATTCAGAATCCATGCCAACCCCAACTGCCCCTGCCTTTTATCCCTATTTGTCTTTGCCACTACCAATACCACACTAGAAACCATCTTGAAACATTGCCAAGCAGTGTGAGACCCATTCTAGCTGCTGTTCCATCATGCCTTTAGTTTATCACTTATAGCATCCATCAACCCCATCACAAATTGCAAGTCATTCACATTCTCACCACCATCCAGTCTGATATGGTATCACCTAGCTACACCATCATCCTGTCAAGCACCACATCACTCTCTTGTCCAAGTATGTTTTTTGCCACTATTTTAATACAATTAGCCATTTCATTCCAATCTTATCAACATCTTCGTCTATATTTCTTGCCTTCTTTGATCATTTTATCTTTAAACACATCTTGATTTTCTCCCTACAAACTCCACCACCTAATCCTTGGATTTCTTTGTCTAATTTCTCTTCTTATCCATCTTCTAATACAAATAGCTCGTACCACTACCCTATGTTGAGTGGTAATGCTCACTCCTGGTATTACCTTACAATCTTTACAACATCTACTATCCACTTTTCTAGTAAGGATGATATCTATGAGACTAACGTTTGTCCCACTTTTAAAGGTAACTAAGTGTGATTCTCTCTTTTTGAATCAAGTGTTCGTTAATATCAAATCATGTGATGTTGTAAAATTTAGGATAGCATCACCTGGTTCATTCCTTAATCCATATCCCTGGCCTCCATGAACTCTTTCATAGCCCGCACTATCTTTTCTAACATGACCATTCAGGTCTATTCCAATAAACACCTTTTCTTCGTTTGGTAACCCTTGAATCAATCAATCCATGTCCTCCCAAAATGGATTCTTCTAATCCTCCTTAAGGGGCATATCCACTAATTTTCCTGTATACCATAATTTAAATCTTGTATGTTCAATTTTCTAGATTTCTCAACTACCCACTTAGTTTCCTGAAGAAATAGTATGTATATTCTTCTCCTAATCATTGTATCTACTATTTCCATTAGTTTCCCAGCTAAAAACCTTATTCCCAAGTATCTATACAAATCTTATTCTCTTGGACTACCTTCTTTACCCGCACCTGTTCATCAAAGTGTGGAAACTCTTGCCCTTTTTTCCTACATCTGAGTGCCGATATAGCGCATTGCTTACAGGGAACGCCCTAGCTAACCTTGCCCACCTTTCACTGCATATAGGGTCCAATGCAGCGCATCGCTAGTAGGGGACGCTCCAATGAGTATATGTAGTGGAAGGGTGAGTAAATTTTATGTTGGCAGTCAACCTACCGCAACCCTCCTTTTCCTAAGCTTGGGATCAGCTGTGAACTAAATTTATGACACTAAGGTTGTGTTTGTTTTAGCTTCAAATCACTTCCGGAAATGCTTTTCCGTAAATGCAGGTGTTTGGTTGCACATGGAAAATAAATTTTCCGGAAAATATTTTCAGTTGACCGTGTAAAATGAGGCTTTGACCCGGAAATGGTTTGAAGTGAAAACGCACAAAGAGAGAGAGAGAGAGAGAGAGGAAGAAGAGCCTTCGACTTCACCGGCGAACCCAGAGCCCAAATCGCGCCCCACCCCAGACGCGCTAGCAAGATCGCGTCGTCGAGTTCACACAGCCGAGATCGTCCCGTCGAGATCATCGACGCCGTCATTCTCGTTCTCGTTCTCAACCCAAAGCTCATCGGTGTCGTCGTTACCGATCTCGTTCTCGTTGCTCATCAGCACCGTCATTACCGATCTCGTTCTCGTTCTCGACCCAAAGCTCATCGGCGCCGCCGATCTCGTCATTTCGATTTCATCGCACCAATGATCTCGTCATCGTCTCTCTTTCCCTAAAGTTTTCGATCACTCTCTCTTCCTCCCTCTCTCAGTTTGACCAAATTTGTATGAAGTTCAATGAACTGTTTTAAGCAAATTTCTGTTTCTTTAAAGTGTATATATTGAAATTTTTGTAATAAAATTTGTTTGTGATTTTGATTTTTACTCTCTCTTTGATCTCTGATTTTTTTGTTGTTGTTGTGGTGGTGTGGGTGGTAGTGTTTTGGTGGTTTTCCTGTTGTGTGGTGGTGGGTTTTGTGTGGGTGGTTGTGGAAAATAGCATTTTCAGAATGTTACCAAACACATGAAAATATTTTCTAGAAAAATTTTCATAATACAACCAAACACTTGAAAATATTTTCCTTTCCCGAAAATAGCATTTCCGGAAAATATTTATTTTCCGGAAAATATTTTACATGAACCAAACACAGCCTAAGCACAAACACAGGTGCAGTTAGCAATGCCTGATTGAACAAGACTAAATTCTTGATACCCAAACCGCCACTTTGAAGGGGCTCAAACACACATCTCCAACTATCTAGATGATATTTGTACTCATCATTAAGTCCAACCCCCCACAAGAAATCCCTTTGTAGCTTCTCAATACAACAAGCACCTCCAAGGGAATGGCAATTAGGGATAAGTTTAGGAGGTTGGATAAGATGCTTTTTATTAGCATCACTTGGTCTCCCTTGGAGAGGTACATTCTTTTCCAATCCAACCTGCCAGCTGTTGCGCTCAATTTTCCCTAGCATTGAATTCCACACAACCATCTCTTTGAAGGCAGATCCTAGAGGGAAACAAAGATATGCAATTGGTAGCTTAAAAACCTTACAACCCAAAGTTCCCGCAAATACTTCTACATTCGACACATCACCTACCAGTACCAGCTCAAATTTCCACAAATTTATCTTAAGGCCAAAAATTGTTTGAAACCACACAAACACACCTTTCAAATATCAAATTTGTTCTAAGTCAGCCCAACAAAACATTAGCATATCATCCCCAAAAAGAAGATGAGAAACCTTAATCACATTATCGGCTGAGCATCCAACTATGAATCCCGACTGGTAATGCCCTCCCACTTCCCTCTCCTACAACCTACTCAAGGCCTCCATCACGATGATAAATAACAACAGAGATGATGGATCCTCCTGCCTCAACCCTAGAGCTTTGCAAGAAACGTCTTGGGCTACCATTCACCAAAACTGAAAACCGAACTATGGAGATGCATGTGTAAATCCACTACCTCCACTGACTAAACCTGCATCTTCTCAACACATAAATAAGAAAATTCCAGTGCATACAATTGTAGGCTTTCTCCAAGTCCAGCTTACACAACCCTTTTATTCTTTTATCACCTTTGAGCAAAAAAAAAATAGTTTTACATTAAATCCTTCAAAGTAGTCAAGCCTCATAATTAATTTTGAGGTATGCCCTAATCAATGGAAGTTTTAACTTAGAACAGTCACCTTCGGTACTTCAAACATAGGTGCTAATTGATTGAAGTGTAGCCAATTAAACGAGTTAGCCTTTATTTTATATTGAAAATTAAATTGTGAGGAGTTTTGTTTAACTGGTCTCACTTGCATCCACAGTACACCCTTTGCGTAATGATTGGCACAGTGTCAAATTCGGAGTCCTAGTCTAGTTCAAGTCCCAAACCACCATGAAACAAGCCTTAGAAACAAATATGAAAAACCCTCCAAGCCCTGTCTGCTCAAATAGGGTCAGTAGAAGCTTTCCTCCAAAGGAGAGATGAGGGCGAAGGCCCCCACATAGGAGGCAATAACTAGGAACAAGGCACAATACCCGTAGACAACGTTGCCAAGGTAACATTCATAAAAATCAAGGGTTCTCCTCGGTAAGATTATCAAAACTATAATGACATTAGGGAGCTTAGAGACTTCAATGAGAGAGTGATAGGAAGCACAAAAGTTCAGGCAGCCAATGTTGATGGTCGCCTAGACCCATGGGCCTTTACTGACAGGGTGCATGAGATGGACTACTTCTTTGAGGGGTAACTCTTATCTGATAACAAGAAAGTCGTTCGTGAAGATGTAGGTTAAATGTAAAGGCCAACTTTTCTAGGAGATCATTGAACAAAAATTAACCAACCCACCATTACTAACTAGATAGAGATTAAGGAGAAGTGTCTTCCTCCATCCTGCAGGAGCAAACTCCTAGATAAGTTTTTTTTCCTCCTTTTTTTGATGAAATTACATATAAACCCAATAGGTCTTGAACTTACGACCTCACCCTCCATCTTACTCTTACAAGGGGAAGAGGTGCCATCTGAACTAGAGCTCAATTGACCTTTCTATCCATATTTAGCACTCCTCAATTATAAATTGGAAACAAGTGGGGCGTTTTGATTTTACACTATTCTACCCCTAAATCCAACCCTAAAATCATTAGCCATCTTTCAACCAATTTATTAAAAATAGGCCTAGTACTCTTCTCCGACACTCAGACTCATTTTAGGAAAGCATCCCATTTTTATATCACAACTTGTTCTATACAACCCCAGAGCAACCTTGGCTTTGTTCTGTTTCCTAATCTTTTCCCATCACTAAACTCCACGCCTAGCCCTAAAGTACCACTCCAAAAAAATATCCTACAATCTAAATCAGATCTTCATTAATGCCATAACAATGAAAACAGTTCTCCAAACTATATATGCAATCTTCTAAAGTTCTAGGTTTGAAAATCCAAAAAACTCTGGCACATCTTGTTATGAACCAAGGTTGTCTGAATGAACCTGGATTAGCATGTGTAAGGTTGCAAATATTGCATGGACTCTACAAGGATATTGATAAGTGAAAGAGAATAATGCTTATTGTGCTGTTCAGTTATTTACTTTCATAGGAATGGTTAGTGGATCAGGTTGTAAGCTATCTACTTCAATAAGGATTGGTTAGTGGATCAGGTTGTAAGCTATCTACTTCAATAAGGATTGGTTAGTGGTAAAGTTTATCAGATAAAATAGGTTGCCCTTATCATCAGTTGTAATTTTGAATTTTCTCAAGCATTGTATTGTATTTAAGCACTGAAAGAAAAAAAAAGAAAGCAAGCAGAAAATTAACCCTCAAATTCCTTTCTCCGTCTCAAGTTTAGGAGGTCAGTCACCTCAAATCGACCAAGTTATCTTACAATTATCATTTACATCCCAATTCTTATCACATCTAGTTGACTTCCCAATTCTTGCCTTATATCTCCAAATTCTTTATTGATAATAAGTTGAAGTATAGAAGGAAAGGAAAAAATTCACTTTTTAAGTCAACACTTTGTACCTATCAAAAAAAAAAGTCAGCACTTTGTTTCATAGAACCAAATTTGGTTGTGGCTGCTATGATGGTAGTAAAACATGGCCAATTGCACTCGAACTTGAGGGAACAATGTTGGCACTTGATAGAAACTCAGAGCCTGGATTAACCCCTATGGGAAGAATCCAGTTCATTTACTTTGATTTTGATGCATGTTTATGAAATCTTGGGGAAGTATCAACGGAATTGATAAAAAAAGAAAAAATATACCAAGGAAAAAAATGGAGTATATCAGCTAACCCTTTAGTTCCCCACTAGATCAAAGCTATAATGAATCTATGAAATCACACATACTCGATGGCCTGCCCTTATCTAATGATGCCCAAAAGAAAAGAGACCCAAGAAAATGAGATATCAATCTCTTTATAGGCAACTCTTTCTCCACAAAAGCTCTTCTATTCCTCTTCCTCCAAATTTGCCACATCAAGCATAATGGAAGCATATTCCATACCCATACCCTATTACTAAAGGAAATGGGTGTAAAACACCAACATTGTAGGACTTATGCACCATTTTGGACATCACCCATTTAATTCCTAACACTACAAACACAAAACCCAATGACTTTGAATTATTTGAATACAAAAGTATATACTTAGACTCTAGACCTTAACATGCTCCTGATAGGACTAGAATTCCCAATTTGACTAGTAAACAAATTCCTAAATGGCTTAAACTAAAGTCCACATATAAACCCCTTAACTAAATCAAACCGACATAGACATTAAATAAAACTGACGGCTCATCATTGTGGTCCACCACCAGTAAATACGAAATTACAAAAATACCCATGATGGGCACACAGCCATCAAAATTTTGGGAAGGATGAACTTACTAAATGGTGTATTTCTATCACTGATTTGCTGTCATCACCAACAAATTGAAGGATGTTATGTCCAATTAAAAAGGTACAGTGGCATCAATCACAAGTTCGTCATTCTAGGCCAATTAATCCTATTACCAGCAAATCTGGAAATTATAATGTATCCTTATCCTAGAGTCTTAAAATTAAAAAATAGAAAAATAAATCAAACAAACCAGAAACATATAATCTTCAACAAAAAAATCCCAGAAACATATAAGAGAAATCAAATCAAAAGATAATATCAACTAGACTAGACTTCTAGTAAGCACTCCACAAAGGGTGGGAGAGTTTTTCTAAGCATCTATCTTTTGTAGTGGGTGAAGGCACCCGTATTCGCTTTTGGCATGATAGGTGGATTGGGGATAGTACCCTAAAAGATCTATACCCTGAGCTCTTTGTGTGTTCAACTACCAAGGATGCTTGAATCTCTGAGGTTTTGTGGCTTCCGAAAGGAGGCACTATTAGAGTGTGGGATTTAAGGTTTTACAGAGCTTTCGAAGATTGGGAACTTGCTGCATCTTTTTCTCTATTTCAGTTTATCCAACTTCGTATTCCATGGGGTGATAGGAGGGATACTCTTTGTTGGCATCTCAAAGGTAATGGTAAGTTTGACACCCAATCATATTACCATGCAATTCAGGGTACTCCAAATTCTCGGTTTCCTTGGAAGGGTGTTTGGAAATCTAAGATTCCTAAGCGAGTGGCTTTCCTCTTGTGGACAACTACTCACGATCGAATTCTCACGTTGGATAATCTCATGCTTAGGGGTCGCATTTTGGCAAATTGGTGTTGTATGTGTTGCTACGATGGGGAGTCGGTAAACCATCTCCTTCTTCACTGTCCTATTACAGATACCTTATGGACTTTCATGCTTCAAGCTTATGGTATTCATTGGGTTATGCCAAGATCGGTGGCGGGTTTGTTGTCTTGTTGGCATCAATGGCTTGGGAAGCACAACTCGAATATTTGGAATTTGATTCCAGGGTGCATAATGTGGATTGTTTGGTTGGAACGGAATCGTCGCTCCTTTGAGAACATGGAGAAGACCTTGGATGAGTTGAAGGTTTTAAGCCAACGTAGTCTTTTTGAGTGGTCTCGTTGTTGGGGTTTTACTGACTCTTCATCTCTTCCAGAGTTTTTGTTTTCCCTTAGATTAACTATTTGATTTCCCTCTCCTTCATTTGGCTGTTTGTTTCTTCTGTTTCTTATTGTTCATCATCATGAACAGCTTGCATTATTCATCTTTTACTTTTTAATAATAGTTCTCTTATTACCTATCAAAAAAAAAAAAAAAAAAATTGATCTTTGAGCTTATTTGTCCATGATCTTCCTGTGTCATTCTCCCATGGTTGTAGAAAACACCAGCTCTTGTTTTGAAGTGTTACGTGATAGAATTTTTCTTTTTTCTTTTTACCGGCATTAGTCTAGAGTATGAATTAACCAAATAAAACAAAAGGATGGAAACTCCAGCTCCAAGCCATGAGACCAAACCTGCTATCACATGATATAGTCAAAAGACTGTAAAGAGGTTGCTTACCCAAGTGCTAAAGCACCTGACCACTGTAGCAAGAAGCCTAGAACTGCTGATGTGAGAATAGCCAATGTGTTGTTAAAATTCCAATCAAAGGAGAGGGCACCAGGGGGATCTAACAAAGGAATCAAAGCAACCAGAAACAATAAAGTGATCGGCGTTGTCTTCCACATCAATCTGTTCAATGATTCAGCATCCTTGGTAAGATGCAATTAGGAGGACTTCAAGGAAAAAGGAAAATGTTTGAGAGAGCTTGAAACTTACGCCAAGGCTGTCCAATTTTCCTGCTGCTGCAAACTGGACCAGAGGATCTTGTTGATTGCACTTGGTATTATCCATGCCAATGCTATACAAGCACCAAAGAGGTCAAATTGGAGATCGGTCACCGTAGCCACAGCAACACCAATAGAAACAATTGTCAACGCAAGCACCTGAAAGATTCCATTGGCAATATTTCAAACACAAAGCAGGATGCTATAGCACATATTACCAACATATGCAGATCAAGCAATAGTTTCTAAAGGTCAGTTAGTCATTCAACAAGCATGAGTTTTACATTCCATATACTCAGACCATTATAAGCACCCAACTAGTATCTTATAAAATTGATGAATTGCTTAAGGCCTAAAAAAGCAAGGAGAGTATATTTTCGAACAGCTAGAAAGTGGTGATAGCAATCTAGTACAAGTTTGAAAGCCAGTTACGTGGCACAAGACTGCATGCCCAAAACAGAAGGCTCTATTGCAAAATACTCTCCCATGAGAATAGATTTCACACAAATGCCATTTATTCTACTACTCAATCTCATGCACATAAATTCCTAAATGAAGTTGACGTAGGACAAATTGGGGAATTTGTCCATGTGTGTTTATGGTGGGTTAAGGTTTAGGAGGATTGTGGAAATAGGATTTGAGTTGTTGACGAAAGGGTTATATGGGGTTGTGTTAGGAATTAAAAAGTGGTTTGATGAGTTATTTGATGACTATTTGGTATAAGAAAGTATGTGGAGATTTCAGGTTCTGATAGGTAAAATAAAGGCTTGATTTGGAGTTGTAAAGAAGAAGAATTAGAGAAGTTTGTATGATGTTCGAGGGCAGTATGAATAGTCATTTGGAGAAAGAAAAGAATAGGAAGAAAGAAAGATGAGAAAGGGAGAAAGAAAAGAAAACGTGCCTCTATGTTCAAAACATTCAATAAATTTTACTATTAATCAATTCTCCATCAATTTATATAAGACCTTTTCTTTTAGTAGTAGTATTAGCACTCCTAGTACTAGGACTCCTACTTTGACTAGTAAACAAAAAACTAATAAAAAACTAACTCTGACTCAAAGAAAATAAAACCTAAAATACTTAGGAAGATCCTAGACTCAACCAAATTACCCTCAATTTGCAGGAATTGCAGAAATTACAGATTTTCCCCTGAATACAGAAATTGCCCATGAATAATTAAATAAAACCTGGTTTAACCCTAAAAACTCAGACCATTAAAACCACACAACCTTCACTTCAATTGGAATGAACACGTGGACCCCATATAAAATAATTTTTGAAGGCAAATGTGCAAAGTAATTGCAAATTAATACTCCATAGCTGCATCAGAAGTTGTCAAAGTCCAATTCACTACACAGTTTCAATTTATGCATACATACAATATAAATGTTTAGACACATGGAAAAAGCTCCCTATATCTGATCACTGATAGCCATGAATCATTTCAATATTTCATCAATTCTTGTAGTCAACATTGGACATCGTTGCATCAATATACAGATAATAAACAATATCTGTATAAAAAATAAATATCTAAGAAACACCAATGCTTTTCTTATATTTTTAAGTAAGGGAGGGAGATTCAAACCCTAGATGTCTCCATTAGAAACACTAGGGAACACCATTTGACTTAAAGGTCATTTGCACTAAAATACACTGATGTTTCTGTTATTATATTAAGACCGAAAATTATCGTCCGAATCAATCTACCAAGACTTGAATGTGTTGGCAGCGTCTTAGCAATGTTTACATTGTCATAAATTTACATAAAGTCTTTGGACACATTCAGGCCATCTTATTTACCGATACAAACATGTCAAACGTATATCATGTCCAAAACAAAATGGACACTACTGTCACTTGATGCTACTTTGCATAGCACTACAGGTGGAGTCATTAGATTTTTTTAGAGTCAGGTCCTCCACATTTCAGACAAACATTCAAAAGTGATTTTTACTAAAGACAAAACGCTCCCATTTTAACAAACATTTTAAGATGGACCCAATGAACAATTGTAATATCTAAAAATGATTACAGATTCTAAGTACTCTACAATTATATCTTAATGTATTACAAACTCAGAGAACAATACACTATTTCCATGGGGACATCAATGTTGCCAAAGAGAGAGCAGTCACCTTGGAGAAAGAAACTTTCTTCTTATATAATATAAATTCTGCTAGAACAATTGATGGCGTTACAGCAATCTTGGACATCTGATAAAAACCCACACTGAAATGTAGGTACTACAGTCAGAGTGTCAGAAATAGAATAATTAATCCTTAGGAAATTATGTATCTCACCTATTGTATGTTAGGCTGACATTAGCAAGGCCAGTAGATAGAGACATAACAGTGCCAAGAGTAATTAAAGTAGATAGACGTGTTGATTTTGAGGAAGGAGATGCCGGCAGGATAGAAAAGGCATTTAGAATGGCCATTAAGAACCAGCTTACAACATAGTGAATAAAAGTAAGAAATATAGGGAACTTGAATTTGACATTATTAAGCACCTGAAAAAACAAGGACAGAAAAGTTACAAGCAGGGAAACAGTGACTACATAAATCAAATATGGCATTAAACAGCTAGATTAGATATGTAAAAGGTGGCTATACGAACCAATTTATTCGTGAAAATAATACCAACAGCAACCACAAAATTGAAGGTAAGAGCAGCAATGGGGCCACATCTACATTGCCGTTGACGCTTTACACCTTCAGACAAGCGAAGTTTGTTAAAAAGAGAAGCTCGTAACTCCTCTAGTGCTCTACCTGAGTTGATGCAAAAAAAGAGAGAGATTAATAAACCACATCAAGAAGACAAAGATTTTACAATTGCAATAACAACAACAACAACCAAGCCTTAGTCCCAAAATTTTGGGGCCGGCTATAGATTCTCAACAGACTAGTCAGTATCAACCACATGTATTCTTTTCCATCATTCTATTCTATCAAAGTCATACTCCTTGTTACCTTCTTAATTGACATGTCATTTTTTACTACCTCTACTAATTTTAGTTTAAGTCTTCATCTACCTCTTTTTGTTCCTCGACTTGAATTAACTCACTTCTTGTGCATGACCAAAGCATCCCAAGCAACTCTCTGTCATCTTTTCATCAACAAAGGGCCACCACTGTCTTAGTGAATTTCCTCATTTTGAATTCTATCTTTCCTTGTATTTCCACTTATTCATCTTAACATTCTCATTTCAATTACACTTATTTTATAGACATGTTGCTTCTTAACACAGAGGATAGCTGGTCTTATAGCAGTCTTATTAAATTTTTCATTTAACTTAATATGTATTCTATGATCACACAATACTTCTAACACTTCATCAATCTTGGTCTTATCCTATGATTCACATGTTTTATGAGCATAAAATAATTCCATTCAATACTAAAAAGACCTAGGAAAAAAAAAATTTACTACATGAAACAACCTATTAATCAAGTAATTGATTGGGAAAATATTTGAGAAAGTTGGGTTATATTACAAACAAGCTTGAAAAGAGTAAAAACTTTAGGACAATGAACTCTAGTTCAAATGACATGTCCTCTCCTTGTAAGAATAAGAGGATAAAAATGGTAAAATTGCACTAAGCCCAAGAGAGAAACATAGAAATTCTTCATAGCAGAGGCAATATTCAAGGCTAAATGAATAATGATAATGCACATGCAATGTGGGAAAAAAAGAAGAAAGGAAACCCAGAAACCCATCTAAAATCTATAACCAAAAAGGAAAAGAAAATGAGAAAGATTTAGATTTAGTTACCTTTGTGGCCAGCATCACTGTCTTTGCGCTTAAGAACCTTCTTAATATCTTTCCTTACTAAGAAACTGAACATTTTACGGCTACACAGCATTCCTTTTAACCATAGCAGCCCAAATCAAAATGCTTGCTTCAAATCAAAACCCAAGACAAGAAGAGACAGAGACAGAGACAGAGTGAATATTAAGAAATGGAGGAGAGAGAAAGAGAGTGATGCAGAAATGAAAGTAGATACCCAGCCCAGCAAACAAGTTAAAGCTTTGGTCTTCGGAGGAGTTCAATTTTTGAAATTGAAATAGAAGAAGAGCACAAAAGAAAAGAGCAGAGCAGTGTAAAAAGACAAAAGGGGGAAGTAAATAAATTATAAGAAAACAAAAACAGGAACAAAAGTCTCGAAAAGAGAGGGGACACGTGGGTCGAGTAAAGCGTTGATGGCGGAAAACTCAAGCTGTCGGACACAGATTTTTGAGGAAATCACGGCATCATCGACCGACAGATTCAGGTACTGCACTGCACTGCACTACTGGTCTACTACCCAAGTTTTATTTTTACTCTCTTTCGGGGCCACTTCATTGTACCCAAGTTATATTAGGACTGAATTTTGTGTGTGATGCATCTAATTACTCTCATCACGTTTTTCCTTTTCCTTCTTTTTTTTTTTTTTTTTTCTTCTTTTTTTAATACTAGTAATTTTGATAGTTGAAAGTGGGATGAGAGATCTAAGTCGGGATGTCTGGGTTTGAAACACAGTTGAATTACAAGATTTTTGGGTTTAACCTCTCGTCACAGTTTCTAAAAAAAAGGGTGAAAATACCATTTTTTGGTCACCTTTAATTTGGTCTATATCAACTTAGTAATAGAAAGCGTTTATGTTACAGATTATCAAAAAAATAGAAAACGTTTATGTTACAAATCAGATGACACAATTGACACACTTGAAACTTACTTAATCAATAAATAGTATTAAAATTTTTAATATAACATTAAAAAAAAAAAGGCCATATAAGCATTTGAAAGATTAAAAAGTCCATGTCGTTAAAAAAAAACAAAATAAAAACTTTAAAACACAAAAATTAAAAAATAAAATAAAAACCATCAAACCCATCAAATGAGCTTTGTAGAAAATTTTAAAAAATTTCTGAGTGCGTGCTTCAACGTACGCTTGGGCATCTGTGTAAAATTATGGATTAATGAACTTGTATAATGCGCACACCAAAAACCCCAATGTTTATGGGCCATCCTACAATCCCAATTGCCAACACAAATTAATGTTGCAATTAGGGGTTAGTAGCCAACTTGAAAATCCACTAAAACTGGTTTGATCCAACTCAACTCAACCCATTGAATTGGGTTGGTTTTTAGAGATTGATGGATTAGGTTGGTTTTAAAAAATTTATGATAAGTCAGGTTAGGTGCGGGTCAACAAATTTACAAATCTAGCTAACCCAATTCGACCCACTTATATTTAATATATATTTAAAAATATTTATTACATAATTTTATTATTTATTATTTTGTTTATCAACTTAGTTTGGATAGAACTATATGATATCTTAATAATTATAGAATAATAAAACTCATTTATGTTTATTTTGTTTTTCAACTGAGTTGAGATAAAACCATTTGATATGTTACTAACTAAATGAAATATCATTTGGTTTGATAATTTGTGTATGGTGGTGATATTGCTTAGAATTTTTAGATGGTAGGAGAAGCAAATAAAATTATTTGGTATAATTATATGTGTTGGTTTGATGCACTACCAGCATATTTATAAGATTATAAATCTATTGTTATTTGTGTTGGTTTGAACCTTAAAACACTAATAAAATTGTTTGTGTTAGTTTAGTGCTATACTAAGTTTATTAGGTTATAAATTTGGTCTTATTTGTGTTGGTGTTGTTCTAGTGCTCAATATATATACACACACACTTAATCCCCATGCACACCCCTAGTTGCAATGAATGTGATTGATGAACTTTTACAGCATAATAAATGAATTTCATTAAAAAAAAATTTTGATTCGTATCGCATTAGTTTGTAAGACTTGTGTAATAAATTTTTTAATATCTCTAGCATCACTTCTTATTTCTTTTTCTTTTTTCTTTCTTTTTTTTGGTAAAGTACAAAAACCATTGGTGGGGTTTGGAATAATACCATGTACTATAAAAACTTTTCAAAAATATCCAATTTGCCCCTAAGGACAAATGACACTCAACACGGTTTGAAATTTTCTGCTCCTCCAAGTGCTCTGCTTCTTTCCAACAGGTTGTCTTTGCTACACAGAACTCACATTGACAACATTATGGCAATTATATGCACAATCAAGGGTTTGGATAGCCATTATCAAAAAAAAAAAAAAAAGGGTTTGGATAACCAATACTATAAAAATAGAAACCAAAGATAAAGAAAGAAACAAAAGGAGCAATAGAATTTTCAAATGTTATTAAGTGAGATTAATACTTAGAGAGTAAATTGGATATTTTTGAAAACTTTTTTTGTAGTACCTAACATTAGTTCAAGGATAGCTTTTATATATTACTCTTTTTGTTCATGCTTTAGGTAAATATACGTGTGGACTAAAATGAAACTCATTGATAAATGCCATAAGCTAGACTTTGATAGCATTATTTTGTTTTGAATGGAAATCTAATAAGTTTCATTTTATTCCATATTGTCAGACATCACATTATTAGGAATCTAGATAACACACACATTACATGCATAATTTAAAAGTTTTTTTTTTCAGCTTTATGCATGTGGTATTTTAGCAATTGGAGGGTTTTAAGCATGGTTTTGAAACTTGGACCCTACAAAGAACCAGAAAAGTGAGAGATTTTGGATTTTTTAGATTGGACCAAGGTTAAATCATGATGAAACCATAATTATTTTAATAATGGTTTAAAATATATATGAATATATTAAATTAATAAAAATAGAAAAATTGGCTAAGATAGTCCAAATAAATACAGAGATATATCTTTCAAATGTATTTTTCATATCATAAGTTCATAACTTTTATAAGGCAAATAAGAAATACTAAATCCTAAGCAAATATAAATAAATATTGAGTTTCTCAATCCTTAAAAGTGTAAAGTACAATTGCATAAACAAGTAAATAAACTCTAAGGCTGTGTTTGTTTCAGTGGTAAAGGAAATCCGGAAAATATTTTACACCCTTGAGGGTGTTTGGATGCGCATGAAAATTCAGTCAAACTGAAAACCAATTTCAGTTGATTGTAAAATAGGCACCCCAACTCTGTAAAACCAATTACATACTCATTTTACCTTCAAATGATTTCTAGCCTCACTTAGAGCTCAACAACCCGAAGAGAGAGAGAGAGAGAGAGAGAGAGCACCAGAGGAATCGGACCACCGTGCAAGCTTTGGTTGCCATGCAAGCTTCGTCCATCATTCGCCGTCCGCCGTGCAAGCTCCGTCCACCATCTGTCGTTCGCCATGCAAGCTGCACCCACCGTCCCTCTTCTCTTCCTCCCTCATTCTCTCTCTTTTCCTCTAACCAACCATGGCCAAATCTTCAACTGCATGTCACCGATCTACAACCCACCACCCACCACCCATTCCCGTCGTCGCTGCCGCCTCTAGATCAAACCACTGATCTTGTCACCCAAAGCCCCAAGCTTGATACCGATCTAGTCGCCACCACCGATCGTCGATCTGGCCGCCACCGATCACCAACCCACTCCACTCCACCCCTAAACCCACCCAATCTGGCCGCCGCCATCCTCCATTGACTCCGATCCTCTCTTTCCCTCGTTCTCTCTCTTTCCTGATCTGACGAGTTTGTGAATAAAAAATGTTTTTATTTTGATTTTTGGTTGCGCTAAAGCTTATATTTGGAAATTTTCTGTTATAAAATTTGGTTGGGAGCTAAGTAAATGGTTGGGAAAATGTGAAAACTTTGTAGGAAAATAGCATTATCAGAATGTTACCAAACACCAGAAATCGTTTTCCAGACTATTTTCCATTGTAAAACCAAACACTCGGATTTCATTTTCCTTACTGGAATTCACTTTCCCCTGCATTCATTTTACACTCGAAATTCGATTTACATTGAACCAAACGCAGCCTAAGCTACACATTGTTTATTACAAAAACATAAATAGTTATTGAATTTCTCGATCCTTAAAAGTACAAAATACAATTGCATAAACAAAATAAATAAACTTCAATTAACACCTTGTTTCTTACAAAAACATAGAACTTCTTTCTTTCTTCTATATAAAAAAAAAAAGGGATAATTACAGCAAACCCACCTGAGGTTTGGCTCGTTTGCACTTTACCTACTCGTGGTTCAAAACTTATCACTTTGCCCACCTGAACTTCAATCCGTTACCCATCCATTACCCACATCACCCTCAAACGTTAGAAAAACACCCTTTTATTAAAAATAGAACATAACACGGATCAAACACAAACCATCAAATCTTTTCCTCACAAACACAAGAACACAACATTTGTAAATATAGTTCAAAATTTTCAGTTACACACATCCAAAACCAATTAAATCCTCTAAATCCATACCAACTCCCTCACATTTTTCAAACCCAAACTGTAATAAAAAAAGTTTTAGAACCGAATCATAGATTAAACAGAAAATAGAAACAAACCAGAGAGAGAAAAACAGCACCATTGTTCATCCTGCCGATGGTGGTGTTCGAGTGCTTCGACCTAAAGTTTGATGGTGGCTTGTACGGCGGCTTGGCTGTCATGGCGGTGGCTCATAGTGGTGCTAACGGTAGCTATGGAGGTCAACCACCATCAGCAAGCCAAAATCAAATAAAACCCACAACCAAAAAGCAAAAAAAAAAAAAAAAATTGAAACCCACGAAGCGTTGCCACCCACTCCACCACCACCACTATTAGAACCCACAACTCAGCACCACCACCACGCCCACAATCCACAACCACCACAAGCCACAACCCATAACCCCACCATAATCAAATCATTATCAAACCCACAACCCAAAAGCAAAAAAAGAAAAGAAAAAAAGAAAACCACCGCCGACCAAGACGGAGGCCAAGATCGAGCTCCATTCTCTCTAAACCACTGCCAGCCCTCTTCCTGGATCTGCTCCAAACCGCCGAGACGGAGGCTGAGACTAAGACGGATGCGAGAATGAAGGAAATCTGATGAACCCACAACCAAAACCACAAAAATCAGATGAACCCACAACCAAAACCACAAAAAAAAAAAAAAAAAAAAATGAAACCCATGAAGCGAGAATGAAGGAAAATGAAACCCATCGCTGTGCTTTGGTCAAGGAAGCTTTTTTGGGAACAAAGGGCTATGTGGGTCGAGTCCTTTGCCTACTTGTTCGTTCACCAATACATCTCCAGTGACTGCATTGGCTCAGACGGTGCCATCGAACCCGAGCTCATTACTAAAAGCGCCTGTAATGAGTGAAGCAAAAGGAAAATTGTCTTCGAAGAAAGGGTTAAGTACTGGTGTGATAGTTGGCCTGTTGTGAAATTGTTGATATTGTTATGGATTAAAAATAATTTCATTGAGTCATTTGATTGGTGTGTTGTTCCTCCACTTTGTTCTCATTGAAGTTCATGAAGAATGAAAAACCCTAGCTTTTTTATTCTTGTTATATTTGTTTTAGCCTAAAAATGTGTCTTTCTAACGGCAAATGAAGAGGTGGGTTACGGAAGGCTAACAGAACTAACTTCAGGTGGGCAAAGTGATAAGTTTTGAACCACGGGTAGGTAAAGTGCAAACGGGCCAAACCTCAGGTGGGTTTGCTGTAATTATCCCAAAAAAAAAAAAAAAAAAAAAGAATCAAACCTAGGCGATCTAGTCGAGACGATTCACTGACTTTTTGCATAGGCCGATTTTTGGAGTTAAAAGAACCGGCTTGATATAGGGTTCACAAGTAATTGGGTTGACCATGTGGTCCAGTCTCAATTTTACAACTTTGGTTTTAAGGTCATAACTGTGTAGAGTATTTGTTATTGCATGATATAGGTTATTTAGGCCAAAATGGCCAAATGGCCATAAAATCGTAAGTATATAGTTAGTAGACTCAGTTTGCAAACATTATAATTTACTAGCATCTCGAGCCTCAAAGACTCGATTTTGGGCCTCAAAATCGAGTCTTTGAGGCTCGGCTTTTGTATTCTGATGTGGCCAAATCCCACGTGGCGTGTCCACATGGAAATCGAGTCTCTAAGACTCGAGTTCCACGTGGACATGCCACGTGGGATTTGGCCACATGGATCTCGAGTCTCAGAGACTCGGTTTGCTAAAAGTGAAACCGAGTCTCAGAAACTCGATTTTTAAATGTAGTAACTCTGGTCTTTTGATCATGTCTGGTCATATCTGGGTCCCACAGTTGCAGCTGGTTTTGTCTGGTCTGGGTTTCTCGAGAGTCAGCAGAACCTTTGCAGTTTGCACATGTTCTCTCACTCATTGTAGGTTTCTCTAGTGTCATACGCATTCAGCTAGCTGTGGCCTTCCTCTCTTAGTCATTTTCATTACACATTCAGCAGCAGCTCTCACTATCTGTCTCTCTCTTTCACTCTCATACAAAACTCACCCCATTACAAACTTCAAATCAAACTCACCCTCCATATTTTCACATCCTCATGTCAGGTAAGGTTTCTCAATCTCTCTAGTTGTTAGTTACATATAATATATATATATATATATATTTATATTGTTAGGTTTTTTTATGGGTATGTATATCATGACTAATTTTTTTGTTTGGTTTGATATTGTTTTTTATATTTTTGATAGAATGATTTAAAGGTTTGTAATGGGGTGAGTTGTGTGTTTAGTTTTTTTTTGTTTGAGTATAATTAATGATTTTTTATTTTTTTATTTTGGAAACAAATGATAATGATTGAGTGTGTTTGTATGTGAATATGCAAATGTGGGGTTAGTTGCCTGTAGGTTTTCTAGCTAGAGACAAGTCCAAAGGGTTTTTCTTTAGAAAAGTTCACTAAGTTATTAAAAAAAGAAAAAAAAATGTAGACAAGACTCTGAAACCCTGGAAAGAATTAGTCACGACCCTTCATTTAGACTAATCTTAACCATGCATTATAAAAAGAAACCAAAAAAACTCAAATACCCTTAATTAGCATTAGATATACTAGGCCAATATGGTACTGCAAACAATACAGCTACAGTAGTGTAAACTGTAGTCCCCTCCTCCCCCCCAATGTTGTCCTGCATCAGTAAAGACAGATCACCTTTAATTTTTTTTTTTTTTTTTTTGGGGTAAGATTAAGAAATTTTTCCTTAATTAAGAAAATATCAACAGACCTGAAGCACATATCTTCCTACTCTTAAGTCCTTTTCTTTTTTGGTGTCCCTGGGACTAAAGTGTAAGAAGCTTCTGAGTTCATGGACTTATCCCCATGCAAACCAAGATACATGTGCCTGAGACCCAAATCTTGGCAGCTTTGAGTTGAGTGGCAAAGGTAAACTTCTCACTGCAAACTCACATGTTCATTCCTAAGAGATAAATGTTTTTGATCTAAAAAACGCATTTTATGCGAAAAGAACTTAATAATTAAAAGAGAGATAGTGTACTGCTGCTTCCAAAGTAAAAAATCAGTAAAAAAAAGGGAAAAAACTTGTAAGTTACTGAAACAACACTATTGTATGAGTATTATGCACAATCAAGCTAAAATGGAATCAGCTTTCCCCAAAAAAGCCATTTGCTAGTTCTTTTTAGATTAAACCAACTGCATAAACTTTGAATTGCAATCATTTAAAAGATAAGAAGTACACTTCATATGCAGAATATGCAGCAGCAAAGATCAAATGGAATAAGCAATCATCAATCCTTACAGATGGAAAGGAAGTAGAAAAAATACCAGCGCAAAGAAAGCTGTAGACAGGAAAGACTTGAGTACAAAGAGTGAAACAGTCAGTGCAACTATTGTGACAGAAATCCTTACTATTGGTCTGGGTACAGAATCCTAGAAAGATGTAGAAAAAAAAAATTTAGATCTTCCATTGAGAAAATAAAGGATGGATTCAAACTTTCAATCATACATAAAACTGCTAATTAGTTTGTTAGTGTAGACTTGGAAGTGAAACAAAATAAACTTACGGGCACCAAATTGGTTCCTGCCTCAACTCCATCCTTTCCAACCTTCCACACTGTTTGAATAACTATTTGATGAAGATCAAAATGAAAGTTAGCACAATCAAAACATACCAGCAAAAGGAAGTAGGAACTCATGCAATGCAGAAACCTACCTTAATTGTTGACTCTGATTTACAATGACCTACTACAAATTCAATGTTGGCACAAAAGCTTTTTAGATAATACAAATGCATCACATCAGATAGAGATATTCAACAAAACCTACTTCAACAAACCCAGCCCATCAATATTAGCTAGGCCTCTTGGATAAAAGCATGTTCTGTCGTTATGCTCAATCCCCATGAAATGTGAAAGGGGAGGGACCATCCATGGAACTTGACTGACATCATGATGCAGGAGCAATACTATTCTTTTAGTCTTTTCAAATATTTTTAATTATGAAATTATGCTGATAACCATCTAAATCCAAAACTCAATACCCTAAACCCTAAACAAACCCAAAATATAAACAAACCCAAAAACCCAGAAACATAATCCGAACTCAAAAAACAATAAAGCTTCAATCTTTTTTAACAGTTCTATTAGAAATTCAAAACAGAAACCAAAAAAAAAAAAAAACAAACAAACTTTCACAAAAGATTCTTTGATTTTTTCCACTGTTTCTCAGCATATTAACAGAAGTGTCCTCATTTCCACGCTTTCTTAAGAGGGGAGGAGGTGTCGTTTGAGCTACAACTAACAGACTACATCACACTCTTTATAACAAATAAATAGATACTAGTAAATGATACATTATCTTTCAAGAATGGATTATATGAAAAATGATAACTATAAAATTTAAAAGATGACAACTAAGTAACAATTCCAAAATGCAACAAGCACTTTTCACTTAACTTCTTTTGTAAGACTCACAGTTGGTTCAACTCAATTGGAGGTAACTAACACCAATGACAGTAGTAAGAATATTGATAGCAACAGAAGAAGAATGCAGTAGTAAAGCATATTGCATCAAAGATTAAAGAAAGAAGTCAACAAACAAGGTAGAAACCACATCCACTCTCTCTCTCTCTCTCTCTCTCTCTCTCTCTCTTAACAGAAGTGTCCTCATCTCCACGCTTTCTTAAGAGGGGAGGAGGTGTAATTTGAGCTACAACTAACAGACAACATACATCACACTCTTTATAACAAAGAAATAGATACTAGTAAATGATACATTATCTTTCAAGAATGGATTATATGAAAAATGATAACTATAAAATTTAAAAGATGACAACTAAGTAACAATTCCAAAATGCAACAAGCACTTTTCACTTTACTTCTTTTGTAAGACTCACAGTTGGTTCAACTCAATTGGAGGTAACTAAAACCAAGTGCAATACAATTTAAGTAGTGTTAATCTTTGGGAAGTGTGCAGGATTAAAAATTAATTACCCCAAAACCACACATCTATTTATATAATATTTTCTAATTTGTCCCTCACAGTTATATTACTCATAACAAGTGGCAACCAATCAAATTGGGCTATGGTCTAAGTGGGAAAACAATAATATAATCTCCAAATGACAAGTTTATTTATAACCTGGTAGTACATTATTGCAAAAGTTTGGCCTTAACTATTGAAAAAAGGAAAACTGAAGTAGCATTCCAGGTATTTTACAGTGCTAATGAAACCTCAGATCTTTTGAATCAGACTGGCTACCACACTGACTTTATGCAAAGACCAAGGATTAGAAGTTTCAAACTATGGATTATTAACGAGGTCAGATAACATAGTGGTATCATATACTTCATAATGCCCTACAATTGTGACTGGTCAAGCAAGTTACTTTAGTCCTCATATTGATTCATGAAGTCATATTCAGACCTCAAACAATAAGCTTTATCACAGCACTAGTAGCAATAGGCTTAGATACAACTTGATATGGGCAATACATGAATAATAGACTCCATATACAAATTGCCCGAAATATCCCTTACAACAACCATATATGAGATAACTATTTAATATAAACTTGTAAGTCCTAAGCTCCTAATACAAAGATGTCATGTTTATGTTTATAAAGACATGTTTAAGAAGGAAAAAATGGATATAAAATGCAACAATTTCACACCATAAATATTGCATTTTCAAGTTGTACTGAAAAAATCTGAATGCACAAAAAAAAAAAGCCAACTTGGTTTAATGACATACCTGACTGTGTAACCCACCTACTATTTTTCACATTTATCAACTGCCAAACACAAGCTGAAAGTTTTGCATCAAATACTTCTTCCAATTCTCCACTGGAATAGACAAGCAAATGGGCCTAATGAGATATACAATTCTCTCCTAAAAGCTATAATCCTAATCAGCAATAAAAATTTAACCTGAAGCCAGAAATTTGGTAAGTCTTAAGAATGGCAGCAACAATATGCACTATCCAAGCAAGTTTGACTTCAGCCAAAGAGAGTTGAATGTCATCTACACTGAATTGGAGGGTCCACCTTCCTATACAAAGCAAATTACATGTAATTTCAAATTATTGCAGAAAGGAAGAGAAATTGGGAAAGGGAGTATTCAATCAAGTAACCATATACAATTGCAAGATAAGCTCCATAATCTCCATTACAAACATACTACAACTTTCATATTGCAATTCAAGCAAGAAAAGATGGTGTTAAAGTCAAATTCATCAGCAATTTTTGAGAAAATTGCATAATTTCTTCATAAAAAAATCTTCAAAAGTTATGGGGGACAAATGAACCTGCCAAGAATGAAGAGATTCAACGAGAAGTTTGCTATTAAGCGTATCCAATTAGTATAACCATTAAAAAAAAAAAAAAAAAAAAAAAAAAAAAAGAGAACATGGACAATAATATAATAGAAGTCAGAAGCCCCCCCATGTAGAACTCTAACCCCCCAATGCCCCACACACAAATTGAAATGTATTTGTGTAACATGTTCTTTTGTGTTTGCAGGATAATGCCGTTGAACCTCAACGCTATTATGAACTTATAGAAAAAGACATTGTTAGATTTGGTAATAGTAGGTACGCCACTAATTAACATTTAATATATTCTTTTGATCACATTTAGTATTATTTTATTCAATTTGATGATGAAATTTGCAATTGAATGTGAATGTATGTTTTAATGTATTAGTAGTAGTTTGTGACTTGATTTTTTTCAACATGATTTGATATTTTCATCCCTAACGAGCACAGCTCAATATGTAAAAATTTTAGCCCTCACCCAACCCAACCTAGGCTGCAATTAGTTGCCTTGTTGTGACTGAATTGACTCAAGGTGGGTCAAGTTATGTTTCTCTTAATAGTAGTAGTAGTAGTTGGAGATATCAATAGCTTTTTTCTGTCTATTTACAACAGCCAACTTTCAAGCAACAATCAGTCTTCATAGTCATGATTGTAACTATTCACTTAATAGAAATAATAATTTCCTATTACTTATTAGTATTAATGAAGCAAACATTGTTTTCATGTATCAGGAAACATTTCCATGTATTACAAACACTAGATTGTTCTTTCCCATTTCAAAATCAACCTTTGTTAAAATTAGCTCTACCAATAATCATAACTCTCACCCATTGTGGGGAATTTACTACGAACACATCAATGCATATCAAATTTATGTCATGCACATTCAATAAAATTCCAAGCACACCCCAACCATAAACGTTTTGCTCAATGAAACAGATCAATAGGCAAATCAAAGATGGGGTGGGGAGGAGGCATCAAAACAACCATTATTACTCATAGACGTGTCAAGAATTAAGCCTAATCATAAGCTAGTAACCAACATTTCAAAATTCTACAAAGAAGTTGTATATTGCTCATAAGAAACTCAATACCTAACATCTAAATAACCATCTAAATCCAAAACTCAATATCCTAAACCCTAAACAAACCCAAAATATAAACAAACCCAGAAACCCAGAAATATAATCCGAACTCAAAAAACAATAAAGCTTCGATCTTTTTTAACAGTTCTATTAGAAATTCAAAACAGAAACCAAAAAAAAAAAAAAAAAAAAAAACTTTCACAAAAGATTCTTTGATTTTTTCCACTGTTTCTCAGCATACACACGGTGAAACACACTTTGCATTTTGCATAAAGGGACTCACCTTTTTTTTTTTTCCCAGAGACCGCGTAGACTGAAGGACTTCAAAGCTCTGTGATCACCGTTTCATACATCTCTGTTCTTTTGGCGAGGGTATCTGTGTAAGGGTGGAGAGGGTGACTGACAGAGGCGTGAGACTGGGTTGGTGAGTGAGAGAGTGAGACGATGAGCGACGGTCGGCGTCGGTGAGGCTAAGAGAGTGAGAGGGTGAGTGACGGCCGGCGTCGGTGAGGCTGCGAGAGTGAGAGGGTGAGCGACGGCCGGCGTCGGTGAGGCTGACATAGTGAGAGTGGGTCGGTGACAGGTTTTAGTGTGAGAGTGGGTCAGTTTCTGTGAGAGTGAGAGTGCTCTGGTTTGTGTGAGAGTGAGAGGGTGTGAGTGTGAGTGAGAGTGAGAGAACAGAGACGGAAACTTTGAAAAAGCCCTATTGGAAACCGAGTCTCTAAGACTCGATTTCCAGGGGCTTCCACGTGGATCATCCACGTTGGCAAAACGTGGAAATCGAGTCTTAGAGACTCGATTTCCATGCGAATGCCAAGTGGCAAATAAGCCACATCAGATCTGATCCAAACATACAAACCGAGCCTCAAAGACTCGATTTATAGTCCCAAAATCGAGTCTTTGAGACTCGAGATGTTAGTATGTAAAATACTTTGGTAACCACGCCTACTAACTAGATAGTTGGCCAATCTTGGTTAAATTGCAATTTTGTTCGGTTATTTAACATGTGGGTCTAGACACAATTTTCAAAGAGAAATTTGAATCTTACCTTAGATTGATGGAAAATGCTTATGAAAAGATAAAAGAAAACATTGTTACATTTTAAAATGAAAGAGGACATTACAATTATCATGTGATTGTGCTTAATTATTTGTTACATTCATATGGATTCATCATTTTTTTTTCTACCATTTGTATTTTCCTAGATAGCATTTTGTCACAAAATAGGGGCACATAAGTTCGGTTGACATACCCTTGACTTTCATATTAGCACTGATTTTTTTTATAGGAATATTAGCCTTGATTTGGTTAGTGTTTAAGAAATTTAAGTTGGACTAGGATAGTATTTTTTTTTAGAGAGTTTCAACTTATGACATTCGTTTTTTATAATACTTTTTATCATCAGACCAAGAGATTAATTGATTTTTAGTATAAACAAAGATTAAATTTCAAATATCTTATTTAACTATCAGAGACTTTAACTTACAGGATAGGGTTATGATATTAACCAAATCCATAGTCCTAGGTCCTGACTCCCGATTAAGAAAGAAAGGCAAAAAAAAAAAAAAAAAAATCCTGACTCCCAAGTGTCCCAATGCCAAAGCCCTGAACCCCCATATTATCACAAGTCATACACCCACAACGAGATCAGTCGATCTTGCTCCTGGGAAAAAGAAGGGCAAACGAAAGATGAGGTCCAAATCCGAAAGCCAAACCCTCTCCAACAGTACCAGCAACGCCGCCGCAGCAGCAATGGATTCAGCCTCGTCGGTTGACCCGATCCACCACCTGCTCCGTCTCGTAGCCTTCAACAGCTTCCTCCTCCGCCCCCCAAAGCTCCGCCTGAAGCTCCCAACCCTAACACTCCCCTCCTCGATGACCGTCTACGCCCTCGTCCTCCTCACCTACTTCCTCGTCGTCTCCGGCTTCGTCTACGACGTCATCGTCGAGCCCCCCGGCATCGGCTCCGTCCAAGACCCGGCCACAGGATCCGTACGACCCGTCGTGTTCCTGCAGGGGCGAGTGAACGGCCAGTACATCATCGAGGGACTCTCGTCCGGGTTCATGTTCATCCTGGGTGGGCTGGGGATCGTGCTCTTGGATCTGGGTCTCGACCGCAACCGCGCCAGGAGCGTCAAGGTCTCCTACGCCTCCGCCGGCATCTCCTCCGTCATCATTGCCTATGTCATGAGTATGCTCTTTATTCGTATCAAGATCCCCGCTTATCTTAGCTAAATCATAGATTGATGCATTTTTCAATTGCGACTTTTGTTTTGTTTTGCTTTATGGGATTCTTCTATTTTTTTTTTTTTTTTTTATAAAGAAAATGAATTATGGATCTATGGAGGTTATTATGTTTCTCAGTTATTTTTGTGAGCTGGAGGCTTAAGCGCTTGTATTGTATGGGTGTATGTGAGTTAGGTTAGGGAGCTTAAAATAAAAGCTAAAACTAATAGGATTGGAATAATGTTGTAATGTGCCTCTATTTAATTTAATTTTATCGTTTTAACATTGTATTTCGGTTATTAGGAGGAGTTGGGTAAATGGACAAGGGTGGGAGAAATTGTCACAAAGTAGTACATGTTAAAAGCCCATGTTCATTTCTGTTCATGCTTTGTGCAAATATTGAGCTTGTTCATAGCTTATTGTGCTTTCTTTCTATCTGATTACTGCTCTTTTACGCACTGTTTGGCACATGGGACTATGACTAGGATTACAGCTAGATAATACCAGTACCTCATTAAGGGAATGTTAGGCTCAGGACATACAAATCTGAAGGTAAAAAAACCATGTTTTGGGTATTTCACCCTTGTAACATTTGAATCCAAAGAAACACATATGGTTTGGTAAAGGTGGATTAATGAATCCCCACTAGGGGGTTTAAATTACATGGGATTGGACTAAATAGTCAGCCTATTTAAGGTCACAGAATAAAAAGCTGCAAAGCCTTTGCTGTCTTCTACCTGTTGTCGTTGACATAGATGCAGGAGACTTGGATGAGTTGGAGGTTGCCATTGTTGATGGCGACAATTATGTGGGTGACTAGGAGAGTGGGCATTGAGGCTGTTCTCCACAAACTCTTTGACATTGGACGATGAAGCCAACAAGCAATGCACCAAAGTCTTCAATGCCTGCTATAGTTCCCAAGGCAACGGAATTCTTGTCCCCTTGGGTTCAGAAGTTCCCTTGTACCCCTCATTTCTCTTGATCCCCAATTTTCATGTCTTCCACCACACCTCCAGTCTCATTCCAATTCTCCAAAGTAGACCTTGCCTTCAAAAACAATTTATATTTCTCAAATTCACAATGCTGATCAAACTCTATGTTACAAGAAAAGTCCTGCTTGGCATTTGTGAGATCAACTTGTAGAAGTGGTCGAGTGTGACGGTAATGACACATGCATGTTTTGTAGATCTAATGGCATGACGAAGAGGGGATTGTTGTTGTTATTGAGGCAATGGGTTGAGGGCAGGGATTTTTTAATTCTAAATTAAAAAAGTTAAGATCATATTTTATTTTTATTGCACCAAACATGTAGGATTGGGATAATAATTATCCATTCCAATTCCATTTAATCTCAATCCAATCCAATCTGGTGCAATTTAGTTAATCCAAAATTGCGTGCCAAACAAGTCCTTAAAGTCTCCTTTACAGACACCAGTTTTCTTTTCATGCTTAGTTGCTTTCCCGTCTTTCACAATATCTATAGTTGACATCAAGCCTGCTAGAGCTGCTCATAAAATACGTTGCCTTAAGGCAATTTAAATCTTGCTCAATATTTTCAAATTGCTAAAAGTTGTTCATTTATTACTTGTAAAAAAATGTTGCTAATTTATTGTGATTAATGCTTTTTATTGCTCCTTTTTCTACCCGTGGATGCTCCTTTCTTTTTTTCTTTTTTGGGCCGGGGGGGGGGGGGGGGGTGTGTGGGGTCTGTAGCAAAAGGGTGGCCAAAAATGTCTCTGGTAGAAATTATATGGATATGGTTGTTAGAGAGGTAAAGACGTGGCCCTAGATAGGGCCAATTGGCTTGAAAGAATCCATGTACCCTTATCCAATTAGTTGGGATTAAAGCTTAGTTCAGTTCAGTTCTAAAGGTCCATCTCTAGTTTCTATATCCTCTTATTGATTTAGAAGCCTTGGTGGGGTCCTCCTGTCTTTCACTGGAGTTGTGAAGAGGTGAATGGAACTTAGGTGCAAGTCTTATCTAAAAGAAAAAGGAAGAAGAAAAAAAAATGGAGGGGGGAAAAATATAGGGAGTGTAGATTGGTGAGCATTCCACTGTGTTACTTACCTTCATGCCCCTGAACCAATGACTTTGCGTTCAGGTTATTCTTTGTCATCAACAAAAAATGCATCACTCAAGCAGAATGGAGGGCAAACATATGGATAGGAATACTGATCCAGAAGCACTTTGGGTCCATATCTAGTCAGTTGGGTTTTTTGTCAAGTTTATGATTGCATTATATTTCCTATTTTGGATGCATTCTCAGTCAGTCAAGGTTTTAATGCTGCTTGGAAGCTTTTCCTAATCATTTTGGGCTAAAGATTTTTTTTATTTTTTTTTCTGCAGTAACTATGATGTTCGTCATTTCATAGACGCCACATCTACTTAAATTCCTCTTTCTTTAATGATGCTTTTGCTCCCAAGGAGGTTGATCTTTCGTAATTTTCATTTCTGTCTCCTCTTCCTGCTTATTCATCTATTGTATTTAGATCGTTTGGTTATACGAGCATGATGTTTGTCTCCCATTGATTATTTCGTTGCCTAATACAGTTATTGGTATTCTTGCCATTAATTTTTTGGGAAATGCAAACCTGCGCAAGAAGATATTATACTAGGGTAAGGGCCTTTATAAAGCTACATTATAAAGCAACCTACTTTGCTTTGGTAATCTGATAAAACTAGTGAATGAAATACCCTACACATAAGAATGTCTTGATGCTGTTATGCAACTACCATTTGGAGTAGTATATTGTATAATGGATATTTGTGACCCTATGGACTATGATATCGTTGAATAGATATATGTACTTGTCTTGTTTTTTTAACTTCTTTTAATGAACTTGTGAAAAAAGAACACTAATTATTATGATCATATAGGGCAGTGTTTGAATGTGATTGTTGCTTGTACTCTTTTTAACTAGTGTGGAAAACTTTTCATCTGATGCTTTACAAGTTTTGAGTAGTAATTCTCTTATTCCCTGCCAGCCATTTGATGATTTTACAAAGAAGTGGTTGATTTCACATGGGGCACCCACAACATTTTTCATTTATTTATTTATTTAGTTTTAAATAATGGATATGAAGTTTTCATCACAATGATATAATTACTGAACTTAATAAAAACTAGTTGAAAAAACACAGTAGTGTGAGATTTTGATCTGTCAATCAGTACTGCAAACTATGACAAATCATATACATATATATATATATATATATATATATGGTGAACTGTCTCTGGAAGGCATTGCTGCTTGGTAAGGATGAAGCTTGAGTTTGGATAGTTTGGAAGAAATGAAGGCAAATAGATTGACAGCCCTTTTGATCGCTATGCTAGTTAATGCTAAGATTTAAGCCAATCCAGGTCTTGAAAATTTGGTGTATGGGTTTTATATAAACGCCACTACAGTGCTCTGTGATGATGACAGTTGCTTTAATGTGGGTAGTTTGTAGTATCTTTAGCTTGTTTTCCCTCCTGTGAATTTTTAAATTTTCTCGCCCCCCTCTTTTAGTTTGATGTCATTGTTATCGCCATTGATTAAACCAATATTCTGGGTCTATTATACCTGCATTCGGTTACAAGCATCCGATGCTCTAGTGTATAACAATAACATATTTGTTTGATTCTAATTCTTGGAACATGGAAAATTTATTGGACCTTTTATTTCTCTTTTATTTACTAGGGAAATTTTTTTGGATATATATAAAGTAGTGTTTCAAAATGTTGGTGTGCTAGTTTTTACAGTTAGTTATACGTGTGATTGCAAAGTAGATTGAGGAAGTCTTTAACTGTGTTTGGGTAGAGAATTTGTAGACAGCACTTAGGGGTCTTGTAGAATTTAAATTTCTGTTGCCAAGAGTTCTTGTAACTTAATTGGCACTTTTTAGAATTTTCAATAGAAACGTCTAGGGTTTGAATCCCCCCACCACCCAACTGTCCAATTATAAAGAAGAATTTAAATTTCTGTCGAATAAAGTTCTTTGTTTGGAATGTTTTATGGGATGAAATTTCAAATTCCTTCCTTTCTGACTCCCTCTCCATATTCCAATGTATAGCTTTAGAACAATGCATCCTTGAATAACTGAAAATTGCTTTTACGAGCTTCATCTTCTCTGCTACATCCTTACTACTTTGCCATCTAGTTCCCTGCCTCAACACAGCTGTCCAATCAAATTCACCCTCTTCAATGTCTTCATGCACTCAACAAGACTAATGTTGGTGCCACAACTCGCCCATGTGGCGAGTTGTGCCACAAGTTGTGGCACCAGCATAGCTCACTCAACCAAATTTTCTCATTTCAATCAAGGTCATTGGCTGTCTCTACATTATCTCTAACCTCCCAATGACTTGCCGAAGTGCATTGGCTCTGTCTATGTTATCTCCTTAACCACATTTGGTCCATTGTACAAGATCTGACGATACTCGTGTGGTCATAGCCACCTTCGTGAAGTTAACTTATGACTAAGACTATGGAAGGGTTTATGCTCGAGTTGCAAATCCTCACTCTCTGTGTTCCTCAAAAGTTGCAAATGCAATAGATAAATGAGGTTTTCTTGCTGCAAGGTACTGTTAATCTTGTGTGGGAAGTAAAGATGGTTAGCTGTAAAAGTTATTTTTATATATATTGGTGGTGATTGTATTATTGTACTGTGTCAAAATATGATTTGATGACAGGTGATCACTATGAGATTAATTGATGGGTTTTACTTGGAAATTTTGACTAACTTTATGAAATTTTTGTATAATTAGGCGAATCCAATTTTTTGTTGTTGATGTACATAGTATTTGATGGGATTGTAAACACTATCATCTTAGGTTTTGTATAAAAATGAATTTTTTTTTAGTAGCCAATGACCTTTAGCTAGAGTACTATCTCTAGCTGGAGCTCATTATTATTATTATTATTATTTTTTTGGGGTGGGAGAGAAAAGAGGGGGGGTTGGGGGTGGGGGGGACATCATTTTGGTTAATATCAATTTGGTTTCTACATTTTAGTCGCATTTAATTTGGTCATTGTTATTTTTAATTTGTAATTTTGTTTTTCGTTAATGAGTTGACGGTAAATATTGACTGAAATTGAAAATAATATAGACTAAATTGACTGTTAAGAGAGAGAGAGAGAGAGAGAGAGAGAGGGGGTGCTGTTTATGTGTAATTTATTAGTAAAAAAGTAAGGGAGATTGTGGATTCAAGACTCATTTGTTTGGGCATGCCTATTTGGACCACTTGTTGGAGCTAGTGCATCATGTGCATGTTCTAGATTCGCGCCAATGTGGTGTCGTGTTCGTCACTAGGTAAAAATTCCGATGCATTTGTTTGGTGGCTTGACAGAAGTGGTAGATTTTGTGGCCCGCTAATGAGAGAGCCTTCATGGAATGGAACAATTGTGGTCAATGCCTCTGTCAAAATAGTTTTGCAACTTTCATGAACAGGGCCAGTAGCCATGTGAAACCCCACTATACCATAATAAACATGCGTTTGAATTTCTGTTCTAAACCAAACCTATAACATTTAGACTAGGGCAACACCCATGTGAAACCCCACTATAACATAATTATGACTTCTGTCTCGAGTTTTCTGTCTTTCTGGTCAAAACAAAAGTTATAACATTTAGAAGTCATGTTTAAATTGGAAACACACTAAGGAATGCTATTGGCTTTTAATTACCATCAAATTCCGTTGTCTCATTCTTTCACATTTACAAAGTATTAAAATGATCAATGATTAATAATTATTGCACTTATAAAATGTGCATCAAGAACAAATTGAACATGTAACTTAATTGTTAGATTTTTAAAATAATAAACTAATAAAAATTAGAAAGTCATTGAGAATGAGATAATAACTGCAATGATCTGAAGAACGGACAATTTCATAAAACTTATTATAAAAATTGGAATGTTTCTTTCGAGATTTACTTAGATTCTCACTATAGAAGGCGAAAGGCTCTTCTTAGTTGGGATTTGTACCAATTTCCACTCAAGCATTAGAATCAACTTCAAACAATTTTTTGAAATTTAGAAGTGCAAGTAGAGCTCTTGATAAGCTCAAAGCTTTTATAGGCTTCCTCATTCCAATGGAATTTTCCTCCTTTAAAATGTTTAGTAAGAGGTGCGATAATAATATTGAAGTCTCTAATAAAACAACGACTGGAAGAGGCGAGTCCAAGAAAATTTGACATTGTTAATAGATTGTGGTATGGGTTAACTAACTATTGTCTTTGTTTGTTGGAATGACTTGAATGGTCAAAAAATGGCGGCTTGCGTTAGCTAACAAGCCTTTAAATGTTTGCATGCACATGTCAGAAAGTGTGGCTTGATATTCAACCAAGCCTAAGATTGTCAATCCAACAAAAAGGATGCGTCAACATGTCAGAAAGTGTGGCTTGATATTCAACCAAGCCGAGGATTGGCAATCCAACAAGAAGCATACGTGAAGAAATAGGATTGAGGTGCAGTAGGTAGCGCTATGGCTAAGGACTGAGTCAGGACTTAAAAAGTAATAGCCGCGGTTTTACTGTTGGTTGCGTGTATTTGTGTTTGGGTATAGATAATTATTTTGTTTAAAAAATTTTAAAGAGTCGGATTGTTTGTTTTGGATAAAATTAGTTGATTGGGCTTAATTGTTTTTAACTTTATTATTGATAATTTTTGTTGTGAGGCTAATTTTTTTGAGTTTGTTTATTTTGTTTTAAATTTTAGATCTAGCCTTTGAAATGAGGGAAATACTAGAGTTAGAAATTTTTTTACAAATTATTAATGTGATGAGTTATTATTAGTAAATAAAAAATGATGTAAATGGTTGGTCCAGATGAAAATCAATAAGAATTTGCTACCTCATCAGTTTTGTAAAAATGTTATAGAAAAGTTTGGAGTTATAACATTACTCTTAAAAGAATTAATGATATAATGATACTGTTTTGGAGAAAAATGTAATTTTATAGAATAAAATTGCTAAATTTAGTATTAATATATATACTAATATATATATTTTTTAAAAAATATTTATGGGGATTATTGCCCCTCATTGTCCAAGTCTTCTTCCGTCCCTGGCTATTGCACCATACAACTATAAATCAACAGTTGATATTAAAAGGTTCAAAAATCACTTTTCATTTCAACCTTTAAATATATATATTTTTTTATCTTTTTACGATTTTACTTTTATACTGATATTTTTAACTTGTCTCTCATCTTAGTCTTTGTGGACCCAGGGGTTTTGACTTTTTTTGTTCTATGAACAAATTCATCGAATTATAGATCAATCAAATTAGTATTGATGCTTTATTATGCACCTTATCTAAATCCAAAGATATACATGCTTGCATTATATGTTGTAGATTTGTTGCATGTTTTTTGGCAGAAATTGTTGACATCTTTAGCAATAGAAGTCATTGTCATTATTTTCATGTGATGACATGATACGGTTTCAAGTTTCAACTCCGGCTGAAACTTTCTATATATAGGGCCAATGAACAGTATTTTAAACAGTATTTTGGTTTATTGTGTCGCCTTTATCCTTTTATCTTTTTTTTTTCAAGTATTGAACAGTTGCTACAGTGCCATTTGGTTGGTTCAATTGGCACTGTAACTACATTACTTTGGTTTTTGTCAACCTCTGCAGTGTTGCTGCTTTCTTTTCCTTTTTTTTTTTTCGCCGCTTCCCTTTTTTTTTTTTTTTTTTGGGTAATATCGTCCTGTCCACTATTTTATTTTATTTATATAACAATAAATGATCACAATATTTTTACAATTGTTGTTATGTTAATTCTTTATAGGTTAAAATAAAATATCATACTAGAATCATTCACAACTAAAACTAAAAGTATTATGAAAGAAGAAGTGTTATATTCACGATATTTTTCGCAACACTTTTACAACATTGTTCATTAGGCTTTTTTTTTATTATTTTATTTATACAAACCACAGTATGCGTGTTTTGGTTGTGCTGTTTTTGTCTTTTCTTTTAAATATTTATATGTATATGTACCGTTACAATATTTTCATAATTATTGACAATTTGCACTATTCATTTTTTTTTTTTCACAATATGCTGGTTTTGCTTATGCTTTTAAATATTACATGTACATACACAATTACACTGACACAATAAATTTTTACAATATTTTCATAATTATTGAGGTGTCGGTTTTTTAAATGTCAAAATAAAATAATAAAATAAGAAACTAAGATCAATCACAACTAAAAGTAAATGTATTATGAAAATGTTATAACATCTTCTTCTTGTCACAATATTTTCACAATCGCGAGATCTCAATTCCTTATAAATCAAAATAAAATAAAAAAATAAAAAAATGCTATGTCCACAATATTTTCACAATAATTTTGTAACAAATTTTATGTGATAAGATATTTCTGAAGGATAAAAAAGTGATGTCAGTAGTGGGTTCAATTTAAAACCAATAACAATTTTTCATTTATAATTTGTTTTAAAACTGTTATGGATGTAGCATTTCTCTCAAATAAAATAAAAATATATCTGTGGGGCCCGGCCCAAAAATGATGGGTTATTCCAAACTCAGGCCCAGCCGAGGAGCGTCCTGGCCGAAGAGAAGCCTCATATGAAGCGTTACTCAATCCCAATAGCGCCAAGGAAACCTGTCCGAGGAATAACTCCTCCTTGGACATCAGGAGGCCCAGACGAGGAACTTTCCCCAGCCGTTTCAGCTCATCTTCACAACATATAAAAAGAATTAAATCCAAAATATCTCATGGAAGGCTACCACCACATTAATTGCGCCCCAACCACCCTCTTGGCCGCATTAATGAGGAAAAGACACCTGAACAGTACCGCCTTGGCCTCTGCAACTCACAAAGGGACTGATGAGGGCGTCTGATGGGACAGGTGCTCAAGTGGATGCTTAGATGGTCAACAGGTGTAAGGTTGGGATGAAAAGAAGGGAACTATATAATGTAGTGGAGTCCCTTAAAGAAGGGGACGGAAGAACGGTATCAGGAACGAAAAAGAAATAAAATCATACTTGAGAAATATCCATTCTTGTGTTTTCATTTTCTTTTTGCAAACAATACTATCCATGCATTAGACCGAACAAGTTCACTGAGGCTAAGTTCTTTGACCCATCCTCTACAAATATTTATTGTGGGTTGCGCTTTGGGCCAAGGCCTGATCAACTGAAGTTGGGCCAGGAAAATCGTGCAACTACAATCGGCGCCGTCTGTGGGAAGAGCTAAGGCATCAGCTAGTGCAACGGTCGAGCATGGAGGAACTAGATCCACACCAGGAGGATCCTCACCAAGCTAACTCCCACCGGACATGACCCGTCGAGTCCCAGAGGCAAAATAACCCAACCAACCCAGGCGGCAGGGGGAATCGTGAGGGGAGTGTGCATACCACCCGAACGAGCCAGAGTCACACTCAGATAGGAAGTCACGTGTCTCAGAGGCGAAATAGTCACCAGGCCATGCAGCGAGAGATAGATGACCTAAAAAGGAAGTTACGACGTGCGCAGCGAAGACGATCTCCCTCTGACTCAGGCGAGTCTTCTAATGCGGAAGACGTGAGTTACAGACAAAGGTCAAGGACCCCCCCAAGCGAAACCTTTTCTTACGAAAAGGAACCACGCCCTGTACGGAAGTATGAGCGCCCGTCCAGCAAAGGTTCGGGGAGCGACGCCATGAAGAAGGCGTTGGATCAGGTCTCAAGGTCACCCTTCACGAATAGAATCGAAGGGGCTAAGCTGCCAAGACGCTTCAACCAACCGGTGTTCGCCATCTATCACGGCAAAGCAGACCCGGTGGAGCACGTGAGTCAGTTTAACCAAAAAATGGCGATTTATTCGCAAAACGAGGCCCTAATGTGCAAAATCTTCCCCTCCAGCTTGGGATCGATGGCAATGAGGTGGTTCAACAGCCTGAAGACAAACTCCGTAGGCTCCTACAAGCAGCTCACTCAAGCTTTTTGCTCCCGTTTCATTACAAACACCAGAGTCCCTCAACCTCTCAGTTCGCTACTGTCCTTATCCATGCACGAAGGAGAAACCCTGAAAGCGTACTCGGATAGGTATTGGGAGGTGTATAACGATTTAGATGACAACCATGATAATGTTGCTATCAGCACGTTCAAAAGCGGCCTCCCCACCGGGCATGGCTTAAGGAAATCCCTCATCGGAAAACCAGTTACTGACGTCCAACAGCTAATGGATAGGATCGACAAGTACAAGAGAGTGGAGGAGGATCAGCTGCAAGGGAAGGGAAAGGAGAAGGTTATCCCCCTTAAAGCAAATGATTTCAGGACGGAACGTCACAATCCTGGTCAGCCGAGGAGAGATTTTCCGCGACAGGCTGGGCAGAGCAACCCGCAAACAGTGAATGCCGTATTCAGAGAGCCGGTACAACAAGTACTGGAGAAAGTAAGGGATGAACCCTATTTCAGATGGCCGGGAAAGATGGCTGGAGACCCTGCCAGACGTAATCAGAACTTGTATTGCCACTATCATCAGGACCACGGGCATACTACTGAGGACTGCAGGAATCTATGGAATCACCTGGATCAATTGGTCCGAGAAGGAAAGCTACGTCACCTGCTGCACCCATCGAGCGGCCATCCCGGATAAGCAACACAAGAACCTCGAAGGGACGTGTCTTTAAGACCCCCCACCGGGACGATACATGTCATCCTCGCTGCACCGGGAAGAACTGGGCCACCCATCCCCAGGGTATTAGCCGTGGATCGCCTTCCCTCCGAGGGCAGGCAAAGGAAGCCCAAAAAGTTAAAAAAGGGAAGCTCTTTGATACTGGGATTCTCGGATGAGGATAAGAGAGGAACAATTCAACCTCACGATGATGCATTGGTGGTCACCTTGCGGATTGGGGGTTTCGATGTGAAAAGGGTGTTAGTAGACTTTGGAAGTGCAGTGGAGATAATGTACCCCGACCTATACAAGGGGCTGAACTTGAAGCCGGAAGATTTGACAGCTTATGACTCCCCCCTTCTCAGCTTCGAGGGGAAGATTGTTACGCCAAAGGGGCAAATCCGACTGCCCGTACAGACTGGGGCGGAAGTGGTGGAGGTGAATTTTATCGTGGTCGACGCTTATTCACCCTACACCGCGATAGTTGCAAGGCCATGGATCCACAGCCTAGAGGCCGTGACCTCCACACTTCACCAAAAAATGAAATACCCATCCAGAGGACGAGTGGAAGAGATCCGAGGAGATCAGGCCGTGGCCAGGAAGTGTGTGGTGGCCGCCATTTTACATCGGCCCTTGGTCGAGTCCTCGGTCCCAAAGAGCTTATAGCAACCAGCCTCCTCGGCAAAGCAAGACGATGGGCTGGCCGAGGAGATAAGGTGTGAGGGTTTAGATAAGGTTGCTGTCAACAATGACCCGGAGAAGTTCTTTCAGGTCGGCTCTGAATTGCCCTCTCAAGAAAAGGAGGAACTGGTCAGATTTCTCAGAGAAAATGTCGACGTATTCGCTTGGGACGCCTATGATGCCCCGGGAGTTGATCCTAGCCTCATCTGTCACCACCTGAACGTCAACCCTTCTTCCACTCCGAGAAAGCAGCCACCCCGACGCCCTTCAAAGGAACACGCTAGTGCCGTAAGAGACGAGGTGGCAAAGTTGAAAAGAGCAGGGGCTATCAAAGAGGTCTTTTATCCCGAATGGTTAGCGAACACCGTGGTGGTAAGGAAGAAGACGGGAAAGTGGAGGGTCTGCGTGGACTTCACGGACCTGAACAAGGCGTGCCCTAAGGACCCATTCCCTCTACCCAAAATCGATCGATTGGTGGATGCAACCGTGGGGCACCCTCTAATGAGCTTCCTGGACGCCTTCCAGGGCTATCATCAGATACCCCTTGCGCTAGAGGACCAAGAGAAAACGGCTTTCATGACGCCCATCGGAAATTATCATTATAAGGTGATGCCATTCGGGCTAAAGAACGCGGGCTCAACCTACCAAAGGATGATGACTCGGATGTTCGAGCCACAACTGGGCAAGATCATTGAGGTGTATATAGACGATATGGTCGTGAAGAGTAAGAGGGTGTCCGAGCACGTAAAAGACCTTGGAACAGTCTTCGCTATCTTAAGGGAGCACCGGTTGCGGCTGAATGCCTCCAAATGTTCATTCGGGGTCGGGTCTGGGAAATTCCTAGGGTACATGGTTACCCACAGGGGAATAGAAGTAAGTCCCGATCAAATCAAAGCCATTAACAGTCTACAGACTCCTCGAAACCCGAAGGAGGTGCAGAAGCTCACTGGCATGATTGTGGCATTAAACCGATTCATATCGCGATCGGCGGATCGATGTCGGCCTTTTTACCTTCTGATAAACAAGTGGAAAGAGTTCAAATGGTCGGAGGATTGCGTTCAGGCTTTCCAGCAGCTTAAGGACTACCTGTCCCGACCACCCATCATGTCCAGTCCGGAGGCAGACGAGGTGCTGTTTGCCTACATCGCCGTAGCTCCCCACGCCGTAAGCCTGGTACTAATACGGGATGATAATGGGGTGCAGCGACCGGTGTACTATGTGAGCAAATCACTACATGAGGCCGAGGTGCGATACCTACCCTTAGAAAAGGCAATTCTGGCGATAGTGCATGCAACCCGGAAGCTTCCTCATTACTTTCAGGCGCACACGGTCATCGTCCTGACTCAGCTTCCACTTCGAGCCGTGCTTCGAAGCGCTGACTACACAGGAAAGATCGCCATGTGGAGTGCTCTTTTGGGGGCTTTTGATATTAAATATATGCTCAGACCCTTCGTCAAAGGACAGGTCCTCACAGACTTGGTAGCGGAGTTTGCTGAGCCCTCTATAGAAACGATGACCGAGAAGAAAGACCTGGGTGGAAAACTGGTTGGCGCAATTTCAGCCGGGGAGACCATGCATTGGAAGGTCTACGTGGATGGCGCGGCCAACCAGAGAGGATCAGGAGTTGGGATAGTTTTAATATCGCCGGACGGCGCTGTCATTGAAAAATCATTAAGACTCGGATTCTCGGCTACGAACAATGAAGCCGAATACGAAGCCTTACTTCAAGGAATGGCAATGGTTCAAAGATTGGGTGGAAGAGTAATAGAAGCCTTCTCGGACTCCAGATTAGTGGTCGGACAAGTGATGGGAGAGCTAGAAGCTCGAGATACTAGGATGCAAGAGTATCTGGCACAAGTCAAACGGCTACAGACGAGTTTTGAATCCTTCAGTCTGACGCACATCTCCAGGAGCGTAAACACTCATGCAGACTCGCTGGCCACTCTTGCCACGTCCTCGGCACGTAATTTGCCACGAATGATCCTAGTCGAAGATCTAGTCAAGGCCAGTCCCATCAGCGGAAACCCGACCCAAGTCCATCAGATTAGACAGAGCCCCAGTTGGATGGACCCCATAAGGAATTTCCTCCAAGACGATATCCTTCCGGAAGAAAAACTAGAAGCCGAGAAGATACGTAGAAATGCTCCTCGTTTTTGGCTGTCAGAGGACCGCAAACTTTATCGGCGCTCCTACTCTGGACCATACTTACTCTGCGTACATCCAGAAGAGTCCGAGTCTCTTCTTGAGGAGTTGCATGAGGGAGTATGTGGAAGTCACACCGGAGGAAGATCGCTGGCGCACAGGGCACTCACCCAAGGATACTGGTGGCCGAACATGCAGAGACAGGCCCAGGAATACGCTAAGAAGTGCGATCAGTGCCAAAGATTTGCCCCGAATATCCACCAACCCGGAGGGGTTCTCAACCCACTCTCCAGTCCATGGCCGTTCGTGCAATGGGGTCTTGATATTGTCGGGCCTTTCCCCAAGGCTGCGGGGAACAAGCGATACATAATAGTCGGAACCGATTACTTCACTAAATGGGTGGAGGCTGAACCTTTGGCCAACATCAGGGACGTGGACGCCCAGAAATTCATCTGGAAGAACATTATCACCCGCTTCGGAACTCCAAGAACACTCATTTCCGACAATGGCCTTCAGTTTGACAGCAAGAATTTTAGGGAGTATTGCCGTGAATTTGGGATCATTAATCGATATTCCACCCCCGCATACCCCCAAGGAAATGGGCAAGTCGAAGCCGTAAACAAGGTCATAGTGAACGGATTGAAGAAAAGACTAGATGAGTCAAAGGGGAGATGGGTAGAAGAACTACCGCACGTCTTGTGGACCTATCGGACAACGCCGCGGCGTTCAACCGGTGAAACCCCCTTCTCAATGACTTATGGGGCTGAGGCCGTGCTTCCGATCGAGAACAATTTCCCCACGTTGAGGTCTAGCTCGTTTACCCTAAGCGATAACGATGAGTTGCTAGGAAGAAGTTTGGACCTAGCCGAGGAAAGAAGGGAAAAGGCCATGATTCACATGGCCTATTATCACCAGAAGCTGAGACAAGGGTATGATGCTAACGTCAAATTGTGGCCTCTGGGTCCAGGTGATCTCGTGATGAGGAAGATTCTTGGCAGCGCAAAGAACCCCTCTTGGGGTAAGTTGGGGCCCAATTGGGAGGGACCATACCGTGTCACATCCGTGGCCGGAATAGGCGCCTACTACCTAGAAGATTTGGATGAAAAAGCTGTACCTCGACCATGGAATGTAAATAACCTCAGGAGGTATTATTATTAATGAGAATGGCTTAGCATACGTTTCCTTTCATGAGTATCCGCCACTTGCTGGTCTACGTGACAACTATTTCTAAGTTTTAAACAGAACCTAAGTACTGCATGGCTCCTCGGACCACAGACTTAGGGGAAAATAATACTTAAGGTAACTATTTACAAGTTTTAAACAGAACCTAAGTACTGTATGGCTCCTCGGACCACAGACTTAGGGGAAATTAATACTTGAGGCAACTATTTATAAGTTTTAAACGGAACCTAAGTCCTGCATGGCTCCTCGGACCACAGACTTTGGGGAAATTATTACTCATGACAGTTCATGGTTTTAAACAGAACCTAAGTCCTGCATGGCTCCTCGGACCACAGACTTGGGGGAAATTATTACTCATAACAACTCATGGTTTTAAACAGAACCTAAGTCTTGCATGGCTCCTCGGACCATAGACTTAAGGGAAATTATTACTTATGATAGATTGGGAGATTATTATTTAAAGGAAATCATTTTTAATGCGTGCGCGCAGCCTAGCACCATCGCAACCGTCAAATGCGCAACCCCAAAAACCCATTTTATTTTGACCAATTACCCGTATCCACATCGATCGTAAATGTTTAAAGAAGAGTGCTACTGACGCACATCCATAGTAAGCAAAACGAACATTTTATATTAATATTCCGAGTACATTAGAAAGAGAGGTCCTTACAAAAAAAGGGAAAAGTAGGACAACTCTCATTTAAAAAAAAAAAAAAAAAAAACAAAACAAAAAAAAAAAAAAATAATAATAATAATAATAAAAACTATTCACAGAGATTGAAAGCCTAAAAGGCTAAGCTTTAGCAGGAGGATCTTCTTTCTGCTCGGGCTGAGGAGGAGGAACCTCGATGGTAGAGTCTGCGGCGGGATCCTCCGCCATATCAGGCACAAGGACGGCAACAGGCACCGCCAGGTCCTGCTCTGAAGCCACTTGGGCGTCCTCAGGATTCGCACGGATCTCCCGAGGATAGAAGATGCTCTCGGGCAGTCTTAGTGCCGAATCCACAGGAACTCCTGCAGCGTCGAGAGCATGAGCCCATGAAATGCCGCAGTACTCCCTGCATACCTCGGGAATCTCCTCAGACAGCCTGGCCTCCGTCTCTTCGGCCCCGAGCTGGCGAGCGGCATTCTTCTTGGCCTCCGTAGCCTCTCGGATCAGCTGGGCCTCCTCCTTTACCAGCCTCAGCTCATCCTCTACCTTTTGCAGGGCAGTCCTGAGATCCTGCACTACCTGCCTCTCGGTGACGAGGTTAAGCTGCGTCGTGTACAGCTCTTTGCGCTGATCCTCCGCCTGGGTCTCGGCACTCTTTAAACCAGCCTCTGCACTTTTGCGCCGGTTCTCCGACACCTTGAACTCGTCCGTGAGTTTAAGGTGCTCGTGCTTGAGGGACCCCAAGGCTTTCTCCATTTCCGCCCGAGCCTGGGTCTCAGCCTCAACCCGACTACGGCTATCGCGGCAAAACTCATCAGCCACGAACACCTGCTGAGTAATCTGCGAACGAAACAAGGTTGCTTTGAAAAAGAAATCTAACGGGGGTAAATAAATTGATAAAACAGTAAAAGGATTACTTACCAACGCGAGATCCCTTTTTAGGGATAGGAAGAGCTCGGGCTGAGAGAATCGCCTATAGGCCTCCATGTCCCGAGGAAGGAGTAGGGGTTGCTCTAAGGCATCCGCCACGTACCCTGCCCGGCCTCGGTTATACTCTCGGACCGAAGCATTGTAGGAGATGGCAACCCCATCCAGCTCCAGCTTGGGGTTCCATGCACGAGGGGAGGCGCGCACGTCAGCAAGGTTCTCCTCATCCCGGCTCTCCGAGGAGTTACCCCTTCTGCTCCTTGGCGCCCGCGTAGTCTTTTGCTGCTTGGTCGGCTGAGCAGTCACCTCACCTTCCTCAAGAGTGTCAACCGACCTCTTCTTCTTCAGGTCCGGATTAACCTTAAGGCCAGGGTCCGGGACTCCCTGGGAGACCACAGGGGGAAGGGTTTTGACCTTTGATGGACTTGGTCCCTTCGATGACTGAACCTTTGATGACTGACCTTTCCCTCGGGAGGACATCAGCTCCTTTAGAGTCTTTCCCTTTCCTGCCATGGGCTCTACCTCTTCGTCTGAAGTATCGTCCGAGCAGATAACGATTGAGGGAACACCAACTGCGGAATGTTGGTCCTGCTCTACTTCGGGATTAGAAAACTCCACCAAGGGGTTTTGCTGAATTTCCTCCTCGAAGTAAAACTTATCTATCTCTTCCTCAAGGGAAAGACGAGATGATTCAGCCTCTTCTTCAACCAAAACAGCAGCGCCAGGCTCGTTTACCGGAGGTAGCTGCTCTGCTAAGTAGGGATTTCTGACACCTGGCAACACAACTGGTGGCAAATCGTGGTCAGCTAGGAATCCGTCCTGGGACACGTCAACTCTAGCCAGCCTCGGACTGCCAGCCCTTATAGCGTGACTGACTGCCTGAAAAGCGCTGCTCAGAGGTTGATAACCCAGAACCAAATGGGCCGCGCGCAACTGTCCGTCCTCGGCGGCGTAAATCTCCGACCTAAGGAGATAGTTCAACGCTGGCATGTTCACAAAGTTTATCCGAGGAGCAACGTGAATTTTGTCTGCAAACAAACCAAGAAAAGCGAGGTTAGACCATGAAATTTTCCAATTACAAAGAAAGCAAGAAAAATAACCCCTCAACACTAAATCCTTTCCCAAAAAGGACCAATCCTAAAAGCGCCGCACCTGGGTTTCCTGCCCGAGTTGGACAATGAATACCGTCGAACCACTCCTCAGAAGCAATGAGGAAGTCATTCTTCACGGTCTTATTGGAAACTGGAAGATAAGAGATCAACCTAACGTCCTCGTTCCGGGATTTAAGATAATACCCATCATCCCCGAGGCGGTGACATTCGTACAGATAAGCCACATCGTGCCAAGTAAGGCCTAGATTCATTCGCTTGTCTAAGACATCTACACAGCCTAGTATCTTGAACATATTCGGGGCACACTGATACGGCGTCAACCTATGGTTGAACAGGTATTCCCTTGTGATCCTACGCATGGGAAGTGTCATCCCTCCCTCTATGAAAGCAATCATGGGGATAACGACTTCTCCCTCAACCCTATCTGTCAATACTCCTTCCAGAGGACAGTACCGCAGCCCAACCCCAGGAGGAATGTGGTATTTAGCCCTAAAGGCCTCCATAGCGGCTGGAGTTTTTACTAATTTTTCGAATCTACCCATCTGAACTGAAAGGGGGAAATGAAAGTAGAGACCAAGAAGAAAAGTAAAGTCCGAGGAGGGAATTGAAACGGTGAGAAAAGCGAAATGTACTGGTACCTTCACAAAACGCTCAATGGGACGCCTGGAAATCTCTCTTGGACGAAACGCTTCACAAAGACGGCTATGGCGGCGTAACGGACGCAAGTGTTCGTATATCTCTGGGATTCGATGGAGTTCTCTGGAGTCCTTTGAGGTTTGTGAAATGCAGATGAAAGAAGGAACTGAACCCCTCTGACGTCTTATATAGCCGGGAGGAGAGAGAAAAGATCATCCCTGCCTAAAAAGACGGGAAGAAACGATGGCCGTTCGATCCATGCCAAGCCGTTGGATGAAGGGAACATAACGCCTCCAGAAGTTAATGGCCACGCCTCGTAAATTGTAGCGCGTCAAAAGTAACGGTCCGCACGTGCGCCCCACGATCTCCTTATTTCTATCCTCTCACAAACATCAAAACCCCGCTTTTCTCCTCGGAGGGAGTTAAAAACCGGAGTTTTGAGGGGCTATTGTGGGGCCCGACCCAAAAATGATGGGCTATTCCAAACTCAGGCCCAGCCGAGGAGCGTCCTGGCCGAAGAGAAGCCTCATATGAAGCATTACTCAATCCCAATAGCGCCAAGGAAACCTGTCCGAGGAGTAACTCCTCCTCGGACATCAGGAGGCCTAGACGAGGAACTTTCCCCAGCCGTTTCAGCTCATCTTCACAACATATAAAAAGAATTAAATCCAAAATATCTCATGGAAGGCTACCATCACATTAATTGCGCCCCAACCACCCTCTTGGCCGCATTAATGAGGAAAAGACACCTGAACAGTACCGCCTTGGCCTCTGCAACTCACAAAGGGACTGATGAGGGCGTCTGATGGGACAGGTGCTCAAGTGGATGCTTAGATGGTCAACAGGTGTAAGGTTGGGATGAAAAGAAGGGAACTATATAATGTAGTGGAGTCCCTTAAAGAAGGGGACGGAAGAACGGTATCAGGAACGAAAAAGAAATAAAATCATACTTGAGAAATATCCATTCTTGTGTTTTCATTTTCTTTTTGCAAACAATACTATCCATGCATTAGACCGAACAAGTTCACTGAGGCTAAGTTCTTTGACCCATCCTCTACAAATATTTATTGTGGGTTGCGCTTTGGGCCAGGGCCTGATCAACTGAAGTTGGGCCAGGAAAATCGTGCAACTACAATATCTATTCGGATCCTAAAAATAAAAGTATTGTGAAAATGTTTTAATATTTTGTTGTATTCTTAGACTTCTTTTTTAGTAAATATAGTCAAATTGGGTGAGTCATAATTCACTGTGCGTTTCATGCACAATTTTCTTGTATTGTCTTTTTGTTTGTTTTTTTTCAATGCATAATTTTAAAACTAGTAATCATTTTCTACCTAAAATTTGTTGTGAAAAAGTTATTGATGTAAAAATTAAATAATAAAATATCAAGCTAGGACCTACCACAGCTGGAAATAAAAAATATTATGAAAATGTTGTGACATTTTGTTATATTCTTAAACTTCTTTTTTGTGTGATATTTTGTTGTGTTCCTAAGCTTCTTTTTTTGTTTAGTCAAATTTAGTAAGCCAAAATTCATTGTTTTAGTAAATATAGTCAAATTGGGTGAGTCATAATTCACTGTGCGTTTCATGCACAATTTTCTTGTATTGTCTTTTTGTTTGTTTTTTTTTAATGCATAATTTTAAAACTAGTAATAATTTCCTACCTAAAATTTGTTGTGAAAATGTTATTGATGTAAAAATTAAATAATAAAATATCAAGCTAGGACCTACCACAGCTGGAAATAAAAAATATTATAAAAACGTTGTGACATTTTGTTATATTCTTAAACTTCTTTTTTGTGTGATATTTTGTTGTGTTCCTAAGCTTCTTTTTTTGTTTAGTCAAATTTAGTAAGCCAAAATTCATTGTTTTAGGCACAATTTTCTTCAGTTGGTTTTTTTATTTTATTTTTAAATGCACGATTAAAAGTGGTTAGCCCAATTTAAAACCAGTAGCAATTTACCACCTAAGATTTATTATGAAAATATTGTGGACGTAACATTACTCTAAAATAAAATAATAAAATATCAAACTAGGACCCACCATAGCTAGAAATAAAGGTATTGTAAAAATATCGTGACTTTTTGTTGTGTTTCTAACTTCTTTTTTGGTTTATTCAATTTGTTGAACTAAAATTCATGGTTTAATGCATAATTTTTTTAGGTTGATTTTTTTTAATACATTGTTTCAAGTTAAAAAAAAAATTAAAAAAATAAAAACATACACACACACGCACACATATTGTTTTACACACACATAACACATACACACATATTGATGAAGTATCACTTTCCTCCTTTATGTTCGGGGTAGTTGCATTCCCCTCTAAACTAAAATTGAATAATTTCATCATTTATATTTTGTAAATAAGCATATATCCCTATTGTTTCTCCCTTAGTTAAACCCTAACAAAATCTTATAATTCCTAAAATATTCCATTGTGCAATGTCTAATATACTCCTACTCAATTTTAATATCCCAAAAAATTTCTTTTTGTATTTTGAATTTTATGTGGTAGACTAGTAGTCATGCTTAGAAAGTTAGAATGATGATATATAATATTCTATTTGTTACTTAGAGAACACTATATTAGGTTTAAATCTTCTAGGCTTATAATTTTATCTAATAGAAACTTTGATGACATATGTCTTTTGTTATTTTGTTCTTTTTAAAAAAAAATTTATTTTCCTACTTAAAAGGGTATTCATTAAAAATAAGTAAGCTAAACATCGTAGTTAGATTCATAAAATAAGATAATAAAGAATGAAATATGAATAATAAAATGATTGCAAGTATTTAATTTAATGAAGATTTTCAAAAAAATTGTAGCATATATTATCATTTATTGCGACAATTCAAATATTGTAGAAAGATGATGACATTTATTATCATTTTTTGGTGAGTAGATATTACATTTAGTAAATAAGTTCTAAGAAATTTTCATAGTACATAGATATTCAAATAGCTATTTTAAATTTAAGTACATGACTTCATACTTCTTCAATAAAAAAAAAATCTATATTAATTTTCTCACTAAAGGGCTAACACATGCCTTGCACATGCAACCCACACTAGTAGTTCTAAATGGATAGCAAGTTTGAGAGAAGAAGCAAAAGAAAGGTAGGTGAGAATAAGAGCTTCTTTTGTGTGTGCGCACCAAATAAAGGAAGCTAAAGTGTTTTGTAATTCTTGACTAAATACAACAGGGTGTTCTCAATTTATTTGAGAGAGAATCAATTGTGTATTTAGGGTTTGGGTTTGTGACAATGCCTTCAGGCTATTGTTCTAATCTCCAAAATTATAGTGAAACTTTATTCTATCGTCTCCAATAAATGTAGGCATACTGTAGGACCACTTAAATTTTGTGTAATATTTTCTCTTCTCTTTTCTTTAACATTACGTAAACAGATTATTTCACAACATTGTTTTACTTGGATTTATCTTGATCCCATCTTGAAACAACAAAACCTAAGAACATAATGTTGTCTGTTAAGAAATGGCACTTCTTCAAGTTCACATAAAGCTTTTGCTTACGAAGGGTTTGAAACACCTAATAAAGATACTCCAATGTTCTATTTGAGACTTGTTGTACACTAAAATGTCATTAAAAAAAAAAATGACAAAATGCCTAATGAAAGGTTTAAAAACTTTATTCATCAAATTGATACAACCCATTGTGCAATTTGAGCACAAGGGGAAAATTGTAATTTGAAGCCACTTAAGGGCAAGAATGTCACTTGGATAGTTTGTAGAACATGAATTCCATTTTAAAATACATATGAATTTATAACGATCAAAACTAAAATACATATGAATTTACAAAGATCAAAACAGTTTAATGAATGTGACAATCAGTTCATTTGATCAAAGATCAAGCCACATCTCAAGTTTCAATGGTTGATATACATTCTTACAAATTAGGGCCTAAACCATGTGATAATGACTTATTAATTCTGATTGGTCGTTAATTAGATTAATTAAAATTAATTACATATTGAAATTTCATTAGTTTAATTTTTAAATTAAGAATACAATTAAAGTCATCACATAAATTCTTTGAGATAATTATGATTTTTGAATTTACCTCTTAGGAAAAGAGAGGGGGGGGGGAGTCTAAAATGAAAAAAAGGACCTAGGACCCATGTGTTGAAATTCAAATTCAAATTCAAATCAAGGGAAAGAGAAATGAACATTGAGGATAATCAAAACAAACTCCAAGAAAGGATAAGCTTGCCACACTAATGGAATCTACCATGCAAATAAGAGCATAACTCACCACTCTAATGAATTTTCCAATAGAGAGATAAGATCAAATTTAAAATTCGCCACTCAAATATTATCCACCAAATGAATAAGAGTTAGGGCACGTTTGGTACACTGTAATGATTACTACACAGGAATAAGAATAAGTATTATAAGTAATGCATTAACTTGGAATGTAATAAGTATTACTATTCATTAGTTTGGTGACCATTTAAGAATAGAATCCTGAATATGCATCCACAATTTAGTAGAGTATAAAAAGAAGGTGTAATTAAATCATTTTTAAGTCAAATTTCCTAAAATATACTTATTTTTGGGTGTTCAAAATAGAGCTAATAATTAATAATAAGGAAAATTTATTTTCTTAATTTCCTTTTGAAGATGTGGCAAATAATGGCTTTTTAGGAAATTTTTTTAAAAAGTTGTTATAAAAGGTGAAAGAATAGATATTCAGTACTTTTGATAAGGAATAATTATTCCTTATTTTGAAGAATAACTATTCATAAAGAATAACTATTCATTGTAATAAAAACATAACCAAACAACCGAATAGTTATACCATAGAAATATCTATTACATTATAGTATCTATTACAGTCTACCAAACATGCCCTTAAAGTAAAAGAAATCACTCTTCTCACAAGCTTAGGGCCAAGTTTGTATAAATGACACTATATTATTCATTTCACCTTTTTTTAGAGTTTTTAACATATGATATGTCTGCTCCTGATAATAGCTCTTTATTATCAGACCAAAACACTAGTCGGTTTGGTGTAAATGGGGATTGAACCTCAGATCTCTTATTCAATCATTAGAAACTTTATCAGTTGAGTTAACTAAAATCCACCTAGATAGCTTAAATAGTTGCTTAGAACTACACTCAAACTTAGGAGAACGAAAATTGCAGTTCATAACATTACAATTTCAAGACTAAAGTTAAAAGAACTAATGAAACTAGGAACCTAATAAACGACTTGTATACTCTTGTAGCTGGAACATAATGGCTGTAACTTTTCTTATGGAGCTTCAATTAAATGCTATTTGACCACTTCTGAAAAAATGACTCATTAAGCTTTTAACTTTGCCTGGGAAATTCGTTTAGGTAAAAGGGTTTTCCTTATTTGCTAGGCTTGCAAATCAAATTGGATTGGGCTTGAGGATTTCTTAGAGGATACTCGTGTCATTTTGGACACCCAACAAATAAACTCTGATTTGTTTGTTGTTTTTGTTTTTAAATTTGATAGTTATGGGGGGAAAAGGAATATGAATCCTGAATATCGTGGACACACCAAAAGGTACTAACCATTGAACTACAGTCTACAAGGCTCTTAGAACACAAATTTTTTTTTGGGTAAATAAATGATTATCATAAAAGACTAAGCAACAACTATAGAGCCTTAAGGATAGTCCCTCTCATAGTACAAACCAGTACTGTCATAAAATAAAAGCATAGCAATGGTTCATAGGCGGACTATTGAAAACAACAAAATCTTCTGGATGGATGGGTCTTTCCTAGCTAGAGCATCTGCGCACTTGATGGCTTTCTGGTAGCAGTGGCTCATCTTCACTTAGGGAACTTGACTAACGAGGGTACTGATAGTCCACAATAAGAGGAGTGGCTAAGATTACAATTGAACTCACTAGTGATCCAATCACGCAGAACTTTAGAATCAATTTCAATTTCCACCGCCACAAAATTGAGAGCTAACCATAAAGTCAACCCGTCCCTTAAAGCCCATAATTCTGCATCCACACTAGTGGCATGCCCAATGTTCCCGGTAAAACCTTTGACCCACAACCCATTAGAGTCACGGATTAATCCCCCTTCACTAGCCCTTTCAAGATTTCCCAAAGCTAATCCATCTGTGTTGAGTTTGTACCACCCACTACTAGGCCCATTCCACCTAACCATATTTAGCTTAGAGATTTTAAGCATTCCATTCCTGGTAGCACAAAATAAATATTCATTTGCTGCTTGGGAGACAGATTTGCCTAGACTTGGGTTAGGGTGGTTGCCTAGACCCGACGTTTTTGAAAAACGCTAGTACAAGTCCGGCGACCCTATACCAACTGTCACTGCACGACGGTTTGAAGCGCTAGGAAAAAAAAATGCCCTAATAGGAATTTTGACCCTATCTTAGTGCTTTTAAAAATGCTGGGATAGCCTTGTTTTTTTGTAGTGTTAAACACGACATTGTTTGTATGGAGCCAAAGGTTCCAAATAGCAAATGGAAAATAAACATTCCAAGAAACTAACCCTTCATGGAAAGAAGTCGGCTTCGAATTGCTTGCCGACTAGTCACAAAGGTCCAAATTGTTTTTTGATATAGAAACTAGCATATAATATGACTTGAGAAAGGAAGGTTATATATAACTTCACAATTAAATGATAATTTTGTGTTTTAATTGAGGGCATAATTGTCTTTTTACTTTGCTAATTGTTCTCATCTCTTTCATTTAAAATTATACAAAGTTCATCTCTAAACCAATATGGAGAAATCTCTTCCAACCAACTACTTTATGATTCATAATTGTACGGGCCCGAACTCCCTTAATGGACTAGATTTGGGATTGGGCTGACAATTAATTTATAATGTGGACTATGAATTTCCTACTATGGATAATTCTTAGCTGAGCTTAGATTATGTGTAGCTTTTCCTACGTAGAACTCTCTTCCCTCTCCCCCTAAGTTACTCTCCTTTTACTGGTGTTCTCTCTCTCTCTCTCTCTTTCTCTTGCTCTCTCTTTCTCTCAGAATGACCAACCTTCTCTCTCTACTCCCTTCTCCTATTTATAGCTTAAGGTTGGTGGAGTACTCATGATTACCTTCTAGTCTCACTCGTGTGGGTGGGGCTTGATTTGATTATTCCTGACAAGGAATATGCTCCCTTGGAAACAATGGCAATGGTGTTGGAAGTGGTTCTTGCCTCCAAAGAAGATTGCTTAGTAGCGATATTCCCCAATGCAATACCGAGTTGCCGAGGTCACGTGCTGCCCTTGGTAAGTATAGCCTCCGACCAATCCATACATGATCGGCATGAGCATGTCTAACTTGCGATCAGTGGAAGGGGCATACTATTGGGCTTAGGCTTAAGTACGTTTTAGGGGTGTGTCCGGCCCAAGGCCCAAGGCCAAGTGGGCCTGAAGCCGTGTGCCGTACAATAATATAAGACTATTTATATATATATATATATATATATATGATTTAAATAGGTCATATAATTCATTAAAAAAATCATGTAACTAAAATGACACATAATTTGTCTCTTAAATCGTCACATAGTACATTGGAGGAAGATTGCTCCAAATCTTTAGTCAAAATTTACTATTGCCCTTACTAGGTTCAATGCATGTCGCATATCTTTACCATCTTTTGTCTCTTTTTTTTTTTGGAAACATTAGTCTGTATTTACTGTTGTCCTCATTGCATGTTACATCTGCTTTAGCTAGAAAAACTAACAAAAGTCTAGAATCTAAATAGGAAGCAGAACTCCTCTGGGTTGCCTTTTCCTCTTCGGCTTCTCTTTCACCAAATACATTTTACATCTTGACTTTGTTGTCGACTTGTCGTTGTTTTCTCTCTCAATTTTAAGACTGAGCTTCACACTCTTCATCTCTTGAAATTGCTTCTTAGATTTTTTTTTTTTTTCTTTTTACACCTTTTTATTGTCCACTAATTTGATTTTTGGAGCGAAAATAGCTTGTTTGGAAAAGATTTTATTTATAAAAACGCATATAGTTAAAAGGAAACCAAATGTCCACTCCACAATGCATGATATTTATTTACAGACCAAAACATATACCTATTCTACTTACAGATATGAGAGAGTGCAAGCTAGAGACCCAAGGCACAAGTGAATCTGATCCATATGCTTACCTAAGCTAAGAGACATCTTAAGGACTTATACCATTCATACATGCTTATAAGAGTAAAACTTAGGTATATTTTTTTAGTTGCAGTATATTAAGTCTTTCAATTGAATTCAAACACTTTTGCTTTAAATTTGGTTGTTTTTAGAAAATGCATCACTACCCTGATCTTATTGATCAATATAATTAAGTGTTTAAATTTAATTGGAGAACATAATATACTGCATCTAATTAAAATGTGTACAGCCTGCTATTCTTTATTAATTAATTTGTAGCAGTATATCACAAGACCTACTTCAAACTTCAAAGTACCCCATGCCATGAGCAATGATGATTAAAGGTAGTAGTTTCGTGCTGTAAATTGAAAGACAGCTCTGCGTGCATTTGCTGCATGTTCATCTACTGAAGTAGGTCCGAGGTGAGAAGAGGCGACGCGGCGAGAACATCCCCATATACCTTGGCGAAGCGAGGCCATCAATGGAACGATACTCAGGTATGCTGAAGCCTTGACGGTCCTCGTGTAGTTTTCTATTATTATTATTATTGTTCCCATTGAAGGTCCCGTACCTGAACAACTTGCCAACCCATGATTTCTTCTTTTGTGCTGTGCTCTTGTGCTCGGCATTGTTCATCCTCTCACTTAGGTACTCCCTCACCGCATGCAACCCCTGCTCCATCACCTCCATGGGAGGCGAACTCAGCGGGTTCCCTTCCACACTCAGTTTCTGGAGCTTTCTCAGGCATCCCATGGAGTCTGGTAGGCTTTTTATCTTGTTGTAGCTCACATCCAGTTCCACCAGGTTGATAAGGAGACCTATGGAGTATGGTAGGGTTTCCAAGTACTGGAAGTTTTGGCTAACATTGAGGACTTCGAGGTTGGTGAGGTTCTCGAGGTCATCAGGGAGTAACCGGAGGCAGTTAAGCCGGGCGTCTAAGACGCGCAGGGCGGTCAGGTGGGAGGTGGAGCTTGGGAGGAATACGAGCTTGTTTGAGTTAACATGGAGCTTCTTTAGGTTGGTAAGCTCAAAACCAATGGTGTCTGGGAGCTTGCTCAGCTGGTTGAAGTTGGCATTCACTTCTTCTAAGGATCTGCAGGAGGGCCGAGGGTGCATGCATCAAACCACAAATTGTTAACCATGTTGTGTGTGTATATATATATATTAAAAATTAAGCTGGTTTAAAAAAAAAAAAAATGATAGTCTTCATTCATCTTTTGTTCATTCCAAATGATCAGAATCAGAATTTTCTGTTTTCAAAAATAAAATGACCATGTCCATTTTATAGTCAATATTTAGTTTTTAAAGATTTAAGGATATATATAATACCATATTATTTAAAATTTAATTCAAAATCAATAATAATTAATATTTTAAATAATTATTACATATACACTAAATCTCAACCAAGTTTTTCTTAAATTTAAAGACAAATAAAGTGGTTCTTGTTAAAAAAAATTTAAGGTTTAGGGTATATAGGTTACATGTGTATCAATTACTGGAATATAATTTTTTTTTACCAAATATAGAATTAAGTTCATGTTTTCACTTTTTCCAAAATTTTAGAAAATTATTAGGCACTTTTTTCAGAATGTAACATGGTATTTTATCATCATCTCATGTGAATATTGGATTCTATCATAAATTTAATTAATAAAACTTATTATTACATAATAGAAAGGCATACCACATAGCTGTATTTTAAGAATATTAAATAATTTCTTCAATTTTTTTTTCTCCTAGCTAGCATATATTATTCCTGGTAAACAATAGATATTTGCATTTTTTTTAATACAAGATAGAATTTCTATTATAACTTAATCTATGTGTATATGTATGTGAAACTCCTTTCTGGAGATTTGAATCCCAATCCTTACCCCCATACCCTACAAGCATTTATACTTGTGGAATAACTACTACACTAAGAGCGGTGGTATAGATATTTGCATTAGACAAACTGAAAAGGATTGTTGAGCGGCTATCTCGCATCAATCTACCAGACATTTAATTTAATTTATTTTTTTTAGTATTTTGTCCGTATATGCTATTTAGTGCTTTCAGACTAATCTTTCTCCAGAACACAATGGACGGTTTAAGATTGCTATATTTAGAGTGAACCTTTTCCTTTGCATGCGTGTAACTGTTGCTATATTTTGATTATTTTCTATAAAACAAATGAAAGAGTTTTTTGACTTTTGTTGTAGTGATCATCCTATTTGTAATAGTCAATTTTTTTGATGAACCCTATTCGTAATAGTCAAATGTACCATTTATCACACCCAAAAAAATGCCAATATAAACATAAACATGCTTTTTTTGTTGGTATTATTATAAAATAATATTAATTTTTTTTAGTAAGGATATGGTTAATTGTTATGCACGAAAGTATTGTTAAAGCCACTCATATATGCGTGTAAGAATATGATTTCCTTAGCAAGTAAAAATAATCTACTTATGCTTGAGTAAAAGTATAAACAACAAATTCGAATAAAAAATGATGTCATGCATTGCAAATAAAACTCTAAAATATATATAATGAAAGAATCCGGTTAAAGTATGACCTTAGGGTATATATTAACCATTAATTTTAATAAATTTTTATAAAAATTTGAAAAAATTGTAAAAAAAAAAAGTTGATAAATTTTTCATTTTTTTCTTAAAATATGACCTAATAAAACCATAATCAAAATATCAAATCAATCATGACGTAGGGAAGAGAAAAAGAAAAAGATATGTTGCTTATGTGAACAGTGATGTTTGGTAGGTATGTGATATAAAATGGTGTATTTAGTCAAAGATAAAGAAGCACAACAAAGCCTAATAATATTGGATGGTTGAGTGGTGGTCAGTTCACTCATTGGATTCAAACTAAATCCTCTGTTGTGAACAATTATCCCGACACAAGTATCAAATCACAATTAATTATTTAGTAAAAGCTTTTGATAAATTTGTGGCATCCACTTTCATCCCTTGTTTATTATTATTTTTTTATTTTTTTTTCTTGCTTAAAAAAATGAATAAGGGAAGGCTAATATTGCAATCCTATTTGGATGTGACTATAGTAATACTTTATTTACTGGGTCCGAGTCCTACTGGGATGCAGGAAGACGCGGTGAGTCATAGCTTCCTATTCCCACGAGAGGCACTAGTGACCCTAGGCTGCCAAGAAAGGCAACCCCATGCAAGTCCATATTCGGACTCGAACATGAGACCTCACCTTTGGCACAGCTCTTTGTGCATCACCTAAAACCACTAGATCACACCACCTCGGTGGTCCTTGTTTACTTTTGTAGAAGAAAATGAATGAGTCAATGAACTAAAATATTAGCATAGGTAGGTGTTATTTTCATGGTATATTCTCTATGTGCTCCCAATCAAAAATTATTTCTTGAAACCCTTGGAACTACCTTTCATCAGCACCTGTTTTTTTTTTTTTTTTTATGCAAAACAAGAGATTTATCTACTAAGACTAATCATTCTCTACTTTTTTTAAGAAAGCTATATATTAAGACTAATCAATTATTTATTAGATAAGTTGCTTGTTCATGCTTATAAATTTTTTTTGGAAAGATAAAATTATATTTTACCTAATTATTATAAGTTCATAACTGTTGTTATTTCTCTCACCACTCTATATATTTATAATTAATTATGGAGAAATTAATTTTAAAGTTTCTATAACTTTAAATTATATTTTTTTATTAATTATTATAATTGACATTTATTCATTCACTATTAATTATGATATTTAAAAATCAATCACCTCTCAACCATCCTTTTGTTTTTTCTTCAAATTTTTTTTTTTGCCGCTTCATATCTTCATCTATATTCTAAATTTTGTCTTTTATTTTTAACAAACCCTTTTGACAAATTAAAACATGAAATCACTAAATTCTACTCTCTTTGTAGTAGTATACGCATGATGCATGCACATAAATCATAATATGGAAAAACGGGTGTACTCAATATTATTGATCTTTTTTTCTTTTTCTTTTTTGGGTGTGTGGTTATGATTAGGTTATTTGATGTTTTATATACTATTATATATGTTTTACTTTTTCTTGTCTAAAAAGCTTAAAATAACTTCCATGATAATCCATAGGAAACAGAATTCAGTGCTCTTAATTTTTTTTTTAAATTACTATTTAAAAAAAAAAAAAATACCAGGCAGTGACTTAATGTTAAAAAGCTTGGTGAGCTAGGTAGCTACACGCAAGAAGTGCATGAGAGGAGCACAGACCTGCAGTTCTCAATGGTTTTCGGTAGAAATTCAATATGGTTGCCCGAGACGTTCAAAACCTTGAGCTTAGAAAGACAGCCAATTGAATTTGGGAGCGATTTAAGCTGATTTGAGTGCACATCAAAAACTACCATATTTAGCAATCTCGCTATTAAGGACTCCGGTATGCTCTGTCAAATTCACAACCAAACGATAATTTATTACCACATACAAGTATATGTTATGAAAATCCAGCATAATAATATTTGATCAATTCATCTTCTCCAGAAATCAAACACCTGTTTGGCTGTTTACACTTCACAATATCCCCAGAGAAAAATGATCAATTTCACTTGAATATAAACCCACTTATACACCATTAGATATAAGAAATAAAGTAAAATTATGTCATTTATTTAAAAAAAAATAAAAAAAAATAAAATCTTAGTAGTAAAATAGACTTTTTGTCTAAGCTTTCATTGGTAAGTGAGAACCACTTACCGATAAAGATTTTGATTATGGGAGGAAATTATATATCTGGGTTTGATATATTTTGGTTTAGAGAAAGAGATAGATCTTGGTAAAGAAAAATCACTAGAATATTATTGATGAAGAATACCTGAATATTGTTATTAGAGAGGTCCAAATTGCAAATAGTCCCAAGGTTAAGGGAAGGACTAATAGGGAGAGCCTCCAAGGACATGCCACTCAAATCCACAATTTCCAATCTCTCTTCCTTTATGGAACCCTTCCTCTCCATCCTCTTCCTCACATCTATCCTCGCTTGTTGTTGCTGTTCATACATCATCCTTACAAACACCACAAAGATTTTCTACTCCCTTTCCTAGAAAATATGACACAAAATTTTCTACAATTATAGAGCCTAATAATAAGAAGGTGGTATTTTGGATAAGAAAGAGCTTAAAAACCAGAAAAGGTATCTCTTATAATTTTTGTTTGGGTGCAAAGAAAGAAGCATGATTATATTTATATTTACATTGGACGGAAAGGACTGCAAAAGGACGTACGGGTGGGTTGAGTTTGAATGAGATGCCTACCACGTGTGAATGACGTTTTGTTTGTTTGTATTTTGGGGGGGGACGTACAAGGCCGTGTACTAAGGACTGAGTCCTTAAGGGTTGCGTGGCCATGTCTCCCACTTGATTAAGTCAACCCCTCCCTTTTCTATTGAAAAAATAGGCCTAAAAACCCCTCCCCCTCTCGGCTGCACGCGAATCTCGGGTGGCTTTTATTATTGTTTGCCATTTTCACATTTTTGTTTTTGTGTTTTAGACTTGGAATTCCTTTTGTTTATCGAGCCTAATCCAACTTGGAATTCTTTTTATTTTTTGACAACAAGAAGAAGATAATAATATGTGTAATCATAGTCATCACTACGTGCTCTCTAGTCTCTAGTCCGTACTCCCTTCCTTTGTTCTTGAGAAATTAGTCACTCCTTCTAGAGGAGTCTTTTTACAGGTGTATTTTTATTTATTTTTTTGATAAAAAGGGAGAAGTTTTATTTAATTATGGGTCCAGTTAATGTGTATCCTTAGGACACATATTAAACTTTCTATTTTTGGAAATATTTTTTCGGGAATTGAAAAAGTTATCATTATTTTTTCAATTTTCGAGAAATTTTTTTCCAAAAATAGAAATTAATGTGTGTCCTAAAGGCACACATTAATAAAATCATTTAATTATATAACAGAATTTATACATCCACAACCATATCCAGCCTCAAGGGACATATTTTACTATTTCCTAAGCCTACCATATCCCTTACAAAACACTGATACACAAAATTGGGACAAGTATTGTAGATTTTCAAAAGTTGTTGTTGGTGGTTTCCTTGTTTCGCTAATACATCAGGGCATTCGTTTGCTTCATGGTAGACATGATGTACCTGGACCTCCCATGCCCGCTCCATAAGGCTCCTGGAATCACATAGTAAAGGAAACACATCAAGAGGGAAATTAGAAGTTGTTGTAGTTAGCCAGATTAGCACTATCATAGAATCAATCTCTAGTTGGATAAATTTGAATCTCAAATCCCATGCCAGCATAAGGCCCTGATGCATTGCGCCTAATTCAGCCATATTGTTAGTTGTAATACCCATACTTAAAGAAAATCTTGATATCCATGACCCTGAGCTATCTCTTAAGAAACCTCCTGCGCCTGCCATACCTGGGTTGTCTAAAAAACTACCATCTGTGTTTAGCTTTATAAATGGTTCAGTTGGAGCCATCCACTTGATAACTTGAGAGATACTAAGTTTAACTATTTTATCAGGGCATGCTAAGTAAAAGAATTTTGTAGTTGCTTGGACCATTTTGTGGACAAGTTTATGCTGGGAGCTATATTGGTTTTTAAATATACGCTCATTTCTAGCTAACTATAAATAATGCCAACATAGAAATGGAAAGTATATTTTCCAAAGAAGTTGCTGGTGCAGGATAACGCTACCAAAGTAGCATTGGTTTGAAGCCAGGATTGTAATGATGTTTGAAAAAATGAAAGTGGCAGGATACTCGGGGATTGACACCAGACCCCCTTAGCCCAAAGGCAATCTCTTAATATGTGTATCGTTGTTTCAGAAGTGTTGCATCTAAGGCATCGATCATTCATATTTGGGCGAGAGAATGCTAAATATTGCCTTGTGGGAACCCGATTGCGCATGGCTTTCCAAATGAAAAATTGGATTTTTTTGGGGCAGTGGGGTTTCCAAATCCAATTCCATAACGGTTTATTTATAGGAACATTGTCTTATTGGTATAAATATTTCGAGACCGACCTAACCGAGCAAATACCATTATTGTGAGGCCACACAAAGGAATCAGGTATCCTAGTAAGCGGCACCACAGGAATACCTTTAATAAGTTGCTTGAGTTGCATTGGGAGGGGAACTTGAAGGACGTCTAATGTCCAAGCATGACTATTTCGCAAAAAGCTAACTAAAAATTGTTCTTCATTTGGCATTAGGGGGCCTTCAATGCGACTACGTAGTGTGCCCCCAGGGATCCAATAATCCTCCCAAACTCGAATATTTTGGCTGTCCCCTAAGATCCATATCATACCTTGCCATAACCATTGTATTCCTTCATGTAGGGCTTTCCAAGTGTGGGACCCTCTAGGGTTTCTGACACTTTCAAAAACATTTGTATGGGGAAAATATTTGGCTTTTAACACTTGGGCCAATAACATATTTGGCTGCCGTTGAAATCTCCAAGCCTGGTTCATAAGAGTTGCCATATTCATATGGCGAACTGTTTTAATGCCCAGCCCCCCTGCTTCCTTAGGATTTGTTATAGTTTCCCAGCTAATAGTATGATAGCTTCTATGATGGTTCGTGTCTCCCCATAAGAATTGACAATTGATTTTATCTAATTTCCGACTAACTTTCTGTAGGAGCAGAGTTGTTTGCATGGCATAGTTAAGAATGGAAGCTACCATAGATTTTATCAATGTGACATGACTAGCCATAGACAGATATTTGGCTTGCCAACCTTCAATTTTCTTTTGGATTTTATTGATTAAGTATTGATATGCGTTAGCTATTCAGCGTGTGATAAAAATGGGGGTTCCTAAGTAGGTGCCTATTTGCGTCGTGGTTGGTATATCAAATATTCTTGCAATTAGTTCTTTTGTTCTCTGTTAGGGGGGGGGGGGGGATATTAGGTGAAAACTAGATACATGATTTGTGATTACTAATAATTTGGCCAAAACAATGACAAAATTTTTGTAAAATGTTTATAAGGTTATGGCATACCGTTAACTTGGCTTTGGTGAACAGAAATATCATCTGCAAAGAATAAATGAGATATTCTAAGTTGTCCTTTGAACACAATGGGGTGGATCGTCTTGTCCCAAGCCGCCTCTTCCAAAAGAATGGATAGGCGTTCCAAGCACAAAATAAAGAGATATGGGGATAATGGATCTCCCTAGCACACTCCCCTAATGGGGACCACTTTCGGGAGCAGAGAGCCATTCCACTGAATATGATATCGCGTTGAGGAGAGCATGTTCATAATAAGTTTAATTGAAGTTGGCGGAACTTGAAAAAACTCAAGCGATTCCTGAATAAAAGACCATTCTAATTTATCATATGTTTTGTCCAGATCTAATTTTAGCGCTATGTGACCCCTTTTCCCACCTTTACGCACCAGTGTATGTATAATCTCCTGAACTAGAATAATATTATCACTTGTTTGGTGACCTGGAATAAACCTTACCTGACAAGGATTGATAATATTTGCAATATAGGGTTTGAGTCTCTGCAGGATAATTCTAGATACCAATTTATACAGAGTATTACATAAACTGATCAGTCGAAAATGTGTGATCATATCTAGGTGGGGCACTTTCAGATAGGTACTAGGTTGGTGATAACCCAATCTTTTGGAATAGTCATATTTTCAAAAATCTCCTAAATGACTTGAATCACACTCGGGTCTATAATATGCCAATTTCTTTTGAAAAAAATGGCATGATAACCATCTAGCCCGTGGCCCTTCAAGGGAGGAAGCGATAGGATATTCCTTGATATCTCCTTAGGTTGGGGGATGCTAGAGAGCCATTGGTAATGTTCTAATAAGGGGCTATTTTGACTATGTTGTTGGCCTAACAGGGCTTTTGACCTATTATGTGACGAAGTGGATGTAAATAACATTTTAAAAGCGTCACTAATATGGAGAGATAATGCTTCCCCTGACATCCATATCCCATTCCCATCTTTAAGGGTTAAAATACGGGATTGGCTTCGATGCTGTAACGTTTTTAGGTGAAACTTTTTTGTATTAGCATCTCCATAATTTAATCAAAGGATTCTAGATTTTAGTTGACAAAACAGATACTCCTAGTGCAAGGTGTTATTGTATTCTTGAGTATGCTGTTGTTCTGGCGAATATAAAAAAGCAAATGGTTTGCTAAATAGAGCAACCTGAATACCTTGAAGCCTAGCTAAAAGACGGTTCTTTCTATGAAACAAGTTTCCAAAGTTATTTTTATTCCAATCTATAATGCTACTTGTTAAAAATTTTAGGCGTTGTTGGAACCTAGATAGGGAGGAGGAGGATGACGAGAGAGCTTCCGATGAAGTCTAGCTTTTTTTCACAAGGTTTGAGAAGGAGGGGTCCGTAAGCCATATTTGTTCAAATTTAAAAGGCTTATGCGATTTACTTTTCGGGGGGTCAGTATCCATCAATATGGGACAATGGTCAGATTTAGTACGGGGAAGATGATGAATTTCTGTTCTGGGGAAATGAATTTTCCATTCCGAATTTCCTAGACCTCTATCTAAACTTTCTTTTATATTACGATGACAAATCGAGTTCTTATTAGTCCACGTAAATCTGGGTCCATGAAAACCTAGATCCATAAGACCACACTGATTGATACAGTCTCTGAAAGCTGTTAACCTAGACCCATTTAAAGGCAAACCCCCCATTTTTTCATCCTCAACAAGCATGTCATTAAAATCTCCAAAAAGAACCCAAGGCAAATTGACTGATGGAGCTAAAATTTTTAAATAATTCCATAGAATTTTCTTCTTATTAAAATTAGGAAATGCATAAATAACAGTGAGAAGAAAATTATGGGATTGAATAGGTACCTTAACCAGCGCATGAATACTGTATTCATTGGTGGTGAGAGTCCCCACTTTGAGATTGCTACCCTCATTCCACAGCATCCATATGCCTCCCGAAAAACCAATCGAATCAATTCTTTGGGAATGGGAGTATAGAAGGGTGTCAATAACTTCTTGTGCCCGATCTTCAGCAATACAGGGTTCAACAATTATCAGAATTTGAGGATGATGCCTACGATAGAGCTCGTGTGCATGGTTATGAAAAGGAGTGAAAATTTTCTCCCTACTCCCTACTCCTTTCATAAAATTTTTTATTTTTAGTTAGACTCTTTCATTTTACAATTAGCAATGTTAAATATTTAACCTTTTTTTTAATAGTTGATCCTTAAAAGAAAGAAAAAATTCAGAGTCACTTTTTTTTTTTTAATAATTTTTTTACAACTTCTAAAGGCAATATATAATTATTGGATCATTATTTTGGTATGAATAAATCACTAATACAATTTTTATTATACAATAATCACAATAGATTACATTTGCATTTATGAATAAAGTTCAAAACATTGTGAATTTAAATTATTATTCATATTTGTTGGGTTATAAATTGACCTCGGTTAATTAATTCAATTACCCAAGTTGATTAATTAGGTAAAATTACATGCAAATCATGGAGGCACACACAAATCACCAATTAAATTAAAGTGTAGTGGAAATTAAATTGGGACAGTGATTTTTTGACAAATAGGAAAAACTTCTCGTAAGGCAAAAACTCCATCAGTTAATTTTCAGGTTACCACTCCTAAGAACTCACTAATCAAGAACAAGCGGTTACAAGTATAAGGAATCTTACTACTACCCTGTCCTATCCCAAAATACCAACCTATAGTTAAGCCTTTACTCTAATCTCCAATTGGACTTGATCTTATAGAGACTTCTTCCTTTGCATGGATCCAAGTACGTGTTTGATTTCCCAGCAATTGATTTTTATTGTTGGATGCAAAGTTCTTCACTTCAAAGCATGTTGAAAATCTAGAAGCATTTGGTTACAAAACCTTAAGGTGTACAAGAATGCAGTAGCTTCTCTAAGAATAAATGAGTTCTCTAATCTGAGTCTCTATGTCTTTGATAACTTTAAAATAAAACATTTATACACTCTAGGAGTTTTGTAAACAAAACCTTAACAATCCAAGTCATCATGGGTTGAAATTTTGAACTGAGAATTCTGGATCTGCATAGCTCAATAGATCGAGAGGTGTTAAGCTTGTATTGAGAATTTTTCATTAATTATCGATAGATGTAAGTGTCGAGCTTGTGTCAAGACTAGTGTCTAGATTCACTGTTTCATCTTTTCTTCACCTGTTTCTTGGTTTAATCTTCATGTCTTTAATGATACCACTTGATTGTCTTATCAACACACTTCTTGATATCCTAAGCACATCTTAGATCTACCCAATTACAAGTAAAATACATTTTGTCAAAGGATATGCCAATATATAATAAATATGACCCTAACAATTAGCTGAAATTTAGAAAAAAAAAAAAAGAAAAGAAAAAAAAAGATCATGTAATCATTTTAGGGTAGCGGGGAAGTGGAGCCAAATCAACCTATATTGGGCTTTGAGTGATGGTTTAATGGCAATAATATCTTTTGTGATGTCACATGTATGTTTGTGGTTCAAACTTTACCCTTTTTTTTTTTTTGATAAGCTGCAATTCATTAATAAAAAAACAGAAAACATATGAGGGGCCTCTTCCTTACAAACATTGACTAGACAAGGCATAAGATTGGTTGAATTAAAAAAGCAAGACTCATTGGAAGCAAGGGCAAACTTGCTACGGTATGAGCAGCATAGTTGCAGCTTCTACAGACCCAAAGGAAATTACAAGACACAAAACATAAATCTAAATCTTGAATGTCAAAGACAAAATAGGAGATAGCCCAGGCAGAACAAGGACCATTGGCAAGAACAACTTCATAGCAAACCTTGGAATCACCTTCGAACTGGACGCGACTCCATTTCTCGCGAATTGCTAGTTGTACTGCCTAGTGCAATGCCATAGTTTCAACTTGGAGGGGCGAAAGCTTAGGGACTATTCAAGCCCAGACCTTTAGAACAGCTCCATGTGGGTCCTTGGCAATGACTGCTAGGGTGGAATGAGAACTTGAAATCACGGCATCATAATTGACCTTGATAAAACCCAGTGGGGGGAAGGGGGGGGGGGGGGGGGTGGGGTGACCACCTTGAGGCAGTCAGCACGAGTTTGAGGGGCTCAAGTTGTGTGATGATGAGAGAAAATTCGCGGGACCTAGACAGGATGCTTTGGATAGATTGGTGTAGGTCCATCGTGCAAACACAGATTGGGTGTAGGTTCAAACTCTACCTTTTATTCCTTCACTATCGACCAACAAAAAAAATCAACCTAATATCTTACTCACTTTTTAAAAAAATTTTATAAATGAAAGAATATTTTAAGGTTAATCGTAGAAATCCAACTTAAATTATGGAATATTTTCACTTTGCACCCCAAGCTATAAAACAATAATAATCAATCACTGTTCATGCTGGATTTCAATACTTGACCTTCTTTTTTTAGTCTAGACAACACGTGTGTAAAGTGTGTGTGTGTGTATAGACACTTTAGGTGATGTGTGTGCATTAGTAAGTCCTTTTGTTTATCTTTCCATTTTTTAGGAGTCACCATTAATCATGAATTTTTCTAAGTATAATTGGCCATCTATGTCTAGGTTTGTTTGTTTGTTTTTTTTTTTTTTAATCCCTAAAGGTTTCTAAGCTAAAAGAGAAGGCAAATGTCTTAAACCAAAGACATGGATTTGAGAGTTCTATTACGTGTGAAAAATGTATTAGGCACCACATAGTGCTTATTCTAAGATAGTTCCTTATTTTAAATTCATTCCTAATTTCTATCATTAAAAAAATAAAAAATAAAAAAAAACCCTGAGTGTTTGGCAATTAGATTTTAAGAGAGTCACAAATACATATGCTTTATTCCCATACGTATCAAGAAAAAAGGACATTGCATATTTAAATTTAAATGAGCTAACCTTACTCCTTTAAAAAGAAAGTTTAATTTAGGAATTCAATCATGCAATTCTTAAGCCAAAAAAGACAACAAAGAAAGGTTTAAATTTGGGGAGGGGGGGAACTTTTTGGCTTGACTTTTGGTGTCTATAAGCCTTACTGATTTGAACCATGGACGGATTATACTCTCTTGAAATCATTTTTGAAAAATAGAGGAAATTTCATGTTGTTTTAAAGTTTTTTGAAAAAGTACTTACCCTAGAAAGAAAATCTTGTATTCTCATATACCTTCACCCTTTCCTATTGAGCATTCTTGAGACGAGAATTCCACCACAACACTGAGTGAGAGCTTGAGTTATGAAAATCACAAGACCATCAGAAATCTTCAAGAGGCTTTGAAGTGTTCAAATGATTAGACTTGGGGTTGGCGTTGTGGCTTACATTTGGAGACTACAGAGAGAAAAAACTAGTGCATTTTATTACTAGCAGTAGCTAGAGGCTCGATTGTATATGTACATTGCATAACTAGAGATTTTGTAAGTCCTTATGTAATACAACTATATTCAAGGTTATTCTGTTTGTTAGGATAGGCCTTGAAGAGTTTTTATCCTTGACAGGCTTCTCTATCTGTAATCACATATTGTTTGTGAGAGAGAGAGAGAGTGTGGTGATTTATTTACTACTATTCAATCTTGCAAACCGAATTTGAATTAACTGATCACTTGGTTAAAAGTGAATTTGATTAAAATCAGTAGCAAGCCAACTAGGGATCAAAACGTAACTAACAGTCCTCACTGAAGCTTGGCCCAAGATCTGTCCCCATTATTAGACTCAACCTTGTGGTAGATCAAGCACAAGATGAAGCCGTTTTGGTGGCATGATCGAGCACAAACTTGCCCAAAGATAAGGTGGTGTGAAGGTAAGATTATAAAGTGCTACGGTGGCATTTGGTGTAGGATGATCTGTCCCCATTTCAAGGTTAGTTACGAAAAATTTGACCGCCATTTTACCGTAACTGTCAACTGACGCCAGTGCTAATGCATTGATTAAATTTAGAAGAATTCAATTTTATTTTCCTTTCCTTTAAGTCAAATTCATGAACAGTGTACAACTATTAAAAAATTCTGATTAGGAAGAATAGGTAGTGATGGTACGATTAATGAGTACGTCTTGCACTATCCTATAATTTATTTAATTATTGTTTGACATCATTTTCCTTTTGCTGAATTCGTAAAGTATAATAATAAAGTTACCATTCAACAAAAGATAACAATAATAAGTTACCAAAATGAGCACGATGAAAAGCATAATGATTATTGTTCTCAAACTTCAAAGACTAAACTTGCTAGACATGCTAGACGTGTTAGCGGTTATCTTGTGTGGATGGAAGATGTTCCACCACAGCTACAAAATGTACTTCAAGCCGATTTTGGCTAGTCTGATTTAATAAAAGTTCATGATTTGTTTCTCAAAAAAAAACTTTAAAGACTAATTATTAATGTTTTTATCTAATTATCATATAAGATAAAGAACCATCACCACCATATACGGCATTCGTTCTTTTGTTGAGGTGGCGGCTAGATTCTTTTCAGTGAGAAAAGAGTAATAAATAAAATAATGGTCAGTATGATCCATTTCCACCTCAGACACACTCAAAGCACATTATAGTCTACATTCCTTTTGGTGAGAAGGCTTCATAAATGGCTAGAATTAGATGATTGGATATGCTTTGCCAATTGGCAATATAATTGCCATGCCGAAACTAAGGGCACGTTTGGTAGACTGTAATAGGCACTGTAATGTAATAGTTATTCCTATGGTTTAGTTATTCAATAGTTTGGTTATGTTTTTATTACAGGGAATAGTCATTTTTTATGAATAACTATTCTTTAAAATGAGGAATGCATATTCCTCTCTAAAAGGGTTGTAATAGCTATTCCTTAGTAGATGTAATAATTTCTAACATTATATATTTCCAAATAAATAAACTTTCTATATCCACCTAACAATTATGGAAATAAAAAATCATCAAAAAATAACTCATCTCTCTAAAATTTAAAATATATTATTTTCTAGGAAATATAATTGTATGAATGAGATATTTCCTAAAATAGATTATAAGTTTTATTCTAATATTACAACTCACAACCAAACTAATGAATAAGCTTAGTTATTCCTTTACAACACATTTTATTCCTGATAATAAAGATTACCATTCCTGTTGTAATTCACATTCAGTATACCAAACGTACCTTAAGTAAATGTACTTTAATAAGAGAATGGGTGGCATATAATAATATTGACTAAAATCCCTCATCATAATTAATCTCATTGCATAATTATTTTTTCTTAAGGCATTTAAGCAATTGTTCACCAATAAGGCAATAACTTCACCAAAGAAAATATAAAAATAAATCACTTGAGACAGCCCATATGTTCAAAAGAATGGACCTCAAGTGATCAAAATATAAAAGCAGTTAGAATTTGATCCAAACAATACATATTAAAAAATTAACCAACTGAAACCTGAGTTTGACAGACATATATTAGGGGATAAAATTTGTACTTCACCTTTATTTTATTAAAAAAATGAATGGTTCATCCCCTTTTGGAGATGGTATTGGTATATGGTATATCCATTGCACTGAAGTTTCATCGGGCCAAACCCATATGAATGGGTAAGACCATATTTGTCTCTTAGTATAGACATCTTATCTTGCAAGTTGCAACAAATGAAGCATTTTCACGGTAAACAAAACATACACACATACTAAATGGGAAAAGAAAACATAAAGGAGTTTTTATTTATTTTATGCTTTGGGCATATAAACAGCCTGAAATAAAATAAACTTTCTGCTGATTAACTACGACTTTTGAGCTAAATAGACTAGCTTGTCTAGGAGGAAACAAAGGCCTTTTTCATTCATTCATGCTGATTTTGTTCTTCACATTAGAATAACATGGTAATGGACCTTAGGAAAATGAATTTGTTTAAGTGCTAGAGCTTAGAAACACACACACACAAACACATAAAACTACTCATTTTTCATCTTGGACTTTTATCAAATAGGCAGAAGACACCATATTTATTGACTAGATAGAGAGAAAACAAAGCAAGAAACAAATACATTGAAGAGTGAAATAAGTCTTTGTAACATAATTTGATCAGTCATGGTTATTTGCACTTGCGGTGTTTGGCATTCGGAAAATCAGTTCAGCTAATGTGAGGGAAATGACATGCGCTTAATCCAAGTCAAATAGCCATATATGGCTTAACTGAGTTGAATTTTGTTTTTCAAAGAAACATATGTGGATAAATAGTTAAAGTTTCCTAATGTTGGGTTGTTTTCATTTCCTATGAGAGAATGACATGATTAATCCAAGTTGAATATCTGTATATGGTTTTGTATAGAAAAAGTGATGCAACTTAGGTGTGTAGAAGTAGAATTTGTAATACACAATTAATACAATTCTTCTACGAAACCTAAGTTCTACAAGAACACTAGGCTAGTTACGCTAGTAGGCAAAAGAATAGAGAAAATCTCTCAAAACAAACTTTTATTAATAACCGAATAATCATAATCCACCTCCCCATAATATAGGAATAGAGTTTCTCCTACCTTTTTAGGAAAAGAAATAATAAACATACTCCTAATGGATAAAGAAAAAACAATTTAACTAGGAAAAGAAAGACAACTAAAATCATAAAAAGTTTCTAACTCAACTTTAAAAAGCAAATAATCCTTATTTGCAATTTGCATCAAAAAGACTTACAATTCACTTTCGGGTTAGGATATTCACAATCAAGAGTGATGAGGGTGGTGTGTATTGCAAGAAGGGAGAAAAGAGAAAATGAGCCGGTTAAAATAAAACTATGATTTTTGAAGAACTGGTACACCGGTATTCATTGGTAATGCAATTTTTCCTTCTTTTTTTTTTTTTTTTTGGCCAAACTAAAACAAATTTGGTACACTTTGACAACTTTCACAAAGTCATACAATATGGTCATTTTAATTATGAAATTAAACTTTGTCAAACAAAATGAAAAATATCAAACTTAAATGAAAGCAAATTCCATACTTAAAAAAGTGAATATATATACACACACACATATATAGAGAGATGTGTTCAAGTTACACCTGGTATATCTCTAAAGAGTTACACATTTTTTAAACCATTGGATTTAAGTAGATCTAACGGTTAAAAAAAGACCCTCCTTATTACAAATATTTTTATTAAAATCTCATTAATTACCTTCATTTATTACATTTTAAACCTATCTTTAAACCCAACAAAATTTGACATCTCTCTCTCTCTCTCTCCTCCTCCATTGCTCCTCCACCATTGTTCCACCTCCACAGGTTGCCAGCAGAGAAAAAAAAAAAAAAACACTATTTCTATTTTTGCGAGTACTCTGTTTCTATTTTGCAGTAATATATATATATATATATATATATATATATATTACTGCAAAATTAAAGGATGCCTTAAGGACATTGGTTTATGAAATATTTTTAAAAACTTTTTATTGGAAAACAAAAAATGAATTATTATTATTGTTATTATTTTGATAAATGAGAGTATCCAAATATCTTAAGAGTATTTGACTATTCTTTCGGGTGTTTGTAGTTTTCTCATCCCACACACATTAGGTTATTATAAGGAGGAAATCCCATGGGAATGGCTCCAAAATGTTGGCATGAGATTTCAAATCTAGGATCTCATGGATATAATGAGATTTTAGGAATCACTAAGACAAACCCTTGGGGTTAAAAATGAATTAATTGTTTTGACAGTTTTTTATATATATTTCTAATAAAAGTGGTGTTAAAACTTTTCTAAAATAATTTATTAACAATTGTCTTAAAGACACCTATATAATATAATAAGATGAAAATGATTTGGATCCTCTGTAGAGGTATTGCATCTGGTAATATCCCCTTTAATATGAGAGAGGGAATGCTTTGCCAATTGCCATGCCGAAACTAAAAATATACTTTAAAAACAATGAGTGGCATAACATATTGACTAAAATCCCTCGTAATAATCTCATTGCACAATTATATTTTCTTAAGGAATTTGTAAGCAATTGTGCAACAATAACTTCACCAAAGAGCATATATTCCCGAACCAGTTGAGAACCCAAACCTTTAAGAGTTTCACATTTTTTATATATATAAAAAAAATCACTTAAGGCCGCCCATATGTTTGAAAGAATGGACCTCAAGTGATCAAAATATAAAAGCAATTAGATTCATTAGGCAAATATCAAATATGTTTCACTTGAGGCCGCCCATATGCATAAAAGAATGGAACTCGAGTGATTAAAATATAGAAGCATCTAGACACAATATCAAATATGTTTCATTCTTTTACTACTTTATCATATTTTAGACTTTTATCAAATAGGTAGGAGGCACAATATCTATATACTAGATAAAGAGAAAACAGGCGAAAAAAAGGGATACCTTGAAGAGTGAAATAAGTCTTTGTAACTAGTGGTGGAGATAGAAATTGGAACCAAGCTATATATGTATATATAAACACTTACACACATAAAATATGTTTGTAACATGATTTAGTATATGTTATTTTCTTACATTTAACAAAGCATTTATATCTCCCCCTCAAAAAACAAAGCATTTATATCAAGTACATATATAACATTAATAAAATTTAAAGGATTCTTAACTCCTGCCCATGAAATCCACATTTATGGTTTCTTCTAAAAGGGAAAAAAAAATTTGTCCGTATCTTTAATTTTCTAAAAACATTTAAAAAAGAAATAAAGAAGACTTTTATTAAAAATATTTGCTTATATATTTCTAGGATGTCTCCTAAATATTCTTTGGTGCAATGAGCTATTATGGTAAAAGAGTAATTAGAGGAAAAATATAGAGCATTAATAATTTATAAAGAGTTTTCCTTTTTTATGAAATACATTAAATACACTTTGAATTAATGAGCTATCTAATCTAAGTTTTTTAATTTTTATGCCATATGAGTTAATTTAGTGTAAAAAATGAGGAGTCCTATATAAATAAATCAAAAAACGTAATCATATGTCTAACTCTATATATAAAATTAGAGGAAGAGAGAGTTTGAATGATTTTATATTTATGAGCATTTTTTTATAACTAAAAAAAATTCAAATTTATAAGTAATTTATGTAATATTCCATGGCTATGTACGGTCAATTATTAACTAGGTAATATATATATATATATATATATATATATATATATATATATTTGCTCTTTTAAACCAAAGTTTAGAGAAAATTTAATTAGAATCAAAATTGGATTTTGCTTCTATTTGTTTTCCATACAAATTAAATTGTTTAGATTTTTGTTGTTATTTTTTCTCTGAACTAATTAGCATAATTTTTATATTGTTTCTATTCAGATATTTTGTATGCAAAGATATTGAATGTAACAAACTATAATTGAGTTGAACGATCTCATGCACCTGTCCCCATTCAATTTTGGAGATACTATTTGACCAATTTATTATTTTTATTTTGTGTTATATTTAGTAAAATTTCACAGACAATAATTGTAAATTGATATTGTATATGTAGTATCCAATAGTAATTTTCAAAATTATATACATAATAGCAATATAATAAGAGACTTTGCATAACCAATATCATGAAAATTGCAAGAAAAAACTATTTTAGTACCTCCAAATGTCTTGGTCCAACTATGTCTTATATATTTAATAACTCAAACTAACATCAATAGCACCACTACAATTTATTATTCCCGTGTGTAAGAACAAGTTACATACTAGTTTAAATAATGATAAAGCATTTTAATCCATTCCATATTAATGATGTTTATTGTATGTAATTGTGCCACATGACAGAACCTCATAGTTTCTCACATGAGATTTTTGCTTTCTTATTTTAAAAAACATAAACCAAATAAACTATTTATATATATAATTAATGCACACCTATAAATAATTAATATGTGCATTTAACCCATGGACACATTCAATGAACTAATATTTTGACATAAATGTAATATTTGTTGAGGTGGAAGCCTAAATGAAGAATACGTCACTTGACAGAATCTCATGCATTCTCACATAAGGTCTCTGCTTTTATATATAAACTAATAAGTTCTCCATGCGATGCACGGATAATTTTGTGATATTTTATGAAAGACGGTTTTGGAAAATGTTGTACATATATTATAAAAAAATTAAACTAAATTAGAGTAAAGAAACATATCCATTTTAAGATATTAAAAATTAGTTTAGTAGCTTCACTGCACATTTGTAGCGTTTTTAAGGTAAGATTATTATTATTTTTTTAAATCATGAAACCAAAAATAAATGCAAAAGAGTAACCAGATCTTGAAAATCAACTAATTTGTGTTGTGTTCATCGATTGCATACTGTTGAGGACCAAAATTTCACAAGAAAGCCCATTCCATGGAAAGTAAAGAAAGACCATGGGTCGTAAAGAAAGATCATGGGTCTTAACAAAAGAAGACCCAATTCATGAAGCTAAGAAGGACCATGAAGGCCCAAAGTCCTAAAAAGAAGGAAAAAGAAAGGTATAATAATAACAAAGAAAAAGAAGAAGAGAATCCTAGTCAGGCAAGAGGAAGGATCCCGGTTAGGCCAGAGGACATGCAGTGAGGATCTCGGTCAGACCAGAGGACATGTAGCAAGAAGAATCAACATCAAGGCCCTATGTATGTTCAGATTTCCAGCAAAAAGGCCATTAAAAATCCAGCAAAATCCAGTGAAAGAACTGGGTCGGGATACTCAGAGGCTGCCAGAGGATCGGGATCCTCGGGAAGTGCAGCACAACTAAAATGGGATTGAGATAGCTCAAAAGGTGTACCACAAAATACAATAAACGAAAAATAGATATGTCCTTCTCAAGCACCTAGTGGTGCAGCAAAGAACCAGAAAACTTAGAGAGTGACAATTCATGAACAAAAGGCTGGTACCTCGGGGAACCCAGAATGAAGAACTATAAGGAGAAGTGGCTGGGAAAACCTTTAACCCAGTAGGAATGGATTCTGCTCAATTGGGAAAAATGATAGCAAGGAAGGACAGCCAAAAGCTGAGTCTTTTTACCGAGGTCCTTACTTTAACTTGGGCCTTGGACACACTTAGCCTCCAAATAAACATATGCCAAAACATGCACACATCAGATATCACTCTTTGCCACAAAAATCCTTCTCACCTAACTATCTTGGAAGGCAATGCCCAAGTAAAGCCACTTGGACTTGAGTTCCAAATCCCACAAGTCTTGTGCAAAAGCACTAAGTCTGTGAGAATTGGGGCTAGGATCCTCATGGCTGAATCATTTTCATGAAATTTATTTACATATATGTATATGTAAATATGTGTATTGTATAATGTGTTCTTATGTAGGACCTATAGAAGTAAGGGAAAGGACAAAACTCCATTGCATAATAAGCATGGAGAAAGATCGTGTAGATTATAAAATCAACATTCTAGGTTCTTACAGGCCTAGTACCCCTGGGAACCATGACAGAACGCTCGGGGTACCACGATAGTATGCTCGGGGTACCAAGCGAAGGAACTTTTTAAATGTTTACACAATAAAAGATAAGCCTCAAATACTCTATTTCAATCTCTTTTTCATTGTGAATATTATGAATAATTATTTTACTTGTTTCGTAAGAGTAAATGGTCATTTTATGACACTAAAACACTTATAATGGTATTTTATTTCTTAGGAGGAATCGCATTTTGCCTTGAGGAGATTTATGTGATTTGCGCATAACTTGGTTTGTAATCAGCCCCCACTTAGTTACGGTGAACCAAGCCTAGTCCACCAAATCAATAAGTAAAGGGCCCAGGATCCTTGTTTTTACTTGGGCCTGTGTGCTAAGAAAAAAAGCACCCACACACATACTAAGAAATGAAAGTATGCTTAATTCTCTCACCATCTTCCACTCATCAATGTGTGACATTAAGACATGATGTGAGCAAGTACATATGCATGTGTCTTATAGATGATTTAAAACCATAGTAAAATATGGCTTTACATTGTGCACCAAATACTCTCTCTACTTATATACCCAAAACAGAAAACTATCCACCAAATTTTTTCAAACCTAAATCATATTTAAGCCCCTAATTTAAAAAGAAAAAAGAAAAAAAAAATTCCCCCTATTAGGGTTTCTGTGGCTTGATGGTGTATGACATAGAAGGTGGCCCCTCAGATTATTTTTTCTCTCTTTTACAAATACTTTGTCAATCTCAGATATTTTATTTTGGTAATAGTGAAATAGTGTATTTCAGTTAACAATCCACGCTTTTTTTTTTAATAGCAAATCATATGTAATTTAAATATTCATTTTTACAACTCATGGCTTTTAGGTTACTAAGGAAACTTTTATTGTGGAATAAGAATGGAAATATATATGGAGCAATTTAAGAAGTTTATAGTGGGTAATTATTAAAATGGTGGAATTGATAGTGCAAATTTAATTTTCTTTATTTATTGGTAACACATAGCAAAATGATTAACACATGTCAATAGTTGTCTGCCACGTGGCATTTGAGAAGTGACATGTACCAATAGGCAATAGTTGCCTACCACGTGGTGTTTGGGATGTGTCATTGTTTTATGAATCTTGAATGAGACGTGTCACCACTTTGTGTATCCACCAGTTTGAGGGATCCAACTTTTATAATATACTAGTCGTAGACCCGTGTGATGCTCGAAAAAATCTAATATGATTATTTTTTATTTGATAATTATTGAATTAATATATTAGATTGTATATTTTTAAAAATTCAATATGTGTTATTTGAAATTATGTTTTAAATTAATTTTTTTTTTTTTTTTTTTTGTAATGTAACAAAATATGTTTTGTAGTCAGGTATTATATATAGTGAGATATGTATGAAAACACAATGCAATATATATATATTTTAAATTGATAGTATGAGAACTATTAGACCAAGTTATAGCTATGTATACTTTGTTTATTACTATATAGATGTATACGATTCAATTCTTATAGGTATCTTTTTCTCCAAAACATAGATCCGCATCGATCTCTTTCTTCCTCACAATTGAAACAAAGTGAAAAAGTATATAAAGATAACTATGCAATAGATCATTATCAATAAATCATATATCATAAAGTGGAAAAATAAAATAAAATAAAATAAAATGCAAAAAGAAGAAGTTCCTTAAGTATCTATATATAAAAACATTAATAACATAATGATGTTCTAGAGTAAATTATTATTTTATCTTATTATCTTTTCAGCATTTTCAGTAAAGATGATCAACTAAGCAAAGTAAAAGCTTACCAAAAAAGTTGAAATTAACTAAAAATTTGACGGTGGAGATGCTAATTATTTGTAATAAAATGACCAAAATAGAAATAAAAAATAGATTTAAGAAAAACACATAAAATTTCTGAAAGAAATTTTACCAAACACATGGGATGCAATAATACAAAATTACTACACTGAATATTTTTTTGACTTTTTTGATACGCTACAAATAAAACAACTTTATTCACCTTTTGTCATAGTATAGCTGAATGTCTCTTCACAATAAGTCTAATCAGGGGATTCTTCACAACATCACCAACCTAAGTCTTGTAACGGCAAATTGATATTTTTTTCATTGTTTGTAACAACTACAACCTCGTCTTTGCGAGTTAAAAGCTCATTTGCCACAACCATATGCATCTTGTCTCCAAAAGTATTTGTATATCTGTCTCTAGTTGTTTAGTTAGGAAAAGGAAAACTTTCAATTCCATTTCATTATAAAATAACAAAAAGTCAAGAAACTTATAGCAAAAGGCTTTCTATACAAAATTCCAATAAAAGGGAGACTAATAGGCCTTCCACATTTTTTAAGACATAGGGGATTATGGAAGACCATACATCCTTTGCCTACCCTTTTCTCTTTCTCAAATTCACATTACCAAAGAAGTGTATGAAGCTAAAAACATTGTGAATACATCTTTGTTTAGTGGAAGTCCATTGGTAGGCACATGCAAATTCATAGCCATGTATATTTTGTTTTGATATAAACTCAAATAACCAAAATTCAACCAAAGCTATAAGAGTGATTTGTGAAGGGAAATTTAAAAAATATAACACAAAAAAATTAAATAAAAAAATCATCAACCTAAATTAGAGTTATAAGAAAGAACAAAAATCAAACTAGAGAGAGAGAGAGAGAGAGAGAGAGAGAGAGAGAGTACTCACAGTTTTTGTGTGGAAAAAATATGGATTGAATGAAATAAATGATATCAAATTTATACAAAATAAGATGGGAAGAAGAGGAGTTAAAATATAAGAAAGAGGAAATGATGAAGAAAATTTAACAGTAAAATAAAGAGTAGTAAGGAGATAAAGAGGCAAAGAGGGAGGGGAAATGTTGAAGGAAGAAAAGAAGAGTTTTTTTTTTTTTTTTTAGAATAGGAAGATGAAAAAGTTTAAATATTCAATTTTAACAATTACTTAAAATTAGAAATAAGAAAACGAAAAGTTGAAATTAATTTAGGTAGCTAAATATAGTCAAACATTTGCATCTAATGAATAGTAATATTTGTAATGAATAGTCAAATATGTACATATATCCACTAAAAGAAGTAATGAATTATTCAATTTTAACAATTACTTGAAATTAGTATCCAAAAACAATTACTTGAAATTAGAAAGAAGAAAATGAAAAGTTGAAATCAATATAGGCACTGGCGATGCCAAGTGTAAGCCAGGGTGTTCCCAAGAACACCCTGACCTGAAAAAAAATTATATAATAATTAAATTTTTTTATATTTGCTCTGTATTAGGAACATCCTCAATCACAAAATTAGGAACACCCTCAAATTAAAAAAAAATAAATTATTTGCTCAATTGCTCTACTTTCAAGCAAAAAAAAAAAAAAAAATTGTAACAAAGCCAAGGCTTCCAAGCCCATGGCAAGCCCAATAGATTACAGAGGTAGCAAACCTTACCCATGGATTCTCCCAAAAAAAAAAAAAAAAAAACCAAACCCCAATATAGGTAACAGAGCAAGTCACTTCTAAATCAGAAATCACAAGGCTTTATCAAAGAAAAAGAAATCACTAAACTTCTAAAGGCCTAAAGCAAACCTAAAGACAGAAACGCCGTCACTTATGCCTCAGGCCCTCAGAGCAAGAGCAATGCCGCCGGAGATTGGATCCAGTCCAGATCGTCGTCGGAGATTGGTAGTCCAGATTGTCGTCGCTCGTCGCTCGCCCTCATCGCTATCAGAGATTGCTCGTCAGTTGTCACGACATTGCCTCATCATCGAGTCTGCCTCAGTGGCCTCAGCCTTCAAGCCCCCCTGCTCGGCTACTTTGGTGCTCCCTCCCTCAAGGTATTTCATTTTTTCTCTTTTTCTCTCTGACTCTTTCTAAGTCTCTCAATCTCTCTCTCTCTCTCTATTGAATGAAATGAAAATTATAAAATGAATGAAACTCTCTCTCTCTCTCTCTCTCTCTCTCTCTCTCTCTCTTTATTCTTTAATAAGACTAACTTTCCCTTTTAGTCTTTTGAAATTTGAACTGTGTCTCTCATTGGCCGAACCAAACTTCACCTTTATTAATTTTTTTGTCTGTTTTTGACTTTTGTCTTTTTGAATGTGTTGCTTTTCATGTGTAGTGTGTTTGTCAATTTATCTTAATATCTTATCCGTTGGGTTGGTGTGTGTAGTGTGTTGGTGTTGATATTAATTATCTTTTAAACTAGTGTAATGTGTGATTGTGAAAATTTTTGATTGGCAGGGGGCATTAGGTATCATTAGGCGTGCTTGTCTGATGAATGGGATGGGGTGGGATGGGCACATGGGGCCGGGTTACACACTGCTTTAATTATTGCGCTACACATGGGATATGTAAATAATGTGCACATTAGTCATAAGTGGCTCTTTTAGTGTAATGTGCACATTAGCACATGAGGCTAAACAATATAACAAATTAAAAGAGTATAATTAATGACAAACAAATTAAAGCAATAGTGTTTATTGTTAGGCTAAACAACAATAATCAAAGCAATATAATAAACCAATACATTATAAAAGACAAACAAATTAAATTATGTTAGGCTAAACTACAATTAATAATTTTATAATTAATGAAACAACAATATAACAAATTATAATTTATAAAAGACAAACAAATTAATGAAACAACTAAACAACAATAATTAATAATTTTATGTATATAAAGAATGGGAGATCAGTGGATGAACTACGCAACAGTAGAAAGAAGTTTTTAAGCAATGAAATATATAAAGAATGAACTGCGTAATCGAATGGGAGATCAGTGGATAAATGATTACTTGGTTGTGTATATTGAAAAAGATGTAGTTTGTAGCATTGATAATGAGATTATAATACAACGATTTCAAAAGATGAAAACTCGTAGAAGGCAATTGTAAATTTTATGTATTTGCGTGTTTTTTATTGTTGTTGTTGTCAATATATAAAATTTTCTTTTTATTAGATTGTGTAATTTATGCTTGTTGAGGAACACTCTGAAAAAATTTCTTAGAGTCGCCACTGAATATAGGTAGCTGAATAGTCAAATATTTGCATTTAAAACAAATGAATAGTAAACTGTTGAATAGTAATGTAGTGCATTAACAGGTTTGTCTATGAACTATATTTAATTATTTTAAAAAAATAAAATAGAAAAATCATAAAGGAATTTTTTTTAAAGTATGATGTGACTGATGAGGTAGCTTAATAGAGTATAGCAACACTAAACTCTACGTCTTAGTTTTTAGATATATATAGATATAGACTAGTAAGTTGCTCGTGCGATGCACGGATAATGTTATAACGTTTTATATAAGATGGTTCTAGAGAATGTTGTACATATGTTATAGCATAATTGTTATAGAACTTTGTTAATAATGAGTTCAACATAAGAAGCAACAATTATAAATTATACACTTATATCCATTATAATTATTCAGTTCAAGTGATAAGAAAAAAAAAAACTTTGAAGGAATATTATAGAATAAAAGTTGATATTGAATATGTCTTTGCTTTCCTCCTTATATCTAAAATAAAATGTACATTCCAAACACGCACAATCAATCACAGCCTTAACAAAACCCACAAGTCCACAACGTTCGATCTTAATATCAAAATCATAGTTGCCACTATCAGTCAATATAAAATGCAAGTCTTCTTCCTTGGTAGTAGGCAACTCATACATGTTAGAATTAGATGGAAAAACAATATTTGAGCTAGGTAGGTGTTGTCGAAAGATTGAAAGTAACGCTCCGTTTGTTTCGATGTAAAATATTTTACATGTAAAAAATTTTACTGTAAAATATTTTCATTTTCAAGTGTTTGGCAAGATTAGACACTTGAAAATATAAGCATAAACCAGCCACCAGCCACCATCACCAAATACAAGCACAAACCACCACCAACCATCCAAAATCCAGATTGGCAAGAGAGAGAGAGAGAGAGAGAGAGAGAAAAAAAAACCACCGCCTTGGTGCCACCAAAATCTAGTGACTAAACACCACCACCCACACCACCACAACAACAACCACCAATAGGAAGCAACAATACCAAATGAAAACAAAAAAGAAAAATCCAAAAGCAAAGATCAATGAAACCCACCCTTTATTTAGCCACCATTGACATCGGAACCCATTGCCACCATCGAAACACATAAACCACCATAACTACAATCGTGGCTGTCACCAAAACCCAATCACCAAACTCAAAACCAAACCTGAAAACACCAAACCAAGTCCACCAAAATCCAACATCAATGACCCACCCCACCACAGAGAGAGAGAGAGAGAGAGAGAGAGAGAGAGAGAGAGAGAGAGAGAGAGAGAGAGAGAGAGAGAGAGAGAGAGAGAGAGAGAACAATGCTTAGATCTGACGATGACCCACCCCACTACTGACCTTATCATTGATCTGCATTGCTATTATGCTCGACATCCACATCGGAAACATTGATGCTGAGAGTCAAAGTCCCAAGGGATTGCTAGAGAAAGTGGAGCCAGTGATAAGTGGGAGAGAAGGATTGAATGTGGGTTGGGTTGTGGAGAGAAACTGGAAGAGTGAAAGAGTGAGAAAGGTTGATCGAGACTAAGAGAGAGGCAAATGTAAAATATTTTACCAATATTTCAAGTGTAAAACATTTTACACTTATTTTCCTTGGTTGAATTGTATGATTGAAAATATTTTACTTTTGACCAAATGTTTTACAACAAAACAAACACTGTAAAATGTCAAAACAAACGGAGTGTAAATGACATTGTTTTTATTATGTGTGTATTTTACATAGGATGACATGAAGGGTTATGGGTAGATATATATAAAGGAGTAGAATTGCAAGAGGTAAAAATAGTGAATTGAAATACAAAGAGTTTAGTCTGTTTGTGTGAGGGAGGAAAAGTCTTGAAACATTAAAAAGCAGAATACTTATTATTTTAATTAAAAAATTCTAGAAACATTGAACTAAATGAAATAAAAAGTCAATATTTAATTTGTTCTTATCTCTAATGTGACACTTGAGAATATTTCAGTTCTCTTTGCAAAGAATAGGTCACTTGGCAAAACCTCATATACACGAAAGCACGCACGGCTGATACCATAAAGGGGGAAGGACGCACAGCTGAAGGCAGAGACACGAAAGCACAGTAATATTGTAATGAAAATAATGTACGAAACTTGAAAATAAATAACTTGAAAGTAAGAACAATTATAAGGCGATAGAACCAGCCAAGTATATATGAAAATAATTCGAAGTAAATGAAAGCAATTTAGAACCGTTTGTTATGGCGGTAATCCGTCCAAGGTGGCGGTAGCAACAAATAGAACAATGAACATAGAATTGAAAATACTTGTTATTGAAAGTAGGATAAACACTTACAGTAGTAGTGAATACAAGATCTCAACAGTACAAGTTAACAGTTACAAAGCTTGGACTAGTCCTATTTACAAGGTTTGTAGAGTTACAAGGTTTGTAGTGAACAAGGTAGTAGTAGTAGAAGTAGGGTGAATTCTCTTTCTAAGAAGGCTTCCTAAGGGAAGGAGTTCTAAGGGAAGAGAAATTTGAAGTAAAACCTGAGTAAAATTTTTTTCAAACATAAGGGACAACCCCCCTTAAATAGGCAAAATTCGAAGTGAACAGTGACATGAACAGTAACGGATGAATAGTGACAGGTGAATAGTGACTGAATAGTAAATTTTCTTTTTTGTCTCCAAATCTTGGGGAATCATCCGTAGAGCTGGAATGTCTGAAAATTTGAGAACCAAGACCAAATAATGGGTGTCTTTAGATTCTAGACCATCTTTTAGGCAATATTATTGGTGCCCAAAAGAACCAATCACAAGAGAAAGAAACTAACTTTGTCATCTTGTGCCAATTGAGAGTAATTATTAGGAATCTTCAGTAGCATCATATTGGTAGGAAATAAGCTTCTAGTAGTAGTAAACATTGAAGCATTGTGCAGGCCAGACAAGTAGGAGAATCAAAATCTTCCATCGAATTCGGAGTATCATGAAACAGTTCCGGATTTTCAGCAACATATTCGTCAAGGCCATTGAAATATTTTGGCTTTTGTGCAAGCCAGACAAATAAAGTAGCATCAGTCTTGTAACAGTAGTAACCTTAAGAATAAACTCATCAATTAGTAAAGGGAGCATCTGATGGATAACCATCAAAAGGATCAAAAGGACCTTGTGGAGAATCACATTCATGCTCATGGTATATAGCATACTGATTACAGAATACACAATATAAAATTGGCTCAAACGTTGGAGTTTTCCCCGGGATGAGAAGACTTCTTGCGTTACAATGATCAGCAATCCACAAATGAGCAATGGCTTTAGAATATGGTCTGGGACCAAAGACAGAAATCCTATCTGTGCTTCCCATGAAATGGTAATTTTTCCATAAATTCTAAGCAACATTAATAATTTGGTTATTAAAACAATTTCTCCAACATTCTGCAAGAGTAAAAGGGTCATCAAAGGACAAATGAGAATTTCCTTCAAACCATGGCCCTTGGTGAGTGTGACCATTTATGAGAATGAGATGCTTTGAGGGCTGGACATTCATCCAGTTATCTCTTTCCCATTTTGGCAACGTACTCCAGCATCTGATGGAAACAAAAGGACTGTTAAATCCTTTAATAGCATCCTGAATAATTTGTGGGAGTTGGCTGGCTTGATAATGGCTTGTTAATTTTATAAACGTGATAAAGCCATATTCAAACATTTGGGAAAGCCAGTGAGGGTCCCTGTCATCATCATCATCTGAATCATTAGCAACAATTGAACCATCATCATAATTTATCAAGAGACCAGGAAATGGGTGTTTCTTTTCGTACACTTTGAGGGTACTCCCAAAGTGTTCTTCCCAATCAAGCTGAATAAAGACATTATCACCTTCGTCTAATTCATCAGGATCAAGAATAGTGGTTGTAACAAGTTTCTTGAAATACCTGAACTATAGGTCAACAGACCGAAACATAGCCTTACTGTTCAGAATACGAGATTGTATATCTGTTGGCAAGTTGGCAACAACACTTCTTAACATAGATTGGGTCTTAAGGCTCAATCTTGCATAATCAGTGCCCATTATAGTCATTTTATCCTTTGAATAGATATCCTCTTTGCCAAAGAGTTGACTAATGTAAGAATCATTTGTAATATTTGGATGGTCAACAAGATGACTTCTAAAAGCCTCATTTTCTAAAATAAGAATATTTCCTGGAATAAGCTTTGAAACAAGGTCATTTTCCGAAGCAAGGATTTTTTTTTTTTTTTTCTGAAATAAGGTTAGCATAGTGGCTTATATAAGCTTCATTCTGAGCAGTAAGATTAACAAGGTGGATTTCGAGAGCTTGGAGGGTTTTTTCAAACAGGGAACAATGGTTTCTAGTAAAAGCAGCATAGAGATTATCAAGAATATATTTTATGGAATATGGTAATTCACTATAAACTCCATTATGAAATTGTAAGGATCTAAATAAGACTTCCTGTAAAGAAATTATCATATCACCACTGGAATATGTCATTTTAGCTGGGGCATATCTTTGAAGGGATGTTGATCCTCTGGGTTTTACCCCAGAAGATGCGCCTTCATGCATTGCAAAAGGTCCCACTGGGAGTCTTTTGTTTTGAGAATAGTCCTGTGTAGGAGCTTTTCCCTTGTTTTTATTTTCCATAATAATCCACTTACTAGTGGTATAAATATGAATATTATTATTATTATCCCACCTATTAGTGGTATTTATCCACGCATCATTGTCCGATTCCTGCAAAGAATCATTGATAATGTTAGGATAATTGATAGTGTGGGGCCCAATAATTTATGGGCCAGGCCCACTTGCTCATGGGGAGTCCAAAGGCCCAAGCCGAAGAAGGCTATGGCCCAAGCTCAATAACATAAAGCAGAAAACGGCCCGGAGAAGCAGCCGAGGACAGTCCAGTCCTCGGCTGACCCAAAGCTCCACCGAGAAGAGGGGCAAAAACGGTATAGGGATAAACTTGAAAGAAAATCTAAAATATCTAGGAAAGGCTGCCCCTACTACCCTCCCCATACACAGCTCTGCACCTAACAGAGTCGTATTCTTCAGCTTTATCAACCACTCCCAACGACTTTGGTCTTGGACTGACGGGACAAGTATCAGTCTTGGAAAGGTCGACCCTACACGTGGACGAAGGAAAGCGAACGCAGGCTAGTATAAAAGAAAAAATAAGTAATCTGGAGGGGGGACTGGAAAAAATGGCCAAAAATGGAGGGCCTCCCAGTCTACCTCCGAGAGACAGACTCCAGGGGTGAAAACACCTTAAACACGTACGAACACCATAAAGAACCCACTGCCGGGTATCCAAGGCCTAGCCTTTCAAACCCACTCTCTACAAATGATATTGTCTGGGCCCTTTCACGTGCGAGCCCAACACTATTGTGGTTCGTTGCGGATCGTGTCCTTACAATTGGCGCCGTCTGTGGGAAAGGCTTGCGCGTTGGCTCAGGCGACAGTGGAGTTAGGCTTTTGTCGAATAAAAGTCTATGAGGACGCCTTTATGACTGGCGACACATTGTTGTTGTTCCAACATAAGTTCCCACTAGGGGCTACGCCTCGCAGTGCCAGTGGCGTGGGCAAGTCTAGGGGCTTCAAACATCAAGCTGACTTCCTCCACCTTATTCGAGGAGCTAACCTTTAGGAAATAAATAAATAAATGAACAACTACAAGTTTTGGACAGAACCAAGGCCTTGCATGGTCCTCGGACCCAAGCCTCTGGGGAAACCAACTACTTACAAAGAAAAGACAAGTTTTAGACAGAACCAAGGCCTTGCATGGTCCTCGGACCCAAGCCTCTGGGGAAACCAACTACTTACAAAGAAAAGACAAGTTTTGGACAGAACCAAGACCTTGCATGGTCCTCGGACCCAAGCCTCTGGGGAAACCAACTACTTACAAAGAAAAGACAAGTTTTGGACAGAACCAAGGCCTTGCATGGTCCTCGGACCCAAGTCTCTGGGGAAACCAACTACTTACAAAGAAAACACAAGTTTTGGACAGAACCAAGGCCTTGCATGGTCCTCGGACCCAAGCCTCTGGGGAAACCAACTACTTACAAAGAAAAGACAAGTTTTGGACAGAACCAAGGCCTTGCATGGTCCTCGGACCCAAGCCTCTGGGGAAACCAACTACTTACAAAGAAAAGACAAGTTTTGGACAGAACCAAGGCGTTGCATGGTCCTCGGATCCAAGCCTCTGGGGAAACCAACTACTTACAAAGAAAACACAAGTTTTGGACAGAACCAAGGCCTTGCATGGTCCTCGGACCCAAGCCTCTGGGGAAACCAACTACTTACAAAGAAAAGACAAGTTTTGGACAGAATCAAGGCATCGCATGGTCCTCGTACCCAAGCCTCTGGGGAAACCAACTACTTACAAGGAAAAACTACATTACATGGACGTTAGGATCTATCCGAGGAAAACTCTCCACTAACAATTGGGTTAATTCCTCAATTGCGAGGATTCTCAAGTCTGCTTTCGGATCTTCAGCACCAAAGGGATCGTTACAATATAGAGCAGTATGTTGCCTGAAACACAATCGGAGTTCCCTACTGCTCAGTCAACTCCTCGGATGGATTATTTAGAGATTATCATTCTCGGACGGTATTCTCGCACTTATCATAGAATATTCAACCGTTACCTCGGTTAGTTTCCTAAGTTTAACTTACTATGAATTATCGTCATAATGCCTGGTAGTGTTGGTAAATCAGAATTAGTTGGATTATGTTTCAAGGTTTCCTGCTCTAAGTATCATTGAAGAAACACACACATGGAGCACACTCATTCACAAAGTAGTGTTGCAAAAAGAATAGTATTCAAACAAGTAAATAAATTTCCCTTTTTTTACTAAAACAAAGAAATAGTACAGCGTACAATGAAAAGCTGGAATCAGCTCATGTCAAAGCTCACTACATAATCGAAAAGAAAGATACAAGAGAATAAGACAAAGCCGAGGAGGCAGCACAGAAGATAGGTTGGCTTCTAAAGCTAACTACATAATCGAAAAGAAAGGTACAGGAGAATAAGATAAAGCCGAGGAGGTGGCACAGAGGAGAGGTTGGCTACTGCTTCAAGACCTTGTTCTTCCTCAATGCTTTTACATGCCCATAACTCAGGCAGAAAAAAAACCCAACTTGAGCCTCACACCGCTGAAGGAAAGGTGCAGGGAGCGGGAAGTTGAGGAGCCTTCACCAAAAATTTGCCTGCAACAAGGCAGAGGCGCTGATGGCGGAGAATCTTTCTTCTGACACACCAAAATTCTGGCATGAACAGAACCTGCTTCGGATTTTGACTAAAAGAGGGAGAAACACCCTTTCCCCTCTGTCAAAACGGAATATTCTCTTGAATTTATGCCTCCCTTGCCCGTACCTCACTACTTTGAGTCTCAGGAGGACACGGTGCCTCTGTGGCGGAGAGAGTTCCTTCACCCTAACCTTCGCCTCAAACATGTTATACTAAGGGAGGATAGCACCGAATATGGGAGTTGTGATTTGGGAAGAAACTGAAGGATTTGTGCGTAGGTAAAGCAACTTTCTCTCCTATTTATTTAAAAAGATAAGGTGGTGGCATTTAATTCACGCAGCGTCCCAAGGAACGCTACAGACAAAATGGCTCCGGCTCAATTTCCAACGCCACCTGCAACCATGAGATTAAAGGAGTCTCGTGAAGGCGCACCTCGAACACTGGGGCGCCAAAGAGTACCACGTGACCAAAGACTACAGAAATACCTCTTAATTTGTGGGCCTAGTGAATTCCCGGCCCAGGCCCGTTCTGCATGGGGGCCCAGGGACTACGGCCCACGCCGAGGAATAGCCATTGCCGAGGACAACCTCCTGCTCGGCACCTATACAAGTTTTGGACAGAACCAAGGCCTTGTATGGTCTTCGGACTCAAGCCTCTGGGGAAACCAACTACTTACAAAGAAAATACAAGTTTTGGACAGAACCAAGACCTTGCATGGTCCTCAGACTCAAGCCTATGGGGAAACCAACTACTTACAAAGAAAATACAAGTTTTGGACAGAACCAAGGCATCGCATGGTCCTCGGACTCAAACCTATGGGAAAACCAACTACTTGGATGGGGAAAGTCCTCGGCTTAAATACTGTAAAAGGTTAAGGCCAATAATAGTGTTAAAAATATGGCGAAACGCCCCACTACTCAGTAGCCTAAGGGGGCTGTTCATTTTTGCGGGTGATACGTCTTCGGATGGTTACTTCCTACACCGCATAGAGCATCTAGTTCTCATCTCGGCACGTTTTGGGGTAAGTATCGTTCTTCACAGGTCGGCATTGTTGTGCCAAACAATTCTATTAAATTTATGGTGACATCTTTTCATTAGCAAGTATTTTGGCCCTAGTTGTCATTGATTCAAATGCTATATTATTGAGCCGAACAGCACTTGCAAATTTGTAAAGACATAGAGATAGAACATGCGAAGTAAATTGATAACAATTTTTATTAATATGAAGAATTATTACAACGTATAAAGAGGGGCTTAAACAAGCCTATACAAAAGGTGAACTGCCGAAACAACGATAACATCAGTAATACAGATAAGTAAATAGTCAGGTGTCTTTTAAACTCGTCTTCAAAGTCTCTCCAATCTCTGCCTCAGTATCGCCCATATTGAGAGAAGAACCTTCTTTAGAAAAAGATGAAGGAGAAGGAAGAAGAAGATGAAGGAGAAGGAAGAAGAAGGTGGAGGAGATGAATGAGGAAGATGGAGGAGATGAATGAAAAGAAGGAGGGGAAGAAGAGGGAAGAGATGAAAAGGAAGAAGAAGGAGCAAAAGAGGGAGAAGGAAAAGTACCAGGATGGATCTGATGGTAGAAAGAAGAAGAAAGAGAGGCAAAAGGAGGCACCAGTGAACAAAGAGAGGAAGAAGCAGGGGCACTTAGTCCCTGCCCCAGTCCTGACTCCTAACACACTGGTGCCATGTTAGATATGCTCATGAGAGAGCGGGTGGTACTGATCATGGGTGTCCTCGGCTCAGTCACGCCGAAAGTATGACGTGACAAGTCCCTGCTTCGGATTTTGGCTGAAAGGAAGGTGAGGCAAATCTTGAGTCTCCGCCATCCTTGCCCTGACCAAGCCATTTCAAGCTTTATTAGAATATGGTATTTTTGGGAGGGGAATGGTTTCTTCATTGCCTATAACTGTGGTGAACGTATTACAGATTGAGGTATAATCAGAAGGTAAAGGTAAACTCTGGGAGGAATCTAAGGATTTCAGATTTCTGGAGGATTAAGGGATTCATATATGGGAAAAACAACTCTCGTCTTTCCTCTTTATATAAGGGACGAAGAGGAGTGTACTAAATGTGTTCAGATCTCCAAGGAAATCTGCAAACAAGAATGCGCCCGTTCCGCTCCCCCACACCATCAGTAACCATTGAATCTGAGAGGTCTCGTGAAGAGAAACCATTAAAGACATGCTTCGGATAACCAAACGGCATGAACATATCGTGAACAAATCAAGAAGAACATCTCGTAGACCGGTGCATTTCCTGGGCAGGTGGAGAGCTGCCAACGTCGGTAAAATGTTGAATTAAATGAGCCGTAATAAAGGCTCGGTATTATCAAAACCCCCCTCTCCAACCAGGAGGTCGGACAGCATGGTTTTGAGGGGCTATTGTGGGGCCCAATAATTTATGGGCCAGGCCCACTTGCTCATGGGGAGTCCAAAGGCCCAAGCCGAAGAAGACTATGGCCCAAGCTCAATAACATAAAGTAGAAAACGGCCCGGAGAAGCAGCCGAGGACAGTCCAGTCCTCGACTGACCCAAAGCTCCACCGAGAAGAGGGGCAAAAACGGTATAGGGATAAACTTAAAAGAAAATCTAAAATATCTAGGAAAGGCTGCCCCTACTACCCTCCTCATACATGGCTCTGCACCTAACAGAGCCGTATTCTTCAGCTTTATCAACCACTCCCAACGACTTTGGTCTTGGACTAACGGGACAAGTATCAGTCTTGGAAAGGTCGACCCTACACGTGGACGAAGGAAAGCGAACGCAGGCTAGTATAAAAGAAAAAATAAGTAATCTGGAGGGGGGACTGGAAAAAATGGCCAAAAATGGAGGGCCTCCCAGTCTACCTCTGAGAGACAGACTCCAGGGGTGAAAACACCTTAAACACGTACGAACACCATAAAGAACCCACCGCCGGGTATCCAAGGCCTAGTCTTTCAAACCCACTCTCTACAAATGTTGTTTTGAAACCTCATCTTTTGAAATAGAATGGTTTTCAAGAAAATCAAAAAACAAAATATGTTTTTTCAATTGATTTATCTTTTCTAACCATTTTCTCTTAACACGGTCTTTTTCAGACTGAGCAAAATTATTTTGGAAATATTTTCTTTTAGGTCTGTTTTTTGAAAGCATAAACTCATTGTACAAAGAATCCCAATCAATCTCAAAATCATCATTTAAAATAGTCAAAACTCTTAATTGATTTTAGTAAACATAAGGATTTTCAATAGGAGGAGAATCAAAGTCTGATGGAGTAACAGATACAGAGTCTTCTTCATCATCAATAGCAACATTGCCATGAGGAGAGGAAGATTCAGCTTTAGTAGAATAGAAAGGAGTGCTAACTTGTGAATAACCACTGGAGACTCCTTTTAGCTTTAAATCAAAGGGTTTTTCCAAATTCTTTTTCAAAAAATCATTGATCTCTTGATCTCTTTTTGAAATACTTTCAGATCCAGCAAAGGAATGTCTTCCTTCGTTGATCCTCGATCCAACAAAGGAATGTCTTCCTTTGTTGATCCTCAAAGGTGGATTGTTTTGAAAACTTATTTTAACAGTACCATCAAGATATTGTTGAATATGGGTGAGATCTAGTTCATCAAAAACAGGTTTAGCAGGAGGGGATTCTTGTTCCAACAACCAATCATTAGGAGGCTTAACATCTTGCCATTGAATCATTTTTGGAACTTGAATTTTAGCATCAGGGGTTGAACATTGAATTAACATGGTTTTACCAGAAGGTTCTCTAGGAATCTTAGCACATGGGTTCATTTGAGTACCCAATAATCTATAATAAATGCGATAAATCAAAGCAAAAGGCTTACTACCTTCTTTCATGTGATAACCAGATGAAGCAATATTCGATGTCAAGGCTTTAACAATATTAGGATCATCCAAAGCAAGAGTAAGATCAGGGTAACAATTAAAATAAACAGGACCATCATACATAGAAGCAATAATCATACCAAGAATGCTATCTTTATAAATCTTAAATCTAGCATCTTTTAAACACATGAGAACAGAAGCATTAATACCCTTTCGGGTGAGTGGTTTAATAGCAACTTGAACCATACCAATATGCAAATAACTGAATTTTTTGGCAACAAGGAATTCATTAATATTTCTTTTGGTAAACAGGCAGCATTTTTCATGAACTTTTGAAATAGAGAAAATTTGTTCAACAGTTCTGGCTTTGTAAGCAGAATGAAAAGCACTTTCAACAAAACTAGTTTTATAAACAGTTTTAGTATCAACTTTAGGAATATTCCAATTACGAAAATCAGGGATCAACTCATTATCATCAATAGTGTGATCTTCTTCATTTACAATATCAGGAGGATAACTAGTCCTGGAGCTGATAGAGGAGTTGGATCTCCATAACCTATCCATATTATCCTAGGTTCAACACTCAATTATCATGTTTTTCTCACAACCGTTGCATTACATAACACATACCCTAACCAACCTTATACCTCTCATGCCCTACACGCCCTCTCTTGGCTCAAACGGCCCTTATAGTTAGGTTCTAGGAATTCACTTTACAGTTAGGGCCTTATTATTGTTCTATATTATTCATTTACAATACTTTCACTATAATATTATTGTGCTTCCGTCTCTTCCCTTCAGCTGTGTGTCCTCTTCCCCCTTTATGGTATCAGAGCCACTCTTTTCTGGCCGTTGATAGTGTGGTTGTGTCTTTGTTTCTTGTCCGTGTCTACCCGAAACTTTGATATTCCGTTGTTGTGTTCCCTTCTTACCGTCGTTGGCACCACCCTAGTCGTAAAGTGAATTCCTAGAACCTAACTATAAGGCCTATTTGAGCCAAGAGAGGGTGTGTAGGGCATGAGAGGTATAAGGTTGGTTAGGGTATGTGTTATGAAATGCAACGGTTGTGAGAAAAACATGATAACTAAGTGTTGAACCTAGGATAGTATGGATAGGTTGTGGAGATCCAACTCCTTTATCAGCTCTAGGACTAGTTGTCCTCCTGATATTGTAAATGAAGAAGATCACACTATTGATGATAATGAGTTGATCCCTGATTTTCGTAATTGGAATGTTCCTAGAGTTGATACTAAAACTATTTATAAAACTAGTTTTGTTGAAAGTGCTTTTCATTTTGCTTACAGAGCCAGAACTGTTGAACAAATTTTCTCTATTTCAAAAGTTCATGAAAAATGCTGCCTGTTTACTAAAAGAAATATTAATGAATTCCTTGCTGCCAAAAAATTCAGTTATTTGCATATTGGTATGGTTCAAGTTGCTATTAAACCACTCACTCGAAAGGGTATTAATACTTCTGTTCTCATGTGTTTAAAAGATGCTAGATTTAAGATTTATAAAGATAGCATTCTTGGTATGATTACTGCTTCTATGTATGATGGCCTTGTTGATTTTAATTGTTACCCTGATCTTACTCTTACTTTGGATGATCCTAATATTGTTAAAGCCTTGACATTGAATATTGCTTCATCTGGTTATCACATGGAAGAAGGTAGTAAGCCTTTTGCTTTGATTTATCGCATTTATTATAGATTATTGGGTACTCAAATGAACCCATGTGCTAAGATTCCTAGATAACCTTCTGGTAAAACCATGTTAATTCAATGTTCAACCCCTGATGCTAAAATTCAAGTTCCAAAAATGATTCAATGGCAAGATGTTAAGCTTCCTAATGATTGGTTGTTGGAACAAGAATCCCCTCCTGCTAAACCTGTTTTTGATGAACTAGATCTCACCCATATTCAACAATATCTTGATGGTACTGTTAAAATAAGTTTTCAAAACAATCCACCTTTGAGGATCAACGAAGGAAGACATTCCTTTGCTGGATCTGAAAGTATTTCAAAAAGAGATCAAGAGATCAATGATTTTTTGAAAAAGAATTTGGAAAAACCCTCTGATTTAAAGCTAAAAGGAGTCTCCAGTGGTAATTCACAAGTTAGCACTCCTTTCTATTTTACTAAAGCTGAATCTTCCTCTCCTCATGACAATGTTGCTATTGATGATGAAGAAGACTTTGTATCTGTTACTCCATCAGACTTTGATTCTCCTCCTATTGAAAATCCTCATGTTTACCAAAATCAATTAAGAGTTTTGACTATTTTAAATGATGATTTTGAGATTGATTGGGATTCTTTGTACAATGAGTTTATGCTTTCAAAAAACAGACCTAAAAGAAAATATTTCCAAAATAATTTTGCTCAGTTTGAAAAAGACCGTGTTAAGAGAAAATGGTTGAAAAAGATGAATCAATTGAAAAAACATATTTTTTTTTTTGATTTTCTTGAAAACTGTTAGGACATATGTGTTTCACATGTTTAAGAACATATGTCATGATTTTATGTAATTGGCTTATCCTTTGACAAAACGCACTTTACTTGTATGTTAGCAGATTTAGAATGTTTTAAATACTTCAAGAAACCTTGTTTCAAGATCAAGTGTTGAAACTTTCAAGTCTGTTCAAGAAAACAAGTTCAGAGTGCAAAATCATTAAAACTCGACAGCTGGTCGACAGCTGCATCTATCGAGCTTAAGGAAGCTGTTCTTCATTCGGTGTGCTCGACACCTGCTCGACAGCTGCTATCTGTCGAGATTTAAGATTTTCAGAATTTCAATATGATTTTCTTGGGATCCATGAATATGTCTTTGGGCCTTCTTTTCTTCTAAACCTAGACATATAAAATGATCAGTTTAAGGGCTGTCAAAGTGTTCACAAGTTGCACAAGCTTTAAGCAAACACTGTTCAAGCAAATTGTGATCGGAGACGAAGTTCTTGCCCTAGTTCATCTCTTTCTCTTGAAGAAGTTGCTGTGTATGTGCACCGTAGGGTTTTGTGACCAAGAATCTTCGTGATCTTCATCGTGTGGATGAACTGAAGAACTTTGCAACCAACAACCTTCTTAGTTGGTGATTGAAGTTGAGTACTGGGATCCGCACAATTGGTTAGTCATGTACTGGGAGTCGTGCATCTGAAAGGAGAACTGTCACTACAGAACAAGTCCAATTGGGTATTGGGGTAAGGGTTCAACTGTAAGTTGGTAAGGTACTTGGATTCCTTTACTTGTAACCGCTTGTTGTGATAATAGTGGAGTTTCGGGAGTAGTGACCTGAAAATTACCAGATGGGGTTTTTACCGTTAGGTTTTCCCCATTCGTAAACAAATCACTTTGTCCTTTATTTTTCGCTGCGTATTTAGTTTATTGGTGATTTGTTTGTGCTACCACACGTTTGCATGTTAAATTGATTAATTAATGACTTGACTAATTAATTGATTAATTTCTATCACAATGGGTCATTCAGTTTGTGGCCTATCAAGTGGTATCAGAGCGGGCACACTCTAATTAGGGTTTAATCTTTACTGTGTTGGTCCATTGACCCCTGTTTGTCATGGATAGAGGACAGTCATTAATCATACCTCCTTTATTTGATGGCACTAACTATGCATACTGGAAAGTACGCATGAGAGTTTTCTTACAGTCTTTAGATGAGAAAGTGTGGTAAGCTGTGGAGTTAGGCTGGACTAAGCCTACAGAAGCGCCAGCCGACTGGGATGATGCCAAGATTAAGGCGGCAAACTTCAACAGCAGAGCTTTGAATGCATTGTTCAGTGTTGTCACCAATGAGGAGTTCAAGAAGATATCCTCCACTGAAACTGCCAAGGAGGCTTGGACCATTCTCCAGACAACCTATGAGGGTACTAAGGCTATCAAAGACTCAAAGCTTCAGAGGCTCACTACAAGCTTTAAAGAGATAAAGATGGAGGATGATGAGTCTTTCGATGAGTTCTATGCCAAGCTGAAGAACATAGTGAACTCAGCCTTCAATCTTGGGGAAACCATTCTTGAACCTAAGATTGTGAGGAAAGTGCTCAAATCTCTGCCCGAGAGATTTCATGCCAAGATTACGGCAATAGAGGAGTCAAAGGATATTGACAAGATTCCTCTGACTGAGCTAGTTGGAAACTTGCAGACCTACGAGCTAGGGTTGACAAGAATAAGCAAGTCAGGTAAAAGCAAAAGTATAGCACTGAAGGCCAAGAGCAGTGAAACAGATGAATCTTCTGATGATGAAGATTCCAAGATGAAGTCCCACATCACCAGGCAGTTCAAGAAGTTTATGAAGAATGCCAATGGAAAGGGTTTCGACAAGGACCGCAGGCAATCCAGTTCTTCTCAGTTTAAAGGCCAAGACAAGGGGAAGAAGGATGCTAAGGAAGGCGATCAGTACACTGTTCCTTCAGGACCTAAGTGCTTTGGGTGTCAAAGTTTTGGTCACATGAAGCATGAGTGTCCTACATACCTCAAGAGCATTGGGAAGAGCAAGGCACTTGCTGTTACCTTGAGTGACACTGAGATTGAGGATGATTTCGACAACGAGGATGACGAAATCTTAAATGCCTTCACAGCCACGGTCAATCCTACTGATAGGATTGTTGAAGATGTGGTTGAAGAAGAGGAACTGGTGGAATCTAAGTTTGAGAAGATGGATGACCAAGATGACATCCATACAGCCTATGAGAAGTTGTATAAGCTTTCTGAGAAGCATGAGAAATTATATAGGCTAACCACCAAGAAGCTTAGTGATGTGGAACTTGACCGTGAGGAGCTTTCCATAAAGTTTGATGAGGCCAATCAGACTATTGGAGTACTGAGATTTGAGAACAATTTCTTGGCTGAGAAGACCAAGAAGCTTGAAGTGGAGTTGTTTCAAGTCAGAGCTCAATTGGAGAGGACTTCAAGCGCGAAGCTGGATGAGATGTTGAGCATTCAAAAATCTGCTTCAAATCGAACAGGTTTAGGGTATGGTATTTCTTCCTCTAATACTGCTTCTTCTAGTACTACTGTTTTTGTTTCTCCTACTAATAATGTTAAAATTGAGAACAATGAGATTAAAACTGAATTAGCTAGTGAGAACTTAGACAAGGGTAAATCTATCTTAGGAGCACCCCCTAAGCTTGAGAAGAAAAATATTAAAAACCCTAGGGCTAAGAAGGCTAACTCTCAGAAGCCTAAACAAAAGAAGCAGCATCTCTGTCATCATTGTGGAGCTGCTGGTCATACTCGACCAAATTACTACAAGCCACTCAACAGAGCAACGGCATGATAGCATCTGGTAACCAGAATCAGCTTCAATCCTCTCTTGCTCCCCTTGGAGATCTTCTCAAAGCCTTCATGTTCCTTTCGAACTTGAACGGTTTTAATTCTTCCCCTTCACCGCCGATTCAAGGGTTTGCTAGACGGAAAGGTTCTTCCAAGGTGTGGAAGGAAAAGGGCTCCAAGTGATTCTATCACTTTTCTCTCTCTCTTCTTGTTTTTGTGTGTGCATTACTTATGTATTTTGCTTTCATGTTTTGAGTCAGTATAGTTTTTATGCTTTGTTTGTTTAACATGTTTTTGTTTGGTTATTTTTCAGTTTTTTCTTTGTTTTTTTTTCTTTATAAAAATAAAAAAAAAATTGAAAAAAATCAGAAAAATACAAAAACAGTGTGTGTTTTGTGTACATTGGTACTTGTGTACCATGGATGGCCATTGAAATAAAGTCTTCTAAACTTTGTATCGTTTGTAACTTAGATAAGCATCTCTATGCACAACTAAGCAAGTGAGCTTTGTGGCTCGTGTTTGTGATAAGTACGATTAATTTGTCTCTTAAATTTAACATGCATATCACTCTTTTTGATGGGAAGGACTAAAAAATCCTGAGAGAAAGGCATAAATAACCATCTCACCACTGTTGCCCGCCAATCATAATATGACACCTGTATGCTTCGGCATAGCAAAAGTGCAGTGTCAATGACATTTGTGTGCTTAGGCATAGCAAAATTTGAATGTCAAATATCATTGGGTAATTCTTTTCTCTCTCTAATAAGCCCATGCATGATATGTTTAAAAGAAGAATATGCAAAGAAAAATCAAAAACAAAAAGATCAAAAATGTTTTAAAAATGATTGCAAGCGTGTATTCTAGGAGATGTGAGAGTTATAGGATGTACCTCAAAGGTGATAGTCCCCATCAAGCAGTTATGATTGTGTGTGAGTTAAGTGATTTTCTCATATCTCAAATCATCATAACATATATACACTTATGCAATCTTGCGATGTTTTTCACACACAACACGCAATATTCTTTGCTACTCTTGATACATGTGCAGGTACAATGTGATTTGGCCATCACGAGGTTTTACATGTATTAATGTATGCTCACTAAACTGTTTAGACTTGTTTTTGAAATATAAAATTGGTTAGACTTGTTTAGTGTGTGTGTGTGTTTGTGGAGATCCATGTGCTTAAATTTTCATTTGAGAGATGTTTTTAAGAGCTTAATATGTTGATTGGATCGTTGGTTGAGTTGCATGATGAATTGCATTCATGTTTGTGTTTTTCATATCTCGAAAAACTGCTCTTAAAAGCTGGCTCGACACCTCCTCGATAGCTGGCTATCTGTCGAGCTTCCTTAAGCTTTTTCTTATCGCAATCTCGCCTGCACCTCGATACCTGGTGGATCGATCGAGCTTTTGTTCTATAAACTGGTGTGTTGATCCTCGATACCTCAACTGTCGACGTGTATTTTCTCGACACCTCCTTGATATATACCTCGATACCTGTCAATACCTGCATCTGTCGAGAATTACTGGCTTTCCTATATAAAGCCCTTATGCGATCCGGTCTTCATTTCGTTCGATCTCTCTCTCGATACTTCTCTGTTTCTCTCCCTAAAACACTCCAATCTCACTCCTATCTTGGTTCTCAAGGATTTTCCAAGGTTTTTCACGGTTTTCTTCATTAGGTAAGCTTCTAATCCTTTCTCATTCATGCATTTCATGTTTAAAAACCTAGGATTTGGGGTTTTTGGAAATTTTTTGGGGTTTTCAAAATTGATGAGATTTCATTGAAATTTTGGGTTGGGTTTTCACTTAAATGTGTTTAAAACCTCATACATTGCATCACATTAGCATTATAATGGTCTTGCCATGCATTTAGATGTGTGCTATATGATTGTGTGCTGGTAGGTTTGGATTGGGTTGAGCCCATGATGCAATTACTTTTGCATGTCACATGTTCATGCATTTCCCATGCATACGTACTTCTTTTCAATATATTTGATATATTTGAAAATGTTTGGGACTTTTCTGATTGTCTTTCTTTTTTCTCCCTCTCTGTTGTTTACGTTAGTTGTTTCTATGGCACCCAAGCGTAAATCCACTCCAGCTCGGAACCCTCTTCGTTCCGGTGCTTCTTCTTCATCTGATCCTACCTTATCTCATATCCGGTTCCATGATGATGATGCCTTTAAGGCAATTTCGGAGAACTTTTCTAGACGAGGCATTCATTCGGAACGCCAAGTCATCTTGTTTGATTTTGCAGACACCAACTTTCCCTCTGTCATTCACAGTAGGGGATGGGAGTCACTGTGTGATGCCCCGGTCACCTGTCCTCTCGTGCTTATCCAAGAGTTCTACTCCAACATGCACGGGATTGATCGGTTAGCACCTCTTTTCTTCACTCGTGTTCGAGGTATGCGCATTCCTGTCACACCGCAGTTAGTTGCAGATGTGCCTCGGGTTCCTAGGATAGAGTTTCCTGACTATCCTGGTTGTGAGCGTCTGAGGACTGTGTCTAGGGATAAGCTCATGTCCGCTTTTTGTGAGCGCCCTACTTCTTGGGGTGAGCGTCTTTTTACACCATGTCGACCTTTTGCTAAAGGTCCTAGATTCATGAACATGGTGATGACTTTTGTTTTGCATCCCCTCTCTCACTATAACTCCATCACAGAGCCTCGTGCTCGGTTTTTGTTGTCTCTTCTTGAGCATCTTACCATAGACTTCCCTTCTCATTTCATTCTATCTATTATAGATGTTCATCTAGATTCGGCGACCCGTGATAAGATCATCTTTCCTTCCGCTATCATGAGGATTCTACGCCATTTTTCTGTTCCTTTTCCCTCATCCGACCATTTTACCATCATGTGTGCCATAGATTATGCTACTGTTAAACGTAGCGAGGCCTAGCTTCGGTCGCGGCAGTTGGATCCAACGGCTCCTTCCTCTCGTTCCGCTCCATCCCATTCGGCTCCATCCACATCGGCTCCTCCTTCCTCTTCGAAGAATGTGTCTCTGGGAGATATTATGGCGCAGCTGCAGCACATGGATGCTCGCCTTGATACACTCTCTACGGAGTTGTATCAGGTGAACATTTGTGTCGGTCGTATTGCACAACGACAGGCGTCTATGGGTGGCTTTGCTCCTGAGGCTACTCCTTCACCGCCTTCTCCTGTGGCTTCTGCTTCTGAGGATAAGGATGATGATGCTGGTGATGACGATGATGCTTCAGATGATGGTGATGACGATGCTAGCTCTGCCGATGAGATGTCTACTTGACACTCTTACCCTTTGTCATTCGTGACAAAAAGGGGGAGTAGTTTTGGTGGTATGAGAGTAGTCTATCTTAGGGGGAGAGTTAGTACAAGATCATTTTGTTAGGGGGAGTGTTGATATATTTTTTGAGGGATGTAGTGAGGATAGTTTGTATCTTTTTCTTTTCTTTCTTTTTTTTAGATACATTACTCTTGTACATGAGGTCTTGTGACCATTTCTAGACATGCATTGTACTTATCTCTTTATTTATATTGATGTATGTTTATCTTTCACCTACCCCTTCATGTGTTGTTTCTTTTCGCTCTTTATACACATGTTTCTTATACTTGTATGAAATCTATTATTTCTGTTTCACACAAAGATACCTTGATGAATTTTGTTTAAAGTGTTTTAGAAATACAGGTTGTCAAAGTCTACTTGCCATAAACTCTCTTCTTGCAAAGTTTTCAAGAGTTTGTGTTAGGATAGATTTTATTGTATTCAACAAGTGAATATGAGTTGAGTGATTTATGACTTCTCTCATATGTTCATTTGTTTGTTGTGGTTTTGTCACAGATTGCCAAAGGGGGAGATTGTTAGGACATATGTGTTTCACATGTTTAAGAACATATGTCATGATTTTATGTGATTGACTTATCCTTTGACAAAACGCACTTTACTTGTATTTGGATAGATTTAGGATGTTTAAATACTTCAAGAAACCTTGTTTCAAGATCAAGTATTGAAGTTTTTAAGTCTGTTCAAGAAAACAAGTTCAGAGTGCAAAATCATTAAAATTCGATAGCTGGTCGACAGCTGCATCTATCGAGCTTAAGGAAGCTGTTCTTCATTTGGTGTGCTCGACACCTGCTCGACACCTGCTATCTGTCGAGATTTAAGATTTTTAGAATTTCAATATGATTTTCTTGGGATCCGTGAATATGTCTTTGGGCCTTCTTTTCTTCTAAACCTAGACATATAAAAGGATCAGTTTAAGGGCCATCAAAGTGTTCACAAGTTGCACAAGCTTTGAGCAAACTTTGTTCAAGCAAATTGTGACCGGAGACGAAGTTCTTGCCCTAGTTCATCTCTTTCTCTTGAAGAAGTTGCTGTGTATGTGCACCGTAGGGTTTTGTGACCAAGCATCTTCGTGATCTTCATCGTGTGGATGAACTGAAGAACTTTGCAACCAACAACCTTCTTAGTTGGCGATTGAAGTCGCGTACTGGGATCCACGCAATTGGTTAGTCACATACTGGGAGTCGTGCATCTGAAAGGGGAATTGTCACTACAGAACAAGTCTAATTGGGTATTGGGGTGAGGGTTCAACTGTAGGTTGGTAAGGTACTTGGATTCCTTTACTTGTAACCGCTTGTTGTGATAATAGTGGAGTTTCGGGAGTGGTGACCTAAAAATCACCCGGTGGGGTTTTTGCTGTTAGGTTTTCCCCATTCGTAAACAAATCACTGTGTCTTTTATTTTCCGCTGCGTATTTAGTTTATTGGTAATTTGTTTGTGCTACCACGCGTTTGCATGTTAAATTGATTAATAAATAACTTGACTAATTAATTGATTAATTTCTATCACAAGGGGTCATTCAGTTTGTGGCCTATCAAAAACCATTATGTTTCAAAAGATGAGGTTTCAAAACAACATTTAAACGTGATAAAAAAAAATCAAATTTTGTTAAAATAGATAAAACCATTATTAGATCTAGTCATCCTCCTCTTGAGCCAATTTTGATAACTACTAAGAAGGATGAAGTGACAAAAGAGGAAGTGAAGGCCTCTCCTTTCAAAATTGTTGATGATCAAACTCCCATTGTTAGTCTTATTGAACAAAACAATTTTACTAATCAATCTTTGCATATTATTGGTCAACAGCTTGACCGTATTGAAGAAAAAATTGTTGAAAAACCTATTTCTGAAAAATCTGTTTCTGTTAAAACTAAGAAACCTTTGATTGATTTACCCAGTCAAAGAGAAAAAGTTATGTTTAAAACTTCTCCGTCCAAGACTCTTGAAATTGTTGAAAAAATACTTTCTAATTTAAAAGTTAAAACTGAGGGTACTTCTACAAGTACTCCAACTGCTCGAACCACTACGAGTACTCCAACTGCTCGAACTATTTCCAAAAAAAAAAATTGTTTCTGAAGAAAATACAGATTCTGATACTGTTTCTTCTGTTTCTACAAAAAGAATCTTTGATGATAATTTACCATAAATTAAAAGATTTGTTGGAAACTCCAAACCCATGTCTTTTACTAAAAACTAGTATTCAAAACCCACTCCTCCTGATATGCAGTTAGAAGAGAGATCTTTTCAAACACAGTTTTTTGTTTCTGCTGATAAGCTTTATGAATGGAATATTGGTGGTTTGTCTGAACAAGAAATCATTAATAAAATGAGTCATATGTCTATGGTTGGTATTGCTTATCAAAATAACCATGATCTTGATCAACCTGAAATTGTTAATTTACTTGTTACTGGTTTTTCTGGTACTCTTTGTGGATGGTGGGATTCATATATCACTGAAGAATCCAGAGAGTCTATTAAATATGCTGTTAAAAAGAATGGTGAAGATTTGCCTATTTTTGATGAAAGTATTGGTCGTGGTATTCCTGATGGTGTTAATACCTTGATCTATACTATTCTCAAACATTTTTTTGGTACTCCATCCAATATTTCATCTCGTGTTTCTGATTATTTAAATAATTTAAGTTGTCCTACTATGTCTGATTACAGATGGTATCAAGATGTTTTTACTTCCAGAGTGATGCTTCGGAAAGATTGTCATAAGCCTTATTGGAAAGAAAAGTTTATTGACGATCTGCCTCCTATCTTTGCTCATAAGGTAAAACAAGAATTAATGGGTAAAAATGATTCTATTGATTATGATAATTTAACCTATGGTGATATTTTCAATACTATTAAAAAACTTGGTATCAATATGTGTAATGATGAAAAATTGTTAAAACACCAATTAAAGAATAAAAGAAAAGCTAAATATGAAATGGGAAATTTCTGTGAACAATATGGTTTGCCTCCTATTGCTCCTTCCAGGCAAAAAAGTAAAAAACATGATAAGAGCCATAAAAATATAAAAAATACAGAAATAACTTTGTCTAATGATTTCTATGCTAAGAAGAAAAATGTTTCTAAAAAATATGTTAAACAAAGATCAGGTAAAGGTAAATGCTTTAACTGTAGTAAACTTGGACACTTTAGTAAAGACTGTAAAGAAAAACCTGGTAAGTTAAAAAACAAATTTAACATGCTAAATATTGATGATAAAGAGCAAGAAGAATTATTCAGAATCCTTGAATCAAACAACCCGTCTGATTCTTTGGAAGATGATTTTTCTTCTTCATCTGATTCTTGCTATCAATCTGCTGATGATTCTTCTGATTCTCCTAATATTAAAATTGGTTGTAGAGATTCTTGTTGCAATGTTGTTAAAACTCTTAATGCTCTCACCAAGAGTGAAGAAGATGAAAAATTAATAATTCAGCTAATAAATCAAATTCAAAACCCTGAACTGCAAAAAGAATATTTGGATAGGTTTAAGAAAAATTTGATAAGAGATGAAACTGGTAAAAAACCAAAATCTACTATAAGCTTTGAAGAAACTTTGGAAAGATTTAATAAAAAGAAATCTAAAGAATTAACTGTTAATGATCTCCAACATGAAATTAATATTGTTAAACAAGAGATAAATGAATTAAAACATGAATTTAAAGGCATGAAAAGCGATAACAATAATCTCAAACAAGAATTGATAATGTTAAAAATTGATAAAGATCTTAATAAATCCGATAATGAACAAGATAAACAAGATGAGCACAATGATGGAGCTGAATCCAGTCAACAGGCTCTTCTTTTTTATAAAGGTATTCCTGATACTTTCACTGATCCTCAACTTGCTTTTGTTAATAAAATAGTTCCTCCAAAATGGTTTACAAAAGTTAAAATTGTTGTTTCTCCTGATTATCATTTCACTGTTATTGCTATGATTGATTTTGGTGCGGATATGAACTGTATCCAAGAAGGATTGATTCCTTCAAAATATTTTGAAAAATCCACTGAAAGATTGGTTTCTGCTAATGGTTCCCAAATGAAGATCAAATATGAATTGAATAATGCTCATGTTTGCCATGATAATGTCTGTTTCAAGATTCCTTCTGTTCTTGTTAAAAATATGACTGATAAAGTGATTCTTGGTCTGCCATTTATAAATGCTTTATATCCTTTTTTTGTTGAACATGATGAAATTACTACTGATCCTTTTGGATAGAAAGTAAAATTCAAATTTGCTTTAAAATTTGAATTTGATATTGATAATTTGTCTTATAAAAAAATTCTCCCATGAATGAACTTATTCAAGAACTAGTGATGAGTTCTTGCCAATATTTCACTGATGATTTTAAAGGTAATTTTCATAGTACCAAAATGTTAAATACTATCAATTATCCTAACATTATCAATGATTCTTTGCAGGAATCGGACAATGATGCGTGGATAAATACCACTAATAGGTGGGATAATAATAATAATATTCATATTTATGAGTGGATTATTATGGAAAAGAAAAACAAGGAAAAAGCTCCTACACAGGACTATTCTCAAAACAAAAGACTCCCAGCGGGACCTTTTGCAATGCATGAAGGCGCATCTTCTGGGGTAAAACCCAACGGATCAACATCCCTTCAGAGATATGCCCCAGCTAAAATGACATATTCCAATGGTGATATGATAATTGCTTTACAGGAAGTCTTATCTAGATCCTTACAATTTCATAATGGAGTCTATAGTGAATTACCAGATTCCATAAAATATATTCTTGATAATCTCTATGCTGCTTTTACTAGAAACCATTGTTCCCTATTTGAAAAAACCCTCTAAGCTCTCGAAATCCACCTTGTTAATCTTACTGCTCAGAATGAAGCTTATATAAGCCACTATACTAACCTTATTTCAAAAAAAATCCTTGCTTCGAAAAATGATCTTGTTTCAAACCTTGTTCCAGGAAATATTCTTATTTTAGAAAATGAGGCTTTTAGAAGCCATCTTGTTGACCATCCAAATATTACAAATGATTCTTACATTAGTCAACTCTTTGGCAAAGAGGATATCCATTCAAAGGATAAAATGACTATAATGGGCACTAATTATGCAAGATTGAGCCTTAAGACCCAATCTATGTTAAGAAGTATTGTTGCCAACTTGCCAACAGATATACAATCTCGTATTCTGAACAGCAAGGCTATGTTCCAGTCTGTTGACCTATGGTTCAGGTATTTCAAGAAACTTGTTACAACCACTATTCCTGATCCTGATGAATTAGACGAAGGTGATAATGTCTTTATTCAGCTTGATTGGGAAGAACACTTTGGGAGTACCCTCAGAGTGTATGAAAAGAAACACCCATTTCCTGGTCTCTTGATAAATTATGATGATGGTTCAATTGTTGCTAATGATTCAGATGATGATGATGACAGGGACCCTCACTGGCTTTCCCAAATGTTTGAATATGGCTTTATCAGGTTTATAAAATTAACAAGCCATTATCAAGCCAGCTAACTCCCACAAATTATTCAGGATGCTATTAAAGGATTTAACAGTCCTTTTGTTTCCATCAGATGCTAGAGTACGTTGCCAAAATGGGAAAGAGATAACTGGATGAATGTCCAGCCCTCAAAGCATCTCATTCTCATAAATGGTCACACTCACCTAGGGCCATGGTTTGAAGGAAATTCTCATTTGTCCTTTGATGACCCTTTTACTCTTGCAGAATGTTGAAGAAATTGTTTTAATAACCAAATTATTAATGTTGCTTAGAATTTATGAAAAAATTACCATTTCATGGGAAGCACAGATAGGATTTCTTTCTTTGTTCCCAGGCCATATTCTGATGCCATTGCTCATTTGCAGATTGCTGATCATTGTAACGCAAGAAGTCTTCTCATCCCGGGGAAAACTCCAACGTTTGAGCCAATTTTATATTGTGGATTCTGTAATCAGTATGCTATTTACCATGAGCATGAATGTGATTCTCCACAAGGTCCTTTTGATCCTTTTGATGGTTATCCATCAGATGCTCCCTTTACTGATTGATGAGTTTATTCTTGAGGTTACTACTGTTACAAGACTGATGCTACTTTATTTGTCTGGCTTGCACAAAAGCCAAAATATTTCAATGTCCTTGACGAATATGTTGCTGAAAATCCGGAACTGTTTCATGATACTCCGAATTCGGCGGAAGATTTTGATTCTCCTACTTGTCTGGCCTGCACAATGGCCAAAAGCTTCAATGTTTACTACTACTAGAAGCTTATTTCCTACCAATATGATGCTTCTGAAGATTCCTAATAATTACTCTCAATTGGCACAAGATGACAAAGTTAGTTTCTTTCTCTTGTGATTGGTTCTTTTGGGCTCCAATAATATGGCCTAAAATATGGTCTAGAATCTAAAGACACCCATTATTTGGCCTAGGTTCTCAAATTTTCAGACATTCCAGCTCTACGGATGATTCCCCAAGATTTGGAGACAAAAAAGAAAATTTACTATTCAGTCACTATTCACTGTCACTATTCATCCGTTACTGTTCATGACACTGTTCACTTCGAATTTTGCCTATTTAAGAGGGGTTGTCCCTTATGTTTGAAAAAAAATTTACTCAAGTTTTACTTCAAATTTCTCTTCCCTTAGAACTCCTTCCCTTAGGAAGCCTTCTTAGAAAGAGAATTATATGTATGTATGTATTGATTATGGATAGATATATTGATTTATGTATAATTTTTTTTAATACCAAAAATAGAAGAGGGGAGAGAAATTTTTGGAGAGTCAAGGGGGCCATGCCCCTAGTGGCCTAGCCCCCCTCCATCCATCCCTATTTATAACATACCTTGATCAGTCATGGTTAGTTGCACTTGTAGTGTTTGGCTTCTGGAAATCACTTCAGCTAATGTGAGGGAAGATGTGAGGGAAGGACATGCTTAATCCAAGTCAAAAAGCCATATATGGCTTAGTTAAGTTGGATTTTTGTTTTTCAAAGAAACCTATGTGGATAAATTAGTTAAAGTTTTATAATGTTGGGTTGTTTTCGTTTCCTGTGAGAGAATGACATACTTAATCCAAGTCGAATATCTATATATGGATTTGTATATAGAGAAAAACTTTCATCACGCTTTTGGGTTAGGATTCCAACAAGCAAGTGTGATGAGGATGGTGTTTATTGTGGGAAGAGAGAGAGGAGAAATTGAGCGGGTTGAAATAAAATATTGGTTTCTAAAGAATTGGTACACTAGTATTAATTGGTATTACAATTTTTCGTTTCTTTGCCCAAACCAAAACAGTCTCTGAGTGACAACTTTGACTCTGGAGATAGACAAAAGGGCATTTTGAATATAAAATCAAATTTTTTGAACCAAAATGAGAATATCAAACTTAAGGGACCAAAATGAAAGCAATTCCATACTTAAAAATATATAATAAAAAAATTAGTAAGAAGAAAATGTAAAAAAAAAATGTTTTGGTTACATTGATGGGTACGCACACATGTATAGGGGTGACAATTTTGCCTTGTCCCACCCCACTTCGCCCCACGCGGGTTTTCCCTGCTCCGCAAAGGTGGTGAGACAGGAATGGGGCGTGATTTTATCTTTGCACCGCAAGGCGGGGATGAATTTAGACTTTTTAGACCCATCCCATCCCCGTCCCACCCCACCCATCCCATCCCCGCCCTGCATTGATAAGGGTTAAATTGTAAATTTTTCATACCCTAAAACCCTACTATTTAAACAAACATATCATCAGCTTATTTTATTCTACCCAACAGGGCTTTCTGCCTTTTATTTATTTATTTATTTTTTTCTCTAGTAAGGTTGGAAATAAGGTACTAATTTTAACATTTTCTTTTGTCTTTATTATAAACAAATTTATATACTATTAAATCATTGATTTTGTATTATGATATATTTTGTTTTTGTTGTGATATTGTCTTGTTAAATACTATAATAATATTATTCAATTTTTGCTAAAAATTAGTTTGATTTGATGGGATAAATTTATTTGTAATTTCAAGTATATTTTTATTAACGAAATAGATTTTATTAAAAACAATTGTAATAGTTGTGGCCAAATTAACAAGAAGTAGAGTTTTGCAGGGTGGGGTGGGGCTTCATAGGGCCCCAAGGGCCGGGATGGGATAAGAAAATTTTTCCCGTCATGCGAGGTGGGGATTAGTGGTGGCTCTACATGAAAGCTAGGGTGGTCACAGGACCACCCTGACTTGCAAAATAATGTATGTATACATTTGCCAAAAAAAAATTATATGCTAAACTAACTTATTGTGATCACCTTAATAAAAATTTTGAAACCCTAACTTGAGAATTACAAAAACTTGGATTCAACAAAAATAAGAGTAGTGCTACTACATTGACAACATTTTCACAATAATTTTACAACAAATCTAATGTAATAAGCCTTTTACTGATTCTAATTTGGGCCAAATACTAGTATTTTTTTTTACTCACAAATAACAGCTTTTTGAATAAGATTTATTGTAAAATGGTTGTGGACGTAGCATTGCTCCAAAATTAATTCTGCCTCCAAACATAATTCTTAATTCCTGTTTTTTTTTTTAAACTTAAATAATGACAATAAATATTAGCTCAAATAACAACAAACATAAACCAAACAAAAACAAGACAAAACCAAACAACAAGAAGTGAAAAGATAATTCAACAAAAAGCCTATTATAAAAATAAAAAAAAGAGATAAAATTTGTAGCTCGTTCAACCTATTCAATAAAAATAATTTCTAATTTCATTTTTCTTTAAAAAATGGTAATAAGAAAAAAATTATAGTAATTTAAATTTTTTAGTAACCACCCTAAAAATAATTCCTAGAGCCACCATTGGTGGAGATGGGATAGGACAAAACCATGCGGAGCGAGAGCAAAGACCTCATTCTTCGACCCCCGTCCCATTGCCATCTCTACACATGCATGTACACTAGGTAAATTTGAATTGAAATCGTGACTTGAAATTTGAAATCATATATGTACAAACAATTTCAGTTCAAATTATGTGTTTTGTTGTTTGAAACCATGTGTGAAAATATGTATGGGTAAAAAAATATGAAAATATGTACAATGTTATTTAAAACTGAAAATATGTGTTTAAGTGGATTTACCAAACACCCCAAATCTCTGCGGACATGTGTGCAAATTGATGGTTGTAATTAGCACTCCATTGAGGGGTATTATAGTGGATAAACTATAAACGGGCCTGAAAATGAACATTTTTCGCCGACTGGTTGTATTGTATATTATTTGTATTCTTCCCAGGGGTTTTCCAACGGGGCTGATTACTCGATGATGATGATCCTGAAAGCCAAGAACCCCCATTTCCTTCTACAATCCACAAAGTCTCCCAATGATAAAACCCACTCCAACAAACACAAACGCAAATCCATTCCCTCTGTGACTGCGTGTCAGTGTCTCCTCCGCAACTCTGATGCTGGAAAATTGGTCCATGAGTTCGACCCAAAGGTTCCAGTAGAAAAGGCTGTGACACCACCCAGCTCATGGTACACAGACCCTTCGTTTTTCCAAGAAGAACTGGAGCGTGTCTTCTACAGGGGCTGGCAGGCCGTAGGGTGCATTGAACACATAAAGGACCCAGGTGACTTTTTCACGGGCAGATTGGGTGATGTAGAGTTTTTGGTTTGTAGAGATGAAAAGGGAAACATTCGTGCCTTTCACAATGTGTGTCGCCATCACGCCTCTCTCCTTGTCTCATCAGGAACTGCCCACAAAGCCTCTTGCTTTGTCTGCCCTTATCATGTCAGTAACACTTAGACTTCACTAACCATTATGGTATAGATATGTTGTGTACTAGCACTTCTCTTATGATAGTTAATATCTGTTAGCACATTTCTAAGCCATTTCTCATGTCAAACCTCACCAAATATGGGAGATTAAAAACCTGTGTTGAAAAGGTATTCTGTAGAAAACATAGGGCACAAGTAGCTTGAGCATTTAACTCTCCAGCTTTAACCCAAAAAAACCCATATTTGAATAAAGAAATGCTGAGTTTACAATATTTTCACCGCTTCACAACAAATAATAGGTGGCCAGTTATTACTGGTGGTTTAAGAAGTAATTTAAATGGTGGGTTCAAATTAGAACTAGTTGTTACTTAAAATTTGTTGTGAAAGTGTTGTGGACAAAACATTTCTCATTTGATTAACAAAATTCAACATATTATGCTTTGTTTTAAGTGGTGAGACACTTAAGATTCTTCTAGTTGAGACTTTCCTATTTTTTGATTAGTAAGTAACATTTATTGATATAACATGAAAAGAACATAGATACTTCTTTTCCAGAAAAATAAACACATTGTTTCTCTTTTTAGTTTCACTTTGTGGACAGTCTGTGTTGAAAGAAAAACTAAATTTGAATTTCAAGCACTTGCCCCAAAGAAAAAAAAAACAGTTAATTTGATTTCAAGTTGCTTTCTTCCAAAATTTGGACCAGCACCATCTTTATCTCTTCTAGATTTGAGCATCATATATCACCTCTTCCTTATATTGCTAGACACATCATACAATGTTATATTAATAAATTACTAAATTTCATCATCATTGACTTCCATCAAACATCAATGGTGTTGTCCAACGAACATGTGTGTAAAACTTCCATGTTTGAACACTACTCTTAGGTCAACACTAGGTTTATATCACTCTCTTGAACAATTTCTTTATTATTTAATGAAACAGAAATACTCACCTTAACCAAATTATCATTGTTAGAGTAAATATTATTGATTGGTGCATAATATCCCATGGAACAAATTCTTTTAAGTTTTTTGCCCTCCATTTCACCTTGTATTGGATATTCTATATATATGTCATCCTCAAGACCACCTCTTGGTATATGCAAGAGTTTGCAGTCCCCTCCTAAATCACCATTTAAGCCTACAATTTGTCAATCCGCTTAGATAACCACTTCAATTGGAGTTCAATCTCTTCCAACTTTTTGATCTTCATGCAAGGATGGATTGTCTTTGGCTCTAATAGCAACTAACGCAACTAAGAATGCTATGAGACTAGGGTTTACTTCAATTGTCCATCAAAACCTAAGTTTCTTAGAGGGAATAAAGGGAAAATGTTCCTTGAGTGCTTAATCAAGTGAATCCTAAGTCCTTTAAAAAACTTTTGAGCTAATAACTAAATTTTAATTGATAAATAAAAGTCAAGATGTCTTTTAAAGTTATCATAACCTCTATTTATAACAGGATTGAACCCAAGAACCCCAGTAACTTAAAACTGTAGCCCCTAATTAAATCTAATTAATCGTGCACTTCAGCTGAAATAAAAGGAAAAGTACAAAAGTACTCTTTAAAAGTCTAGCCATAGTGCCATGTACAGGACAGTCATTACAGTACAATGAACATTACTGCTCTAGTAGTCATAACCTTTATTTTAAAGATCTTACCCTGCATTATTTGGTCTTTCTTGGGTCTATTGAACCCAGAAACTCATACTCCTAAAAGTTTAAATTTCAATCCTTTTGCTATCTTTTTCTATTTCATGTTGCTTTGTCAGGAACTTTCTCATAATGCCCATTGTTGCATCAATCAGCTAGAAAGGTGGTACCAAATTACAACACAGTCTGTAACAGAGTAGATGTAAGCTCTTTTTTAACTCTGTCAACATGCTTTGGGGTTAATGTTTACCTGTTCATCTTGCCACAAGTGCTTCTGATGCTATAAATACATTTCCTCCCCCTTCTTTTTTGGATTTCTGGAGAGGGTTGTGGGGGATGTTATGGGTACCTTTATTAGATTAACACCCCCTCCCAGGCATCATGCCACCAGCCTAGTCCAACAGAACTTCAACTGTTTCCTTGTACCTTTCTAACGAAACTTCTATATGTATGATAGGACAGTGCCTCATCAAAGTTGGTGGGATCACACTCATTTTTAAATAGAAATTATGAATTTTTCTTTTGTGGCAGCTTAGACCATTCAATAGTTTAAGTATCTCTTATATGATGGATAACTGAGTGAAAATTACAAATTCAATACTTACTTTTACTAGGAAATAAGGATTCTGTTCTTTACCTCATATGTGTAATACAATTTACCTGTACAGATATAAGTAAAGATTTAAATCACTAATAAAAAAAATCAAATCACTTTACTTCAGTAACTCAAATGAAATTCGAAGATTGCCTACCATTATGCGTCATTGATTTGTTTGAACAATTTAGATCTGTACATACTATGATTATTAGGCTTCAAAAATCAATTTTGCTGCAGCACCTTCCTATATATATATATATATATATATAACTTTAAGTAATGTTATACTACTCAAATTTTTTTTTTGTATGCGATCTTTGATATATCCATTGTTGGATAACATTTTCTTATTATACCCTTCATGCTTGCAAAATTTCTAGATGATTTGAGATCAATTATTATCTCATCTGTAAAATGTTGAAATTTCAGGTTTTTGTATTTAAAAATTATGCAGAAATGATGAGTTTGGATTGAATAGTAAAATGACATCCGATTGACAAGAAATTTGGTATGTGTGTTAAGAACATAAAGAATGTGTAATCCAATGGTGGTACTTTCAAAATATTAATTTGATAAAAAGTTATCAAGTCGTGTTACACTACTTAAATTTACACCATGTGTTATTTAATCCTAACCTCTAACTGAAGGGAATGAGTACGACTTTAAGTTGTCAATCTATCAATATAATTACAAAATAAATTATTCTGTTTATTTTGAGTTAAGTTCAAGTTACACCTGGTGTAACTTTAAACTATGTTACACCACCCAATAACTTGTTATAAAATTCATATTTTGAAAATCCCACCGTTGAATTACATGTTTTATATGTTTTTAACATTCATGCCAATTTTCATGTCAATTGGATGTTATTTACCAATTAATCCATAGACTTATCTTTTATGCATTATTTTAAATTACAAAAATTTGAATTTAAACAGTTGACTGATGACATAACTATTAATTTTTGATCACCTCGAAATTTTGCAAGCATGGAGAATATATGAAGATAATGTAATCCAACGGTGGATTTCTCAAAATTTGCATCCAATTAAAAAATATTGAGTGGTGTAACATTACTTAAAGTTACAAAAGGTGTAACTTGAACCCAACCCATTTATTTTATATATTCTTATGATGATTTTAACAGATAGACCTAAACTTTTTCTACAGGCATGGACGTATGGGTTGGATGGACAGCTTCTGAAGGCAACTAGGATAACAGGAATACAGAATTTCAATGTAAAGGTATGCTGTGAAAATTCCTATATTAGCAATCACATTAGAATTCTTGTACAATATCCTCTAAATTCGAGAATAATTTGGATACTTTCTCTGTTCATTGAGGGTAGGACTTTGGACTTATACCAATAAAAGTAGCTACTTGGGGGCCATTTGTCCTTCTCAACTTAGACAAAGAGATATCTCGGCATGAAGCTGATATTAATACAGTGGCAAGTGAATGGCTTGGTAGCTGTTCAGAGATACTGAGTACCAATGGAGTTGATTCTTCCCTAAGTTATGTCTGTAGTCGTGAATACACTATTGAATGTAACTGGAAGGTGTGGTCTTCTAACTATGTTGTTGAAATTATGCTCCTTAATGAATCTCCTTTTTTCTTTTTCTTTTTCTTTTCTTTTTTATTTTTATTTTTAAATTGGCCTCGTATAATGCCTACAACTTTTAATGCATGGAAATCCATATGCAGGTGTTTTGTGACAACTACTTAGATGGTGGATATCATGTGCCATATGCACATAAAGGCTTAGCATCAGGTCTTCAGCTTCAATCCTATTCCACCAAAGTATGATTCACTGCTTATTACCTCTCTGAAATTGTACTTCATTGTTACAAATTATGGTAGTATGTCTCTCACAGAGTCATGAAGACCATAATGTTTTCTCTGAATTACCTGCATTTGATTGCTGGTGTTGTACTTCCAAGTAACAAAAAAATTGATTGTTAATTACACCTAAGGACAACCTCTGATTCTAAACAAGAAATAATACATAAACTGAAGCACTTAAGATTATAGAACACTTCTTTATTTAGTGACATAGGTTTTGGACATACCGCATTCCAGAAGAAGAATGACTTCTTCTTGAGCCTTCTTCAACTTCACCTGCAAGTTCTAATCTATTCAGAAGCATTTTCTACCTTTCCAATTTTGTTCCTTCTCTGTGTTCCAACAAAACAGAAATTTTCTGTTGTTTTTCTTCATATTTTAGCAAGAACAAAAATTCTCTCAGAAAACTCTCTCTGATAGCATTATATGCTGGAGAGATTTCAGTTGAATTTCAACATTTGTTTCCCTCAAAAAACTGTGACAGTGGTATATGGTAAAGAGATTTCAGGGGACTTTCTGTACTCGTTTCTCGCAGAAAACTCTCTTTGACAGCAATATTTCTAAGGAACTTTTGTTATAGTTTCAGTACTCTTTTTCTCTTAAAAGCTCTCTTTTTTGCAGTGAAGCCCCCCTATTCATAGGGTATGCGAAGTTAACCATAGCTGAACCTGTTTTCTAGTCAATCATTTTGTTGAGATCCTAATGTTTATCCTTATTCAAGATTATTCAGGCACATATCTGTGACTTTGTGAGGCCCAATCATGGACCCATCTGGTTGCTGAAGAATCCCCAGCTGTGGGCTTGAAACCAGGACCACACATGGTACCTATTTGGACCTTTTAAGGCTCTGTTTGAAGCCCGATGCTGCCTTCCTTAAACTATTCCTGCCAATGCACTTTATCTTTATTACTTAAATTTTAATTTAAGCTTTTAGAGCTGGACTTGCTTTCCAGAAATTAAAGTTTGGCTGTCAACATTGATACTTCTAGATTGGTAGTTTAATTACTCATGTTTATTGATGTTTCTCTTTGTTCCTGATGGGTTGCTGCTTATGAGATAGATGTATGAGAAGGTTAGCATTCAAAGTTGTGAAGGTGGCTCGATGGATAGGAAAGATGATTACGATAGACTGGGATCAAAGGCTCTATATGCTTTTATTTATCCAAACTTCATGATCAATAGGTATTTGCTCAGTTGTTAGAAGTGGCAATGGCTCATCTATTTGTTACTTCCATGAATTGTTTCAGCTAATCTGTATGTCTAAATAAGTTGAGTTCTTTGGTGGTCTTATAGGTATGGACCTTGGATGGACACCAATCTAGTACTCCCACTAGGACCCAGGAAATGTCAAGTGGTATTTGACTACTTTCTTGAAGCTTCTCTTAAGGTAATCTCTTATTTTATTCACTAATTCATTACATCTTGTCCGTAATTCAAATAGTACTACATACAATAAGCATTACCTCAAACGACACTTTCTTCCACTGTAAGAACAAGATGGAAAGTGAGGTTATGGGTTCAAAACTCATTAGGTGTATGTTTAACTTACTAATAAAAAAAATCGTGAAGGAATATTTAGATGGATGTCATGTCATAATTTGGTTATCCTCCACCCAAGCTGTGTCTCTCTGTATAGGTATTGGCTTGATTGTACAGTGTTATCAAATGTAAGATTTTCTTTTGTTTTTATTTATTTATTCTACATTCGTGTTAAAAAAAAAAAAAAATTATTTTGGAATATTTATTAAGTGCTATTTGCAGACAAATCATTAATTTTTTGGGGCATGACATTTTGAATGTGTCTGAGCATGCTGTGTTAAGAGGGCTGCACATCGTTGGGTTCATACTGGTCAAGGTCCCCAACTAAACCACATTTAATAAAAATGGTTTGGGTTGAGGCTGAAGAAGTCTAGTGTCATTGGATTGCTTCTCACTATTATATACTCTTGCCTGCTTATCATATTGATTTGCATGTCTTACTATATAAGATAACATGACAAATAAGCAACTATCTATATATCTTGATCTTGTTGGAAAGCTGAGATAGGCGAAACTGCAATAGATATTTCTTCAATCTCTAATTTCCTAATTGTACTTGTAATTGCTATTGAAATGACAAATCATTATTCTCAAATGCGTGATTCAGAGGAAGCATTTTGGGGATAAGAGTGTTGAGTGTGAGCTCCATGCATAGTTCAGTCTTAACCTACTTGTGAAATGTATGAAATTTTTATGATGAAAATTTGAATGATTGATGGCTTGTGGTTGGGAATATTTTGTGCATCTAAATTCTATATATGTTGGCCAACAAAAGAAGAAAGGAAAAAAAAGAAAGAAAAAAGAATACAATGTTTTATTATATTGGTCTTCTGATATGTGAAAACAAGTGCAATGTACTCTAATGAGCTATTCCCCCTCTCATCTCAGGATGACAAAGCTTTCATAGAGAAAAGTTTAGAAGATAGTGAACAAGTGCAGGTAAAACATTGTCTAGTCCATCAATCTGGAAACTATCTCAAGTATCACTTATTTTAAGGCTAATGCACTTGGTTTAAAAAGTGCAGATAGAAGATATTGTGCTATGTGAAGGTGTTCAGAGGGGCCTTGAATCACCAGCATATTCTACTGGCAGATACGCTCCTACAGTAGAGAAGGCCATGCACCATTTCCATAGTCTGCTTCATTATAACCTAACAAATGATTAACTCATCTAATTAATTCCGAAATTGAATATACGAACATTATTTTTTTGTTCCACGGTCCACCTCCCATTTCGTATAATGCATGTCTCTGTTAATTCAAGTTTACAGTTTTATGTAATAATGAACCTTTTTGTCAGTGCCTTTGAGTTTATATTGTATTCCCAAAAGCATGGAATGACACCCAGAGTCATTCTCAGCAGTAAATTCTTGGTTATTGAGTAGTCTTGCTTCTATGTAAATCTAGCCAAATGGGACTATTGCCCTTGTCAAGTACCAAATAACCAAATACATGAACAAATGACAAATTCCAAACTTCGAAGTTACTATCCATATCATCCTTGGGAAAGAGGCGTAGCAGGTTTAAGAATTATTAAATAGGAAAGGGTAAAGAAAAAATAAAAAGGATTGTCAATAAATTGATAAACCAAAATAGTATTGACAACCCCTAGTTATGTATGATCTGCTCTCTAAGTTAAATTTTATCAAGTTTTTATACGTACTCGAGGGCAAAGTTAGGCCCATAACAACAAAATAGACTAGCTTAGAAAACAACTAAAGTACGTCTACTTGAACTGGAATGAATTTTTACTTTTATTTTATATATATATGTATATATATATATATGTAATTTGTATACCTTTTAACAATAGATATTTGAAACATTGCTCCTTGGAAAATTAAAATGAAAGGCCAAAGAATCATCAAACAAAGCTTATTCTGATTTTAATTTGCATTTTTACCGTCTTGATTTTGATTGATTTTGACTTGAAACTTTAGGGATTCTGACCTAATAATAATAATAATAATTATTATTATTATTATTAGACAAAATCAGCAACAAAAGAAGTGAGAGTGCTGAAAAGGGGAGGACACGCTTGAGAGAGAGAGAAGAGTTGAGTCTGTCATGCCACAAACGTCCAAAGTTGATTTTTATTTTTTTTTATTTTTTAAATGTTGAGCTGTAAAATGGTGAGGCCTCAAAAGTTTGTGTCAAATATTAAAAGATTAATCAAAGTTAAATTGTTCAAGTTTTATATAAAATAGTCGTAAATTTATGCGATGCGTGAGAAAATGTAATATAATTATTTTATAAGAATATATTGTAAAAATTGTAGGTTAAATAGTACGTGTTATGTAAAAGTAATTTCTATTTTTAAAAGTTTTATGTAATAGAACATATAATGTATTTGACATTCAATAACAATACATAGTGATTATATATATATATATATATATACAAAATGTAAATTAATAAGAAGATTTAAATTACATAAATTATAATATTGTTTTATATAAATAGAGAAGATGTTATTAAAAGGATTTAAAAAAATATAAAATAATCAGTTGACTAATTTGAACATATCTAAGAATTAACAAAAAATTATACACCCACATTCCATGAAACACAAACATGTTACATTAAGTTTAGAATTGTAGCTTTTTTTCCCCAAATATAATTATAATGCCTACATTATTGAATCTTAAATTTTAAGGTGATCTTTGTCTCAAAAAATATATATTAAGCTAATCTTTTAAATATTTATCATTTTTATTGCTTTTTTAGGGCTCATATTTCTAAGTTCAAATGCCTATTTTGTTTGTATTTTTTAGCCAAAAACTAAAGAGTTTGATAAGAATAAAATAAAATTTCATACTTTTCAACCCAAAATTAAGGGAAAAAAATTTGTGTTTTTGAGCCAAAAAGGAAAAAAATTGAAAAGACAATCTACAAAAAAAATCAATTTAAGTCCCAATTAGTCCAACATAGATCGAAACGAACCAAATTATCAAAATGAGGCAAATGAGACTGAATAGGCTAAATGAGAACAAAGTGGACTGAAATGAACCTAAGTAGACCAAAATGGATCAAAATATACTATGATGTTGCTCAAAAGGATTGGATAGACCAAATGAGATTGAATAAACCAAATGAGACCAAAGTAGACCAAATTGGATTGAAGTGAACTTAAATGGACTAAAATAAACCAAAATGCTATGATGATGTAGCTTAAAGGGAAAGTAACAACAATAAATACTCCGCTCTCCACTTTTATGGCCTGTTTGGAAGGAAGGGGGTAGGAGAAAAAGTGGAAGAGAATAGAGTTAATTAAAAATAAGTTAATTTTGTACTAAATCTACTTTACTCCCCTTTCCTCTCCCTCAATCCAAATGGACCATTACAGATTATATAGATTATAAATTAATTTTTTATTTGTAATTGGCTTTAAAGAATAAAAACTAGTGTCAATAGAGGTTGACCATTTTTTGGCTTAAGCACTCGCTCAATTTTAAAGAAATGAAATTTTTTTAGTTGTATTGTGTTCTATAGTGAAGTTTTCTTAATCGCGGTAGTTTTGAACCCACTTAAAACAAAAATGATATAATTTGATGGAAAAAAAAAATTGAGTATTGTTGTAAAAACAAAAATTATAAAATTTGGTAAGCCAATATTCGCATGAGAGAATTACATAGGGAATAAATTTAAGATCACTTTAAAAAAAAAAAAAAATTTATTTGTAATAACATATATTCCGAAGGCAGAGGGAATCAGAGAACTGGAAATCTGATGATCATCTAGAAGATGCCACTATTTTTGTTGGAAAAGAGAGATTCGAGAGAGAGAGAGAGAGATGGGAGTGAACAGAAGAAATAATTGGGGGAGTGTGTCCATGACCCAAAGTCGTTTTTATCAAGGGATTAAAATGAGCTCTTTTTAAGGCATTCTCGAAACTCATTATAAAGTAGAATTAACCCCCCATAAGTATATACACTGTAATAAGTATATACATGAGAGGTATATACTATGTACTGAACTCATTTGACATAATGCTTAAATCATGAAATGAAATGCAAAATCTCCTTAAGTATATAAACTGTAATCATTTGACATAATGCAGTAATTACTGCCAACAATTGGAGAATCTTGGAATTTAAGCACGCTCAGTTTGATAAGATGTTTCACTCGAAATTCCTGTAGCATCCCACTAATCCACAAAATATTACCAAAACAGAGGGTAGAATTAACTGTACTTAAAATACTGCACGCTTGCTATGCACCACGTAACCCTAAAACAAGTTATAATAAATGAATTCGAAACGGAAAAGAAATGGACTCAAACGAATTCCTTTAAGATAAGTTCCATGCATAAAATCCACTTTTCCCTCAGTATCACAATGTGAGGATATCAAGTACCAAACATAATTTCAACAATAGAACTGCACAAGCATATCTTGTCAACAAAAACGGGTAGTATGCCAAAAAGTAGAACTGCACTAGTACCCTATCATCCTCGATAAAAAAAAAATTTTAAAAAAAAATCCCCAAGCAATTCAGGTAATAATGCAGATCGCTCCTATTTTCAATTCATTAGTTTGTTTTTCCATCAAACGTAAATCACTGACATCCTAAAAACTGAATATAAAAAAAGAGCAATGAAAAAAACCCCCAAAGAGGGAGTGAATTTGTAAACTTGGTTGACGTCACTGCTCCAACTCCTCAAGTCTTCTATATAAACTAACCTATAAGGCACGAAAGAGAGAATTAAACAAATCAGAAGCCATAGCAGTTAGAATGCACCCTAGAGAAAAATAACATAAATAGTGTCATTTCTTACTTTGAGAAGCTCCTCTTTGACAGAACTTTAACTTTTTCAATCCATTACCGATGGGAGTTTCTGAAACAGGTATTAGTTTCCCTAGAACAGCAAGGGGCCAACTGAATGGGGAGAGAGAGAGAGAGAGAGTGAGAGAATATTCCATTAGTTAGGGGAAGAAAATGGAGATAAGCACTTTAGCCTATAATACTATAATAACACATGCCTATGGTTTTTACATGTTCATAACGGTTGGATGGAGTTTTCCAGGTTTACCAATGACCATCCAGAAAAAAGAGATTCACTTTGCAGAAAAAGTTCCAAACAAAGTTGAGATGCAAGATGCTCAAAAACATTTACAACGCCTTAAAACCACTTGATGTTATTACCAACTGACCTTATGATACCAATAATAACAGAGATCAGCCACTGAGACCAATTCAATTTTACTGTTGAGGTGAACTTCCCAAGAAACTCGATGATAAGAACCTAAACAACAGCAAGAAATGTGAATTCAAAACAAGATCCATAAAGCCAAAAGGCACATAAAAAATGCTGTACAAGTCTCACCTGAAGCACAACTGTTGCTCCCACTATCCCCATGAAAAGATAGTTTTTAGTAATTCCTTTGAACACGTTAAATTCATCTGGCTTTCGAGCATTAAATTCATTGAAAATCTGCAGTTGGAATAATTAATTGAAAACGCTTAATAGCTAACAAATATCACTCATGATATACCAATTTCCTAGCCAAATGAGATCAGCTTGGCCGGTTAACTTTACAGACACAAATGAATCACACATTGGAAAACTAGCAGACAAACAATAATGAATGGCAGTCGGGATATTTTTATCAGCCAATTAAAATTGATAAATAATTGGATCACGAATGGAGTTAACAGCACCAGTGTGCCATCCCCACCCTAAGAAGATTTCATAATCCTGACAAGTGTAAGTGTTCCCGTAACACACACAAGCACACCACTTTTTTCTTTTACATTTTTTAAAACAAAATTATAATCACACAGCCGCAGGACTGGGTAGTCTGTGGCTACAACTGCTGATTTTTAGCATGTGTAATGAGATAAACAGAGATACAGATATCAACAAAAAGTAAAGAAATTACATGGGCAAACTTATTCCTTAGAAACAGAAGATTTTTATATTATATATATATATATATATTTTAATTTTTAACTCACACACACACAGCTGATCACTCCCAGTGAAGAAGCATGAAAGAATTTGATAGGCATGATGATCAAGAGCTTCATTAAGACGGCTTTAAATGAGTTTTCTTGTCATGTGTGTAGAATTGGAATAAAGCCAGACTGAAATCATTTCATTTTAATTCTCCAAGAGGCTAAATCAAGTGGTCTGTGGAAGCCGTGCATGTCAAAGTAGCCTATATATATATATAGTAAACCTATTTAACAGATTTCTGAGAATGTAGCTATAGAACCTTCTGTGAAATAATGTTTAAAAGAGATAAATATGCCCCAAAGAATATCCAGGCAAATAGTCAAAGTCAAAGATAGAAGCTTAAATAACTTAAACTTCATTTCTTTAAATTGAAAGAGTCAAAAATTACCTGACAAAGTACAAAGGCATTGAATATCAAAGTATTCTTCACTTTGGTGGCATGGGCGATTGTGTCACCCTCTAACTTCAGTATACTTCTACCTTGGAAATTGAGGACAAGCAGAACGGTCACTTGATATAGAGCCTGCAATTTCCAAACCAACATTAAAAATGACCATTAACATGACAGACAACTGAAAGACAGTTTATGAACTGAAATTCCCTCAACAGTAACATAGTACTGGTCACAAAGAAACAAACAAAACACATGTACCTGTATCAGCAAGTTCCTCCACATGATATTTGTTATAAGAGGTTCTCTGAAAAACGGACAATAATTCATAAAAGCATCAAAGAAACAGATATACAATAATTTGATTCTTTTCAATGAAGAGCTCAAAATACAAGTCATGCCAGCCAATAAAAATTTAAAAAGATTTGAATAACCTTGGTAAAGATGACAAAAAAACAGAAAACAGAGTGCACAACATGGTTGGTCCCTCTAAAAAATTGGTCCGTAATGCCAATAAGAATACAACTTACCATTATAAAGTTCCTTTCAACAGGGGATAAACTATAAAGTAAATGACAAAACTTTAAAATCATTTTCCAATCCCATGGAAAGCATTGCATCACACTAAATTGAAATAAAACAATAGGCAACTTATTTTCAAGAAACCAGCATAAAATTACAGCTCCCATGATCCAAAAATTATTACCTTCGACCAACTGGAGGCCTGTCCATCAGGTGATCAGTTGGTGGTTCAGTAGCCAATGCTAGAGCTCCAAGAGTATCCATGATAAGATTAACCCAGAGAAGCTATACAACAAGCAACAAATGTTGATCCATCAGCATGGAGCACATACATCTATGCAGAGAGAGAGAGAGAAAGAGAGAGAGAGAGAACCTGCACAGCATTTAGTGGGACATCCCCAGAGGAAACCGCCGCCACAACATTTATAATCAGAGCTGCTACATTTACTGTAAGTTGAAACTGAATGAATTTTTGAATATTTGCATATACAGATCGGCCCCATCTGACAACCTACATTACAACAACAACGAAGCCTTAGTCCCAAAATTTTGGGGTCAAAAATAAAAATTATTAAACATTTTGCATTTTAAAATTAAAATATGACATTGTGGCCAGGATGATCCTAAAGACAAGCTCATGAATTAATGGGTCCCAAGTCTAATTCAATTGTCATTTAACAGAGAATAATAGAATCTTATAAGTTCATAACAGAACCCTCAAAGAGCAGAAAAGTCGAATCAAATGATCATGAACATAAACTAACATGACACATTAAAATCTGCAACGACCAAGGACAAATCTCTTTTGAGATAATATCCACATTTTTATATAATTCAACAAAACAAAATATTATATATTCATTCCAGTCCTTGCAACTATGGACCATTATTCCTAATCCTCTCTTGTTCTTTTACCTGTCCGGCCAAGCAACAGAAAACATAATGAAAGCAGTAGTCACATTTTACAACAAACGAAAGTTACAGAGAATTATCTTGAGGGCAGAAGAAAGCATTTTACAAGTTTTCAAGATCAAAGTTATGCATATAATTATGAGGGAAACAAAACAGAGAAGAAATAAGAAGGCACATATATGACAAAGCTAACCTTCACAACAGAAGCAAAATTGTCATCCAAGATAACGATATCCGAGCTCTCTTTAGCAACCTCTGTCCCAGAAATACCCATTGCAAGACCGATATCTGCCTAAACTCCAGAATAATATAATACCAATCAACACTAAGAAGATAGATTTTTTTAGACCATTTTATGTCAAATAAATTTCAAAATCTAAAGGCAAAAACAGGGCTATAACAATTAGCCAGTACAAATTGTACAATGAAAACCATTATTGCATGTGTGAACAGAGACCTGGATCCACAATTAGTTTGTTTCACTCGCAAAGCCAAAGGATCCATTATATTGCTCTTGGTAGAAAAGCACATTTAAACAGGGGATTCTCAAAAATGAGAATCACCTAAGTTGATTGTATCAAATGGTATTTGCCACAGCATCCAGACATCTATAATCAAATAGATTAAATTATATGGTACACCATTATTGTGCTGACTTTGTGAACAACACTTGTTCTTTTAAAAAAAAAATTATAGTTGGGGGTGAGGGATATGAAGCTGGATGTCTCCATTGGAAAAACCAAGAGGTGCCAGTTGAGCTATGAGGTGGCAAATTTGTAAACAATACTACTAGTAGTAGTAACAACAGTAAGACATGGCCAGACAAAGAAGACTCCATAAAACGACACGAAGAAGACAAGAAGAATCATAAGAAATAGGAGATGCTGTTAAACCTCATATAGAGCAGGAGCATCATTAGTGCCATGCCCAGTTACAGCAACATGTCCCCTCTTTCTCAATACTACCAGTAGTAGTAACAACAGTAAGACATGGACAGACATAAGACTCCATAAAACAACATGAAGATGACAAGAAGAATAGGAAGAAATAGGACATGCTGTTAAACCTCATGTAGAGCAGGAGCATCATTAGTGCCATCCCCAGTTACAGCAACAACATGTCCCTTCTTTCTCAATGCTTGCACAAGCAGAAGCTTGTCATTGGGAGAAGATCGGCCCATCACCTATACATTGGACAATACAGTTAATGTTTTCACCATGTTGGCCACAATAAATATTTTTTTTTTTTGGATAATTAAAAATATATAAATAAATAAACAATTTAATTAGTGGACATATACACAATAAATAAATAAATCAAAGATAATACAAATGTAGCAGATCATACAGATATCTGATCGACAATTTCTTCTCTGCGCAATTCTGGTAACTCACGAAATACTCTTCCTTCAATGAGAGTTGGCTCAGTAACATTGTCATCTGAACCTAGTATTCCACATTCAGAAGCTATTGCTTTAGCAGTTTGAATATTGTCACCAGTAACCATGCGCACCTATGCATAGGAAAAAAAGATGCTCCTTTTAATAATCTATATAAAATTTACAAAATTACTCTCCCCACACACACACTGCATACCATCATGATCATATTACTATCAATAAAATAATGAAACCAAAAAAGCACGAGAGAGAGAGAGAGAGAGAGAGAGGGGTGCTTTATCTCACACAAACTCTATGATAAGCTATTTTAGTGTAAATCACATGATTAATGACAGAAACAGGTCTTCAACATTACATGCAACTAAAAACTTTAGTACAGAAAAAAAATACCTTAATGCCAGCTTTTTGGCATAGCTGCACGGCATCTTTGACACCAGGTCGACAAGGATCCTGCATTGTATTGTCCACATAAGTTAAAGCCCTCGTATAGGAATTGACTTTCAAAAAGTTGATGCTATCAGTAACACACTTCAAGTAAAACCTTCTTGAAACATTTTAGATGATGCCCTTAAGAAACAAGCCCTTTTTAATAGAAAAAACTAAGAAACAAGATAGTTATTGGACTTTGTGAAATATCAACTGCTGCAACAAAATACTTATCAAAAAGAAAATGAATGCTACAAAAATAATGCAGACTAATTATACAAAATACTTGGTGAAATGAATGTATATAAGCATTTTTTTAGAGATATTTTAAGAACATTTTCCATGCTAGGAGTGCAAAGCACGGAAAGGAAAGAGGTATTACAGCAAAATGACATAGAATCTCAACAAATGCTTTCCTCATTTCATACAACACCTATTAAGTTAAAGGAAGGTTTTATAAGACTGCTATACGACCAGGTATGCTCTATGGTACTGAATGTGGTGCTACTAAGAAGCAACATATTCATAAAATGCGTGTAATTGAAATGAGATTTTTAATATGGATAAGTGGAATTACACAGAAAGATAGGATCCAAAATGAGAAAATCCGCTTAAAAATAGGCATAGCCCCCCTATTGATGAAAAGATTAGAGAATCTCACTTGAGATGGTTTGGTTATGTTCAAAGAAGAGCGACTAATGCAACAGTTAAAAAAAGTGAATTGATGCAAGTTGAGGGAAAGAAAAAAAAAGTAGAGGAGACCCAAAATTACATTAGTATAAGTAATTCAAGAGGACTTGTCTAGTAAAGGTGAGTATGAATTCAGCTAGAATAGAATGGAGGAATAAATACACGTGGCTGACCCTAGTTGACCCTAAAAATTTGGGATTAAGACTTGTTTTTTGTAGTTGTATATTGTACACACCAGTTAGGACCCGAACCAACAATTTTACCCTCAATCCAATTCTTAAAGGGGAAGGAGAGGTGCCAATTGAGTTAGAGCTTATCAACAAGAAGAATGTAAACCATAAATGGAAACATGGAAACATATACCTTTATGCCCAAAATAGCCAGCAATACAAGGTCATCCTCAGGTAAGGCCCACTGATCTAGTTGCTCTTCAGTAGATGGAACCTTTTCCACTTCATATAATCGATATGCCATGGCAACACAGCGCAAACTACCAGAAGCCATATCTCCAATAGCTTTCTTAAAAAACCTCGCCTGCAAACCGAGAAAAATTTCACCTAAGCAATAAAGTTACAACAGAAACTTGAAAAATACTTGTACTAATTGTGGTGTGACCATAAAATACCTATTAAGTCTACGGTATTGCATGTTGGACTATTAAGAACTAGCATGTTCATAAAATGAGCATAGTTAATGACAATGTTAAGGTAGAGATGTGATAATGCAAAAGAAAGGAGATGAAATAAAAAATTTTAAAAAATAAAGATAGATCCTATTGATCAAAAGATAAAATAAATTCACATGAGGTGGTTTGGTCATGTGCAAAAGGAGAGAGATTGATGCAACAATGTGGAGTGATTTATTTCCAGTCAAGAGAACGAAAATGTGTAGTAGATGATCTACAATAACATTAGTAGAAAAAAAAAAAAAGATATGACAATTAAGGAAGTGAGAGTATGATTTTGGATAATATAGAATGGTGGAGAGAACATGGGGCCGACCCGTATTAGTGTATGACAGATCCATAACAAAAATTTGGGCCAAGGCTTTGTTTTCATCATTGCTCTTGATATACACCTTAAGAGAAGCAAATCTGAAACTGCATCTCTTGAAATTTTTTAAACAAAATAACATTTCTTGCAAGATTTAAAAATGAGTTAGGTTCAAATCACACCACATTTATTCTTGTTAATATCAGATGAGTTTTTTGATTGATCCACTGTTGAATTACATTGATCCTATCAATAACTATTTCGTTTATAAAATGTTTTAAGTTCAAGTATTTTGTATTCTACATATAAGTTTATTAACAAATACTAACCAGTAACCAAGTAATAAAATGGTGGACTTTTCCAAAAAAAAAAAAAAAAAATCTAACAAAAAGTTGTTAGTGTTAAAACACTAAAGAAATAACACTAGGTAAAACTTGAACTTACCAATAAATAATTTTTATATCCGAATAATATCAAAACTGAAAAGGATAAAAAAGGAAAGGAAAGAGAATGACAACGAAAACAATCAATGATATTGTTGTTGAGTACTTCAGTTAAGGTATGCTTTTTGAAGGTTGAATGTTGTATCATTTAAATAGTTAATTATCTTTCTTTTTAAAGCAAGTTTTTGGAACTTTTTTATTTTTTATTTTTTAAAAGTACTTGGATTTTAAAGCTAAAAATTGAATTAGTATTGGGTATGTTATCTCTTTTTTATACGTAAGTATTAGATATATTATTAACCCTTGATGCTTGTTATTTATGTTTTAAACCTATTAGTAACAATAAATATACAATCACAAAAAAAAATATTAAAAAAAACCCTAAAAAAACATGTCAATCAATTCATTAATTAACATATTTCCACCATATCATATCCTAATTTTTAAAAAATTAACGTATCACCATATCTGTATCATATTGGACCTAGATAAAGTATTCATATCAATGCTTCATAAACTATGACACAAACTGTAAATCTTGGAAAGTAATTACGCATCCAACCTTATCTTCATCCATTGCAACTAACTGACCCGCTGCATCAATATACTGCGTGCATGATGCTAAAACTATTTCAGCAGCCCCTTTCCAGTGAATATGAATTTGAGAGTCGGGCTGTAAACAAAGAAAAGAAAATGATAGTCATTAGTAATAACATTTTGCCATATACGCAAAACACATAGTATCAGTAGATTAATCCTGAAATTACACACAATGATTATTGAATTCCACCAAAACTTGTTTTGGACCAAGATGCTGGTTTCATGGAGAACATCAGATCATAGATAAAGAATTTATATTTTTCCATAATAAATAAGTAAAGCTTTAAAGTCTTCTTTATTGACAGCACTTTGATATCCTAATTGCTCAATAGTATTCTTCTACGTATCAATATCAAAACATGCAATAGGCAAAAAGGAATCATGAATTTTTTTAATTGGAGGTGGATGGATCTATTAGTAGGTTGTATACACACAAGCATATCATGTAAAACATAGGGTAAACAAAATTTGTCAAGCAATGGTAGATTTCCATTCCTGCAGGGAGCACAGTGTGAAGCAATCACTACCTTAGGAAAAAAACAATGCAACAATCACTACTTTAAGAAGGGGGGGGGGGGGGGGGGTGGGGTGAGGGGGAACAATAATGTTAAGCAAAAGGTGACATGCGATGTCAAGGGAACTACCTAGTGAAACTGCACTAAAATTTATTTAAATTGAGAATACATTAAAAATAGTATTGCTGAGAATATTCTACTAAAAAAGAATACTCTATTTTGTCTTTTTAATGCCATTTGTCAGCTGGGAGGTTACGAGGTAGAGTATTAATTCTTTTGAAAATTTGGGGGTGCTGTGTTATTTCTTGAAAATCATTATAGCGAGTGTTGTTTCGCTATACCTTGGGGCTGTCATTGTAATTGACCATATAAATTAACTAGTTAAAATACAACATTGTTAAATAAAAATCAAATTAACTTAACTAAACATAAAAAATTTAAAATTCTTGCCACTGAATGAAATTCTTAATTCTCTAGGACTGTAGTGGTAAACTATCTTTCATTACTTTCTACACAATTCCTTTAACTTTTTTTATTAATGGGAATCTGACATCATTAATAACAAATAAATAAATGGTCATACAAAGTGCAGAACCTCTGATTCTGCAGGGCTGTGCGTGATTGTTGGTAGACAGCCTTACCCCCGAATTTTGGAATCTGATCTCAGTAACATCAATAACAAAATTTACCTCTTTCAAAAACTAAAAAAAATTAGCAGATTACCATATTTACCAGCTGTATCTGAGATTTTGTTTCTTCAGATATCAATAATACAAATGGTGTGGAAGAGAGAATAACATTGGTAATAACTATAGGTTTCAACTTTTTTACTGACACGCACAGTTCCATAACCAGCCATTAAAGTCCCAAGAAGCAAGCTCAAATTAATCTTCTATTTGTTCCTTTGGTTTGTTATGCCTAATTTCAATCTAAATAGGGGTAATTACTGTAAATCCCCTTGTGGTTAGGCCCATTTAAATAGTGCCTACCCATAGTTTAAACTATGTCACTTTACCCACTTGAGGTTGCCTCCGTTAGGACTCCTTAACCCACCTCAACTTCTCACCATTAGAAAAAGGGAAAAAAAAAAAAAAAAAAAAACATAAAGATAAAGATCTAAAAATTAGGGTTTGATAAAAATTGACACCCCCAATTCCAACCTCAAAACTCCAGAAACCCAAATAAAAAGTGTAGCAAGGAGAAAGAAGAGAATCATTCAAGGATCCAAGAAATCACTGTGTTATAAATTTCCAGCAGTTATCCCACCATGTCAAAATTTCAGATACAAATTCTAATGGTCTGTTCTACAATAGACCTTATCTGAATATCAATTTCCCACCTAATGTCTCTCCACTGAAGCCACCGAAAGATTCTTTCTAAGATAAAGAATAAAAATGACATTAACATCCTGCCTCGATAGTAAACATGAAATGAAGGTGATAAAAAATTAGAAATGACTAAACTTTGGGTCGGAAAATTCTAATGACCAACTGCTTTACCAGAAGACAATGAACTTCCACCAAACCACCACTCCCCCCCCCCCCCCCCCCCCCCCCCCCAACCCCCGCCCCAAACCCCAAGCCAGATAAGAATGTTGAAAAAAGATATGGTGAATCCATAGCCCCACCATTTTACTGAGAGGGGCATAGTTGGCACTGCAGAAAACAGGAGTTGACCCAATGCCATAGTGGGTAAGGCCACCCATGAGGTTCGAAAAGAAGGCGAGTAGGTCACGTTAAATTGGAAACTAACAAGGCTTTGAAAAGCAATACATGAATACAAGAAGTAGGTCATGTTAAATTGGAAACAAACAAGGCTTTGAAAAGCAATACATGAATACAACAAGCACCATTTCTGGTGTTTGAATCTGTACATATGAATCTGTGGGTATGAACCATGTGTTGGTGAAGGTGAATCTGTGTGTGTATGTTCATGTGGATTTGGCCTTGTTTATGATTGTGGGTGTATTGATTTTCTGGTCAGTGTACAAGTCATAATGTTAATATAAACACATCATATCCATTTCTGGGTTTTGATTTTAGTGTTCTAAGGTCAAAGTTTAAAAACTTTCACAATTTTTTCCAATACCACTTTTTGATCTAAATTTTTCTGGTTTTGTTATTTTATTTTATTATTTTTTTTTTTAACAATGAGAAGTTGAGTTACGGAGTCCTAACAGAAGCAACCTCAGGTAGGTAAAGTGATAAAGTTCAACCCATGGGTAGGCACTATTAAAATGGGCCTAACCCGAAGTGAGTTTACTGTAATTACCCCAACTAGATATCTTGATAGAAAACTTTCTCTATTTAGTTCATAGTATTTTTTTTTTTTTTTTTTGATAAGTAAGAAGATAATATTATTAAAAAGGGAAAAACAGGAGAATACAAAAGTGTTCACGGTAGTGAACAACCAAAAAAAAAAATACAAGCAGCCACACACAGCCACTAAGAAAGGCTAATAGATGAAAGGAATTCCATAAGGGTAAAACAATCAGAGAGACCCCAACACTAAGACCAATCAAAGAGGGTCCAATGGCATAAATCTAATAATTGAACCACAATTTTCCCCTTATCCTCGAAAGAACGCCGATTCCGTTCAGTCCAAATAGTCCACATTAAACAGCTTGGAACCAAATTCCAAATATCGGAGCTATGCTTCCCAAGCCAATGGTACCAACAAAATAATTTGTACCTAAATCTACAAAATAGTTCATAGTATTTTTTTTCCCACTTGCAGATTTAATTAGTACCTAAATCTACTTATCAAAAAAATATTTGCACCTAAATCTCTGTATTCCAATCAACAATCAACATAGGCAATCTGCCAAGAGTCTTGTAGCAAAATGGCAATGTTTGGTCTCCTTTATGTGGGAAACCGAGCTTCAAATCCCCCTTCCCCAACTTGTTGTAAAATTTTAATTATTTATTAAAAAAAAAAAAAAAAGATCCAACATATGCCATCAACAGACAGCAATACATGTGTTGCATAGTTTGTGTAGTCTTGGGCAAGATTCACAATATTAAGAACTGAAAATAGAAAATATATAAGCAAGTATCATTTATTCCAGTTGCTGCCATGATTGAATAATATTTAAAGAAGAATATGCCTTCACATTACCAATTGTAGTGCAATGCCTCCTCGTTTTTTATCGGAGTTGAACGGGAAGACATGAATGACTGAAGATTCAGATCTGACGGCCTCAAAATTCATCCCCAGCTGTGAAGAAAAAAAAACAGTCTAAGAGTACTACTAAAAAATCAATTTACCAGAGAAGTGGTAAAAGTTATATAATTAGAGAACGAACCTTCACTCCCCAATTAAGAATTGCCTTTTCTGTTGGTGAACCAGAAAGCTCTATATCTCCACCACCCTGCAGGAGAGCAGTGACACCATTATCATACTATGCATAGGTTTTCTGCTTATGTTTTCGCAGAATTATTTACTAAGGAAAAAGCACACCTCAGACCCATACACACTGCCATTAGTGTTTTGTGCAATGCCTTCAATGAGTAAAGAGCATAGCATGGAAGGCAACTCTGACTTGTTCTCAGGAGAATCAATCTTTTTCCCGCCAACGTAAGCCTCAACAACAGTCATCTATTAATAAAAGATAATATCACAATTAGTAAACATAAATTGAAGAAAAAGGACAATTGACTAAACCCCAACCATCCCCCTCCCACACCCTGCACAACCAAAAAAAAAAAAGAACCTCAAGGCAAGCTTTTTGTCCCAAAACACCCAGCTGCATTCACAATAGTCTCTTACTACCACAGCCACAAAACAATAACTTCCATGTCTCTTTCTTTTCATTTTCTTCTTTTTTTTTTCTCTTTTTTCTTTTTTTTGGGGGGGGGGGGGGGGGGGGGGGGTGGTTATTGTCTTGGAATTAAAAGATTTAACCAAATTTTAAGACTTTTATTAATATTATAAATCTACGTACTTGTTATGACTTGGCCATGTTCATTTGATATTTCAATCCTAAGTGACCACCAAGTCCAAAGCCTACCAACATAAGGAACTTCTCTTCTGAACAGCATAAGATTAAATCAAGCAAATGCTTAAAAATCTACCTGATTCAAAGTTAAGGTTCCAGTCTTATCACTGCATATAGTTGTGGCAGAGCCCATGGTTTCACAGGCAGAAAGCCTTCGTACCTGCAATATGACTTTTGTTATACAAATATATTTACTTTCACACAGCATGCGTATGCGCGTACTAAACAACTAATGTAAGCACAAGCGTCAAAAACTCCATCATTACATACCAAGGCCTTATCTGCCATCATTTTTCGCATAGAATAGGCAAGACTGTATCATAGTCAAAGAAAACAATTATCAGGTAATGACAAAATATAAGACAAATAGAGATATAAACATATTAGAATAACATATAATATTAGATATACATATCAATTAATCTGAGCTAATGAGAAACAAAAAATGAGTAGCCAAGACTGCATAATATTCAGGAAAAACAACCATAGGAAACAAGGGATGAGAGAAATTGATATATATATATATATATATATATACACACACACATAGATAGATAAATTAATACCGGTCAGACTAATAACAAGTTGGAGGTAGCACCATCACCTAGATGAGGGGAAAATATGCTGAGACATTCCCAACTTCATGTGCCAGAAAAGGGAAAACCAACCAAAAAAAAAAAAGGCGAAATGCTGGCAGTCCCTATCTCTTATATGGATTGATTGAAGGCATTTCAAGATTTAAGGGGAAAGACTACAAAGAAGAGAGAGGGGGGGGGGGGGGGGGGGTACATAACACAGTTTAACATGGGGAAAGGTTACAGATTTATCGATATTTATATGTACAATTATTTTTTAACTACAGTAATTACAGAAAAGATATTTGCCCAAAAATACAGAAAGAATTACAGAATTCAACATATAAAACATATATAAAGCTAGGGAAACTCACGTTAAGGTAACGGCTAAAGGGAGCCCTTCAGGCACTGCAACCACTACAATGGTGACCTACAATATTTCAACATAGGTAAATTTATCAACATGTTTTTTATAGTAATGAATTTCTCCACATATAAATATGCGCATAAATACACAAAACATCAACCAAAAAATATATACATACAGCAACGGTAACAATTTTAATGGCGCCATCTATGGCAGGACTAAGTTTCGTCTTGCCAGCTGTAAACAGAATGTTTCCATTTGCGTCTTTGGTATGGCCAGTAAAATATCTGCATACATTTTATTTGTCAACCACAGCACTTAATTATGAGAGAGAGAGAGAGAGAGAGAGAGAGAGATCATTCCCAATATTTTGAGTTACCTGACCAGAAGGACAATCAAGACACAAACAGCTACTGTAAGTCCAACCATACCAATTAAAGTCGCAACTCCATTTAGGCGTACCTATAACATGTAATTTGCAAGTTAACATAACATCCAAACAATGAAGTTACTCAAAAACATCAAGATAAAATAGCTGACCTGCAATGGAGTCTCCTCACCAGTGTCTTCTGAAATACTAGCCATGAGCATACCCCACTCAGTATTAATCCCAACACTAGTTACCTTTAAAAAAAATGTGCATGCAAGTTGGTGAAAATAAAAGAGTGAAGCAAATAAGATTTGCAGATAGTACAACTTGATATTTTCCGTAATACAGACTGTAATAAAGAACAGTGATGACATTTTCTTATGAGGCGCACACGTTAAATTAGAAAAAGAAGACAAAAAAAGGTGTTAAGACTCTCATCATTACAAACTGTCTCATTTGTATGCTGTTTGTCATGACTGATATGCTGTAGACTTTACTAATATAGAGATACTTCTGTAATAATAGATATAAGGTGTAGTAATAAGCTGATAAGCATATCAATTAGACATGTTCTTCACTATTAATGGCATGTGATTAATTAGATATACTATTAGTCAGTTAGGACGTAGTTAGAGCTGTTAGTTACAGTTGTAGGAGCTTGTAGCAGTTACTTAAGATCAGAAGGGACAGATTGTAACTCATCAATGACATAACACACAAGTTCTTCTCTTTCTTGTTCTCTATTCTCTCCAATTCCTTTCTCTAATTCTTAAAAGGCCTGGCTACCTCAAATCAGCCATTCCAAAGCACAATTCACACACTTAATCACCATCAACAGTTCAAGGGAGAAGATCCAGCCTGCTGGGTGTACAAGGAAAATCAGTTCTTTGCATATAATAAAACCCATATGCATCAGCAAGTGTCAATGGCTTCGTTTCACAAGGGGAAGCTCTGGTGTGGTTTCAAAATGCTGAAGACATGGTTGTTTGCTGGTTGGGACTTCTGCATATGATGACCCCATGACAGTTTCAACCAAATTAAAGCAGGCTTCCAATGTGCTCAGTTAAAGGGCTTTCAGAGCCTCATAAGCTCAGTTGCTTCTTGAGTGGACTCGAAGATGAGATCAGACTGTCTGTAAGAATGCTAGCTTATAAGACCTTAAACACAGCATTTGGATTGGCAAAGATTCAAGAAGAATATCTGAATAGCAGCCAGAAAAGCCTGAAATCAGTCCAAGATAATGGGAAGCCATCAATTCTTGAAGTTCCTAGATTCAGAAAAAAAAAAGAAAAGAAGAGAAAGTAGAGAAAAAATTAGGGGTTCCAGTGCAGAAGCTCACTAGTGCTCAAATGGAGGAACGAAGGAAGAAGGGTCTTTGTTATAACTGTGATGAAAAGTGGCATGTTGGCCACCGATGTAGGGGAGTGAAATTCTTTCTCTTAGAAGGCTCAATTGTGGAAACAGATCACAAGCCTGGAGTACAATTGGTAGAATTGACTGCCGATGATGAAATTATGGCGGATCAGGTTCAAGAAGTCCAAGCAAAGGATGCAGAGATCACTTTGTGTGCTCTAGTGGGAAATCCCTCTCCAAGCACCATGAGGGTTAAGAGCAGATTTCAAGATAAAGAAGTTGTGACATTGATTGACTCGGTAGTACACACAATTTGTGGATGCTGTTCTGGTTTAAACAAGTTAGCAGTGGACATTTCTCATATCCTGGAAGTGAAGGTAGCAAATGGAGAAGTTATTAAAACAAAAGGGGTTTGTTGTGGCCTATTTCTTTTGATGCAGGATCAGAAACTGTGTTAATTGGAATGTGGTATCCCTGGGGGTAGTGAAATGCAAGGTCAGAAATTTTGTGTTGATTTGAATGTGATGTCCCAGTGGGGTTGTTAAGTAATCTTGGGGGCTCAATGGCTGAGTACCTTGGGAGCTATAGGTTGGGATTTCAAGTTGCTACCATGAAGTTTTAGTACCTGGGAAAGCAAGTGGTACTTCAAGGGCATGCAGGTTACTGAATCTGTCCTTCAAAGAGACATGTTCTTTACTAAAAGACCAAAGAAATGGTTAATTTTGCAGATTGCTACAGCAAGTCCTGGTTGTATGGAGCAGGAATCACTACCTGCAATCTTGGCTGATCTCCCTGCAGATTATGCAGAGGTCTTTTCCACACCAGTGAGCCTTCCCCCAGTTAGAGGCCATGAACACCAAATCATTCTCAAGGAAGGTACTCCTCCAGTTTCTGCAAGACCCTACAGGTATCCTTATTTTCAAAAGTCTGAAATAGAAAAAATTGAGAAAGAATTACTTGAGGTGGGGTATATTAGACCAATCCAAAGCCCTTTCTTCTCACCTGTTTACTTGTTAGAAAGACTGATGGTAGTTGTAAGAAGTGCATTGATTATAGGGCTTTGAATAATGCTACTGTTGAAGATAAGTTCGCAATTACCGTTGTAGATGAACTCTTTAGATGAGTCGGCTGGGGCTGAAAATTTTTCTAAACTTGATCTCAGATCTGGTCACCACCAGATTCATATGAAGGAGGAAGATATTCCAAAAACTGCATTTAGAACTCATGGAGGTCACTATGAATTTCTAGTTATGCCTTTTGGCTTAACTAATGCTCCTTCTACTTATGAACACTGTTTAAACCCTGTTTAAGACGATTTCTTTGTTCTTTGATAATATTCTGGCCTTAGTAAGACTTTGGATTTCTAGTTAAGTTTTCTGGCTTAACTAATGCTCCTTCTACTTATGAATACAGTGTCTAAACCCTGTTTACGAAGATTTGTTTTAGTCTTCTTTGATGATATTCTGGTCTTTAGAAAGACTTTGGATGAGCGTATAGTTGACTTGAAAGCTGTCTTAGAGTTGTCACTGAACAATCATGGCATATCTTCTGTGGCCATGGTGTTAAAGCTGATCCCAAAAAGACAGCTGCAATGCAGCAATGGCCAGTGCCTAGCTCAATAAAACATTGAGGGGTTTCTTCGGCCTGACTGGCTATTACAGAAAATTTATTAGGCACTATGGGGAAATTGCTAAACCACTGACTGGTCTACTTAAAAAAGAATCATTTCTGTGGGATAATAGGCTTAAGTGGCTTTTGAGAAACTGAAACAGGAAGTGGCTAGTCCACCAGTGTTGGCCCTTTCAGATTTTTCCAATTCCTTGTTGAGTGTGATGCTTTGGGCTTTGGGATTGAAGCTGTTTCAATGCAAGACCATAGGTCAATTACTTTTCATATTCAAGCTCTTAAAGGGAAGAACCTGCATTTGTCCACCTATAAAAATAAATTGTTGGCCTTAGCTACTGCAGTGCAGAAATGGAGGCCTAACTTGTTTGGCAGGCCTTTCCTTGTGAAGACTGATCCAAAAATTTTGAAATTTCTGTTGGAGAAAAGAGTTGGTAATCTGGCCCAGTAGATATGGATCACTAAACTCATGGGCTATGGCTTTTCAGTGGAATACAAGAAGGGAAGTGACAAAAGGGTGGCTGATGCGCTCTCCTGAGTGGTGAAAGTAGACTCACAAACCAGCCAACCAGACTTTCAGCAAGATTGTACTCTATTTTTGCTCTCTGTCCAAAATCCAACTTGGCTTGATACTCAAAAGGACAATTACCAGCTGGATGTCAATTTACAGAAGTTGATACATTCCATTGAATCAGGTGACCCCCATCCAAATGGTTTTTCCTTGAATAATGGCCTGCTATTATACAAAAAAAGAATTTATCTTCCCCCAAATTCTTCTCTCAAGCCTTTGGTTCTCAAACACATCCATAATAGTCCTGTAGTATAAATCTCTTCATCTGCTAAAGAGTTTTATTAGCAAGGCATGAAAGCAGACATCATGTGATGAACTGTTGGCACCAGTCCTCCATTTTAAGGAATGTAGCATCTGTCAAAGGATCAAGTCTGACACTACTGCCCCTGCAGGTTTATTACAACCATTGTCAATTCCAACAAAACCATGGACTGATGTTAGCCATGATTTCATTGAAGGCTTACAGTAATTCTGGTGGTAGTGGACCACCTGACCAGATATGTGCACTTCATGCCTTTATCCTCACCCTTATACAGCCGCAAAGGTAGCCTCTGGGTATATGCAGCATGTCTTCAAGTTACATGGCTTGCTTGCAACCCTGGTCAGTGATAGGGATGCCACTTTTACTTCCCATTCCTGGTCTGAGCAGTTCAGATTACAGTGTGTGGATTTGGCTTTGTCAACAGCTTAACACCCTCAGTCTGATGGACAAACTGAGGTGGTGAATAGAAGTCTTGGGCAATACTTAAGAGCTTTTGTGGGTGATAGACCTCAAAGATGGGTTGAATGGTTACCACTGGCTGAATATTGGTTAATTAACAACTTTCACACATCTCTTAAGCTCACCCCTTTTGAGGCTTTATATGGGTTCCCTTCCCCCAAGCTGCAGAATTATATCCCTAGTCAGCTCGAATTGAAGCAGCAGATTACTCTTAAGCATAATTTACTGCTGGCTCAAGAGAGGATGAAATTTCAAGCCAACACAGGTCTGAAAGGCATTTTCAAGTGGGAGACTGGGTTTATTTAAAGTTGCAACCTTACAAACAGAAATCCTTGGCTGGTCAGGGTAAGTGGAAGCTTGCACCAAGGTTCTTTGGCCCATTTCAGATCCTACAGAAGATTGGGGAAGTGGTTTATAAGTTAAAACTACCACCTGATACTGGCATACACCCTGTATATTCCATGTTTCCTGTTTGAAAATTAAACTATGACAGCATGTCACACCAACCACAAATTTTCCCCTTGATTCAGAAGGTCAATTGGCACCTGAGCCTGTTGCTGTTCTCCAATAGGGTGAAGCAGTTAAGACCTAGGTCAATCACTGAGGTGTTGGTTCAATGGAAGGACACCTCTCCAGAGAATGCCACCCGGGAGTCTCCACAAGCTGCAACTTCAATTCCCTCACCTTGTGGGCAAGGTGCTTTAAAGGGGAAAGGAATGTTAAGAGACTCATCATTACAAACTGTCTCATTAGTATGCTGTTGTCATAACTAATATGCTGTAAACATTACGGATATAAAGATACTGCTGTAACACTAGATATAAGGGGTAGTAATAAGCTGGTGCTCATATCAATAAGACACATGCTTCAAAACTAATGGCATATGATTAGTTGGATATTCTGTTAAGTCAGTTAGGAAATAGTTAGAGCTGTTAGTTACAGTTGTAAGAGCTTGTAGCAGTTACTTAAAAGCAGAAACGACAGATTGTAATGCATCAATTAAATAACCCGCAAGTTCTTCTCTTTCTTGTTCTCTATTTTCTCTTATTCTTGTCTCTAATTCTTAGGAGGCCTGGCTACCTTGAATCAGCTATTCCAAAGCACAATTCACACACTTAATAACCATCAACAGTAAGAACCACAGAGCAGGTTCTTATCAAAAGGTCCTCAGTTTTCCAGAAAAGATAGTTAATCTGGGGAGAGAATCATTCCTACATATTAAACTACCATTTTATATATATATATATATATATATATATATATAAACACACAGTATGTGAGAATGACATATATATAGTTTATGAAGAAAAACACTACACACAATAAGTGAAGAAATGAAAAGAGCTAAAAACAATATCATTTTACCAGCATGGTGCCACTACCATCAGCAACTTTGCAGCCAGACATCAGAAATGGATCTTTGGAATCCTTGTGTACCTGGGGTTGGGGGGAGGGGGACATTAAAAATGAAAAATATGATTATTAATAAAAGTGCAAGAAAGGTAGAAATGCTCACAATCTTGCTCTCCCCAGTCATACTCGATTCATCAATTGCGAGAGAGTGACCAGAAATCAATACTCCATCGGCAGGAACCTATGAAGAGATTTAGAATGTCAAGTCAACAAAATATTTAAAGCACGACTGTAGTGTACAACAATAAGAGCAAGAATGAAACATGTACCTGATCACCGATGTTGAGAGGCAAAACATCACCAACTACTATGTCATATATAGAGATTTCAACTCTTCTGCCACCTCGAATAACCTATGCATGTGTCTTCAGGTGCAAATCCAAAAAGAAAAGAACGAGAGAGAGGGGGGGGGGGGGGGGGGTGGGGGAGGGGGCACCACAAAAAGTCATAGAAACAAACCTCCATATGGATATTTCGCTTCTCTTCATTTAAACTTTGGAACTGAAGAGATTGTTTGTAATCACTTATAGCTGTAGAGGAAAGTATTAGAAAAAAATGGCAAAATAATAATAATAATAATAATAATAAGTGCAACTGTCATTCCATAGAGGCAATCAACATGACAATTTGTAAGCCCCTCCAAGATGCATTGGATATAGAAATTGCATATGATAAACAGATCAAGAATTAAAGATCCATAGAGAATTAACAGAAAGCATAACTTCAGATAGAATAGAAGAAAAGTACATATGTGGCCAATCCTAAGTAATCTATTGACGATCCATAGCTGAACCCAAAAAATTTGGAACTAAGGCTTTGCTATTGTAGTTGTTGTAGAGAATTGTAGACACAAAACATCACATAGCAAAACAGATTAAAACTAAAAAAGTGAACAATAATAGATAACAAGAATTCAGAATAAAACTTGAGCTTCAGCAATAATAAAAGGAACAGTTGTACAGTTGTGGGAATTTATAGCTTGAAAGAAAAAAAAAATCCCTTAATTGTTAGGAAGACGAGCAGGTAAATTAACAAATGCACATGTTAACAAGTATAATATAATGTTCAATGATATGAAGGAATTACATTTTCACTTGATTGGTTGGTTTTCAAACATTAAACATTTACGAGTTTTTTTTGGCCCGTTTATATCTAGAAATAAAATAAAAAGGAAACAAAAAAAAAAGCTCAATGAATGGTGTAGTAGTCCTTTTTAGCAACTGTAATTTTATCCTCCATGAACACAGTGATAATTACAGTGCTTCCAATTCATCTTGTTTTAAAAACATTTAAATGTTTCCCAACATCTTGTCAAAAAGAAGCAAGAATATTTAAAAATCATAAGAAAAACTAAAATAAATAAAACCAACTAGAGCTGAATAAAATGAACATTTAATAGAGGTATTAATCCAACATATTAAACTTATCCTCTAATGTAATAGAAAATAAATATTTTTAATGAAGCATTCCATTCAATACCTGTAACAACAATCACAAGAATAACAGCAAAGGCTATGCTGCCTCCATCATACCATCCTTCCTTAATCCCCTTCAGAAAAAAAAAAAATAATAATAATAAGGCACAGTTTCTTGAGATAAATAAAGATAAATGACGCAGTTACTAAATAAGTGGAAACTAGTATACTACTTATCAGAAAATAAAAGAGGAAACTAGCATACTAAAACAAGGCAAAAAGGAAAGTAAATCAAACTGAGAGAGAGAGAAAGTGTACCTCTCTAACAAATAATGATCAAAAGCATAACAGAAATAACAGTCTAGATGCTCTTAAAGCGAAGCTTGACCTATTTGTAAAGTCTTATTACAAAATGCAAAGCGGCACAAATCATGTGTGCACCAGGAAGTTAGAAGCCCCCAAACCCACACAAAAAATGGAAATCACACCAACCAGCTTAAAGTATAAGGAAATGACAGTCATTCCCAAAGTTTCGCAAAAATGACAATCACCTCTCTAAGATTTGTGATAAATATAAAAAATATAATGGAATCCCTATTTTGTCATTGAGTTTATCCTAATTTTGCGGACTAACCTGCCCTTGACTAAGGGATAATGTTCCTATTTGTTCTTGGCTTATCAATGAAGTCTTTATTTTGCCCTAATCTAATCACCCAATTTACCAAGAATTATGAATGCTTAAATTGGGTAACTCAAAGGTAAAATAAGAATTTCATTGTATTTTTTTTCTGTTTTTATTTTTTATTTTTATAAGTAATATAACTTCATTAAAATAAATAAATTGAGGGAACCAAAGCACATGCAACACTGATTTACCAAAGGAATACCTTTTTATTTATAAGGTTATCCCCTGCAGGATCTTATCAAAGGCTGCTTTCCAAACAACAAAAGCTTCTCTTTGGTGTCTTAGCATGCCATATACCCTTCTATGGAAATCTTACGTCATTTAATCCATGAACAACTTCATAATATGATTTCACATCAAACTTTTCATTGCCACTCAAAAGATCATGAACACCACCACATGGAATATTGGAATATAGGATGTCAAGGAAAGACTGAACTGACTAAAACATTCCATCCAACAGCTTGTTCCAAACATGAAGAAACTAATAAATCTTTGTCAACTGTGATGGAGGACAACTAAGGATACAACTCTTTCAGTATGATCACCACACCAAGTATCATACCAGAATCTTACCCTATATCCATCTCCAACCACATGAACAAATAGGTCGCAAATCCATCCCATCATACTCGTACTCTTCCAAAATCCCCAACAGTGAGTAGTTCTAATCTTATCCATGGTCCAATGGCACCATGCATCCCCATATTTCCCTTCTATAGAAATTATTTTCCTCCTCTTTAACACCACAATCATTTCCCCAGGAAAACTTGATTAAAATTCCTCACCCCAACCATAATTGCCCTCCTAGCGTGATCGTTTTTCCTTCAAGTGTCCTATCATTAAGATTTCAAGTGTGTGGTCACTCTTGGAGAATTCCATTATGCATTTGAAATTAAATTTTATTTTGCACATTTCCTTCGTTAGGATTTATTTGGGATTTTTGTCTATGTTTAATCTTGTGGGGTTTAGACCATTTAGTTATTTTGGAGATAGATGGATTACCGCATGATTTGATTTCATGACTAAATAAATTTGATTGGGAGATCTTATATTGTGGTTTAAAATATAGAAACTTTTGGAATTTAAAATTTCATAGCATTACAATTAGTGTGGGTTGATACAAGGGGAGAGGGGCAATCACATAGTTAGTGGACTGCAGGTCTCACTTATGTAGTTGAAAACGTTGGATTTGATATTATTGTTCTAGTGGTCGAGTAATATTGGAACTAGTGATATGAATTTCCTTGTAGATTTTATTCTCTGTTAGAATGCAATTCTTTAGGAGCACTTTGTGTACACACCCTGTGTAAATGATGTCTCTCCTCCATATCAATAAAAATATATTATCTATAATAATAAATAAAATCTCCAAATTAAAAATAACAATTTACAGATTGCAGAAGAACAAGGGGACCATGGGCAACATTCACCACACATTTTAATGTGAGCTATGACATGTATTTGCGTAGCATAGATATGTCTCAACAGCTAACTCTTAGGTTTTATCAACACACTTAGTTTCTTAATAAAGAATAGAAGGATGTGGCTCACATAATTCTAAAATGCAACAAGAAGACAAAGATAATTGTCTTGCAGTGGAACAATACACCAAAACTCTATTAGAAGAATACCAGGGCAGCCTGCATCCACAAGTTGTGAATGCTGACACCAATATGACCATCATCTAAGTGAACAAGCATCTAAAAATGTAAACAAATCAGTACAAGAAGGACAAAACCAAACAGCCAGCCATTCATGCAGTGTGCGAAGCAAAATAGACTTCAAATCCAAGAGAAGAGTTCAAGCCCCATCGAACAAACGCTCAGGAAATTGATCAGTCTGAGACTGATCAATTTTTATCCATTATAGCTAGGGAGAGTTATCTAATTAATTATGAAATTGAAAACTCACCTCAGACTTTATACCAAGTGCCAAAGAGGCCACAGCAGCTACTATCAATATGATTAATGTGAGGTCTTGCCAAGCTTCCCAAAGAAACATCTAAGAGACAGCAAAATAAATAAGTACAATCATCTTGTATTCTCTTCTTCAACAAAGGTAAAGTAAATAGCACTAAAAAAAATGAGTGTTAAAAGATCAAATTGATGATGAATTTACCCAAAAACTCCTCCCTTTTTTCTTAGGATATGTATTTGATCCAAATGAATTCTTCCTCTTCAGCAAATCATCATCATCACCTTTAATACCCTTCTCTAAATTTGTTTTCAACAATTCTGATAGTCCTTTGACCTGATGTGGTAGGGAAGCAAATAATATATATAACTAAACTTAACTAAGTACTAACAATACAAAAATCAGATAAAATAAAATAAAATAAAATGATAATTCAGTTGCAAACTTGCCCCTCCACACTCCTGCAGCGCTGAAACATCATGATCCCGTGACATTACAGCAAGCTGGTCTTGTCCAATTGCAAAATGACCACCGGAAGGTGGAGGTGGAGATGCTTCTGATGTTCCTAACACTTGAAGACAACAAATAAATAATCTTGTGTACAAGTAGGATACAACAAGAATGCAACTAAAATATCAGCCAAGAGCCTTGTAGCTCAATTGTCATCTCTTGTTGTTTCCTACAGAGACATCTAGGGTTCAAATCTCCCCAACCCCAATTATCGAATTATAAAAAATAATAATAATAATGCAACTACAAATCCACATGGAACTGAAAGTAACTGTAGAAAACAGGTAATTTAGATAAAGATAATATAGCACCATGGCATAAGGAGATGCATCAAAAGTTCAAAAATTAAGTCCAACATAAATGATAGTTAAATATAAACTTGAATCCTGCCACATCTTAAGATCTGGCTACAAATAAATGATCTCACACCAGCATAGGCAACAAGAAGGTAGGGCTAAATTGCCCTTCAAGAAGACTAATAAAATTGAAGCAGTTATATAAAATATTCATAAAATATGGGTAACCCGGTTGATATTATGTCTGGTACAAGAAGAAACCAAAAAACAAGGTTGTTGTCCTGAAGAAAGAAACGGTCTCCAACAATAAACCTATAGAAGGCCCTCAACGACACAGACTGGTGGGAAAAAACAAAACAAAACAAACAAATTGGCATGAATTTTTTTTTAAAAAAAAAATTATAAGGTTTGGCCCAAATGAGAGGGGAAAGGAATTTGAACTAGTAACCACAGCTTCATAGGTTAAGGTCTTCATAATTCTATTTGTGCTACCCTCACTATTTATTTCCCTTGGAAGACCATTTGGTGTGTTAAGGCCCCAAACAGGGTGTCTTTCTTTCAGTGGACAGCACTGTGGGATCAAATTCTCACAACTGATAATCTTGTTAAGAGGAATTTTTCCCTAGTCAATCGTTGTTGTATGTGTTGTTATTGTGGGGAATAGGTGGATCATCTCTTGCTTCATTGTGAGGTTGCTCGTCCATTGTGGAGTGTAGTGTTTTAGATGTTTGGGATTCAGTGGGTGATACTGGAGAGGGTCATCTATCTTCTGTTTGGTTGGCAAAATTGATTGGGGAAGCATTTCTCGGATGTTTGGAATTTAGTGCTTGCATGTCTAATGTGGTTAGTGGGGATGGAACAAAACAGCTACAATTTTTGAGGATGTTAAGAGACCTTTTGAGCATTTGAAGTCCTTGCTAATCCAGACCCTGTTTGATTTTTCTTGGATTTGGGGTTTACACACTGCATTTCCAACATTCTATTAGTTTCTCTTTTGATTTGATTTTAATTGTTTTAGATACTTTGTGTTCACCATCATGAACATAGAGTCCTCATTTCTATATCATTAAATTCTTATTACTTATCAAAAAATAAATGCTCTCCAGCCGATTATGCAAACAAAAATTGTGAGACAAATTAGAAAGAAAGGATTTTTGAAGCCAAATCCAAGCAATTAAAGCAAACTATGTCCACTGGATTCCATTTTTTAGTCTCAATTATTCCATTAGATTGACTGCCTAACACATAAGCCAGACTGTACTAGTCGTTCGTCATGACCCTTTTGCCACAATTTATGCTAAAGAAGTAAAATAACTGTTATGGATCAGTGATTTATTAAGAACAAGACCAGCAAGAACAAGACAGAGAAATTTAATAATTCTTCTGAGCAACAAGTTATGGATCAGTGATTTATTAAGAAATAAAAAACAGCTGACAGAAACCAAGATGGCATAATTAGTATTAGAAATAAAACTATAAAATCTTTCCTAAAAGCAAACCTCAAACACAAACAAAAAAAGGAAAAACCAAAAGATTAATGCAGATAAGAGAAACTGTGGTAGCAAAAGGAAAGGAATAACTAGAGGGAAGGGACAGACACTATAAAGCCAAAACAAGTAGCATTCAGATTTGATAATATAATAACTGCTATAAATAAAGAACAAGAAAGGACATAAGTAGATTTACCATTCCTTTGTTCCCCAGCCGCCTTGAAACGATGTGCAGCCTAATACAGCCAATTTCATAAATTCAAAGATACAATACACCTGTAAACACTAAACATCGTACAAGAAAATCAAGTTTGAGGAAATATATTACCCGTATGGCTTCAATATTTACTCTAACTTTCCTAATCAGTTGCTGCTTCTCTTCTTCCCTTTTCAGGTCCAAGGTGTAACGAAATCGACGAGAAGCATTTAGCACAAGTGCCGCTTGCTACGATGAAAAAAAAAAGGTTGAGTAAGTAGCCCAAATGTTAAGGAGCATCGTCTTCTAATCAAGACACAGTAAATTCAGCAACCAACAGAAAATTCACTTAACACCCACTAAATATAAAGAAAGATAAAATACAGAGTCAAACTTGCCATTACTGCCCAAATACAGTAAGATTACATAAAGAAATTTATGAAAAAGATAAGCTGCAACTTGGAAATGAAAATACTCAGTATGATGCACTATATAATTACAACCATAATTTTTTATGCTAATTTGAGTATTTCTCAAACATATTTGTTTGCTTCTTTCCAAAAATGAAATCTTGTTTGCTACTAATACTGATTAATGTTTCCTAAAGAAGCACGATATAACAAAAAGTTTGTTAAAAACATTACCATAAACACAAACACACTTTTTTTGTTCAAAACTTTCCTAGTGAATCAACAAACACTTATTTGCTAGTACATTAAGTTGAGTAGCCCAAGTGTTAAGGAGCACTGTCTTCTAATCAAGACACAGTAAATTCAGCAACCAACAGAAAATTCACTTAACACCCACTAAATATAAAGAAATATAAGACACAGAGTCAAACTTGCCATTACTGCTAGAATACAGTAAGATTACATAAAGAAATTTATGAAAAAGATCAGCTGCTACTTGGAAATGAAAATACTCAGTATGATGCACTATATAATTACAACCTTGATTTTAGATGCTAATTTGATTATTACTCAGACATATTTGTTTGCTTCTTGCCATAAATGAAATCTTATTTGCTGCATATATAAGCATCTGGCTAACTAAGAGAACTTCACTTAGATTAGTTGAACATTGCATAGCATACCGTACAACAATCCTCACTATACTCTTATACAGGCACCAGTTACTGGGTAATCCATCAAGATTACTACTAATACTGATTAATGTTTCCTAAATAAGCATGATATAACAAAAAGTTAATTAAAAACATTACTATAAACACAAACACACTATTTTTGTTCAGAACTTTCCTGGTGAATCAAATAAACATTTATTTTGCCAGTTACATTAATTGGCCTCAAAATATAGTAACACAAAGCAATTGAAAAAGTGCACAATTCCAATTTCAAATACAAGATTGGCCAAAAATAGAAATAGAGTTGAGAAAAAAAAAACGTACCCTCCATTTTCGGAGACGCTCGATGGAGGCATTCTTAGTGCTGGTAATATTGAAAGGATTCGAAGACGACGACTCTTCGTCTTCATCGGCACGGCTTCCTCCGCCGGCCTCAACGTCGTTGTTGTTGGTGTGCCGGCGGTACGGCGAGCCCTTAAAGAAACTCATGTCACTGTCGCAGGAGAGATGGCACCGTCAGATTTCTCACTTCACTCTCTTTTCACCACTCATACATCACACTCATCACTTCACTACCACTGATTCACTATCACTATGCGAAATCGAATATTCAAACAAACAGTAAAACACACTCTCTCTCAAATCTGAAATATATATTTATTCTACCCAGTTTTTCACTCGCTGTGTTTGCACTTTCTCCCTCGCCAAACAGAGATTAGGGTTCCAAAGAAAAAAAAGAAAAAAAAAAAGAAAAAATGGGCCCCGGTGCTGCACCCTTTTTATAGGAAAACGTGGTTGGTTTTCCTCCAAAAGAAAATATTATATTATATTCAAAATCAATAAAGCTAATGTCGGTTTGAAATTGCTTAATAATAATAATAATAATAATAATAAGTGTGATTTGAAAAGGCTGTACAAACACTAAAAGGCAAAAATATAAGGACACTAATGATCCGTTTAGACGAGTGAGAGAGAAGTAGAGTAGGATAGATTTAACATAAAATTAATTTATTTTTAACTAATTTTTCTTTATTTCTCTCTTTTTCTGCTCTATCCAAACAGACCATAAAACAAGCCATAAAAACAGACCATAAAACAAGCCATAAAAGCAAGTATACAGAGTCAATAGTAGTTCACCTAGCCTTACCTGATCTTTTTTGTTTTTCAAATTTTCTTCCCGAAAAAGAAAAAACCAGTAGCCAAATTTTCTGCTGCTGTTTCCCTTCTACTTCCACTTGACCTTTACGTCTAGTCTTCTTCTTCCTCTGCAATCTACTGCTGTAAGCAGTAAAAAATAAGAAGTTAAAAGGTTATTTATATATATATATATATATAGTTAAAAGGTTATTTATATATATATATATATATATATTAAGAAAATTGTTAATGGATATCTAAAAATATTTGGTAGTGAATTATTTTTGGAAAATTTTAATAAGGAAAGAAAAAAATTAATATTTTGGCAATTTTTTCTATTTTTTATAAAAATTATGTTAAATTTTTTTTAAAATAATTTTTAATAATTACCTTAAGAATACCCGTTAATATAATTTATTTTTTAAAATTTGCCTATCTTAAAAAAAAAGTAATGTCTCAAAAATAAAATTATAACGTATATGTTTCTAGTAATCAAAATTATTATTATATTTATTACTTATTATTAGTTCTAATGTCACTAAAATAATTCTTAAAACAATTATTAATAAACTATTTTAGAAGAATTTTAATATTATGATAAATATAAAAAAAATCAGTTTTTCTTTTCTTTTCATATAAAAAGTGTCTTAAAAGCATTTTTTAAAAGAATTCCCTTAAGGGATCTATCATATTTTAAAAAAAAAAAAATTATACCCGTCTTTTTCTCTTGAAAACCCTTATACGTGGCTTAGGCCATCCCATTAATAATATCTAAAGGCTTTTTAAATTTAAAAGAATTAAAAGGTAATAAAAAAAAGAAAAAAAGAAAATTATTTTACTTTCTAAGATTAATTTCTTGCTCCTTACGCAATCAAAGTTCCTCTTATGCGAAACTTCCCCCTTCTTTCTTGTGCGTGTTTAAAAAGGCAGTAAAAAAAAAAAAAAAAAAAAAAAAAAAAAAAAAAAAAAAAAAAAAAAATGCGTTATTCTTTTGTTATTATGTATTGCACATAATAATGACTATTGACTAATGGTGATTTGATTTAAATGTGGAAATGACTAATGGTGATCTGATTTAAATGTGGAAAAGGATATTTTCCAAAAATGGAAGTGAAGTGCAGTGGTGGGGACCGAGGGCGAAATTTTCGAATCCTTTCGGTCATATTGTTGAGTCACAGCCTGATTGGTGGAACCAGTAAGGCAAGTAATGACAGATGTACAACATGCAATATGCATGATACTATCATCACCACACACATGGCTGGTGTGTTGCAGAAAAGACGGTGGGGAATGCATGTTTAGTTGGGTTTTCTTTTTCAAACCAACAGTCACAAGGAATACGTGGTAGTGTAGCTATCATGACACAGCTGATGCAGATGACACTTGTTAAATTGAAGACTTTAGAGTGTGGTAACTGCAAACGAGTTCAGGCTGAAAGGGAGGGTTTTCTTTCTTGGGCAGTGAAAAAGTTATCAATCATGGTCTACCCGATTTTGCTTTCAATGAGATTAATGGGATTATTATAATCAAGAAGTTGTTTTAGATAGAACTCTTCAATGAGTTTTCAATTTTTCAAAGCTTATTCTTAATATCATTGTACGTATCAGAAATAAACTTAACAAGTACGTACTGTATCACAATCGATCAACAGCTTATCAAAAACGACCATGCATATACTCTAGGCTACATGCATACTAAGCACTAGAGTGAGTCCGATCATGCATGCAGTAGTATTATCACTCAAACGGTCAAACCTAGCGAATTAACTTTTGGCTAAGTGCCTACTGTTTCCATAGACCATGATTTTATACCATTCACCTATGTTTCTGGCATTTAATCATGTGACCATATGCACCCAAGTTATCAACTTATTATCATATAGAGTGGTGGAATACAGATAGATTGGTATCGATCATGGTTTTTAAATACCGGACCTTATCGGCCGGTTGAACCAGAAATTGTACACTGAACCGGCCTAGTAAAAACTATGAAAACTGCCCGTTCAATCAGAAACCGAACCTATTTTTGGTATTTTGACTGTTCAGATTTTTAAAACTATATAGATAACTATTCATCTTTCACAACTGATATTTTATGGGAATTGATTTTCATACAAGGGACTGGACTGGATTGCACCCAAAATCATAAATGTGGCTGAACAGTGAACAGTGAATACCAAACCCGTTTGGTCAACGAATTTGGCAATAATGAATTAGAGCAATTTCTTTTATAGCCGAGAGAATTTAAGGAATTTGGGAATAATGAACTAGAGCAATTTCATTTATAACTGAAATATTAAAAGGCAGTTTGGTAGGGCATTTCAAGCAATCTTTCGAACATTTTAAACATACTTACAAACATTTCTACACACTTTTTCATTTATATATATATCAATAAGATCCAAAAAATATTACTTAAACACCCCAAAACTCTGAAATCTATAGAAAAATAAGTAATCGTGCGTGAATGCTTTGCTTTCTTCGGGGTATAATTTCATCTTAAGAAAAAAAAATAGTTTAAATTGAAATTTCCTAAACTTGAAATTTTTAATTGAAAGATTCTGATTATCTAAAAATTTGTAATTATATAACCAAAAAAAAAAAAACAAAGCATTTACCTTTAAGCAATAAATAATAATTAAACAAATTCCGGTGGAAATTGAATATAGCCAGTAACCCAGAGAGAGGGAGGGAGCAAGTGGGGGAAGAAGCAATATTTCCTTTCGGTCATGTTTTGGTGAAAAGTAAAATCATACTTGGACGATTAATATTCAGACCAAATATCTATGGCAACTGACAAACTTTCTAATGAAATAAAAGTGCATGAAAAGTCCACTGAGATACATACCTTTTAGCTTTCAGTTGCTCGAATAGATTATCCTGGGTGTTGGAAGGAAAAATCACAATAACCCCTTCATCACCAAAAATCGAGCTTATGAGATGCCTCTTCCTCTATCAGTCCAACTCCAATATGTATATTTTCTTCTTTAAAATCTTCATATATGCATCAAAAAGATGTATTTGAGAAGATCCCATATATTGATCCGCACTTTAAATGAGATTAAAAACTATAAATGAGTGGATTCATCGTGCTAATTATTAAATGAGAGAAGATTAGAAGACATCTATAGTACTGCTGATTATTAAGATTTACTTTGAGATGAATGCATTTCTTCAACAAACACTTTTTTTTTGGGGGGAAAGTGGAAGATGAAAAGCTTTGCGATAAGATTTTTGTGAAAAGAAAAGAGTATACGTGGAGACATGCATTTTTGTCAATTGTCTCATTGACAATCTGACATAAATTCATGTGAAAAGCATTAATACTAGCAGTAGTGTTCATATATTCTTGTCTTCCTGTTAAAGCCACACATACACTACAGACATAAAAAATAAAAATAAAAATAAACAACTAGAATACCCACACGCATCAACTATACCTACATCGGTAGAATTTCTTCTTCCTTTCTTTCCATGCCTTGCCTTTATTCTATTCACGCAAGGTATACACCGAAAGAGAAGCAACAGTAGTACGTAAAATGGTAAACAGGTGAAGATTTTCTCAAAAAAAGGTTTTGCCCAGATGAGGTTACTTTGATTAATTTAATTCCCTTTAGAGTTGTACCACGATGAATTTTCTTTACTTGCTGGATGGGTTTGCGCTTTCGTTGTAAAAGATTTGTTTATGAATGAGAAAGCGGGGATTTAAACCCTACGTATGTTCTCTACTTCTCTTCAAAAAAAATGGCTATGAAACACGAAGTGAGCGTTTGGGCTCCGCGTCCGCTGCATCTGCGTTTTTCCAGTTCGCGTTTTCTCTTCTTTTTTTTTTTTTTGCCCGCTTTTGTTGACTTTGGGAGACAAATTTCACTATTATGAACAGTAAATGAACTGTTCACACACTGTGCTGTTACTGTTCATATATTAAAAAATATTAAAAATAGGTCTCACGATACTATTTACACATTTAAAAATTATTTTACTACAGTGTTTTCAGTTTTCAGTTTCAGCAACAATAAGCTCAATCCAAACGGACCCGAAATTTCCATTTGAGATTTCATACCCAGGCTACGTTTGGATAGGGCGTTTGCGTCTGCGTTTTCCCTTTTTTTTTTTTTTTTTTCACGTGTTTTTGAGCTTTTTGAGTGCTGCGGTTACTGTTTATATACTGTTTAATAAACAGTAACCGCAAATTTTAACTTTTCCAATTTGTTTCAGTCAATCACAGCACATCGTGTACTGTTCACGGACCCACAAATTTCACTTTTCAGCAACTTTTTCATTAAAAATGGGTCCTACGATACTATTCACATATTTAAAAATTATTTTATTACAGTGTTTTTCAGTTTTCAGTTGTATCCAAAATGCCTAAACCGACATCCTGCTTTTGTATTTTAGTGGGCCAAAATGCCTAAACCGACATCCTGTATCTTATAATAAGGGTTTCCCTTGGGCCTTGATCATCTCATCGAATAGCCAACCCATGGGCTTATTCCCAAGCACACATGCATGCCACGTGGCTCCGAAGTAAGCCGCATGAACCATATGAATCCAACAAAATCCCACAATGGCATGTATTTGTGTCAACTCGCCTTTAATAAAGTTTGTTATTAGGATTAGAAAATCGTCCTTCTTTGACATATTTGGAGGCACCCTCATGGCATTTTGTGTCGACCACAGCCGTGGGGCTCCACATTGTCGGCAGAATGTTCAAGATGTTCATACGAACACCACATTGTCGACACTCGATAGAATGTTCAAGATGTTCATACGAACACCAGATTGTCGACACTCGACAGAACATTTAGGGTCTGTTTGGTAGAGGAGTTTGAATAATGTTTTTTTAGTATTTTTTATATATATATGAGTGAAAAAGTGTGTTAAAATATGTATAAAGTTGTTTAAAATGTGAAAATATGTGTTTAAACCATACAACCAAACAGGGCCTTAGACTTGCAAAAATAAATAAATACACATACACGTAATTGACTTGTTTTGTTTAACCTAAAAAAAATATTAAACATGAGAATTCTAAAATTTTGGGTTCAACAAAAATAAGAATAAAGCTAACGACACAACAAAAAACCATAATAATTTTATAACATTCTTAAATTAGCATGCTAACTCAAACATTGGCTCACCACAATCTCAAATTTAATTTTTTTTAATGATATGGCATAACAATTTGGGAATGTTGTGAAATTGTTATAGCTTTTTGTTGTTCTTAGCACTACTCCAAAATTAATATCGGCTCCCAAATATAATCCTTAACCTCTTATATATATATATATATATATTTATTTATTTATATAAAATGAAGCTCAGACAACAATGATAAAAAGTAGCTCAAATAACAATAAAAATAGCCCAAACAACAACAAAACTTCTAATATATCAAAACTCTTAATCATTCAAATTTGTAACTTCTTCAACTCATTCCATAAAAATAATACCCAACTTCAATTTCCTAAAAACAATGCCAGATACCGTGAGTTCTCTTCGGTAGTGCTGGCAGCTTTGCTCTCTTTGGTTTTGTAATTGCAACATTGATAATGAAACTATTATGTAACGATTTTAAATTTTGAAACCTTGTAGAAGGAAATTGTAAAATTTCATGTATTTGTATGTGTGTGTGTGTTTTTTTTTAATGTCAATATATATTTAAGGTTTTTTTTATTATCAAATTTTATATAATTTAAGTTTATTAATGACTACTCTATAGAAAAAATTTCTAGGAAAAATTCCTAATTCTGTTTTTGATGCAGTCAGTTCTTTTGATAAAAAGTTTCTAGTGTATTGAGGGAAAGGAATTACTAGCAGAAGACTGCTCGATTTGAGGATCTAGTTCCAATCCAAAGCACGCTTAATCTAATGGCTGGAGGATGAAGACAGGCCTTTTTAGATTCGAGCTAAGTCAGGACAGTATATGGAAAAGGGTGGTCCCTAAGGTCAACTAAAGGATGCGAACACATTTCCAAAGTAATTCCAAAGCAATCCTTCATAAGATGCCTAGCAAATCCAAAATAGATTATCAGACAAGGATAATTGCTACAGTGGGGTTTTAGTGGTGTTTCTTAGTGTCTTTTATGTAGATACAAAATTGAGAGCTGAGAGCACTTGTTTTTCTAAATTACAGAGTCTGCTACCATTCGAGGATTTTTTTTTAGTGCCCTAGCCTTTAATGTTAGCTACTCTATTTCTCTGTGTTAAGGTCATTTCCAAGGAGCTCATACATTGGAAAGTGATGCAAGATTGATTTGGTTAATTGGTAATAAATTGAAAATTCCGCTGCATAATTGATTTGGGGTCTAAACTACTTATCCTCTAAATTTGTCGTCAAAGCTTTGGGGGTACATTTTGACTAGCTATTAATTTTTTGAGTGTGATCCTTGTTTCTTATTGTCATGGATAAATACATAACTTGGAAAGACTATAAAAATAAGGCTAAATTGCAAACTACACCCTTAAAGTTTGGGAGTGTTTAGATTTTATACTCTAAAGTTTCAGAATTTAGATTTTACCCCCTAAAGTTTAAGGTGTTAGGATTTTACATTTTGAAGTTTTAAAATTTTGATTTTACTTTTCCAAAACTTCAAGGCATAAAATTCAAATTTTAAAACTTCTGGGTGTAAAATTCAAGCACCCAAACTTTAGAAGTGTATTTTACCATTTAGCCTAAAAATAAAAAAGAAGAATAAAAGTACTCAAGCTATTCAACGCCATGGGTTATTGGGTTTTGGACACGTTCACGTAGACTAAGCTAATTTTAAAAGATTCAAAGTGTAAAACCCTGAAGGTAATCCTCAATAAAGAGCCTAAAAATTGTACTAATGAGAAAGACGAATTTTGAGCTTATACAGTTATACTAGCTTAGGATTTGTTTGGATTGAGCTTATTTTTGCTGAAACTGAAAACACTGTAGCAAAATATTTTTTAAATGTGTGAATAGTGCCATGAGACCCATTTTTAATGAAAAAGTTACTGAAAAGTGGAATTTGTGGATCTATAAACAGTGCACGGATCACTGTTCACAGTAGAAAGTCAACATTTGCGGTTACTGTTCACAATAGCCGCATCACTCTGAAACGCGTGAAAAAAAAGGACACGTTTACTGTAGCGTGGGTCCCATGCCCAAAACACAAACACCAGGAAAACGTCCAAACCAAACGGACACTTAGTTTCCAATTAAAAAAACCATGCTGAATCTTGTAAGTAGGGATTAGATGATGATGTTGACCTTCAAGCAACCTATAATAAGCTTTCTTTAAAGAATTCATGAAACTTCCTAAAACATCTAGGACAGCTATTAATTTATTAAAGATATAAAAGGGGTTCAACATGAAAACGAGACATTGGTATAATAATCAAAATGTCTCTCATGTGGATTAGATAAAAAGTTTAGAGAACTTGATTTGTTTGGGACAAAATTGGAGAGTTTGTTTAGTGCTAAACTTGATGAAGTACTTAACTCTTAAAAGCCTAGTTTTGATAGGTTTGGCTTATAATATATTTAGGAAAGACCATCTAACCCATCAACCTCAGAGTCCCCTACTTCTAAGGAAAAATCTATGTTTGTACCCCCAACTGATAAAAGTGAAACAAAAATGCCAATTTAGCTAGGGTAGACACTGGTAATGCTCTATAAATGAAATTCAAGTTATAAATCCATGTCTAGATCCCCTCCTAGGCAACCAAATAAATAAGTTTGTGTTTACCTGTCACCGTCATGGCGTTGTTGGGCATATTCGACCAAATTATTTAGGCTTAGGTCTAAGTTAACTCCCTTTCTAGTTAAATGTTCACCTAGAAAGCAAAGCAGTCCTAAGACAACTCATTTTTTTCCACCATTATGGTTCTGCGTAACACACTTGTCCCAATTTTTTTAAAATTAACTTAGTCTAGAGCACTAAATCATGTGCCTCTACCTGGTGAGCTGTTAAGAGATCTTAGTTTTTTAACTCAATTTTAGAGGAATAAAAATGCCTCTCGATTAGCTCATAGGCACTCTAGGACCAATTCCTCCCCACTTTCACAACCCAAGACTCAAGTTGTATGGTTGAAGAAGGATTCCAAGAATTGAGTATCATTTTGCATGTCCTCTGCTTTGATACTTCCTATCTTGTGTGGGGCATACTCTTTTTGACTAATTTGGATGCATATCATTTTGCATCAATCATCCTAGGACTAGGAGTCTATGTATGTTATTGTATACTTTCCATGCCTAGAATTGTCAAGGGTTGGAACTAAGAAGAAAGACGCATTTACTCCTCAAATGGCACTCAGTTTATATTCTTCTAAAAGCAAGTATACTTACAAAACCTAAAGAAGAAGGGGGTCTTGGGATTCAAGCGGCAAAACCGAAAAACACTGCTCTATTAGCAAAGCCTAACTGGAGATTTAATTCTGAAAAATCCTCCCTTTGGGTCAGAGTCCTTTCCAAAAAATATCTCAAGCAGAGGAGAGGTTTTAGAACCCAAGAAGCATACCAATTGGCAGTGAAAAAGGATGAAGATTTGAGCAGAGCTTCTTTTCCGGGTGCTTGGGTGTGGAAGATTTTATCCCTTCCCAAAGTTCTATGGCAATGCTGCCATTATAGCATTCCTGTGAAAACAACCCTTAATGAGAGGGGGATGGGAATTCCACCGACCTGCCCTGCCCTGCCCTGTTTGTAACACCGAGCCAGAGACCATTATCCATGCTTTAAGAGACTGCCCCAAAGCCAAGTGTTTTTGGAACTCCTTGATGTCGTCGAATATCTTTTATAGAGTGCCTCTAGTTGATTGGCTGAAAATAAACTGCAGCAGCTCTCTGATTAGCGCTATTCCTGATATGGAGTGGGGAACTATTTTTTTCCTATGGCAGTGTGGATTCTTTGGCTCCAACGAAATAGCGTTGTGTTTGGCAGAACAGGGCCGCAACGAAATCTTCTAGATGAAACTTCGGCTAGAGCAGCAGAGGTAGCCTATTTGGTTAGCAATGGGAAGCAGAATACTATTAGAAATAAAATCCAGGTTAGGTGGCTGAACCCCCGAGTAATTAGTTCAAATTAAATTCGGATGGTTCATCAAAGGGCAACCCAGGTTTGGCTGGTGGAGGAGGGCTGATCCCAAATGAGAAGGGTGAGTGGGTGAAAGGGTATGCCCGAGCCATTGGTATCACGACTAGTGTTGCTGCAGAACTGTGGGCTTTACGTGATGGCATTCGATTTTGCATTGCTCTCAAGCTTCCAGCAGCGGAAATAGAGGTGGATGCCAAGGTGGTAATTGATTTAGTGAGGAAAGAGACTAGTAAGTTTAACAGCTTAGATTCGCTAGTAGCTGATTGCAAAGAGGGCCTGAAGAAAATTCCTAATGTCAAATTTATGCTATGCTTCAGAGAGGCCAATAAGTGCGCAGACAATTTAGCTAGGCGAGGTGCTCTTTTGGACCAAGATTTTGTTGTTTTTATCCACCCTCCTCCTGAGGTGGAGTTGCTTATTAGATTAGATGCCGGGGCACAATGTATGACCGTTTTGTATCCTCTTCTATAGAGGCTTTTTAGTTTGTTAATGAAAGTTACTGTTTATCCCAAAAAAAAAAAAAAAAAAGCCAGTATACGGAGAGAATAGTAGTTCAGCAAGCCTTACCTGATCGGTTTTGTTTTTCAAATTTTCTTCCCGGAAAAGAAAAAAACAGTAGCCAAATGCTGTTTAAATCCTTCTGCTGCTGTTTCCCTTCTACTTCCACTTGACCTTTTCGTCTAGTCTTCTTCTTCCACTGCAATCTACTGTTGGAAGCAGTAAAAAAAAAGTTAAAGGGTTATTTACATATTTTGTTTTTACATGTTAAGGTAAAATTTATATATATATATTAAGAAAATTGTTAATGAATGTCTAAAAATATTTCTTAAATGGACTATTTTTGGAAAATTTTAATATGAAAAGAAGAAAAAAAAAGTAATTTTTTTTTCATATAAAAAGTGTCTTAAAGCATTTTTTAAAAGAATTCCCTTAAGGGATCTATTAACAAAATTCATATTTTTTTTATAAACAAAAAAAAACAAAAATACAAATTTGTACGCATCTTTTTCTTTTGAAAACCCTTAATACGTGGCTTAGGCCATCCCATTAATAATATCTAAAGGCTTTTTGAATTAAAAAGAATTAAAAGGTAATAAAAAAATAAAAAGAGAAAATTATTTTACTTTCTTCTGTTAATTTCTTGCCCCTTATGCAATCAAAGTTACTCTTATACAAAACTTTCTTCCTAGTTTCTTCCATTTTCCTTGTGTGTGTTTTAAAAAAGAATACAAAACGCGTTATTCTTTCGTTATCATGTATTGCACACGACAATGACTAATAGTGATTCAAAGTTAAACTTCCTTCCCTTTTCCTTGTGTGTTTTAAAAAAAAAATACAAAACGCGTTATTCTTTCGTTATCATGTATTGCACACGACAATGACTAACAGTGATTCAAAGTTACTCTTCTACGAAACTTCCTTCCTTTTTCCTTGTGTGTGTTTTAAAAAAGAATACAAAATGCGTTATTCTTTCGTTATCATGTATTGTACATGACAATAACTAATAGTGATTCGATTTAAACGTAGAAAAGGATATTTTCCTAAAATGGGAGTATGGTGGGGACCGAGTGCGAAATTTTCGAATCCTTTCGGTGGTATTGTTGAGAGTCACGGCCTGATTGGTGGATCCAGTGAAGCAAGCAATGACAGATGTACAACATGCACTATGCATGATATCTTTGACACTATCATCACCACACATGGCTGGTGTGTTGCAGAAAATTAAGGCGGTGGGGGATGCGTGTTGAGTTGGGTTTTTTTAAAAAAAAAAAAAAACAAATAGTCACAAGGAATTCGTGGTAGTGTAGCTATCATGACACAGCTGATGCAGATGACATTTGTTAAATTGAAGACTTTAGAGTGTGGAAACTGCAAACGAGTTCAGACTGAAAGGGAGGGTTTTCTTTCTTGGGCAGGAAAAAAGATATCAATCATGGTCTACCCGATTTTGCTTGCTTTCAATGAGATTAATGGGATTATCATAAATAAGAAGTTGTTTTAGATAGAACTCTTCGATGAGTTTTCAATATTTTAAAGCTTATTCTTAATATCATTGTACGTACGTATCAGAAATTAACTTAATCAAATTAAAACTGCTAAGTTATAATTGATTCAAAACTTAACAAGCACGTACCACTGTATCATGATCAATCAACAGCTTATCAAAAAGGACCATATACTCTAGGCGACATGCATACTAGGCCCTAGAGTCCGATCATGCATGCAGTGGTATTGTCACTCAAACCTAGCCAATTCACTACTGTTTCCCATAGATCATGATTTTATACCATTCGCCTATGTTTCTGGCATTTAATCATGTGACCATATGCACCCAAGTTATCAACTTATTATCATATACATTATACAGTGGTGGAATATAGATAGATTAGTATTGATCATGGTTTTTAAAAACCGGACCTTACCGGCTGGTTGAACCAGAAATTGTACACTAAATCAGTCTAGTAAAAACTATGAAAACTGCCCGTTCAATTAGAAACCGAACCTATTTTTGGTATTTTGATTGTTCTGAGTTTTAAAACTATAATATTGATCACTATTCACCTTTCACAACTGATATTTTATGGATATTTTATGGAAATTGAGAGGTTATTTGTAAGGTTGTTCTAGTAACGTTATTGTTTGTATTTTTTTTTTTTAAATATGTGTAGATAAAAAAGTGTGTGAAAATACGTGTAATATTGTTTAAAAACTGAAAACATATATTTAAAGTTTAAACACATACCAAACGGATCTGATTTTCATATAAGAGACTGGACTGGATTGCACTCAAAATCATAAATGTGGCTGAACAGTGAATACCAAAACCCGTTTGGTCAACGAATTTGGGAATAATGAATGAGGGCAATTTCATTTATAGCCGAAAGAATTAAAACTCTGAAATCTATAGAAAAATAAGCAATCGTGCGTGAATGTTTTGCTTTATTCTGGGTATAATTTCATATTAAGAAAAAAAAAGTTTAAATTGAAATTTCCTAAACTTGAAATTTTTAATTGAAAGATTCTGATTATCTAAAAATTTGTAATTATATAACCAAAAAATAAACATTTAACTTTAAGCAATAAATAATAATTAAACAAATTCCGGCGGAAATTGAATATAGTAACCCAGATAGAGGGAGGGAGCAATTGGGGGAAGAAGCAATATTTCCTTTTCCGTCATGTTTTGGCGAAAAGTAAAATCATACTTGGACGATTAATATTCAGACCAAATATCTATGGCAACTCACAAACTTTCTAATGAAATAAAAGTGCATGAAAAGTCCACTGAGATACATACCTTTAGCTTTCAGTTGCTCGAATAGATTATCTTGGGTGTTGAAAGAAAAATCACAATAACCCCTGCATCGCCAAAAATCGAGCTTATGAGATGCCTCTTCCTCCAATATGTATATTTTCTTCTTTAAAATCTTCATATATGCATCAAAAAGATGTATTTGAAAAGATCCCATATATTGATCCGCACTTTAAATGAGATTAAAAACTATAAATGATCAGTGGATTCATCGTGCTAATTATTAAATGAGAGAAGATTAGAAGACATATATATATATATATATATATATATATATAGTACTGCTGATTATCAAGATTTACTTTGAGATGAATGCATTTCTTCAACAAAAAAAAAAAAGAGAGAGATGACTGAGATAATTAATCTTCAGTGGAAGATGATTTCTTTTCTTTTTTTTTTTGGAAAAGTGGAAGATGAAAAGCTTTGCGACAAGAAAAATGCCGGCCTGTTTGATAGCTCAACTCTAACTATTATTTTCATATTTTAAATAACATCACACACATTTCTACACACTTTTTTACTCATATGTATATTAAAAATAACCAAACAATATTACTTAAACTCTTCTATCAAACAAGCCCTAAAGAAGCATTTTTGTGAAAAAAAAAAAAGAGTATACGTGGAGACATGCACGCATTTTTGCCAACTGTCTCATCGACAATCTGGCATAAATTCATGTGAAAAGCATTAATACTTGCAGTAGTGTTCTTATTATATTCTTGCCTTCCTATTCCCACCAAAAACATTGTTACAGCTTGCAGAGTCTTCGAAAAGTAATACTGATCGAGCATCGTTAAACGGTTAAAGCCGCGCATATATACACTACAAACATTAAAAAAAATAAACAACGAGAATACCCACACGCATCTAACAGTTTTGGGTTTTCAGTGAGATAAAGTTTTGAGAATTGAATTATGTTTCTGAGTCACGTGTTTTTAGCTTAGAGTTTTGAAATACTTACAATTCAAACACCTCCTAAATCCCCGCTTTCTCATTCATAAACAAATCTTTTACAACGAAAGCGCAAACCCATCCAGCAAGTAAAGAAAATTCATCGTGGTACTGGTACAACTCTAAAGGGAATTAAATTAATCAAAGTAACCACCCCATCTGGGCAAAACCATTTTTTGAGAAAATCTTCACCTGTTTACCATTTTACGTACTACTGTTGCTTCTCTTGCGGTGTATACCTTGCGTGAATAGAATAAAGGCAAGGCATGGAAAGAAACGAAGAAGAAAAAGGCAAGCTCTCACATATCCATAAGTGGAAACCCCTCTAAGTTTAAAGTTGTTCCGGTGTAGGTATAGTAAACCCTATATATGTTCTCTTCAAAAAAAATGGCTATGAAACACGAAATTTCCACTTGAGATTTCACACCCAGTATCGCTGCTTTTGTATTTTAGTGGGCCAAATTGAGATATAATGCCTAAACCGACATCCTGTATCTTATAATAAGGGTTTCCCTTGGCCCTTGATCATCTCATCGAATAGCCAACCCATGGGCTTATTCCCAAGCACACATGCATGCCACGTGGCTCCGAAGTAAGCCGCATGAACCATAATCTGATTCCAACAAAATCCCACAATGGCATGTATGTCAACTCGCCTTTAATAAAGTTTGTTATTAGGATTAGAAAATCGTCCTTCTTTCACAGCCGCGGGGCTCCACATTGTCGACAGAATGTTCAGGATGTTCATACGAACACTTAGACTTGCAAAAATAAATAAATAAATACATATACACGTAATTATTTTTTAATTGACTTGTTTTGTTTAACCTAAAAAAAAAATATTGCATATGAGAATTTTAAAATTTTGGGTTCGACAAAAATAACAATAATGCTAACGACGCAACAAAAAACCATAATAATTTTATAACATTCTTAAATTAGCATGCTAACTCACACATTGGCTCACCACAATCTCAAATTTAATTTTTTTTAATGATATGGCATACCAATTTGAGAATATTGTGAAATTGTTATGGCTTTTTGTTGTTCTTAGCATTACTCCAAAATTAATATTGGCTCTCAAATATAATCCTTAACCTCTTAAAAATATATTTATTTATTTATTTATTTATTTGTCTCAGACAACAATAATAAAAATGAGCTCAAAAAATAGCCCAAACAACAACAAAACTTCTTATATATCAAAACTCTTAATCATTCAAATTTGTAACTTCTTCAACTCATTCCATAAAAATAATACCCAACTTCAATTTCCTAAAAACAATGCCAGATACCATGAGTTCTCTTCAGTAGCGCTAGCAACTTTGCTCTCTTTGGTTTTGCAATTGCAACATTGATAATGAAACTATCATGTAACGATTTCAAACTTTGAAAACTTGTAGAAAGAAATTGTAAAACTCCATGTATTTGTATGTGTGTGTGTTTTTCTTTTTAATGTCAATATATATTTAAGGTTTTTTTTATATCAAATTTTATATAATTTAAGTTTATTAATGATTACTCTAGAAAAAATTTCTAGAAAAAATTCCTAATTCGGTTTTTGATGCAGTCAGTTCTTTTGATAAAAAGTTTCTAGTGTATTGAGGGAAAGGAATTACTAGCAGAAGCCTGCTCGATTTGAGGATCTAATTCCAATCCAAAGCACGCTTAGTCTAGTGGCTAGAGGATGAAGACAGGCCTCTTTAGATTCGAGCTAAGTGAGGACAGTATATGGAAAAGGGTGGTCCTTAAGGTCAACTAATGGATGCGAATATGATTTCCAAAGTAATTCCAAAGCAATCCTTCATAAGATGCCTAGCAAATCCAAAATAGATTATCAGACAAGGATCGATTAATTGCTACGGTGGGGTTTTAGCGGTGTTTCTTAGATTATGTTTGGTAAAAGTTTTTGTTTTCTATTTTCAAAAACTTGTTTTTGGGAATATAAAGAAAAAAAAAATTTCTTGCATTTTTGAAATCAAAAACATGTTTGGTTAGTTAAAATTAAAAATATAGTTTTTTGAAGAAAAAAATAGAAAATACTAAAATATGTTGTTACTAGGATTTGAACTTTAATGCTAACTCATTAAATAAGATAAATTCATTAAATTAAATGTATGTTTTTATTGAATTTTGAAAATTAGAAATTGAAAACAGCATTTTACATGTTTTCAGTTTCCTTTACAAATTGAGTTTTGAGAACAGTTTTTGTTTTCTGTCTATTTGGGATTGCCAAATAAGTTTTTTAGTCTTAAAAATAAAAAATTGTTTTTGAAAACAAAAAATAAGAGAAAAAAACAGTTATCAAATATACCCCTAGTGTCTTTTATAATATACCCCTAGTGTCTTTTATGTAGATACAAAATTGAGAGCTGAGAGCACTTGCTTTTCTAAATTACAGAGTCAACTACCATTTGAGGATTTTTTTTAGTGCTCTAGCCTTTAATGTTAGCTACTCTATTTCTGTGTGTTAAGGTCATTTCGTAGGAGCTCATGCAATGGAAAGTAATGCAAGATTAATTTGGTTAATTGGTTATAAATTGAAATTTCCGCTGCATAACTGATTTGGGGTCTAAACTACTTATCCTCTAAATTTAGCGTCAAAGCATTAGATTTTACCTCCTAAAGTTTAGAGTGTTTAGATTTTACAATTTGAAGTTTCAAAATTTTGATTTTGCACCCCCCAAAACTTCAAGGCATAAAATCCAAATTTTAAAACTTCTAGGTGTAGAATTCAAGCACCCAAAGTATAAGACTGAAGTAAATAACTTAATAATTGAAACTAACCTTTTGCAGAGAACAAATGAAGCGCATGCATGCACTGGAAAATATATTTCCCTGTTGAAATTCTTCAGAAGCTTTGGGCAAAATCTGTTTGGATGCTTCAGAAGCTTTGGGCAAAATCTGTTTGGATGCTTCAGAAGCTTTGGGCAAAATCTGTTTGGATTCGCAAGAGTGATATTCCATCAGAATGGGAAAGGTTGCAAAATAGTTTCAGACTTAGAAATAAACACTATAAAATATCAACCACCAAGCCTCTTTTCTCTCTACCGCAAAGAAACGTATAAAAAAGCCAGTTATATATATATATATATATATATATATATATATATATAAAGATTAGGAATATCGCTCTTTTCACTTTCGGTAATTTGTTTTTTTACTATAGTCGATCCTTTAAGTCACTATAGAATATAGACACTTATCGGATCAAAGTATCAAAATATCCAATCTCCTTGCACAGGAAAGATAACAACAGGGTTCACTGTCTTGGAAATGAAGTTTGAAGCACCAATCACAACAACTCCTTTATATCTTCTCCTCAAGTAAAGCAAAGAATATAAACAAATATCTGATCAAATCAAATTAACTTGATTTCCACCTCTTATATTCATATGGAGAATAATTAGTTCGTTCATTCATTCTTATCTAAACTATCCCATCTATCCAACTGCTACCAGCACACAGTCGAAACGTAAAATCAAGATAGCACACTTGTACTTCTTTTGTTCCTTATTTTCTACAGCATGATAACATTCCACCTAAAATTGAATTAAAGAATACAGTAAATATTAGCTTTACATTCAATTTAGTTCTTCTATCTTCTCTGGCACAACTCAAAATAATTAAAGACGTGAAATAATGAAATTCGTGGGCATTTATTTAGCGGCGGATTCTGGGTAACGCGCATGGATATTGTGGTAGCTGATATAAATATTACAAGATCAATGTACTTATGAGAGGATTCAGGATGCATATATATAATATATTCCTTGTATCTTATTATAAGTACATGCTGTTATAATGGTAAACTTACCACAGATCTCTCTCTCAGCCAAAAAACCAAAACACAAACAAAGAGATCTCAAACGCAAGCACAAGTTTTAATGTTATATTATGGTTATCTAATACTACTTGCTTTAAAATAATTTTAAGATGATCGTATTTGTGTAGGAATACCGTGTCTTTTAGTGGTTTTAGAGTCAACAAACATTATGTCATTCAGTGGGCACACACTGTAAGGCTAAGAAATGAATACCAAAGATATATAAGTGTTGTTTCTCAAAAAAAAAAAAAAAAGATATATAAGTGTCGGCATTTTAAAGACTATACCATTAACTTGGCGTCGGTTAGTTGCTAGGAATTTGTTTCTCAAAAAAAAAAAAAAAAGTTGCTGGGAATTTTTTCGTTAAAATTTTATTAGTTTATTTACAGTTTTTTAAAAATTTTATATTTTTTCAAGTACAAATATAGAAATTGGACTTGCGGATGGGAATATGCTAGCAGGTCGGTATGAAGTGAAGAATAATGCTTTTCCTGCCCGTCACTTTCATGTAATATATGAAAGCAACTTGCATGGTAATCAAGGGTAACATTCATCCAAAAAAAAAAAAAAGTAATCAAGGGTAACAGATACTCCATAGCATTCTTAGAAGTCGGCAAACTATTCTCAAAAAAAAAAAAAAAAAGAAGTCGGCAAACATTTTTAAAAGTTGGTGCCCTTATTCCATGGTGATCGTGACAATTATTTGGAAAAAACATAATAATAAAACATTACATAAAAGAACCACATAAAATCCTAAGAAAAAAGGTTCACGCGTTTTTTTTAACCAAAAAAAAAGGAATAAGATTTTTTTTTTTTTTGATCATGAGATTACAAATATAATTTTTTTTCTTTATAAAAAAAATGCAAAACTAAAATTGATGACAAATAGGAGTAAAGTTGAAACATGGATGCCTTGTCTCCTTTCCAAGATGAGGAAGAAGTGCCAGACAAAAATAGTACTAGATGTGGTGGAAGTATTTTACTATCACTAACAAGGTGATTTCAAGCAATAATGAAATGGAAATGAAAAAAAAAAAAATGGAATGGACAATGTTGAAATACATTGTTAGTCACTAAAGTTTAGTCCATCAGTTTATGAGTATTGACCTTGAAGTTGAAAGTTGTCGTTTTTAATTTCTAACTGACTTAAAGTGATCAATGTGATTCTAACACTAAGAAAATAGAGATGAAAGAGAAATGGGAGGTACAACACTGAAATACATTGTTGTTCCTAAAGTTTAGCTCATTAGCAATTTTACTATCTAAAATTTAAAACAATTGATAGCTATTTGAATGATATGGTCAAACTAAAAACTGACACACTATAGATATATCACTCCATATTAACCAAAGGTGCTCACTTTAAGTTTGTTAAAGACTAAAAACAATCATTTTAAACTTCAAAAACTAAAATTGCTCATAAACTTTTAAACTTTAGAAACCAATAGTATATATATTTTTTTTTTGAGAAATGGGACCAATAATTTATTGTGACCTATGTTTAAAAAAAATCATCAATATTATATGGATATATAAAAAATATTAAATTAAGTATATAACTAATATATATAGACTCACACATCCTTGTGACAAGAAAAACTCACATGAGATAGAGTGGGAAAGATGTACCATATGGTACTTCGATTGTGGGCTTATTGGTGTAGGGTATTTAGAAGTTTTAGTTTGAATTGACCATAGTATTGATTAACGTGATATCAAGGGAATTGCTCAGTCAAAAAAGAAAAAGAAAAAACAACAACAACAACAACAACAACCTGATGACTTTTTATTTCAAGCAAGTCGACAAACATAAAAGCTGTGGTATTTGACAAAGAATTGGTGGATCCTTTCGGCTCTATTCTTTTCAAATCTCTCTTTGCTTTTTTTTTTTTTAATAAATTTTTGAGAACAAAAAAATCTGAATTTGAGAATACTTCAGTCTCCTTTTTAGAGAGAGAGAGAAAACCTGACACAGTCCCAGAATATTGCTTGCTCTCACAAAGGGGTTAGGTCCCATGCCCCTTTCTTTTAGTTACTTCTTACCCACTACACGTGTTAATGAAAGCAGCAAAACAATTAATGAAGCACTATTTCTTTTTTTAGTCAAAAGATCAATTTCTTACGAATAACTTTTCATCTTAGGCTGTGTTTAATTCCCATAAAATATTTTTTGAAAAATAAATATTTTTCAGAAATACTATTTTCGGGAAATGAAAATATTTTCAAGTATTTGGTTGTATTATAAAAATTGTTGTAGAAAATATTTTCATGTGTTTGGTTCTATTCTGAAAATGCTATTTTCCTACAAAATTTTCACATTTTCTCAGCTATTTTCGCAGCATCCAAACAAATTTTATTATAGAAAATTTCAAAATCACAGCCAAATCCCAATCCACAGAACAAATCACAGCCAAATCCCAACACCAGACACCACCGAAACTCCAATTCAACCCACGGCAACAAACTCTGGCAATCAAAAGCCACAACCACCAAAACACCACTACCACACCACCAGAGAGAGAGATTGGTGGGTCGCAGGCAAGATCGCGCGGAGGCGAGATCGAAGGCGAGATCGCGCGGAGGTGAGATCGAGCGACGAGATCGAGTAGTGTGGTGAGATCGACGCGGTGCTACGATCGACGAGACCAGTGCGATCTAGTGCGTGCTATCGTCGGACTGGAGCTCGGGGTCCGCCGGCAATGTCGAAGGCGTGATCTGGGCTCCCTGTTCTTCCTCTCTCTCTCTCTCTCTCTCTCTCTCTCTCTCTCTCTCTCTCTCTCCGGAAACCATTTGAAGTGAAAATAGGAACGGAAATGAATTTCCGTGGTCAAAGCCTCTTTTTTACAGTCAAATGAAAATGATTTCCGGAAAATTCTATTTTCAAAACCAACCAAATACCCGCATTTACAGAAAAGCATTTCCGGAAGTGATTTTCACCCAAAACAAACACAGCCTTAGTGTGCGTTTGGGAATGCGCTTCCCAAACGCCCACGACCACGTTTTGCGTTTTTATTTTTTATTTTTTATTTTTTAAGTCGTGATGGTTGACCTTTCTCTCATGAACAGGGCATGTGTGTACTATTTACAGGACTTACAAACTTTACTTTTCTGCAATTTTTTCATTAAAAATGGGTTTTACGGTACTATTTACATATTTAAAAATTATTTTGATACAGTGTTTTCAGTTTTCAGCTGTATCCAATTTGGATATCACTTATTTTGCTGAAAACTAAAAACAATAAAAAAAATTATTGTTCACGCGTTTGGAACTGTTCATAAGCCTAAAATTACTGTTCATGGACAATGAATAGTACCAGACGAGTGTCTAGGAAAAAAAAACGCAGAAAACGCAACGCAAGAAACCTAATACCCAAATGCCACCTTTAATGCTCCTACATGGCATGTTTAAAGTAAATTCTGGGGTGTAAATATGTCTAAAATAATGCAAAAAAAAAAATTTAAGGTTGTAATTTTGTGTAAGAATCTGAGTTTTCCCATAATTATGCTTTATTTGTTTTGAAGTAAAATATTTTAGGAAATATTTTTTTCATTTTTAGGTGTTTGTTTGCGTGTAAAATGTGGTTAATCTTGTAAAATATTTTTCATTGATGATAAAATCTTTTATAAAAAGCTGTAAAACGTTTTACCTTTAAATTTTTGGTTAAATACTTTACAATAACAAATAGTGGCTTCCCTCACCTCATCTAGTGGCTAGGTCACCGATTTATAAAAAGTTATAAAACATTTTACAATAACACACAATAGCTTCCCTCATCCTATCTAGTGGCTAGGTCACCAGTCCAATGGGTTAGATAGCTAGTGCTAGGGTCCTATTACTAAAGTTGCCACTCCAATAATCGGTGTTGGCAAATTGATGCGAAGGTTTGATAATCAAAGCCGACATTTCGGCCATCAATGTTGGCAATTCGATGGTTGGAGACACCATTTCGGCCACAGTGCTGACAGTCCGGTCACCCGAGACACTGCTTTGTCTGCAATATCCGGCAATTTGGTCACTAGAGCAATCGTTCTAGTGATCCTATCACTAGTGGCTTCCCTCACCTCATCTAGTGGCTAGGTCACCGGTTTATAAAAAGTTATGAAACATTTTACAATTACACTCAATGGCTTCCCTCATCCTATCTAGTGGCTAGGTCACCAGTCCAATGGGTTAGATAGCTAGTGCTAGGGTCCTATTACTAAAGTTGCCACTCCAATAATCGGTGTTGGCAAACTGATATGAAGGTTTGATAATCAAAGCCGACATTTCAGCCATCAGTGTTGGCAGTCCGATGGCCGGAGACACCATTTCGGCCACAGTGCTGACAGTCCGGTCACTCGAGACACTGCTTTGTTAGCAATATCTGGCAATTTGGTCACTAGAGCAATCGTTCTAGTGATCCTATCACTAGACCTTTGAAACTAGCGGCTCTGGTGGCTGAGCCACCAATTTTAATGGTTTGTTTGAAAAATTTTACTTGTCATATCAAACACTTGGAGATGTTTGACATGTAGAACCTTTTATTTGTAAAATATTTTACATTTGAAAATATTTTACTTTACAACAAACAGAGTGAAAAAGCCAAATATTTTTCACATAGCACTTTTCAACATTGTATGCCCTCTAGGAATGCTTCTCATATATGGAAAGCTCTATATTATGGAAAGGAGAATTTGAGTCAAGGTATGAGATGGAAAATAGGAGACGAAACTCGGCTAAAATTTTGGGAGAAGTGTTACATCTATAACATTTTCACAACAAATCATAAATATAAGTTGTTATTGGTTCTAATTTGAACCACCACTGAAATTTATTTTTTGTTCACCGATAACAATCAGTAACAACCTATTACTTAAGTTATATTGTAAAAGTATTATGAAAGTGTTGTGAATATAACATTGTTCAAATTTTGGACCGAGCCATGGCTTCCTAATGGCACTTTGAGGTTTCAAGTGGAAGGCCCTTTGGATTTGGAAGAAGAAGATAGGTGTGTAGCTTCGCTTTATATGTCTGATACATGCCACTTGGATAGATTATCATACCAACTCCCTTGCCTATTCAAGAAGCAATAATTGCTACCCCTATTCCTCAAGTTCAAATCCATCTTGATTTGTTAGAATTGTGTAGTTAAATAATTAAATTATTAAACTTACCGTATCCCAATAGTTTAAGTTTTTGGGACAATCGGTAATTTAACATGGTATTAGAGTAAGAGATTCTGAGTTTCATCATTGTCTCCTCTACTTTACCTCCTATTTAAAATCCCACGTGTTGAGTCTTACATATTAATTGGAGTTCATACCCAAACGTCAGGGGAGTGTTAAAATTGTGTGGTTAACTTATTAAATTTACTATATCCCAATAGCTTAACATTTTGAAACAATCGATAATTTAACATGATCATAAGTGGCAAGGAGGGTCTCTTATTTGAAAAGGATAAATGGATTTGGATATGGAAAATCCCATGCCAAAATAAAATTTAGATTTTTGTTTGGAAATGTTTCCATAATAGGCTCCCCACCAGATCGTATATTGTTCATAACCAGAGCAACTTCGGGCCGAAATGCCCAGAATGCAACTAAATTGAAACATGTTATTTAAGATTGCTCTTGGGCCAAATCATTCTGGAACTCCCTTCCAGGTCAGAGAGACTAACTTTTTTACTACACCCTTAGAGATTTCCCTTCCTACCAATCTGTGCAAGGATAAAGCTAGTAATTATCCATCTACTCCTTGCAATATCATTTTCGATTATATGGGTTATGGCACCTTAGCTAAGCGAGAAATGAACACATTTTTAATCCACCTTCTCTCAGCTTAAACCAACTTCTTTATAAAACCTTACATCTATCGACAGAATTCTACCATCTTGTTTATTCCCCCAATCAACCTTCATATAAAATCATCAAAATTGTTAAATGGATGCCACCCATTGACCCGTTTGTTACATTAAGTACTAATGGGATAACAACCAATAATGCAGCTGAAATATAGGTAGTAAGGAAGGGTTAACAGATTGCATGGAATTTAGATTTACGTAATTTAAAAGAGAGATTATGAGCTTATCATTAATTGTTGACTTCGTATTTTGGCTCCTGTCTCATCTGTTTTGGTCTATGATTGCAGGCAATTACTGAACTAGGCGTGGACCGTCCGTCTACACGTCACATCTTTTGTGAAGCAAATAGTGTCGCGGATGGACTCGAAAGAGAGTAAGGGAGCAAGGCAGCATACTAGAAGAATATAATATATGTCCTACTTTTGTAACTAGTAACTATGTGTGCGATCTTTTGCAAATTGGAACTCCTTGTGAGTGTCCTTTGATATCCCCTGTAACTATGCACTCTCCATGAGTGCCTTATGGACAAACCTAGTGTCTTGTTGCTAAGTTATAAATAATACCCCCTTTTTCTTACCAAAAAAAAAAAAAAAAACAAAAAACAAACAATATATGCACATATTTATGTATGAATAAATAAATTAAAACTCACAGACCAAGTGAATGCAATATGAAATTCAAAACTGATCAAGGCTAGTGTTTGACACTATTTATTTAAGACAGATTTCATCCCTCATAATATTTCTTTTCAGACTCTTAAATGTTTGTCTCTTAGGATACAATGATCAACATTACACAAAAGAAACACTACAATATTTGTGCACAATGATTAGAATTGTGCATCTCTCTCTCTCTAGAGTCTCTAATGAATGAGTGCAAAGAACTAACTAAAATGAAATGAGGGATACCTATTTATGGAGACACTCACACTAGTTTAGAAAATGTGCAATAACAAATAGACATATTGTTTTGGAATTAATTACAATGTGCATAGACAAACATTGAAACAAAAAATTATTAAATATTGAACGAACAAGGCCTAGCCCACACAAACATGTGTCCAATATTTTATGCTTTCCTTTCCCATGTGGGGACTCTAGGATTTTCACCAATTTAAACTATATTCATGTGAGCTCTTTAAAAGTCAATTTCTCATTCACTCCTTAATGGTTTTGGGAAAGTGATTACATAATGTTAATCTCCTCACAAAGGAGAACATGTCCCAACTCATAGCCACCTCAAACAACATGTGGGTCCCATTTTAATTTTGGCTCAAAAATTTCCACCCAAACACTTGTAAAAATCAATTTTGTTCTAACAATCTCTCACAAGATTGAAAATGTAAATATGTGAATGATAATGAAATCACAAAGAGAGTAGAATGAAAAATCACTATATCGGGATAGATAGCTTTTACATTTGAATCTTCTTTTGCGAAAGAAAATTGAAGATTTTGGCTATCCAATAAACATGGTGCCTTGAACTATTTAGCCGTTTGTGTATAGGAAGACATTAAAATTCACACAACTCCTTTTCGAACACAGTTAGTTTGGATTGTGTTCATTTTGGCCCTAAACAAAGCTAGGTTTCATGAATGATATCAAGAATTCATCCCTAAAATTCACATAGAAGCGTCCAACTGCACACTCATATTGCTGATTTCTTATTAAGACTATCCTGCTATACCATATACACACTTGGATTTTCAAGATTCAACAATCATTACAAGCATAATTTATCCTAATTTTTCTTGTTAAGTGTCACTATTTATCATAGGAGTGGGTAGTAGATGTTATCTACATAATGATGGTGCCAAGTCACATTATTTGCTCTCCACCCAAACCTTTTTGTTTAATGGATCCACTATTGTGCTCTCCACTCAAACCTTTTTGTTTAATGGATCCACTATATTGTAGTCGATGAAGTTAATTCCATTTGGAAGCAACTTCTTCATAGTATTTTGAGACTGACCGTTATACATACAACTCTGTGCCCAACCACTCGCTAACTAGCAATCACAATGTACACAAATAAGAGGTATAAAGGCTATTGTTATTTGTCAAAGATTTTGTAGATTCTTTCGGCCCTACTCTTTTGTTTTTTTAATCGAATCTTAATGCGACAAAATCTGACAGAGAAGCGCTATCTCTGTATTGTAGTCAACATGTCGGATCATTGAGTTGAAAAGATAGTCGCAAGATTTTTTTTGACAAGTTGAAAAGATAGTCGCAAGATTTTTTTTTAAAATTTTTTTTTATAGGAATTAAAATAAAAAATCTTGCGACTAACTAATGTCATGTCATGTATAAAGCAAGTTTTTGGGTGTAAATGCATAAGTATTTTTTTTTTTTTAAATAATTTTAAAATTGATTCTCACTGTACTATTTATATTTTTAAAAATTATTTTACTGCCGTACTTTTAATTTTTAATTTTTAATTTTCAATTTTCAACAATAAATAATATCCAAACAGACCCTAAATATAATTTTCACATAATCATAGATAAAGTCCAATAATATATCTTTAGATTAAATATGTTCAAGTTATTTTTGTAATAACTTTTTAAGTATAATACACAACTTATACCCTTCATATTTACAAATTTTGACAAATTCATTGATAGATTAAATTTTCATCTTATACCTTTCATATTTACAAAATTTTAGAATAATCTGAGATCAATAACTATCTTATCCATAAAATATTTAAATTTTTAGTTTTTTTTTTCTTTAAAATTGTGCATAAAATATAGTTTTTGAATTTAATAATAAATAACATTTAATTGATACAAAATTTGAAATGCATATTAAAAATATGAAAGACATGTACATTCAACAATGGGATTTTAAAAATATTAATTCTATATAAATTTACGAGCATATAAACCCTATATATGAAAAGGTATAAAATCCTATTCCCTAAAAATGTATTAGCTTATAAACCCCACATTTTTTTTCATTTTTTAAAATTTTAATGTATATTTGGTAACATTAGGGAATAGAAATTTATTTCATGATTTTTTATTATTTTAGATTTTTTTTAATGCTTTTATAGTCAACTAAGGCTCTTTTTAGGGTAGGGTAACAATAAGATATCTTTTAAAATATTTCTTCTTATCAATCAAGTTTTATGGGACCATTAAATTAGTCTCCAAGTCTGTAAAGGAATTTTCAATTTAGAATTATGAAATTGATTAATAAAAATTTTAAAGAGGATTTTCTCTTTCCTTTCTGGTTGATTTCATATTTTTCCTTATAGATTCAGGAAAATCCATATGGATTTAAAGGTTTCATTATGCTATAACAATATCTACTTTTTCCTATTAAAAAAAGATTTAGTTCTTTCCATATTTATATTATGCGTTAATTGGTATCAGAGCTTTTTAGAACCCAAATACAGCAAACCACAACGACAAAAGCAACCACTCCATTGATGGTGATCGTGGGGTGCTAGCTCTGAGGGCAAAAATTCAAATTGAAAATGTGAGATTGACTTGTGAATTCTATGAAATTTGTTACATGCTCATTGATTTGGGTTTGAATGCCAAACAAGAGTATGAAGACAATAGATATAATTATGTCAAACAGTATTCTTGGGGTTGTCCTATCAATCAACATGTTCTTAATTTTAATGATATTCCATGCTTTGATAGCATATCATACCAAGAAAACTTCATAAACTGGACTTTGGATCTTGAACATTATTTTGCTTACGCAAATATCCCTGAATATTTTAATGTGTAATTTGTATTGAGTAAGTTTGCTAGCAATGCAGGGGGATCGGTGGAATGATATAGAGTATTTAGAATATGAAGGGGCAAGTTTAGAATTTCCTCACAACCAAGAACGAATAAGATGATGCATGATAAACTTTTTCTTTCGTTATGATTTTGATGAAATATTTTTTCGTGTGTCAAAATTATAAGGGAATCAATTCATGGAATATGGATAATAACTAGAATTTTGGATTTCATTTATCCCGTGAAGAGCTAGCTAGGTTTAGAGTTCAATAATGTGAAGCAAATTTTTGAAGAAAATATTGAAGACATTGAACAATATGAAATAAGACCACAAGTCAAGATTGAAGACCAAGATAATGTTTTGCAAGAAGTTGTTGAACGTTAAAGCGGAAAATATGAAGTTGATTGAGGAGAATAGCAAAAATTATGAGTTGGAGATTGTTATAAATTTAGTGGAAGATTTAATAAAAGTTAAATATGAGGGTGAGCCACCAAGAGTCTTATAACCTAACTGACATCTCTTAGTATTTTTAATATAAACATTCAAGGTCCAAATTCCCCTACCCCCAACTATCGAATTATAATAAAAAAGAGGGTGAGCCTATAACCCTTAGGTCTCAAGATCCTATTGACAGCACATCAAAGTCTATTGATTTTTAGGGGTAGAATATATTGATTATGTGTGCGTTTGGAAAGCACGTTTCCAGCTCCACGTCTGCGTTTACCTTTTTTTGGCTGGTCCCATGGCACTGTTCATGGACCAGCCAAAGCACAAAAACGGGTGAACAATGTTTTGTCTTTTAAAAAATGTTTTGCTATAGTGTTTTCAGTAATAAGTTTTCAGTTTTCAGCAAATAAACGATATTCAAACAAACCTTATGTCTTCAATCCTTTATTAATTGATGTCCAATGAGAAGAAATTTTATATAACACTATTTCAAGGATTAAAGTTTCAAAAACCGGATTATTGAATTATTCAAATTATCTTTTTCTTTTCTTTTCTTTTTTTTTTTTAAGTAGAAATTTCAATTTCTAGACAGGTAAGTTTCATTCAAGTTTATAGGTTTGATGTAAGACAAAATATAAGGGTCTGTTTTTATCATTCGTTAATTATTTTATTTTTTAGTTTTATGTATTTTTTATATGATTTTATTTCCATAACTTTAAGTCTTTTATAGTTAACTAAGAGTTCTTAAAAATTTGTGGGTTCCAGTTAACTCAATTGGTAAAATTTTTTATTGTTGAATAAGAAATCTAAAGTTCAATTTCTGCCTATACCAAAAACCTATTAATGTTTTATTCTATCCAAAAAAAAATAAGTCCTTCATTCTGAATCAAAATCTTTTGTCCCACGGCCATTGTTCCACTCCATATACCACTAATAAAAAAAAAATGACTCCTGGCTTTTTTATCCCCTTCTAACTTAACGAATCTCTTTAGGGGATTTTGGGGCTTGTTTTGAATTTCTTCTCTTTGATTTGGGGGTTTGTGTAGGTAACGGATTAATGAAATTTCTCTATGTTGGGGCATTGTTGGTGGTGATGTTTTCAAGTAGTAATGAGTAGAGGGGTTTATCACAAAGGCATAGCAGCTCATGCTATCTTACAGAAGAAGGATTGGCCTAGAACGTAATCCAGTTTGAATTTTGTTCTATTAGGAAAAGGGTTGGAGAGAAAAAAGTTTCTCTTTATTGTGAAGATTTTTGTTCCTAACCTGCACAAAGCAGGAATGTGTTCATATTCATTCCCTTTTTTTTCCCCTACATAAGTGTTCATATTCATTCTATTGCAAAAAAATTTGAAACTTTGGAATTAAAAATTTTCAACAATTTCTCAAACAACTTTATCCAATTCAAAAAATTAAAATTCTAGGCAAAAGGTTTAAGATGTCAAGTTGTATACCAACTTCAACCAGATTTAATTAGGAACTTTTAAATAAATTTCAAATAGTTGCTGTTACATGGATACAATAATAAATGGTCCATAAGATTTGCGTGAACGGAATCCTAGAATTAGTTTATATAAAAATGCAGAAGGAAGGAGAGAAAAAAGGTTTTTCTTTGTTGTTTAAGAGATGGTTGAGACTTGAGATGTTAGCTGCAAGAAGAAGAGGAAAAAAAAGTTTGATCTAAACAAAAAGTCACGTGACAGAGAGTTACCCAGTTTACCAACGTTATTTAGATGAAATAGGAACCTTATCTCAACTGACATGGAGAAGGAAAAAATTAAAAATAAGCCAGGTGTCATTTTTTTATTAGTGGTATGTGGAGTGGAACACAGCCCATGGGACATAAGATATTGATTCCTTAATTTTATGACTAAGAGTTTTGGAGCTCAACTGGTTGACATCTCATGGTATTTCCAACGAAAACATCTAAGGTTCAAATTTTTTATTAGCAATCAATTATGATCTTTTTTACCTATCAAAAAGAGATCCTAATTGTCTTGTCTCATGGCGTAGCTCCATCACAGATTTTTGCTTCTTGTTGGGTATTTCTCTTGTCTCATGATGTAGCAAGAAGTATGATATTGTTTCTCGTTCCATGTCCTTGCTGACACCACTATTGAGTTCGTCTGGCTTCAATGGCTCATAGTTGACTTAAATGCTCCATAGCCCACTGGAACTCCCCTATATTGTGATAATCACAATGCTTATTCACATTGTTTATAACAATGTCTTCCATAAACACAACAAGCACATTAAAATCGACTACCACATCACTCGTCATCATCTCAAAAAACGCAATCTATTGTTGTATTCCATTTCCTTAACCGACCAACCTGTTGATATCTTCACCAAGACTCACCCACCTAGTCATCTTTGAGATCTTATATCTAAACTCTAGTTGGTTTCTTCCTTGCTACCTCAAATTTAAGGGGAGTGTTAGTATATATGTTAGTCTTGCCCATTGTGTTTGGGCCTAGTATACTGTACTTGTAGTACACTCATTTCACCTACTTCACACATACTATGCCTATATAAAACTCTCTATTGTACAATGTTACACACAGAATATGCATCAATATACAAACTATTCTTAGACTCTCTCTCTCTATATTCTTATCGTTGGAAATGCACGATATAATTGAAGTTAAACATTAGAGTACAAAGGGAATATCAAAGGATGTGAAGGAATATGTATGTTGAGTAAATTAGATGGGCCATAATTCCACGTACCTTTGTAGAACAGATCACCCACTTGTCAGATCTTTTTCTTTGTTTACTTTACAAACTCCCCACAATCTCTACCATTCTTGAAGCACCTTCTTGTCACCGAAGAGGCTATCAGAGTCTTTTTGTAAATTCCACGCTTCAAGTTCTAGAGCATTGTTGATGGTGTCCCTAGAGAGAGCAATTAGAGAAATTGTACTTATATTTTTTGTTCTCACAATAGCTCTCTTAGTCTTCTCTAATCTGTCTGTTATAGGAGTATTCAAATTCAAGTAAGGATAAGTCCAATATCAAATGAGTGGTCCTAAAAACTCTTAACTATTTATCTTTAATCACTTCAATATTGATATTAACAACTCATATTAAAATCTTTTTTTTTTTTTCCCTTTTTCCAGAAGAGATTAGTTTAAATCTAAATTTAAATTTAAACTCATTACATAACCCATGCAGACGATCCAAGGGCCATGAATTATGGGTCGGATCTAAGTCAATTATTAACTGTGTAATAATCAAGGATGCTAATGCTTTTGAGAGGGGGGGAAAAAGTATGAGGAAAGAATGTCCAAACTACATTAATTTCAAAGGTAAAGGCATGAATACTACCTTGAGTGATTATGAGAGTTTGAATTCTGTAAATGGCAGTGATAGTGAAGGAAACTTCACTGCATTAACTGTATTAGCTCATCTTATTGGTGAGAACCCTAGAGAAAATTTTGTGGAAGTTGTTAAGGAAGTGTGCATTTGGCATGGGCTTAAAAAGCTAGTTTTTTTATTTATTTATTTTTTTTATATACTATTTATGGGTTCCATTGCATTTTTTGGTACTATTCATGAGTCCTACTGTACTATTTCAACTACCTTTTAGCTTTATCTATAATACTTTTAGCAAAAAGTTTTCAGTTTCAGCTAAATAAGTTGTTTCCAAACAGACACGAAGTCTCTGAGTCTGATAATGGTGAAGGATTAGAGGATGAATTTGGGTGCAATAGAGATCTTCAAATACCTTATAATGAGATTGTTATGGATTGTGGCAAGTATGAGAAAACTTCTGGAATTGCTCTTAAAAAATTTAGTAAAGTTGGGTGAAAAAATTTCTATAATAGAGTAGTTAGAGGTGGCTACAAAGGAGATTGAGCAGTTGAAGATTGATCTTGTAGGTGCTCTTGATAAAATCACACTTTTGGAGCAAGAAGTTGCTCAATCTAGAACTAAGTTGGATAGGATTAGCTTTAGGTTACACTAGTGAAGGTCCATCCAACCCATCTTCCTCTCAATCCTCTAGCTTAAAAGGAAAGATCAAATTTGCTCATCCGTCCTTGTTTCAATTCTAATTCTTTATATCATTAGACCATTCACATTGGGAATGGTATATGCCATATGTTGGTTCAATTTAGCATAAAAGCCCAAAACAACCTCTGCATCAGGACTTGTAAAAAGCTACTATTGCAAAAAAATTTGCAATTGTGCTACAGTGCAATTCTAAATGTAGAATTGCATTGTAGCTCAATTGTAAAACAAAATATAATATTTTATTCTAAATATCAGCTTTCTCTCTCATTCACACGACACAATCTCTCTTCTCTCTCTCTCCATCGCTGAGCTTCACCAAGCCTCTCTCTTCTCTGTCAAATTCACATGGTCTCTCATCTCTCTCTTGCCATCTCTGAGCTTCACCAAGCCGATTTACTCATCTCATAAACCCAACACTCTAGATAACTCTACCCATTTAACTCTTCACTCTATCACTCTCTCTTCAAACTGAGATTCTCAAGGGTTTTTGGGTTTGGGTTAAGATTTTGTTTGCAAAATCTCAAAACGAAGCTCCGTCGGTGATGGGTTTGGATAGGTGGGTCAGGTGATGGGTTTGGATAGGTGGATTGGTGTATCATGGGCCAGGTGGTGGCGTAGGATTGGATTGTGGAGATTGGTGGATTTTGGGTTTGGTATCGGCGTGGGTTTGGATCGGTTGTGGCTAGCGGGTTTGAATCGGCGCTAGGTTTTGGATTTTGGATTTGGGATCGGCATGGATCAATGGAGATTGGAGATTGTGGTGATTTTGTTTTTGGCTTGGTTTGATGGTGGGGTTTTGGCTTGGTTTGAACTGATGCTTTGATGGTTTTTTTTTTTCTTTTTAAATGTGGTTTTGGTTTTGGTTTGATGGTTCGGTGGGTGGTGCTGGGATATGTGGGGATGACTGTGTGTTGAACTGTTTTGGTTTTATCTGTTGTAGCCAGTGCTAAAGGTTGAGGGAGAGAGAGGAAAAGGAAGAGAAAAAGAGAAATAGTAAAAAAAAGAAATAAAAAAGAATATTTAAATAAAATGGGGAAAAAAATAGAGTTTTGGGATGTTGGGTGTATTATAAGATGGTATAGTATAATTGATAAAATAGCTTTTTGAGATGGTAAAATAAGATGGGATGCAATTTTTGGATGTGAATGCTCTTAGTGGACATTCATGCGCACATCTGACATTGCATTTACATACATTGTGCATCCTAAAACTTAGTTGGATAGGATTAGCTTAGGTTACACTGGTGAAGGTCCATCCAACCCATCTTCCTCTCAATAGGAAAGATCAAATTTGCTCCTCCGTCCTTGTTTCAATTCTTTATATCATTAGTGGACATTGATGCACATCCTACATTGCATTTGCATACACTATGCATCGCATCTCATTTAGATTTATTTAGTCCTTAGTTCCTTTTTCCATAGTTTTGTTTGTTTTTTAAGTTTTGATTAAAAAAAAATAGAAAATTTGAAATCTTTCTAAAATAGAGTTAGCTTTGTGAAATCCATTTTTAGTCGTGCATTCTTACAATGGCGTAGTGCATTTGTGAAGCTAGCTAGCATATGTATGCATAAATAAGTTTGAGTGAGTATTGTGGCCCTTAAGTGAGTGATTAGCGGCAATCGGTCATGCGACCTACTTGTAAATATTGAGAATTTTGATGAAATACTAGACACTCTAATGAGAAATGCATAAATGAGTACTTACAGCTAATTTTTCTGATCTTCAAAAATTATCCTCCTGCATATAGAAAAGTCGGATCTCATAAGATTTTTTTCTTTTTTTGAGAAACAAACACACACAAGAGAGAAAGGGAAAGAAGTTCTAAGACAAAGACACATAAAAGGAGTAAATATGAATAATTAAGCATGAACTTAAATATAAGATTCAAATGTGGTGTACTTTAATTTTGTTTAAAAAAAATGTAGAATTCTTTTAATAAGGACAAACAGTAAGGGGGATTCATCATTCATACGATGTAACTCATTAGAGGATTGTGTCTATCAAACCTTAGTGATATTTTGTGTGTACATTATGTGCTGGTTTCTTGTATGGCATTTAGCCATCTCACTATTTCTTTTGTAACAACTTGCTTTAAGTGTTTAAATTTACACACTACTTGCAAGTCCTAAGTGTAATCAATGCCTAATTTCTATTATGGTTCAAATAGCACTTGCTCAAACTTTGTTTAAACATGCTTATCTCCTTATGAAAGAACCCAAAAGATGTTTTGTTCTTTTTTTTTGGTGGCAAGTCTTTAGAGTGTTTTTCTTGAGAAAAATAGGGTCTTTTTAATTTTTTAAGAGCATTTGCATTAAAAAATTGATTGGTGTCTTGGTCTGATAATAAAGAGTTATTATCAGAAGCGGACACCATAAATTGAATTCTCTCTAAAATGGAAAAAAGAAAAAAAGAAGAAAAGCATTTGCATCAATCAATACAAAATAGAAACATGTATCAATTTTACACATTCAAAATCATCCATATCAATCAATCAAGTTAAAAAAGTGTAAATTTGCAAAATTGTTAAAATAACTGTGTAAATTTACACTAACATTATTCATTTTGCATATAATTTTTTTATTCATTTTTAACGCATTTCGAGGTTGAAGGAAGAAAGTGAACAATGATTATTGTGTGAAAAAAGAAAAATAATTAAAAAATTAAGAAAAATTGATATTTTAATAAAATATAATGTAAAAATGTGGAGAGTTTTGAAGGGCAAATATGTGTTTGACTCTAAATTAAAAAGCCAGCTTATTTTACTATATATCTTATTTTTCTACTATTTATGGATCCTATACTTTTTAGTATTATTCACAAGTCCACTGTATTATTTCAGCTAACTTTTACCTTTATCTATAATACTTTCAACAAAAAATATTCAGTTTCAGCAAAATAAGAGAATCCAAAACAGAAAAAATGTAAAATAAAAATTCTTACTTAAAATAGACCGATTTTTATTTTTTTTAACCGAATTTTGTTCCAAACCTCATTTAAACGGTTTTTACTCGACATTTGGGGTCAGTTTTGCCATTTTACTCGGTAGTGCGAAATTTCACCCCGCCCTCACCCTCAAGCTTCCAACCTGAAATTATTTCGAGATTACTGTATTCCTTTCAGGTTTTCCTTCATCATTGAGGTAATCTTACGCTATCCCATCTCATTTCACCATGTATTTCATCTAGTTTCAATCTGGGGCATGAAAATTGGGATTTTTTCACAAAGGTTGGATTTGTGTATAAAGTCCATCAAAATTTCTCTATTATATTGGTTGTCAACGATGGGGTTTGTTCCCCTTTGAAGCTTTGAAGGCTATTTGTGTGTAATTTGGACCATTTTCATGGGTGGTTGTTAGCTCATTCCTGGTTGCGTTGACTACGCACGCTAAATGTTCGACAAAATGCCCAAGTGAAATTTTGTCCAATAATCATCGCCTGTATAGCATGATTGTGTCGTAGACCTTGATTATGGCCTATCTACTAGGTATTTTATGGTATAAACCCTTCACACTTGCACTAGAATTTCCATACACATCATTGTGGAAATACCTTTTCTCAAGCATATTGGGATATCTCATGTAGGCGTTGTTCCATTGAGTCATGTCTCGATCTTCATTGCATATTTTCTCTAATTGTTTCCAGGATAATGGCTCCTAGCTCTAGCTCTAGCTCTAGTGCTTCCACTTCTCGCTTTGACAAGAACCAATTCATCATGTTTGAGCCTCAAATGCTTTCCATGAGTGTCATGGTCTATGTGAGATGCACCTTGAGCGTCCTATAGATTTTCCTGATCTAGGTAATACCTGAGCACCCCAAATGACACAACGAGTGCGACACCAGTATGGCACCCCAAATGAAGTGTCCGTGCTTCCTTTCCATTACTCACAATATCACCGAACCTACTCTCATGCTTATTCAATAATTTTTCTCTAATATCCATCTCATCACTAAGGAGGATTCTTTTCAATCTTTTGTCATGGAGTTAGTTTTAAGGTCAACCGGGATATTCATTTAAAGATAATATTCATTGTAGACTTCCTATTTTGTTCCAATAAATAGACTCAAGTCCCAATCCTTAATCATGAAGGAGCAAAGCTCTAACCTTGATAAACAAAGTATTGGAGGCTTTTGTAAAGGATCTAGATCAATTCATGACTCAAAAGTCCCCGAAAGTACTACTGATGAAGTCACTATTTTTTTTCCTCATTTGTTCATATCTCATAAAATACATGGAATGTTAAAATGGAAATTTTCTCATGTGAAAGTACACATCTGAAACTTCAATGTGCACAAATTTGGTACTAGTCGGAATTAAAATAAGTGAGATATCATATGACAATTGGTCCCAAAGTCCTAGAGAATCACTATAAAAACATTATTATATCTAGAGTTAAGGGAGGAATTTTGAAGAGGAAAAATTATTGAATGTGATTTTGCAAAAATATAAGTCACCCATTGTCCCCCCCCCCCCCCCCCCCAACACAAAAAAAAATTCCTCTAAGTTTAAAACTTTTAAAACTTTTCCAAGAGTTCTCATTGGTTTTCTATAAGCTTCTAAAAGTACCAAAGATTTTTGTAAGCCTTGTTCTTCTAGATTCGCGAAGCTTAATGTGATAAGTGCTCATTGATTAGTTCATTTAGTGAGCTATTTAGATCTTAGAGCTTTCAAGGAACTGGATATTTTACTTTCTAATTTTGATTTGAGATCTATGTGATTAGGAATTACTTTGTTACTTGTGTGTTTTGGTATTAACCGATTCTTTGGATGGTTTGTTTAATGATATTATTTGTTTTTTCTTTTGATTATATGGTGATGTAGGTAAAAATCACATGAGTCTCCATCTTAGGTTTTTGGGTTTTATAAATTTCCTGGCATGATCATATAGTTTGTTTTGAGATCTCAATATGTTCTAATATTTTTTATCAAATGTGAGATATGCAATGCTTTGTTAGATGTTAGGTTAGATCAAAACACAAATTTGAGGGTTTTCATATTTAATTTCATGTAACTATTTATGTTTTGGTTTTCATAATCATGTTTAGGACCCCCTAAACTTTTATGTTATTGCACTAAGACTCCTTTATCATTTATTTGTTTGCTAATGTAGTACATGAACTTGGATGGTGTACCAAATGCACCCCTTATGTTAGTTATTCTGTCAATTTTAACAATGAGATAAGGTGAGACTCTTTTGAGCCTTAAATTTTAGAAACAAATCTTTTTTGAAAATTTCCCGAGCATTATATTTAAGTTAAAAGACACTTTCCTTTATGCATAACAAATTGTCAACCAAGTTAAATATAGATAATAAAACCTAGTAGGGGATAGTCATCTATCAAAAAAAAAAAAAAAACCTAGTATGGGATTGTTGTTGTGGATATATATGTAGGTTCTAATTTATGAAGGATCTTACTTTGAAAGTTAAAGAATGAAGAGATAATAAAAAATAGAAAACTATGTTTTAACGACTTGCTTGAGCAAGCTTGAGGGCCACTCAAGCAAATGCTATAATGCCTTTAATCATTATTTTATTATTTTTGTGTCTTGGGAATTGTGATAAATAAAATTAGGTGTTTGAAAGGAGAGAGAAATAATAAAAAATGGGTGAAGAAATAATATTTAAATGAAATCAGATTTAGAGTAGAGAATTTGATATGGGTGTTTTGAAAATTGGTTAGCTAAGATAGAAAAAAATAGGTTCTTATCCTAAAATAAGGAGAAAAATTTAGAGATACTTAGAGTATAAACATTGGGGGTGCTAAAACACTCAAAATGCCATTTTAGCACCAAACAACAAAAAAGTGGCTCTATTTGGCATGCCACTTTGAAAAAAATTTGCAAAATTTTTTCACTATAGCAATGCTACTTTTTTTTGTTAATTAATTTATTCTCTCTCCTCACTCTCTCACTCGTACCTCTCTTTCCTCTCTCCAACTATCTTTCACAGTCTTTCTCATGCCTCTCTCTATTTTTCTCTGACTCATTCCTTATAGTTCTAGGCAGTGGATTTTGTGATGTGGGTTTGATGGTATGGATCTCAGTTTGTGATCTGGGTTTGATGGATCTCGGTGTTAGGTGGTGATGCGGTGATAACTATGGGTTGTGGTGGTGATTGTGGACTGTGGGTTTGGTGATATGGGTGCTAGGTTTACTTTGTGTGTTTTTTGTTGTCTCATATTTATTCGTTGAACTCATTTTTTCTTTGTGGGTTATGAGTTGGGGCAGCAATTTTGATTATGCAAAAATTTGAAATTGTTAAGTTGTTGGAGTTGGTTTATAAATTTAAGGTTACAATTGCACATTTTGTTTCTTCGGTTGTTTTGGCGATCGCTAAGAGCCTTGAGGTTAATAAGTATGACTTGTTGACGATTTAGATAGTGATGTCTGGTGCGATACCTATAGGGAAGGAGCTTGAGGATGCTATCAGAGCTAAACTTCCTAATGCCAAACTTGGATAGGTAAACTTCTTTTAATTCCTTTAATGCAGTGATGCTAGGATTGATGTAGTGGTGTTGGGTTTGGTGATGTTGGTTGTGGTAGATTTTGTGGTGTTGTGTTTGCTCTTTTACTTTTTTATTTTAATGGCTTGTATAATAAAATAGTATATAAGATGTAGGCTAAATTATGAAATGGTATATTAGAGCATTTGCACTGGGTCTTGATAACGGTATATGTTGGGGGATTTTAGCATCAAAGCACCAAAAGCATGCGTTATCCAATCTCTCAATTACAATTGTGCTACAGTACCATCATAAATTTATGATGGCAGTGTAGTACAATTGTAAACCATTATATATTATTTTATTCCCAAAATTAACAATTTCTTTGTCTCTCTCTTAACATTCTCTCATCCCCTTTCTCTTGCTAGAGCTCATCAATGCCAAACCTCTCTCTCTCTCTCTCTCTTCCCCGTTGCTTTAGTTCTATCTCTTGACCTCAATTGCTACTCTCTCTTGGTCGAACAAAAATCTCTCTCTAGTGGGTTTGATGAGTGTGTTTTATTGTGTGGTGGTGTTGGTTGGGTTGTGGGTCTTATTGTGTGGTGGTGTTGGGTGGCTGCGGTGGCGGTGGGTTTGATGAGTGTGGTTGTGGATCAGTGTGGATGGTAGTGATTTGCTATCGTATGTGGATCGGTGTGGATCATGGTGGTTTGGGGTTGAGGATTGTGGTGGTTTGGGTTTGAGGATTGTGGTGGATTGGTGTGGTGGTGGCATGGTGGGTCTAGGGCTGAGTTTCGGTGGTGGCTCTGGTGGGTCATGGTGGGTTGTGGTAGGTCTGGGGCTAAGGATCGTGGTGGTCAGTGAGGTGGGTCGTGGGTCGTGGTGGCATGGTGGGTCTGGGGCTAATTTCGATGGTGGGTCTGGGGTTGATTTCAATGGTGGTTTTGGGGTTGATTTCAGTGGTGGCTCTAGTGTTTGGTGGGTTTGCGTGGTGTTTCCAGCGGTGGCACTGTGATGTGGTAGTTATTGGTTGTGTTGTTGATGGTGGATCAATGGGTGGTGATTGGAATTTTTTGGGTGGATCAGTGGGTTGTTGTGTTGTTGATGGTTGGGTTGAGTTTTTGTGCTAGGTTTGTTTGGGGTTGGGGATGAGTTTCTGTGTTGGGGGTTTTGGGTCTTCATAGTAGTGATGGAGGTGATAAGTGGTTGAGAGAGAGAGAGAGAGAGAGAGAGAGAGAGAGAGATAGAGAGAGAGAGATATATTTTATTGTGTAAATTTATTATTTTAATGTGTTTTATAGAAAAATAAAAGTTGGGATGTTGAGTGTGTAATAAAATAGTATGGTATAATAGGAAAAGTAGCTTTTATGATGGTAAAATAGAATAGTTTGAAGATTGCGGATGTGAATGCTCTTAAAGTAGCAAAAATAGTAGTTTGGTATACTAAACTAACATTTGTTTAGCACACTAGATGCTAATAGCACTACCATTGGATGTGCTAAGTACTAAATTTTTAGCATTTAGCACATCAAACACAAAAAAAAGTCATTTCTCTTGGATGTGTCAAATGCCAAAAAAAATTGGTTTGAGTTACAATACCCTTCTACTAATAGAAGAGTACGACAACCATGCTATTTATTTTAATAATTTCTCTCTCCTTTCTTATATTGATCTCTCTCTCTTTTTGGAAAATCCTCCAATTTCTAAATCCTCTCTAGCAAATTCACCTCCTCCTCTCCAACCCAATTGTGATACCACTAGCCAACAACACAATCCCTACCACGCCTAAGCCTTGTTCCCCTCCAATTCCAATTGCATTGTCTTCTTCAAGCTCAACATAGCCACTAGATTCGTAGCAAGATCAATCAAGGAAGAAGTAAGGCAAAGGAATTCAATGATGGAGAGAAATGATTTGAAGTTGAGATTTCTGCAGCCACTATTTATGAGTTGAATATTTGTGAGTCTCGATTGGTGGCACTGAGATCAGTGGGTTTGTGGGTTGCAATATGGTGTTTTGTGCGATGGTTGCAGTGTGTTGGGTTTTTTAAGGCTGCGATCAATGGGTTGGTGGCATGTGATTTCATAGCAATCAGGTTGGAGGCAAGGAGGTTGGGTTTTTGCATTACACAAATTGTAGCTATAAAATTTTAGGTTTTTGCAAGTTGTGGGTTTTTAGGTTCGTTTGGATAGAACTTATTTTTTTGAAATTAAAAACTGAAAACTGAAAACACTGTAGCAAAATAATTTTTAAATGTGTGAATAGTACCGTATGACCCATTTTCAATGAAAAAGTGGCTGAAAAGTGAAGTTTATGGGATCCGTAAACAGTGCACGGATGCACTGTTCACTGCTGACTTGGTCAACAACTACGGTAGGGGAAAACGCAGACTTGTATCCAAACCCACACTTTGTATATCTACATTTGTAGAAGTTATGTTGATTTTGTGGGTTATTGAATTTGGGTTTTTTGTATTTGCAGAAATTTGATGGTGGTGGTGGTGGGGGGTTGTGGTTAGGGGTGTTCGCGGTGCAGTGCAGTGCGATTTTGGGTCATTTTTAGCTCTGCACTTTGCGGTGTGATTTAGTCACAATCACAACCGCATCGCACCTCACTTTTGCGGTCATATGTGCAGTGCGGTTTGGTGTGGTTTAGAGTTTAGCCAAAATCATAACCGTACCGCATTTCATTTTTTAGGTCACATGTGCGGTGCACGGTATAAGATACAGTTTGAATGGTTTGAAACCGGTATATTTTTCGAATTTTGGACTTTTCCTGCCTGGTCCAAGATTGATTTTTCCCTTTGTTTTGGGCCAAGTTTTAAATTATTGAACTAATTTTTCTTTATTTTGGGTTGGTTTTCCTAATCAACACTTGCTAAGGTTATTAAACTTTTTATTTTTGGACAACTAGGGTTATTAAACTATTAATAATTTATTTAATATTAAAAAATAAATATATTAATATATAGCAAGGGTGCGATGCAGTGTGATTTGTGTGGTTTTATTATTATAAAACCGCAAACTGCACTGCACCATGCGGTACAGTGCATTGTAACTTGCAAGTAGTTTAGGTGTGGTTTTTGCGGTTTGTGTAGTTTATGCGGTTTGGTGAACACCCCTAGTTATGGCTAACAAGTTACATGTAGGGTTGGTGGTGTGCATTTTTATTTTTTAATAATAAAAGGTATGTATTATTTTAATGGGAAATATTTAAAATAAGAGATGAGATGTAAGGAATAATGTTAAATACTATATTAAAATAAATAAAGTAATCTTTTGTTGTACTAAAAATATGATTTAAAAAAAAAAAAAAATCTGATACAGCGGCGCTAATACTCTTAAGACTTAAAAATTAAAAATGAAAAGTTTAGGTGATTTGTTAAAGTAGAAGATGAGATATAAGATATATCATTAAATATTATTCTAAAATAGATATATATATATATATATATAAATATAAACATATTTTAGTGCATTAAAAAGTTAATTTATTTATTTTAAAATTGTTGTATCACTCACTTTCCGTGACAGTCTAGACTATTCTGATATGACTTGTCAGTTCTGCAGGACCTAGGGTTGTGGTCCTTGACTTGACTAATGACAGTGACTGCAATCCCTTTAATATAGACCAGCTTTCTTGACTATTGGAGGGACGCGTACTGCAATTTAATCCTTTGAACTTGAAACGAAGTTTCGCAGGGCCTTTAGAAAAGGATGTATTAATTTATATTTAAAGAGTTAAAAGTACAATAGAAATGACTCCAATAAAGATAAAGATAAAGACTTTTAGCTTCTTCAATTGCCTGGAAAAGCAGTGGGAACAAATAAAAGGGGACGAGGTTTCTATTTTCTAACCCATAGCACACGGTTGGGGTCAAATTTACTAAAAGTCATTGCTGGATTAGCTCCCTCCTGTCGATGTCGATCTAGGTCCTGATCGTGCTACGTGCCTACGTCTATGATCTTAGCAACTCTACGACTATGAGAGCTGGATTATTGGTCTAAATTCGATCATCACAAAACCCAAAGTAGAGTTGTCCTTTCTCGTGTTGTTGTTTTTTTTCCTCTCCTCACTCCTCAGTTGTCACCTCCAATTAAAGTCATACGAATAAGAGTATTCATATTGATGCGACAACTTTTTTTTTTTTAACAACTTTTCGGTTGCTATTTTACCACTTTACGGTTTATTTAGATTATTATTGATTTTTTTTTTTTGGTTAAAAGTACACTAAATTATATTTATATTTTGAAAAATTTTAAAATGGTGAGAAAAAGTTAAAAAAAAAAAAGAGTAAAATTTTAAAAAATTGTACATAAAAATTAAAAGATAAAAGTTAATACTTAAAATTGATGTTAAACTCATCCTAAGACATCCAAAACCTACAAAATCTAGATTTGTATATTTCAAAAAATTTGTAATCTTGTTGATAGGTTGTAAAGAAAAAAAAGTCTTATGGAAAGAGTAACTTTTATTTTTATTAGGTATATATTATTTTATTGAATTGTATATAAAAAGTAATTCTTAATTATTTTCGTAGCATGAAAAATATTGCGACCTCCTCTCACATTTATAGTTCATTTATTAAATTAATGATGAGGTTCGCCATATATGTTAGAAGATGGAACACCATTTTCCATACTTCAGGAATACCTAAAAAATTTTCCTTCTCTTTGTGGTGTAGGATTGTGGATAGAAAATATATTGTTTTAATATGATGAAATGTGGAATAAAAAAAGAGAGATGTATGGTATGTTGTAAAAGTGATAATGTAAAATAAATAAAATGATTTTTGGTGATTAAAAAATCCTTCTAGTTTTTGTTGTTGCAGCAAAAACGGATGAAAATGCTCTAACGTGCTCATTTGGTATTATTGCAAGGAATAAAGTTTAAAAAAAAATTATTTATAGATAATATAGTATTTCAAATATATGACATCTTCTACTAAGACACTAATTAATTTTTAGTATAGGTTATAAGAGAAGACTGTTTTTACGATCTTGTCAATTTGATATCAGGTTATTTGACTTTTTGCAAAAAGTAAGTGAAAGTATAATGATACTTTAAAATTTAAAAATTTGTACATAAACAAAACAAGTTGAAAACTAAACAAAAAAAATTAGTGGCAAATATTTTTAAAAAATTGAAATTTATAAAGCATATATAATAAATTGTAGAGTTTTTTTATTTTTTTTCCTTAAAAGACTATAAGAGAGTTTTATAGGCTTAAAATTCTTTTTTTTTTCTTAATACCAAACTTTTTTTTTTTTTTTTTAATGCTAAAGTTTAGAGCTATTGTATGCTTTAGTGAGGTCAAGAAAGAGAGTATTTGGATAGAGGGAGGGGAGAGGGGGTATCTTACCCCTTATTTGGATGTTTTGGATAAAAAAGTGTGTGTTTTAGTGAAACTTATCTGAATGTTTTTAAAAAAGGGGCAGGATGATATTAATGCTCCATTGGTTTTGTTGGAACTGAAAATATTTTCAGTAAAGACATTTACAAGTGTTTGGTGTGACCTACAATGAAAAGGGGAAAAATATCATATCAAAACCTACCCGCCACCACAAGATTAGCACAATCCACCTTACCGCCCACCAAATTGGAGCAACTCGGTCCAACCAACCATCAAATTGACACTTGTTGACCTCGCCACCACTAGATCAGTCTAAAAACCAACTAGACCCATGGCCCTAACCACAGGATTGGTGCAACCTTAAGGGATCCACGACCCTAGCCACTAGATCATTGCCCTCAGCCACCAAATTAATGCTTCCCAACTACCATTAGCACCCCTCAACCGCTATTAGAGCCTCCCAATTGTGAATCAAAGCTTCGCCAACACAATTCACCAAAACCCAACCACCATTGAATCCTCCAACCACTATGAACTAGATTGTGGTGACCGTTGTGATTCAAGGCTATGTAGACCACCTTTGTGAGCAAATGAGGAAAAGGGTGGAGGGTGTACGAGGAGTTTTAAGGGTGGGGGGTTGTGCGAGCTCAATAGTCTGTAAACTATTTTGCCCAAGTTTTTATGTGTAAAACATTTTACAAAATTTTGTAAAGGGTTTTACGGTCAACTGAAATGTTTTTAGGTTTAACCAACATTTTACAACAAACAAACACCGCTATGTTTGTTTTGAAATAAAATATTTTCTAGAAAATGTTTTCTCATATTTAGGTGTTTGTTTATAAATTTGTAAAATATTTTTCCGTTGGCCGTAAAATCCTTTATAAGAAGTTGTAAAACATTTACCTTTAAAAATTTGATAAAACATTTTACAAAAATACACAATTGCTTTCCCTCACCCTCTCTGTTGGCTAGATCACCAGTTTGGTGGGTTGAGCATCTAGTGTTGGCAGTCTAATGTTCGAAGCCATTGCTCCGACGATTGGTGCCAGAGGTTTAGTCATCAAAGCCATCGTTTCGATGACCTGTGTTTGTGGTTTGATGGCTAGAGCTGCTACTTTGGAACTGGTTCCTACGATTTGTTGGCCAAAGTTGTTGTTTTGATAACCGATGTCGAGCTCTAGTCATCGTAGACGTTGTTCAGACGACTGGTGTTGGAGGTTTGATGACCAGAACTGTCGTTCTGACCACCGATGCTGGTGGTCTAGTTATCGGAGACATTACTCTGGCGATGGTTGCCAGAGTCATCGTTTCAACTATAGGTTTTGGTGATCTGATCACCAGACCTCTGGCTCCGCTAGTTGAGTTACCGATTTTGGTGGTTTGTTTGAAAAATTTTACTTGTCATACCAAATACCTAAAAATATTTTATATATAAAATCTTTTTCCTAAACATTTTACAATGAAACATGTGTTTTATCAATTTTATATCCTTTAGGAGAGAGAGAGAGAGAGAGAGAGAGAGAGAGAGAGGGGGGGGGGGGGGGGGTCATGTTCTAGTGTAGTACTATTATTTCCATCATTATTGTGGGAAATATGAACTTTTGTTTTTATTAGAGCATCTAAGATAGTACAAGTATAAGTGTTTTTTTAAAGTAAAAGTAAAAGTTAACGGGGCTAAGAGACTTTTTTTTTTTTTTTTTTTTTTAATGGGAAGGGGCTAAGAGACTTTACCATAATTGAAACCTACCAAGGAAAAGGAGCTTTAATACCATATTGAAGCATTCAAGCTAATACGTAGAGAGCCAACAAATATATATATATATATATATATATATATATATATATATCTAACAAAGTAAATTCTTAAATTATTTTTTATTTTTTGTGGTGGGGTCAGGGGTGTTAAGAATGGATGTATCAAGTTGCCGTATTCGCCTCTATACTTTTTGGAAGAGTATTGGACTAAAGCAGTAGAAAGAGTTGAAAAGGCCAATAAATAAACTTCCAACAATTAATTTTTATATAGCTTAGGCCTTATAAATTTGATCAAAAATAAAATGGAAGACAAAATAACAGTTCCACATATTCATGTCAATTGCGTTTAGGAAGATTAATAAAAATGGACAAAGTATATTAAGATTCTTTCTAATTTTTTTGGTTCAAATTAAATATTACAGATTTAAAAGTGTATTAAGTATTGCGTTTATTTTAAATTTTAAACGATGTAACACAATATGCATTGCCAAATCCAAAAAAATCAAATCTCTTCCATGGATAGAATCTGGTTCTTAAAATATCCTCGTATGTAAGTCTAATCAATACTCTTCCAATGAAGAAAAAAAAAAAATTGTTGGGTGAATATGATTTTATTCATGTTAATGCATTTAGGGTAGAAAAGGAATTTAAAAGTGCAGTAAGATGCCAGATAATGAAACTAGGATACAAATAAGGAGTGTATCGAATTTGATTGTGTTCTCTTACATTAATGCATAAAATAATGTGGAGGATATTACATACATACCTGGGAAAATGATTGAGACCGGAGAAGAAATACCCACGAAGGATCATCAGCTCTGAACTTATCCGATTGAACGAAGAAATCGAATCTGCCGGCCCCCTGGAATAAAGAAAAGATCTACTTGGAAAATCTAAGTGTGAAAACCATATATGTTGAAAGACTAGGAACAGCAACTTCGTAGTACCGATCTTATAGAAAGCTTAGTGAAGCAGATTCTGCATAAAAGGGCTTCAACTGCTACTAACAGTCTGTCGTCATTCAGAAAAAAGAAAAGAAAAAACAAACAGAAACAGCATCATGTCATCAACCACGCAGCTCTCATGAGTCATCACTGCCATTTTTTTTTATGAGTATCATCACTGCCATATTTTTTTATGAGTATCATCACTGCCATTCATATATTAATTTATATTGCTGTACATTATTTTGTTTGTGGTCTGGTGACGAGTTGACCCAATGAAATTTCCTGGAAAGAGAGACCGGTTCATACTATGGCATAAGCTTATTTTTAAATTTATTAGGTTAAATAAAAATGTTCTTTTACTCAAGTGTCTATTTGGAAACAATTTATTTAATTGAAATTAAAAACTTTCTGTTGAAAGTGATGTAGATAAAACTAAAAGATATTTGAAATAATATAATGAGACCTATAAATAGTTCCAAAAAATATAATGAGATCCATAAATACTAATAAAAATAAGTTGAATAATAAAAAATTTTGGTTTTTTAAGCCAATATTAAATGCATACTTAATTATTTTTTATTAAAAAAAAAAAAAGAAGCTAACTAGATTCTTGTGACTATGGCTTAAATGAACTAATCCGTTTATAAACAACTCAGGCTTAACTCAATAAAAAGCTCATTAATGTTTGTTTGTATATAAACAAGCCAAACTTTAACTTTAGTTTTAGACTTGTTTAATAAACAAGTTAAGCCTAAGCAAAAATAAAAAACTTGTTCATGAACAAAATTGAACATTAGGACATGATACAAAACAAGCTAAGTCTGACTCATTTAGGAGCTTGATAATAAGTTTGATAGATGAATTCATATATTTTTTAAACTTTAATTAAATAGAATTTGGGACTCACTCGACCAAATCAAATAGGCTTAATAATAAGTTTGATATAAGCTTGATAATGTACTTGTTTTAAATCTCAAACTCAAAAACCTAATATTGAGCTCAAGTTTGAGCTTGATATTGAGCTCAACCTTGGCTTAATTGATGAATCAAACCGAGTTGAGTGGAGTGGAACTCAAGCTTTTAAACTTTTTGACAAGCTCAAGCTTTAATATTATTTCATGGGAATATACATGAATTTCCATATCTATAAATACAGAAACATATAGAAAAATTAATCACATACGAGACAATCACATGACACAAGAAATTACGTGCTTCGACAATTTTCCGCATTCACTAAGTTGCAGTGATTTCATTATTTTCAAGGAACATATACAAGATGGGGCGGTACAATTTTTCTCTATAAAGAAACACACAAAAACCTCATCTAAAACAATGATATTTATATCCCACACAGTGGATACTATTGACCTAAGCCTTTTACCCATGGACTAAGTTTCAAAAAATCTCTCATTAAAACCGCAACACTTTTATATCGAGTCGAGTCATAATCCGGATAAAATACAACTAGACTCTAAATAGCTCAACAAATCTCCCACTTGGAGACTAGTTCAATCACCAACACTAGCCACATACCTCTAAACACAAGCTCTCATCACTGCAACTCATCATCATATCCTTAAGCTAGATGACCAACTCAAGCAATCACATCTTCAACTTCTCAATGGTGACACCCTTAATGAACATATCTGCCAGATTCTTAGATTCATAAATCTTTTCAGGTTTTAACAGATCATTTTGAAGAAGATAATGGATAAAATTGTATCTCATCTATATATGCTTCAACTTTGAATGAAAAGTCGAATTTTTACTAAGAAAAGTAGTAGTCTGGCTGTCAATATGTAGAATATCCTTCTCCAGCTTCTTACCAAATTCATCCAAGAAACTTTGTAGCCAAATCATGTCCTTCACAGCTTCAGTAGATATAATATTCTTAGCTTTTATAGTAGACAGATCAAAAATCTTCTATTGATTTGAAGCCCAAGATACAATTGTTCTACCTAGAGTAAATACAAACCCAATAGTACTTTTCTTGTTGTCAACATCATCGGCCAAATCAGCATCTACATAACCCTACAGTTTCAAAACTGCATTTGTAAAGCAAAGACACATTATCTAATGAACCTCTTAGAAACCTCAGAATCCACTTGACTGCTTTCCAATGCTACTTTTCCTGGCCTACTTATGTATCTTCTCAAACTCCCATTGCATGTGCAATATTTGGTCTTGTACACACCATAGCATACATAAGACCACCAACAGTTGAGGCATGGGATACCTTGCTCATATGGTCCATTTCTTGCTTCGTCTTAAGTGATTGATCTTTACTTAGTCTAAAATGACTACCAAATGGTATGCTTATTGGTCTACCTTCATTCATGTTAAACTTGCTAAGAACCTTCTTTACATACTCTGTTTGTAAAAACTTCAGTGTACCATTGACCTTGTCCCTAGTGATTCTCAAACCAATGATTTGTTTTAAAGCTCTCAAATCCTTTATTGCAAATTATTTTGACAACTGCTTCTTCAAATTTTTATTCTCCTCAATGCTGGACCCTGCAATGAGCATATCATCCACATACAATATTAAAATGATATAAGAGTTGTCGAAATTTTTAACATGAAAGCAATGATTAGTTTCATATATCTTAAATCTACTTCTACACATAAAACTATCAAATTCCTTGTAACATTGTTTGTGAGTTCTTTTTAGTCATACAAGATTTTCTCAATTTGCAAACTAGACCCTCTTGTTCCTGAACAACGAACCCACGTGGCTAACACATGTAGTCTCAATTTGCAAATCAGACCTTCCCACCTCTTCAAAAATTTCCAATGGTTACCAACCGTTTTTTTTTTTCTTCTTCTTCTTCTTATTTCTCTTCATCTTCCTCATCTCTTCACATTCTCATTAATTCTCCAACTTCCGTCTTTTCTCTCTACAAATACTCTTTACCTCTCTTTCATTTCCTCACAATCTGATCTTTTACTCTCAAATTCTCTCATCCAAAACTCTCTCTCTCTCAAACTCTCTCACCCATTGGAATGGGGCTGTGAGGCTGAATGAGTCCCCTTCATTGACCCACAAGCCACATGATCATCTTTCAACGAGTGCATGGATTGGATTGGTAAGTTTTTCAAAGTTTTCTCATTTTCGAGTTTTGTTTTTATCTTCCATTTTGATAAGTTTTTGGACATGTAAATGCTCGAGTTTTGCTGTGGGATAAGTTTAGATGAAAACCTAACACTTTTGGAGTGGTAGGAACATGTTTAGGATGAGTTTTGATCGAAATGTTGTTGAAAATGTCGAAGAACATTTCTCTTTCTATGTTCATTCGTACGTGGGTATCGGCTAGCGTACAAAACTTGTATTCATGTGTACGCATACTTGACTCAGGCGTACGTAGAGTCCCTTCATGTGTACGAATTCACGTTCTTTAGTTTATACAGACACATGATTCAACTTTCACACATGTGGCATCTCGCAGACACGAGCCCGCATGTGCACGTTGGCACTCAAAAACCCTATTTTGACTATTTTAACTCCTTTTTCACTTATTTTATCATCCAACTGCAATTTTAATGCTCTATTTTCATCTTTTTGCAAATCTTGTCCACCTTCTCAGGTAAGGGCAGCACCAACTGTGTTGTTGCATGGTATAGGATCTTGACCAAGGAAACAAGGAGCAACATACGCATTGCAGGCTTTAAGCCTATCATCTGTTTGTTGTCGGAGACCTTTGCTAGTGCCATTTTGGTGTAGTCCTTGGTTGAGAGGTGGTGGGATACTATTCACAATTTCCATATTATTGATCGGGAGATGACGGTGACTCCTCATGACTTTCATTGGATGACTAGCCTTAGGTGTGATGGGACGCTCATTAACTTGGGGGTGCGTCGAGCATATAGCTGGGCATAAAGTTGCTTGGAAGGAGGTACTTAATGGATATGATCCGTTATTACGACATTGAGACGGATTACAGGCCTCTCTCGCAAGTGACTCTTGATGACTATGCCTAGATGGTTAGGGCCTTCTCACTATATATTCTGAGGGCATATCTCCTCGCTAATTGAGGTAGATAGTGTCCCTAAGGTGGTTGTCCCTTGTCTTTGATTTCGAGAAGGCTCGGGAGGCCAACTAAAGACAAGCATGTCTTACTTACCTGTACTCTTCTTTAGACACACTTTGCAGAGGGACTCTACGCTAGTTGGTGGGGCCTTGGAAACTCCTTGAGGTTAGTTCTCTCATCCGTTCTAGCATCTTACAAAGTATGTTGTGGAGGCATAGCTCAACTATTGGGCTCACTATCTAACTGGGCTTACAATCTATTTATGGTAATGGGTATATGGATATCCTACATCTGCAGACCTACGAGCTAGGGTTGACTAGGATTGGCAAGGTAAAGGCAAGAGCATGGCACTGAAGGCCGAGAGCAGTAAGACAGATGAGTCTTCAAATGATGAGGATTCTAAGATGAAGCCCTACATCACCAGGCAGTTCAAGAACTTTATGAAGAATGCCAATGGAAAGGGCTTTGACAAGGACCGTAGGCAATCCAATTCTTCTCAGTTCAAGATCCAAGACAAAGAGAAGAAGGATGCAAAGGATGTCGCTCAGTACACTGTTCTCGCAGGACCTAAGTGCTTTAGGTGTCAAGGCTTTAGTCATATGAAACAAGAGTGCCCTACATATCTCAAGAGCATTGGGAAGAGCAAGGCATTTGCTGCTACCTTGAACGACACCGAGCCTAAGGATGATTCCGACAATGAGGATGACGGAATCCTGAATGCCTTCACTGCCATTGTCATTCCTACTGATGGGATTGTTGAAGATGTGGATGAAGAAGAGGAATTGGTGGGGTCTAAGTTTGAGAAGATGGATGATCAAGATGATATCTATACAGTCTATAAGAAATTATACAAGAATTCTGAGAAACATGAGAAACTTTATAGGCTGACCACCAAGAAGGTCAGTGATGTGGAACTTGATTGTAAAAAGCTTTTCACAAAATTTGATGAGGCTAATTAGATTATTGGAGCACTGAAATTTGAGAACAATTTCTTGGCTGAGAAGACTAAGAAGCTTGAAGTGGAGCTGTTTCAAGTCAAAGCTCAATTGGAAAGGACTTCAAGTGCAAAGCTTGATAAGATGCTCAGTCTTCAAAAATGTGCTTCTGATCGAACAGGTTTAGGATATGGTTTCTCTTCCTCTAATATTGCTTCAACTAGTAATACTGTTTTTGTTTCTCTCGCCAATAATGTTGAAATTGAAAACAATGATGTTAAAACTGATTTAGCTAGTGAGAACATAGACAAGGGTAAATCTATCTTAGGGGCACCACCTAAGCAAGATAAGAAGGAAGCTAAGAACCCTAGGGCTAAGAAGGATAACTCTCAAAAGTCTTAAAAGAAGAAGCAACATCTCTGTCATCATTGTGGAGTTGCCAGTCATACTCGACCAAATTCTTATAAGTGGCTAGCCACTCAACAGAGCAACGGCATGATAGCATCTGGAAACTAGAATTAGCTTCAATTCTCTCCTGCTCCTCTTGGAGATCTTCTTAAAGCCCTTATGTTTCTTTTGAACTTGAATGGTTTAAATTCTTCCCCCTCATCGCCAGTTCAAGGGTTTAATTAAAGGAAAGGTTCTCCCAAGCTGTGGAAGAAAAAGGACTCTAAGTGATTCTATCACTTTTCTCTTTCTCTCTTCTTGTTTTTGTGTGTGCATTACTTGTGTGTTTTGCTTTCAAGTTTTGAGTTCGTCTAGTTTTTATACTTTGCATTGTTTAACATGTTTTTGTTTGTTTTCAGTTTTGTTTATTTTGTTTTTAATATAAAAATAAAAAAATTGAAAAATCAGAAAAATACAAAAACAGTGTGTGTTTTGTGTACATTGATACTTGTGTACCTTGGATGGCCATTGAAACTAAGTTTTCTAAATTTTGTATCTCTTGTAACTTAGATGAGCATTTCTATGCATAACTAAGCAAGTGAGCTTTGTGGCTCGTGTTTGTAATGAGTATGATTAAGTAATTTTTTGTACTTGACACTCGTATCACTCTTTTTGACGGGAAGGACTAAAAAATTCTAAGAGAAATGTATAAAATAACCATCTCACCACTGTTGCCTGCCAATCATAATATGACACCTGTATGCTTCGGCATAGCAAATGTGCAGTGTCAATGACATTTGTGTGCTTCGGCATAGCAAAATTGGAATGTCAAATGTTTACCATCATTGGGTATTTCTTTTCTCTTTCTTATATGCCCATGCATGATTTGCTTAAATAACAATATGCAAAGAAAATGAAAAGCAAAAAGATAAAAAATGCTTAAATATGATTGCAAGTGTGTATTCTAGGAGATGTGGGAATTATAGGATGTACCTCGAAGGTGATATCCCCGTCAAACAGTTATGATTGGGTGTGAGTTAAAGTGATTTTCTCATATCTCAAATTGTCATAACAAGTATACACTTATGCAATCTTGTGATATTTTTCACACATAACACGCAATATTCTTTGCTACTTTTGATATATATGTAGGTATAATGTGATTTGGCCATCACAAGGTTTTATATGTGTTAATGTATGCTCACTAAACTGTCTTAACTTGTTTTTGAAATATAAAATTGGTTAGACTTGTTTAGTGTGTGTGTGCGTTTTTTGGATCATTATGCTTAAAATTTTTGTTGAGGAGATGATTTTGAGAGCTTAAAATGTTGATTGGATCTTTGGTTGAGTTGCGTGCTTGATTGCATTCATATCTGTGTTTTTCCTTTCTTGAAAAACGGTTTTTAAGCAATCTCGACACCTCCTTGATACCTCCTCGACACTTGACTATCTGTCGAGCTCTTAAGGTCTTTTCTTATTGTAATCTTGACAGATCCTCGACAGCTGGTGGATCGATCGAGAAAGTTCCTGGACTCTCGATAGCTTCTCGACAGCTGGTGGATCGATCGAGCTTCTCTTCTTATGTCTTTGCTTTGTTTCTCGACATCGTCTCGACAGTTGTATCTATCGACGTTGTTTTTCTCGACACCTTCCTCAATAGATGGCTCGACACCTCTATCTGTCGAGAATTACTGAGGATCTATATATTCGTTCTTCGCGATCTGGTTCTCATTTCTTCGATCTCTCTCGATCTGTCTACACCTGTTCATCTCCCAAACACTATCTCTTTCACTTCTAACCTCTTCCTCAAGCATTTTTTTTGAGATTAATCAAGCTTTTCTTCACTTGGTAAGCTTCAATTCTCTCATTTTCATGCATTTCATTCTTTGAAACCTAAGCTTTTGGGATTTTTACAAAATTTGGGGTTTTTCAAAATCAAAGAGGTTTTTGTGTAATTTTTGGGATGGGTTTTGAAGATTCAATCTTAAAAACTTCATGCATTGCATTCCATGAGCATTATAACTGCATTATCATGCATTTAAATGTGTGCAAATTGATTATGTGCTGGTAGGATTGGATTGGGCTGAGCCCATGATGCAAATTCTTTTGCATATCACATGTTCATGCATTCCTCATACATATGTACTCTCTCTTCAATATACTTGTTATATTTGAATTGCTTTGGGACTTTTTTAATTGTCTCTCTTTCTCTCCCTCTCTTTCTGTTTACGTTAGTCATGTTTATGGCACTTAAGCGTAAGTCAGCTCTGTCCCAGAACCCTTTGCGTTCTAGGGCATCGTTTTCTTCTGATCCTACTCCTTCTCATATTCGGTTCCGTGATGAGGATGCCCAAAAGGACTTCTATGAGAACTTTTCTCGACGAGGTGTTCATTCAGAATGCTGAGTCATTTTAGCGAACTTCGCCAACACTGACCTTCCTATTGTCATTCACAGTTGAGGATGAGAGTCACTGTGTGATGTCCCTGTCACTTGTCCATCCGTGCTGATCTAGGAGTTTTACTCCAACATGCATGGATTTGATTTTTCAATACCTCTCTTTTCTACTCGCGTTCAAGGTATGCGCATTGTAGTCACACCGCAGCTTGTTACGGATGTGCTTCATGTTCCAAGAGTAGAGCATCCTAACTACCTCGGTTATGAGTGTCTGAGGATTGTGTCCAAAGACAAGATGATTTTCGCTTTCTGTGAGCATCCCGCAGATTGGGGTGATCGTCAGTTTACACCATGTAAGGCCTTCGCTAAAGGTTCTAGATTCATGAACATGATGATGACTTTTGTTTTGCACCCACTCTCTCACTATAACTCTATCACAGAGCCTCGTGCTCGATTTTTGCTTTCTTTGTTAGAGCACCTCACTATAGATTTTCCTTCAGATTTTATTCTTTCTATCTTAGATGTATATAGGGATACGGCTACCCGTGATAAGCTCATTTTCCCTTCGATTATCACGCGGATTCTATGCCATTTTTCTATTCCCTTTCCCTTTTCCAACCACTTTTCTATCATGTGTGCCATAGACTACGCTGCCCCTAAACGTAGCGAGGCGCAGTTTAGGTCTCGGCAGTTGGATTCAGCAGCTCCTCCATTCGATTCTGTTCTGTCTTATTCTACTTCATCCACATCCGCTCTATCCTCTTCTTCAGGCAATGTGACTCTAGGAGACATCATGGCGCAGCTGCAGCGCATGGATGCTCGCCTTGATACACTCTCTACAGAGTTGTATCAAGTGAACGTTTGTGTCGGTCGTATTGCATGGCGACAGGCAACCATGGGTGGTTATGCTCCTAAGGCTTCTCTTCCACCACCTCCTCCAGTGGCTTTTGATTCTAAGGATGAGGATGATGATGATGGTGATGACGATGCTGCTTCAAATGATGATGATGAAGATGCTAGTTCTACCGATGAGATGTCTACTTGACACTTTTACCCTTTGTCACTCGTGACAAAAAGGGGGAGTAGTTTTGGATATGAGAGTAGTCATTTTTAGGGGGAGAGTTAGTATAGGACATTTTTTTAGGGGGAGTGTTGATATCTGAGGGATGTAGTGAGGATTACTTGTATTTTTTTTCTTTTCTCTATTTTAGATACATTTGTTCTTGTACATGGGTCTTGTGACCATTTTTGACATACACTGTACTTATCTCTTTATATATGTTGATGCATGTTTCTTTCACCTACCCTTACATGTGTTGTTTCTTTTCTCTCTTTATGCACATGCTTCTTATTACGTGTATGTATTCTATTATTTTTGTTTCACACAAAGATGCCTTGATGAGTTTTGTTTAAAGTGTTTCAGAAATACAGGTTGTCAAAGTCTACTTGCCATAAACTCTCTTCTTGCAAAATTTTTCAAGAGTTTGTGTTAGGATAGATTTTATTGTATTCAACAAGTGAATATGAGTTGAGTGATTTATGACTTCTCTCATATGTTCATTTGTTTGTTGTGGTTTTGTCACGGATTGCCAAAAGGGGAGATTGTTAGGACATATGTGATTCACTTGTTAAGAACATATGTCACTATTTTATATAATTGGCTTATCCTTTGACAAAATGCACTTTACTTGTATTTGGGTAGATCTAGGATGTGTTTAATACTTCAAGAAACTATGTTTCAAAATCAAGTATTGAAGACATGCAAGTCTGTCCAAGATTCAAGTTGAAGAAGTGCTGTTCATTAAAGCTCGATAGTTAGTTCGACAGTTAGCTATCCATCGAGCTTAAGAAACTATTTCAGCACCGTGGCTCGACAGCTGCTCGATAGCATCTCGATAGACAAGTATCTGTCAAGTTTTATGAAAAACAAAATTCCAGTTCTGTTTTAACTCTAATCTGTGATTATGTGTTTGGACTTTCTTTTCTTCTAACTTTAGACATATAAAAGGATTATTTTAAGGGCTGTCAAAGGATACACAAGTTGCACAAGTGTTGAGCAAAATTTATTCAAGCAATTTGTAACCGGTGACAGTTTTGCCCTAATTCATCATTCTTGTGAAAAAGTTGCTGTGTATGTGCACTGTAGGATTTTGTGACCAAGCATCTTCTTGATCTTCAACGTTGGGATGAACTGAAGAACTTTGCAGCCAACAAGCTTCTCTAGTTGGTGATTGAAGTCGCGTACTGGGATCCGCGCATTGGTTAGTCATGTACTTGGGAGTCGTGCATCAAAAGGGGAAATTATGCTACCACGCGTTTGCATGTTAATTTAATTAATTAATAAACTTGGCTAATTAATCATTTAATTAATCACAAGGGGGTCAATTCGTTTTTGGCCTATCACTCATGTCTTTACTTTTTGAATTTAATAAATGATTGGAATGTTCCAAATCTCCTATGGAAACAATTTATTATCTTTTAATTTGACCAATAAGAGAATAAACCATTTTATTATCTTTGCTTATTGTCTTTAATTTTTTCTTTTCTTTCTTTTTCTTTTCTTTTTCTGCGCCATGTAATTTTTGCCCATGACGTCTTTGTGGGAATTTTCACCATGCCTATAGTCTTTTCCCCTATTTTTTGCCTAGTTCGGCCTTTCGGGTTTTCAACCTAACGGGGTTTCTTTGCCTTAATTTTTTCCTAGGCCGCCCTCTTGAGTTTTCAACCTAGCAAGATTTTTTCTTTTTCTTCTTTTCAAATGTTATACCTTGGGAGCTTATCCATGTTGATTGGGCGAAGCATCTTTTCTCCATCCAAATCCGTAGTTCTTGTAGCACCTCTTGACATGACCTTTTTGATAATAAAAGGTCCAAACCATCTTGGCTTCATCTTTCCTCTTGGATCGAAAACCTTATCTCTAAGTATCTTTAGGACCAAGTTTACTTCCTTAAGGTTTCTAGGCTCCACCTTCTTGTTAAATGCTTTAGCAATCCTCTTTTGGTAACCTTGTGCATGGTATTGTGCTCTAACTCTTTTCTCATTTATCAAAGCCAACCATTCATAACTTTCTTTCATCCAATCTTTCTTTAGGACTTTGGTTTCTACCAACACCCTTAGTGATTGTATCTCCACTTTGAAAGGAAGCACTGCTTCACTCCCATAAACCAAATAGTAGGGGGTTACCCCAGTTGATGCATGGATACCGTACCCTTATAAGGAAAATGGAAGCTTTTCGGCCCAATTTTTGTACGTTACTACCATCTTGGCTAAGATATTCTTGATGCTATTGTTGGCTGTTTCCACGGCCCCATTAGTTTGTAGTTGGTATTATGGACACTGCATTTTGTACCCCTTATGACTTGGCCCCCCATTCCCTAATGATGGTAAAATTCTAAAGCCCAAGATTTGTTTAGGGCTCGATCTGATAGAAATTGACTTGAGGAATTTTTTTTTTTTTTTAAATGGAAAATATAACTTTTTATGAGTTGAATAAAACTATTTTCAGAAAATAAAGGCCACAGAAACCCTAAGCACGCATACCCAGACACGTGTATGCGTACGTATGCCCCAAACCTGCATACGCAAACATGGACATGCGTACGCATGTTAATGTTTTAGAAACTATGAAAGACAAGTTTTTCTGCATTAAAGTTGAGGTTTAGAACGAATACCACATCGCTTGGGAGTCGTTCCAAACCCCAATTTTCTCAATATAAAAAGTCATACATGGTACATTTTCAAAACACAGAAAATCCTATGGGAAAATAGAAGATTCACTATTTCTAGTGAATCAAAGAGGGAGTTTTCCTTTAAACATCCTCAAGTCAATATTTTCTGATTAGGGCCTTTCTAGCCTTGATCTTCGAGTTTTAAGATTACTAATCACTTTTGTATTTGATTGTGAATAGATTTGATTGAGAGGAACAGTCAAAATCACTTGCCATGTTCCGATCGACACTTGCCATGTGTTGATCAGCACTCTTAGAGCGCCGGTTTGCCCTCTCAAGTGTCGAGCCTAATTCCCAATTTTGGTTCAAACTGGATTCTTTTTTAGGGATTTTATGAGTCGAGAATTGCACCTGGACGTATTTTTAGCTCATACTCTAAAATTAATCCTTTTTATTTTGATAGATAAATATTCTAAAAAGACTTAATTATCAACAATTCCCTTGTTATCTAATTATCCATTTTATTCTTACGCAACCAAGCTCATTTCTGATAAAAATAAACAACCAATCACATAATTATTCAATTAATTTTAATTGTTTAACCAATCAGAATTAAATTCAATTAATCACACGTGATCGGCTTCACCCCCATACATTGCATGCAAACCGTAAAAATTGATTTTGTGATATCTTTCAATCCGACAGTCCGATTTAGGAATCGAGCATACTATTGCGACTGTTAGAATTTTAATATCATTTTTATGATATGCAATGAATAATCTAATGCATGTAATACAACTATGATTTTTGGGTATTTGAAAGGGTCATTTTAGTCATCTTCCAAAACTAAATTATGGGTGCAAAATCGAGTGTCTACACACTGATTTTTACCGGACTAGTTGAGGGTTCGGTTCTTGATTGAACCGTTCGGTATGATTCTGTTTTTAAAACCATGGTTTCACCCATTAGTTTGTGAGAATTGCTGCCCCATTTCGACTGAAAACTTAGGGCGTAGGCATGCAAAATCTAAGATAACAAGAGCATGAAACCATCTTAAATCACTCTACTAGTTATCTCAAATTGAGTATTTTTGGTACACAGCAATACCTATGCAAGTAGGGATAAACCCACTATCAAGATGAGTAGTTCCTAAAAATACTCAATTACTCATCTTAAATCATTCCACTAGTGATCTTGACAACTTATATTAAAATCAGTTTAAATTCAAACTCATTTATAAGATTACCCATGTAGACTTCATGGGCCATGAGTTATGGTTGGGTCAAATTTGGCCAAATTACCATCATACACCAAGTTAGACTTGAGAATGAATTCTTACTAATCTGGTATGTGTATAAACTATAGAAGGGACTGCCTTTATATAGGTATACAAACGAGTTTTGTACAACTAATTATAAGAGTGTAGTACAAATGAAGTTGAATGAACTTATGATCCATCGGGTTAACATACACTAAAAATCATAATATCAAAGTACGTGATTTTGTACCTTGAATAGACAATTTAGAAAACCCATAAAAGTGTAAATGGCATCCGAGTTCTTTATCCAAACACACTGAAAATGGAGTACCGTATTATGAGCCAATGTAAATGATAGAGAGGAAATCCGAAATCATAAACATTTCAACTAGAGTATGCAACCTGGAACCCCTTTTGTTCATCAAAAAAAAACCTGGAACCCCATTTTTAGCAATTTGAAGTTGTTGTTTATTTATTTATTTTTCTAGGAGTTGCAATCTTAAGTTGTTTTACTTCCATGAGAAATCTACAAGGAAGGCAACGAGGTGTCACTGCAACGGTGGAACCAAGAAGGTTGACTTTAGTTAGAGATGACGGTAGGTCATTGAATAATAATTTTTTTTCAACAGATGGAAAGAAAATTCCAATAGTGAACTTTCGCGGTAGTGAGGTGATAGACTTCCATGTCCTTTTATTTTTTTAGAAAATTATTATGTTTGTTAGGTAAGGATGAAAAGGAAAATAATGGAAAATTGACGATAGAAAATAGTGGGATAAGTACCATTTTCTTAGTTTGGTAAAGAAGAAACTCTTATCCGAAAGAAAGAGAGTTAAGATTTTTCTTCCTGGGCTCAATTTTCCCCCCTCTCTCTAAAAGAGGAGAAAACAAGGGAGAAAATTTCCCTGACGAAAAGAAGACAAATTTACGATTTTCTCCCATGTTTTTCTAATCTATTTATAAGGTGCAATTTGTACTAATTTACTCAAGTTATTTTTTTCTTATTTAAAATAGATGGATATTTAATAAATTTAATATACGTTCACTAGTTTTATAATCATAGTAATCTTTATTAACTTATCTAATTACATTTTTTTTCTTATATAGTAAGGACATAATGATAATGGTAAGCGCAAAACTTACGTATGAATTTTTTTTTTTTTTAACAAAAGATATATATATATATATATATATATATAGATATATATAAATAAAGTTATATGATTAAATTCAAATATAGCAATGTGTTTAAATTTAATTGGAAATTAAATCTATTATATTGCACTTGAAATACTTTACCTAAGTTTTACCATAATGTGGCATTTGATACGGGGTAATGTTTTAGGATTCCCAGGAATGTTTAAAAATTCCTATGTTTGGTTGCAAATCACGCTAGGGAATCAGATACTAGGAGAATCTAGATTCCTCCTTTAAACCCCTCTCAGTAGGAATGTGAATTTCCTTTAAAATAGGTGGGCATTCAAATTCCCAAGTTTAAAGGAAATTATATTTTTTTATAAATTGACAATTTTAACCATTTTTTCTTATCATTTAAGCAATTAAGATAAAATATAAAACAAATCATCAATATCTTTTCTCTTGTCTTTATCTTTTCTTGCAAAAATAACATAAACATGATAAACAATTTTGTTGATATATTATTTAACAAAGTTCTATTTAGGCTTCATGTGTGTGGAAAAAAAAAAAAATTTGAATGGGACCCTCCATTATTGCTAGGTATTCACTTTTGTTGTAGTGTGTGTGTTGCTCAACAAATTATTTATAGTTTACATTTTGTTTTTCATTATTTATTTAGAGGAAGATTTTTTTTTTTAAAGGACTTGGTAGTTCACATTCAAATCTAAGGATAGAGTGAGAAAAATAAATAATTCATTTAAGATTCTTAGGAATAAACCAAATATTATCATCTCACATTCTTAGGAATCTTAAAAGATTCCCAATGAAACCAAACATATAGGAATAGATTCCCAATGAAACTAAACATAGGAATAGCTACATTCCTAGACTTTCAAATTGTAAGGAATTACATTTCTAGGAATTTGGATGCCAGAAGTAATGTGGATTCTCTCGTACCAAACGCCACAAATAGTAAATTTATAAGCCAATTTTGTTTCAACCTTTATTCTTCCTCCAAAGCCCTAATCAAACAAAGGAGGGTCATATTTATTTTTTCATCATTTCACTTTTCTATCATCCTACCAAATTCAAACACACACACAAAACAATTATGATTAAGATTATTTTATCTTTCTCATATTCTTATAGTGTAACCTTACCTAAGGAGTAAGAATTAGTGTTTGGTTCGATGAAAAATATTTTTCGATTGTAAAATATTTTCAGGTGAAAATATTTAATTTCTAGAAATGAAATTATTTTCAAGTATTTGGTTATATTCTTGAAAATATTCTGGAAAAATATTGTCTAGTATTTGGTTGTGGTCTTGAAAATACTATAGAAAATATATTTTCTACTATTTTCTCATCTCCCAAGCACGTACATAATTTTTTTTTATTTTTTAAGAAAAGTTTAGATAAAAAATAGTAATTAGGGACCGGTGGTTGACGGCCACTAGCCACCGACGGCAATGGTTATTGGCCACCGGAGATGGGGGACTTTAGTGGGGGTGATGGTTGGGTGGTAGATAGTGGTTGGGAGGGGGGAGAGGAGGAGTGAAGGTTCAGTTGATAAATTTTTGGTGAAACAAAAAAATGGTTTATAGAAAATGAAAAAATAAGCCAATTTTCATCATAAGTACGTTTATTTTACTATCAACTGGAAAACAATTTTCATTTGAACAACATTTTTCATGCCCTAAATACCTATAAATGTGAAAAATACCTTTCTTGAAATGAATTTCTATCAACCAAACACAACCTAAGCTTAGAAACAAACCAGCGGCCTTACTCTCCCGATGAAAAGTTACAAGTACCCAAGGGAATAATAAACAACTTAGAAACAAACCCGCGGCCTTACCTCCTGATGAAAAGTTAAAAGTACCCAAGGGAATAATAAACAAAACAACATAAAATAAGAATCACTCGAAGTCGTATGACACCGACTTCCCAAAAAAATAAAGTTTTTTTTTTTTTTTTTTTTTTACCCACTAAACATTGGGGTAGGACATATACATCCAACTTGACACCGACTTAGCAGTCTCTGAAAACCCCTAAGATGCTGACTAAAAGAGCTGCAAAATGTCAATTGGAAGGTGAAGATCAGAACAAAATTTGAAGAAAGAAAACTCAGTACTTAAGCGTTTTTGATACTTCAAACCAATGCATACTTTGAGGGATGTTATTGCATAGTCGGGGACCATGCTCCGGTTCTCTCATGGAGGGGTGAGTCCCACTCACCATGAGACCCACATATCTGTGAGAGAAAGGGAGCATAATCCCGAACTATGCAATAATTTTCTTTGTCAAAGAAAAAGTACACAGTTTTTAATTTTTTAATTCAGTTCACATTGCACCGCCGAAATTTTTTAAAGAATTTTTTTTTAAGTGGCCACTAAAAAAAATTTAATTATAAAAAATCTAATAAAGAAATAATTTGGATGTATGTCACAAAAAAAAAAAGCGCAAATACATGAAGTATTACCATTTCTTTCTATTAACAAAGAGAATGTTGATGTAGTATTGCTCTTATTTTTGTTGTGAAAAGCATTTTTATTGTTGATGTAATATTACTCTTATTTTTATGGGGCTAATTTTTATTGTTGTTATTTAATTATTATTTTTTTTTGGGGTTTTTTTAAAGAGGTTAAGGATTATATTTGGGGGCTAGAATTATTTATGAAGTAATGTTATGTTCATAACATTTTCATAACAAATTTTTTTGCGACCAATTGTTATATATTGATGGGTAAAAAAGTGATGTTAGTATTAGGCTCAAATTAAAATTAATAACAGCTTACCACAATATTATCTCTCAAGTTAGAAGCTGCAATTTGTAGTGAAATTATTGTGAAAATATTGTGGATGCAGCATTAATTTTATTTTTATTGAACCAAAATTCTTGTGATTTTCAAATCAAGGTGTTTAATATTATTATTAGGGTAGTCAAAATAGGTTACTTTATTATATAATTTTTTTAATTTCAAGTATATAAATTTATTTTGGCAAGTTAGATGGTCCCGTGACCACCCTGAACTATATGTGGAGCCGCCATACGAGTCTATGACAGCTGTTGTTTGTTCCACTTCTTACATCTTGCATGTGCTACATGGAAAAATGCTTCACCTAATTATGGAGTCACGACGTGCTTCTTGTGTAACTCCATTACATCTAGTGCCAGAGGTCTAATTCTAGCCTGCAATATTCTTGATATCACATGGGTATTGGTCGGATTGTGATAATGTGCAATACCTAAAATATTACATATGATGCAATAACAATGAACGGTTGAGATTGAAAGTTACAAAAAGTAATTTTTTAATCTTAACCATTGAATAAGAAAATATTAAAAAGAAGTAAAAAGTTAAAATTAAAAAATTAAAAAAGTAAAAAAAATTTGTGAGGGAGAACAAAACAAAGTAGGGTTTCTTTCACAATGACTAAAGTAGGATTTCTTTCATCATTGACAAAAGTTGACCTTCATTATTTCTTTTGCATGTTAAGGAGAATAAAACAACATAAAATGATGAGAGTCACAAGATAGAGTATTGGTGAGTTGAAAGACTTTGGAAAAGGAAACTGTAAGTGATGTGCGGTGAAACAATTTAGGAGGCATTTTGGTTTCTAAATATTTAGAATTTTGTATCGAGTTTTTAGTATATTTTAGTAATTTAAACATGGTCAATTTTTAACCCAAAAAAAAAACATGATCAATTATATATGATGACATATTAAGAATAAAGAGAATATGAATCCAATGGTGAAAATTTTAAAATATTAATCTAATAAAAATTTATTGAGTGAATCGTAAAGAGGTACACTAAAGTGTAACTTGATCCTAAATCATTGTAAATATTATTTAATCTAGTATAAAAGTATTTACTAATATTTAAAATTAAAATAAATAGAATTTTAGAAGTTTATTTTTTTTTTGGATTATCTAACCCATTATAGTAAGATTATTAACGGGGCAAATGGGACGAGTTTTTATTTTTCAATTATAAATAGTATTGAGTTTAGGGTGAAATTCTTAAAATTTAAAGGATTTCGTATGTAAAAACTTAAAGGATTAGGTTTTGTAGGTGGGGTTGCCTGGGAAGATAGGAATCATTTCTGTTTTTATTTTTACTATACTTACATTCAATGTACTTTGTTTTAGTCTCACTTAATTGAAAGCCTTTAGATTCTAGAGCTTCTTGCCAAATTTCTAACTTAGTATTAACTCTACTTCTAACTTCGTACATTAAAACTATATCATTTGTAAAAGGCATATATTAAGGGACTGCCTTTTAGATTGATTTACTGAGCTTGTCCATCATTAGTGCAAAGAGATATTGACATAATGTTGATCCTTGATGAAAACTCACAGTGATATGAAACTCACATGTGATTCCTCTTCTTCTCAACTTAATCAACTTAATATTACTTTAGAGAAATTTTTTCTTTTCCAAAACACACCACATAACTTCTCTAGAGGCCTTATTGTATAACTTCTCTAGCTCAATGAAACCATATGAAGAACTTTACAAGTGTTTCTATATTTTTCTATCAGACATTTAATTAGGAAAATATAGCTTCCATGGTAGATCGTCCGGGCATAAAACTAGATTCAGTTTCTGATATTGTTGTCTTTATGTCTTAACCTGTATTCAATCACTCTTTTCCAAAGTTTCATAGTGTGGCTCATAAGATCAATTCCATAGTAATTTGTATAGTTTTAAATATTCTAATCGTTAAATTAAAAAAATAAAATAGATTTTAGACTATCATTCGATTCTAGATATGTGATAGTGCACCAACCAACTTTTTTTTTCAAGAAGATAACTGGCACCCACCATTTCAATGGTGCTCCATTAGTCTAATTATTTCCACACCTATAGTTCTGACTCCCCCACCCCGAAAAAGAAAATATGGAAAAAGGGAAAAAAAAAAACAAAGAAGGTGGCAAAATGTAATGGTCTTAAATGGATCCGTGATAATAACAAATACACTACCATGTGCCCTTGGCCCCTTGTATGCGTCTCATAGTGCTTGACCGGACCGCTAAAAATGTCAAAAGAATTAGGCCCATAGAATAGAAATAAATAATAATAATTTAGGGGCCCCAAGAGATTAAAAAAAAAAAAAAAATCCCTTTACAGCCTTTTCACTTCCACTTTTTCCTTTATCAGTCGCCGCGGTAAGTCTTTGGGTTAAACGAAATTGAGAAAGTTAGTTGGTGAGTAATACTATTTACACGATACAAAATTACAATAACTTCGAAATATTCCTAAATTAACATTTCATATCATTTAAATTGAAGATTGTGGTGGTACTCACATGTGAATTGACATATTAATACATGAAATGTTGTGACTTTTTGTTTTTTGTTTTTTTCACTTTTCACATTAAACTAAGGGTGTGGTGCATTATATGTTGGAAGTATAGGTCGGAAAATTGTCCAAATTGATTAACAAAGTTGCAAAGCAATATCAATAATGTAGGGTCACAATTTAAGGCCCAAGCCCAAAATGTATGGAGTCTTGGTTCAATGAACCTAATATAATGAATTTATAGATAATGGGTCAAAGAATTAGGTCCTAGTGAGTTGGACAACGGCTCGTATTGGACTAAATGGCAATCAAACACAAATAAGAGATGTTGATGTCAGTGGATTTTCCGTCCGAGGAGACTACAATTATTGTATATTGATCACAGTTGGATATTAAGACAGTTTGGATTGCTACAGTATTTTCTCTTTCCTTTCTTCCTCCCCCCCCCCCCCTCATGGGGGTTCTTCCACATTATATAGCTCCTTTCTGGTCATCTTGACCCTACACTTGTTGATTATCTGAATCTCCACTTGAGTGCCCGTCCCATCAGACACTCCTTTCAGTCTTTTATGAGTTGTGGTAGCCAAGACAGCACTATTTAAAGGTCATCTCCACATTAATTCGACCAGGAAAGTAGTTGCAGAGCATTTAATGCAGTGGTAGCAGTTTTTCCTTAGATATTTTAAGTCTCTATCTCTCTCACATGTTCATGGGGCATGCTTTGATTACTAGAGTGTATACTCGGATTATATTTACCGTGTCCAAGGAGTAATTCCTCCTCAGATCTCCTTCCCTTCATCTCTCGCTTATCAAATTTTTACTGGGAATCATTTGATAGTTATTTCCTCCTCAGACTTGTTAGTGTCCTCGGACAAAGTCTAAGGCCTAATACATTATTTTGGGCCCTAGCCCCTATAATAGCCCTTCAAAATTCTAATTTTTCCCTCCCATCTGAGGAGAAAAAGTGGGGTTTTGATATTTAAAAGATAAGATCAACTGATTTTTGATTCGCACGTGTGGGAGTGCGGTTTTATGTGCTTCATGATTGTTTCTGACGCTTCATAGTCTACAAGGCGTTATTAATTACTCCAGGTAGCTTTGTGTCCCCCACATCCAACGGCGAAACGCAGATCCGATGGCTGACGTTTCCTCTAATATTTTGAGTGGGAGTACTCCTTTCCATTTTCTCCCTCTATATAAGGCCTTGTAGGGATCCCCTTTTCCTTTCTTTTTTACGAATCCTCAAGAACTTTAGAGAACTCCAGGGTCCAGTCTTCATAAAACGCACCAAACTCTTGAGTTTCCATTGTCATTTCTTGTAAGAAGTGTTCTTCTGAAAAAAATCTCTAAAAGTTTCAGAGATTGTCATACGAGTGATCGTAAGTTTTATTTCTTTATATTACCCTTTTTCCTCTCGGTCTTTCTCCTCAGCCTTTCAATTTACCTAGATGGGTAGATTCAAACACTTAGTAAACACACTGGCCGATATGGAGGGCTTTAGGGCTAGGTACCGTATTCCACAGGGGGTCATTTTAGAATATTGCCCCTCGAAAGGAGTATTGACTGATAGAGATATGGGTCAAGTTGTCATTCCCATGATTGCTTTCATAGAGGGAGAAATGACGCTTCCGATGGGTAGGATAACCAGAGACTACCTACTTAACCATAGACTAACCCCCAACCAGTATGCCCCCAACCTATTTAGGGTCTTGGGCTGCGTAGATGCCCTGAATTAGCAGCTGGGCTTAGGGCTCACGTGGCACGATGTGGTTCACATGTACGAATGCCACAAGCTTGTCAGTGCGGGCTACTACCTCAAATCCCGATCTGAGTTCGTTAGGCTAATATCCTGTCTGCCCAAGTCCAATAAGGGTATGAAGGATGACTTCCTGATTGCCTCAGGGAAATGGAGCGATGGTCTTCATTGTCCAACTCAGGCAAGAGATCCAGGTGTGGTATCTTTAGGACCAATCCCTTTGGAAGGGGACTTAGGCTTTTAGTTCTATTCTCTTTACTTGACGCTTCATCTTCTTTTGGTAGAAACTATTTTCTTGGCGACCTGACCATGACTTCCTTCTCGGCTGTTTTGTAGATAGGGCTAACGTTGCTTCGTGGCTCAGTCATACCAACGTCCAGGCTCTTAATTATCTTCTGAGGTCGGAAATTTTTGTGAGCGAGGACGGACAACTGCGAGCTGCTCATCTGATCTTGGATTACGAGCCTTTGTCCCATACCTTCCAGGACATAGGCCAAGCGATAAGGGCCGGGAGCTCAAGGTTGGCTTGGATTGACGTCTCTAAGCCAGGATTTTTGGCTCGAAGGGATCTTCCTCCAGTCGTCTTGCCAATTCCACAAATCCCTCCACCAACTGCACAACCACCTCCACAAAACCTTGTCGAAGCAGCAACATTTCCTAAAGAGGAGATTGCCTCATCTTGCCTTTCACTAGAGGAGAAGATAGACAAATTCTGTTTCAAAGAAATTAATCCAAAGGCTTCTCTAATTAACCTCTCGGACGCTGAGGAGGAGTCAGACAGGAGTTTCAGAGTTCGCACCCCCATTTTAGTGATCGCTTGCCTAGATAACTCCTCCAAAGAAGAGGAGGATGACATGGCCTTGAACAGAGGTAACACGAACCTAAAGGAGCTCATGGCTGCTAGGGGTAAGGGGTCAACCTCGAAGGCACCTCCTAAGCCCCAAGCTCAATCCAATCTTCCTCCTTCCCCTTCACAAGTTCCCACCGATCTCAGCCTAAAGCCTAACCTCAACCTGAAGAAGAAAAGGCTGGCCAAGTGGCTCGAGGAAGGCAAGATGGGTCCTCGGCAGGGTACCAAGCACCAAAAGGTGGTCTAGGAGCCTCGGGACAAAAGGTCCCAGTCTGTGGACAGCCGTGAGGAGCAAGACAGGGCTGAAGTGCACGTAGCACCGCGTACTTGGAGCCTTCGGCTCGAGGTGGATGGGGCATCAATTCCTTGGAACGCCTCCATCTGAGAATACCAGAGGGGCCGAGTAAGGTACATAGCTGAAGCACTGGAGCAGCCCATGCTCCTTCCTAGGGACATGGAAGCTTACAGGCGTTTCTCGCAAAATGACCTCTTCCTGTCTCTGAAGAGGGACCTTACGATGGTAAGGAAGTTTATCCCTTTACAAACATAAATGTTGAATTGTATTTCATCTTAACTCACATTGTTTTGTGACCTTTGAGCAGATTACTTAGCAAATTTTTGTGGCCGAGGAGTGGTATCGCGATGCTCGTAAGCGGGCTGATACTAAAGCCCTTTCTCACGCCGAGACTGAGAAAACACTAGGGCCTATCAAGCAGGAGAAATACGAGCTAACTAAGCGGCTGAAGGAGGCACAATCAACTCGCTTAAGCGTCGAGGTTGGCTTGAAAAGTGCGGAGACCCAGGCTGAGGATCAGCGCCAGAAATTGCACATGACTGAGATCAATCTAGCTACAGAGAAACAGACAATCTTAAATTTCAAAGCTGCGTTGTAGAAGGCCAAGGAGGAAGTCCAGCTTGCCAAGGAAGCAGCCGAGGCCGAGAAGTAAGCTGCATACCAACTTGGCGTGGAGGAGACGCAAGTAAGGCTTGCCGAGGAGCTATCAGATGTATGCAGGGACTACTGTAGTGTGACATGGGACACGGCCCTCAGCGTTGCAGGTGTCCCTGCAGACTTTGTTTGGAGGTTGCTCGGAAGCGTCTTTTATCCCTCAGAGATTCGGGAAGTCCCTGCTGATACCCCAGAATCTTCTGAGCAGCCTGCGGCTATCCCAGAGGCTATCCCCTTAATTGAAGCTACGAAGGGGTCTAGCCAAGTTGGCAACCAAGGCCAGGGAGCCGAGGGTGAGAAAGGCAAAGGCAAGGGCAAAGGGAAGAAACTTCTTGCCAAGTCAAAAGATGCCGCCCAAGAGAAACCAACAGAGGCCAAGACTCATGGAACTGATCCCCAAGCCAAGGATGTTCCCCCTTCTTAGCCAAGCCAAAACGAAGACCCTCCTGCTGAAGCTTAGCCTCTAGGTTTTCTTTTTTGTAGTACCATTTGTAGTGGGAGTGTACTTATTTTTATTTTATTTCATTTTATTTTATTTTATTTAAAGACATCATGTCCGCACGTAGTGTACTATCTTTATTACTTAAGGAAAATGCTCCTCCTTTTATCTTTTGTTCTTTTGCCTGATATGATTTGAATTTTGTTGCATAGCTCTGAGTTGATGTAACTATGCCTTTAATTAGAGCTTACAATAATGTTTTGTTTGCTACTATGACTAAGTGTCAAGAGTAAAGTTGTGAATTGAATCTTAGGTAATGAAGACTAGCATGCATAGATTTATATCATGTGGAACAAAGCAAAAGGAGGGGTAGATGGTTTGTATATTGCGCCTAATACAAGTTTAAATTTACCCTAGGTCTATTTTGGCTTTAAGTCCTGTTCAAACCTCTACACATATGTATTTTAGGATCACAAAATGCATACTTTCATCCCCATATGTGGTTTGAAAGACTTGACCCATTTTAAGATCCGTTTGTTATTTGAGAAGTCACCAGAGATGGTTAACTTCCTCTAAGCCTGTGGTCCGAGGAGCTGCGTTGGACTTAGGTTCTGTTTAGTACATAGATAGCTGCCATAAGTTATTGGTTTCCCCAAGGTTTGTGGTCTGAGGAGCCATGCAAGGCCTTGGTTCTATCTAATACTTGGATATCTGCCTTAAGTTATTAGTTTCACCAAGGTTTGTGGTCCGAGGAGCCATGCAAGGTCTTGGTTTTGTCTAATACTTGGATATCAGCCTTAAGTTATTAGTTTCCCTAAGGTTTGTGGTCCGAGGAGCCATGCAAGGCCTTGGTTCTATCTAATACTTGGATATTTGCCTTAAGTTATTAGTTTCACCAAGGTTTGTGGTTCGAGGAGCCATGCAAGACCTTAGTTCTGTCTAATACTTGGATATTTGCCTTAAGTTATTAGTTTCCCCAAGTTTTGTGGTCCAAGGAGCCGTGCAAGATCTTGGTTCTGTCTAATACTTGGATATCTGCCTTAAGTTATTAGTTTTACCAAGGTTTGTGGTCCGAGAAGCCATGCAAGACCTTGGTTTTGTCTAATACTTAGATATCTGTCTTAAGTTACTAGTTTCACCAAGGTTTGTGGTCCAAATAGTTAATTTCCTCTAAACCTGTGGTCCAAGGAACTATCCAAGACTTAGATTCTATTTAAATACTTGAAAGGGTGACAGAGTAATTAATTTCCCCTAAACTTATGGTCCGAGGAGCCATCCAGGATTTAGGTTCTGTTTAAATACTTGTAAGGGTGACAGAGTAATTAATTTCCCCTAAACCTGTGGTCCGAGGAGCCATCCAGGACTTAGGTTCTGTTTAAATACTTGTAAGGGTGACAGAGTAATTAATTTCCCCTAAACCTATGGTCCGAGGAGCCATCCAGATTTAGGTTCTATTTAAATACTTGTAAGGGTGACAGAGCAATTAATTTCCCCTAAACCTGTGGTCTGAGGAGCCATCCAGGACTTATGTTCTATTTAAATACTTGTAAGGATGAAAAAGTAGTTAATTTCCCCTATACCTGTGATTCGATGAGTCATCCAGGACTTAAGTTCTGTTTAAATACTTGTAAGGATGACAGAGTAGTTAATTTCCCTTATACCTGTGATCCGAGGAGTCATCCAGGACTTAGGTTCTGTTTAAATACTTGTAAGGATGACAAAGTAGTTAATTTCCCTTATACCTATGGTCCGAGGAGCCATCTAGGACTTAGGTTCTATTTAAATACTTGTAAGGATGACAGAGTAGTTAATTTCCCCTATACTTATGGTCCGAGGAGTCATCCAGGACTTAGGTTCTATTTAAATACTGGGCTAGATTGAGAGACAAGAAACACGGGGCCTTCATACAACAAAAGAACTTATTGAGAAAGGAAATTTTCATTAATAATAATACTTTTTCAGGTTGTTTACATTCCAAGGGCATGGTATAATATGCTCATCTAAATCTTCTAGAAAAAATATGCCCCAATACCAGCCACTGAGGTGATGCGATATGGCCCTTCCCAATTTGGTCCCAACTTCCCCCGTGTTGGGTTTTTAGCATTGCCTAGAACTTTCCTCAACACTAAGTCTCCAGGCATTAATGGCCTTAATTTTACTTTGGTATCATAGCCTGCTTAAGTTTGTGTTGGTACTACGCCAGTTGGACCATTGCTTTTTTCCTTCTTTCTTCAATAAGGTCTAAGCTTTTTTCTAGCAACCCATCATTGTTGCTCAGACAGAATGAGCTGGTTTTTAGTGTTGGAAAACCCGTTTCTAGAGGAATAACGGCCTCGGCTCCGTAAGTCATCGAGTAGGGGGTCTCTCCAGTTGACCTGCGGAGCGTGGTCCGATACGTCCACAAGACATGTGGCAATTCTTCCACCCACCTTCCCTTCGCGTCATCTAATCTCTTCTTAAGTCCATTCACTATGACTTTATTAACAGCCTCGGCTTACCCATTCTCCTAGGGGTAGGCTGGGGTAGAATATCTATTCGTAATCCCCAATTCGCAACAGTACCTTTTAAAGGCCTTACTATCAAACTGGAGACCGTTGTCCGAGATGAGGGAGTGAGGGACCCCGAACTGGGTGACAATGTTTCTCCAAAAAAACTTTTTGACGTCCACATCTCTGATATTTGCTAGAGGTTCGGCTTCGACCCATTTGGTAAAGTAGTCAGTGCCGACGAGCAGATATCTTTTGTTCCCTGCTGCCTTGGGAAATGGCCTAACGATATCCAAGCCCCATTGAGCGAACAACCAAGGGCTGGACAGTGGATTGAGGATCCCTCTTGGTTGATGTATGTTTGGAGCAAACCTTTAACACTGGTCGCACTTCTTCACATATTCGTGCACTTCTTTCTGTATGTTTAGTCACCAGTAGCCTTGGGTGATGGCTCTAGGGGATAAGGACCTACCTCCTATATGGCTTCCTCAAATTCCTTCGTGCAATTCCTCCAGGATTAGTTCTGAGGCCTCGAGGTGTACGCAGAGCAAGTATGGTCCAGAAAAGAAGCGTTTATACAGCTTCTGGTCCTCGGATAGCCAGAACCGAGAAGCTTTTCTTCGTATCTTGTCAGCTTCGTTCTTCTCTTCAGGTAAAATATCTTCTTTCAGAAATAGTACCAAAGGGTCCATCCAGCTAGGCCCCACTTTGACGTGGTGGACATGGATCACTTTTCTTTTCGTCACCGAGGGTTTGTATAAATCTTCCACAAGGATGACCCGAGGTAGACATTGAGCCGAGGAGGTGGCAAGTGTGGCCAAAGAGTCGGCATGTGTGTTTCCACTTCTAGGGATGTGTAGTAAGCTAAAAGAATCAAAATGATATCGTAGGCATTTAGCTTGGTCTAAGTATCCTTGCATTCTTTCGTCTCTTGCTTCTAACTCCCTATTTACTTGGCCCACAACAAGTCTTAAGTTCAAGAATATGTTTATAGCTTTTCCGCCCAGTTTCTGAACCATGGACATTTCTTGCAGTAGGGCTTCATATTCAGCCTCATTATTCGTGGCCGAGAAGCCCAGTCTTAGTGATTTTTTGATGGTAATCCCTTCAGGGGAAACCAGGACTAGCCCCACACCAGAGCCCCTTTGGTTTGCCGCGCCATCCACATATACCTTCCAGCAAGTGGTCCCTATTGTAGAGAGATTGGGCCAACTGATTTTTCATCCATGCCTGGCACCCATACTTCTTCTTCTAGCGAGGGTTCAGCAAATTCAGCCACCAGATCTGCAAGGACTTGACCCTTAACGGAGGTACGAGGCATGTACTTAATGTCAAAAGCCCCTAGAATCGTGCCCCACTTAGCAATTCTCCCAGTATAATCAGCACTTCGGAGTATGGACCCGAGCGGGAGTTGGGTTAGAACAATAACTATGTGCACCTGGAAGTAATGGGGAAGCTTCTGTGTTGCTTGAACCACCGCGAGGATGGCTTTTTCTAGTGGAAGGTAGCGAGTCTTAGCCTCAAGCAATGATTTACTCACGTAAAAGACTAGTCGTTGTACGCCATTGTCCGTTCGTATCAGCACTAGGCTTACTGCGTGAGGGGCCACAACAATGTATGCGAACAAGACTTCATCGGCCTCGGGACTAGACATGATTAGTGGTCGAGACAGATACTCTTTGAGTTGTTGGGAGGCCAAAGCACATTCTTTGCTCCATTCAAATCCCTTCCATTTATTCAATAAGAGGAAGAAAGGCCTACAGTTATCCGCTGACCGAGAAATAAAACGGTTTAAAGCAGCAATCATGCTGGTAAGCTTTTGGACCTCCTTGGGATTCCGAGGTTGCAGCATGCTGTGGACAGCCCTGATTTGATCGGGATTGACCTCTTCCCCTGTGGGTCACCATATAGCCCAAGAATTTTCCTGATCCTACCCCAAATGAACATTTGGACGCGTTGAGACCAGCTTGTGTCTCTTCAGAATTTCAAAGATGTCGTTGAGGTCTCTCACGTGTTCGGACACCACTTTGTTCTTTACCACCATGTCATCTATATAAACTTCAATGTTCTTACCCAACTGCGGCTCAAACATTCGGGTCATCATTTTCTGGTAGGTGGACTTTGTGTTTTTCAAACCAAAAGGCATCACCTTGTAATGGTTGTTTCCAATGGGAGTGACAAAAGCTGTCTTTTCTTGGTCGTCTATGGCCAGGGGTATCTGATGGTATCCTTGAAAGGCATCTAAGAAGCTCATTCGAGGGTGCCCAGCGGTCGTGTCTACCAACTGATCTATCCGGGGCATAGGGAATGGATCTTTTGAGCAGGCTTTATTCAGATCCATGAAGTCCACACAGACTCGCCATTTTCCGCTCTTCTTTTTCACTACTACAGTATTGGCCAACCACTCAGGGTAAGAAACTTCTTTGATAGCCCTTGCTTTCTTAAGCTCTATCACCTTTTCCCTAACAACGTTAGCATGCTCCTTTGACGGGCACTGGGGGGGTTGCTTCTTAGGGGTAATGGATGGATTAACGTTTAGGTGGTGGCAAATGAAGCTCGGATCAAACCTTAGGGCCTTATAGGCATCCCACGCAAACATGTCTACGTTTTCTCTGAGAAAATCGATCAGTTCTTATTTTTCTTGGGGAGGTAGTTCTGAGTCGATCTAAAAGAACTTTTCAAGATCAAAGCCCACAGAAACCTTTTCTAGATCCTCGCATTTTGCCTTCTCGGTTGATTCACCACCGGGCAATGCTGGGGTGGGTAATTGCTATAAGCCACTTTCAGTAGAGGCTGAGGGCTCAGCATTGTGGTAGCGTGAGATAGCGGCCACCGGCCCACCATGCACTGTCTGGCCATGGTCTGGTCCCCCGTGATCTCTTTGACCTGGCCTTCCGATGGGTACTTCACCTTTTGGTACAGGGTAGAGGAGATAGCTCCTAGGGTATGAAGCTAAGGCCTAGCTACAATGGCCGTGTAGGGTGAATAAGCGTCAACTACGATGAAATCCACCTCCACCACGTCCGAACCTGTTTGTATGGGCAGTCTGATCTGACCTCTTGGAGTAACGGTCTTCCCTTCAAAGCTTACCAGAAGGGAATCGTATGCCGTTAAGTCCTCGGGTTTTAAATTCAGCCCTTTGTATAGGTCGGGGTATATTACTTCCACGGCGTTGCCCTGATCTACTAGCACTCTCCTCACATCATATCCTCAAATCCTGAGCGTGACAACCAAAGTATCATCTTGGGGCTGGATGGTTTTGACTTTATCTTCGTCCGAGAAGCCCAGCACAGGTGATGCTATCTTCTTGGCCTTTTTGGACTCCCGATCATCATGTTCGGTTGGGAGCTGAGCTATAAACATTACTCTGGAAGGACAAGAGCCGGTCCTTCCCGGGGCGGTAAGAATGATATTTATCGTGCCTATAGGTGGTCTCAAGGGGGTGTCCCTGCGTGTCTCAGTATTCGCCTGCCATTGTCGACCACTGGAATGATGTAGGAGGCTACTTAATTTTCCCTTTCAAACCAGCTGGTCCAAGTGTTTCTTCAAATTCCTGCAGTCCTCGGTGGTATGCCTTGGTTCTTGGTGGTATTGGCAATACAGGTTTTGGTTGCGCTTCATGGGGTCTCTTGCCATCTTATTTGGCCATTTGATGAACGGCTCATTCTTGATTTTCTCTATAACCTGATGTATCAGATCTTGGAACACATTGTGAATTGCCTACACGTTGGCAAGTCCAAATTGCTCTGCATAGTCTCTCCTCGATCGGCTGTTGTGGTTAAATCGGTCCGACCTGAAGTCCCTCCTCTCCTGAGGGACGACCTTCGCTTTACCCTTATCCAACTGTTGGTCCTCTTCAACCCTTTTATACTTGTCAATTCGGTCCATGAGTTGGCATAGGCTGGGGACGGGCTTCCTTGTTAGGGATTTTCTTAAACTGTGCTCAGTTGGAAGGCCGCTCTTGAAAGTACTAATGGCAATGTCATCATAGTTGCCTTCTATTTTGTTGTACATCTCGCAATACCTATCCGAGTAGGCTTTTAAGGTCTCCCCTTCTCGCATGGACAAGGACAAAAGGGAATCCAAGGGCCAAGGAACCCTGCTGCTCATGATGAAGCAAGAGACAAAGGCCTAGGTCAGCTGCTTAAAGGAATCTATGGAGTTTGGCTTGAGGCCATCAAACCATCTCATCACCATCGGTCCCAAACTGGACGGAAACACCTTGCACATCAAAGCCTCATCTTTGGAGTGGACGGTCATCCTCTAGTTAAACTGGCTTACGTGCTCTACGGGGTCCGTTCGACCGTTGTACATAGTGAAAGTAGGTTGATGGAATCGCCATGGAAGCTCAGCCCCTTCTATCTTGCATGTGAAGGGTGATTTGGAGATTCGATCTAAGGCCTTGCTCATGGCGTCGTTCACTAGGCCTTTAAGGGGTGGACTCCTGTGACTGCGCTTATGATGGTGTTCTTCCTCATAGGAGAAGGTCACACTTGGTGGAGTTCTTGACCTTTGCCTATAATTGCTGTCTACTTCATCATTGGTGTCTGAGCTAGAAGGGGGACGCTTCTGTTGCGCACGACGCAGTTTCCTTTTCAAGTCGTTGATCTACTGCTATAGGGCTCTGTTATCGTCCTACTTTTGGGATACGTGACTTCTCACCTTAGAAGGGCTTTTGCTTGTATGGGTAGTACGTACACTTCCCCTTCGACATTTGTCCTGATCTCTTTCCCATTCAAGGTTAAGAAAGTTGTCCTGCCGTTGAAAACCTGCAGGCTCTGTTCGGTGTGGACCTGCCTAGTGTGGACTTGATCTCACCATGTTCAACCGTTGCACTCGCTACGGCATAAGTTCTTCCCACAAACGGCGCCAATTGTAGGGTCACAATTTGAGGTCCAAGCCCAAAATGTACGGAGTCTTGGTCCAATGAGCCCAATACAATGAATTTGTAGAGAAGGGGTCAAAGAACTAGGTTCTAGTGAGTTGGACAACGGCTCGTATTGGACTAAATGACAATCAAACACAAATAAAAGATGTTGATGTCAGTGGATTTTCCGTCCAAGGAGACCACAATTATTGTATATTGATCACAGTTGGATATTAAGACAGTTTGGATTACTATAGTATTTTCTCTCTCCTTTCATCCCCCCCTTTCTCATGGGGGTTCTTCCATATTATATAGCTCCTTTCTAGTTATCTTGACCTTACACTTGTTGATCATCTGAATCTCCACTTGAGTGCCCGTCCCATCAAATACCCCTTTCAGCCTTTTGTGAGTTGTGGTAGCCAATGTAGCACTGTTCAGATGTCCTCTCCACATTAATGCGACCAGGAAAGTAGATGTAGTGTATTTAATGTGGTGGTAGCAGCTTTTCCTTAGATATTTTGAGTCTCTTTCCCTCTCACATGTTCATGGGGCATACTTCGATTGCTAGAGTGTATACTCGGATTATATTTGCCGTGTCTGAGGAGTAATTCCTCCTCGAATCTCCTTCCCTTCATCTCCCGCTTATCAAATTTTTACTGGGAATCATTTGATAGTTATTTCCTCCTCGGACTTGTTAGTGTCCTCGGACAAGGTCTAAGGCCCAATACATTATTTTGGGCCTTAGCCCTTACAGATAATATATCAATAAAACAAGATATGCTCAAATTAACTTATAAGCTAAATAGAGAAGTACAAAAGCGTATAAAATGAAGGATTAAATAAAACTTATCACCGAGGTACGAAACTAAATCCGCTGTCCTTAAGAAGCAATTTTGCCCCCACTGGAATGAATCCGTCGGTGCAAATGGCTCAGGAGGTCGTTCTCCAAAATACAACGGTAACTCTGTTAATGTGCACTCACAAACACAAATAGAGTTTTGAACTCGTCACAAATGCCCAAGAGAAAAGTTTTAGCAAAAAACAAAGTAACTAGAGTATCAAAAGTAATATATGTTTTATTGTTTTTTAACTAATATCATATATGCGAAATTTTGATACTCTTAGAGCTTTAAAAAAAAGAAAGAAAAAGGAAGTAGTTAAAATGATTAGAGTGAAAAGGGAAAGGCAAAAACAAAGGAATTTCCTTTCCCGTTGATGTCACAAGTTGCTATGTATTTTTTGCAAAACATGGGAAGGTGCGGCTGACTATTTTATAAGGGAATGTGAGAAGATTGAGGGTTTGTTTGCTGCCAAAAATTCCCATGCCAGCCAAGGAAAATTCTAGAGCATGGGCTTGGGCTTTACAACAAAATATCATGGGCTTAAATTTTAAAACATACCCAACATTATATATACCATTCGATAATTGAGGTGAGAGAATTTGAATAATAATTCCTGAATGCCTTATTTGTGCTAGTTTAAATGGAGGAATTTGAATAAAAATTCCTGAATACCTTATTTGTGCATTCTGAAATCATTATTCAAATTAAATATTACAAATTTAAAACTATATAATATATCACATCATCTAGGAATAGTTATTCTTTTTAAATAAAGAATAACTATTGCTTACCAAAAGGACTATAATAACTATTCATTTATAAGGCTATTGGGAAAATTACCAATTTCTATGTTTGTTTTGACCTGAATTTTTTATTTATAAAATGAATCTTTTAAAAAGAAAAAAAAAAATTCTTTAGAAAACTATCTCATTTTTCTATATTGATAGTGGCCTTAAAAATGAGATAGAGTTTTCAACAATTTCCATATTGCCTTAGCTCTTAACTTTTTTTTTTTTTTTTTAAAGTAGCATGAGATAGAGTAGTTTTTTGGAAAAATAGTTATATTTTTAATAGGATTTTTATTGACAAAGATAGTTATCCTTTTACTTAATTTTTTTATTGTAAACAAATATTGAAAAATGAAAAAAATTATCTTTACAAAAGATTTTGAATGTAAACATATTGATTTAGTGCAACAAGAAAATTCTTTCAAGAGCTTCATTTATTCTCTCTTGTTAATAGTGAACCCTACAATTTTCTTGCCTTCCTTCGTGACATATATGAGTTCTCTTAGGCTCCGCTTGGAAGGAGAGAATGAAATGGAATGGAAAGGAAAGAAAAGAATCATTTTAGAATATTCTTCCCTTCCCTTGTTTGGGAGTTTTAATGGAGGGAATGGAAAGCCCATTCGCTTATTTAGGAGTTTAAGTAGGAGGGAATGGAATGAGTAGAGGGAACACTCATTCCTCTCTATTCCCTTAAAACCTCAAATTTTCATTCCCCTTGAAATTGGGAAGAATGGGAGGGAATGAAATTAGATTTAATGATTTTTTTACTAAAACTCCCAAAATACCCCTGTATATTTAGTTTTTTATTTTAAAATAAGGGTCTAATAGTAATATTGTCATAAAATGATTCCATTCCATTCCATTCCCTCCATGTTGCTCCCAAATAAGATTATTTACATTCCATTCATTTTCATTCATTTCCGTTCGTTTATTTTAAAACATCCAATCAAGGTTATTTAATTTCATTCCATTCCATTCCATTCCTTTCCCTTACTTAAATACATTCCATTTCTTTCCATTCTCTTATGGTCATTCCATTCTATTCCATTCCCTTCCCTTATGAACTTCCAAGCGGAGCCTTAGTGTTTTTTTCCCTGTTTCTACCACAACCAACACTGCACTAATTTTGAAGTGACCCTAGTTCTTGATTGACAAGTTACTTAAAATTGTTTTAATTCTCCTGTTTTTTTCCTAGAACCGCACTAATGAAGAGATGGCACTAGCATGCTAGATAGCATGTTCTTGTTGTTTACAATTTTAGTTTGATATTTATAAAATGAGTAACTGTATTTAATGTTAGTTTTTCTTTTTAACTATTTATATCCATTGTACTAGTGGGTAGAAAGTACAAATTAATTCATAAAATAATCAAATAAACAACGAAAATCAAATTCAAGAGGAAAAAAGAGGCAGAGGAAAGAAAAGGAGAAGGCTTTAGACTTATAAGTAATGGAAAAGTCCAAATCTACAATATTTTTTTACAATTTCTTGCTACAATTATGACATGGTAAAGTGTGATTGGTGAAGAAAAAAGAGAAAATTTAGTACTACAACTTATCTTACAACTTCTTGGCCACAATTGTGAGTGATGGAAAAAAAAAGATGGGTCCATAAGTAAGTGATAGACAACTACTTACAATATGCCACATTAAAGTTGTGGCAAAAAGTTGTAAAATAGTATGTGGTCCTAGAACTACTCGAAAAAAAAATAGTGGGTCCATGTGAAAGTAACGGTTAACTATTGACAATCTATCATTTATAATTGTAGCAGAAAAAGTTGTAAAATAATTTATGATCCTAAAATTACTCATAAGTAATCTGGATAAATAGTTTAGAGAGTTTACCGGTTTTTCCATTTATAGATAATAGAATGCTAATATAATATTTTTAAAATGGTACTTTAGAAGACTAAAATATGATGCCATTCCATCTCTCCACGATTCCATTTCTTTGTTAGGACCAAAGTGATGAATTGGAATAGGTACCTAATTCCAATTTACTATTACATTACTTATTCCTATTACACTGTAATTATCATTACAGTGTACCAAACGTGTTCTTACTAACATTCTAAATAGAGTAATATTATAAACACAAATTATTATATAAAATTTTTACAAACTGTGGACATGATAGATTCTTACTAATTCTCATATGGTGGGCCCACCATTAATATTATATTTTTACTTACCAATAACCACTCATCACATCAATAATTTGTAAAATGGGTTTTAGCATTTTCCTTTTAAATAACATAATACATGATTAGGTCCAAGATAAATGAACTTAATGCATGACAAACATAATAACTCTTATTTGAGTGTGCCAAGGCAATGGAGTAGTTAGGATTTGACTTTAGCGGGGACAATTTATAACAAACATACTTGTCTTCATAAAGTTGTAGTCATATATAGACACATATTATGCACTCGCATAATACTCAAGACCAATCTAAATAATAAAATGGCCTTAATATAAATACAAATTGAGTGTTTTTTATATAGAAAAAGTAGTATTTCAATGTTATAAAACCTATAAAATATGACATCCGTTATATTTTATTTATTTATTAAGGTTTTTATATAAATAAATCACGTTGCAATTTATTTTTTTAATCATCAAATTTCATTTATTATTATTATTTGATTAGTTTTAGTAATTAGATAAACTTTAAGTACAACTTATGTTAATTTTTAAAACTTAAAAAATCATTTAAGTTTTCACAATTTTAAGCCGTAACTATTTGTAAATCTAAAACTTTAGAGTTCAACAAAATCTAGATCAAATTATGAAATATAAAATTTTATTGCTTATAAATTCATTTTATGAATGCCAATAAATTATTTTATAAAGAGTTTGAGCTCTTAACCCTTTTAAAGGTAACTTTTTTTTTTAATTTGTATTTATTTTATCTTCAAATTATAAACTTTTGCTTCGTTATTTTTTTTAACCCTCCTTTTTCTTTGGTAACTTTTTGACATTAAGAAACACCGGTAATATAGGAAATTTTTTTCTTCATACGTTTCAGTTAAGTTTGACATTTAAAAAAGGTTTAAAGAAAACATAAATTAAAAAATGAAATAGAGAAAAGAAAACAAACAAATGTCCAAGTAGGTATTTTTCTCATCGACACCTTTGTCAATGGCCAATTCATAATTATGTGAATTGGACAGTCGGTTGATGGAAATGTTTGTTGCTTTTTCGGTGCTATCTATCTTCTTGACAAAAATAAGAAAAGAATGGCATCGTGGGGTGGGCTGGTGGGGGAAAAGGAGTACAAATATTTGAATTTCGCATTGTAGAAATATGACAAAGACTTTGATGTGATTAAGTACTTGCTTGGAAATTTTGTTGGCTATGGCCCTAGTTTATTTATGTGATTTTGGTCTAATTGCTCCACATAGCGAGCATGCATGTTGAGCCACTAAAATTATGCTGGCTAGATAATTTAAGGGGAATCTGAGCAAATGCCATTTTCGCGCAAATTATATAGCCTTCTACCCCCTTTTCCAAACTAATTAGAGAAATGCCCATCTTTTGTAACTTGATTTTTTCAAAATCGAGTTTCAATGTAAAACTCGATTTGTAGAAAATCGAGTATGGGCCGATCAAACTTAAAAAAAATAAAATTCCCCGGTACTAGTTCCATAAAAAACGCCACTATAGGCCTCCATAAAATGCCGCTATAGGTAAAACTTAAAAAAAAAAAAAAATGCATGGAACTCGAGTTCATGGAGCTCAAGTTCCATTAAAAACGCCACTATAGGGTTCCCTAATGGAGCGATCAGACTTAAGACTTAAGAAAAAAGCTTGCATGTTAAAACGCTATTATAGGACTTAAAAACACCATTATAGGACTCCTTATGGAGCGATCAGACTTAAGAAAAAAACTTGCATATTTTAAAACACTACTATAGGGTTTTAAAACGTCGCTATAAGGCTTTAAAAAATTGCATGGAACTCAAGTTCGTGGAGCTCGAGTTCTAGCATTTTTTATTTTATAATTTTCAATTTGTTATAACTTGATTGTCCAAAAATCGAGTTTTAAGTTGAAACTCAATTTTTAGAAAATTAAGTTACAAAAGAGGAACATTTCCTTAATTAGTTTGGGAAAGAGGGTAGAAGATTGTATAATTTGTGCGAAAAGGGCATTTGCACATTTTGCCCGATAATTTAAACAATGTAGTTTATTTGTTTATGTGATTGAATTGAACTCCATTTGATTGATAAAGTCCTTTGAGTACAAAAGCTTTCAAAGATTCAACCTCACGGTTACATAAGCACAATTATAGAAGAAATATATAATTTTTATATATGTTCTCTTTTAATTTGGCTGAAAGATTTGTTTCTCTCTACGCTTCTCTTTTGCCTGGTACGAAATCACAGTCTCTTGCCTTTTGTTATCATCTAATTATATTTAAGGAATCAAGGTATTGTAGAAAGCTCCATTTTATTTAAAACAATATCTTAAGCCCCCAATGGAGGAAATAAAGCAAATCAAAGCAACCTTTTCAGCCAATTACCATGAATGCATACTTAACATCTAGCCGCATGCGTAACACCAAGTAAAGTAAACCCTAGCTTAAAGGGACAATTGGAGAAGAAATTTGTTAAAGTAAAGTAAACCAAAAATCTCTTTATTCTTTCTAAAATCCCTACCGACTAGGAAAGAGATCTGTTAATTGATTTTGCAATCTAAGATTCTAAGTCCTCTCTCCAAAAGTGGTTGACTTATGTTTTCCATGCTATGGATGGAAGACATGCTAATGAAACAATGAGTTGTTCAACGTTTAGGGACCCACGAAAAATGATCTTACAACTTACTATTCATAAAGCAATTCACTTTGAGGAGATCGAATCGATCAAATTGATCTAGATTCTAGTCAATCTCAACCCTGGGAGATTATCTCTTTGCTTATAAGCGAGGCATTCAACCCTGGAAAAATTTCCTTTAATTATGCGAATTTGTGGGTCTCTCTTGTCTGAATCATAATATTGTTGTGCATACCAAACATCTCGGAATCAGTGTAGTAGTTAGTACAATGATTGGTTTAAAAAAAAAAAAAAAAAAAAAAAAAAACCCTGAACATTTACATTTTCTTCCTTGAACATGCCTCTTAGAGTTTCATGACTTGGACATGGTGTTGTGCTAAAGTGATTTTGTTGTTGAGTTTGGGTTCGTTTGCAAGAAAAGTTGACCTGATCAACATGCTGAAATGAAAATTGTAAGACCATATTTATTTAGGTTTTTTATTCATGAGAGTTTAAATTGACGTTAGTATATATGCATGCAATTTTTTGTAGTTTTTTTTTTTTTTTTTTTTGTTAGGTAATTGTTTATGCGGGTGCGGGGGCTCGAACCCCCGAGCTAACGGTTTGATGGTAAACCGGGTACCACTTGGGCTACAAGGTCCGGTGGTGCAATTTTTTGTAGTTCATGAATAGTTAATTCTATGATGTTTCATATGTGTCTTTGTATGCTTCGTAATAGCCAATAGCCTTCATAAGTGCCACGTTTATGTGGGTTTAGAGCATCTCATCCAGAATTTTTTTTGCCCTAGAATTAGGGTTCTTGTAATTAGTTCTAGATTTTCTATGTGTATAAAAGTTTTGAATCTTGTTTCTTTCTGGCCGGAACAGTTGGAATTTTCTGTCCCGGTGCTTTGTAACGTCCCAAATGTTGACCTGTACCGAACTGTCATTCCAGACGAAATAGACATTCCAGACTGAAACTGTGGCCACTATAGCAGTGGATCCATGGGAATATGAAAATGATGAAGAAGAAGTGAGAAAAATGATTCACATGCAGATGAGGTGAAGAAAAAAAAAACGATGAAGAAGATATGAAGAAGTTGAAACACAAGAAGTTCAAAGCACTGGCAGCATGGTGGAAAAAGAAGAAGAAAAACAAGACGAGATAAGGCCCTGTTTGGTTAAGAGAAAAAGTGGTATTTTCAGTATCCACTTTCAGTTTTTTTGTGGGATTCACCACCAAAAAATGATTTGATTGTGTTTTTATACTCAATATTCATTTTCAGTTTTCAAAAAAGGTGAATTTGAATACCGAAAATGAATACAACTTTTAAGTATTTTCGTTTTCTATGGATATGAATACATCGACATATTTGTAAATATTGTGGAAACAAAAGATTTAACTTTTTTTGAGTGATGTGATGTTTGTGAGTGAGAAAAGTTACTTTTTAAAAAAAGAAGTGTTATGTCAACAATATTTTTACAATATTTTCACAATAAATCATAGATGGTTAGTTGTTATTGGTTTAAATTTGAACCTAACACTAAGATTATCTTTTTACCCCAATAATAATAACCAATAACAATTTGTCACTTACGATTTATTGTAAAATGTTGTGAAAATGTTATGAATGTATCATTTTTATTTTTATTAAATAAAAAATGACCAAAATTATATATTCACACAAACTTACCAAACACTACTAATTGTAAAAATAAGTGATTTTTTTTATTTATTTAAATTCAGGATTTGAATATGAAATAAAGAAATGAAAAGTAAAAACATCACTTTTTTGAAACCAAACTAGGCCTAAATGATCCGCATCCACATGAGTCTTGGTGACTGGTGAGTAGGAAAGAGAGTAAAGTAGAAGATTTGATCATGTGATATGACTTATGAGAAAGGAAAATAAAAAAAGATGTAGAATATTTTATGGTATCAGAACAAATCATAAATAAAGAGATAGTAGGTAGGTGAGATCAGAAATCACGCGGTGGGGCGTGGGAATCAAAGGTGATCAGTTGAAAGGAAGTTTCTTGGAAGTTTCCTAGTTTGCAGATACCACGTTACACGAACCATTTTGTGTGTGTTTATTTATAGAAAAAGTGAAAAACCATAATTGAGTTTGGTGCAAAGGAAGTTTCCTAGTTGCTCAATTATTCTCGTAGATTTAAAAAAAAAAAAATTGATCAATAAATTTACTAATTTATTAGTTTTTTTATTTATTTTTTTTAATTTTTAACTTAGTATATAGAAAAACTCATTAATTTGTGTGTGTGTGATGGTAATTCTAAAAGTACTGCATGGCCCCCTCAAATTTTAAAAATATTCTTCCATATTATAGATGTACAAGTATTAAAAACTTTAAATATTTAGCTACAAAAATAGAAGTTAGTTCTCCTAAATGTTTGAATTAGTTCAATGATGCTCTTAAAAACTAATAGAATTTATCAATTAGTCTAGTAGTTATAAAAACAATGTAATTTTTATTTTCTCAAATTCATTTTTTGTACATGTCTAATATCAAATTAGATAGTTTTTGCATACTTATTGAAGTTTAAAAGATGATAAAATCCCCTAAAATTATCTTGCGAATATACAGATGTGAAAGTTGTTAATTTTATATACAATATATTTATAAATTATGATCTACTCTAATATTAAAATATTAATATTTATATATGTGTATGTGCATTTACGCATAGATGCAATGGTTTACGTTGACTCATGATATTAGTACCGAAATTTGGCCTTTCCAAACAAAAAAAATCATAACTTTGCACCTGCATATAATATTGAAATATTCTATTCCAATAATTAATTCAAAACTTTCATGTATGTCCACGTTACTGATTTATTTCATTGTCAAGTGTGCATATGTAGTTTTAGGTGCAGTTTGGATAGAGATTAATATGGTGTTTGCGTTTTGCTCCTTTTTTTTTTTTTTTTTTTCCCATGCGTTTCAAAGACAAAATTTAGCTGAAACAGCTACTGTTCATGCACTGTGCATGAACAGTAGCCGATATTTTTGACTTTTCAGCACATTAGTGGGTCCCGTGTATTGTTCACGGAACCCACAAATTTCACTTTTCAGCAACTTTTTCATTAAAAATGGATTCTACAGTACTATTCACACATTTAAAAATTATTTTGCTACAGTGTTTTCAGTTTTCAATTTCAACAAAATAAGTTCTATCTAAACGAACCCTTAATTATAAGTATGTTCACGTTAGTTTTGCACGCGTACCTAGATAATTAAGCAAACCCTTTTAGTTTTCTATTTGGACTTTTAGATTTTTTTTTTTTTTAGTGTGCATGTTTATTTTTCCCGTTGCTATGGTCCTTGATGGGATATTTGTATGCTTGTAATTTGTAACTATATTTATTTTAGTACCAATTAGTCACTAACCCGTGCAATGCATGAGAAAGTTTTATATCAAAAAATTTCAAACTTAGAATTCAATCAACATAGCTCATATTCAAACTGTTTCTTTTAATTTAATCATAATATGCAAAAGAGGTTTGTTGAAAAGTTGGTTTATTGTATGGCTTCAGGATACCTCAGTCCTCACTATCACCCATTGAACAAAAGTTTCAAAGAATTCAAGTCCTATCCAAGAAAATAGGATTTTTATGAATCCTTATATCTACATAAAATCATAATCCAATTTATCCAAACCTACTACATTTGAAATTTCAACTAAAAATTTTCTCAAATTTGAATCACATACACAAACCAAAATTCAATTTACACACAATTCAATTAAAAGAAACCAATACTGAAAAACCCATTCCAGTCTTTATTTGCCTTCACTGCTTCTTCTATAAGTGGGTTTGTAGATCTCATTGATTGTGCCATTCTTTTCATTTTTCATCATCATTCAACCTTAATCAAAACCAATCATCCAAATATCTAAATCAAAGAAAATCAACCCAATAACCCAAATATATAAATCAAAGACAAAATGCTATAATCACATGAACATATATCATACCAAGACCTCAAAATGATTTATATACAGAGATATAGCATACTATGAATATATCATATGATAACTTTTATACAATTAGAATTTGTCATAATCAATTGTAACTTATGCATGTTATTTGAAAAGCAAAAACAATTACCTGTACATGGTGAATCATATGACAAACTTTGTTGGTGGCAGAAGAAAATGGCTAATATGCATTTTTTGGTTTAAGTCTTAGACAAGTTCATTTCTTTAATTCCATGTAAATATTTTAGTTTTAATCTAGTCTTAGGCTACCAATTCTAAAGCTAATTATCAACAAAGCTCCTAATTTTATCTTTGCTTTTAACCCTAGATTCCTCTATGAGTTGGACCAACACCTTGACCAAATTTTGAAGTTTGCATCTTTGGCTAAAATTAATCTCCCATTTGATCGAGGGAGCATAAGAAAATACCAATACAAACTGTGATTGCCTCCAAGTGTAGAAAAAGATTATTGAGATACTGCCTCTTAGTAGGACCTAGTGATTTCCAACTCTCCTCATCTGGTTGCCATCAGCCAGCTCTTTACACTGTTGTCATGCAAAATGAATCTTCATTTGCTTCAATGGGCATTAAAGTAATAACTTCATCAGTCCCAATAAAACCCCCTCGATTTGCTACCATGAAAAGTGAGAATTTCCTTCTAAATGTGCTTTCAAACTTAAATCCCATTTACACTAATTTTTCCGGTTCAAAAATACTTGCCATGCTTGGGTTTAAGTAACATCCACCATGCTTGGTTTGTCAATTGTCAATAGCATTTTTGGTTTGTCACATGCGTGGTGTTTCAATGTGTTAGTGATTCCTTTGACAACTAAAACCAAGAGACACAAACCATGAAGTTGACTTAAACTAATGTAAGAGTATAACTATCAAATTATCAAAAAAGAAAAATGCAAAAGTGACTGAGACATTTTGTCAAACACATGGTGTACATATTCTAAATTGGAATCAAAGGAAATTTTAATAACATGAATCCACCCAAAAAATACAGAAAAATGCAAAAGTAAGTGAGACATTTTGTCAAACACACAGTGTACATATTCTAAATGGGAATGAGAGGACAATTTAACAACATGAATCCACCCAATAAAACACAGAACTATCAGAGGAAGTTTCAACTTTCAATTCTATGTAAATATTCTCTTAAGAATAATCTAATCTCACATCAATGTTATAAAAAATTAAGCCACATACACATTGTTCTATGTAAATAGTCTCCTCCATGTGCTTTTTTTGAAGAAGTGTTAGAAGTGCACGACAATATCACAGAGAACCAAGAAAAATTCTCCTCATACGTTGCGTCAGAGATGTGAAAAAATTCTCTTTATTTTTATACCCAAAAAGCAAAATAGAGATGGTTAAACCCAAACCTAACATTTGCAAATCAAATGGCAGAGAACCAAAGTCTGATAAGTCTGATTTATGGATTCAACAACACATCAAACCATAACAAAACCAATTACAACAAAACTTAAATCTCACCATAAAACCATAATAGAACCAACCAAAAAAAACTAAAAACTAAACATGCATAACAGAATGAACAAAACATATTCATTATAGAGCAAACAAAAAATCAAAATTAAATTGCTGAAAAACCATAACAAAATAAAAGGGCCTAAAACAAAATTGGAACAGAAAATTAGTAATTCCGTAAGCAATCTTTTTTGTAATTTTTGTAATCTATAAAATAGCTTGACTTGACTTTGAAAAGAGAGAAACAAAATCATATGAAACCAACATGTTCTCCAAAACCAAATAGGATGACAAAAACGTACCAAGCTTTAAAGGCCAAGACATGAGCTAGTAGAGGCGAATAGAGAGATCAAGACTGAGAGAAGAGGTAAAGGGTTTGAGCCAAAGAGAAAGGGATGAGGTGAAGTGTGAAGAGAGAAGAGTAAACTTGTGTCTAGGGTGTTCAGTTTTGGCTGAATTTGTGTTTGTGTCTATCGGGTTTTGTTTATTTTTAAAGATAAGTATTGGTTTTTTATTTAAGATAGGTATCGGGTTTTTGGAGAGAAAAATAGTATTTTTAATTTTATTTTTTAAATATTGTGCTAATGTGGAAAATTGTGGGAGTTTCAAAGGTTTTAGTTATATATATATATATATATATATATATATATATATAGATTAGCATAATCCTCCTTTGAACATGGCTCATGAACACTACTACAAGTAGTTGCCTGAAACTTCCCTTTTTGTGCCCTAAACTTTAAACCTAGATTATTATTTATTGAAATAAAAATTCTAATGTTTAAAAGCTTAAAAGTTTCACTAAAGGAAAAAGTATCTCATATCACTTGAATAAAACTAAAACTATATTACAAATACCACATAAATGCTCAATGTAAATTCATTTTTTATATAAATTTTATAAATCTTTCACATACTTAATAACATTTGACTTATTCAATCCAATTTTATATGATAGAAATCCATGTATAAATAAAATTTATGATTTAAAACATAGAAAAAAAATATTGTATTACGAATTTTTCTAAAATTTGAGTTTAGTTATCTCTTAAAAAATAAAAAAATAAAAATTTTGCTCACTTTTTTAAGCAAAAGCATAAATAACTATATACAAGTGTATGTGTGTGTATATTCATTTTGTGATGTGGGTTCATACAATATCACTTTAGTCATAACAATGGACCCTTTAAAGGAAGATTTTTATCTCTGTCCCTAAGTGTATTTTAAGCTGGCCATATGTAAGATGAGCTCACACTAGACTTCTTCTATTCCCTCATGAGATTTTGAATGCTCGCAGCTATTAGTGAGGACTAAGCCCGTTCAAGTACACGAGCAACCTTGATTGATCTTCTTGGCTTGTGTGTTGAATGCAAATTAAACAAACCTTGACCTGGTGAATTACAATGAACTAAGATCATTCTTGTCAAATATGCAATACTTTCACCTTGCATTTTGGAAAACGATCATAAGCTTGAGGTGTCTATCATAGGCTAAGAATCACAATAAGTCCAATTTAAGGATTACATGTGTTTAGATGTGTGTCGAGTCTGTCGACTGTTCTATGTCTAGTTATTCAAGTTGGTTTCGTTGGTTTGTGTTGAAGATCATCATACTTCAAGATATATTATGTGATTTAGTCTAAATCATTTAGAGACCAAAAACCATACATTAGGATTTTTTCTTTTTTTCGCAACATCTTTTATGATGCCCCTAAAATTTTTTAATTTTAAAACTCTAGAATTAATAGTGTATATTGTATACTAAACTAAATATCTAATGTCTCTTAATATAAATAATCTCTCAAACAGTCGATGAAACGAAATTAAATGTCCAGTAAATGAAACATTAATCTCCAAGCTATTGGCCAAAAAAAGGCTTCAATAGTAGGCTACCTGGCTGCTCACGCTTTAGAAAGTCTCTTAGGAACTATGCTTGAAGAAGCCCATCTAAGAAGGGAAATAAAGATATAATGGGCTAAAACCAGCAAGTAGTAAATCACACAATATCACAGGAAAGGCCATAATCAAGTTTAAGAATGGAATACTCAAAGCAAAGTGAACAATTTCAAGAGGTGCAAATAAATAGATTGGCTTTTCCACATATTTGAGGATACCATCCAGTCAATAGTCTCATTGGATAAGAGTAAAGGAAGATACAGTAATACAAATCCAAGAAACAACATAAATGGAATGTTAACAAAGATGATGCCTTATTTAATATAAAAAAAGAAAAAGAAAAAGAGAAGATGATGCTCTCCTTGACGGATTCGAGTCCTATTTTTTCAAGTTGTTTGTTTGTTTAGACCCCTTAAATTAGATTTTTAACCTAATATATTAGTCAAGTGATTACTTAAGTTAATTATTTAGGTCTAGGTTAAACAATAATAAATCATATCATGCACAGTAGCAGAAATGTAAATAACACCACGATATGATAACTTAGGAAAACCAAGAAAACGGACCATTTCAAGGTAAAAACTTGGAAAGGATTTAACTTAGTTATCTTCAAAGTAAAGCAAATCCACTATAAGAGAATCAAAGTTTTTACATTCAGATTTAACCCTAAATCTATTACTACCTCAAGCAGTAACTTACTAACACGATCACGTGTAAACTCTGAATCCACAGACTCCTTCTCTTCTTGGATTTGTAGCACACAAGCACCCATGCTTGTGACTTTGAGATCCCACTCAGAGGTTTTAGATCAATTTCAGCTGTTGATCTTTGTAGCAGCAACTAGGTTCTACCACTGCTTGATTGTAGATCTTGCTTCAATAGATGCTTGTGTAGTTAGAAAGTACAAAACCTCTCAGATCTCACAAGAGTAACACACAAGTCTTTTAAAAGTCTGCAGAACGTAGCTAAGGTTTCCCTTTTATATGTGAACAAGTTAGATTGAAACCATAAAAGTTTTCGCGGGCTTGGGTCTGGTTTAAAATTTTTGCAGAATCTGATTTCTACGATTCTCGATCGATCGAGCCTAATTCTCGATCAATCGAGCTTAGCAGATTTTGACTCTTCTTTTTTGTAGTTAGCTCGAATTTGAAGCTTGAAACTTACACCTTTGAGCAAGGCCTAACACATAAACTAGACATGTTTTGTTCTCGGTTTGTCAACACACACAAATATAATTCTAAACATTTAATCTTAAATCTTTAAAACATAACACAAGTCAAACAGTTTAAGTTAAATTGCACTTTGTGCGACTTACTTTTGATTTGATTTTTCAACTCCAAAGTGATGGTGTTACTTCATAGACGGATTGATATTTTGGTTGAACAAATATATCTTTTGGATAGAGCATATCACTTCTAGAAAGGATATGTCTATTAATGATACGTCTAAGTGTCTATAAATAATGATAGGCCAAGAATGTATTGACCCCTTTAGTAACTAAATCAATTAATTTAGCCAAGTGAAATTAATTATATTCAATTACATGCAATAAGCGTGGTAGCACAAACAAATCACCAACTAAGTTAAATGCAGTGGAAAATAAATTTGACACAGGTGATTTATTTATGAATGGGAAAAACCACCGAGGTAAAACCCCATCGGTTGAATTTAAGGTTTTCACTCCTGAGAATCCACTATTATCAAAACAAGCAATTACAAGTAAAAGGAATCCCAGTACCTGATACCAACCTACAGTTGAATCCTTACCCCAATACCTAATCGGACTTATAATGTAGTGACAATCTTTCATTTCAATGCACGGCTCCCAGTACATGACTGACCAATTGATGCACGAATCCAAGTATGTAACTAACACACCAACTTGAGGAAGATGTTGGTTGCAAAGTTCTTCAGTTCATCCAACGATGAAGATTAAGAAGTTCCTTGATTACAAAATCCTTAGCGCAAAGACGCAATAGCTTCTACAAGGAATATGATAAACTTGGGCAAATTCTGTCTCTGGTCACAATTTTCATGCACAATCAATTTGCATTGAGTTGCATCACTTTGCATCACCTTTGACGGCCCTTAAAATAATTATTATATATGTCTAGGATTGTGAGAAAAGAAACTCTACACAAATACACATGGATATGCGTGAAATAAGATTTGGAAATCTGAATTTCGTAATTCTTGACAGATACAGCTTTTGTCGAGCTATTGTCGAGCATCAGCATTAAACCTCAATGGATATGGGTCTGTTGAGCTATCTGTCGAGCTTTAATGAATAGCACTTCTTCACTTGTTTTTTGGACAAATTTGCATGGCTTCAATATTAACCTTGAACTCTTGTTCCTTGAAATAATAAACTCATCCTAGATCTACCAAATTATAAGAAAAGTGCATTTTGTCAAAGGATTAACCAATTTACATAACATATGTCTCTAACAATATCTATATATGTCCTAACAATCTCCTCCTTTGGCAATCCGTGACAAAACCACAATAAACAAATATGAGAGAAGTCTTAAATCACTAAACTCATAATCACTTGTTAAATATAATAAAATCTAATCCTATCACAAACTCTTGAAAAACTTTGCAAAGAAAAGAGTTCATGGCATGATAGATTTTGACAACCTGTCTTTCTGAAACACTTTAAAAAAAACTCATCAAGGCATCTTAGTGTGAAACAGAAATAAAGGATTTCATACATAAATAAACACGTGTATAAAGAGAGAAAAGAAACAACACATGGAGAGATAGGTGAATAACAACGTATATCATCATATATATAAATGAGAAATAAATACAATGTATGTTATAAATAAATGGTCACAAGACTGGTGTACAAAAGGATAATGTAACTAAAAGATAAGGAAAAGAAAAGTACATAAAATCCTCACTAGATCCCTAAAAAATATAGACACTCCCCCTAACAAAAATGTCCTATGCTAATTCTCCTCCTAAATACATGACTACTCTCATCATCCCAAAACCACTCTCCCTTTTTGTCATGAATGACAATGGGTAAGTCACTGAGATGTCGTCTCATCATCACTGGAAGAGCTGGCATCTTCATCCACATCATCAATATTACCATTAGCAACATCCTCATCCTCAGAAACCTCTAGAGAAGGAGATGGAGAAGCAATGAAGCCACCAAGGCGAGCCTGTCATCATGCAATACAATCAACATGGGTGTTCACCTGATACAACTTAGTAGTGAGAGTATCAAGGCGACCATTCATGTGCTGAAGCTGCGCCATAACTGCCTCAATAGCCACACCACTCATCGAAGAAGAAGAAGCAGAGGTGGAAGGAATGGTAGGGGCTGGAGGATTCGTTGTCTCGGTTTGCGGCCGCTTCCGTTGAAGCTGGGCCTCGCCCCGCCAAACAAACATTGTGCTGATGGCATCCATGACAGTATAGAGAGGAGAATCAGGAATAGGGATAGAAAAATGGCGAAGGATCCGTGTGATAGTCGAAGGAAAATGAGCTTATCACGGGACGCCGTATCCCTATAGACATCTATGATAGAGATAATGAAATGAGAGGGAAAGTCTATGGAAAGATCCTTTAGGAGGGACAACAAAAATCAAGCACGAGGCTCAGTGATAGAGTTATAGTGAGATAGTGGAGTAAGAACAAATGTCATCACTATATTAAGGAATCTCGGACCTTTTGAAAAGCCCGAGCATGGGATGTTTTAACGCTCACCTCATATGGAGGGTGTCTCATAAAAGTGAGACAGAAGCTCGTCTTTGGACACAATGCTCAGACGCTGACATGCAAGGTAGTTAGGATGTGCTACCCGTGGGACGTGTAGTATCTCAAATACAAGATTTGAAGTGACTACGATATGTGTACCTCAGAGTATCGTAATAAACTGAGGTACAAAGGTATTGATTCCGTGCATATTGGAGTAAAACTCCTGTATGAACACGATGGGACACCTCAAGGGTATCTTATAAAGAGATTCCCATCCTTGAGTGTGAATGACATCAAGTAGAGCTGTGCCGGCAAAATCCGATAGAATCACATGGCACTCCGGATGAAGGCCACGTTTAGAAAAGTTCTTAGAGAAGTCTTGATGGGCCTTCTCATCATGAAACTGAACATGAAGAGGGGGAAATCAGTAGAAGAAGATGAACTTGAACAAAAAGGGTTCTGAGTTAGAGTAAATTTGTGCTTAGGTGCCATGCACAGTTTATCTGTGAGAGAGAGAGAGAGAGAGAGAACACACCATCACAACCCCAAAAAAATATATATATAGAAAAGAAAGGATACATATGCATGAAATATGCATGAACATGTGACGTGCTAAAAATAATAGCATCATGGGTTCAACCCAATCCAAACCTAGTAGCACACAATTTTCAACAATCAAACACACATCTAAATGCATGAAACATTGTGAACATGCTAATGGAATGTAATGCATGATCATATAGCATTAAATAAACAACACCAACCCAAAACTTTCAACAAAAATTTTAAAAATTTTCAAAAACCCCAAAAGTTTCAAAGAAAACCCACAAACCTAGGTCTAATGCGTGAAATGCATGAGAAAAGAGGGATTTAGGACACTTACCAGAGAAGAAATGCAGGATCTAGGCTGCAATGCAATTGGGTAAGGTGATTGGAGGAGGGTAAGGTGATTGGAGAGAGGGAAAGGTGTTTGGAGGAAGAGAGAAAGCTTTTCTATCGAGAGAGAAGTGAAAAAGTGAATTTGATTTCGCACTGAACATATATATAGAAATTGTAGCTCGATGGATCGAGGTGCTGTCAAGAATCTATTGACGACAAGAGTTCCATGATGGATCGAGAATCTATCGGCCAGACAGAAAGTTTCTTGATGGATCGAGAAGCTATTGAGAAGCTATCAAGACAAAGTCCAGAAAGCTCAATGGATCGAATATACGATAAGATCCGTCGAGAAAAGATGTCAAAGGGGCTCGATAGATAGGAATCTGTCGAGGATTTATCGAGAAGCTGTCAAGATTGATAAAAAAGAGTTTTTCAAAGAGAGGAAAAACACAAAGAGATAAATGCAAACAAGCAAGCTACTCAAACATAGATCCAATTAACATGTTAAACTCTCAAAAATATCTCTCAACAAAAACAATGCAAAGCATTCATAGATCCAAAACACACACACACACACACACTAAACAATTTAGTGCGCATACAATAACACATGTATCCCTTGCGATGGCTAAATCATATTGTACCTGCACATGTATCAAAAGTAGCAAAGAATTTGCGTGTTGTGTGTGAAAACATAGCAAGAATACATAGGAGTATCATATTATGACAATTTGAGATATGAGAAAATCAATTTAACTCACACACAATCATAATTGCTTGATGGGGACTATCACCTTCGAGGTACATCCTATAACTCTCACATCTCTTAGAAACACGTTTGCAACCATATTTAAAAGCATTTTGATTTTCTTTGCTTTTATATTTTTTGCTAATTTTTTTTTTCTTTTTGAGCATATCATGCATGGGCATATAAGAGAGATAGAAGAAATACTCAATTATGTTAAGTCACAAACATCACAATTTTGCTATGCCGAAGCACACCGATGTTATACGTGATTGGCGGGCTTTAGTGGTGAGATAGTTATTTATGTCTTCCTCTTAGAATTTTTTAGTCATTCCCATCATAAAGAGTGATATGAGTGTTAAGTACAAGAGATTACTTAATCTTACTCATCACAAACACGAGTCATAAAGCCCACTTGCTTAATTGTACATTGAGGTGCTCATTTAAGTTACAAAAGATACAAAGTTTAGAAAACTTTGTTTCAATGGCCATCCAAGGTACACAAGAACCAATGTACACAAAACACACACTGTTTTTTTATTTTTTTTATTTTTCAATTTTATTTTTATTTTTTGAAAAAAAAATAAAGCAAAAATTGAAAACAAACAAACAAACAAAAACATGTTAAATAAAGCAAAGTACAAAACTAGATGCAAATGCATGAGGAAAGAGGAGAAGGAGAAGGAGAAGGAGAAAAGATCACTCCATGGAGATTACACCAATGTTTTGGAGTAGGAATTCAAACTGTTTGCTATCAAGAGGCTTAGTCAACAAATCAACCTTCTGATCATCTGTGTGAATTAACTCAAGAGTGAGTGTGCCATCTTCGACAAGCTCCCAAATGAAGTGGTGTCGAATCTCTATATGTTTTGTTTGAAAATGTTGAATAGGATTCTTAGTGATGTTAATAGCATTGGTATTGTCGCAATAGATGGTAAGATGTTCTTGACGAATACGATAATTAAAGAGAAGTTTTTGCATCCACAGAAGTTGGGTACAACAACTACCAGCAGCGATGTATTCAACTTCAATAGTGGATAATGAGATGAAATTTTGCTTCTTACTCATCTAGGAGACAAGATTATTACCCCCCGAAATACTTTTTCTATCATCAGCATTACCAGTTTAGTTTGCATCAAAATACCCAACTAAGACATCATTGGTGTCCTTGCTATACCACACACCAAAATCGGCAGTGGATTTGACATACTTTATGATTCTTTTCAAAGAAATCATATGAGACTCTTTGGGATTAGCCTGATATCTAGCATACACTCCTACATTATAACTAATGTTAGGACTACTAGCAATAAGGTAAAGAAGACTACCTATCATGCTTCTATATAGAGAAGAATTGACATTTTTTTCCTAACAAATCAATAGTGAGTTTAACATTTGGGCTCATGGGGGTTTTAACAGAACTAGCAGATTCTAATCCAAACTTTTTCACAAGATTTTTAGTATATGTAGATTGAGATATGAATATACCTAACTCTTGCTAACGGATCTGCAATCCAAGGAAGTGATTCAACTCTCCAATCATGCTCATCTCGAACTCGGCTTACATATTTGGAAAAATTATGAGCAAGTTCATCCTTTGTAGACCTAAAGATGATATCATCAACATAGACTTGAGCAACTATCAACTCGCCATTTTCCTTTTTGATAAAAAGAGTTTGATCAACTTGTCCTCTTGTGAAACCATGTGAGACCAAATATTGTGTAAGCTGGTCATACCAAGGTCTAGGTGCTTGCTTTAGTCCATAGAATGCCTTCATGAGATACAACCCATGATCCGGAAAGTGTGGATCAATGAATCTTTTAGGCTGAGCCACATAGACATCTTCTTTATGGAACTCGTTCAAGAATGCAGTCTTCACATCCATTTGGTTAAGCTTGAACTTCAAGTGACAAGCTAGGGCCAAGAGAGCCCTAATGGATTCTATACGAGCTACAGGAGCAAATGTCTCATCAAAATCTACTCCTTCCACTTGAGAGTATCCTTGAGCCACAAGACGAGCCTTGTTGTGGATCACATTTCCCTCCTCATCAGTTTTATTGCGAAATATTCACTTTGTGACAATGATGTGCTCTCCTTCCGGTCTAGGTACTAGGTTCCAAACATCATTCCTTTGAAACTAAAGCAGATCATCATGCATGGCCTCAACCCAGCTTTCATCCTGGAGAGCATCCTCAACCTTGGTGGGTTCAACCTGCGACAAATAACAAGAATAAGACACAAAGTTAGCAACACAGATATTAACTATACATTTTTTTAGTGTAAGTTCATTCATATTTCCCACAATAACTTTAGGAGGGTGAATTAACTTGATCCTTGAGGAAGGTCCTTTCTCTTTATGAGATTCAGAATTAGGTGAGGTAGGAATGTTTGCTGAGACTTCTACAACACTTGGAGTACTTGGAGAAACTAGCTTTTGATCAACTATTTCTTGAACAACCTTAGGCTCTGAAGGAAGAATTTCCTTAGGTATTTCCTCACTAATTTTCTCAGAACCAGAATCTGAAGCTTCATCAATAACAACATTGACTATTTCCATCACCTTCTTGGTTCTTTTGTTGTACACTCGATAAGCTTTGCTAGTGGAGCAGTATCCCAAAAATATTTTTTCATCATTTCGGGAATCAAATTTTCCCACATTCTCTCTATCCTTAAGGATGAAGCAATCACTTCCAAAGATTCTGAAACTTCACATTTGGCTTTCTTCCCTTCTACAATTCATAGGGAGTCTTCTTTGTACTGGGTCTGAAATACACTCTGTTAACCGTATGACATGCGGTGTTAACTACTTCTCTCCATAAATTTCTAGTCACATCTTTATTGTGCAACATGGCTTTGGCCATCTCCTGAATGAATCTGTTCTTTCTTTCTACTACACCATTTTGCTAAGTAGTAATAGGAGCAGAGAATTCTTGAGATATACCTGCTCTAGTGCAAAAGGATTCCATGTATGAGTTCTCGAATTCTTTACCATGATCACTTTGAATTCGATCAATCTTCAAGTTCTTCTCATTTTTCAATCTTGTACACAAGGCTTCAATGTGCTTAGGAGCATTTGACTTGGATCTTAGAAGAATGACCCAAGTATACCTCGTGAAATCATCTACCACAACCATGATGTTTCTATTTCCTCCAAGAGACTCGGTTCTAGTTGGACCCATGAGATCCAGATGTAGTAGCTCCAAAGGTTTAGATGTAGTTAATGTCTAAGTGCCTGGATGTTTTGTTTTTGTCTGTTTCCTAAGCCGACACCGTCCACACACAACATTGCTAATTCTGCTGAGCTTTGGTATCCCCAAGATTGATTCATGCTTAGATACAATTGACAGATGTTTATAGCTAGCATGCCCCATCCTTTGGTGCCATAGGTCTTCATTTGGCAAACGAATGCTATTGCACACAATATTAGCATCAGGTACCAATCCATAGCAGTTATCCAAAGTGCGGACACCACTTATGAGCTTCTTCCCAGACTTACTTAACATAAGGCATTTCCCTTTTGAGAACAGCACCATAAAGTCTTGATCACATATCTGACTTATGCTCAACAAGTTCACTCTGAAACCTTCTACATATAACACATTTGAAATGTTTGGCAGTCCAGGTAGAGAGATGATTCTCTTCCTTTTAATCTGTGATTTGATCCCATCACCAAAAGTGACATTTCCACATTTCTTAGACTCGAAAACCCTAAAGAAAGCGGTCTCCAGTCATGTGTCTTGAGCATCCACTGTCAAGGTACCACAAACATGTGTCCATTACATTAAATGTAGATTTCATCATAAACCACACCTTATGCTTGCATGACGAATCAGTAGAAATGGTTTTCTCTCTCATCTGCCATTTAAGAAGGAAGCCTTTAAGTTTCACTATTCTTAGATGAACGTCTCTATACATTTTCATTCTGAGACAGTCTAGTTTCTTCTTTGTTATACTAAGACCTTTTTCAATAATCCTTAAGATAGCTTTCAAATAACTTTTAGACTTGCATTTTCTGAAACACTCAATCAAATAAAGAAGCTTTTTGGTTACAAAACCCTTAGCGCAAAGATGTAACAGCTTCTACAAGGAATATGATGAACTAAGGCAAATTCTGTCTCCGGTCACAATTTGCATGCACAATCAATTTACATCACCTTTGACGACCCTTAAAATAATCCTTCTATATGTCTAGTGTTGTGAGAAAAAAAATCTACACAAATACACATGGATATGTGTGAAATTAGATCTGGAAATATGAATTTCATAATTCTCGACAGATATAGCTTCTGTCGAGCTGCTATCGAGCATTAGCTTTAAACCTTGATGGATATGGATCTGTCAAGTTTTAATGACAGCACTTCTTCACTTGTTTCTTGGACTGATTTGCATAGCTTCAGTACTAACCTTGAACTCTTGTTCCTTGAAGTAATAAACCCATCCTAAATCTACCAAATTACAAGGAAAGTGTATTTTGTCAAAGGATTAGCCAATTTACACAACATATGTCTCTAACAATATCTACATATGTCCTCACAAATAAGAAGACTCTCATTTGATTTGGGACACTTGATTTTCTCTGCAGACATACTACATTGCATCTATGATCACCATCCAACTGAGTTGACATCACCGTTTGGTAACAATTGTGGTATCATAGCAAGGTTGACAATTTTTAACATATTTTATTTGACAAGAATGTCTCAACCACAATCTCATGTAGCTGATGAGAAGACCATGATTTTATGGGTTTGACATTGCAATTAAGAGAGATCTTCGAATGAGATGAACACCATACTACATGTTTTTAAACGCAATGTATGGATGCATGGATGATAAAGAACTGCTCTGTTTCGGACTTATGAAGAAGAAACTATAACCTAAAACGATAAGCTTATTGCATAGGGATCATGGTGGTAACACAAAGCATATAAGGTGTTCACACTAGCTAGCATGAAGGACCGAAAGCAATATTGATGTGAACAGACGGTGACATGGACAACATGATAGATCGAAGTTTGAGAATGCTAATGACTTGATCGAAGATGAACCAAACAACAAGACCAAACTCCAATGACCCTTTGCAAATGGATCCTGATCACTGCCAGTGTAACTGAGTCATAACTTGGGTGGACAACGCGAAGCTGCTATATGGCGATGGCCCTTTGCTAAACCTGTCATTGTGAAAGCCCCAACTTAGCTCTCATCATTTTCAATAAGGGTCTCAATAATGACAAATATGTTAGGTTTCCCAGTGTGGCCCAAGTGGTCATTTATAGGGGTCAAAAACCACTTTGAACTCCATTTGCAAAGAGCTATAAGTGGTCTAGATTGAATCTAGAATTAGAGTAAGAATATGGAAAGATGTTAGGCACCCAAATCTACCTAACTTCAATTACAAAATTTGCCTTCACTCATGTTTTTAAACCATATTTAAGGAATACTTAATAATAAAAAAACCCTAACCAGTGACTAGGGACATAGCTAGCTTTCGACTAGGGGGCAATGGCCCCCCTAAAATTTTTTAAAAAAATATTATTATTATTATGTGTGTGTAATAATTTTAGCAATTTTGTTCTATAAAATTACATTTTTTTTCCTTACACAATATCATTGATTCTTTTAAGAGTAATGCTATACTCACAAAATTTTTTTACAACATTTTTACAAACTGTTTTGGTGGTAAATTTTATTGGTTCACACATGGACCCACCACTCACATTATATTTTTACTTACTAATAACCACTTATTACATCAATAATTTATAATATAAAAAAAAAGTTTGTAGTGCTAGTATCCTCATTTTAGTGACTATAAAAAAAAATTATAGATCTAAAATCAAAAACAAAATATACAAGCCCCAAAAAAATAGCTCAACAACAAAAAATACCAATAGTAATACTTAAAAAAAAAAAAAATTAAGCTCAATTAACCAATTTTATTTAAAATAAACAACTCTGTCATTTAAAAAATCCTAAACAAATATAATTTTGTTCTTAGCGACACACAAAAAAAAAAAAAAACAAAACAAAAACAAAAACAAAAACAAAAAAATAACAAAAAAAAAAAAAAAAAAACAAAATCTCAGCAGCTAAGTAGTAGCAGAGTTAAAGGTTGAAACTGCTGCACACAGCCAACAGTAAAGCCACTCAAAGCTCTGGCTTCGTCCCTACCGGTGACCCTTTTGAAATAGATCTTGATCACTACTAGTGAAACTGAGTCACAACTTGGTAGATTATGTAGGGTTGCTGCCTGATGATGGTTCTTTATTTAAAGTGTTATTGTGAGTGCCCACTACCCAAGTGATAATAAGATTTCGGCAATGCCTATCATTTTGGAGTTTTGGTAACATTTTTGAAATTTGAATTTTAAAATGTATTCAATATATCAATTATCAAGTTTTGTTAGTCTAAATATGTTATTCAATATGGTTATTATTTGTACTTATTCAATATGAAAAAACAGGATACTGCCCTTTTTTTTCTTTTTTCTTTTTTTGTATTCATCAATTATTTGATAATTACATAATTTGTCAGATAATAACAATGATAATTTGTAAATTTTTCTTTTATTTCATAGTCAAATGTAATAAAGCAATCTAAAGTAACTCAAAGTGATTTTGTGTGCATTTGGATTGCACGTTTCTAGGCAATCCAACGATTGCGTTTTTGGCTAGGTTCCATAGCACTGTTCACGACCTAGCCAAAAACGCAAAAACGCACATACCAATGCATTTTTGGGTCCCACGAAACTATTCACACATTTAAAAATTATTTTATTACAGTATTTTTAACAATAAATTTTTCAGTTTTCAGCAAATAAGCATTATCCAAACACATCTTTTATGGGGTTGAAGCGTGTACAGTCTTAAGGACCAACTTGAGTACAAGTTTTTTTTTTTTTTTTGGGACATTGTTCAAGAGTTGCAATGTAGTTATTAAACATTTTGCAAATTTGGATATAGTGTTGTGGTAGATAAGAGATTGTCACTATATCTTTACACATATGCTTCAATTTGAGCATTGTCATTCTTGAATCAAAAATCTTGCATAGCAAATATGGATCCCGAACGCTTACACAAAGGAGATAAGGGGCAGCCTAGAACAATGATACTTTAAAAAGAAAAAAGAAAAAGGAAGGACTACTCACCATAAATGTAGGAACGATTGAAAAATGGTAGACTTGCTGGATAACATTGTTGGCGATGAACAAGTAAAGCAAAAACGTGCGGGGGTAGTATCAAGGAGACAGAGAGCTCAAGGAAAGAAATAGTGAAAAGAAATAAAAAAATAAAAAGGAATAAAAACCATAACTTGCCTGGAAATCTAGAGGGATGTGTTGTTTACTGCGTCTCGAACATTTGGCAAAAAAGACTACCAAGTACCAACTATCACATTTTCATTGAGGCGACAATACAAAAACCAAATTGGCCTAAATATAGTCTCAGAGTACACAATAATAGCCCCAATATACAATAACCTAATATTTCGAAGTTTTTCCAGAACAATTAGTAGATGACAACTTCAGGGGGCAACTAAAGGACAATAAATTATGTTCTTGGGACAAAATGGGCTTCTGTCCTTTTCGGGCAAATTAATTAGCCTTTTGCCCTTCTTCCCAAACTAAATAGGGAAATGCCCCTCTTTTAAAACTCGACTTTTTCAAAATCGAGTTAAGCCCTATAGTGACGTTTTCAAGGACCTATAGTGACGTTTATTGCCTATAACTCGATTTCATGGATATCAAGTTACAAAACGCCACTATAGGTTCTTAAAACGTCACTATAGGGTTCCAGAAATTTTTTTTTTTTTTACTCGATTTTGAGAAAGTCAAGTTTCAAAAGAAGGGCATTTTCCTAATTAGTTTGAGAAGAAGGGTAAAAGGCTAATTAATTTGCCCGAAAAAGGCAGAAGCCCATTTTGTCCATGTTCTTGCCATAAACATCCACTCTTAGGATCATTCACTTGGATGGATGACCACGCAATTAGCTACGTCAAATAAGGAAAGCATATACCATGCCAGTAAATTCACGATCATTCTCCAAAATACCCCCAAAACCTAAAAATTACCAAACTAACCCCAAAACCTACAAAATGACCAAAATACTCCCAAAACCATAAAATTGACCAAAATACCCCCCAAACCTGAAAATTACAAAATACCCCAAAAACCTAAAAATTACCAAAATACCCCACCCCTAACCCAAAAAAATGACCAAAATACCCCCGAACCCCAAAAAAGACCAAAATACCCTCAAAACCTAAAAATTACCAAAATACCCCCAAAACCTACAAAATTACCAAAATACCCCCCAAAAACCAAAAAATGACCAAAATAACCACGAACTCCAAAAAATGAACAAAATACCCTCGAAACCTAAAAATTATCAAAATAACCCCAAAAACCTTAAAATTACCAAAATAACCACAAAACTTACAAAATGACCAAAATACCCCCAAAACCAAAAAATTACCAAAATACCCCCCAAAACCCAAAAAATTACCAAAATACCCCCGAACCCCAAAAAGAGACCAAAATACTCTCGAAACCAAAAAATGACCAAAATACCCCCCAAAACATAAAAATTACCAAAATAACCCCAAAACCTACAAAATGACCAAAATACCCCCAAAACCATAAAATTGACCAAAATACCCTTTCAAAACCTAAAAATTACCAAAGTACCCCCCAAAACCCAAAAAATGACCAAAATACTCCCGAATCCCAAAAAATGACCAAAATACCCCCGCACCCAAAAAATTACCAAAATAACCCTAAAACCCAAAAAATGACCAAAATATCCCCAAAACCTAAAAATTACCAAAATAACCTCAAAACCTACAAAATGACTAAAATACCCCCTCAACCCAAAAAATGACCAAAATACCCCCCAAAACCTAAAAATTACCAAAATACCAGCAAAACCCAAAAAATTACTAAAATACCCCTGAAACCCAAAAAATGACCAAAATACCCCCGACACCCAAAAAATTACCAAAATACCCCCGAAACCTAAAAGTTACCAAAATACCCCTGAAATCTAAAAAATGATCGAAATACCCCCGAAACCTAAAAATTACCAAAATACCCCTGAAATAAAAAAAAATGGGCAAAATACCCCCAAAGCCTAAAAAATGACTAAAATAACCCCAAAACCTAAAAAATGACCAAAATACCGCCGAAAACTAAAAAATGACAAAAATACCCTCGAAACTTAAAAAATGGCCAAAATAACCCCGAAGCCTAAAAATTGATCAAAATAATCTAGAAACCTAAAAATGACCAAAATACCCCCCCTAAAACTATAAAATGACCAAAATACCCCCTAAACCTAAAAAATTACTAAAATACGCATGAAACTTAAAAAATGACCAAAATACCCTCAAACCTATAAAGTGATAGAAATACCCCCAAACCTTTGAAATGACCCAAATAAACCCAAAACCTCTAAAATGGCCATAAACAACCTGAAACCTCTACAATTACCAAAAATACCCTAAAACCCCTAAAACGACCAAAATACCTCTAAACCTATAAAACGACCAAAATACCCCTCAAAATATCTAAAATGACCAACATACCACTAATCCTATAAGATGAACAAAATATACCCGAAGCCTCTAAAATTACCAAAATACGGATTTGGGGTATTTTGGATGTTTCGAGGGTATTTTTGTTAAATTAAAGGTTCTAAGAGTATTTCAGTCATTTTGTAGGTTTTGAGGGAATGTCACTAATTTTTAAGGTTTTAGGGGTGTTTCGTTAACTTTTAGATTTTGGGGCCATTTTTTGTAATTTTCTAGGTTTTGGAGGTCGTTTAATAACTTTTTAGGTTTAGGGGATATTTCAATCATTCTTTAGGTTCCCGAGCTATCTTAGTCATTTTTAGGTTTAGGGGGTATTTTGGTCATTTTTTATGGTTAGGGAGTATTTTGGTCATTTTTTAGTTTTAGGAGGGATTTGGGTAATTTTTTTTAGGTTTAGGGTGTATTTTTATCGACTTATAGGTTTAAGGGGCATTTTTGGATTTTGGTCATTTTTTAGATTTCGAGGATATTTTGGTCATTTTAAGGTTTAGGGGTTATTTTGGCCATATTTAGGTTTCAGGGGTACTTTGGTCATTTTTTAGGTTTCAAGGGGTATTTCAGTTAATTTTTGGGTTTCGAGGGTATTTCGATTATTTTTTAGGTTTCGAGGGTATTTTGATCATTTTTTGGTTTCTAGGTTATATTGGTCAATTTTTAGGTTTTGGGGTTATTTTGGCCATTTTTAAGGTTCCGGGGGTATTTTGGTCATTTTTAGGTTTCGGTGTTATTTTGGTTAATTTTTAGACTTCGAGATTATTTTGGTAATTTTTTAGGTTTCGGAAGTATTTTGGACATTTTTTTGGGTTTTGGGGGTATTTTGGTCATTTTTAGGTTTCGGAGGTATTTTGATCATTTTTTGGGTTTCAGGAGTATTTTGGTCATTTTCTATGTTTCGGGGGGTATTTTGGTAATTTTTTGGTTTCGGGCGTATTTTGGTCATTTTATGGGTTTTGGGGGTATTTTGGTAATTTTTTAGGTTTCAGGGGTATTTTGGTCATTTTTTGGATTCTTGGGGGTATTTGGTTATTTTGTAGGTTTTGTGATTATTTTGGTAATTTTTAGGTTTTAGGGGTATTTTGGTCATTTTAAGGTTTTTGGGGTATTTTGGTCTTTTTTTGGGTTTCGGGGATATTTTGGTAATTTTTTAGGTTTCGGGGATATTTTGGTAATTTTTAGGTTTCAGGGATACATTGGTCATTTTTTGGGTTTTGGGGGTATGTTGGTCATTTTTTGTGTTTTGGGGGTATTTTTAGGTTTTGGTGGTATTTTGGTAATTTTTTGGATTTTAGGGGGATTTTGGTCATTTTTTGGGTTTTGGGGGGTATTTTAGTCATTTTTTAGGTTTCAAGGGTATTTTGGTAATTTTAAATTTAGAGGTATTTTGGTCATTTTTGAAGATTTTAGAGTACTTTGGTCATTTTAACTTTAGTGGCGTTTTGGTAATTTTGATAATTGGGTAATTAGATGGGTTGGGATTTACCTATATAAAAGCAACATGACTTAGGCATACGAGATTTTTAAGTTGGTACTACACTGATTACTGATTACCTCCAATAGGATTTCCTGTAGATCTTCCAAGATCTTACCGAACACTATGCTTGAACGTGTAGCTCATGAAAGATTTTTGCATCATCAACCATTATTTATTGTGGACACTAATTATAAATTCCAATTTAAGCATTGTCGCTATAGCATAATTCTTTGGACTTCTTCAAATTTTTGAACTTGAATTTAAGATTTTTTTTTTATGGTATTGTGCCTTAGTAGAACCAAAATGATTAAAATTCTATTTTTTAAAACCCAAAGCTTTAATTTTTTTTTTTTAAAATGTTACCCTTGTTGACTTTTATAGCGGCAGTTATAAAACTGTTGCAACAAACAATTTCAAAACAATGACCACTTTGTAGCGCCCTATAAAAGACTGATAAGTAATCTCATTCTCACCATAACTATAGCGGCAGATATAATTATTCTAGCTCAAACCTTAATTAGTCGATGGGTTTGTTTGGAATCTGCTTATTTTGCTAAAACTGAAAACTTTTTGCTGAAAGTACTGTAAATAAAAGTAAAAGTTAGTTGAAATAGTATAGTAGAACTCCTGAATACTCCAAAAAGTGCAATGAGACTCATGAATAGTAGCAAAATAAACTAAATAGCAAAATAAGTTGGCAAAATTAATCATGCCAAACGGACACTATAGCGGCAATTAACATTGCCACAAAAAGTCCCACCAAAATTAGATCAGATTTGGCAGTTAGGAAGGTTTGTTTTTGGTGTGAAACCGTTGCTATAAATCAAAATTAGTTATAGTGGTGGATTTTGGGGGTGGTTGTGATGGTTTTGACTACCATATTTGCTCGGTCTAATTTTGGAAGCACCTGTTTTTTGTTGAGAAAACGGTAAAAAAAATTTATTAATGTAAATCATTTCGGAATACATCATTCAAATCACTAAGTAGATCTTCTACTCATACATCAGTATCTACAGATAAAATTGCTCTTCTAGCTAGTGCGTGAGCTAGCTTATTACCTTCTTTTCAAACATGCTGGAACTAACAAAGCAGCTGTGCAGCCCCTAATCTTCAAGTGTCTTCAACCACGTGCCCATAGAAAAGTAGTACACCTTGCTTGAGACGTCAAAGCCTGGATGACCACGAGACAATCCCCTTCTACTTGTACCCCGAAAAAACTCATCTCTTGAGCTAAAGTAACCGCTCTATGAGCAGCCCGTGCCTCTGCCAATGCCATTGTTTGAGGAAGAGCAATTCCCTAACTCAACGCTGCCATTGTTTCCTATGAATATATGATACTTATATTTCTCATTCATAAATCCATCCTTGTTTATGATGCTAACTTTCAGTTTGGTTCTATTTTAGGTTCGTTTGGTTACTTAACATGTTTGCATTTAAGCATATAAGCAACACAATAAGAGCATCAATACCCAGTCTCTCAAATGACATATGTTGGTATATTTTAGTATCAAAGCACCAAAAGGTCTTGTTATCCGGTCTTGCAATTGTGCTACAGTACAATCCTAAATTTATGATGGTGCTGTAACTCACTTGCAAAAATAAATATTGTTTTTTATTCACTCCATTTAATTTTTTTTTATTCACTATTTATAGTGATTGTTTTTTTTTTTGTCAAGCCATGCTTTATTGCTTTAATCTATATTGCTTGATCACAAAGTGCTTGCTCCATATGCATTACAAGTTTTCTGCATACAATGATCATATTGTGTTGTTGTTTTTCAGGAGATACTTGTTCTTATGGTTCAAGAGCTTCACAGATTAAAGAGTTAGGTGTGAATGAGTTTTGTTCAACTGTTCCTAACTCACATGTTAAGTCTAGAGTTTGTTTAGGGTTTTGTCACGGATCAACCATCTTGTTGGCTTTATTCCGTGCCAAACTTGCTTGTAATTCAGCATTTAGAAACCCTGTATTTAGGTGGGAATCATGTAAGGGTAGTGTGTGAGAGAGTGTGAAGAAAAAGCTCAAGAGTGTGCACTTAATAGGGCCTCACGACTCTCGCAACTGGCTCGCGGCTTGCAAGTTGCCAAAGCTGGCACGCATATGAAGCATGCAGAGGAGCTGAAAAGTCACGCCAATTGGAGCACTACAAGACAAAACTTCCAGTTTGGCCAAGTAGTTAGCTCTCGACTCAAACTCGCAACTCAATCAAGTCACGAGTTCAAGTCACCAGACCACTCTGTTTGGGAAAAACTGGCATTTTGCATTCCAAACACACACCAATATAAATACTTCTTATACCTTACGTATTGTAGAGAGTTTTCAGAGAGAATTTTGAGAGAGAAACTTTTGAGAAAAACAAGATTGACTCATCCACGATCTTCATCCTTTGATTCTCCAAATTCCTCTACTCTCACCATCTCCATTGTTACATCCATGAGAGGTACATTATCCAAAACCTTTTCTCACCATACCCATATCTGTGAAGAGGCTGTTTGGTGCTTCGGAAGCAGTTAGGAAGGGACCAATTGATATTGGTTGATGCTATGGGCTATAACGGGATCTAGTAAGCTAAAGAAGACAAAGTTTCAGCATAACCTCGTTGGAGCAAGAAGCTTGGAGGGCTTAAGTACACTGGGTAGATTAGGCTTGGAGGGTCTTTTACTGTTCATGTATCCCAACTTCATTCTCTAGTGGATTATTAACCGCTTGGAGGGCGACAGAGAGGTTTTATGTCGAGGACTTCAGTTTCTTCTTCGATAACACATCGCTGTATTGTCTTTGTGTTTGCATCTCTCTTCCCTTAATCTTTGCCATTTAATTTCTGTTGTGGTTGTGATTTTATTTGGTTTAGATTGTTTTATCAATTCTGTTTTAAGCTTATGTTCATATTCCGTACATACATTGTTTGATAATAAGCTTGAATAGGTAATTTGTAATTCGGAAGTCTAAACGTTTAAGGTGTTTTACACACTATTTGAACATTCATTTAGATTGGCAGGTGGTGTGGGGGTTATGGTATGGTGGTTGCTATGGATGGATGGGTTTCATTTTTGGTGGTGTGAGTGGCTGGCTTTTATCATTCCTTGGTTTGGTGGTTGTGGTTTTTGTGGGTTGGTGGTGGTAGTGTGGGTGGTGGGTAATTTGGTGGTGGTGTGGGTAGTGGGTTGATGGTGGTGGTTAAATGAGGGTTTTAAATTTGGTTGGGTTGATTTGGGTTTAGGTGGTGGTTGTGTTGTTGATGGTGGTTTTTTCTTTTTTCCCTAGTGGTGGTTAGTTTTTTCCCTTGTGGTGGTGATCTTTATTTCTCTGATTTGGTGGTGGGCAAGCTAATGCTCGACGATTGGTGGTGGAGTTTTATTTCTCTTTATTTAGCAATTGTGGTTCTTTAGCAGTGGTTGAAGTGGGTTTTGTTGGTGGAGGTGGTGGTGGGTTTTATGGGTTTTGTTCCCGGTGGTAGATGTGAGTTTTTTTTTTTTTTTTTTTTTTCGTGGTGGTGGTGGTGGTGGTGGGTTTTGTTGCAGAGGTGGTGGTGGTGGGTTGGGTTGTGTTTGGCTTGACGGTGGTGGCAGTGGGCTATGTGGGTAATTAGGTGGGTTGTGGGTTTTATGTGTGGTGGTGATTGGTGGTTAAAGAGAGAGATTGAATTATATTATTTTGATTGGGTAGTATAAATTGTAGGAACCAAGTATGAGGCTGTTGGGCCCTAAATCACTTGGGTTCACAATTTATTTGTAGTGGGCTTGAGGATTTCCTACTCTGAGTTGTTCTCGGCAGAGAGACTCAAAGCAATGCTCTGTTTACACTTTTTCACTAGACTGTTTTCTCTCTATTTTTCTGAACCCCCTCTTCCTTCCAAACTTCTGTTATTTATAGGCAAGGTTAGTGGTGAGATTACATTTTCAGCCTCTGTTAGTGCTATTGAAGGTCCAGTATTATCTGATTTAAGTGGATTTTTAGGTGAGAGTGGGGTGCAACAATTATGGCCTTGGAACTTGGTTCTAGCTTAGTTGATGATGCTCGGTAATGCAGTTTACTGAGCAAATCACGATTAACCCGGACACGGTTAATAAGCTTGTTCGGGGAACATATGCCGAGCACACATCGGAACACAAGGCCCCAAAATTGTCTCTTTGCGCTAAGGTAGATCCAAGAAGGGCTTAGGGCAATGAGGTTGTTCCTGTTGGGCCTGGGCCCAAGGGCCTTTAAGGGTTTTGGGATCTCGGTGCCGTACATTAGCCCCCCTTGATTCATACCCGGTTGCTGGGAAGAATTAAGGAGTTGGCCGAACCTCTTGACCTCGGAGACTTTTATGGCCTGGGAATCGTCGTTATGGTTCCCAATTAATGCTCATCTCAAAAGACGCGTCGTTTGGCGGCGCCAGGTACAGTCGTAATTATTGCCTGACGCTTCGTGAACCGGGGCGACGCGCGTTTTGCTTACGTTTGGCATCCGTAGGGTCGTTCGTAAATCGTGCCCATTTACTGCTTGATCCCCCCCCTCTTTCTGACTCTATAAATAGTTCCCCACAGAACATTCTTTCATTTTTCCTCCACCTCTGATATTTCGTGCTTACTCTCTGCCGACCAACTCTCTGTGTGCTTATTCTCCTGCCCAGTGTTCTCTTCCTACTTAGAACCCAAAGTAAGTTTTTATTCCTTTTTCTATTCCTTCAGCTTATTTCTTCAAGTTCCCTTTCATAGTATTAGGTGTTATAGATGGGTTACTCTTACCTTCTAGAATCCTCGGATGCCTTGGCCTCCTTTAGGAGCACTTTTAGTATTCCCGATGACGTGGATGTGGCTTACTGCCACGAGAGTGACATTGCTCTCCATCGAGGATTTGGTACAGCCTTTTTTCCTTTGATGACAATCTTAGAAGGAGGGGTTAGGTTCCCCGTGGATCCCCTTTTGACCGATACACTTAGGTATTACGGGCTGTGTCCCGATCAGCTGCCCCCCAGCTTTTACCGGGTAGTTAGCTATGTCAGTAGGTTGAACCATACCTTCAATTTACAGTTAAATTACCATGACATTAACCACATGTATAGGCTCTGTGGGAACAAAGCTACCAACTATTATCTAAAGGCACGAGATAATCGGGTACGACTGATATCATGCCTGCTTGATTCGAACAGGAACTCCGCCGGGGAGTTCGTTAGGGTGCGCGGCAATTGGTTTGCCGGGGACGTCCCTTGCCCCCTTTCACAGCGTGAAGTAGGTTTGTACCAATCCTTTGATCTAACTATTTTCCCCCGCTTTTCTTTTTTCTTTTAATGGAATAAATCTTTATATTCAAACACTGATATGACACCTATTCTTTTGCAGACGGCAAAGTGTTCGTTCCGGACCTCAGAACCGTCCACGCCAAGGATTTGAACTTCATCCTTCGCTCGGAGATATACGTGCACTGGGATGGACAACTCCGAGCTTCGCACCTGATCCTCAGGGTAGAGCCAGTTTACTCCACGTGGCAGAATTTTAAGCAGGCGCTTTTGGTCGACAATCCCCTGCTGTCCTACATAGACGTCCGGTACGCGAATTTCCTGCCGCCGACGCTTACAACCGGGGAAGCGAGAGACCTTGAACGGCGCTTTACCTGCTCAAACGAGCTAGCCCCACTGCGAGACGAGTCCGTGGAACGGGTGTCTCGGGGCATTAGGGAGTTAGCGCACGAAGCTGTCCAACAAGAGGGCCTTGCTCAAGAGCAGCCTCAGCCCGAGAATCCCCCGGCCGAGATTCAGCAACCAGTGGTCGAAGCAGCTTCCCCGTCAGCTGAAGCTATCCATCCCGGCGTAAGGATGGTGTCAAGGAAGGTCATGACCATTGACCGTTTCGTGCCCGGTGCACGGCAATCAAACCAGCCCCCACCTTCTCAGGGCCGTGGCCAGGGGCCTCAGCCTCCACCCTTGTCGCAGGCTGGATAGGCCCGTAAGAAACATAAGGTAACTGATCAACCTTCCACGGGCCCGGGGGATGCCGCCATCCAGACTCCTCCCCAACCAACAGGGGGAATTGTTATCCGTAAGCCGCCAACCCAGGCTAGTACGGGGGTTGCATCCTCCTCTCAAGTGGCTCCAGCGTGGAAGCCCAAATTCCTATTGGACGGCAAGCCGCTGCCTTCAACCGCCTGTGTTCGGATGTGGGAGAAGGGTGAGGGTGGCCGTATTGCCCAAACGCTGGCCGAAGGTCTTCTTCTTCCCGAGGACGTGCATGCCTTCGAGGAGGGATCAGAGGAGTCTGTGGGGCACCGGTTAGAGTGGCACGCCATTGCGGTAATTACTTGGTTTATTCGTTTTCTTTCCAAACATTCACTTCTGCCTCTTTATTAACTTTTGTGCTTGCAAGGCTGCCCAACTGGCTCACATAGTAGCCAGCCGGACACGAGATCTCGCCGAGGAAGTCGAGCGCGAAAAAGGAGCCCAGGAGTCAGCAGCCAAAACGGCGAAGGAAAAGCTCAAAGTAGCTGAGTCCGTCGAGAAGAAAGCTGCTGCTGCGGAGAAGAACAGGGCATTGGCCGAGAAGAGGTGTGCGGAGATCCTGGCCAAGCAGAATGAGACGGAGGTCAAGCTAGCTGAAGCCATCAGCCTCAATACTGCCAACGCCGAGGAGTTAGCCGACCTTAGGGCAGCCCTGGCGACCGCGGAGCAAAAATGGTATAACGAAGGCTTCGCTGATGCCGAAAATTCTGCAGAGCCGGTAGTGGCTTGGGCTCGGAACCTGGGTTTTGAGGCCGGGTGGTTCGCCGCTCTCCAGGCACTGGGTGTTCCCGAGGATTCACACCTGAGAGACCCTGGCCAAATCCCCTTTCCGAGCCCTGTTGGTGCCGTCCAGGACGCCCCGGTTGCTATTGACGAGGAGGAAACAGCCAGCATGAGGGAGCTGGTTGAACAGATTGACGCTCACGCCGAGCCAGAGGATGCGAAAGCCACCAGCATCCCGACTGTGCAGGAGCTCCTCAGTGAAGACTCGCATTTCCCCCTAGCCGACCAGCCAAAAGTAACGGACCCTACCCGGCCCTCCAGCTGATTTTCCTACAGTCCTTTTATGCTTTCATTTTGTTTTTATTACATTTCTAATTTTAACGGTTTATTTGCCTAAGGCACCGGGATGTGGTGCATGAACAATTACTCTTATTTATTTGATTGGTAAAAAGCTTTCCGTTTGACTTTCATTTTAATTTGTTGGATGAATTTCTGCCTATTTGTATGTTTCACGTGGATTATGCCAGTGTTTTGGCCATTTAGCTTAACCGAGAGCCAGGCTTCTGTCCTTTGTGTTTTTAGTTATAAGGCTCGAACCTGCTCGGCGATTTTAATCAAGCCGAGTATCAAGTTTAAAGATTTATTTGTAAGGTTTCCACCTGCTCGGCGATTTTGATCAAGCCGAGGGTCAGGTTTCTGTCCTTAGAGATTTATTTGTAAGGTTTCCACCTGCTCGGCGATTTTGATCGAGCCGAGGGTCAGGCTTCTGTCCTTAGAGATTTATTTGTAAGGTTTCCACCTGCTCGGCGATTTTGATCGAGCCGAGGGTCAGGTTTCTGTCCTTAGAGATTTATTTGTAAGGTTTCCACCTGCTCGGCGATTTTGATCGAGCCGAGGGTCAGGCTTCTGTCCTTAGAGATTTATTTGTAAGGTTTCCACCTGCTCGGCGATTTTGATCCAGTCGAGGGTCAGGTTTCTGTCCTTAGAGATATTATTTGCAATTCTCTTGGTGTGCAGTCACGGAACCAAAAATAGCATGTACAAATAAGTTCATCATAATATTGATTTTAACGAAATACAAGTTCTGGCTTACATGGATGATCATGCGTAGAATTTCTTTAAGTTGTTGGCGTTCCATGGCCGTGGAAGTGGCCTCTCGTCGAGGTCTTCCAAGTAATAGGCCCCTGCACCCGCGATGGCTGTAACTCGGTATGGTCCCTCCCAGGTTTGAGCAAGTTTCCCCGCAGCTATGTCTCGCATGTTTCCCACAACCTTTCTTAGCACTAGTTCCCTGGCACTGAATTCCCTCCCCTTTACATTTCGGTTGTATCTTTGGGCCAGCTTCTGCTGATACACGGCGAGCCGTATTGTCGCGGCCTCCCTGCATTCTTCTAGCCAATCCAAACGCTCCATCATCAGGTCAGCGTTCTGGACGGGGTCAAACCCGGCGACTCGTGCGCTGCATAAGCTCACCTCGGTTGGTATCACTGCCTCCGCTCCGTATGTCAGAGAAAACGGGGTTTCCCTCGTGGATCTCCTAGGGGTCGTGCGGTAAGCCCACAATACACTGGGTAGCTCCTCTGCCCATCTTCCTTTCGCCTCGTCCAACCTTCTCTTGAGCCCGTTCAAAATAGTCTTGTTTACTGCTTCAGCTTGGCCGTTGCTTTGTGGGTAAGCCGGGGTTGAATACTTGTTCCTGATGCCGAGTTCGCTCCAGAAGGTCCGAAAAGCTTTGCTGTCGAACTGTAGCCCATTGTCTGTTACTAGTGAATTTGGCACCCCAAACCTTGTAACTATGTTTTTCCATACAAACTTTTTCACGTCAGTATCCCGGATATTGGCCAAGGCCTCAGCTTCTGCCCACTTTGTGAAGTAATCTACAGCCACCAGTACAAAACGGCGGTTCCCCGTTGCTCGGGGGAACGGTCTGAGGATGTCAAGCCCTCACTGTGCGAACGGCCACGGGCTGCTGACAGGATTTAGACGTCCTGCAGGCTGATGGATCAAAGGGGCGTGCTTTTGACACTGTTCGCAGCTCGAACATATTCAGCGGCATCCTTCTGCATCTGTGGCCACCAAAACCCCTGGGTCATCGCTCTGTGTGCTAAAGACCGTCCCCCAACATGTTTGCCACACACTCCCTCATGTAGCTCGGTGAGAAGCTCTCTGACTTTCTCGGGATGTAAGCACAAGAGGTAAGGGCCTGCGAAGCACCTTCGGTACAATTTTCGGTCCGAAGACAGCCAGTACCGGGGAGCCACCCGACGAATCTTGTTGGCCTTGTCTTCATCCTCCGGAACTTTATCCTCGGCAAGGAAATCTATAATCGAGTTCATCCAACATGGATTAGCCACTGCTACCTGCGCAACCTCTACTCTAGCTTGGTCGGGAATACTCTTCACACTGATACTTGGCTCCCTTATAAGTTCTATTGTGACCAGCCGTGGTGTGTCCTCGGTTGCCGATGAGGCTAACGTGGCGAGGGAGTCGGCGTGCTTGTTTTGTGACCGAGCTACCTGGGACACCTTTACCGTTCCGAATTGATCGATAATCTGCTTGGCCGCACTCAGATAAGCTTTCATTCGAGAGTCCCGAGCCTCGAAGTCTCCTGTGATCTGATAAACAACCAGCCGAGAGTCCGAGTAAATCTCTACATCTTTTGCGCCCAGATGCAATACGGCCCTCAAACCGGCTAGTAAGGCCTCATACTCGGCTTCATTGTTTGAGGCTTTGAATCCCAATCTGAAGGAGTGTTCCAATCGTATGCCCTCAGGGGTGATTATGACAATACCAACCCCGGCCCCCATAGCATTTGAAGCGCCGTCCACAAATACCCTCCACGGGCGAATTTCTGCACTACAGATTACCTTGCCGTCGTTCTTGGGTGTGAATTCTGCGATGAAATCTGCAAAAACCTGTCCCTTCACCGAGCTTCTAGGTCGGTATCTTATGTCAAACGATCCCAACCGAGTCCCCCATTTGGTAATTCGGCCTGTGAAGTCTGATCTCTTTAACAGTGACTGCAATGGATACTTGATGAGGACGAACACCGTGTAAGCCTGGAAGTAATGTGGCGACTTCCTCGTAGCGTGCACCAGGGCTAAAACTAACTTCTCCAGGGGCAGGTACCTTGTCTCAGCATCTACTAAGGTTTTGCTTACGTAATACACTAGCATTTGTACTCCCTGGTCCCTTAGTAACACAGCACTTACGGCATGTTCGGTGACTGAGAGGTACATAAACAAATCCTCCCCCGGCTCCGGGGCCGTTAACCTCGGCGCCCTTGCCAAGTATTCCTTCAGCTCTCGAAAAGCCTCATCACATCCCTCGTCCCAACGAAACCCCTTCCACTTCTTCAGAAGTTGATAAAATGGCCGGCAGCGATCGGCAAACTTGGAGATGAATCGGTTCAGGGCGGCTAACATTCCAGTGAGCACTTGCACCTCATTAGGATTGCTTGGTGGTTCGAGGTGATTCACGGCCTCTATTTGGTCGGGGTTAGCCTCTATTCCCCGAGTAGAGATCAGATATCCCAGGAACTTACCAGCCCCCACTTCGAAAGTGCACTTCTCGGCGTTCAGGCGCAATTTGTGCCGCCGTAGAATCTCGAATACTCCCCGGAGGTCTTCGGCATGCTGTGACTCTTTTCTGCTTTTTACCACCATGTCGTCAATATAGACTTCAACCGTGCGTCCAATTTTTTCTCGGAACATCCTCGTCATCATTCGCTGATACGTGGCTCCGGCATTCTTCAATCCAAACGGCATGACTTCGTAGTGATAGTTTGCATTTGGGGAAATAAAGGCTGTCTTTTCTCGGTCCTTGGGCGCCAAGGCAATCTGGTGGTAGCCTTGGAAGGCATCCAGGAAGCTCATCCATTTGCATTGGGAATGGGTCCTTGGGACACGCCATGTTCAAGTCTGTGAAGTCCACACAAACTCTCCATTTGCCGTTCTTCTTCTTCACTACGACAGTGTTTGCCAACCATCTCGGGAAGAATATTTCTTTTATGACTCCGGCCTCCTTCAATCGCAGGACCTCCAGGTTTACTACATCGACGTGTTCTTTTGACGCTCTTCTCGATTTTTGCTTCTTCGGGGGAAATGATGGGTCCACGTTGAGTTAGTGGACAATGAACTCGGGATCTACTCCGGGCACTTCATATGGGTTCCACGCGAAAACATTTACGTTCTACAAAAGGAACAACAACATCTCTACCCTTTCCCGGTCATTCATGGTCGTACCTATCTGGAAATATCTGTCAGTATCTGGAAGAATTCTAACCTTCAACACCTCCTCGGCCACGTTCGCCCCTGTTTCCCCTCGGGGTTTCTGTAATTGCTATGAAGTTTCTTTCTCGGCCTGCTCGGCTTGACCGAGCTGTTCATTTTTCCATCTGACCGCGGCGACAAGGCACTGCCTCGCCACTTCTTGGTTCCCCCTCACCTCGGCAACTTCATACTCAGTAGGAAATTTTACTTTCACGTGAAGGGTGGACGGAACAGCCTTCATGGCGTGAATCCACGGCCTCCCCAAGATTGCGGTGTATGGTGAGAATGATCGGACTACTATGAAGGTAACTATAACTCCCTTGCCTTCCATGTCCACCGAGAGAGAGATTTGTCCCTCGGGAACTACGACTCTCCCGTCAAACGAGACAAGCGGTGTGTTATACTTCGCCAAATCCTGGGGCCTTAATCCGAGCCCTTCGAAGAGGTCCGAGTACATGACGTCAGCCCCGCTCCCTTGATCAATCATTACCCTCTTCACCAGAAATCCGCCTATCCGAGCTGTTACCACCAAAGCATCGTCGTGAGGTTGGACCGTTCCTTCCAAATCGTCTTCTCCGAACGAGATGGTTAGCCGTCCAAGTTTCTTCTTCTTCTCGGCTGATTCTCTCGTCGTGCAAGCCACTGTCAATACCTTTTTTGCTGCTGCTGTTCCTCTTGGTGCGGCATGGATGACTTCGATTACCCCCAGTGGAGGCGGGAGGGGGTTCCTTTTCTGTTGGACGCCCTGTCTGGCTTCTCGGTCAATGGAGTCTACTACAAACTCTTTCAGGTATCCTACATTTACTAGCTGTCCGAGATGGTCTTTTAATACCCGACACTGCTCGGTGGTATGTCCTTTGTCTCTATGATAGGTGCAGTATAGGTTTTGGTTCCTCCGAGATAGGTCGCCCCCCATTTTGTTTGGCCACCTGAAGAATGACTCGTTCTTGATCCGTTCCAAGATTTTGTGCACGGGTTCTTTAAACGCCACATTAACCCCTTCGATTTGCACCTCTGGTTCCTGCATTCTGAAGTCTCTTTTTGGTTTTGTTGGCAAACCGCCTTGCTGAGATTTCCCAATTAATGGAGCTTTCCCCCTGCTCTGCAGCCGGTCATCCTCCAGGCGTTTGTACTTCTCTATGCGTCTCATCAGTTGCCTCATATCCTCGAAGGGTCTTCTCGTCAGCGACTCCCGTAATTCCGAGTCTTCGGGGAGCCCCATCTTGAAGGTGCTTGCCGCAATTTTCTCGTTTCCTCCACCAATCTCGTTGTACAGTTCCCAGTATCAGCTGGCATAACTCCGAAGGGTTTCCCCGACCCTCATCTTCATGGAAAGTAGTGCGTCAACCGGCTGTTGCACTCGACTGCAGGTCACGAACCTACTGCCGAACTCTTGAATCAGCTCGGTGAAGCTGTGTATAGAACCTTTCCGTAACCCATTGAACCATCTCAGGGCAGTTGAGCCGAGACTAGAGGGGAATACTTTACACATCAATGCATCATTGTGTGCATGCAAAGACATCATGTGGATGTAATGACTGACATGTTCCACAGGGTCTGTCCTCCCCTCATAAGAATTGAATGGCGGTCGCGTGAATTTGCTCGGCATAGGGGCCCGTTCAATCTCATCGGAGAATGGAGATCGGGCCGCCATCCGCAAGGCTCGGCTCATGGCGTCCATGGCGGCATTGTGGTGCTGCCGTTCCTCCGGCGATTCTGATCCTCGGTCATCGTATCCATGCGACCGTGAATGGTCCCGCTAATGACGTGGTTCCCGTGGGTGCCAATGTAACTCTTGAGAGCGTGATCGGTCTCGGGATCGTTGCGTACTAGATCGGCTGGAGCCCTCCTCGCCCCGATTTCTCCTTTGCTAGGGGTTGCGATTCCTTTCTTGGCGCCGACCCCTTGCTTCCAACTCTAAATCCATTACCAGTCTACGCAACCGCTCCAGCTCTCAGTCTCTATCATCATACTGCCGATGCGCCGAGACGCCTGAAACCGTTCGGTGTGTCTGGGCCGACCCTTCTCCCAATCCGGACCTTTCCTCTCCTCTTGGATGCTCCCTATCCTCCCACCGTTTCTGCCTTCTCTCCCTCCACGTCGATCCCCGAGAAGATCCTATGGAACTGTTCGGTGCACGCCCTCCTGAACGCTCCTCAGACATTTCCCTTGTTTGAGTCTCAGTCGAACCACGGTTTCGTAGGAGAGCCCCACGATGGGCGCCAATTGTAGGAACCAAGTATGAGGCTGTTAGGCCTTAAATCACTTGGGCTCACAATTTATTTGTAGTGGGCTTGAGGATTTCCTACTCTGGGTTGTTCTCGGCAGAGAGACTCAAAGCAACGCTCTGTTTACACTTTTTCACTAGACTGTTTTCTCTCTATTTTTCTGAACCCCCTCTTCCTTCCAAACTTCTGCTATTTATAGGCAAGGTTAGTGGTGAGATTACGTTTTCAGCCTCTATTAGTGCTATTGAAGATCCAGTATTATTTTATTTAAGTGGATTTTTAGGTGAGAGTGGGGTGCAACAATTATGGCCTTGGAACTTAGTTCCAGCTTAGTTGATGATGCTCGGTAATGCAGTTTACCGAGCAAATCACGATTAACCCGAACACGGTTAATAAGCTTGTTCGGGGAACATATGCCGAGCACACATCGGAACACAAGGCCCCAAAATTGTCTCTTTGTGCTAAGGCAGATCCAAGAAGGGCTTAGGGCAATGGGGTTGTTCCTGTTGGGCCTGGGCCCAAGGGCCTTTAAGGGTCTTGGGATCTAGGTGCCGTACATAAATTATTTTAATGAGTTGTATAATAAAATAGAATCTGGGATAATGGATATGTTATAAAATAGTATGATATAATAAATAAAGTAATTTTTGAGATGGTAAAATAAAATAGTTTAAAGATACCGAATCCTAATGCTCTAATACACCTTAACACCCACCACATGGCTTCTCCAAAAAAAAAAAGAAGAAAAAAAATCACATGAAAGACTTGTCCTGTTTGGTAAAGGTGTGTAAACAACAAAAACTGTTATTTAAACAGTACAACACGTATTCTCACACTTTTTTATCCACAAGTATTTTAACAAAATTTAAACAACGTTATTAATTTGACACTTCAAGGTTTCTCTCTCTTTACTTGTACAGTTTCTCCAAAATTTACGCGTATGGTTTACGTTGAAGTCTTCAAAAGCAAAAATAAAGTTAAAATTTTTTAGGTATGACTTTTCTTGATTCTTTTTTTTTCTTCTTCTTTATTTTTGTTAAATTAATTATATTATATAACATATGAATATAATAGACTATTATTAAAAGTGATAAAATTATATAACAAACCATAAAAATAATATACTAAATTGTTTAATTGGTTATGTTATTAGAGCATCTACATTGGTGGAGTCATAATTTTAGCTATTTGACTCTACCAAAAGTTATTTTATCTATTTTACCTTCTCATTTTACAAAACACTCAACATTAGTGATTTTATTTTAGTTTTTAACACAATAAAATAACATAAACAACATAATAAAATAACATATTCACTACAATAAAATAATACTAGCCTTATCACATGCAACTTCACATATGCGATGAGGCTTTTTTTATTTATATATTTAATGTTATAATTTTTCATTCAATTAAACTACACATTAGTGATTTTTATTTTGAATAGAGAAAGGACATTCATTTAAATAATAATAATAATAATAATAATAACTAGTCGCTAACCCGTGCGATGCACGGGATAGTTAAACAAAATTTATACACATTCACTTTTATTGGTACAATCATTTGAAAATAATTCTAACTAATATTCAAATGTAAGAGACACATTGACTTACTATTTAAAGTAGCATTTTGAAGAATTTACACATATTGTGCAACTGAGCCTTAATTTCTCATCAACAATAAAAACATGGAAATTCAAAATATGGAAAGAAAATAAAAATTACAACAATTAATTCCATTATCTTTCATGCTATACTTTGTAATTGTACGGAATTAAGTCAACTCAATTTAAGTAGTTGTAATAAAATTGACTTCTACTATTCTCTATTCTATAGAGATATGAACATATTGGATTTCTCAAACAATTACCGGTATTGCAATAAAATGATTTGTTATTGAAATAAGAAACAAAGAAAATATGTCTATAGCTTAAGAAACACAATATACTAAAATTAAAGAGATAAAATTTTTGGAGGACAAAATATTATAGATAATTTTAGAAACAGATTATACACTTAAAAAGGTTAGTAATTTATAGTACTTACCCCCCACTATTAGTATACAGACACCAAGTGCGGTCGTCGTAACCCTTTGAAAGAACCTTCCCCAATTGGACCCTATCAAAAAAAAAAAAAAAAAAAAAAACACCCAATTAACAAAATTGATCCAAAAGGGTCTAAAAAGCACACAAAATCAATTCAAAAAACAAAAATATGAGACAATGAAATCGTCTTTTGTATTGCTGTTCCAAATTGTAACACTTATCTCTCTAAGGCCTTCAATTAACGAAAACACAAACTTCTCTTGAAATACCGGAGTATTATGACCATTTATACACACAAAAAACAAAAAAAAAAAAAAAAAAAAAAAAAATTAGTATAACTCACTATTGCTCTATATAAGCCTCAAAAATATAAAGAGAAATTAGAGGGGTTGAATTTTTGCGTTTGGAGAGAGAGAGAGTTTGCAGAAACTGTGGTTTTATATTTCTTAACTTGAGAGAGGGGTAAGGTTGCTAGGGTTTTGAGGTGTTATAATGTTTTTATTTTTATTTTTTATTTTTTAAATATTGTGCTGACGTGGAAAATTATGGTGCCAGCAGAGGCTTCGGTTTTATATATATATATAGATAATAATAATAATAATAATAAAAAAATAAAAATAAATAAATAAATAAGCCCGCTTGATAGACGTGGATTGGGAAGTTGTGAGTCATGGGATTGGACGTTTTTTGTATTCTAGATTGGTGAGAAATTTGCATATGTCTAGTGGGAAGTTATAAGAAAATCTGGTGGGAAGTTATAGGAAATTTATCTGATAGGTTTTTCATTATTGATTTTTTTTAATTACAATTTTAACCTCTTATTTTTTTTTTTTTTACAATATAGAAATTTTACTTTAATATAATATAAGTATATATACATATATTTGTGAAATTCTCTAGACTTGAACTCAGCCCTTAACCCCACACTTCACAAGTGTAAAATGACCATAGTAGAAAGGGCATGCGGTGATACCTTATTTTTATTTTTTTTGGAACAAAAACTATCTAATTAAATTAATGGTATTTTTGATAATTCACTTGTTAAATCCTCTTAATATAATGAGAAAAAATTTTAATACTTCTCTCTTTCATTTACCTATTCCACGTCTCTCTCTCTCTCATCTTCTCCTTCACTCTCAACCGGCCTCCACTGGCTGTGCCTCCATGGTGGTGGCCGAAGCTCTCACTACTGCCTTCATGGTACTCACGCATCCACCACATTGTTCCTTCCTCAGAATCAATTCCGATCCTTGCTGGGTATTTTGGTGGTGATGTGGTGGAGTGGGTCGTTTTGTTGCTACTGGTGGTGGTGGGTCGTTGGGGTTTCCGATTGTGGGTATGGGTTGAGATCAAATCGTGGGTGTGGGTTGAGATCGGGTTGTGTTTGTGTTTGTGGTCGGGATCGGTGAAGGCGTTTTTGTTTGTGGTCGGGAGTGGGCTGTGTTTGTGTTGGTGGTTGGGATCGGGCTGTCGTCGGCGGTGGGTTTGTGGTTTGTGTTTATGGTTGAGATCTGTGAGGTTGGTCGGAGCTGGTCAGGCGAGAAACTCTGAGGGAAGAGTGGAGAAGAAAATGGATGACTGAGGAGAGAGAAGGCACGGGATGAACTGAAAAGGAAATGAATAAAATATTTAAACCAGTGTGAACACTATAAAAAAGTACTTTTTTTATAAAAAAAAAAATATACCTTTGAGAGTACTACAGTTGAGAAGCCAAATCTTTTACCAATAACTCCATCATAGCAGTCCATTTTTTTAACTAGTGATACTAAAAATAACAATATAATTTTTTAGCAGTATCAATATTAATGTTCTAAAATTTTGTATGCATTCAATTTAAGGATAGTTTATCTATTTTTTTTTTAAGCAACTTTAATCTATTAATTTTTTTAATTATTAACTTGCCAAAGCTACAAGATTTGTGAGACTAGCAATTTATTTTTAATTATTAATTTTTCTCCATACAGACATAACCATCATCAATGGCCTACACGACCTGGCTAATAATGTTACATGACTCCCATTTCACTAGTTCGAGCACAACACTGAGCTAGGCATTCTTAGTGCTGGTAATGTCGAGAGGTGCCACAAGGACACCCTTCCTTCTCTAGTTCTCTTATCTTCTTTCTACCGAGGAAAATGAATTGTATTATTCTGTTGCATGGCTGCGACCCGAAAAACAAATTTCTAATGCTTGATCACTCTGAAATCTCCCAACCGAGGTGTTGGTAGTGGTGGATGACCGAACAGCAACAACCGCGGAAACGTGGTGGCCGATGGCGGCAGCAGTGACTAGCAATGGTGGCGACGATGGTCGTAAACCAGTGAGCATGATGTCTAGAACAGCAACAACAACTCACTCTAATGACCCTCTAAGACTAAGAATTATGCTAAACATTAATTCTATGATCAATGGGTTACATGTACTCAATAATAATGTTACATGACTCCATCTCACATGTTTGAGCACTTATTCGAGGCATTCTTAGTGCTGGTAATGTTGAGAATTACCACACCGAGACCCTTCTCTTCCCTTCTTCCTCCCATCGGCTCCCACTTTGCAACCACTGGTGACAGAAACCGTTCCTAATGATATCGTTGTTGGTCTTTCACGGTCGCGAGATCGACCACTGATTCCTTGATTGTCACAGGAGAGATGGCACTGCTTGCACAAGTCAACAAGGTTGACATCTTCATGATTGTCACCCTTCCACATGTTGATGTTGGACCTTCTTGCGAGTAAAATGGAAAGATCAAAACACACCATCTTTGTTAACTCTTGTAGTAAACAGAGAAAAATTTTAGAGAGAAAGGACTCTTTAAGGAAAATAAAACCACAAAAGATAAAAGTGGCCTGAAGTTTTATCTCAATTTTATGGTGTAAATATAATATAGATGATGGGACGAATAGTCGAATACCCATAATTGAAGGTCAAAAAAGTAGTGTAGAGTCAAAAGTAGCGGCCCGTGGTGGTGTAGTAAACAAACATTATAATAACTAATCTATTGTAGTGGGGTATGACCTTTTTATCGTTTATCTTGCTTTCGGTGGGTCGGGTTCACATTAATTAATGCTAGTAGCCTTTGTACCGTCTACTTTCGTAAACACTTTGGCAGTCTTACACGGTAGATTGTGATAGATTGTTGGTCACGGGGAATTCTCAGGTAATTTAGAGTAGAGTGAAACAGTAATTTTCTTTTCACTTTACCTTGAATTTAATAAATAAACTCTATCATAAATGTAAAAAAAAAAAAAGGCACACCATTCCTTATATTTGAAGAATCCGTAAAAATTACTTTTCAATCACTACCACATCAACTCGTTATTTTTCTTTAGTACTTATTAGCGCGTTTAACACCATCTCTGAGACTTTAAACCCAAAAGAGGATAAAGGAAAGTAGGGAGGAAAAAGAGTAGGCATGGGCCCAGTGGGCACTAAACCCAAGCTACTGGGCCATGCTTTGTCATGGGTGAAATACAGCTAACTAAGGACAGATCATGACAGCCAATAATTTACTTTGCTGCTCATATGATGTGATCCTTGCATTAGAAATGAACGGTATCAATGCATTAACATTAATAAAGCTATAGACATCCCATCAAAAAAAAAAAAAAAAGCTATAGACATGATAATCATTATAATATTAAAATATTAACGATTGAGGTGGAAAGTTTTTACTATCACTATTCACATCATTTTTTTTTCTTGAGAGCTATTTGCATCACTTTCTTAGTGCATCGATATTGAACGTTGATAATGTCTAATATGATGTTACATCAATGTGCCAGCCAAAACACGCATTAAACTGCCTTCAATAGATGGTGACTGATCATGAACAACAAGTCAACAACTTTGATGACTGAAAAGACCGAACTCACTAAATGTCTTTGGATTTCTTTTTTTCTTTTTATTTTTTGATGGGATGTCTTTGGATTCCTTGGTTGTCTTCTAATAAAGGGTGTTGATTTCACTTAAAAGTTTGTTGAAATTTGCAACAAGGTTATGATTCTTTTGAATTCTTTCTCGCATCAGCCAATGGCCGTATTTTTCGTGCCAGTATCTAATTTGGTACAAAGGAATCTTAATTTCAGTATCAGTGAAAGCATCAGTGTTGTAGCCAGATTTCTCGTTCCAATGACTTTGGTTGCCTTGGGCAAACAAGGTGTAAAAGACACATATGCAATATGTGAATATGGGCATTTACATCTATATCTATTCTAAGGAGTTATTATTTACCCATAGAATTCTAAGGTGTAATTGATTATCTAAGTCTAATTAATTTTATTTCTTAATTTTAACTAATAAAACCTTAGAACTTTTAAGCTCAACTAGAAAATTTTATTTCTTAATTTTAACTAATAAAACCTTAGAGCTTTTAAGCTCAACTAGAAAATAATATGAACGCCCCAAACTAGTCATTATAGATTTAGAAGTTCGGTTACATGTGAGGAAGGTATTTGACACCTCACAACACCTAGTACCTTATTTTTAATTTAAACTGAAATTTCGCCTTTTTAAATAACAACTAACATATTTGGCATTTGGTAAAAAAAAAAAAAAATGCATGTGCATATGAAATAAAGCATAGATAAAACCTATCTTAAGATGACATGTGATCTATCTTAGTATGACATGTAATCTATCTTAGGATGTCACGTGAGAATGACATGCAATCTATCTTAGGATGACATGTACAATATGATAATATACAAATGAATGACATGTGAAAAACAATTTAAATAAAATGATAAAAAGTATACCCCATGCTTTTATATTAAACCATTTTATCACCAAGATTATTCTCGTGCAAAAATAGTAAGGAAAAGCGTTAGTTTAAAAAGGAGGGATTATGTTTGGCTTTTAAGGTGCCCATGAACTTAATGGATTCAAACTATGGGCAAAGCATCATATTTTGAAACTAAAATACAATTCCAGTGAGTTTTTAAGAGAGAGAGAGAGAGAGAGAGAGAGAGAGAGAGAGAGAGAGAGAGAGAGAGAGGCTCAAGTTACACTTGGTGTAACTTTAAAGAGTTACACATTTTTTAAACCATTGGATTTAAGTAAATCAAACGATAAAAAAAGACCCTCATTAATGCTAATATTTTGATTAGGATCTCATTAATTATCCTTCATTTACTATATTTTATACCTATCTTTAAACCCAAAAAGAGAGTTACATCTTACTCTTTCTCTCTCCATTTCTCTCATTGTTTATCATAACAAACCTAGAAGCCTGTTCATCCACAGATTCTTCAATACCCTGTGAAATTTCAAATAAAGATGTAGAGCTCTTGTCACTCACAGGACCACTAACATAGCTTGTAGTCACTCCAAAATCAGCACCAAAACTTTCAAAACTCAACTTGGTTCTTTTAGACTTAGGGACATGGATATGGTTTGGAAGAATAACAAGCTGATGTTGTGGAAGATGTAACTCCTCCAGCTTCCTCTGTAGTTTTGAAGTTGCTTCTTCCATATCAAGGATACTAGTGTCATGCTGTGTCTGGGCAATGGCTTCAACCAAAATAGTGGGAGCCTCAGGTGCAGCAACTATTCCAGAATCTTGAACATTAATATTTGTTGGCTTTGGTTTCCATTCCTTATTAGGACCAACTGTTGAAGACAAAATCATAAACTACTCATAAATATTAAGCAAGTCATCAGAATTTCATTAATAACTTAGACTAAAACAATCAATGTTATATCACAAAAATAGTTATGGTTGACCATAAAATGTTAGTAGATACAGCAAGAAGTAATTAGGCGAAAGATCGAATCAGCTCTAACTTCCTCATTTATAGCCAAAAAGATTGACAAAAACACATGCCTACAATGGCAATAATTCATTCAAAAGAGAATCAACTAGGCAATAGAGACAGAAAATGACAAAATCTATAGTTTTCAAGTAGCAAAACACATGTACAATGTTTTGAAAACATCAGATAATTATTACAACCATAACTTAGCTTACAAATCAGCAAACTCTTTTTTTTTTTTTTAATAAAAAAAAAATTGATTGGATAACCAAATCAACAAACTCTTATTTAAAAGTACAGATGCCTTGATAAGAATAAAAATCATCTGCCCTGAACTACATACGAACTGACTTAACAATTCAAGGAATACAGGCAGCAACAACCAACTTTAGAATCCATGGAGAGTGTATCAAAAAAAAAAAAAAATAAAAAATAAAAAAGGTCAATAGCATAGCCATAATAAAATAGGTTCAATTATTTTAATATTTATGTTGGCTTTTATTTTTGTTGGGGGCGGGGGGTCTACATTATCATTTAAACTAATCCTTCATAAAAATCTCATAAAAACCTGTCCCACCTCTTAACATTTTCATGCAATACCCAATCCCCCAACCCCCCCCCCCCCCCCCAAAAAAAAAAACAAAGAATGACGCAAAACCTGTCCCCAAGTTCTTGCTATCTGTTTACATTTACTTGTTTTCTTTCTCTATCTCTTTCTCTTTGTTTTCATTTTTGTTTTCCTTCTCACAAACCTCTAATGTCAGTGTTCCATAGTTATTTTATTTTATTTTCCTTCTTCTACCGATAATATATCCATGGAGGTGGAACAACAGTAGAGGAGAACTCTAAAGAGTTACACATTTTTTAAACCATTGGATTTAAGTAGATTCAATAGTAAAAAAAAAACTCTCATTAATGCTAATATTCTGATTAGGATCTCATAATTATCCCTCATTTATTATATTTTATATCTATCTCTAAACTAAAAAAAAAGTAATATATTTGACCCTCTCTCTGTCTGTCTGTCTCTCTCTCTCTATGTTTCTCTCTCTATCTCTTTCTCCTCCACCGTTTTTCCACCTCCATGGATAGATTGCCAGCAGAAGAAGGAAAAAAAAAAAAAAAAAAACTGCGGAACACTGACATTAGAGGTTTGTGAGAAGGAAAACAAAAATGAAAACAAAGAGAAAGAGATGGAGAAAGAAAACAAGTAAATGCAAACGGAAAGCAAGAACTTGGGGACAAGTTTTGCGTCATTCTTTGTTTTTTTTTTGGGGGGGGGGGGGTGTTGGTTATTGCATGAAAATGTTAAGAGGTGGGATAGGTTTTTATGAAATTTTTATGAAGGATTAGTTTAAATGATAATGTAGACCCCCCCCACCCCCAACAAAAATAAAAGCCAACATAAATATTAACATAATGGAACCTATTTTATTATGGCTATGCTACTGACCTTTTTTGTTCTGATACACTCTCCATGGATGCTAAAGTTGGTTGCTGCTGCTTGTATTCCTTGAATTGTTAAGTCAATCCGTATGTAGTCCAGATGACATGTGTACTTTTAAATAAGAGTTTGTTGATTTGGTTATCCAATCAATTTTTTTTATAAAAAAAAAAAACAAAGAGTTTGCTAATGTGTAAGCTAAGTTATGGTTGTAATAATTATCTAATGTTTTCTTAACATTGTACATGTGTTTTGCTACTTGAAAACTATAGATTTTGTCATTTTCTGTCTCTATTGCCTAGTTGATTCTCTTTTGAATGAATTATTGCCATTGTAGGCATGTGTTTCTATCAATCTTTTTGGCTATAAATGAGAAAGTTAGAGTTGATTTGATCTTTCGCATAATTACTTCTTGAGTTATTAATGGAATTCTGATGGCTTGCTTAATATTTATGAGTAGTTTATGATTTTGTCTTCAACAGTTGGTCCTAATAAGGAATGGAAACCAAAGCCAACAAATATTAATGTTCAAGATTTTGGAACAGCTGTTGCACCTGAGGCTTCCACTATTTCGGTTGAAGCCACTGCCCAGACACAACATGACACTAGTGTCCTTGATATGGAAGAAGCAACTTCAAAACTGCAGAGGAAGCTAGAGGAGTTACAACTTCCACAACGTCAGCTTGTTATTCTTCCAAACCATATCCATGTCCCTGAGTCTGAAAGAACTAAGTTGAGTTTTGGAAGTTTTGGTGCTGATTTTGGAGTGACTACAAGCTATGTCAATGGTCTTGTGAGTGACAAGAGCTCTACATCTCTATCTGAAATTTCACAGGGTATTGAAGAATCTGTGGATGAACAGGCTTCAAGGTTTGCTATTATAGACAGTGAGAGAAACGTAGAGAGAGAGTCAGACGTAACACTTTTTTTGGGTTTAAAGATAGGTATAAAATATAATAAATGAGAGATAATTAATGAGATATCAAAATATTAGTATTAATGAGGGTCTTTTTTGACTGTTGGATCTATTTAAATCCAATGGTTTAAAAAATGTGTAACTTTTTAGAGTTATACTAGGTGTAACTCTTAATTTGAGATATATATATCTTAAAAGGTTCTTTCTGAATAGCTCGTAGGATTTTAGTTTTAGAAAAAAAAACCATTTAAAATGAAGTGGATTAAAGAAAAATCCATAGGTTTTACATCTTTTTATGAAAGGATTCCCAATAGGGAACAGAATAAAACGTATCATGGTTTTTAATTTTGAAAGAATCCCTAAAAGGGATAGATTAAAAATCTCCATTGGTTTTGTATTTCTTTGAAAATCCCTAAGAGGAAGAATGATTAAAAGTCCAAATGGATTTTGAATTTTTGAAAAGGTTTCCTAAAAGGGAAAAGATTGAAAGTCCCATAGGTTTTGCATTTAAAAATAACTTTCCAAAGAGGAAATGATTAAAAAGGTCCCATTGGTTTTTATTTTGACAAGCTTAAGAAAATTTATTGGTGGAAACTCCTAAGTTTTAACAAGCTTAAAAAAATAAAAAATAAAAAAATAAAAATAAAAACCTGCTATTCTTATATACATATATACATTTTTTTGGAAAAGACCTTTTTGAAAACTCCTCTCTCTCTCTCTCTCTCTATGTATATATATATAACCAAAGATAGATGACACATAATAGGCTACATCATCATGCTACCTCACCAAACTTATAGCTATAGATATGCAAGCGCCATCAAAATTCCAATAAATGAAAGCGAGTATGCAAGAGAACATAGCCATACCTACAGGAATAAAATCAACATGTGACATAGGCAATATTATAAAGGGAAACCTTGAACAAGGAATCAAAAAGCAAAGGAAGAAAGTTTATGGTAGTGTTTTAACTTTTGAGCTGAAAAAATTATATCTTTTCAAGAAAGATGTAATTTTTAAGCCAAAGGTAGAAACTTTCCTCTAAAGACTAAATTTTCCTAACTAGATATAGGCATATCTACACGAAGATTAGCATGCTATATACAAGAACATAAAAACAAAAGAGAAATGAACAAACTTTCATGCCAAGACTTAAGCTTTAAACAAAGAACATGTATTTCACCATTGAAAACCCAAACTTTGGCCTAAGGATGCAACCTATCATGCATTCAAGGCTAGAACAAAGCAAACTTGCAACCTTTCTTGGACATGGAAGCATAAATAAACAAGGAAAGCAATAAAAGTGAAAGCTTTAAAATAAGAATGGAAACTTTCTATGCTATAACACCACACCCATGTATTTAAGCAAAAGAATCCTTTCTATCGAGAATTACTACTGAAACTCAACAGAAGCTCAACAGAAGCTGCATTTGTCGAGAATTACGAAATCAAAATTTTCAAATTTGATTACACGCATATCCTTGAGTATTTGTGTAGGGTTTCTTTTCTCACAACCCTAGACATATATATGGATTATTTTAAGAGCGGTCACAATGGATGCAGAGTGTTGCAAACAGAATACATGCACATTGTGACTGGAGACAGAAATTACTCTAATTCATCATTCTCTTGGTAGAAGCTACTGCGTCTTTACGCCGACCAATGAGCTTCCTGAACTTCATTATTGATGAACTGATGAACTTTACAGCCAATAATCTTCCTCAAGTTGGTGTGTTAGTTATGTACTGGGATCCGTGCATTATTGGTTAGTCACTTATTGGGATTAATGCATTGAACGGAGAGATTGCCGCTACAATTAGGGGTGTCCAGGCAAACCAGCGACCTGCCCAACTCGTCCAACCGTCCGACCCGCCACCACTCAATCCGACGACTCCAGTGGTCGAAAGCGGTTTCTGACTTTGCTAACCCGACACCCAGTGCGTCGGTTATCAATTTTTCAGTTCAAAACCTGTGAAACCCGACCCGAACCGAAGTCCATTCAATATCCGGCCATTTTTCCTAGATTCCAGCCATTTTTCCAGATTCCGGCCACTTTTTTCCAGATTTCGGCCCCTTTTTTCTAGATTCTGGCCCCTTTTTCACTTAAATCTGTCAATTTCTGGCACAATAAACACCAAATTTAGCCAAACCAGTGATTTTTCATCACGATTTGGCAGAAATCTCGTCGGATCCGATGGGATCTCACCGGATCTTGGATGGATTTAGCAAGATCTTGCCGGATTTGGCGAGATCTCGTTGCATTTCGAAGGATTCTGGTGAGATCGGTTTCACCCGAAACCGACCACCACGCACCGGCAACCCGAACCTACGAATCTGTTACTGTTATGGGTTGGTTGCGGGTTGGAAAACCACCCATCTGAACTGTTACAGGTCGGTTGCGGGTTGGGCAAAAACCCGACCCGCCCGACCCATGGACAGCCCTAGCTACAATACAAGTCCAATTGGGTATTAGGGTAAGGGTTTAACTGTAAGTTGGTATTTTGGGATAGGCCAAAGGGTTTGGTAAGATTCCTTATACTTGTAACCACTTGTGATTGATAATAGTGGATTCTCGGGAGTGGTGACCTTAAATTCACCCGGTGGGGTTTTGCCTTGGTGGTTTTCCCTATTCGTAAACAAATCACTTGTGTCAAATTTATTTTTCGCTGCATTTAGTTATTTGGTGATTTGTTTGTGCTACCACGCCATTGCATGTAATTTGACTAATTTATTAACTTGGGTAATTAATTAATTTGAAAGGGGTCAATTCATTTTAACCTAAGAAGTGGTATCAGAGCAGACACACTTTGATTATGTTTTAATATTTGCTGTGTGATCCATTAACCCCTGTTTGTCATGGATAGAGGACAGTCTCTTGTTATACCTCCTTTATTTGATGGTACTAACTATACATACTAGAAAGTACGCATGAGAGCTTTCTTGCAATCTTTAGATGAGAAAGTATGGCAAGCTATGGAGATTCGCTGGACTAAGCCAAAGGAAGTGCCGGCTGATTGGGATGATGCAAAGATCAAAGCGGCGAACTTCAACAACAGAGCATTGAACGCAATTTTCAATGCTGTCACGAATGAGGAGTTTAAGAAAATATCCTCGACTAAAACTGCAAAAGAAGCATGGGCCATTCTCTAAACAACCTATGAAGGGATTAAGGTTGTCAAGGATTCAAAGCTCCAAGGCTCACCACTAGCTTCGAGAAGATAAAGATAGAGGAGGATGAGTCATTCGATGAGTTCTATGCCAAACTCAAGAACATAGTCAACTCAGCCTTTAATCTTGAGAAAACTATTCCCGAACCCAAGGTTGTGAGAAAGGTGCTCAGGTTTCTCCCTGAGAGATTCCATGCCAAAATAACTGCTATTGAAGAATCAAAGGACATTGACTCCATTCCTTTGACGGAGCTGATTAGCAACTTGCAAACCTATGAATTGGGTTTGACCAGACTTGGGAAAGGAACCAAAAGTAAGAGTATGGCACTAAAGGCCAAAAGTAATAAGACTGATGAGTCTTCAGATGATGAAGATTCCAAGATGAAGTCCTACTTCAATAGGCAGTTTAAGAAGTTCATGAAGAATGCCAATGTGAAAGGTTTTGACAAGGATCGTAAGCAATCCAGTTCTTCTTAATTCAAAAGTCAAGATAGAGGGAAGAAGGATGCTAAGGATGGCGATCAGTATACTATTCCCTCTGAACCAAAGTGCTTCAGATGTCAAGGTTTTGGACACATGAAACAAGAATGTCCATATATCTCAAGTCAATTGAGAAAAGCAAGGCTCTTGCTGCTACCTTGAGTGATACCGAGCCTGAGATTAAGTTAGATGATAGTGATGACGAGGGAATCTTGAGTACTTTCACTGCCACAGTGGATCCTACTGAGGGGATTGTAGAAGCAGTGAATGAAGAAGAGGACTTGGTGGAATCGTAATTTGAGAAAATGGACGATCAAGACAGCCTATGCTAAATTGTACAAGGTTTTCGAGAAGCATGAGAAACTGTACAAAATGGCCACCAAGAAGCTGAGTGGTGTGAAACTAGATCGAGAGGAGCTCTCTACCAGGGTTGATGAAGCTAATCAAACCATTGGAGCACTGGAATTTGAGAACAATTTCTTGGCTAAAAGGACCAAGAAGCTTGAAGCAAAACTGTTTTAAGTCAGAGCTCAATTGGAGAGGACTTCTAGTGCAAAGCTCAATGAGATGCTAATTTTTCATAAAACTACTTCTGACAAAATTGGTTTGGGGTATGAATTCTCTTCTCCTAATATTGCCTCATCTAGTACAAATGTGTTTGTCTCACCTACTGATAATGTTATTTCTGATAACAAAGAATCTAAAACTGAAATAGCTAGTGAGAACTTAGACAAAGGCAAATCTATTCTAGGAGCACTCCCTAAGGGTGAAAAGAAAGAGACTAGAAACCCTAGGACTAAGAAGACAAACAATAAAAGTCTCAACAAAAGAAGCCGCATTTCTGTCATCACTGTGGAGCTTTAGGACATACTCGTCTAAATTGTTATAAGTGGTTAGCCACTCAACAAAGCAATAGTATGGTCTTATCTAGCAATCAGAATCAATTTCCATCCTCTCTTACTCCTTTGGGAGATCTTCTCAAGGCTTTCGTGTTCCTTTCGAACTTGAACGGTTTCAATTCTTCCCCCTCTCCTCAGGATCAAAGGTTCACGCAAAGGCAAGGTTCTTCCAAGGTGTGGAAGAAAAAAGGCTCAAAGTGATTTAGTCACTTTTTCTCTCTTTCCCTTTATGTCATGCATTACTTGTTTGTTTTGCTTTCTAGTTTTTGAGTTAGTCTAATTTTATACTTTGTGTGTTTCTTTATGTTTTTGTTTGGTTGTTTTTAGTTTTGCTTTATTTTGTTTTTTTTTTTTTTCATAAAAATAAAAAATTAGAGAAATACAAAAACAGTGTGTATGTCTATATTGGTACTTGAGTACTTTGGATGGCTTTTGAAACAAAGTTTCTTAACCTTGTATCTCTTGTAGCTTAGATGAGCATCTCAATGCACAACTAAGCAAGTGAGCTTTGTGGCTTGTGGTTGTGATAAGAACGATTAAGATTGTCTCTTATACCTCACACTCATATCACTCTTTTTGACGGGAATGACTAGAAAATCCTAAGAGAAAGACATAAATAACTATCTCACCACTAAAGCCCGTCAATCATATATAACATCTGTGTGCTTCGATATAGCAAAATTGTGATGTTTTGGCTTACATAATTGGATATTTCTTCTCTCTCTTATACACCCATGCATGCTATGCTCAAAAATGAAAAATATGCAAAAAAGCAAAAAGAATCAAAATGCTTTTAGTATGGTTGCAATCGTGTTTCTAGGAGATGTGAGAGTTATAGGATGTACCTTGAAGATGATAGTCCCCATCAAACAATTATAATTGTGTGTGAGTGTATTTGATTTTCTCATATCTCAAATCTTCATAATATGAGACACTTATGCACTTTTGCTTTGTTTCACACACAACACACAAACACTTTGCTACTTTTGATACATGTGCAGGTACAATGTGATTTGGCTATCACAAGAATTACATGTGCTAATATATGCTCACTAAACTGTCTTAACTTGTTTTTGAAATATAAAATTGGTTAGACTTGTTGTGTGTCTGTGTGTGTTTTGGATCTATATACTTAGCATCTTGTTTGAGATGAGTTTTGAGAGCTTAATATGTTGGGTTATGTTTGAGCGAGTAGCTTGTTTTATGCTTTCATCTCTATGTGTTTTTCCCTTCTTGAAAAACCTCTTTTCTTCAAGCTCGATAGCTTCTCGAAAGATTCCTTTTTATTAAGCCCTTCTTTCTTTTTCTTGATAGAAACTTCGACAGATCCTCAATCCATCAAAGATAATTTCTTTGCTCTCTGTCTGATCAATAGCTTCTCGACAGCTTCTCAATCCATCAAGCTAAAATTCCTTACTCTCTATCTGCTTGATAGATGCTCGACAGATCCTAGATCCGTCGAGCTCTTTGTTTTGCCGTCAACAGATCCTCGACAGCACCTCGACAGATTCATTTTTGTCGAGATTTAGTGCTCGACGGGTCCTCGACAAAAACTTTGATCCATCAAGCTGCATTTTCTATATATAGCTAAGGTGCGAATCGGATCTCACTTTTCTCATTCTCTCTCAACAGAAACTTTTTTCTCTCACCCAAACACTCTTCTCTCACTAAAATCTCTCTACCCATGTGTTCTTAAACCTTCATTTTACATGCATTCATGCATTTTAGACCTAGGTTTTAGGTTTTTAAAATTACTTTTGAGATTTTTGTGAAAATTTTGGGTTGGGTTTTGTTGTTTTAATGTTATTTTCTCATGCATTACATTATAACAATGTTTCATGCATTTTAGATGTGTGATTGATTATTGTTGATTATTTGCAGGTAGGTTTGGATTAGGTTTCTACCGATGATGCATTTTTTTTTTTTGCACATCACATGGTCATGCATTTTTCATGCATACGTTTCTTTGTTTCTTTCCTATTCTAGTTGTGATGTGGTCTCTCTCTCTCTCTCTCTCTCTCTCTCTCTCTCTCTCTCTCCCGCGGATAGACTACGCCATGGCACCTAAAGCGCGTAAATCCACTCCGGGCAAGAATCCTCTTCAAGGTTTTGGTTCTTCCTCTTCTGATCCGATCCCTCATCTCCATGTTCGGTTCCGTGATGAGAAGGCTCGAAAGGACTTTTTGGAGAACTTTCAGAAACGTGGCATTCATCCAGAGCGCCAGGTTATTCTGTCGGATTTTGCCGACACTCCGCTACCTGATGTCATTCGAGCTCAGGGATGGGAATCTCTATGTGATAAACCCGTGCGGTGTCCCGTCGTATTTATACAGGAGTTTTACTCCAATATACACGGCATCGATACCTCTGTACCTTGGTTTGCCACTACATTTCAAGGTACACGTATCGTAGTTACTCCGAATCTTATATCCGAGGTACTACATGTTCCGAGGGTAGTGCATCCTGACTACCCCGGCTGTGAGCGTCTTCAGACTATGTCTAGAGACGAGTTTATCTCTCACTTTTGTGAGAAACCTTCTTTTTAGGGGTGGTTTTCTAAACACCCCTTGCTCAGGATTTGCAAAAGGTCTGAGATTTTTGAACATGGTGATGATCTTCACTCTCACTCCACAGTCTCACTATAACTCCATCAGTGAGCCTCGTGCTCATTTTCTTCTTTCCTCGATGGAGGATCTTTCCATTGACTTCCCCTCTCATCTCATCACATCTATTATAGATGTGTATCAGGATACTACTACTCGTGATAAACTCATCTTTCCTTTAGCTATCACGTGGATCCTTCGGCACTCTCCATTCCTATTCCTTCCTTTCCTTTCCTTTCTTCACCACCATGGGTGCCATCCGCGCTAGTTCTATTCGGTGAAGCGAGGCCCAGCTTCGACCGAAACTGCCATGAGTGGAGACAGACGATCCTACAGCTTCTGTGGCTCCCTCTTCCTTGGCTCCTTCCACCTTTGCTCCTTCATTTTCAACGGCTGGTGTGACCTTGGAGGCTATCATGGCGCAGCTTCAGCGGATGAAGGCTAACTTTGGTGGACGTCTTGACTATCTCACAGATGAGATGTGTCAAATTAACACCCGAGTTGGTTGCATTGCCCGCAGACAGTCTCGCCTTGGCGGTTTTCGCTCCCTTTCCATCTCCTTCTCTAGGGGCCTCAGCTAATAAGGATGTTGATGCTAGTGATGATGAGGATAATGCTAGCTCTTCCGGTGATGACAAGATGACGACCTTTTGGTGACTTGCCATTTGTCATTCGTGACAAAAATGGGGAGTAGTTTTGGATGAGAGTAGTCTTGTACTTAGAAAAAGAGTTAGTATAGGACATTTTTTGTTAGGGGGAGTGTGTGTATCTTTTGAGGGATGTAGTGAGGTCTAAATGTACTTTTCTTTTCTTAGTGAGGTTTACATGTATTTTTCTTTTCTTTCTTTACATTAGCCTCTTGTATACCGGTCTTGTGACCATTTATTTATTGACATACATTGTACTTTATTTATATATATATATATGATGATGTATGTTTTTCTTTACCTACCTCTACATGTGTTGTTTCTTTTCACTATTTATACATATGTTTCTTTATGTATGCAATCTTTATTTCTGCTTCACACATGATGCCTTGATGAGTTTTGTTTAAGTGTTTCAAAAAGACAGGTTGTGAAAGTCTACCATGCCATAAACTCTCTTCTTACAAAGTTTTTCAAGAGTTTATGTTAGGGTTAGATTTTTTTTTTTGGTAATTCAACAAGTGGTTATGAGTTTAGTGATTTAATACTTCTCTCATGATTCATTTGTTTGTTATGGTTTTGTCACGGATTGCCAAAGGGGGAGCTTGTTAGAGACATATTTATGTAATTGGCTAATCCTTTGACAAAACTCATTTTACTTGTAATTGGGTAGATCTAGGATGGGTTTAGTACTTCAAGAAACAAGTGTTCAAGTTTAGTATTGAAGTTATGCAAATCTGACCAAGAAACAAGTGAAGGAAGTGCTGTTCATTAAAGCTCGACAGAATCCTTTCTATTGAGGATTACTGCTGAAGCTCGACATAAGCTGTATTTGTCGAGAATTACGAAATCAGATTTTTCAGATCTGATTACATGCATATCCTTGAGTATTTATGTAGGGCTTCTTTTCTCACAACCCTAGACATATATAAGGATTATTTTAAGAGCCGTCACAATGGATGCACAGTGTTGCAAATAGAACACATGCACATTATGACTGGAGATAGAAATTGCTCTAGTTCATCACTCTCTTTGTAGAAGCTATTGCATCTTTACGCCAAAAGTTTTGTGATCAAGGAGCTTCCTGAACTTCATTGTTGATTAACTGAAGAACTTTGCAACCAATAATCTTCCTTAAGTTGGTGTGTTAGTCACGTATTGGGATTCGTGCATCATTGGTTAGTCACGTACTAGGATTCGTGCATTGAATGGAAAGATTGCCGCTACAATACAAGTCCAATTGGGTATTGGGGTAAGAGTTCAACTATAGGTTGGTATTTCAGGATAGGCCAAAGGATTTGGTAAGATTTCTCATACTTGTAACCGCTTGTGATTGATAATAGTGGATTCTCGAGAGTGGTGATCTTAAATTCACCCAGTGGGATTTTGTCTCGGTGGTTTTCCCAATTCTTAAACAAATCACTTGTGTCAAATTTATTTTCCATTGTATTTAGTTATTTGGTGATTTTTTTGTGCTACCACCCATTGCATGTGTGGGGGCCGGTTAATCAATAATTATTAAAACCGTGTTAACTGGGCCTGTGACCCATCCGAGGACGTAAAACTGTTTGAGGAGGCTCATATCAGGTTATAAGGGTAACAAAATGAAAAGAAGAGTAGATATCACGTGAGGTGAGTTCAGTATTCGTCCGAGGACAAAATCCTTCTCGGCAATATGTGTCCGAGAACGACCTGAACGCCATATTGTTACAAACACACTTCGAAGCTACATTACCACTAAAGGTGGGACATGGGACCAAGGGTAAGAAAGAAAAGGTAAACAAATATCTTGAACAACTGCTGCCTCTGCATTAATTGCCTCTCAACCAACTCTTTGGCCGCATTAATGTGGAGGTGATACCTGAACAGTGATGAAGCAGTCTTACAGCTGCTGGTTAAAGGATCCAGGAAGTGTTGGATGGGACAGGAGGGGATTCCCCGAATCCAACCTACACGTGTGTGGTAAAGATGACACCAACAGGGTAGTATATAACGTAGAAGAATGCATTGAGAAAGGGGGATCGGAACTTCTAAACAAGTGACGCTTAGAGGAAAGCCTTATGAAATAGGAACTTAGCTTGCTTAAAGAAGGAATTGATTGTAATATTTGTGTTAATCCATCTAAGAAATGTTACGTTTAATCGTTTTTCTTTTGAAGTTAATCTAGTTCTTTCATACCCACACTCTACAAATTTATTGTTTGGGCCTTCAGCATTCGAACCCAATACGAGTTTGGGGATCATTACAAATTGAGTCCCTACAGCATGTAATTTGACTAATTAATTAACTTAGGTAATTAATTAATTTGCAAGGGGTCAATTCATTTTAACCCAACAAAGACTCTAAATGAAACATAAAGCTAAAAGCTTTTAATTGAAAATTAGAGTTTTAATAAGAAAAATGGAAACTATGCTTGCACATTTTTTTTTTTTTTTTTTTACATAAATATTCAAGCTTCATCCATGGTGGAAAATGATGTGTAAGCATAGAAGGCTTAAGACAACGTAGACATAATATATAACATGCTAAACAATACGAACATAACAAAAAACAAACAACAAATACACAATTGTCACATAAACAAACATGGAAGCTCCATGTCTATGAGCATAGAAGTTGGAAGCTTCAAGCTCTTGAACATGGAGAAACCCCTTATTCAACCAAGATAAAGATGAAGAAGACAAGATTAAAGAATGGTTTAGTAGGTATACCCTTTTGGAACTTTGATTAGACCAACAATAATAGAGGATGGAAGGAGTTTTTCTTAAGGGTTGGGAACAGTTTCAGAGAGTTCTGGAAGTAGGGGATAGAAAATGGGGCATTTTTTTGTGTGTTTTGAAAAGAGGGGGAGGCTGTCCTTTTCAAATAGTTGTGCTGACACTCAAGCATAGCTTGAAAAAGTGAGAGGATATAAAAGATTTAAATTTCCCTCATTTTTGTTTTGTTTGTTTGTATAAATTTACTCATATACCCTTATTAAATAATGATGCCCAATTAAAACAAAAAAAAAAAGTGACAAACAACCACACACACACAAAAAAAAAAAAAAAAAAAAAATCACCCAAATTTATCAAAAACTAAAAATTATTTCTAGAAAAAAAAAATCAAGTCTAGTTAAAAAAAAAAAAAAAAAAAAAAAAAAAAAAAAAAAAAAACACTATAACACCCATAACTCCAGGAAAAAAAAAAAAAGAGGCAACATCCTAGGAAAGCAAAAGAAAATAATAGAAGAGAAGAGGCAACATTATTGCCCAGGAAAGCAAAAGCTTAGAGATGAAAAAAAAAAAAAAAGGGTAAACTGGACGAAACCCATGTGCAATTGCACATGGGCATTTTCGTCAATTAAGCAAATTAGACTCCCCCCTATTTTGCTCCTCCATTTTGGGGAGAAAATATTTTGGTGGGCTTGGGGATAAAATACTTGGACCCCACTGTAGACATCGCATTTTGTACTTCTTACGACTCGAGCCCCTATTCTCTAAGGATGTTGGAATTCTAAAGCCTAATGTTAGTTTAGGGCTCGATTAGCATTAAGTGTGAAGGTTGAGAATGAATCCCACATCGTTTGCGAGCCATTCTAAACCCCTATTTTTCAACTATATAAAGCCATAAAATTTTCAAAACACACAGAAAATCCTAAAGGAGAACATAGGATTCTCTAGAAATAGTGAATCGAAGATGGAGTTTTTCACAAAACATTCTCAACTTAATATTTTTCTGATTGAGGCATTTTCTAGCCTTGATCTTAAATTCTAAGATTACTAATCACTTTCTTATTTGTTTGTGATAGATTTGACTGATGGGAATGGTAAAAATCAAGCTAGTGAGCTTTTATTTTTGAGGTATAAGTTCTAAACTTTATTTTTCTTTTCTTAGCCTTTTCCTACTTTAATCTTTCTGTTTTCCTTCTTTTTTCTTTTTTTTTTTGCTATAATATGTTTGTTAAGATTAGGTTTACATAGTTTTTCTGTTCTTAAGTATGCTAGGTTGTTAGATTTGATAGTTTTAGTCTTTGCTCTGTTTTGTGTTTTTTTGTGTATGCGCACGCATACTCGTGCCCAGAAACCCTAATTCAACATTTTTTGTTTTTCTTTCTTCGTTTCTCTTATTTCATATGCTTCTGCTTTGCCTTGTTTCATGCCTACAAGTCTCAGCCTTCCATGTTTGTTTGTTTGTTTGCTTGTCCTTAACATGTTAGATTAGGGTTTCTTCTTTTCTCTTTCTTTGATATGCCATAAACATGCATATGATATGACCATGCATTGATGAATAGGTGTTGTGGTGCAGTAAGGTAAGTAAGGTAAGGCATGTATTCATATGAACATGCATTTGTTTGGAGATTTGATTTTAACCTTGCCTTGACGAACATGAATGTATTGGATATGATAACATGTTTCTTTGATCTTAACATGCCTACATTTCTGTCTTGGATATGATATATGCTTGTTTGCTTGCTGCCATGTCTTTATTCTGTCTTGATCATGATATAATGAGATATATGATGCTATATGTGATAGATGTATGTTAGGATATGATATGAGATGCATGATAGATGTATGCTAGGGTGTGTGATATAGAACAGACAACACATGCCTTTCTAGAACATCAAGAGTGCTGGAAGTCACAACACAAGATCAAAAGAGGTGCCAATAGAGGCCATCAAGGCGACAGTATTGGAATTGCATGAAATTTGGCAGGTTGAAGAGAGATAATAAAAACACTGATTTTTGCCAGACTTATGACAAGTCATAAGCGTCGCCTAAATTTAGGCAAATTCCTTCATTAAGATCCCAAAAACAGTGTTTTTGCTATTTATAGTAATATTTATTTTTCTTTAATAACTTTTAGTTTAGAAGTTAGAATAAGGTCCTGTCTGTTTTGGGTCGTCTCTTAGAGACAGTATTTTTAATTTCCGCAATTATTTCAATTTTTAATTTTGGCAAACCTTATATGTACTTAATGAAGCTATAACCCTAGCCAAGAAAGTGGAGTTCCAGCAGAGTAGATTAAACATGTAGTCCAAGTATGCTAATCAAAGTTCTCTTCATTCTTCACACTCTACAACCAATAAGAAGAAGCAATTAGTGTTCTCACAACCATCGCAGTCTTTGGGCATTAAGGAAGTTAGTGTTGGTAGTAATTAGCCAAAGGGTGAAACAACAAGCTTTACAGGACGACAGGGAGCCAAAAGCAATCCCTATGCCAGACCAACAGGGTATAAGTGTTACAGGTGTTGTGAACTACGGCATCGATCTCACTTATGTCCTAAGCGACCCACTGTGAATTTAGTAGAGCAGGTGGATGAAGAAACTGAAGTAAAGGAGAAAGACGAGGTAAAAGATGAAGGTACAACTCCCTATTCATTTACCCTTAATGAGATCTAGGATGATGAAGAGGTTGAGCTTTTAGGGAGGTCCCTAGTCATTTAGAGGTTGTTGCTCACACTAAGGAAGGAGTTGAATGATCAGCAACAAGAGTTCTTTCGGGCACGTTGTACCATCAACAAGAGGGTTTGTGACCTCATTATTGATAGCGGCAATGTGGAGAACATCACTTCTTAGAGTCTAGTCGCCAAATTGGGGTTGAAGTCAGAGAAACACCTCTCTCTATACAAAATATGGGTAAGAGTTATGTAGATGAGGTGCTATGTGATGTTGTTAAGATGGATGCATGTCATTTAATTTTGGGAAGGCCATGGCAGTATGATGTAGATGCTACTCATACATGTAGGGACAACGTGTATGTATTCTATAAGAATGGTAGGAAAATTTTCCTTGGTCCTATCAAGGAGGGTAGTGTACCCAAAGCTTCTAAAGTGGAGGGGAAGTCATCGCTTCTTCTGTTTAACAATGAGGACGCATTTGACAAGAAAGCTAGGGAATCAAAGTAGGTATTTGCAGTTGTGGTGTCTGATGGCGGGCCCAAAGCAGCGCCTGAAATACCAGTAGCATTGCAACCATTACTTAAGGAGTTTGGGGAACTATTTCTAGATGAGATACCTGTAGGATTGCCACTGATGTGTGACATTCAACACCACATTGATTTGGTCCTTGGAGCCAGCCTTCCAAACTTGCCATATTACTGTATGAATCTGCAGGATAACCAAATCTTGCAATGTCAGGTGGATAAACTGCTTAGTAAGGGATAGATTAGAGAAAGCATAAGTCCATGTGTAGTATCTGCCCTATTGACACCTAAGAAGGATGGAAGCTGGTGCATGTGTGTGTATAGTCGAGCCATCAACAAGATTACAATCAAGTATCGATTCCTTATCACTCGATTGGATGATATGTTTGACATGTTGAGTGAGTCCAAGTGTTACACCAAATTGGATTTGAAAAATGGGTACCACCAAATTTGTATCCGAACCAGTGATGAGTGGAAGACAGTCTTCAAGATAGAAGAGGGACTTTATGAGTGGATGGTTATGCCATTTAGCTTATCAAATGCCCCTAGTACATTTATGCAACTTATGAATCAGGTATTGAAACCAATTATTGGGAAGTTTATAGTTGTCAATTTTGATGATATTTTGATATACAGAAAGACAGAAGTTGCTCATTACAATTATGTGCATAAGGTGCTAAAGGTTTTATTGGCTAACAAGTTGTATTCAACTTGAAGAAGTCCAGTTTCTTCACAGATAGGTTGCTATTCTTGGGGTATGTAGTAAGTGCTGAGAGGATCCATGTCGATGAGGAAAAGGTCTGTGCTATTCAGAAGTGGCCAACCCCGAAGATAGTGAGCAATGTGCAGAGTTTTCATGGCCTAGCAACCTTTTACCGGAGGATTGTTTGAAATTTTAGTAGCATAGTGGCCCCCATCACAGCATGCTTCAAGAAGGGGAAAATTCTTTTGTGGAGAGGCAGTGTAGACATCGCATTTTATACCCCTTACGCTCGGGCCCTCGTTCCCCAATGATGCTCGAACTCTAAGGCTCAAGGCTAGTTTAGAGCCCAATCAGATATTAAATTGACTTGTGGAATGTTAAAATGGAAAATATAACCTTTAAAATGAGCAAAAATATATTTTTAAAAAATTAAATGACCAAAGTGGCCCTCGAACTGCATACGTGAGTCGCGGCCTGCGTACGCGAGCTAAAGCATGCATATGCAGGCAAGTTCTTGCGTACACAGCTAAGGTTTTAAAAGCATATGAAAGGCAAGTTTTCTACAATAATGGCTGAGGTTTGGAACAAATCCCACATCATCTAGAAGCCATTCCAAACCCCATTTTTTCCACTATATAAAGCCTTACATGTTACATTTTCAAAACACATAGAAATCCAACGAGAAAAGCCTAAGATCCACTAGAAAATAGTGAATCAAAAGGGAGTTTTTTCATAAAATAGCCTCAAGTCTCTTTTTATTTGATTGAGACCTTTTTTGGCCCCAATCTTTCGAGTTTAAGATTACTAATCACTCTTTCATTGAATTGTGATAGATTTGACTAAGGAGAATGGTCAAAAATCAAGCCTAGGAGTTTTTGACTTAAGGTAAGCTTTAAAACCCTTTTTTTTTTCTTTTTTTTCTTAATCTTTATTTTAATCTACTTCTTTTGTTTAGTTTATGTTTGCTTATGTTTGTTTAGGTTAGTTTTAGGTTTTCTTCATATCTTTAAGCATGATAGGTTGTTAGATTGTATGTTTTGAGTTTCTGCTTTGTTTCTGTGTTAATTAGGGTTTTATGGGTAAGGATCTGTGTACACATGATCTAGCTTGTGCACACAGGCTAAACTCATGCGTATGTAGACCTGTTCTAGCATGCATGATGTCGTTACCCAGAAAACCTAATTTTTGTTTGTTTTGATTTTGCCTTCATATGTTTGTCTATATAGCCCCCTTTTCACATGTTTTTAAGCCTCATAAAATGTTTTCTCACCTTTTTAACATGATTGTTTGTTATCACATGTCTAGATTAGGGTTTCGTCTAGGGTTTCTTCATTTTAATGTCATTCATTTACATGTTCATGTATTGATGCCATAGGTGCTGTGTTGTAGAAAGGTATGCAAAAGGGTAAGTCATGCATTAGCAATGCTCATGCATTTGTGTTAGGTTTTCTTAGATGTATGGTTAGGGTTTCTAATATGTTAAATTTTTGTGTTTGATATGTTTTGTTTGATGATATGCTTGCTGCCATGTTTTGTTTTAGATAGGGTTTTTTGTATGTTAGATGTATGATTAGGGTTTCTTTTGTTTGACTCTCTTTTGTTTTGGGTAGATGGATAAGTATATTTGTTTAGGGTTAAAGATGTCATGTTGTTTGTTAGATGCATGTTAGTGTGTGTGTGAGTCCAGAATACAAGTATTTAGATGGTTTTAATAGGGTTAAGACATAGGACACAATGATGGGAGGCCAACCTTGGGATTGGGTGATCTTGGGTGCCTAACACCTTCCTAAGAGCGTACCTAAACTCTAAACCCAAACTCTGGTAGTAAGATCAAAGGTCCTTCCTCATAAGGACGCTATATTCATGGCTCTTAGACCATATAACTAGGTGGCAACTCCAATTGAACCCAACTTTCCCTTGCGTCCATAAGCAGCAGAACAGAGCTTTGCATCGATTAAGGAAAAACTGAGTACTACCCTAGTTTAAGCCCTGCCTAATTTTGAGGCATTGTTTCAAGAGGAGTATGACACATCAATTGTTGGAATCAATGTTGTATTATCACAGGAAGGTAAGCCAGTGGCTTTCTTTAGTGAAAAGCTTTTTGAGTCACAAAGCAAGTGGTTTACATATGAGTCAGAGTTATATGCATTGGTGCAAACTTTAAAGCACTGGGAGTACTACGTAGTTCAAAGGGAGTTTGTGTTGTATATAGATCATCAAGCTTTGCAATTTATCAATAGTCAAACTATCATCAACAGAATGCATGCCATGTAGGTTGCATACATACGACTCTAGAACCTTATCACCTAGTGGATTTAAGGGACCCCTTGTAGATTCGAGATTTTCATTCAGAAGCTAACGTGTTTATTTATTTATTTTTTTATTCAAAAAGTAACATGTTTGTTTTCTTGTAGCTTCCGCAACATCAGTTTGGGATGAGATGCTTAGATGTATGCTAGTGTGTGTGTGAGTACAGAATACAATATTAAACTCGCCTTTAATGAGATTAAGACGTAAGACACAATGAGTAGAATCCAACCCACAGGTCAGGCGGTCTTAGGTGCCTAACACCTTCCTAAGTTGTACCTAAATTTCAAACCCATACTCTGGCAGTAAGATCAGTCCTTCCACAAAAGGGCGCTCTATATATGGTTCCTAGACCTAAATTAGATGGCGACTCCAATATCTTTTCTTCGTTCTGGTCCACTCGGCCAAGGCGTACTCCCCCTCCGCATTGTGCCCACACCCACCATATTTTTTCCTCTCCCCTTCCCAACCAAACAACAACTAAAACTTCTTTCTCTCCTAAATTTTCCATCCTCCCTAAAATCCCTCCAAGCAAACATACACTAAAGCATAGCTTGGAGGGCCAGATGCAAATTTTAGCTTTGCCTGGTTTTTCCAGCCCAACTTTGGCTATTTCTTAGTTCCAGCTTTAATCCATCTCAAGTACCAACTTTGCACACTAATTTGAAGGCGTTTCTGAACTTCGATTTGGATGATCTTGGTGTCCACAGAAATATCTCGCAACATACTTTCCATAATTTCCAGCCTTGCATCATTTGTATGCAAAGTTAGTGCCAAAAATGCAATCTTATCAGTTTTCCCCAACTTTGGCTTATTTTTCCACTAAATCTTTTTGGACTTTCCGATCTCTGTTTTGATCAAACAACGTGTCGTTGGAAAGCTTATAATACATATTTCCTAAAGATCATTGCTTTTTTTTTTTTTTTTTAATATTTAAATCTCCATCTTTCAAGTTGAGTGAGCTCAAAGCTTGTGAAGAATGGGTGAAAACAAGGTTGGAATAAATAATAATAGTAAAGTAGTTTTTTTTTTTTTTTGGAGTTTTGATAAATTGACTTTTATTAAAAGGAATTAAGCTCATCAAAATGAAATTCATCACAAGACCTTTCCAACATCACCTTGTTTGGGCCCTTAAGAGGTCATTCGCTTATAATTCAATAAATTGAACTAGAATTAAACTTAAATGACACACCGCCCATTTTAATCAACAAACACTTTTTTGCTTTTTTTGTTTTTGTAATATATTGCTCGTTTTGAGTCTGGTCTGAGCATGTGAACTGTCAAACCGAAGGAAATTAAATTACCTACGACATGAACCAGAAATTTCCTCAATTAAACAGTCATATTTTTTTGGGTAAAAAACGGGGCCAAATTGCGAGTCAATTGCAGTCAAACTTGGTCAAGGATTGGTCAAAAAGGGTATTTTGGTCATTTTAACCTTAAACATTAAAAATTGGATGATTTACCATCTAATTGGGACATATTCCGTTGTTATAAATACTTTCATAATCTATTGATTAAAAATGTAATTTTTTTTGTGAAAAATGGGATGTGTGCACACAAATCGAGATAGATAAAATACAGTATTAACAATTAGCATCAGCATAGCTGACCATTTTAATTCTAATTAGTTTAAAAACCTTTAATTGTTTTGTTACAAAAATAACCTTATTAATTTGGAGCATTAGTATCAATATAGTTTTAGTTCTAATTGACGTAAAAAATCTAATCGCCTTATTACAAAAATAGCCTTACTTCTAAATATTAAAATACTAAAAACTTAATAAACCACTAGGACTTAGATGCCCAAAAAAAGAAAACCACTAGGACCTAAAATTTAAAAAAAAAAAAAAAAAAAAAAATTAACTAACTTGCGCAAATAAATAATACTAAATTAAAATAAGGTTTTCTTATGTCTTCGGCATCAGGTGTCTTGATGGATAAGTCGAGAGATTATAGGTCTATCTTATGTATATGCAATTTTTGGATAACTTTTGTGAGGCCTACAAGTATTGTTGGGGTAGTGCATCTCTGCCAAGATTGTACAGAGCTGTGCAAAGACACTCCTCGAGAGGTGAAGCAAATTGCCGGCCCACTATTCTAGGTGTAGTTATCAGCATTTTCTAGATTCCCATACATGACTCTGAAGATGAAGTCCACACAAGAGAATGTTTAGACCACCACTGCTGCCAAGTCGTTTTGGTGTTAGGTACATAAATATTCTATCATTAATGTGTTAGTGTTACTATTGCATTATTGTGTTATTTCATGTGTTAGACATTGAGCCACACATAATTACTTTATACATTCATGCTTACCAATTTTTTAGTTAATATAAATAATGAAGATAAGAAACCCATAGAATAAATTTTATTTATTTTAGTTTAAGACAAACATAATTACATTATACATAATGGGGTTACAAAGACACCAAATAATTAAATACTAGATACCTATGAATTTATATGAAGCATGTGTTTGGCATGTTGAAAGTTTGCTGCATTTCAGCGTTTTGATTATTTTTGTGGGTCCCTTTTCACTGTTCATAAGGCCTATAGCTAAAAAAAAAAAAAAAAAAAAAAAAAAACGCAGCTTATTTTTGACAAAAACGGTGCATTTAGCAATTTTTTGAATCTCTGCTTTCTCTTCAGCCGTATTTTGCAAGATCTCCCTTCTTCTTTCTCATCAATACCCCAACCTCCTCATCAATGCCCCAACTTCATCCTCAAGTTCTTAAATTTTACATCTACCACCAACTGCCCAAATTTATGCGAAGCATCTGATACACAAACTCTCTGGAACAGCCTTTATCACAGTGATTTTCTAGGTTGCGAGAGAAAATCAACCACAAAGCTGATGCTGCCACTATGAGGGAGAGATACCGATGTCAAACCCCTGTGAGTTGTATTTAAATTTTTGGAGTTTTCTAATGTGTTGGTGTGTTTTCCCTTTTTGTTGGGTGTGGCCAAATATTGCATGAACAAAATTTCAATGGAATTGTGTGGGTTTGTTTATGGGTTTTGTATTTTTGTGTGACTTGTTCGTGGGTTTCTCTGTATTTCATTTAATTTTGTGGGTTTGTCTTCCTGTCTTTGAAGTGGCTCTAATTGAAATGCAATTAACTGTTTGTTGAAATGCTTTTATGAGCTATCTATGGAAATGAGATAAATCTGTTGAAGCAACGATGAACCATTATCCATAAGATTATTTGCTTGGAATGATGAATTCATATTTCTCTTGTTGATTCGTACTGGGTACATTCTAAATACTGCCTGAAGTAGATAGACATAAATTTGAAGAAGCAATTGTTGGTATATGGTGAAATTTTCTCTCTTATTCAGACGTAAAGTTTCAGCTTTTTCATATTCAACCATTGTTACAAAAATTTCACATTGGTAGGGAAATAAACTAAAACAGCATTAGACAAATTTGATTTTTCATTTTAGAAGTTCAACCACAGGCATTGAAATGTTGAATAATAATAATTTAATATTTTTTTCTCTTGGCCTTTTTAAAAATTTTTTGGAGTAGACGTGGTAGATAGGAAAGGAGGGTCACCTTCTTCAATGTTTTGAAATATCTTTTATTAAACATAGGGTTAGAATAATACCATTTGTTAGGCTTAGAACCATAAACTTGAGCAAGTTGGACCTCAAAATCCTAAAATAAGAAAAAAATGGTTGACATATATACCTTGGAAAGAACTTTTACTGCATCTTCAAAACTACTGTGCAAAATATGAGGAATGGGAATATTAATAAAAAGAAAGGAGAACTTCTAAAATATTCATTGAACTAGAGATAAGCTTTTAGATTATTTTGTTACAGTATTTCAGCAAAAAGTTTTCGGCTTCAGCAAAATAAGCGAACCCCAAACAAAGTTATGATAGTTATGCAAAGTTATGTGCATGCATGCATGCATGAAACATATACATGAAAACATACCATAGTTTATGATAGTTATGCAAGTTTTTTATTTTTTATTAAGGACATATTTTATGTAATTGGCTAATCCTTTGACAAAACGAACTTTACTTGTAATTGGGTAGATTTAGGATGTGTTTAATACTTCAAGAAACATGTTGTTCAAGCCAAGTATTAAAGCCATGAAGATTGGACCAAGAAACAAGTGAAGAAAGACTTTTCATTATAGTTGGACAGGTTCCCAATAGCTCATGACAGATAACTATTTATCGAAGTTTAATGAGTCTTAACAGCTCTCGACAAATTCTATCTATCGAGGTCTCAACAGTTGTATCTATTGAGAATTACGAAAATCAATTTTTCAGATTTGATTTTTGGCCCATGTTTATTTATTTGTTTAGGGTTTCTTTTCTCACAACCCTAGACATATATAATGCTTATTTTAAAGGCCGTCACATAAGAGAATACAAGGAGAACACATGCAAAAGGTGACTAATGCCTTATTCTCTCTAAAAGAAGCTACTGCGTTTTTGCGCCTTAGGGTTTTGTAACCAAGTGCTTCTTGATCTTCATTGTTGATGAAGTGAAGAACTTTGCAGCTAACAATCTTCTTCAAGTTGGTGAGTTAGTCACGTATTGGGAGCCGTGCATCATTGGTTAGTCACGTACTAGGATCCGCGCAAAAATGGCAACGTTCATATATTGAAGAGTTCAATGGTTCTGAAGCGGTAGAAGGTTTTTGCTGTAAGTTCATCTACGGGGATTGTAGAGTCTAGGGACAAAGGTTTTGTATTAGATCTGAAACTTCTCTTTATTATAGTGGATTACTTTTCGGGAAGGTTTTCCCCAGGTTTTTTACTGTGAAACTAGTTTGTTTCATTGGTTTTCCTAGGTTATCATATTTTGTTTTATTTATTTTTTAGCTACATTTATTTTTGACATGATATTGATGTTTATTTGTTTTAATAAGGTTTATTTATAATAAATCTAATTAACAACTTGAGTTTAAAATTTATTAATTCTATCAACCAGGGTCTAAATTTCCCAACAAGTGGTATCGAAGGTGATAGTCTCCATCAAGCAGTTATGATTGTGTGTGAGTTAGAGTAATTTTCTCATATCTCAAATCGTCATAAGATGAAGACACTTATGCAATCTTGCGATGTTTTTCATACACAACAGGCAATATTCTTTGCTACTCTTGATTCATGTGCAGGTACAATGTGATTTGGTCATCACAAGGAATACATGTGTTAATATATGCTCACTAAACTGTCTTGACTTGTTTTTGAAATATAAAATTGGTTAGACTTGTTTAGTGTATGCGTGTGTTTTGGACATATATGCTTGTCTTTTTTCTTTTTTTTTTTGTTAAGAGATGTTTTTGAGAGCTTAAAATGTTGTTTGGATCTTTGGTTGAGTAGCATGCTTGGTTGCATTCATTTCTATGTTTTTCTCTTCTTTGAAAAAATGTTTTTGCACATCTCGACAACTTCTCGATATCTCTCGACAGCTAGCTATCTATCGAGACCCTTTTTCCTTCTTGTCTCGACAGACGTTAACGTAATCTCGATCCATCAAGGTTTCTGTAGTTCTCTCAATAGCTTCTCAATAGATTCTCGATACATCAAAAAACTTTCTGTATGCTCGATAGATCCTCGACAAATTCTCGATCCATCGAGGTTGGCTTTTGCTTGATAGCTGCTCAACAGCTTCTCGATCTGTCGAGATCCTCTTGCATGCATTGTTTTTCACATGTTTTGCATCTTTCTTTTATCTTGTCATCCATAGCATCTTGTTTCATTATATTCATGCATTTATATGGATTCCTTGTGCCCCCTTAATCATCCTTGATCATCTTTATGTTTCTCGGGTGAAGCTTTCTAGCTTCTTGTACCCTTTGTCAATCATAACAAAAAAGGGGAGAAATTGTGGAGAAAATGTGGTTTCTTTTTAAGATTCTACATGTTAGGGGGAGAAATACATGTCCTTGTAAAGGGGAGTTATGTTTCATCTTGTCAAGGGAAGTATTTACCTCCTTGTTTTTGTACACTGATCTTGTGACCATGTTTACATGCATTATGCTTATTATATATATATATATATATATATATGATGATGATGATGATGATGATGAGGATGTATGTCTTCTTCATCTACCTTTACATATGTTGTTTCTTTTCTATCTTTATACACATGTTTCTATATGTATGTAATCTTTTATTTCTGTTTCACACTAAAATGCCTTAATGAGTTTTGTTTCAAGTGTTTCAAAAATACAAGTTGTTAAAGTGTTCCATGCCATGAACTCTCTTCTTGCAAAGTTTTTCAAGACTTTGTGTTAGGGTAGATTTTATTGTATTCAACAAATGAGTATAAGTTGAGTGATTTATGACTTCTCTCTTATGTTCATTTGTTTGTGGTGGTTTCGTCGCGGATTGCCAAAGGGGGAGATGTTTAAGGACACATTTTATGTAATTGGCTAATCATTTGACAAAACGCATTTTACTTGTAATTGGGTAGATCTAAGATGCGTTTAATACTTCAAGAAACATATTGTTCAAGCCGAGTATTAAAGCCATGAAAATTGGACCAAGAAATAAGTGAAGAAAGGATGTTCATTAAAGCTGGACAGATTCCCAATAGCTCTCAACAAATAGCTATCTATCGAGATTTAATGAGTCTTGACAGCTCTCGACAGATTCTATCTATCGAGGTCTTGATGGCTGCTCGACAGCTGTATCGATCGAGAATTACAAAAATCAGTTTTTCAGTTCTGATTTTTGGCCCATGCTTATGTATTTGTGTAGGGTTTCTTTTCTCACAACCCTGGACATATATAAGACTTATTTTAAAGGCCTTCACATAAGAGAATACAAGGAGAACACATGCAAAAGGTGACCGATGCCTTATTCTCTCTGAAAGAAGCTACTGCGTCTTTGCGCCTTAGGGTTTTGTAACCAAGTGCTTCTTGATCTTCATTGTTGATGAATTGAAAAACTTTGCAACCAACAATCTTCTTCAAGTTAGTGAGTTAGTCACGTACTGGGAGTCATGCATCATTAGTTAGTCACATACTAGGATCCATGCAAAAAGGGCAGTGTTTATATATTAAAGAGTTCAGAGGTTTTAAAGCGTTCTAAGGTTTTTGTTGTAAGTTCATCTACGGGGATTGTAGAGTCTAGGGAAAAAGATTTTGTATTAGATCTGAAACTTCTCTTTATTTTAGTGGATTGCTTTTTAGGAAGGTTTCCCCCAGGTTTTTTTTATTGTGAAACTAGTTTGTTTCACTGGTTTTCCCGGGTCATCATATCTTGTCTTATTTACTTTTCCATTGCATTTATTTTTTGACATGATATTGATGTTTATTTGTTTTAACAAGGTTTATTCATAATAAATCAAATTAACAATTTGAGTTTAAAACTTGTTAATTCTATCAACCGGAGTCTAAATTTCCCAACATTTTTTATAAGCTAGTTATGCAAGTTTTACTATATTTCTATGGAACATATACACATATGTTCCCGTTACATCCCATATATTATATGTGATACCACTTCGCTTTTGGTTCTTTAGAAAAATCAATTGATTTCTCCCTTCTTCAGTGATCTTATCCTACAATATTCTAACATGTGTTTCTATTGGGTCTGTTTGTTCACATTTGACTCATGTCGTATTTCTAAGGATTATATAGAGTTTTTATAGTGGAAGTCGGGCCAAAATGGGGTTTTACCCCTTTCTCACAAACTTTCCAGCAAAATGCCCCTTGTCTGAAACTATTTAGGGATATGCCCCTGTTTTAAAACTCGATTTTTGGACAATCAAGTTATAGCGAAATTGAACTCAGGAAATAAAAAAAAAAAAAAATTATGCAACTCGAGTTCCACTTGAATATTTTCAAGGAACTCAAGTTCCACAATTTTTTTTTTTTTTTAAATTTTCAGCTCGCTCTAACTCGATTGTCCAAAAATTGAGTTTTAAATTGAAACTCGATTTTTAAAAAATCGATTTTCAAAACAGGGGCATTTCCCTAAATAGTTTTAGACAGGGGGCATTTTGCTGAAAAGTTTTGGTGAAAGGGGCAAATGCCCATTTTGGCCGTGGAAGTCGTGTTTAATATATAAAATTTGCTCGTTACTTCGTCGAGGATCATGATTTGTGGAGAAAGTATTTTACATATCTAATATATCCTTCATCATACAATGTGTGAGTCTTACATATAACAACAACAACAACAACAACAACAACAATAATAATTATAATATACATACATACATACATGATAATGAGAAAGAGAATATATGTAATGTATGAGACAATTATTGTGATTCATTAAAGGAGTTATGTTTTTATTAAAATATTATATTGCACCTTTTTTGCAAAAAATTATTGAATACTTTGGAAGTACCATAAATGCATACTTCCCTCTCTCACATAAATTGTGAGTCTCATCATAAATTTAATTAGTGAGACTCATAGTTATGTGAGAGGGAGGATACTCATTTATAGTACTTTGAAAGTATTCAATAATCACCCCTCCTTTGCTACAACACTGTCAGTTACCAGTAGGTATCGTACTTGTTTTTATACATCATTTATCATTGTTATTATGTTTATGATTTGTCATAAAATCATTTGTTAATACAGTTGCTTTTATTCTTAGCTATTGTAGATTGTTTAGAAGCCATATAAGCTAGATGAATTTAATGCCCTACCTAGTTATGATTTGTCGACCGTGCCGCTAATATGATTTTGGATTGTAGAGTGGCATCAACATCAACATGTCCCCCATCAATTTAACATGCAGCAACTTTTTTTTTTTTTTTTGGGTAAAACCAAAATGCATTAAAAGAAATTAAACAAAATCAGCATAAGGAGGCCACTGTCTCTCATAATATAGACCAGAAGTGTTATACAATAAAAGCATACATAAGTCCACAGGTGTACTATCAAAAAACATAAAATTTTGGCTTGAATATGATCTCATTCTAGCCAAAGCATCTACACACATGTTCGCTTCACGAAAACAATTCTTCATCCTCACTTGAGTAGTGGCGGTTCTAGGAATTACTTTTAGGATGGTCACTAAGAAATTTAAATTACCACAATATTTTTATAGGTACAATTTTTTTAAAGAAAAATAAAATTAGAAATTATTTTTATTGAACAGTTTGAATGAGCTACAAATTTTATATTCTTGTTTTATTATAGACTTTTTGTTGAATAGTTTTTTCACTTGTTGTTGTTTGGTCTTGTCTTGTTTTTGTTTGATTTATGTTTGTTGTTATTTAAGCTAATATTTATTATTGTTATTTAAGCTTTAAAAAAAAAAAAAAAAAACAAGGATTAAGAATTATGTTTGGAGGCAGAATTAATTTTGGTGTAATGCTACATCCACAACATTTTTACAATAAATCTTATGCAAAAAGTTGTTATTGGTGGGTAAAAAAAAAAATTAGTATTTGGTCCAAATTAGAATCAGTAACAGCTTACTACATTAGATTTGTTGTAAAATTATTGTAAAAATGTTGTGAGAATAGTAACACTACTCTTATTTTTGTTGAACTCAAATTTTAGTAATTCTTAAGTCAGGGTATTCAAAAATTTTATTAAGATAGTCACAATAAGTTATTTTAGCATATAACATTTTTTTTTTACAAATGTATATATGCATTTTTTTGCAAGTCAAGGTGGTCTTGTGACCACCCTAGCTTGCAAGTAGAGTCGCCATTGCACTTGAGGAATTTGGTTAATAAGGGTCCTGCAATCCAAGATAAGAGACACATGATGTAAGTTGCTATTAAATTCTTTAGTAACCCAACCAAGCACAACTTTAGCATCAAGCTCTATTTCAACAGCCAAGAGATTTAAACTAATACAAAACCTTAAACCATCCCTAAGAGCCCAAAGTTTGGCACCCACACTAAATGCCACCCCAATAGAACGGGTGAAACCCTTAACCCAACTCCCTTTATGGTCCCGGATTAAGCCCCCTCCACTAGCCATTCCTGGATTGCCCAACGAAGAGCTATCCGTTAAACTTCATCCAGCCAAACTCGCGTTTATTCCACCTAACTTGGAAATGTTGCCTCCTCTTAATCAAAACAGATCTAGAAGCACAAAACAAGAATTCATTAGCAACAGCTTGTACTTCCCTATACAGATTACAGTTAAAAGGGGAGCTCTTGAACACCACATTATTTCTATGCAACCAAAGCATCCAAACTTCAAAAGAGAAAAACATTTTCCAAGGAATAGAGTTATTACAAGAAGAGTTAAGAGCATAGTTTTTTTCCAGCCAAGAGCAAAGGTCCAAGGAGTAGAATTCATGAACAAAGGTGCAAGCTTGGGTATTATCCCAAAAGCACTTAGCATAAAGGCAGTCTCTAAGAACATGGATTATAGACTCACGGTCCCCATTACAAGCCAGCTGGCACTTAACATCTCCCACTAAACCTCTAGACTCCAGAATATCTTTCGTAGGAATGCTGTGCAAAAAGCATTTCCATAGGAAATACTGAATTTTAGGCAGCATGTCAAGCGTCCAAATCCACTTCCCGGGGAAGGAAGGGTTTAAGGTTAGAATCACCATTGTACCTAGTCCTGTTGATATGGATGTCAAGCTGCATCGAATAGACCTGAGCGGCAAGATGGACACAAATTAAGCACATGAACATGGAGTGCACATTGATACCAGGAACACTCGTGCCTAACATGTCGACAATGCACCCAACATTGAGAGGGCTATGCAATATGTTGATCCATATATGGAGTACTGCCATAGCATCAGTCGCTGATATATCAATTGCCACAGTGCTAGGTGGGATTTCATGACAAGGCTATAATCATGATTTTAAAAATCGGAACAGTCAAAGAATTGAAAACTTGAACTATTACCATTTTTTTTCTGATTCTTGACCTATTTTGACCAATTTTTTGCCGATTTCCCCAGTTTTTACCGATCTAATTCCATGTTCGGTTCCCTATTGAACCAGCCAGTCCAGTCCAGTATTTAAGACAATGATTATAATGTTAATTATATTTGCTTGCATGGCTTGTGTTCCATCTACTAACACTACTAATTTAAATGACAGGTTCACTTCCAACTCTGGGAGCTCAACGAGTCCTAGCTAGGTTATGAGAACTATAATGACATCCTAAAAACCCAGGAAGTTGTGAGTAAGAGTAGTAGTATAACCATCAAAAGAAAACATAAATAAAATACATAAAAACAAGTTTCAAAGAAAATAAATTTGTTACATATGTAACTCGATTATTTTCTAATGAAATTTAGACATACACAAACATTGAAATTGGTATTTTACATTGACATTTAACTTCTATCTACTACATCAATTCTATGAATATGATCAATCCTAAATGAAGAGCAAGGAATCCCTTATCTAAAGTTTATGATTTATGTATCAATTTTTTGCTTATGTTGTTCCTTTATTTTCAATAATAATCCTTATTTTTTTTTCTATTTTTCAACATTTGATTTCCTAGGTATGAAATGAACTTATAATCATGGAATTGGCCTGATCATTAGATTATAGATATTGCTCGCGGTGCAAATGCCATTTGGACTCTAGTTGTAAGGCCCAGCACAAGCTCAACTCTTGAATACGGGCGAGGTGGTTCATGCCCTCCTCAGATGCTATGTGTTGGGCATAGTTTTAGATGTGACTTGTATACCGAGGATTACATTGTTGTTCCCAACTCCTCTCCACTCTTAACAGACATGGACCTCAAGTTTGACTCATCCATTCCTTCTATATATTGACCCTAGGTCATCCCTATTAGGGATGGCAAAAAGTACCCGACCCACGGGTACTCGGCCTGACTCGTGAAATAGTAGGGTCGAGTGCAAGTTTTAGTAATACCCGCCCCGAACCCGACCCGACCCCGACCTCGACCCAAATACAATAAAATTATTAAAATGCCATAATTCTCTCTCTCTCTCTCTCTCTCTCTCTCTCTCTCTCTCTCTCTCTATATATATATATATATTGTAAGAACCAAGTGCAAGACTTCTGGACCTTAGGTCACTTGGGCTCACAATTTATTTGTAGTGGGCTTAAGTATTTCCTACAATGGGTCGTTCTCGGCAGAGAGACTCCAAGTAACACCCAGTTAGTACCCTCTACTTGACTGTTTTCCCTCAATTTTTCTGAACCCCTTCTTCTCCCAACTTTCTTCTATTTATAGCCAAGGTTAGTGGGGAGATCATGATTACAGTCACCGTTAGTGCTACTGAAGGTCCAGTATTATCTGGTTAAAGTGGTTGTTTAGGTGAAAGGGCGGTGCAGGATTTATGATCTTGGAACTTGGTTCCATTTTCACCGATTATGTTCGGCAACTCACGTTCCCGTGCATATCATGACCTTCCCGGATATGACTCATGCGCTCTACCGGGAAAGATTAACCGGTCAACCCCGGGAACTTAATACCCAAAACTTGTTTTTACTCTAAGGCAGTTTCAAGAAGGGCATAAGGTAACTGGAACTTTCTGCTGGGCCTGCGCCCAAGGCCGGTATGGGCTTGGGCCCGGGGCCTAGATGGGTCTGGGCCCAAGGCCAGTATGGGCTTTGCAAGCTCGGTGCCGTACAATAGCCCCCCCTTGATTCATACTCGGCCGCCGAGGAGAATTAAGGAGCTGCCTGGGCCTTTTGACCTCGGGAATCTTCTAGTCTGGGACTTCTGGCTGTCACTTCTCATTAATATTCATCTCAAAAGATGCGCCGTTTCGCGGCGCCAGGCACAGTCGTCATTATTGCCTGACGGTTCGTGAACCGAAGCGGCGCGCAAATCGGTTACGCTTGGCATTTGTTGGGTCGCTCGTAGGCTGTGCCCATTTATTGCTTGATTAAGCGTTTCTTCTTTTCCCATTTCTTCTGGCTCTATAAATAGTCCTTCTCCAAACATCATTCCATTTTTCCTTCGCCTCTGATCTTTAGTGCCTACTCTCTGCCGACCACATTTCTGTGCGCTTGCTTGCTCAGCGTTCTTTTCCTCCTTAGAACCCAAAGTAAGTCTTTCTTCCCCTTCCTGTTCCTTCAGCTTTGTTTCGTTGAGTTCATTCTTGTAGTTTTAGGCTTTATAGATGGGTTATTCTTACCTTCTAGATACCCCGGCTGCTTTGGCCACCTTTAGGAGTAAATTTAGTATTCCCAATGACGTGGACGTGGCTTACTGCCATGAGAGTGATATGGAACTCCACCGAGGGCAGGGTACAGCCTTCTTTCCTTTGATGTCCATTTTAGAAGGTGGGGTTAGGTTCCCGGTAGATCCCCTCCTGATAAGCACACTCACCTACTATGGGCTGTGCCCCGACCAGCTTCCCCCCAATTTTTACCGGGTAGTTAGTTGTGTCAGCCAGTTGAACCATACCTTTGACTTACAATTAGACCACCATGATATTAACCAAATGTACAGCCTCTGTGGGAGCAAATCCACAAATTATTACTTAAAGACGAGGGATGCTCGGGTACGGCTGATATCGTGCCTACCCGATTCGAACAGGAACTCCGTCGGGGAGTTCGTTAGGGTGCGCGGCAATTGGTTTGCCGGGGAGATCCCTTGCCCCCTCACACGGCGTGAAATGGGTTCGTACCATCCCCTTCTTATAATTGTTTGAGTAAAAAAATTTTTTATTGTTAAAGCTAATGCGTTATCTGTTCTTTTGCAGACGGCAAAGTGTTTGTTCAGGACCTCAGAGCCGTCCACGTCAGGGACTTAAACTTCGTCCTCCGTTCAGAGATCTACGTGCATTGGGACGGGCAACTCCGGGCCTCACACCTGATCCTCGGCGTGGAACCGGTTTACTCTACTTGGCAGCCTTTCAAGCAGGCGTTGATAGTTGACAGCCCCCTGCTATCGTACATAGACGTCCGGTACGTGAATTTCTTGCCGCCGAAGCTTACAACCGGGGAAGCGAGGGAATTTGGTCGGCGGTTCACTGCCGCGGACGAACTAGTTCCCCTGCGAGACGATTCCGCGGAACAGGTATCTCGGCGCCTTAGAGAGAGAGCTCACGAAGCCATACAACAAGGGGACCAAGCCCAAGAGCAGCCCCATCCCGAGGATCCACCCGCCGAGCCTCAACAGCAAGTGACAGACGCGGCTAACTTGCTAGCTGAAGCGATCCAGCCCGATGCAAGAATGGTGGCAAGGAGAGTCATGACCCTTGATCGGTTCGTGCCTGGTGCCCGGCCGACCAACCAGCCCCCGCCTACTCAGGGTCGGGGTCCAGTGTCTCAGCCTCCTCCCCCTCCGCAGTCCGGACGAGCCCGTAAGAAGCAGAAAGTAACCGAGCAACATTCCACGGGCCCAGGGGGTGCCGCTGTCCAGACTCCTCCCCGACCAACTGGGGGAATTGTTATCCGCGAGCCGCCAACCGAAGCCGGCACGGGGGGCGCGTCCTCCTCCCAAGTGGCTCCAGCGTGGGAGCCAAAGTTCCTTCTGGACGGCAAGCCATTGCCATCAACGGCCTCTGTTCGGATGTGGGATAAGGGCGAGGGCGGCCGTATTGCCCAAACCTTGGCCGGAGCTCTCCAACTTCCCGAGGACGTGCACGCCTTTGATGATGGGTCCGAGGAGTCCGTGGGACGCCGGTTAGAGTGGCACGCCATTGCGGTAATTCTTTTGTCTATTTACTCCATGTAGATTTCCTTTTGTCACTTTGCTAACCTTCGTGCTTGCTAGGCCGCTCAACTGGCTCACATTGTGGCTGCCCGGGCACGGGAGCTTGATGAGGAAAATGAGCGCGAGAAGGGGGCGCGGGAGTCAGCAGTAAAAACGGCTAAGGAAAAGGCAAAGATTGCTGAGGCTGCCGAGAAGAAGGCTGCTGCCGCGGAGAAGTTCTGAGCATCGGCTGAAAAAAGGTGTGCAGACCTCCTGGCCAGGCAAAATGAGACGGAACTCAAACTAGCCGAAGCCCTCAGCCTCAACACTTCCCATGCCGACGAGATAGCCGATCTTAGGGCAGGCTTGGCGGCCGCGGAGCAAAAGTGGTATGAAGTAGGCTTTGCCGACGCCGAGAACTCCGCAGAGCCGGTGGTGACTCGGGCTCGGCATATGGGTTTCGAGGCCGGGTGGTTTGCTGCTCTTCAGGCAATGGGAGTTCCTGAAGACTCGCCGCTGAGAGACCCCGGCCAGATTCCATTTCCGAACCCTGCACCTGCCGTCCAGAACGCCCCGGCTGCTTTTGACGAGGAGGAGACGGCCAGTATGAGGGAGTTGGTTGAGCAAATCGACTCCCATGCCGAGCCCGAGGATATGGAGGCCACGAGTATACCTACCGTGCAGGAGCTTCTTGGTGAGGGCCAGCCTTTTCCCCTGACCGTCCAGCAGGAAGTGCCAACATCGACTCAACCTCCCAGCTGATTTTATTTTTACTTGTTAGCTTATTTTTATTTTGTTTTTATTTGCCTATGTCACCGGGATGTGGTGATTGAACAATTGCTTTAGTTTGTCGGTTTTATTTGCCCATGTCACCGGGATGTGGTGATTGAACAATTGCTTTTACCTGTTTAATTAGTAGTCCGTTTTCTTCTTCCGTTCCAATTTGTTGAATGAAATTATCTTTGTTTTGTGTTTTGCTTGAATTATACCAGTGCTATGGCCGCTTAATAGAATGGTACCCCCGAAAACCTGTTGTGCGGCGCTGTGGGAAATTTGAGAGCGCTATTGGACTTAGTTTTTGCAAAAAGGGTTAGGTTTTTATCAGGATTTGGTTTAACCGAGAATTGTGCTTTCGTCCTTATAGATTTGATTGTAAGGTTCTCACCTGCTCGGTGACATTGATCGAGCCGAGGGTCAGGTTTCTGTCCTTAGAATTTATTCGTAAGGCTTTCACCTGCTCGGCGATATTGATCGAGCCGAGGTCAGGTTTCTGTCCTTAGGATTTATTTGTAAGGTTTTCACCTGCTCGGCGATATTGATCGAGCCGAGGGTCAGGTTTCTGTCCTTAGGATTTATTTGTAAGGTTTTCACCTGCTCGGCGATATTGATCGAGCCGAGGGTCAGGTTTCTGTCCTTAGGATTTATTTGTAAGGTTTTCACCTGCTCGGCGATATTGATCGAGCCGAGGGTCAGGTTTCCGTCCTTAGGCTTTATTGGCGATTCTCTTAGCGTGGTTACAGGGTCAAAAAACAGCACAGACAAAAAAGTTCATCATGCTCTTAATCTTAATAGAATACAAGTTTTGGCTTACATCGATGGTTACGCGTAGAATTTCTTCAGGTTGTTGGCGTTCCATGGTCGGGGGAGCGGCCTCTCGTCCAGGTCCTCCAAGTAGTAGGCCCCTGCACCTGCGACGGCTGTGACTCTGTATGGTCCCTCCCAACTCTGAGCAAGCTTCCCTGCAGCCATGTCCCGCATGTTCCCCACTACCCTTCTTAACACTAATTCCCCGGCACTGAATTCCCTGGTCTTTACATTTCGGTTGTACCTTTGCGCCAGCTTCTGCTGATACTCGGCAAGACGTACGGTCGCGGCCTCCTTGCATTCTTCTAGCCAATCCAAATGCTCCATCATAAGGTCGGCGTTCTGTACGGGGTCAAACCCGGCGACCCGTTCACTGCATAAGCTCACCTCGGTTGGTATCACCGCTTCTGCTCCGTATGCCAGAGAAAATGGGGTTTCCCCCGTGGATCTCCTGGGGGTCGTGCGGTAGGCCCATAATACACTGGGTAGTTCTTCTGCCCATCTTCCTTTCGCTCCATCCAACCTTCTCTTGAGCCCGTTCAAAATAGTCTTGTTTACTGCTTCAGCTTGGCCGTTGCTCTGGGGGTATGCCGGGGTTGAATACTTGTTCTTGATGCCGAGCTCGCTGCAAAAAGTCCGAAAAGCGTTGCTGTCGAACTGTAGCCCGTTGTCTGTCACTAGTGAATTCGGCACCCCAAACCTTGTAACTATGTTTTTCCACACAAATTTTTTCACGTCAGTATCCCGGATATTGGCCAAGGCTTCAGCTTCAGCCCACTTTGTGAAGTAATCCACAGCCACCAGTACAAAACGGCGGTTCCCCGTTGCTCGGGGGAATGGCCCGAGGATGTCAAGCCCCCATTGTGCAAATGGCCACGGGCTGCTGACAGGATTTAGATGTCTTGCCGGCTGATGGATCATTGGGGCGTGCTTTTGACATTGTTCGCAACTCCGAACGTATTCGGCGGCGTCCTTCTGCATCTGTGGCCACCAAAACCCCTACGTCATTGCTCTGTGTGCTAAAGATCGTCCCCCAGCATGCCCGCCGCATACTCCTTCATGCAGCTCGGTTAGAAGCTCCTTGACTCTTTCAGGATGCAGGCACAAAAGGTAAGGGCCCGCGAAGGACCTTCTGTACAACTTTCGGTCCGAAGACAACCAGTACCTGGGAGCCATTCGTCGAATCTTGTTGGCCTCGGCCTCATCCTCTGGAACTTTATCTTCAGAAAGAAAGTCTATGATCGGGTTCATCCAGCATGGTCCGGCCACCGCCACCTGCGCAACCTCTACTCCGGCCTGGTCGAGAGCAGTCTTCACACAGATGCTTGGCTCCCTTACAAGTTCAATTGTGATAAGCCTCGGGGTGTCCTCGGTAGCCGATGAGGCTAACGTGGCAAGGGAGTCAGCATGCCTGTTTTGTGACCGGGCTACCTGGGATATCTTTACCGTTCCAAACTGACCGATAATTTGCTTTGCCGTACTTAGATATGCTTTCATTCGGGGATCCCGAGCCTCGAAGTCCCCAGTGACCTGATAAACAACTAGCCGAGAGTCCGAGTAGATTTCCACATCCTTGGCGCCCAGATGCCATACTGCCCTCAGTCCGGCCAACAGGGCTTCATATTCGGCTTCGTTGTTCGAGGCTTTGAACCCCAATCTGAAAGAGTGTTCCAGTCGCATACCTTCAGGGGTGACTATGACAATACCAGCCCCGGCCCCCATAGCATTTGACGCGCCGTCCACAAATAACTTCCACGGGCGAATCTCCGCACTACAGATTACCTTGCCTTCATTCTTAGGTGTAAATTCCGCGATGAAATCAGCGAGAACCTGCCCTTTCACCGAGCTTCTAGGTCGGTATCTTATGTCAAACGATCCCAACCGAGTCCCCCATTTAGCAATCCGTCCTGTGAAATCGGATCTCTTCAACAGTGATTGCAATGGATACTCGGTGAGGACGAACACTGTGTGTGCCTGGAAGTAGTGTGGTAACTTCCTCGTGGCGTGTACCAAGGCCAAAACCAACTTTTCAAGAGGCAGGTACCTTGTCTCGGCATCAACCAAGGTCTTGCTCACGTAATACACCGGCATTTGCACTCCCCAGTCCCTTAGTAACACAGCACTTACGGCATGATTGGTGACTGCAAGGTATATAAACAGATCCCCCCCGGGTTCCGGGGCCGTCAACCTCGGCGCCTTTGCCAAATATTCCTTTAGTTCTCGAAAAGCTTCATCGCAGCTCTCGTCCCACTGAAACCCCTTCCACTTCTTCAGAAGTTGATAGAATGGCCGGCAGCGATCAGCAAACTTGGAAATGAATCGGTTCAGGGCGGCCAACATCCCGGTGAGCACTTGCACCTCCTTAGGATTGCTCGGTGGTTTGAGGCGATTGACGGCCTCTATTTGGTCGGGGTTAGCCTCTATTCCCCGAGTGGAGATCAGATAACCCAGGAACTTGCCAGCCCCCACTCCGAAAGTGCACTTTTCGGCATTGAGGCGCAGCCTGTGTCGCCGTAGTATCTCGAATACTCCCCGAAGGTCTTCAGTATGCAGCGACTCTTTTCTGCTTTTTACTACCATGTCGTCGATATAAACTTCAACCGTGCACCCAATTTTTTCCCGGAACATCCTTGTCATCATACGCTGGTAGGTGGCCCCGACATTCTTCAATCCGAACGGCATGACCTCGTAGTGATAGTTTGCGTTCGGGGATATAAATGCTGTCTTCTCTCGGTCCTCGGGCGCCAAGGCAATCTGGTGGTAGCCTTGGAAGGCGTCCAGGAAACTCATTCTCGGGTGCCCGTACGTGGCATCCACTAGCTGATCAATCTTGGGCATCGGGAATGGATCCTTGGGACACGCTCTGTTTAAATCGGTGAAGTCCACGCAAACTCTCCATTTACCGCTCTTCTTCTTTACTACGACAGTGTTTGCTAGCCATCTCGGGAAGAATATTTCTTTTATGACCCCGGCTTCCTTCAGTCGCTGGACCTCCAGGTTTACTGCATCGACGTGTTCCTTTGATGCTCTTCTCGGCCTCTGCTTTTTCGGGGGAAACGATGGGTCCACATTGAGTTTGTGAACAATGAACTCGGGGTCTACACCGGGCACTTCATACGGGTTCCACGCGAAGACATCTATGTTCTGCAATAGGAACAATAACATCTCTACCCTTTCCCGGTCATTCATGCTTGTACCTATCTGGAAGTATTTGTCACTATCTGGGAGAATTCTTACCTTCAGCACCTCCTCGGCAACGTCCGCCCCATTTTCCTGGGGTATCTGTAATTGCTATGTAGTCTCTTTCTCGGCGTGCTCAGCTTGGCCGAGCTGTTCCTTTTCCCACTGGACCGCGGCTACGAGGCATTGCTTCGCCACCTGTTGATTCCCCCTTACCTCCACAACTCCGTTCTCAGTAGGAAATTTCACTTTCACGTGAAGGGTGGACGGAACAGCCCCCATGGCGTGAATCCACGGTCTCCCCAGGATTGCGGTGTAAGGTGCGTATGATCGGACTACTATGAACGTAACTACAACTTCCTTGCCCTCCATGTCCACTGGGAGAGAGATTTGCCCCTCGGGAATCACAATTCTCCCGTCAAACGAGACCAATGGCGTGTTATACTTCGCCAAATCCTGGGTTTTTAACCCGAGCCCTTCGAAGAGGTCCGGGTACATAACGTCAGCCCCACTACCCTGATCAATCATCACCCTCTTCACCAAGAATCCGCCTATCCGAGCTGTCACCACCAAAGCGTTGTCGTGAGGTTGGATGGTTCCTTCGAAATCATCTTCTTCGAACGAGATGGTTCCTTCGAAATCATCTTCTCCGAACGAGATGTCTAGCCGTCCAACTTTCTTTTGCCTCTTGGATGATTCTCCCTCCGCGCAAGCCACTGTCATCACCATCCTTGCCGCTGCTGCCCCTCTCAGTGCGGCATGAATGACGTTGATTACCCCCAGGGGTGGTCGAAGGGGATTCCTTTTCTGTTGGGCGCCCTGCTCGGTCTCCCGGTCAGTGGAATCTGCTACAAACTCTTTCAGGTGCCCTGCCTTTACTAACTGCCCGAGATGATCTTTCAATACCCTACACTGCTCGGTGGTGTGCCCCTTGTCCCTGTGATAGGTGCAGTATAGGCTTTGGTTCCTCCGAGATGGGTCGCCCCCCATTTTGTTCGGCCATCTGAAGAATGGCTCGTTCCTTATCCGTTCTAGTATCTTGTGCACGGGCTCTTTAAACAACACATTAACCCCTTCGATCTGCACCTCTGGTTCCTGTATTCTGAAGTCCCTTTTCGGCTTTGGCGGCAAGATGCTTTGCCGAGATCTCCCCGTAAAAGGGGCTTTCCCCCTGCTTTGCAGCCGGTCATCCTCCAGGCGTTTGTACTCCTCTATGCGTCTCATCAGTTGCCTCATATCCTCCGGGGGTCTTCTCGTCAGCGACTCCCGCAGTTCAGAATCCTCGGGGAGCCCCATCCTAAAGGTGCTAGCCGCAATTTTCTCGTTTCCCCCACCAATCTCATTGTAAAGTTCCCAGTATCGGCTGGCATAACTCCGAAGGGTTTCCCCGACCCTCATTTTCATGGAAAGCAACGCGTCGACCGGTTGTTGCACTCGGCTGCATGTTACGAACCTGCTGCCGAACTCCTGAATCAGCTCGGCGAAGCTGTGTATAGAACCTTTCCACAACCCATTGAACCATCTCAGTGCGATAGAACCGAGACTAGAGGGGAATACTTTACACATCAATGCATCGTTGTGCGCATGCAAAGACATCATGTGGATGTAATGACTGACATGCTCCACGGGGTCTGTCCTCCCCTCATAGGAATTGAATGGTGGACGCGTGAATCTGCTCGGCATGGGTGCCCGTTCAATCTCATCAGAGAATGGAGACCGGGCTGCCATCCGCAAGGCCCTGCTCATGGCGTCCATCGCGGCGTTGTGGTGCCGCCGCTCCTCTGGCGACTCTGACCCTTGGTTATCATATCCATGCGACCGGGAACGGTCCCGTCTACGACGCGTCTCCCGGGAGTGACGACGTGACTCTTGAGAACGTGATCGGTCTCGGTGTTGTTGCGTAACAGATCGGCTGGAACCTTCCTCGCCACGGTTCCTCCTGGGTTGGGGGTTGTGGTTCCTTTCGTGGCGCCGACCCCTTGCTTCCAGCTCCAAGTCCATTACCAATCTGCGTAACCGCTCCAGCTCCCGGTCTCTATCATCATGTTGTCGATGTGCTGAGACGCTTGAAATCGTCCGGTGTGTCTGGGCCGATCCTTCTCCCAATCCAGACCTTTCCTCTCCTCTTGGATGCTCCCTATCCTCCAGCCGTTTCTGCCTTCTCTCCCTCCACGTCGATCCCCGAGAAGATCCTGCGGAATTGCTCGGAACATGCCCTCCTGAACGCTCCTCAGACATCTCCCTTGCTTGAGTCTCTCTCAAACCACAGCTTCGTAGGAGAGCCCCACGGTGGGCGCCAATTGTAAGAACCAAGTGCAAGACTTCTGGACCTTAGGTCACTTGGGCTCACAATTTATTTGTAGTGGGCTTAAGTATTTCCTACAATGGGTCGTTCTCGGCAGAGAGACTCCAAGTAACACCCAGTTAGTACCCTCTACTTGACTGTTTTCCTTCAATTTTTCTGAACCCCTTCTTCTCCCAACTTTCTTCTATTTATAGCCAAGGTTAGTGGGGAGATCATGATTACAGTCACCGTTAGTGCTACTGAAGGTCCAGTATTATCTGGTTAAAGTGGTTGTTTAGGTGAAAGGGCGGTGCAGCATTTATGATCTTGGAACTTGGTTCCATTTTCACCGATTATGTTCGGCAACTCACGTTCCCGTGCATATCATGACCTTCCCGGATATGACTCATGCGCTCTACCGGGAAAGATTAACCGGTCAACCCCGGGAACTTAATACCCAAAACTTGTTTTTACTCTAAGGCAGTTTCAAGAAGGGCATAAGGTAACTGGAACTTTCTGCTGGGCCTGCGCCCAAGGCCGGTATGGGCTTGGGCCCGGGGCCTAGATGGGTCTGGGCCCAAGGCCAGTATGGGCTTTGCAAGCTCGGTGCCGTACATATAAATATATATATATATTCTTACAAACCCTAAACCTAATCAATCTTAAATTCACAATTCTCAGTCGCCGCCCCTCAATCTCTCACTCTCACCGACCCACCCTCACTCTCACTCTCTCAGTCCACTGCCAGCCACCCCCCTTAAGCCCTCCCTCAACCTCGCCATCAAGGCTAACTCGGCCAACTCGCCTCTCACCCTCACCCTCACTCTCACTCTCACTCTCACTCTCATTGTGTTTTGATTGATTTCTATTCCCCTGCTAACATGCTATCATCCCACCATACAACTCACCCAAACCACCACAGTCACAACCAAGCCTAGAAAACAAGATCCAAGAAAAAAAAATCTTCACCAATGGATCATCCCAAATTCTTGCCGTCAACAAGTCAAAACTCTCATTGATCATGAAAATCTCCACAACCACTACGAGCCACCCCTCACCCGTTACAGACCCACAACCAATTAACTAAAAATACTGACCACCACCTACGAACCAATCACCGATCCCACACTGCTCCACCAACAACCACCGACAGAAGAATGCAACAACCATCTCTAGCTGCGGACTCACATCACATGAAGCTGTTGTTACGCCGAAAGCTTCATTTTCTTTTTCTCTCAGTAAAGTGAGGGGAATTTGTCATGTGTTTAGCTGGGTTTGCCATTATTGTGAGCCAAATTTGTTCGGTTTTTTTTTTGTGTTTTGTTGGTGGGATCTTTAGATTTGCTAATTTTCCTTCTGGGTTTGCAAAATTTTTGGGATTTTTTGGATTTTTGGTATGGATTGGTTTGTTAGATCTTGGCATCCATTTGGATGGCAAGAAAATTGCCAAGAAAATGTTGTGATTATTTTTATTCATTTTTGGGTTCTTTACATGTATATTCAATGATTTCTGTGATTTCTGTGTTTGTGATTTTGGGCTGGGGCCTGTGGGGCTCGATGGGGCAAGTTTAGGTTTTCTTTTTAAACCCGTTTATTAAACGGAGTGGGTTTGAATAACGGGGGCGGGTTCAGGCATAAAGAAACCCGACCCGTTGCCATTCCTAATCCCTTTCCATGACCTACTATGACCTCAGACTACCTCCATCCATGACCTATAATAACCTTAGGCCAACCTTATCCTCTACTCATGTTTCTCCTAGGTTTCCCCTACCCACCACCAATGTTACGCCTTGGTCTCCCCCACTCACCACCCATGTTGCACCCAGGTCCTCGATAGTCCTACTTAGTAGCTCTCACATGATATTTGTACGCACCTTTAGCCTTCCCACAACACATTATGAGGCAATGTCTAACAACTCGACCCAAACACATTCACCTCCTACCTCATTCTTCCCCATCACATTAAGGATCTGTTTGGTTGGAGGAGTGGAAAAGTGGGAGGATAGAAATTGGGGAGGGAATAGAAAAATGGGAGGATAGAAAAAATTTAGTTTTCTTCCATATGTGTTTGGTTGGGAGGATGGAAAAGTGGAGAGATGGAAAACTTATTTAGTTGAGAAAAAAAAATGAGATGATGGAAAATGAAATTGGTATAAATTTACAATTATGTCCCCATTAAATTAAACAAAAAAGTAACACATTTTTTTAGCAAAAAATAGTGTATGTGCAAGTGGACGAAGAAAAGAAAGAAAAAAGGCAATTGGACAAAACAAACAAACAAAAAAAAAAAAAGCAACTTGGCTGGATGAAACCCATGTGCACTTGCACATGGGCATTTCTAGTTACACAAAAACCCTCCCCTCAATTTTCTCCTCATTTTTAGGAGAAAACTTTTTGCTGAACTCAAGTAGAAAACACTGAGGCTCCACCATCTCTTTTCCCTCTCTCCCTCTCAACTAAACACCCTCCAAAAAGTTTTTCCTCCAATTTTTTTTTTTTTTTTCTAAAATCCACTCAACCAAACATACCCTAAGGGTTTTGTTGGCTACAGGTCCAGGAGCATAGAAGTAATGTCATCCCATGACCCAGGTTGATCGAGTAGGCCAATGTGCCCTAAGCAGAGGTTTCACCTTCTATGCAGCCGCATGATGTACACATTCAAAAACCATGAAGAAATCCGCCATGCAACACGAAACTGTGTAATTGCGGGACATGTACATATTCTTAATAGAAGAATAGAACGGTTTTTGTTCTCAATGTATTCTAGTACTAGAAATTTCTCTGAATTTATATATTTATATATATATATATATTTATATATATGATAGGGCTAAGTGTTATATATGGATTGAGGGAAAAACCCTTGGACATGCTAGGTAAATGGAGGAAGACAATGTAGATATATGGATTGCATAAAATGGTATAAATGAGGATTTTTTTTAATAATTTTTTTCTTTTCTTTGTGCCCATTATCAGGACAACTATTGTAAGAGATCCAAGACATATACAACAGAATTGTAACACAAAACAATCCATTTAGTTTTTAAGATATGCATGCATGCTCGCTGTGTCATTGTATAGTATGGGTTGATACCTTTGGGGTTCTATAAGCATACATTTATTTATTTGTATAAGCGTACAAGTATATGGGAGGTGTACTGTATAATATGAATTTCTATGGTCACTTGCAGGTCCCATGGAAAGGAGGGTGTAACTTGCGTATGGGCAAAAGAATGTAGGTAAGAGAGAACGCTAGATGCGTTCGAATATTATTTAAACAAGTTCAGAGACGGAACCAGGCATAGTAGGTATATATTTAAAACATTAAATAGTAGGTATATACCTACTTTTTTTTTTTTTTTTATGCGAATACCTACTATTTAATGTTATAGAATTTGTAGTTATTGTATGTATATATTTAAGATTTTAGATAACAAGCCCAAGAAAAATTATATATGACCCCCCCAGAAAAATTATATTTGCCCCTCCACCCCTCTCCTCTCCCTAAAGAATGAAAACTGACCCCTCTCGAACTAAATTAACCCAAAGACCCAAAAATAAAATGGTTACGTGGCCTATTCTTTTGGCCCATGGCCCCTACTGAAACAATTTTTTTTTTTTAGTACAAATACAAACCCACTTTTACAAATTTGAAATTCCTAAAGTTATACTCAAGGGAGAGAGAAATTCACACATATATATATATATATATATATATATATATAAAATTCTACCTTTTAACTTATTCATGGTATTACACAATTAGTTAAAAGTTTTATACGCTATTAACTTCTTTTTTTCCAAGTATGATTTGTAGTTATTGTAGACTGTTTATTATTATTACGATTTGTTTTTCTTGTCAATTATTTTTATATAGGATTCTATAACATTGTGTATCATCTGTGCATATATATATATATATATATATATATAGTTATAAGGTGATAGTTTATAAAGTTATTTTGCCTTTTTCAACTAATTAGTTTTCCAAAAATAAATACAAAAATTTCAGAATTCATTGCTAGTGATGCAACATTACCTACCTTTAATGACATATCTCAACTTCTTAAAAATCCACAACCAAAATTTCTTAACAGTTTTTTTGATTATGAAAGAAGATTTTCTAAGAAACTCTATAATTTTGAACATTAAAAGAGAGATTGCAACTAAATTTTGTACAAAGTCCATCATATATGATTTACTGGGAATTAAAACAACAACGTCGAATTCCATTTTAATAGATAATTTAGTTTAAATTACTACGAAACAATTATTTTTTGTCTTTTCTTTTGTTGATTCTATGTTTATATTCAATAGATGTTAGTTTGGATTTGCATGAAAAAAAAAAAAAAAAAAGGTATTCATGTTTGGCCCCTCCAACTTCAGATCCTAGTTCTATCCCTAAACAAGTTAAATGATTCATTAACTAAGTCATGTGACTAAAAATGCATGTAAATAGTCCTTTGAGTTGCTATGTAATGGATTGGAAGAATTTTCCTCAAAATTGTAAAATATTAGTGCTTCTCAATCCAAAATTATCTCTCTTCTAAAATCTTGCTAGATTTTTTGACAAATCGATCCTTTAATTTCTCAAAAAAGGCTAAGCTGCTTGATTGATTATTGAATTGATGGTCAATTACGTGACCAAGATGTTATGTGTTATAAGTAAGCCATTAGAAAACTGTGGTTTGATTGTTAAAACAAATAAAGTGAGAAAAGTTGTTTTAATAAGCTCTCCCAAATGAACATTTACCACTATTATTAAGAAGGAAAAAGAAGTTGATATGCATTTTTTGTTAATTGACTTGATTGAGTACTTAAAAGATTCATCTAGATTATCTTGATGCTGGAGCTAATATATCATACTTAGCATCTTATCAGGTAGTCTTTCACACGCCCTTTCAAGGTTACCTTATGATCACCCATAGCACTTTTTCTTAGTAACCAATGTTACCATGTTTTATATGTGACACAGGCCACCACCATTCAGGGATTTGAAGGGTTTGGAAGCATTGAAGAATTTTAATAGGAGAAGGGTACAGATTCTAGCCAGCTCAGGTGCTGACCTGATTGCATTCGAAACAATTCCAAATAAGCTAGAAGCAAAGGTACCTTACTATTTTGCTTTTTGACCTGTGCTAGCCATTGAACCTTTCAATCTACTTACCGTATCCGTAAGTGTCAGTCTATAATACCAGCAGATTCTAGCCAACATGCCTCAATTTTGCTTTTGGTCATGTGATAGACATCTTCTTGTTTATCTGCAGTTTCGCTGGAGGTTCTTCATGAAAGTGCACATCCATGTATTGAATACAATGTGAACCTCATATAAACTTTGGTTACATTCATTCATTTTTAATTCCAAAATCAACGTACAGCTTTAATTTGTATAGCTTAATTAGCTTAATTTGTATAGCTATTTGCCCTTTCAATACTATTCTTTTTTGGTGTGTGAATAAGATAAGTCAAATGTGAATTTCATCGTTTTAATCAAACCTTAAGTGCAAAACATGGTATACGGTCCACAGGGGGTCTTGGATCCTTCCAAAATTCACATAATGCCAATGCTTTGAAAGGAATTAAATGGTATCACACATTAATAAGGGTTTCAATCATCTCATTTGCTGTCAGAATAGTTTTTCCTTTACTCGTGTATAATTTTTAAACTTCCAAGTAAAAAACAAGGGGGGCATTTATTGAAATATGTAATCATTCAACTTTCACTAATTAAGATGGATGTTTAAGCTCTCTAGATATATATTAGGTTCTGGTAATGCTGAATATTTCCTCAAAGCTGAAGTTAAAAGTTTCCCTATTGCAGAAATCAACTGGGAATGTAGATGAAGATTTTGTGTCATAAATAAGTCAAGCGGAGGGAGGCTGGGGCTTTTCTTTTTGATGGAATGCTTGAGAGAATTGTCGTGTCGTGGACTAGTTTGATTTGTGGTTATGCTAGTAGGGATTATCCTGAAGAGGCAGCTTCTTTGTTTTTTAAAATCTTAACCTTGTTTGAATTGCATATGGATTGATCAATTCCGATATTTCACAATTCAGATTTTCCTCTTTCAAGTTTTTGTGTAAACTTTAAGAACTGGTACTGTAAGTTGTTGATGGAAAAAGTACTAGCTAGTTTGAAAAATATATTTAGTAATTGAACTAGAGAGGTAAGTGTTAAATTTTGTCTGTAACATCTTTAATTGGTCAGATGTACATTTAAAAATACAGGTTTTTGGGCTTCCTAAAGAGAAGAAAGCTGCTTATGGGGCATTAGATAAATGGAATGCTTGGGAGACAGAATCCCCGTTGATTGCAGCAGCTAAGGCTAAGTTTCTTAAAGAAGAGGAGTCAATGGAAGCATCTAATTTAAGTATGACACTCATGTTACTCTTATGGCCAATTTAAATGGATGAGGAGTAGAGTAGAATTGGCCAAAAATTGCTAATTTTTAGCCAACTTTACTCTACTCTCCTCTAGTCCTCTACTTCCCCTCCTTCGTCCTTCATCCAAACTAGCCATTAGTAATTAGCACGGGGTGGTACCTTTGGAGTTCTTAATCTGAGTTGGATTGTGTTGCCATGAGCCATGCATGTACATAGTTCACCGGGTAATTGGGTATTGCCTTAGTTTAATCAATTTATCAATGAGCATTTTAGTAGTACATACAGTATATATATATATATATATATATATATATATATATATATCCTTCATTTTTATTCTCTCTTTCCTCTAGCAAAACCTTCAAATGGCATAATAAATGTATCAAGTTAGTCCTTCTATAACCTTGATGTTACATTGGAACACCATATGATATTGTTGATTCTTGCTATACAAGTAAGAATTTTAACGGCAAGATTGCAGAATGATCTTGTACAATCATAAAAAAAATAAAATAAAAAATAAAAAATTACAGCTAAAAAAAAAGAACTTTCCAGAGTTTCTGGAAAAAAATAATAGGTCAATAATATTTTTTTTGCTTAAATTATTCAGAATCAGTCCACGTAATCCTTACCTCAAATGTCATAACATTAATTTCCAAGCACAACAATAGTAGTGTAATACCATTCTCAGTATAAGGAAGTGGGTTGTTTAAGTAGGAACTCGATACTTACAGTCATAAAGAATCAAGTTAAGGGCAAACTCTTAAGCCTTAATAGGAACTTGTCTCTTTAAAATGAAGAACTACATATAGAGATTCGTTCAGAAAAGCTAAAATTAATTTTGTTAGCTAAAGAGTACTGTTGAGACTTGAGTGCTTCATGAACCCACCACCCTTGGGATAGTAAAACACCATTTCCCACATCCATATCATCATTTTCCCATTTCACCAAACAAAAACCTTAAACACCATAAATTTTAAAAACCATTCAATGCACCTTTTATAAGTTCACTTCCTAGCTTTATATTCACCCAAATACCTAGAAATAGAATCATCCAAACCATCGTCAACTCCTCATCAAAATAACCTTCTTCAAATTCACCCTTGCACGTACAAAGTTCACTGATTGTTCGAAGGTGTTAGATTGAAATTCCACCAAATCCACTCATGAAGCGAAGGCACAATTCCCTCTTTTGAAGGTAGGTAAGTGAGATTCATGGATTGAGGAAGGGAATGAATAGCACTATTACGTGTGGAGCATCATCCATTCTTGAAGGTGATCCACAATCAACTTCTATAAAATTTATATAAAAATAAAAATAAAAAAAAGAGGTAGTGCATGCAGGTTAGATAATCTTAACCCTTTTTTGTTTTTTTTTTAATTCTTGTGTGGACTAAAATATTTCTGAATTTTGATGACATGGGCAGAATAATGAGAATGAACATTCTTAGATTATGAATTTAATATGATTAAATGATGCATGAGATGGTTACTATTGTGTTTTGAAATTAAGTAGTTCTCAATTGGTGAATAAATAACTCTTAAACTAATTGACAGAATGAGTGTTAAAGAACAGAAGTTAAGTTGAAGGGTCCTTAGTCTAACCCTCAAATAGCACGTGTTCTCCATCAAAGGATTATATGAGGTGTAGGCCATAAATTATGAGAACTCCTTCATATATTCATTATTTTGCAGTGAAATTTTCTCGAAAAATCACTTGAACAACGATGGCCAGAAGTATATTTATTTTCCTCCATTGTTCTAAATTTCTTACTAACTTCTCTGTTTCCATTGTAATCCTTTTGTATAATTAGCATCGTTAAGTCCATGACAACAAAGTCATTTTAGAAGTAAAAAAAAAAAAAATACTAAAACCAATCGTGAGATTGGATGGAACTAGATGAAAGCACTAAAATGAAAACATATTAACATTAATGCAAAAGAAAAAAAAACTTAAAGAATTAAATTAAAAATAGGTCAAATTACAGGGTATAATTTGTAATTCAACCTAGAAAGAACATACAATTTAATATCGAATTCAACAAATATTAATTTAATAAATTTAAAGGTAGTATAGGGTTGTATAACATTAACAAACATGATACTAAAGAATCACTTTGATAATCATATAAGGCATGACAAGGAGTTTGCATGGTTATTTCTCTTGCCCAATGCCCATTGGCTTAAACTAGATAAAATGCTATTAGGAAGTATAATTATTGAAACAATTATAACCATTAATTTAAATTTTGTTTAGCATGAAAAGGTGATTAAATCATGAGTAACTTACCAATTAACTAGATCATAGAGGTAAATGTGGCTTTCTTTTTCTTTCTTTTTTTATTTGTTATAACAAGTAAGAGAGTGAGAGATTTAAACATAGATTCCTCTAATGTAAAGAATCAAGCAATACTTCACTAAGTCACAAGACTCTTGGTATCATGGGTGATCATGGAGCAATCAATTTTTTTTATTTATTTTTATAAATAGTTAATAAAAGAGGAGCAATTTGAATTTGGATATTTCCATTAGAAATATCAAAATGTATCAATTGCGCTACAAAGCTCTTGGTGAAATAATGAAATTATAAAGATTTAATTATTGATTGTATTGACGAAATACAATTAAGTTACACCAAAAATATATATATATATATATATATATTAATCATGAAAATATTTTATGCTTGCTTTTGGAATTACACGAAGCAAGAGTAAGTTGAGGACTCCTACGAATTGCAAGGGCACCTTTATCTTTAAGCCACACAAATACGTAAATCTAATTACAATAAGTAATTGTGAGAAGTTATAAAAGTAATAATATATCCATCCAATCCTTTTGTAAGTTTTGAACTATCTTGTAAATTATATTGATCACAATTAATATACTTTAAACATTTTATATCAAGAATTTTTTTTTTTTGGTTAAATCATTTAAAGATTACACAGAATATAGTTTTTAGAATTATGAAAAATATAAAAATCTAATTTATTTTAAATATTTTAATTAATAAACATTATTTTACATGCCTTAACATATACAATTCAATAAAATAAAAATATACCTATAATTTATACTAAAATAAATATATATTTTTCATAGAAGACAAATGTAATAATGATTAATGATCTCCCACTCCTAACTACAAAATCTGTAATTACCTTTTTTTTTTTTTTTTTTTTTTCATAGAAGACAAATGTAATAATGATTAATGATCTCCAACTCCTAACTACAAAATCTGTAATTGGCTTTTTTTTCTATAAGAATAAAATAATATAAAATCATAGTGTCCATGTCTCTAATTTTCCAAAAACAGCTACATAAATATGGTTTCTATTATACTTGGTTATTTGTAACAATATATATAGAGAGAGAGAGAGAGCCCTCCTCTACCGTTGATTATTAGAACTAAAATAAAATGTTACAACTATTATATTTAAGTCAAATCAAAGCAAATAAACATTTCTTATTAAAGAGTGAAGACCATGCACTATTATATTTTCCAAAAAAGAATAAAATATTTTATGTCATTTTGAGTATTTTACTTAATATTTTATTAACCACAACTTATCACATTTGTTTCTTTATAAAATAATTAAAGTTTAAAATAAAAAAAAAATAATAAAAAAAAGGAAAAATGCCACGAAGAATTTGATCATTCATGGTAACATTTGAGATGTATGATGTATGTTATAGCTATAGAAATAGAGTTGAGATGTATGATGTATGTTATAGCTATAGAAATAGAGGTAGAAGGGTAGAGAAGCCAATGAGAGGAACGAAGTTGGCGTGGCGAGTTGTTGTTGGACTTGGAGCAAATTGCTTGACAGTAGGACAATGGACAGTAGTGAGTTTGAGGCGGAAAGAAAAACCGAATATCTTCTCTTCTAACTAGCCAAAGATATTATAGATGAGATTGATGGCCTCATATTGAGTGGAACGTTCCACTTTCTTTGATACTTAGCCACATGGCACTGCCCAAAACCACTTTATTATTAAATCAAAAAAAAAATCTCCACTTTTTCTTTTCTAAAAACGTTAACATCCACAAAACATTATTATAATACTTTTACAACAAAATTTTTTAGTAAAATTTTACAACAAATTATAAGTTACAGATTATTATTTGTTTTTACAAGTAGACAAAAAAATAATATAAATTATAAATTCAAATAAAAACAAATAATAACTCATCACTTATAATTTAATACAAAAGTATTATGAAAATATTTTAAGCATAACTTTTTTTTATATATTTATTAACAGCGAGAAAATCAAATCAAATCATATCAAAGACAAAAATGAAATTGAAAACCCCACTAGTACCAGTACCTTGAAGTTGTGGTCTGAAAATTTTGAATAATAAGAAAAAAAGAAAAAAGAAAAAAAAAGGGTATACGAGTGGTCCAAAACACACATCCATATCCCTATTTTTTCTCTGTCTAGCGTTGGCAATGTAAACGTGGCGACTTTTTATGACTGGGGTGGGCGAGTGGATATGACGTGGCTAAAAGCGCAAAGTGCGACACTCACAGTCACACACACCCACACCCACACCCACAAAAGACTTGGCTCATCCTCATCTAATTCTAATCTATCTATGATCTATCTATCCAACACTTAAAAAGCAAATAGCTTTAATTAAAAAGTATCATTCTCTTTCCCTTTCTCTATCTTTCTCTTTCTCTCTGTGACTTTTCATCCACAACTCGTGGCCAACCTTGTTTTTCTATAAATAATAAAATTTTCACGTCCATATTTATTTTAGAGGCTGAAGATATTTTAGTTTTTTTTTTTTGTTTCTCCTCGTCACAAAAAAAATAAATATCATTGAATTTTTCAGCGTTGTTGTGTTGTGACATATCTATTTCTTTGTCTCTCTGTCTCGACTAAAGTGACGAGTACTATAGCTCCTAGTTCCCACCACTTTTGGCATCACCCATCCTTTTCGATACTCGCCTTTAGACGTAAACAATTGTCCTTCCCAGATCATTAAACCGCTCAGCTCACGAAAGTTTATCATATTGGTCTCCAAGTATAATTCATTTGAGGTTTCGTGTCAAAGTGAGATTAATAAATGGTCAAATTATGAGTTGGAATACATTTTTATTTGGAAAAATAAAATATACTACATGTTAATAATTTATTTGTTGGCATGCACAAATTTATTGTGGATCTGTATTTTTTATATATGAGAAAGGTTAACGAGTGCTCTCAGGGTACTAATTAAAAATCCAATTAAAGAAAATTTTTATGGGAAAAGAAAAAAAATAATTAATATTTTGATAGCTTTTTTTATTTCTCATAAAAGTGATGTCAACAAATTAACATGACCCTTTTTATATTTGGAAAATTTAACTTTTTTTTTTTATAAAACATATAAAATTATTATTTAACAAAATATTAATGGCATTTTAATGATTTTCCTTGGAGCATTCATTAACAAAATCCTTCATTTAATGTAAGTCAATAAGATTCAACTAAAAAAATGAGTATAAAAATAAAAGAGTGCTACGTCCGCAACATTTTCACAACAAATCTTAGTTGGCAGGTTGTTACAGGTTTTTAATTTAAATCCAACAATGAAATTACTTTCTTACCCACTAGTAATAGCAAGTAACAACCTGCTACATAAGATTTGTTGTGAAAATATTGTATACATAGCATTTCTCATTAAAAATAATATAAGGGAGAGAGAGAGATGTGACTTGTAAGTGACTTTAGAAAAATTGAAGGCAAGTTAGCTATACTGAAAAAAAAAAAAAAAAAAAAAAAAAAAAAAACCAAAGACAATCACCATAAATAAAGAGTTGTATGGCCATATCATGGTTACATCTTCTTATAAGAAATAAAAGATTGCATCGCTTGAAAATAATAAAGGAGTCTTGTAACTTAATTGGCAACTCTTAATATTTTCAACAAAAATGTTGTGGGTTCACATCTTCCCTCCTCATTGTTGTAACTATCAAATTATCAACCAAAAAAAAAAAGGTAGCAAAATTATTTACAAAATTAAAAATACCATAAATAAATTGGAATAGGAAGCCATCAAAGTGGTGCAAGAACATAAAAAATATAAAGGGTATTGTGGGGATTTTAGTCAAAATTTAATCAAAATTTATTTCAGTTCTTTCAATTCTTCCCAATTTTAAAGGAAATAATAAATTTTCTTAGAAAAATTAGATGAATGAGTATTCTCTCCTATCTATTGTATCCCCTCCTATTTAAAATAAAAAACAAGAGAATAGAAGATCATCTCTTATACATAAACTCCCAAATAAGGTCATAGATGAAAATTTCTTTGAAGATATATCTTTCAAATCTATTCTTTTTCATCCTTTTTCCTCCTCCCAAATTAGTAGTTAGGGACAAAAAAGAACCCCGCCCCCGGGGGGGGGGGGGGAGGAGTACCAAACACCAATATCATCCCATTAGATGGGAAAATAGGCCAAATTTTGCTTTTAATGCTAAGCATGTCATCTTTTAAAAATAAAATAAAATAAAAGCCTTTCTCAACTTAATTGGTACTTAGACAAATATTATTTAATGCAGTGAGAATTAAAAAAAAAAAAAAGAAAAAAACTTAAAAATTGTGAAGTTATAATTAAGTGTGCGTTTGGATAAGAATAAAAAATTAAAATTATTTCACTATTTAGTTTATTTTTGCTATATTTATGGGTTCTACTATACTTTTTGGTACTATTTATAAATCCTACTGTACTATTTCAACTAATTTTTACCTTTATCTACCGTACTTTCAATAATAATTTTTAAATTCCAACAGAATAAGTGATATTTATACACACTCGGCATCGCGTAGTTGTAGATAAGAAGACATGACATGTGGGACCTTCAATGAAATGCGAGTACAATGCTCTACTTCCACACTCTGCGAGTATACCATTGAAAAAACAAAAACAAAAACAAAAAAAAACACACAAGTGTAATAAGAAGCGGGAGACAGGACAAGCTGAAGCCACGTGTCGGGGAGGGTTGTGCGACGAGAGCCACAAGAATCCATCGAATTCTCGAGCGTTCTGTGCATCTCAATTCAACTTCTATTGGAAAATTTAAGGAAATAAAAAATAAAAAATAATATGAGAGACCCAACTCTGACGTGGCGCCTCTCTCTACTTTTTTTTTTTTTTTTTTCTGCTACTTCACAATCACAAGCCATATAAGATATATGGTACTTTAAAATAGTTATATTACTTTCCATTTCCAACTAGGATTTCATTTTCATTTCCCTGACACCAAACCCAACTTTTCTCTCTGCCTTTCTCTGCCCTCTTCTTCCTTCTTCTTCTTCTTCTTCTTCCTCAGCTCTGCCTTTCTCTTCCTCTCTGTGTTTTGGTTTCAAAGTCATCACTTTTGTTGTTCCTGTCTTTAAGGAGCCACATGACTACATGACATGACTAGTTGGTTTTTTTTATTGTTTCTTTGTTTGTTGATCTGATCTCTCTCGATTTTGGATCCAAGAAACCCCCCAAAAAAGAGTAAAAGTTGGATTTTTCTTTGTTTGTTTATGTATTTTCGAATGAAGATGGGTCGGGTCGGGTCCATTTACTGTCAAGAATTGGTTCCCTAAGGCAAGGCAAAGGGAAAAAAAAAGGAATCTGGGAATTTAAGAATTTTTTTTGATTCTCTGCATGCAATTGCAAAAGGAGTAAGTAATAGTGATACCACTGCTGACCGAGTTTCTGCATTCATGGCTATTCAGGTATCAATCAGCAAAGCTTTTTTTTTTTTTTTTAATAATTTATTTGTTTTTTTGGTTGGTAATTATTAATTACTAAAAAAAGTACAAAAACCCAGATATGATATTGAATTACCAAGTTTAATTTGAATTCCGATCATTTATGTTTATTAATTATAGTCAAACATCACCATAACTTCAGCTATTAACTTTGACCTTAAACACAAACGCTTATATAACCTTATTAATTTTTTTATTTTATTTTATTTCATAACATTTAAATGGCAGTTTTGTACAATCCTGAAAAATAGGATGATTTTTTTTTTTTCTCTGCTTTCCTGTCCATTCATCTATTTGGAACAATTTTCTTCCAAATTATCTTTCTTGTTTTGACAATTGTTGTTGGGTTTTCACTATTTTCATGTTATTTGGTTTTGTCAATGGGAAATTACTCATAGCCATAGAGGAGTTTTGTGATATAGTCTTTTGGTTGAGGCCTGTTAAAAGTTTCCTACTTACTTTGCCAATAAAGGAAAAAGAATTATAGGGGGTATATATCATTCACTCTAAACTAATTTAGCTGACTGAACAGTTTAAAAGTAGCTTTTTTGTTGTTGTTGTGTTAGTTTAGCAAATAATTTAAGAATTCAGTTGTTAGATCCTGCTAATAGAATTTGTGGATGACTTGGTACTACAAAATTTTGCAAATTTTCTGTTACTAAGCTGGAAATTTTTTTGATGTGGTTTGTTTTCTCTTTTGGCTATAGGATCAAACTGTCGGTTCTCGTTCACATTCTGTGGTCCAGGCAAGCAATGGAATATCATTGAGTTCTGGCCTGCATTCTGTAACTGGTGTCCAACTAAGGGATCAGTTTTCTTGTGGCAATGATTATGCTCCCAAGGTTTTTACCTTTTCTGTCTTCTTCATGCTCTGCTTCTGCTCCGAGTTTCTTCTTATCGGTTGTTTTTGTGTCAACAGGTTAGGAAACCATACACAATCACAAAACAAAGAGAAAGATGGTCGGAGGAAGAGCATAAGAAGTTTCTTGATGCTTTAAAGCTGTATGGTCGAGCTTGGCGACGGATAGAGGGTATGATTCAATATTTCAATTTACATTTCTTATATTCTCAAGCAAATTCCTTGACTATGATCCATTTTCTTACATTATTTGGTTTCTATAACAGAACACGTGGGAACAAAAAATGCAGTTCAGATTAGAAGTCATGCTCAAAAATTCTTCTCCAAGGTTTACTGCTCTTATTCCAGTACCCATTTCCCTACCATAATATCTATGTCCCCTTTGTTAAAGTAAGTTAAATTTTTATGGACCCCAAGGTGTGCAACCTTTATAGATGGGTTCATGCATTCCTGCTCGGTGCCATTCTGATTCCCCTGCTTTTTTGTCTTTGTAATAGATCACTCGCGACTCTAATGGTAGCAACACAACCTCCACAGAGCCAATTGAGATTCCTCCTCCTCGACCAAAACGAAAGCCTATGCATCCTTACCCCAGGAAACTTGTAATTCCACCTAATAAAGAAGTCTCCGCTCTGGAACAGCCAATGAGGTCTGCATCTCCAAATTCATCGGTTTGGGAACAAGAAGACCAATCTCCAACCTCAGTATTTTCTGCAATTGGTTCAGATACAGTGGGTTTCACTGATTCAGATACACCAAATGGCAGCTTATCCCCTGCTTCATCTACAGCTGGTGTCCAACCTGGGGGCTTAGTACTATCTGAACCCAACCAATCAACCGAGGAAAGTGCATCTCCATCACCAGCTCTAACAACTGTTGGTTCAGTTTCTGACGAGCAACTTCCCATGGTACTTGCTGATCCTTTGCTTGACAACATATTTGTCCAATTCAGTAAATGTCAAATGAAACCTTTTATTATATTCTGATGTTGTTTTATTGTTGGCTTCAATTCCCAGAAATTCGAGTTGTTTCCCAGGGAAAACAACTATGTTAAAGAAGGTGCATCAGAGGAAACGTCAAACCGGAGTCTTAAGCTTTTTGGAAGGACTGTGTTAGTAACAGATTCACACAGACCATCTTCTCCCACCATAGCAGCTGGTAAATCAATGCCTGCGGATATCCTCGAGGAAAAAGTTGTGCAACCATTACCATGGAACTTTGTCCCCGTGAAATCTATACAGGGGAATACAGAATATTCTTGGAGTCATTCAACACAGGGTGTACAGGGTGGCCTCTATTTCATGCAATGCCAGAAAGAAAACTCATATATGGCAGAAGCTAATTCTGCTGCTCCTATACCATGGTGGACCTTTTATGGAGGTTTACGTTTTCCTGTCATGCCATTCCATGAGGTGGAGCAATCAAAAGCACATTTGGGCTCTGATCTAGAAGAAGTCCAAGGTAAAGAAGTTCAGAAGGAAGGGTCTTGGACTGGTTCAAACAATGGATCAGTAACTGATGGGAACAATGGTGATAAATGTTCAGATGCTGAGACCCAGAGTTATCCACTTTTCCTTAAAGAGGAGAATCAAGAGGCAGGCCTAGTTTTCCAATTAAGACCAAGTGAAAATTCAGCCTTCTCTGAACTAGGAAGGAGCCCTGCAAAGTGTTTGAAAGGGTTTGTCCCATATAAAAGATGTGTGGCAGAGAGAGACACACAGTCCTCAACAATGAGAGGTGAAGAGAGGGAAGAGAAACAAATCCGGCTTTGCTTATAGTGTGCCTCAGTGTAGTTTTCCTAGAGCAGCTTCCTTTGTTAGAAGATAGACCCTTTTTAACAGGCCGAGGGACTGATCTGGTTACAGTTTTAGTGTTGGATTATAGCGGTTTCAGCTGCTGGATGACCAAGGATGAGAAATAAAATCGGGTTTAAGCAGCAGCCATTTCTGCAGCTTTGCAAATTCTTATCTAGTTGTTCTGTTTTTACCTCCCAACTGTTCAAATCCGTAAGCCCATCTGTTCTTGTATGCACAAATATTTCTTTTGCGTTACCCTTTTTGTACTCAACATTAGCTTGTGTATACCTTCTAATCTTTTCCTTCTCTGTACTGTGAACCACTTGGGTCGCTTGATATGTTAAAAAAGAATAGTTTTTGCTTATTTATTTAATTGTTAATACATCAGCGTCTGCAGTCTTTTGAGCTCGTTTTATCCAGAGGGTTTTAACCATAAAGGTGTGCTGTTTTGCAAAAGAAAAGTCATTGCTTTGTGAGACGAAATGGTGTGGTAACAAGATTCTTTTATGTGTTTCTAAAATATGAAAGAAGTGTTAGAGCTTACAAATGAGAGAAAATTGCAGAGACCATGATGTATATTTCTGGAGTCTTGGATCTATTATTTGGTTTGGCCATTGGCAGCTAGGTTCAAAACTCAAAACATTTTTTATCTACTTACTCACCCTTTATCTAAACTGGGCCTAACGGTGGGGTTGGAACAAGTTATATTAGAAATATGTAGTTAAATGATTAAATTTACCGTATCATAATAGTTTAAACTTTTAGGAGAATTGATAATTTAACAAGCTATGTAGAGAAGGTACAAAAGCAATTGTGAAAGGTTTTGGAGGATGAAGATAGATCTATTGGGATATTATTCTCGGAAGTATTTGTGTGAAGAAATTAGCTCAGTGATGAATTACATGGCTAGACTAGTGGGTCTAGCTGTTTCTACAACATAATTTTTTAGCCTTTCATGAATTCCTCTATTCTAAAATCTCTCCAAAGGCTGTTGTTTTCTTGGTTGGACCACTAAAACTGATTATTCCAGTAAACTAACTCTCATAGTAAAATTCCATGTTTCTAATCTAACCACAGTTGTGTCATATCTTTAAACCTTTTGGAATTGGAATATTCTTAACAGTTGCTATAGTCTCCTTGACAAGTTGTAATTTCAACAAATCCGGCCCCCACTGTTTGTATTGACCAGATTAGCTACAAAATGATATTGTTGACATGCTAAGATTTTGTTTTTTGGGTGTAAACCCATTCATCCAAGATATTCATGAATCCTTTCCCACCATATAGCATTTTCTATTGTTTTAATAGTATTAAACATTTTTCTATATTCTGTGTCATACTCTGGTAATTATTACAAAGTTAGATTGGGTTTGTGCTTATTTGACTTAGGTTTAGAATTGAGCTAAGCTGGGTTGGGCTTCAACCGAATTCGGCTTGGGTGATTGGGTAGTGTTTGGTCTTGTTTGAATTCGGGCTGGGCTATAATAGTTAGAGTGTCGAGGAAGTTGATCTAGAGCCTGAGATTGTTTGGGCAAAAATTTGATCTAGTTGCCATGACTAATGAGGGAGTTCATAGAGAGTTATTGCTTATTAGGGCTACCACGACTAAAACTAAAAGAGTGCTCACTGCTCACAATAAAGTGTTGAAACAAAGGAAGGGAATATTGATGCATTTGTTTCTCTGAGTTTCCGAATTTTCTTCATCGATTATTGGTTTGACATGATTTTTCCTTTTCCTTCATTTTTTTTAAGTATCTTACAAGATACAACATACTTTCACCAAATTTATTTATTTTTAAACAAAATAAAGTTAAACACCATTAAAAAAAAAAAAAAAAAATCTCTACCAAACCACACTTTACTAAGTTTTAGAATGAAACAACTACCATATTTCAAAATAAATCTTATCACTGCTAAATATAGAATATAACCTAAGCTCACAACAAAAGGATCATCTTTCATTCGAAAATGAATAAATTTTATGGCTTAGATTAAATATTATAAATAAAAAATTATATCCAACATCACATTATTTAAATAAAATCATAATTAAGAAATGGACTTTCTTCATTCTAGAGTCTAGAAATGTAAGAGCATCCCCATCCGGTTCTTTAAAATGCATTATTCTCTAAAATAGATAACATTGTAAAAAAAGGACACAAAAATACACCTAGATCCAGTTATGTATTTTGCAAAAATTTATACTAAATGTAGCTCATCTAAATCTTTTTTTCTTCAATTTTTTATTCAATTCTCTCTCTCTCATCTAGATTAAATAAAATAGAAACTCTCTCTCTCTCTCTCTCTCTCTTACATATACTAATCGGCAACAAAAGTTCTTTACACTTGAAGATTGGATTTGGGTTGTTAGTGTAGATCTAACGTAGAGTTGGTGCAGATTCGGTGGATTGCAGTGCAGATTGAGGGTTCAAGGTTTTTTCTATTGGGGTCAGGTCAAATAAAGATGATGGAGCGACGACAGTGTAGTAATAAAAGCTCAACTGATTGTAGGATTGCGGGTTTTCTAGCTCTGTTGTTGTGGGTATATAAAATAGTTATTTTGTATTATTTTAATGAGATATATTGCAAAATAAAGGGTAAGATGATGGGTGTATTATAAAACTCTCTATATATAACTTGGATTCCATTTAAAAAAAATGCAAAATCAGGTGAGAATCAAGATTGTAAACTAGCCAAGTTTTGTTAAGTAATGAATGCTTAAGCTCAGCTCGACAACAAAAGTAAAATATTTAAACTAGGCTTGAGTTTGGCACCAACTTACAAATAATGTTCAAACTTGAACTTATCAAAAAGTCTAAAAGTTTGAGCTTGACTTGATTCATTAGTTAAGTCAAGTTCAAACTCAATATCAAGCTCAATATTAAGATTTTGAGCTTGAGATTCAACACAATTACATTATCAAGTTTATTATCTAGCTTATTTGGTTTGAACGAGTGTGTCTCAACTCCTATAATTAATTAAAGTCTTAGAAAGATATAAATTTATTTGTCATGCTCATATCAAGATTATTACCAATCTATTACCTGCTTAAGCTTAGCTTTGTTTGTATCAAGTCCTAATGTTCACAAGCTTGTTTATGATCAATTCTTTTTTACTTGGGTTCAACACATTTAATGAATGAGTTATTTATTGATCAAAACCTAAGTTATTTATGAATACCTGATTCCTTAAAGCTCAAATAATAATGATATGCATAGTGTCTATTATCCTAATCTAATCAGATTAACCGAAAAAAAAAAGATATAAAGTAGATCTTTATAGCTGGCTATATTGTAACTTCACAAGAGCGACAAAGACAGAAAAAGTGGGAAAAGTTAACACACTTCATCAATGCTAGTGGAGGTAAAAAGAGAGAAACCAAACAAAAGAAGAAAAGCACTCTGCAGTAGTGAAACATAATTAGTTCAGCATAGAATATAATTATTTAGAGAGAACCCTTTCCCAGTTTTCTCTACCGTCACTTTTTCTTTTCTTTTGCTTGCTCATCTTTTTCTCTCTCACTCACACACTCAAGTCACATTTCACACTCAACAACTCTCTCTTTCTCTCCATTTCAATTTCAAAAACGAAGGAAAAAAAAAAGAAAATGCCATTACCTCTGAAGCTGAAGCTGATCCATATTCTCACTCTCCTGTTCACACTACTGTCATCACTACCAAGGAGAGCCACCTCCCACTACTCTTACTCTTCGTCGCCACCCAGCTACTCCACAGCCCCGCCGCAGGAGTGGCGATCCGCACGAGCCACCTACTACGCGGCGGCGGACCCGCGTGACGCGGTGGGAGGAGCGTGCGGGTACGGTGACCTGGTGAAAGGTGGGTACGGAATGGCGACTGTGGGGCTGAGCGAGGTGCTGTTCGAGCACGGGCAGATCTGCGGCGCGTGCTTCGAGCTGCGGTGCGTGGATGACCTGCGGTGGTGCCTTCCGGGGACCTCGATCATACTCACGGCTACTAACTTCTGTGCACCCAATTACGGGTTCCCGGCCGACGGCGGCGGCCACTGCAACCCTCCTAATAAGCACTTTGTTCTCCCCATTGAGGCCTTCGAGAAGATCGCAATCTGGAAGGCCGCCAACATGCCCATCCAGTATCGCAGGTACATAAGATTATCTATGTGTATTATTTAAACATGTCACATGACTCGTTACAAAGGTAATGTAACTCGTTACAAAGTTCACGTGACTAAAATTACACATGGGCCTAAAAAGTACCAACTTTCCTTTTAATTTGAGTCCAATTTTGTTTGAGTGTACATAGTGAGATTCATACAGGCAAGATGAGATACATTATTACATTACATTACATATTCTCTAGGTCTTACCTAAATTTAATTAATTGAAACTTTCACATTAAAATAGAAACTCATTGGTGTGGTGTGCCCCATTTTCTTTGTTTTTTTTGTCCCTAGCTCTTATTCATGTGCAGTCCATGTGTTGAGTGACGTAAAATCATTGCCTTTTAATATATCATTAATTAAAACAAATTGAAGAAAGTGATGTTCTTCCGATTAAGTGTTTAAAAATCCACTTGATATGTCCCCAACACCTGGAATTGTCAATTTTCAATTTTGGCTTAGCGTAACTGTGTACAAGTATAGAATATGTCGGTAGATGATAGGTGTATTACTATGAAATTTTCCGTCTAGAGAGTAGTCGAATCTCCTAGATAGGGCCCTACACTGTTTATAATTGCCATGCATTTTGCTTTGGCACATTCACATATTTTTGGAACTTGAAAAGCATCTTTTGGTTTTGATGAATATCAAATAGTTCAAGAAGTGAGGCAACCCTCTATTGAGCAAAGCCTATAAATCAAAAATGTTAAACAAGGATAAATCCAATAGTAATTATAATTTTTTTTTTTTTTTTACTTGTAAAACAATATATATTTTGGTAATGTTGTCATTTTTTTTATTATACCTATCACTTTTTACTGATAAGTTCCCACTTCATTTCATTTACTTTTGCAACAGAAATAATGGTATCCAAAGCATCCATATGCTCTCTTGATCAATGGAATGAATGACCAGCTATCATTTACTTCAAGATTAAGGAAAATTGAACGTTAAAGTTTAAACCCAATCATTTAGATTTTAGAGGTTTAACAAATTAAGTACTATAAAGTATTATCTAAGTAACATATAAATCCTAAGGTTTAAAAAAGTAACACATTAAGTGTTTGTTTGGTTTGCGCGTTCACATTTTGGACGTCCGCGTTTCAGGCGTTTTTTTTTTTTTTTTATAAACCAGCGCCTATTGCACTGTCCCATGAACAGTGCAAATAGGCATGTGAACAGTAATTTTAAAAGTGAACAGTAACCGGAAAACGATTTTTTTTATTGAGCGGTATCCAAACGCACCCTAAATCTTATAGTTTCAAAGCTACAAATTAGCCTTACATGATGCAAGAGTCTAATACATACATATCTAGATTCTAGAGAGTAACATGGCAATAATGAGATGGGATAGAGGGTGACACTGTAGCATGTGCCATGTGGGATATGTGGAATAACATGACATGACTGAATTTTACATGTGATTATTCTAGCTAAATCTAAATGTGCTATGTGGGATATGTGGAATAGCATGACATGACTAAATTTTACATGTGATTATTGTAGCCAAATCTAAATGTGTCAAGTTTGTTGTAATATTTGAAAATTGGAGGAAAATTTTGTTAGAAGCACATGCACATGCACATTCTAGATTTTAGGAAGTTGCTAGAAATAGAAGCCATGTGCTTTATTAAATTTAACATGTGATTAATATGTTATAACTGTATTTTTGGCATGTGATAAATGTGAGTTAGTTGTGGATGATGTTATCACACATAACCAATTACTAGGTTATAAATATAGGAGTACATACATTGTAATTGATAGATTGATTATTAGTAAATTTCATAAAATTGTATTTGAGTTTAGATTGAGGTGTGAATTCTTCTCTATGATTTCAAAAGCAACAAGCTAAACCTTGATGCCTAAAAAAGTAACATATAAAACTATCAACCTGTCTTAAATCCCAAATTATATTCTTTTAAAAAGGATTGAGGTTTAATTTGTTGCTTATTCAGATCTTAGGATTTAATTTGTTACTTTTGAAAATAGGGTTTAACTCCTTACTTTTTAAAATCTCGGGATTAATTTGTTACACCCGTTAAACTACAGGGTTTCAAGTATAATTTTCCCTAAAAATAATTTTTCTTTGAACCTTATTTTGAAGGAAATTTCACCTAATTAGAGCTCAACGAGAAACGGGACATGTGTTGCAGATCTGAAAAGTTTAACACTTGTTGAATTATCTCATAAATGGCTCCAAAAATATATTAATGCCAGAGATCTTTCTAGGCTTCACAATTGGAATGCTCAAATAGTTTCAAGTAATATTGTTAATGGCTAAATAAATGTTTCTGATAATTTGTTCTCCTTTTTCTCTTTCAATATTACTTAATGATTTTGTTGGCTATCTGTGAGTGAGAGAGGTATAAATTTGGACCAATTTAGTTCTCGTAGGCACATGTCCATCAGTCATCAGCCCTGTCCCCTCTTCTAATGACAATATAATAGAATGAAAAGCTGAGCTTGCAAAGAGACTGAGTATTGCTGTAATGAGAAGAATGTCTATCTTTGCCTTAATTTTTGTTGGTTTTGACAGGATAAAGTGCAGAAAGGAAGGAGGAATTCGATTTACAATCGATGGTTCAAATATCTTCATTTCAGTGCTGATCACCAATGTTGCTGGTGCGGGAGATATAGTTGCCGTGAAGATCAAGGGTTCTAGAACTGGTTGGCTTCCAATGGGTCGTAATTGGGGCCAAAACTGGCATTTAAATTCCGATTTAAAGAATCAACCTCTCTCATTTGAGGTCACCGGGAGTGATGGCGTGACTGTCACATCTTATAATGTTGCTCCCAAGAATTGGAATTTTGGGCAAACATTTGAAGGTAAGCAATTTGTGTAGTATCAGTGGGGGAAAGAATGTAGTTATATAAAAGGGGAGAATTTCCTGTCCTTTACTTTTTTCCCCCTTTTTTTCTGTTCTTTTTTAGTTTTCATTAATAGGGTGGATAAGGTTGTAGGGTATGGGGCTTATATTTTTAAGAGAGTGATAGTCATTCGGTTGCAAAATGATGTGCTACAAAGATGTATGGGAAAGCATAATTGTTGAAATGTAAAAGAAAAGAAATTAGTCAAACAAATCTTCCTCGTGAAAATCTTATTTTTGTTGATGATTGGTAATTAACAACCTAGTTTCTGTCAGTCGATTATCTAACAAAAATACAAGATCAAGATGGAACAGCTCAATCCTAAAAAAATGTGGGTTCTAGTTAGCTCAACTAGTAAAGTTTCCGATAATTAAATAAAAAATCTAAAGTTCAATCTCTGTCAACAACGAAAACTTATAGAAGATTGAAACTCTATAAAAAAAAAAAAACAAAAAACCTCAATCCTAAAATAACCCAAAAGCACAAAACCTACAAAAAAAACAACAGCTTTTTTTCTTATTTTATTTTTTAATTTGAGATTTGGTCTTATTAGGCTAAGCTATTATTCATACTAAATTAATGGTCTCCTTGTTATATGGTGACATATTATAAACCTCCTTATGTAATGAGAATAATGAGAATGCTAAAGATTGAATTATTTAGTTTTTGAAGTGATAATTTGATATCGTATAAAACTATTCAATGAAGTGTTTGATGTAGCTATTTTGTGTAAGAATATATATACAAAGTATAAAATTATTGATAATCTTGAAGTGATACATCTTAATACATGGTTCCAAAATATTTTGTTCTAATGTAAAAACTAGAGCAATCACGGAAAAGGAAATGACATTTTCTACTTTGCCTTTACCTTAGAATCACACTTTTACCTTATAATCACTTTCTCTTTGATCTTTTTACAATAAATTATCCATTCAATATATCTGAAGTACTCACCAATATTTTATATTTTTAAGACCCAAATCGTTTATAAAAAGAACCAATTTCTTCATATTCGACCAAAGATCAAAGATTAACCGATCGAATTATGATGGTGTCATAATCAATTAAAATGTAAATAAGAGCATTCACAGTAAGGAAGCTATAAAATATAGCTTTTAGGAACTTAAAAACCAACTTTATTTATTTTAACAACTCACACCCAACATCAAAGGCTTTATTTTGACATTCATCTCATTAAAAAAAAAAAAAACCTCCGAGACCCACTAAGACAAAACCCAGCAACCAACTGCCGCCAAGAAATCCAGCAACTCAGAAAACAAAACCGATAAAAACACCACCAATACATACACAACAACTTAGAAACGTAGAAAACACCATCGATACAAACACCACCAAATCTCAGCCACACACTCACCGTAACCCACAACCCACAGTGACCCATGACCCATCAAAAATCCTAATATCACATTCGATTATCAATACTCATCAAAAATATTCTCTACAAAATACCAAAAACCCAAATGTCAAAACCGAAAAACACTCAAACCTCAAATCTGAAAATCAAGCTTGATTATGGAATGGAACCTTGAGCCCCGCTGCCTTGAGCCTCGCCATCTTGAGCCCCGCCGCCTCGTCGGGTCCTCACTCTCCAAAGACGTTGACACTCCCAACTATAGCCTTGCCGTGCTCCACCTCATCTCCGAACCCTTCGTCGACGAGACCCACCAAATCAAAGCCACCAAGACAAAACAACTAAGTCACCGAGACCCACCAAATCAGACCCACATTACCACCGTGCCTTATGACCTCACCCACCAAATTAGACCCATGAACCACTAGAGCACAACCACGAAACCACCAAGAACAATCACAAGGCACGGGAGAGAGAGAAGAGAGAACAGAGAAGTGAAAGAGGAGAGAGAAGACATAAGAGAGTTAAGAGTGAGATAAAAGAGACGTTGGGAATAAAAAAGTGATTTTTATGTTTACCTTCATGCTATAGTGAGTTGTTATTGATAACAGCTCATTGTAGCATGAAGGTAAATTATAGCCAACAATTTTAGCTATAGCAACTTTGTTGTAGGGCTTTTTTGTGTGGTTGAGATGCTAAAATAACTTTTGAGTTATTTTAGCATCTTTATTATGAGTGCTCTAATAGATTAAAACACATCGGGCAACATCCCAATGCCCAGCTCAAAGGCAAAAGTAGAGGTCATAAATTGGGTTCACCTAAGCCAGATTCTACCAAAAAATAAGTAACCATGCCAGGTTCAGTACATTACTTAGCAAAAACACAACAAATACAAAATGAAAAACTGGTTAATCAAAATGACCTATCAACCAAAGAACATTAAGTCTCCCCAGCCTTTTCTCCCTTTTACCAAATCGACAAATGCAAACTAGTCAGGTTTGAGTTGGACTCATAAGTGAAATGCACCAAACTGCGTTGTAGATTAAAACATGCTATGTGCACATCAGGCAACATGCCAAGACCTAGCTCAAAGACAATGGAAGTCATAAACTAGGTTCACCTACCTACACAACCCCCCCCCCCCCCCCCCCCAAAAAAAAAAAAACCCTTTTTCTCTCTTTTCCCAAGCTCACAAATGCAAACTAGTTAGCCTTGAGTTGGACTCAAGATTGAAATGCATTAGACTGCATAAGAGATTAAAACACGATATGTGCACATCAGGCAACATTCCAAGACCTAGCTCAAAGGTAACAATTGTAAAAAACGAGATTCACCTACCTACACTAGATTCAGTAAACTATCTTGCCAAATACAACATTCAAAAAATATGCCAAATGCAAACTTGGTTAATCAAATTGACCTATCAACCACACAAAATTAACTTCAAGTCCCTCAAGAGTCTCACCCACCCTTTCCTCTCTTTTCCCATATCCTGAAATGCAGACTATTCAGGTTCGAATTGGACTCATGATAGAAATGCATATAATTGCAAACTAAATAAAACATGTCTTTGAGTTTTTAGATCTTTTAGATGCTTATCTTTTGAGAACTGTCAATCAAGCCATTTCATTATAACCTGGTCAGACTGGTCCAGTCCAAGCTTAAAAACATTGGCATTCACTCGAAAGTATTTCTTGCCCAACAAGTTTTACCACTCCATCTTTAAATCTCCTTTTACTAAACTTACACTCCAAGTACTCTATTTTAGACTTGCTTAACCTAAAACATTTAGATTCTAAATCCTCCCTCAAGATTTCCAACTTGGGGAAGTTTCATCCAAAAACACTATATTGTCTGCAAAAAGCATATATACCAAGGGACTTCATCTTGAATTTATCAAGTAATTCTAAAGAGTATTTAGATCTAAAAAGAAAACACCTACTCCTACATGAAGAGAGCATAGATAAAAACATACAAAAACAATAAATCATGATATGGAGTTAAAAAACAAAAGAAAAGAAAAAGGATGCAGAAACAAGCTTCATCCACTCATCTCTTTGCTAATTAGCCAGAAAAAGAAGTGTAAATCATGAACTTCTTATTGAGCAACAGAAACAAACTTCTTAACTCTTCCTGATTATAATGTTATGATAGCTGTAGATACTGTTGTCATATTTTCATTAGCTTATACTAAGATATTTTATAAAAAAAAAAGTTTAAAAGGATAACTGCAGATGGATTGACCGTAGTTCATGCTTCATCCTCTCCAGAGTTACTACTCAAAAGTCAAAACTGTCCTTATTGTTATTTCTTCAACTAAAATTATGTTATCAACAAAAAGAAATTTTTATTTTTATATTTTTATAATGTCATCAGCAAAAACAATATAACATTGGATCCTCTTCATCAAAGTTCATATGACAAAGAGGACTTAATGCCTCCAATTCTCTGCGGAAAACCATTTTTCCTGTCTTCAGTCAACAGAGTTATTTGATTTTAAAGTTAGCAACAGAACAGAAGAAGAAACAGTTTTGAAATGAATATAACTGCATAATAGATTAAAACACATCAGGCAACATCCCAAGGCCTAGCTCAAAGGCAACAGTAAAGCCATAAACTGGGTTAACCTAACCATGCTAGATTCAGTACATTACTTAGCAAAATAACAGCATACAAAAGAAATCAAATGAAAAATAGGTTAATCAAAGATTCAAAATGACCAATCTATCAATTACAGAAAATTAACTTCACGTCCCTCAAAGTCTCCCCCACCCCATTTCTCTCTTTTCCCAAGTTCCTTGAGTGGGACTCATGATTGAAATGCATATAACAGCGTAATAAATTAAAACATAATGTGTGCACATCAGGCAACATGTGAAGACTGATACAGTGAATCTTCACACGCATGATCATCTTTGTGATCAGATAAGCACCTTTTGTAACAGTTTAGTATTGCTTCCTTTTGTAACAAAGGTTGTTTATGACATGGGCTTGGTTAGTTAGTTTTGAATTGGCCAATTATATGTAATCAAAAGGCTGTTCAATAGGGAGTTACCTTGCCATGTATATATAAGCAAGGTTAAGCAATATAATACAATTTTGTTAGTCCATTAACCTAATTCCCGTAACCCTTAATTTCTAACCTTAGCCACATCAAGACCTAGCTCAAAGGCAGAAGTCAAGTCATAAACTACCTACCTATACCAGATTCAGTACATATTAAGCAAAAACACAACAAATACAAAATAACCTAAATGAAATCTTGGTGAACTAAATTGACCTATCAATCACACAAAATTAACTTCAACTCTCCCCCAAAGTCTCGCCCACCCTTTTCTCTCTTTTCCCATATCCTGAAATGCAGACTAGTCAGGTTTGAAATTTTGAATTGGACTCACAATTGAAATGAAGATAACTATATGCATAGTAGATTAACACATGATATGTGTTTGATGTGGTGCATTTGGAGGGAAAGGAATGCACTTAATTTTGAAAGAAGCGAGTTGTCCACAGATAGATTGAAATTCTTGATTTTGTGTTTCAGGATGCTATATGAATGGATGAAACTGTGGTTCACCTTTCATCCTCAAACTTTTTTGAGGTTTTAGATCTTTTCTTTGCTAATCTTTTAAGGTCCACTCCCGTATACATCCTGTGTATGAGGGTTGCACCCCTTTACGTGCTTTCTATAATGAAATTTTTTATTACTTATAAAAAATTAAAGATCAAAACATGATATGTGCAAATCAAGCAACATGCCAGTCAGTACACTATTTAGCAATAATACATCAAGCACAAAATAAACTAATACAAGCTTGCTTAATCAAAATGACCTATCAACCACACGAAATTTAAGTTCAAGTCCCCAAAAGTCTCCCCAACCCTTTTTCCTCTTTTCCCTAATCCTCAAATGCAGACCGGTCAAGCACTGGAGAAAAAAAAAAAAAAAAAAAATCCTGAAAATACTTCAATATTTCACTATCTTTAATTCTTTTTCTTTTTCTTTTTTGAATATATTATGTCAAATCCATAAAATTAAACATAAATAAACGACAATAGTTGGATAATCCAACCTACCAACCACAAATTACATGCATATCTTCCCTGCAAAAAATAAGTAAAGAAAGAATGAAAAAGAAATGAAAAGTGAAGTACACTAATATTATTTCAGTTTCTTGTTACATTATTGGCATGGAAATTGGTTTCAATAAGACCACCAAGAGAAAGGAGGGGAAAAGAAAAAAGATCTGTTCAGCTTCACACGTTACACCCAAAGAGAAAAGAAGTTCAACTCAAAACCCAATAGACTTCCAAAAAGGATCAAACTAAAACCAACACTGTGAGTCATAAACCATAATTTTGGTATCAACCAATCTGGAAAGTTGGTTAATGAATGAAGTTGTGCAAACTAATTCTTTCCAGAGCTCCAACAAATTGTACTTTCTATGAGAAATTAAAATAGCTGAAATGCCAGTAAACTTAAAAGTGACATCCATAATAATGAAAAATGCCGATACAGTTCACAAGTCACCTATGAATGATAAGCCTATTATTACAAGAATATGCAGCCAAAGATGTTCGTATGCTTTCAACATCCTGTTAAAGCAAACCTAGAGAGCACAAAAAGGCAACCTTGGAAACATCAAGCAATAACTTGCTTCACACATAATTCTAGATACAGGATCGATTCTCTTGAGAAGAAAACATAATAGAAAAATATTAAACATAAGCAGAATGGTGAAAGCCCATACATTTGTACGCACTGAATCAATAGTGTGCTGCTTAATCAGAAAATCCATCCAAATTCCAAACACTATCTACAGGGCCTCACATGTGAGAAAACATGATCTCTATACCCAAAAATTATGTATATACCATTCATACAAGACATTTGAATTCAATTCAAATCAAAATTGCAAGTGAGAGTACCCAATTCGCTGACTATATAGAATACAAGTGCTATGAGTATCCAATATTGAAAAAGAACAAGAAACAATGAATCTCAATATGTGTTTCCTATGGCGAAAAAAGAATCAAACTCTGCTCCTAAGTTAATCAGAAGACAAAAAAATAAATCAAAGAAGCAAGATTAGAGGCAAGAATTCAACCTCCTCGCTCAAGACGAAAATCTTTGCACGTGTTGATGATGATCACAATCATGTTCATGTATGTACTTTGAATCAAAGTGTCTGATCAGATTCAATGAGCAATGCATTAAGCATGATATGAACTGCAGCTTCATAAACAGCCCCATCATAATGCATCCCATCCTCTGTACATTTGACCCCACAATTCCATGTCAAAGACTCCATATCCAGCAACAAAAGCGGGCCACCGGATTGCCTCAACACCTTGCTTCGGCGCAAAGCTTCTTCGTAAGCAACCCGCATTGCATCAGTCATCTTCTCCCTCTTCTCCTCCGTATTCAGCAACGAGTTTATCAATGTTGGCATCCCAATCCAGAACAAATGGGGCGATCTAACCGACACCGACCCAGTTACCGGTCCTTCATTGCCTAACTCGGGCGAAATGGGCAACAAGGAAACCACAGAATTCCTCAACGGGTGTAAATGAAGAGTGTAATCCGACGCATTGGTGAAGTGAAGCATGTGCCACAGGCCAGAACCCATGACCAAAACATCAGGGTAAGTCCGATTACGCTGGAAACCGTGAAGCAAATGGGTCAAATTGGAAACGTAAGGAGCCCAAATGAAATCCAATTTGAACCCAATCGGGTCAAGAACGATTTGGTAATCGGAGTGGCGTTTGAACAAATCGGATTTGACAGATGGGATGCGGTCAGAATCTTGGCCCAGGACCAACTGAAGCAATCCGAGAGCGACGTATCGAGCTTGGGAGTCGCCGGCGACGACGACCCACGAGCCGTTGAGCAAATCGGAGGTGTCCGGCGGAGAGAGTCGCCGGAAGTCACAAGACACAACGTTTCTCGAGGAGGACCACCGCCAAGGCCCATCAGAAGAAGCAGAAGAAGAAGAAGAGTTGATGGGGTCCTCCCAGACGACTTCGTGGAGGAGGGAGAGGCAGGAGTGGCGGTGGAAGTCGAAGACGACGAAGGAAGAGGCGAAGTCGGAGATGGAAGGGAAGTAAGGGGTGAGGTGGACCCCAACGGCGAGGGTGATGAAGAGGGCCCCACTGAAGAAAAGCATCTTGTTGCGGCTGAGATGCCACCCCGCCATTCCCATGGGCACCAACAACACCACGCACGCCGCCATCACTCCCAATTGGATCGCTCCTAGTGTTATCATTATTCAATCATTCAAAAATTAAAAATATCTCTTTTCTTCGAAACAAAGGTTAAAGGAAGAAGTTGGTGTTTTGATAGAGAAAGAAAAATAGTGGGTGAAGGTGAGAGGGTTTTTTTTTTTTTTTTTTTTTTTTTTTTGGTTATGGCTTCAAAACTAAGGCAGTTATTTTTGCTGATGATAGGAATGTAACAACAACGGCAGGCAACGGCCTGTGTGTGTGTGCGTGTGTATGCGGTGATGCATTGTTGGTTTTTAATTATGAATGTGAAGATGAAGATTCAAACATTCTTTTGTTTCTACAGAACCGGATATTTGAAGAAGATGATTCCAGTCTTCTAGGTTGGCGGCCCACGTTAGTCAATCATAAACCATGCCTTTCTAACGTGCGCTAAAAAAAAACCCCTTCTCACCCCAATGCCACCTGGCTACTCTACTTCCTTCCTTTGCTATCGCTGTTTTTGGCAAGGGAAAGCGAAGATTTTTGCAGGTTTTCACGGCAAATCCTAAATGGGAACTGTTACTTACTAGTTCCGGTAAATTCAGATTAAAATCAATGAAAATATTATGGACGTAGTATTTTTTGTTTTAGTAATTTACATGGCTCACGGTTCATTTTATTCAACATTTTTTTTTTTTTTTGGGATTATGATAAGATTTAGTGTAAATAAGATTTGAACTCAAGTATCATGTTCTGATTTATTTTGATAGTAAAAATTCACTAACCTTGATCTTTTTTAATACTTCCCCTCTCTAGATTTGTGTGTTATGATATGAACAAAGTTTTCTCTTCAAACTAATTTAGAGAAAAACTTTTCAAACTTCTCATATAACTCTTTTTTGGGTGTGAATTTTATAAATCTAACCGTTGAATTTCATGTTCCTTATGTTCTTAACATTTATATAAAATTTCATTCAAATCAGATGTTATTTATTATTCGACTAATAAATTTATATTTTATGCACAATTTTAGATCATAAACACTAGAAATTTTAACATTTGTTTGATGACATAGCAATTGATCTTTGATCTTCTTGAATTTTTTTTTGTAAGTACGAAAGATATAATAAAAACATGTAATTCAATGATTAAATTTTCAAAATTCATACTCAATATAAAAATATAAGAGAATTTTGAAAGGTTTCTGGCCAAATTAGTTTGGAGAGAAACTTTATTCTTATTATGAAACTTTGTTCTTATCGTTATCTATTATATGTTGTTGGAGCTGAGTGAGAAACTTAGGCCCCATTTGGTACGCAAATTTAAACACATGTTTTTAGTTTTTAAACAACATTACATGTATTTCCACACACTTTTTCAACCACACGTATTTTCAAAAAAATTGAAAACTGTTGTTTAAATACACGTACCAAACATGGCCTTAGGGACGCTAATCAAGGTTGATATACAAAAGGATAGTATTGGGTAAGGCAAATGCCTACACGTTCAAGTCTTATTAGATCTGACAAAGCCATTAACGCTAGTGTGTTGAGTATGTATCAAAGATTTATCATTAGCATGGGTGAGATTGAAATACAAGAGATTGCCATTATTTTGTTATTATTGTGGGTGCATTGGTCGTGGGGATAATGATTGTAACTACGTTTGAGTTTATCAGCTTTGAATACATCTATTAACGCTCAATATGGTTAATGGCTCCATGTCGAAGGAGAGTCCATTTCATCTACAACCATCGTGTCAGCAGCGGCTCTAGAAATTTTTTTAGGATGGTCACTAAAAAATTTAAATTATACAAAATCTAATAAAGCGATAACTTGAATATTTGCTACAATTGTAAGTCAAGTCACTAAGAAGAGAAAAATTGTTGCGATTGTAAAGCCAAAAAGAGTATAACTATCGTCAACATCAAAGAGAGCTCACAACCACAATATTTTTTTTAGTACCATTTTTTAAGGAAAAATGAAATTAAAGATTTTTTTTATTGAATAGGTTGAATGATCTACAAATTTAAATGATTAGCGATTTTTTTTTTTATTTTTTTTTATAATAGGCTTTTTGTTAAACAATTTGTTCACTTGTTGTTGTTTGGTCTTGTCTTATTTTTATTTGGTTTATGTTTGTTGTTATTTGGGCTAATATTTATTGTTGTTATTTAATATTTTTTTTTAATTTATAAAAGGGATTAAGAATTATGCTTTGGGGGGAAGGGGGGGGGGAAATTAATTTTTGGAGTAATGCTACATTCACAATATTTTTATAATAAATCATATCTTATGCCAAAAAAAAAAAAAAAAAAAACTGTTATTGGTGGGTAAAAAAATAATATCGGTATTTGGGTCAAATTAGAATTAGTAACAGCTTACTACATTGAATTTGTTGTGAAATTATTGTAAAAATATTGTGAATGTAATATTACTCTTATTTTTGTTGAACCCAAATTTTTGTAATTCTGAAGGCAGGGTATTCAACATTTTTATTAGGGTAGTCACAATAAGTTAGTTTAACATATAATATTTTTTTAGCAAGTGTATATACATTTTTTTTTTAAGTCAGGTGCAAATCAGGGTGGTCTTGTGACCACCCTAGCTTGCATGTGGAGCCACCAGTGCGTGCCAGATGTTCTTCATTGATGTCAATTATCTTTGATGGATGATTTTCTTCCACATACTTGTGAGTTGATTTGTATGCATAATCCTAAAATTTTGTTATCCTAGTGCCCAAAATCTCTGGCTTCAATGCTGATGAAGTTATTTTTGCTTTGGGTTTCGGCCGCTCTCGTAAGGTTGGACCTCGTGGTTTTTCAGTGGTATTTGGTTGTTGTGGCATCCTTTTAGGGTTAAGGTGGATATTGTCCATGAAACGGAGCAAAGTTTGCATGTCTTGGTGAAGGCAACCTTCCACTTATGGAAACAACTTGATTCTCTTTAGCTTAAATATTCAAATCTCGATATTTTCCTCACATAGATATCCTATACCCAAAAAGAGTTTCAATCTTGAAAAAAAAAAAAAAAAAAAATCTATTAATTATGGAGAATCTTCAATAGAGCTTGGCGGAACTCTATCCAGCACATAAACCGTGAAACTAATAAATTTGCTAATAGTTTAGCTGTTTTAGGATCACACATTCTAACATTTTTTTTGCTGGGACACACATTCTAACATTAATCAATCTTTTTATGTATTTTGGACTTTCCTTTTATCTCTATAGTTTGTGTACTTATGGGAAGTTCAAGAACTAGCTATTCCTTTTTCTTTCTTTTTTTTATTATAAGATGTCACTACATTACTTTATTAATAAAATTCAAAATCAATTTGGTGCTGTAAGGAAAATTCTTAGGTAATCCTAGAGTATAGTGAAATGGTACTCCCTCTTCTCACATTTATGGTGGACCCCGTCATAAATGTGAGAGAAGGGAGCACCATTTTCCTTGCTCTGGGAATACCTAAGAATTTCTTTTACGAAATCTTTCTTGAGAAATTATGTGTTTGATTTAATTGTTAATTTTCCTTTTTAGTACAATTTGTTTGATTTGGGGGACAAAATTGGCTTTTGCCCTTTTCGGGCAAAATAAATAGTATTCTACCCCCTCTCCCAAACTAATTAGGGAAATACCATTTTTTTGAAAATTGACTTTTTCAAAATCGAGTTAAGTCTTATAGTGACGTTTTTAAGGACCTATAGTGACGTTTTTTAACTCAAACTCCATGAAATCGAGTTATAGGTAAAAAAATTGCATGTAACTCGACTTCATGGAAATCGAGTTACAAAACGCAGGTCATTAAAACGTCACTATAGGCTCCTTAAACAGCCACTATAGGGTTTCAGGAAAAAAAAAAAAAAATTAACTCGATTTTAAGAAAGTCGATTTAAAAAAAAAAAAGCATTTCCCTAATTAGTTTGGGAAAGGAGGTAGAATGCTATTTATTTTGCCCGAAAAGGGCAGAGGCTAATTTTGTCCTTGATTTGGGTTTTAATATGTTTTCCTTTTTGTTGTTATTATGTCATCTTTGAATCCAATATTTGGTGTGCAGACACTTGTAAGGGGCTCAAGAGACCCAATTTGGTTCTTGGACCTAAACCAGGTAGTGACTCCCAACCCTCTGTCTTCGGTCCATTTAGCTAAGGCGTACTCTCAAAGGGAGAATCACATGTGTATGTCCTAACAAGTCATACATACCCTTACAAGATTTTTTCTAGAGCCGACAAATATTTAGCCTAGGTAAGAACATTTGATATGTATCTAATTTTAATTACTTTCAAATATGCTAGTGCATATAAGGGGGCACCAAGCTAATTTTACTAAAAGTTGAAATCCAAACATTTTCTTTCATCCAAATCTTGTTCAAATTTCCCTGGTGAATCCTTAGTTAAGAATAGTTTTTTTTTTTTTTTACCATCACAATTACAGTTATAATATATTCATATGATAATTAATTTTTATTTATAATTATTTAAGTATATTTAATTGTATTATTTAACATTTTCTGAATTATGCTTTAATATTATTATTTTTATTTTACTCGCAATCAAAATTCTAGATTCCACCACCAGTTTATTTTACTCCCTAGATTGAGCCGGCTGTCTCAAGAAAAATGCCTATAGACTCTATACTCAAAGACAAATTATTCATCTCGTTTTGTTCGCATATTCCAAAAATTTCAAGCACACTATCTGCTACTACCTAATTCACATATGATACCAACAATATTATTGTCTTGAAGGTCAAACAAGAAGACCCCCATAGGATTTGTAGACATTTATATTGAAACTCTCATCCCCACAATGACTTCCTTTCTCCTATAAATATAAACTTCAAGCTCATTTGGTTAAGCATAAAACAAAGAGGAAGCAGGAAGGAGAGGAAGATTAAAAGAAGAAGATCACAGTAAAGATGTCAAAAGGAGAGGTTGTGTCTGGGCTAGTCCATTTTGCATGAGAGCCATGATTGCACTGGAGGAGAAAGGTGTACAACATGAACGTAGAGAGGAGAATTTATTTGGGGGCAAAAGTGAGTTGTTGCTGAAATCAAGCCCAATTCACCAGAAGGTGCCAGTTTTGCTGCACAATGGAAAGCCTATATCTGAGTCGACAATTGTAGTGGGCTACATCGATGAGGTCTGGTCCAGCTCCACACCACTACTCCCACCTTGCCCATATGAACGAGCTCAAGCCCGGTTCTGGGCTGACTTTATCCACAAAAAGGTTGGGCTTTCACTATTTGGACAAATTAATATTAAATCTCGTTACACACCAAGTTCAAAGAAATATGCATGTGTGTTACAATAATTACTCGACAAATAAATAACTTACATCAGTCCATATAATTCATTCTTTTATTGTTTCTTTTTTTAATCTTCTTTTGTTAACTGTGTCTGCATTTTTTTTATTTGAAAAAATTTATGTACAATTCAAGGTATATTGGGTTGTTCAATTAAATTCAATAATACCATATATTTCCTCCTTTTATTGTTTCAGGACTGTTTGCATAATTTTTTTAATTAAATTTAACCCAGTCCATATATTTCCTTCTTTTATTATTTATTTTTTTATTTGGAAGAATTCTTTTATTTTTTCAGAATTGCCTGCATTTTTTTATGTGACAAAATTTATAAACAGTTCTTTAATTGATGTATATTAGGTTATTCAATTAAATTCAACCATATGTATAAAAAGTGTTATCTTTCTCTGAGGACAATTGAATTGAACTATACCAATTAAATCTCATAGAAGGAACCCTTTTTTTTTTTTTTAATGTGTTTATTTGTGATGTTATTGCATTGGCTCCTTTTTATATATACAATGCTTCTTTCTTTACTTCCTTCTTGTAACTTTTAATAGTTTAAGAACGTGAATTTACTTTTCTTTACATTTTATATAGTAAGCAACAGTATGTTGATAAAAATATTAGTTAACTATATCTCTATTGTTTTTCTTAAATTAATATTTATCATTATTGTTTATTAGTTCTCCATTGGCTTCCTAAATCTTAAAGTAAAATCCTCATTCTGCCATTGCATTTGGCCATCATTTTTATATGTGTATGCATGTGTGAGTTCATAATGGTTATATCTATGTTGGAAAGGTATTTGAAGCTGGCAGAGAAATATGGACAAGCGAAGGAGAGGCAAAAGAGGTAGCCAAGAAAGATTTCATAGAGATATTGAAGCAGCGCTAGAGGGAGCCTTAATTAGGAGACAAAAGTTTCTATGGTGGTGATGCCTTTGGCTTCGTTGACATCATAGCAATTGGTCTAACCAGTTGGTTTGTGGCTTATGAAAAATTTGGAGGGTTTAGGGTTGAGGATCACTGTCCCAAATTCTCAGCCTAGATGAAGAGGTGCATGCAGAGAGAGACTGTAGCCAAAGTTCTTCCAGACCCAGAGAAGATCTATGAGTTTGTCATCACACTAAGGAAGATGCATGGCATTGAATAGTGAAAGCAGTCCATGACTATTGCACTGGCTGGTGCTTTATCAATTTTCTGGCTCCTTATCTCATTTGGAACTTGTTGCTTTTGTCCTTTTAGAGGTCTTAGATCCTCATGAGGATTACAAATAAGGGAAAATTATCATTTTCTTTGATTTTCTATTGCTCTTTCTAAGAAACTAGTACAAGGAAAATAAAACTTGTAATGTAATTGGTCTTTCAATGACTTTGCTTGTCTCAATGGAGCGTTGTGGCGAAATGCAACAAGGTCATAACTATGCATTTGGTTGAACTTATTTGCTTTAATTAAATAAGGGTTTTTTTTTTGAGTTATTTGTTTCAAATTACTTTTTGTCTCACCTTTGAGTAAATAAATTGACAACAAATAAGTTAGCTAAATAAACTGGGCTAGGTGCTTTCTTTTCTCTAGGATGTTTTCATAAACTTTTAAAACCACACTGAATGACCTGATCAACTGAGTGAACCATGGACTAGTATAAACTTTTATTTGATTCATCCCTAAAATGAATTATTATTTCAATCAAATTGAAATGGCCGGCTTCTTGAATTATTGCACTGGCTAAGAAACCTGTAAGTGGGTTCAATTTATCAAATTGGTCAATTTTTATTTATAAAAATTCACATTGATTTTTTTTTTAAAAATAAATAAAGAAAATATATATATATATATATATATATTTTTTAATATAAGACAGATTATTTAATACATACATCAAATTAATAGGCATATAAATTATAATGGGTTTCACAAAATGACACTCCCCTGGCCCCACCCTCCCCCCACCCCCAATCCCAAAAAAAAAAAAAAAAAAATTGTATGGATGAATTGACACCTGTAGGCCTATTGGACGAAATAACCCTATGATTTCAAAATTAACAAATTAAAATTTAAAATTAAAAGCAGTAAATTAAACATCAAATCCTTCGAGTGTTATGGTTGGTCACTCAAAACGATGCTCAGAATGCCAAGGTTTTGAGAGATTAATGATAATAGCTTCTTCTTCTTTCTTTCTTTTATTTATTTATTTTTTTTTTGACATCCAAAATGATTGAAATTTCATTAAATGTGTAAAGAATTGTAGTACAATAGTGACCCCCAGTGTATGTGTTGGGGTTTCAAAAATTTCAAACATGTTACAAATACAACAAAAAATCTAGCTTGTCACTGCAAGGCCATGAGGTGCTGGTACTCCTCCAGTAGGCTTCTCGCTGCTTCAACAATTATTTTTGGTTGGAGTTGGACATGCTCAAAGTAAAACTTGTTCCTTGCATTCCAAATCGACCATGCCGTAGCTGCCCACTACTCAAGTTCCTGTTGGCTAAGCTTGTCATGCATTTGTCGGAATAAATGAAAGAAGTCTTCTGCAATGTTTCTGCATTTCTGGATTTGGCTGCTCATCAATGCCCATACATTTTGTGCAAATGGGCATTCCCATAGGATATGACTTCTATTCTCAGACTGTTGGTGACAAAATTCACATTTGGTAGCCACTTGTACTTGGCGTCTATGGAGGTTTTCCCTAGTTGGGAGGCAATTTAAGTAAGCTCTCCATAAAAACATTCAAACTTTGGGTGGTACGTTGAGTGTCCAAATTTTGCTCCAAGCTGGTTTAAAAGCATGACTTGATGAATGCTTTGCCCAAGGTTGCATGTCCAGGCGAAGTGCAAGCCGATAAGCTGTTTTTACTATGAATTTTGCAGCTTTATTTTCTATCCATATCAATGTGTCAGGAGAGTTCAGATGGTCCAATGGTATTGCCAGAATTTCCTGTCGTGTCCTCTGTGCAAACATTTTCTCAATTTTTCCTCTATCCCACTACTGTGATTCTTCATCTAGGAGTTCACAGACCCACATGTCTTTGGCATGTTCATTCAGTGGTATTGGAGGGTGTGATAACCATTTATGAAAGTAGACCCCCACTGTCTTGCCATCTCCCACACGCCACTTAGACCCATTGTAAATGATGTCCCTTACTGCAAGTAGGCTTCTCCAAACAAAAGACGGGTTACTACCTAATTGAGCCATCATGAATGAACAATTAGGAAAGTACCTCGCCTTATATACCCTGTAAAACAAAGAATTTATGTCTTGGGTTAGTCTCCATGCTTGCTTTGAGAGCATTGCCAAGTTGAACATGCAAGTCTCTAAAACTCATCCCTCCTTCCTTCTTGTTTGTGCATAGTTTTTTCCAATTAACCCAATGGATCTTCCTTTATTCTTTGTTTTGTCCCCACCAATATTTTGCTAGCAAGGAATTGATGGAGTCACACATGGATTTGGGAAGCTTGAATAGGCTCATGGCATATGTGGGAATCGCTTGTGCCACTGTTTTTATAAGGACCTCCCGACCTGCCTTTGATATAAACTTCTCCTTCCACCCCATCACACGCTTGAGAATTTTTTCTTGTAATTCTTTGAAGGTGTTAACTCTTGATTTACCACATGTCATTAGTAGACCAAGGTATTTGTCACTGTTTATCATTACTCTAGCCCCTAATTGATGTTGGATCAATCTCCTTATTTTGGGATTTGTGTTTTTGCTAAAAAACAAGGAAGTATTTTGGCAGTTGATTACTTGTCTCGATGCTGCCACATTTTGGCCAAGAATGCTTAATAGTTGTTGACACTCTCCAACTGTGGCTTTGCAAAATAGTAAACTATCGTCTGCAAATAGAATGTGGAAGATGCACACCCCATTTTGGCTAGACATAATTCCATTGATCACACAATTCTCAGCTGCCTTATTTAGTAGTGTCAAAAAGCCTTCAGCACATAGGAGGAAAAGATAAGGAGATAGTGAGTCTCCTTGCCAAATGCCCCTAGATTGAGTGATCCAGCCCTTAGATTCCCCATTGATAAAGACTGAATAAAAGGCTGTGGTGACTGTCTCCATGGCCAATTTCACCCATCTTGGATCAAAGCCCAATTTTCTGCATAATACCCTGCAAAAAAGACCACTCCACCCGGTCATAGGCTTTGCTAATGTCTAACTTAATCTCCATATGGCCCACTTTCCCTCTTCTTCTCTTTCTCATTCTGTGTAGAATCTCATAGGCAACTGTTGTATTATCAGTAATAAGACAATTTGGCATAAAGGCACTCTGAGAGTCAGAAATCAAATTATGCAAGATATGCTTCAATCGATTAGCAATAACCTTTGAAATTATCAAAGATACAACATTACTCAAGCTATTGGGTCTATAGCTTGCCAGGTATTTGGGATCTTTCTTTTTTGGGATTAAAACAATATGTGTGTGGTTCATTTTTTTTTTTTCAACATATGGCCAGAGTGTGAAATAAATAAAATAGGGGACATACCATCCGGTCCGGTGATTTTGATGGGTGCATCTGAAAAAGGGCTAATCTGATTTCATCAGCAATGTACGGACATGTGAGGCTCTCATTCATGTGTGTTGTGACTTTTCTTTGAACTGATTGTAAGACACTCTCAATGTTTTGTGGGTAGGCCATAGAGAACAATTCCTGGAAGTATGATTTGGCTACTTGGGCAATTTTCTCATCTGAAGTGCACCACCTCTCTTCAGTATCAAACACTCTGGAGATATGATTTTTCCGTCGGCGTTGGCTGCCTCGGTTGTGAAAGTGTTATTGTCCCCGGTAGGTAGCCAAATTGATCGGGATCTTTGTAGCTAAAAAAGCACATCTTGGTGGATGATATTTGTAATTTTGGCTTTGAGGTTTTTGATAGAGCTTAAATTCTCGGCTCTATTCTGTAAGCACAACTCTTCCACCATTTTTTTTTTTTTTTTTTGTTTTTCTTGCAATTGTGGTTTTGAGAGTCCAAAGGTATGTCGGCTCCAATCTACAAGGGCAAATTTGCATCTTTTTATTTTTTTCAAACAACCTTGCCATTGGGCTTCCATGAGGTACATTTGATTCCCAAGTCATCTGTATGATGTTTGCACAATCTGGGTGAGTGGCTCATCTCTCCTCAAATCTATGTGGTGTTTTCTTCTTTATGGTGAGCCGTGGCCGAATGTGAGTAGTAACAAGGATTGGGTTGTGGTCTGAATAGGATGCCACTAAATGAGTGACTTGCACTTGAGCAAATTTATCCCTCCATTCAATTGTGGCGCATGCCCTATCCAATTGTTCCTGCACTAAATCATCACGCCCATTAGTCCATGTAAAGATATTACCTCAGTAACCCAAATCCACCAATCCACAATGCAAGAGAGCTTCCCGAAATTGCTGCATGGGGGCCAATTATTTAGGCAGCCCACCTTTCTTCTCCTTTGATTTAAGGATCTCATTGAAATCCCCAAGGCAGAGCCAAGGGGCAGAGTGTCTGGAGTGGAGATGTTTTAGGAGTTGCCATGATTCTTGTTTCCTATGTTCCTCTGGCCAACCATAGAATCTTGTCAATCGCCATAGCTTGGCTAGGTCATCCTTGATAAGAGCATCAATATGATTTAAGGTGAAAGTTTGAACGTGCAAATCAATCCCCTCCATCCAAAGTGCTAGGCCTCCATTGCGTCGAATACTAGGTACCACAAACATACATCAATAGGGTAAGTCAACTTGAATTCACTTCATCTCTTTCAAAGATTGTTTTGTTTCCATTAGAAACAAAATTTTGGGAGCTTTTACCCGCACTAAGTGTGAGAGTACATCTACTGCACATTGGTTCCCAAGCCCCCAGCAGTTCCAGCTCATGAGTTTCATTGTTCTCGACGAGGCTGCCTAGCAGCCTCCACCGTTGAGTTGTTGAGGTTTTCTTCTTCTTTTTTTCTTCCATTCTTTTTCTTCTTTTTGCATTCTGGATCTCTTCTTCATCACAGATATTGACTCCGGGTTGAGCTCTCTTTGCACCGTAGGAGCTTTGGTGGCTAAGGTTTGTTTTAGAGCTTGGGGTGCGTTGAATTCTTTTCCATGTTGCGTTATTCAGTGCCCCATGTAACTGACTCTGTTTTTCCATATCAGATGACTCCTCACGTGACTGTGTTAAGTGAATTAAGTGATCAACGTGTGCGTTTAGCTCATCATAAGTGACAGGCATGTTAATGAGCGTTGATTTCAACGCATATGAATCACTACTATCTGCAACGGTAATCTTCATACCCATGATTTCCATTTGCTTATCAATATCCCCATTAATTTGGTTTCATTCCGAGATTCTCGCACCAATTAAAGTCTCCTTCATTACTTCCTCACGACCACCATCTCAATTTTCTTGAAAATCCACTGCTTGAGTTTGATGCGGGTATTTATGTGTTGAGTCGTTATCCTTCCTCCTATAAATATCATTAATATCATTATTACCCACCCCCTTATCATGGAATTGATTGAAACCGTAGCTCTCTAGGGTGGTTCTGACGCTGGTGCAGGTGGTGGCACATTCGTTTTGGCCCGTCCCGCTCCCATATCCTTCCGACGAAAACCCGCCTTCAGCCAATCTCCATATGGTTTTTTGGCTTGCTGTGAGGTCCCCTGGTCGAAGCAGTCTTTCACCTCATGGCCGAATTTACCACATTGGTAGCATAATCTAACCAATCGTTCGTACTTAAATCCAACTTGCACCTGATCACCCTTAGGATTTGCAACCCATCCCCCACGACGAATTGGATATTCCAGAGAGATCCTGACCCGAATTTTGATGAATCAAGCTTGATCCGACTAAAAAGTCTTGTTATCCACCTCGTACACATGGCCTAAACCTTTGCCAATTTCCCATCCCGCCTCTTCATTGATCAAGTCAAAAGGTAAACCCCACACTTGAACCCATATAGGAAGGGTTGAGAAAGTGACCGAGTTAGCTGTCATGCCCTTCTCCCATCTTCTGAGAACCAAAAGATTGTTGTCGAAACTCCAAGGGCCATTATCTAGTACCCAAGTTCATTGGCTATTTAGCTTAAATCGGAATTGAAATAGCCTTTCCCCCATGTCCATAATCCTCAAGTCATTCCCAAGCTTCCACACAAATTGCAGTAATGCTTTTAATGCTCTCTAGTTGTATGGTCAGTTAGTTAGAAATATGCCTAACAATGTGAATGAACATTCTTCAATAGTCTTCTCTCTGTGGGCTAAGTTTATTTGCACTACTTCGCCATCTTCCTCTGTGAGCTGTATTTTTTTGTAGCCTCTCAATGAAGTCTGAATCCATTCTATGTTCCCTGAAATTCCATAGTGGCTGGGCCCCGTGGAAAGAAAAAAGCTCACCTGGAGTGAGAGAGAAAAGCTCCTACATAGAGAGGAGAAGGAAAAACCCGATTATTCAATAATTACAATAAAAGAAGAAGTGAGTTGAACACTTAAACTATCAGACTCTCATGTGATTCTTCAACTAAAAGAATTTGTGTCAGTGTAGGAAAGAAAGTAGGTGAGAAAAGAGAGTCATTGGCAAAAGATAATAAAGGAAAAAAGAAGAAGAAAAGATAACTCAACTTTAGTGGCTTTCTCAATGATAATAGCTAAGTTGTTCGACTATGAGACCATGAAAAAAATATGTTAAAAAATAGGAGAGGGATTCACCATCTTTTTCTCAGCAATCTCATTGTCCAACAGCATAGTTGTCATCATGCATTGTTCTCACAAAACTTTTATTTTTTATTTTATTGATGTTCTCTCAAAACTTTGGCATTCTAACCATATCGTTTCTGGTGACCAACCATAACATCGAAAGAAAATATTTGAGTTTTATTTTATTATTTTGAAACTATAGATTCTAATTTTACACCCTCTAAATTATAGCTATAGGTTTAAAATGTAATTTTCGTGTATATATATATCAGGGGAATTTAACATTTCAAAAGCCACTTCGATTTGGCTAGGGGTCGGAGTATTTTGATATCGATTAATACTAGTGTACTATTTCAGGGTTATCTATATTTATACTTACAAATATATATTCATATATTTATTTATATGTTCATAAACATATAATTTAAAATTCACATATATTATAAGCTTAAATATTAGCCTAAGTACATCAACCCAAAATATTAGTTTAAATAACATGTTTTATAATGTTTTTTTGGTTGAACTTTTTAAATTATTAATTTTTTTTTATAATACTGTTCAAAACACCAAAAAATATCTTTGGTACACTTGATACAACTCAATATTTTATCCAATACATTTCAAGAAAGTACTGATACCAGTACAATATTAACTTCCCTAGTATATATACTTAAAACTATATATCAGTACTAACCAATACCAAGATTGTGTTTTTAAACAATTCAAAGGATCCTCTCCCACTATTTTTTTTTTTATTCCATCCTAGTTTTAGCGAGATGAAAGATAAGCAGCATTTATAAAATTCAATAATTTTAAACACAAAATCAAATAAATACCATGCTAAATCTATCCAGAAGTTGTAAGGAATTAAAAGATTTAAATAGGAGGGGATATTCTCCCTCTATTACCTAAAGGCCTATTTGGATTGAGAGGAGAGGGAGAAGGAGTGGAGGGAAGTAGAGTAGAGTTGGTTGAAAATAGACTAATTTTGAGCCAATTTCACTCTACTCTACTCTACTCCCCCTTCCCCTAAATCTAACGAGTGTTTTTTTATAAAGGGATTGTTAGGTTCTAAAGTTTAGGACTTTATGTATTTTAGAACTCTAATTTGTAATGCTGGCAAACCATGATCAAAACAATGTGTTTAGAAGTGTTTAAAGCTAGCTCAAAGTTGTATGTCAATGTAAAGTTGGAATCGAGTGTAAAGCAGAAAGCAGTGTGGCTTTCGGCCTAGCTCGATCGATCAAAGCTTAGGCTCGACCGATCGAACGTCGGGCAGATTGCTTTTCTGCAGATTCGTCCAACTCAGCCCTATGTGTTTAAAACGTTTTTAGGATTTCTTATTTGTCCTAAGTATAAAAGGCAAACCCTAGCCACGTTTTAGTGTTGCTCATATTGCAGTTTGTGTAAATTTCTTGTGAGATCTAGAGGAGCTTTCCTTTACACAAACTTAGGGTTTTCAAGGAAGAGACATTCTCTAAACCTTGATGATCAAAATAGTTGTTGCCATTAAAGCTTAAAGAATATACAAGCGGGGGTGCTTGTAGCTGGTGGGAATCCAAAGAAAGAAGGAGTCTGTGGATTCGGAGCTTGCACGTGGTCGTGTCAGTAAGTTCTACTGGTTGGTAGCATTAGGAAGTCGAGTGGGGGTGCTTGTAAGTCCTTTTGTATGAACTTCGATTCTTTCTGATAGTGGATTCAAGTTTACCTTGAGGATAGCTAGGTCAAATCCTCCCCAGGTTTTTACCGGTTTGGTTTCCTGGGTGATAATATCATTGTCTTATTTATTTTCCGCTGCTATGCATGATATGATATATTTGTGTTAACCTAGACTTGTTAATTTGACTAAGTAACAACTTGGCTAATTATCTAGGGTTAATTCATTTGTTTAAGGGGTCTAAAAACTGTCAAGTGGTATCAGAGCAGGTAACTCTTTTGTTGTTGATCTTTTGATCACTGAGCTGATCCTTGACCCCTTGGTATGGGTTTTTGGAAATTTTTTCTGCTTATTCATCAACTTGCTTACTTTGTACGTTTGTCTCTTGTTGAGTGTGTTAAATCTTTCCTTGAACATCTTGGTCTTATTATATGTGGTAATAATTATTTGTGTTATACTGCCTTAATCGCCTTAAAGGCACGTGATTCTTGTCTTTGGTATTTGGATAGTGGTTGTTCCAGGCATATGACATGAAACAAAGGATTATTCAAGACTCTTTTTGAAGGAAAGATTGGTACAGTCACTTTTGGAGATGGAAGCAAATCCGTCATCAGAGGCATTGGAACTGTGGACATCCCAGGGTTACCGGTCTTTGAAGATGTTTGGTATGTTGATGGACTAAAGGCAAATTTACTCAGCATCAGTCAGATTTGTGACAATGGACTAAATGTTCTCTTCACTAAGCATGAATGTGAAATACTTGATGCTAGAGGTGACTGTATGTGTGTTGGTGTACGAATGGCGGACAACTGTTATGGATTGACACCAAGCATAAGCAACAAGTGTTTTAGTGCAAAGATTGATCAAGTTGATTTGTGGCATCAACGACTGGGACATGCAAGTCATAAGCAGTTAGAAAAAATTTCAAAATGTGATGCTGTTATTGGTTTACCTAAGTTTGAGAAGATAGACAAGTGCATATGTGGACCATGTCAGATAGGTAAACAGATAAAATCTAAACATTCGTCTGTGGGTAGTGTTCAAACTTCAAGACCTCTGGAGTTACTGCACATTGATCTTATGGGTCCTGCTAGAGTTCAGAGTTTGGGAGGAAAGAAATACATTCTAGTGGTTGTGGATGACTTCACCAGATATACTTGGGTTGTGCTCTTGAAAGATAAAGCTGAGGCTCCTGAGAAGATGATACATCTGTGTAAGAAATTACAGGTTGAAAAAGATACAGTGGTAGCTAGAATCAGAAGTGACCATGGAAGAGAATTTGAGAATACCATGCTAGCTACTTTCTGCAATGAACAGGGCACACATCAAGAATTTTCATCACCCAAGACTCCGCAACAAAATGGAATAGTTGAACGGAAAAATAGGGTTGTTCAAGAGATGGCACGTGTGATGTTGCACAATACAAAATTGCCAAAATCTTTCTGGGGAGAAGCAGTTAACACTGCTTGCCATACACTAAACCGGGTGTATTTCAGACCTAACTCCAAAAAAATCTCCCCCTGAAAGCAAAAACTCTACAAGTAACATTCATGCATTTCATTCTAGGTGTTTTTATTTGTAGTAAAAAAAAAAAAAAAAAAAAAAGGAAAAAGGAAGCACATTTTGTTTTTGCACTATTCTTCTTGGTTTTTGAGAACAAGGTTGGTCAAAATATTTTCACATAACATGTTGTTTGTACCTTGTTTAGCTTTGATGAGCTTATTTATTGCACTCTACTAGTTGAAGATTTGTAGTGCATGTTGTGTGGGAAAGATGTGTATGGTTTTTGATTACTATGTCTTAATCTTGAAGTCACTTGTTTTTTAAATGACGGACTTGAACTTTTAGAGAAAGGCATAAATAACCATCTCACCACTGTTCACTAGCCAATTATGAACACCTTAGCGCATATCATAAGATTTTGTGCTCGAGAAAGTGTAGTACATGCACAAAAAGAACATAAGGTGAAGCCTCGGTAAAAGTGCTTAATTCTTGAAATCTAATTGGTGTGTACTATTAGGCTTGATGCCAAACTCACATAAACTTAAAATTGGAATGTATATTATGAGGCATAAATACAAGAAAATTACATGATTGCAAGCTTATGATCTAAGAGATGTGGGAGTTATATGATGTAACTCTTTAGGTGATAGTCTCTTTTAAATTCCTTGTGATGAATTTTGTAGACTTTGTGATTGATTGCTATTTACATATCACCTCACATGTATCTTATGTCTTTGCTAGTCGCACACACTACACAAGTTACTCGTTGCTAAACATTGTACATGTTATTGTGTGTGTTTATGGTCTGACCAACCAAGTTTTTGCAATCACTTTGAATTATGTGCAAACTAAATTTGTGGATTGAAAATTTGTGAAGAATGCAAAATTTTGTTTTTGGGAATATTGGGCTTAAAATTCTTGTTTGGAAAATCATATCATCTCATACTCATGCATTTTTTGTCTTAAATTTTAATGCTTTGAGTCAAATCTTTTTGTTTTTCAAAAATTGTGTTTTTCCAGAAAAATTTGATGAGCCTTTGCCTGATTCGATCGGTCCATCCTATTTTTCGACCGATCGAAATTTTAAAAATTTTAATTTTTTTAGAGTGGGAGCCTCTGTCTGTTTCGACCGGTCGAGGCTGATTTTCGACCGATCGAAACTCGTGTTTCTGGTTTTTAAAAAAGGCAGAATAGGACTTTTTCAAAGTCACTATTCAAACTTTTTCAAAGTTCACCCTCTCTCTCCGCGTTGGCACTTGGCTCCACCATCAATTTTTGTCGTTTTCCTTCAAGATTCTTGCTGGGTTTTTGTCTTTAGAAGCCGGTAAGACCCTTTTGCCCATCTTTTTCAAGTTTATTTCTTGTTTTCATGCATTTTTCATGCATTCTCATGTCTATTTTTGGCACTTTCAAAATTATTGGGGTTTTTGATGATTCAAGCAAATTCTTGTGTAATTGATCAATGGGTTTTTGTGCCATGATGTTATATTGATGTTCCCTATGATTTAATTTGATCAATTTGATGGTTTTTGAAAAATTGAAAATTCTAGGGTTTTGATTTTGATCCGAATTGGGGATTTTGTCAAATTAGGCTTAAATTGATGAAATTGGCTTCTCCAATTGATGTAATTGGTCATTATTATTGTTATTCTATCATGTGCAATGATCAATTCATCAATTTTTTTAAAAAAATTGATCAAGTGGTTTCACATTTTTGGGGTTTTTGTGTTAAAAACCTTTATGTCAAGCCAATTTTGTAATTTGAACCTTTTTGACTTGATTCACTGCATTAGCACATGCATCATGACATTTAAACTTGTTCATGCATCATATAGATTTTGATTTTTTGTTTTTTGTGCTAACTTGCAGTCTGCTCTTGGTTTTTGTTTTGTGGTTTTGTTCTTTCGCTCTGTGTTTTGATCCTTATCTTAGCACCATGCCTAGGAAAACTAGAGCTAATAGGACCACTTCCACTTCCTCTGAGTCTCCACCTAGAGTAGAGCTGTTTAAGAATGATAAGTGTAGAGAAGCCTATGACACCTTGATCTGTAGGCGTAAGATCTGGTCTGAGTGAGCTGTTGTGTTAGATGCGCTTGATCCGGCCATTAGGGCTAATTTTGAGTCTAGGGGTTGGTTGCCTCTCGTACAGATAGATCATCCACCTCCAACCGCCCTGATTAGAGAGTTCTATTCGAATCTCTTTTGCCACATCTATGATTCCAACACCCTTGTTAGGAGTTGGATACGAGGTGTAGAGTTCATCATTACCCCTCGAGTGGTGGCTGCGGCTCTTGGGGTGCTGGTAGTTCGGGATGCTGTCTATCCCTATGATGAGTCACCTTCTTTAGATGTAGTCATGTCTTACATCACTTGGTCATCTATCCAGTGGGGTTCTGATCCTCGGATCACGTCCGCTGAGCTTACCGAGACTGCCTATCTCCTCTTTAGGATTGCGTGTCATTCTGTGTGGCCTATCTCTCACTTCCACACCATCCTTTTAAAGCGATGTGTGTTTTTGTACGCCTTAGCTTTTGGAGCGTCTATCAGTTTTCCTCACTTATTCCTTCGTTCTTTGAACGAGGTTCATAGGAGTTCTGCCGTAGGGCATGCGCTGATTCATCCTATTTTCATTCATAGGATTCTGCTCTATTTAGGTTTAGATGGTTTTCCATCAGGTGAGCCTGCTCATGTGATAGCTCCTATAGGTGCCACCTTTCTTCGTCAGAGGGCTGCTCAGTTAAGAGTCCCTCCTTCTCGTCCTAGAGGTGCGTCATCTAGTAATGTTCCCCCTCCTCCCTCTTCTACAGGTACAAATGCTGCTGAGCCTTCCTGTACTGCTGCTGATGCTGATGCTGCTGTTCCTCCACTGACTGCTACGGATGATTCAGACATTCGTCGCACGTTGGATCATCTCTTGACCGTTCAGGCTGCTCAAGGACAGATTTTGGTGGACGTGCTTGATAAGATCCGTGCCTTGCGTATGGAGTTGGCGCAGTTTAGACCACCTCCCTTTTGATGATGGATATCTTGTGTGCCCTTTGGCATTCCGTCACAAAAAGGGGGAGTACTTGTAGAGTTTTTGCTTTCAGGGGGAGATTTTTTGTTTTTGGTTGGAGCTTGTGGAGTTTTTAGATTGTATCTAGGTGCTTCATTATGTACTTAACTTTTTTAGCTCTTTCCTTATTTTTGATGGATATTCATGTTAGGGGGAGTTTTATGTTTTTGTTAGTACTTTATTTGTTTTTTGTTTCAAACTGCTTATTGATTTATATTTATGAGTTATTCATTGATATATGTCTTTATTTGTGTGTTGTTTGAAATCAAGAAGTTATTTTGTTTACTTGTATTATTTCCACACATGCGGTTATGCATTTTGTTTAGTGTTTCAGGAAATATACAGGTTGATTCAATTGAGCTGCTGTCTACACTTGCAATTGATGGATAGTAGTTAGGATTGAATTTTTGTTTATGAGCATTATTTTGTAAAGGGTTTTTTCTGTTGTAAACTTTGAGCTTATATGTTGTGTTTTGTCACGGATTGCCAAAGGGGGAGTTTGTTAGGTTCTAAAGTTTAGGACTTTATGTATTTTAGAACTCTAATTTGTAATGTTGGCAAACCATGATCAAAACAATGTGTTTAGAAGTGTTTAAAGCTAGCTCAAAGTTGTATGTCAATGTAAAGTTGGAATCGAGTGTAAAGTAGAAAGCAGTGTGGCTTTCGGCCTAGCTCGATCGATCGAAGCTTAGGCTCGACTGATCGAACGTCGGGTAGATTGCTTTTCTGCAGATTCGTCCAACTCAGCCCTATGTGTTTAAAACGTTTTTAGGGTTTCTTATTTGTCCTAAGTATAAAAGGCAAACCCTAGCCACGTTTTAGTGTTGCTCATATTGCGGTTTGTGTAAATCTCTTGTGAGATCTAGAGGAGCTTTCCTTTACATAAACTTAGGGTTTTCAAGGAAGAGACATTCTCTAAACCTTGATGATCAAAACAGTTGCTGCCATTAAAGCTTAAAGAATACACAAGCGTGGGTGCTTGTAGCTGGTGGGAATCCAAAGAAAGAAGGAGTCCGTGGATTCGGAGCTTCCACGTGGTCGTGTCAGTAAGTTCTACTGGTTGGTAGCATTAGGAAGTCGAGCAGGGGTGCTTGTAAGTCCTTTTGTATGAACTTCGATTCTTTCTGATAGTGGATTCAAGTTTACCTTGAGGATAGCTAGGTCAAATCCTCCCCAGGTTTTTACCAGTTTGGTTTCCTGGGTGATCATATCATTGTCTTATTTATTTTCCGCTGCTATGCATGATATGATATATTTGTGTTAACCTAGACTTGTTAATTTGACTAAGTAACAACTTGGCTAATTATCTAGGGTTAATTCATTTGTTTAAGGGGTCTAAAAACTGTCAAGGATAAACCCACTACATGCAAAGAAGCTGATGACCCCATTAGGCCCATCAACTTCACAAGCACGTAAGAAAGTATGAAAATGACGATGTCATAGGCCGATGATCCCATTTCCATACCTGACGATGTCTACACAGGACGACAGGAAAAGAGAAGGCCGACGAGAACAAGAAGAGGCCAATGAGAATAAAAGGCGTGACGGGTCCTGCATGGCCTTCCTTGACCCCCATGGATATCTATACAAGAAAATATCTTGCACCCCACGATTAACCCTAATCAAGAGGGTCCCCACAAGGAAAGGATCTTGCGAGATACGTGTATTAATGAGGATCTTCCCTACAAGGAAAGATCTTTCCCGCCAAGAAACGAATATCAACTCTACACTACTATAAAAACCCCAAGACTCTCACAAACCAAGGTACACATAATTTATCATAGCTCTGGCACTCTAAAGTTGTAAAAGTTCTCTAACTTAACTAGGGGCGGAGGGAGCCACGTAGTCCCTTGGGGGGACCATGGCCCCTGCAAAAAAAAAAAAAAAAAGTCCATTAGAGTATATAGGAAAATTAATTGGCCCCCCCCCCCCCCATACCCCATATCTCCACTATTCTCCCAAGTCTCAAGTTGCTTTAGTTATATTTTGTACTCCAAATAAATCAAAAACATAGCTCACCTTACATTTAAATACCCAAAAGTCCAAACACTTCACAGCAAAATTTAACTTTATCAACCCATTCTCAATCTCAAAAAACTCATCCCATGGAATCCCTTTACTTCTTATTCTTTTTTTCTCTTCTGTGGTACACTGCCACTGCCCATTGGTACCACTACCATCCCCCAAAACTCAGCATTAGTCCTCACAGTCCCAAAAAAAAAAAAAAAAAAAAAAAAAGACCAATTTTTTCTTTCTTCTTGCTTTCTAAAACAAATCACTCAGCACATTTCATTGTCAAATTTCAGAATTTGGAACTTGGTGACTGGTGAGTTTTCTTCTCTTTCTTAAGCACTAGAACTTCATCTCTCTTTAGTGTTTTATTTTTTTTTTCAACTATCTACTCCTAAATATTCACATGCTCTTTAATTTTTCATAGATTTTTAGAGAAATATATGATTGAAGGCGTGGGGAGGTTGTTTGTGATGAGTCTTAAAGGGAAGATCTACAGTTGCAGATATTGCCACACGGTCCACACCCATCTTTGCACTTTGTGAAGACAAAGTTTCTAAGGTAAATCTGTTTTGATTTATTACCTATTTTTGATTAGTTAGATATCATGTGGTTGTGGGTGTTGTTAAATTGTTTGGTTTATGTTGTGCGTTTGATTTTTGTTTTTGTTTGAGGGGTTATTATTAATTAAAGCTGCATTAAAAAATTAAAATACAGGAAAATTTTAATAATAGGAATGATGATGGGTTGACTGTTTAAATTATAGTGGAAATTTTGTTTTTTCTTGAATATGAAAACATCCATATAACTAAGTAAAAATTTCTAATTAAAATTTTATTTTTTAAAGTTCTTTTCAAGTTAATTTTTGAGTCATATTCTTAAAGCTAAAAGAATTATGAGCAAATGAAAAACAATTGATACATTCTTTAAGAAAAAAGATGTTAGCAATTCAAAAATTAGGACACCTGTGGCTGTAGAAACAAATGTTGATACTTCAATGCCTGATGAACACCCCTCCAAATGTTCAAGAATTCAATTTGAAGAGATAGATTGTGATCCAAGATCATGTAAACAAGTATGTGAATTTCCTATCAACAAACAAGATGAAATCCGATGAGCTTATCTCAAAGAAGGTCCATATCAACCTAAAAATATAGATTATCCATACAACGATGATACTCATTGTCGTCGATTTCAAATTTCATGGTTTGAATCACATAGGGATTGGTTAGAATACTCACCTTCAATGGATGCGATATATTGTCTACCTTGCTACCTTTTTGGTAAGAAACCAATAAGTTGTCCCTAATCAAATGCATTCCTTTCAACATGTTTTAATAATTGGAAAAAGGTGAATGATGGAATGAATTGTCCTTTAATTCGTCATTTAGGGAAATATTCAAACTCCTCACATAAAATTGCTGTGAAATGTTGTGAGAATTTAAAGAATTATTTACAACATATTGAGAAGCTAATTGAGAAACAAACGTCAAAAGAATTAGAGAATAATCAATTGCGGCTCAAAACCTCAATAGAGTGTGCTCAATGGCTAGCATTCCAAGCTTATGCTTTTAGAGGTCATGATGAAAGCCTTGATTCAAAAAATAGAGGTAATTTTATTGATGAATTGATAAAATTCACATCAACTTTCAATGACAAAGTAGCTAGTGTTGTCTTGGAAAATACTCCACGAAATGCCAAATGTACATCACCCACAAGTCAAAAGGAGATTTTGCATATTCTTACTAGTAATGTGCGAAATGCTATTCGTAAAGAAATTGGGGTTGCAAAATTTTGCATTCTCATTGATGAAGCCTGGGATGAGTCAAAGAGAGAGCAAATAGCCATCATTTTGAGGTTTGTTGATAAAAATGGTTTCATTAAAGAGCGTTTCTTTCATGTTGTGCATGTTAGAGATACTACTACATTAATCCTAAAGAAGGAGATATGTATTGTCCTTTCTCGTTACAACCTCCACATTGAGAATATTTGAGGTCAAGGGTATGATAGAGCTAGTAATATTCGTGGTAAATGGAATGGATTACAAGCTTTATTTCTTAAAGAATGTCCATATGCTTATTATGTACATTGCATGGCTCATAGGTTGCAATTGGCTTTAGTTACAACATCTAGAAAAGTAAAAGTTGTTCATCAATTCTTTGATCATTTGACTAATATTATCAATATTGTCATTGGTTCTAGTAAGCGTAATGATGAATTGCAATATGCTTAAGGGGAACAAATTGAGAATATGATTGCTTCTAATGAAATCGAGACTGGAAGAGGAGCAAACCAAATTGGTACTTTGCAACGGGTTGGAGATACATGTTGGGGATCTCATTTTCAATCTATTTGTAGTTTGATAAAAATGTTTGATGCAACTTGCAAAGTTATGAATACTATCTTTGACGAAGGGGCTAATTATAAACAACGTGGTGATGCCAAGGAAGCTTATCAGGTATTGACATCATTTAAATTTGTTTTAATTTTGCATATGATGAAAGAGATTATGGGAATTAATAATATTCTTTGCCAAGCTTTGCAACAACATTCTCAAGATCTTTTAAATGTCATGCATTTAGTTTCAACTACAAAATCACTTATTCAAAAGTTGAGAGATGATGGATGGGAGCCTTTACTTGCTAGTGTTACATCATTTTGTGGATAACATGAAATTGATATTCCTGATTTAAATGCTCGTTACACTAAAGTTCGAGGTAGATACCGTCATCAAGATGAAGCTTTGACAACAATAGAACATCATTTAAGAATTGATATATTTACAGTTGCAATAAATTTTCAATTGCAAGAATTGAATAGTAGATTTTGTGAGCTAACAGCAGATCTTCTCACTCTTAGTTCAGCATTAAATCATAAAGATCCTTTTAGATCATTCAAAATTTGTGATATTTGCAATTTGGTTGAAAATTATTATCCTCAAGATTTCACTGAGCAGGAAATTTGTCTTTTGAAGCGTCAATTGCAACATTATGAGCTTGACGTAACAAAACATCCAGATTTTCAGAATATGGGTACAATATCAGAGCTATGTAGGGGATTAGAAATTTCAAGGAAGTCTAAATTCTATCATTTAATTGATAGACTGATTCGTCTTGTGTTAACTCTTCCAGTTTCTACAGCAACTACAGAACAAGCTTTTTCAGCTATGAAATTATTAAAAATAAGACTTCGCAATAGAATGGAGGATGAACTTTTGACAGATAATATGATAGTTTATATAGAAAAGGAAATTGCTGGGAATTTCACCATGGAAATGATTATGGATAAATTCTATTCCATGAAAAATCATCGTCAAGCATGATTTTGATGTGAAATGTTTTTTTTGTGTGGATATTTTTGTATATGTCTATAGTGACCTAGACAGTTTTTGTATGTTCATTAATGTTTAAGATATATGAAAATTGAAATTTCATATTCAATAGACTTATGAATTATGTTTTTTTATATTAATACTTCGAATCGGCCCCCCATGTAAAAATTCATGGCTATGCCCTTGAACTTAACTTTTGGAGGTTATTTGGCTGGTACCACACCGGTACTCTTTGCAAGGTCTTCTTTGTTTCTGTTTCGCAGGTTCCGTCTAGAGCATGTGAGGACCGTGCGGCTCACTGACGATTTTTGACATCATCATGATCCAAATAGACCATAAGTGAAGTCATTAATAAGTTTATAACTGTGTTAGAGGTTGTAAAAGCTCAATCTATTTACAACCTTAGATTGGGCCAGGACTTATAAAACCCATTAATGCAAAAACAAATTGGGCTGGGGCAGGGGTAGAGGGATGTTGCTTACAATATTATTCTCTGCTCTATTGATTGCAAATTCACGACTAAAAATTATTGCATGGGTCTTTTGTAATCTCATATAAATTATTAACTAAATATCAATAAGCATTCTTTAGTTTAGTCAAGGATTTTTTGTTTTGTTTTTTGTTTTTTGAGAATTGAGTTGGTCTAGTTAGCTTGAGAACTTGCCTAGCTATGCCATTATTGCATGGATGTATTCATAGTATTGCGCGGCATTTTCCTTTTTCTAGTCAACAATGCCTTGGTATTAAATTAATATTCAAAATTCTTTGGATAAACTTCATTGCTAGTAGGAAGAGAGAGAAAAAACCAACCTTGTGTAAGTATTATCACATTATAACATTATACTATTACTACGAATGATGTGAATGGAGCTTTTGGTATTGTCACTACTTGTGGTTCTCATGATACTCTAATGCCTTCTGAGTTCTGAGTCTTCTGACAACAAGAAAGAAATTTAGTAAAAAGGCTACACTTCTGTGAAAATTGTGTTCTAAAAAACACAATTTCACAATTTTAACTGGAACCACAATTTGATAATGTTTACTCTGTGCACTATATATTACCACCCTTTAGAAGTAATCAATGAAAATTGATAATTTGTTATTAATGTGTTTTACACTATATTTAAATCATAGCCAATTATTGCTTGACACATGGTAGGAGAGATATAGAGTTATTCGAATCAGATTAGCAGACATTGGCGGTTGCATGACAAACGACCCTCTGAAGTCTGAACATTTGTTTTGGTAGGCACGCAATGTAGATGGGAAATCAATTACATTGGTTTTGTTGCAAAATCTATTTTTATGTAAATTAATCAATCTAATAATAAAGTTTTGATTAAAATATTATCAAAATTACGAAATCAAGAAATATAAGATATGAATTAATCAGACATGAAAACATAAAAATATATATGTGAAAAACCTTATTATCAAAAAGAAATGTGAAAAACCTTTTTTTCTTAAGGAGAAAACTCCGAGACCAACTTTGAATATAATCACTAACTATAACAAAATTGTTACAATATCTTCTAAAATTATGCTTAACTTAAAATCCACATAAATATGGAAATAGCAATTATCTCATAATTAGTATAAATATATTATTCATCTCAAATCTTCAATCGCTCTAAACATTGCAACCCTTTGTGGTCACAACACTTGAAATTTGTTTTCCTAAAAAAATCTATATTTTTCTTCTCTTGCATGTCTCATGGTTAAAAAAAAAAAAAGTACCATTGTTTTCTTTGCTCTCTCACACGCAAGACCTTTCTTTTTCTACTCATTTGTTTGCATTAATCCAAACCTCACAATTTCTCATTGATTGATTCTTGCACTTTATATTAACCTCGGAGAAAACCCAAAACTGTCTCTCTCCTTGCATTATCTCCCAATCAAAAATCCATTTTTTGTCTTTTGGCTTCACACTCAATTTCAAGATTCTTCACCCCTCCCCATAGAGGATGCCTTTTGCAAGACCATCAAATGATTTGCATTATTGTCTATATATAATGCTTTAATTCCTATTTCTTTAGGAACAACGAATATATTACCTTTTTTTTTTTTTTTAATCAAAGAATACATATTATTTATTTAGCAAGAAAAAGACTTTCCTTTTCATATCAAGATATAAAATTTCTTCTACATCAAGTAAATTCCAAAAATAACCAAATTAATTTTCCTTCTTCACCAAAAATACTCAAGTATTATAGGTTCCAGTTAGCTTAAAAGAGCAATCATCAAAAGCGGACGCTATATATTGAAGCTATCTCTAAAAAAAACACCCAAGTACTTAATTAAGTCGTAACAAGAATTTGAAGCCATTTCTTAGTAAGTATGGAGCTTAAAAACTATGCGAGTTTGGTCCAAAACTTGAGATTCTAGGAATTAACCCGAGATTCTAGGAAGGGGAGGGGAGGCACATGTCCAAAACAGACTTACATTAATTATAAAAACTTCTATATATATATATATATATATATATACACACAAATATATATCTATATAAAAGTAAGGTGAAATTCAGGCCAAATTTTCCATATAGCACAATTTTAGCAAAATTTTAGAAAAAAAAAAAAAAAAGCATCCAAAAAAAGGTATTTAGTTATGTAGCACATTTTTTGAAACTTGAGTTTGACATACTCGAGTTCAAAAAATATACTACGCAATTAAATAACATTGTTAGGATGCGTTTCTCCTAAAATTGTGCTATTTGGAAAATTTGGCCATGAAATTCGAGTAGTGGTCAGAATCAACTCACACCAAAACTCTGCTTATTTGTTTTCTAGTACTTTCCTTAAGTAAGTAAAACCTCATTTGTAGTGTCGTTTATTCAAGTAAATTTCATTCCAATTATTTACTTCCTTGCTCAATTTACTTTTATGCAAAGTTAAATTTCACTTGAGTTAGTTTAATTAATCTCTCATTTGATTTCAAGTAAATTTCATTCCAATTATTTACTTCCTTGCTCAATTTACTTTTATGCAAAGTTGAATTTCGCTTGAGTTAGTTTAATTAATCTCTCATTTGATTTCGATTGACTTACATTCTGTTTGTTTTCATGGAAAACATGTTATGTTTATGTTTGGTAACATTGAAAAATATAAGTTCACGAAAAACTCAACAAAATTTTTAATGTGTTTTTATTTACCTATTTTCAAGTTTTTTTCCTCGGAAAACAAGACAATTGGTACGCTCTCTCTTCTCTCACTCAGAGCATGCAAGAGCAGAATCGTGAAGGATTGGTTGATCATAGAGATCCTTTTGTTCATAAAAACCACCTACGTAGGTGGTTTTTGTGAACAAAGGATCTCTTCTTTTGTTGCAATTTTCTTTTCTTTCTTTAACCAAAAAAAAAAGCAAAAACAAAATGAAAGTTGCCAAAAGAAATTGATAAGTAGGGGCTGAGATTGAGATGGGTGCGATGTCTAAGGAAAGAATAGGAAGAGATGGGATTGAAAGAGATATTGAACAATGGAGACCATATTAATAGGATATTATTTTACTATTTATTTTAGGTTATTGAAATTATTCTATTTTATTTTTTGAGACATTACAATTGCATTTGGATCTAAAATTATGAAATAGGTGAATTCTTTTTTCTCTTGTAATACATACTGTGGGGCCAGAGAACTTATGATCCGGCCCACGCTCTACTAGGGCCCAGGGCCCGTGCCGAGGAAGGTATTTGCCGAGGACGAATAGGGAAAGGCCGAAATGCCTGGGGGCACAGCCGAGGACGACCCTATCCTCGGCATTCCAAGACTTTAAAGGGAAGAGCAACATCTCATTGAAGACTGCCCCCAAAAAGCCCCCTGAAGAAGAGGCGAGTAGAATGGGACCCACGTGGGGGTACGGTGTGGAACTGGTCCAAGGTAAATACGTCCCCTCCGCATTAAATGCGCCCGCAAACGTCCTAACCATATTAATGAGAAAAGACGCCTGAACAGGGTGACTTCGGTCATCGCAACTAACAAAAAACAAGGGGAGGCAGCTGATGGGACGGGTACTTAAGTAGGCACTTGCCTGATCAACAAGTGGAGGGCTAAGATCAACCAAGAAGGGCTATATAATGTGAAGGTTGATGCGCCAAAAGAGAGGAGGTTGGGGAAAAAAGGCCAAGAACCGGAGCCTCCTAGACCGCCTCAAGGAGAAAGACTCCTCGAGCGAACACGGTTTAATTCTGTATGAACACCACGACTAACCACCGTCCGGTGACCAAGGCCTAGCCTTTCAAACCCACGCTCTACAAATGATATTGTTTGGGCCTTTTTACGTGCGAACCCAATATCATTTTGGGTCGTTACAAATTGAGTCCCTACAATTGGCGCCGTCTGTGGGAAAGGCTTGTGTGTTGGCACAGGCGGTGGGTTGAGATAGTCCCTCCATCATTTCCAATAGCCGGTTGTAGTGTTCTAGCATAAAGTTCCACTAAGGGCTACGTTTCTTCAATAGGGGCTACGCTTCGAAGCGTCAGTAGCGCGGATGGTTCTAGGGGCTTGGCCGAGGAGCTAATCCCCCTAAACCAATGTCCCACGCCATAGCCGAGGGGTTAATTCCCCCAACTACTTAAAAATCAAGTTTTGGATAGAACCAAGGTATTGCATAGTCCTCAGACTTAAACCTATGGGGAAACCAACTACTTAAAAATCAAGTTTTGGACAGAACCAAGGTATTGCATGGTCCTCGGACTCAAACCTATGGGGAAACCAACTACTTAAAAATCAAGTTTTGGACAGAACCAAGGTATTGCATGGTCCTCGAACTCAAACCTATAGGGAAACCAACTACTTAAAAAAGTTAAGTTTTGGACAGAACCAAGGTATTGCATGGTCCTCGGACTCAAACCTATGGGGAAACCAACTACTTAAAAATCAAGTTTTTGACGGAACCAATGTATTGCATGGTCCTCGGACTCAAACCTATGGGGAAACCAACTACTTAAAAATCAAACTACTTAAAAATCAAGTTTTTGACAGAATCAAGATATTGCATGGTCCTCGGACTCAAACCTATGGAGAAACCAACTACTTAAAAATCAAGTTTTAGACAGAACCAAGGTATTGTATGGTCCTCGGACTCAAACTTATGGAGAAACCAACTACTTAAAAATCAAGTTTTTGACAAAACCAAGGTATTGTATGGTCCTCAGACTCAAACCTATGGGGAAACCAACTACTTAAAAACCAAGTTTTGGACAGAACCAAGATATTGCATGGTCATCGGACTCAAACCTATGGGGAAGCCAACTACTTCAAGGAAATCTGGATACTAAGTTGGACCTAACAATACACGGGACATCTCGGATGATGCCTATATCTCCATTGAAGGAGGTTCAGACACGAGTTCAAGGCTCTATAGGTGAGGGTAAGCTAACGTTTCGAAACATGATTCTAAATATATCGCATGCACAACCATTCATACATGTTAAGATAATTAGTTCAAAAATCATAAACAATAGTAAGTATCGACGAGGGCAACTAACAAGTAATCAAAAAGAAAGAGGAAGAAAAGAATTTCATATATGTGTTCAACAAGTTCAAACTAAAAGCAGACTACAAAGTTTTCAAAATAAAAAAGAAACTAGTTAATCATTAAACTAAAAACAAATACGGAGGCTGGTCGGGGTTTCTACTTCTTCAATTCTGTGTCGGCCACATCCTGGGAAGGCAGAACAGGACCAGCTTTGACACCCTGGAGGACAGTCCCTTCTGGGGAAGACTGAGCGGGATCGGTGTCGGTACTCTTGGGGACCACAGCGAGGGGAATTGCCTGCAGGGGCTGGGCAAGTATGGCTGGCTCTTCGGCATCAGGGATCTGAGCGTTAACCATAGGCTCAGCATCCTCTTTGGGTACCTCGGGATCCATACTTTCAGGTGCTTCTATCACATCATGAAGCTTTCCTCTTTAAGCGACTCGCCAGGAGGGACGCCAATCTGTGCAGCCTCTGACTGAGTAACCCCTGCCTCGTGTTGATCGCTCACAGCCTCGGAGCTGGCAGAGGTGGCCTCACGGATGGCTGGAGGGTAAAATATGCTCTCCGCCTTCCACAAATCAGATGAAGCATCCACCCCAGCTCGCTTTAAAGCCTCTTCCCAAACCTGGGAGCAGTATAGCCTGCACACCCCGGGAATTTGGGCTTTAAGGGAGGCTTGGGTTTCAGCTACCCCCGTATTGTAACCCTCATTCTCGGCCTTGTCCCTAGCAGCTTCGGCCTCGTTTTTGGCAAACTCAGCCTCCTGCTTGGCCCTCAAGGTTTCGTCCGGGGCATACTCCGCCACACCTTTAGCATTCTCTGCCGTGATCAGTCTTTTCTTCAAATCATTGATCTGCTCCTTAGCTATTTGCAACTGATCCTCGGCTTCGAGTAGACGTTTTGTCTATTCCTCGGCCTGTTTTTGGGCGCCATCTAAACCCACCGAGGCACTATCCCTCTCTCGGATAGCCTCCTTTAAGGCATCCTTGGCCTTTGCGAGGTCGTCCTCGGAAGCTTTGAGAGTCCGCGCAGCATCTATGCACTTGGAGCGTTCATTCTCGGCGGCCTTACTCTGCTTGTTAACTTCCTCCTCCATCCTATAGGTGGCCTGGAGAGCCTGTCAAGTGAGATAAATACATCGTGAGTGACAGACCGGGAGCAAGAGTTAATAAATTTTTAGGTTTCAAGAGCCTTACCATGCCCAAGTACCTCTTCGTACTGAGGAAGCTCATTTTCTTCAACTCATCCACGTCGGTGGGAAGTAGCATGGTTCTCCCTAATGCGTCTGCCACATAACCGCCCTCGCCATCTCCAAGGTCCCTCATGGACGCGGTTTCCAGCAGTGACCCCCCGTGGAGCATTGGGGCGGGAAGCCAGGCGCTTGGCAAGGATTAGGCTTTGATCCCCTTCCCCTTGCTTTGGGCAGATTGGGCTTCGGTCTCTTTACCCTTACTTTGGTGCCCAATCTTTAATTGTTTCACATGCGGGGCTTCATCCCTCTCCTTAGAAGATTGGGATTTTCCCCCGTCCATGGCTTCCTTACCCTTGGGACTCCTCTTTCTCTTTAAGTCAGTGGGCTCCGGCCGAGGAGGCAGAGCTGGTTGGGGAGGAGTAGGAAGTTTGGGGCGGGGAGATTGTGGCTGCGACTTTGTGGAGGATGACCTAGTCTGGATGGTCTGGGGCTGAGGGGGTGGAGACGAAGCGCTGGACTGCTGTGTTCCCTGCGCACCCTTCCCCGGTTGACCCTCGAGGAGGTCGAATAAGCTGGTCGGGGGCTTTCTCTTAAGTCCCATCTCGGTTTGGGAAGATGTGCCTATTGATGACAATTCCGTCTCAGACAAGGCCGGATCACCTATATCACCAGAAGGATCCTCGGATTGGTCGGCTAGGTCAAATACCCCAAATCCCTCCTCGGATTGATCTAACTCGCCTTCGTCCTCCGCTGCTTAGTGAGATGAGGAGAGGTCCACCAATGGGATGCCCTCTGGGACAGATGATCCTTCGGAGATTAAAAATCCTGATTCAACCACGGTAATTTTTGGAAGCCGAGGACGGCTGGCGCTAATCACGTGCCTGGGGTCGGCAAATGACTTCTGAAGGGGAGCATACCCTAAGATTCTGTGAGCGGCTCGAACTTGACCATCCCCGTCGTTTACGAAAACTGTCGCTTGAAGAACAGTCTCCAAGTCCACCCGGTTAACTAGGTGAAAGTGTCAGTGAAAAGCGTGTGGATCTGCAAGAAAAACACATGCGCATGGTTAGTTACCGAACCACATCAAATTAAAATGGCACAAAGGATCGGCACCCTTCCATTCTCTATACCCCACCTGGTTTTCCCTCTACCGTGGGGCACGAATCGCCATCATGCCATTCACCGGATACGATAAGGAAATCCTTATTTAACCCCTTGTTGGAATCAGGGAGGCATTGAATTAGTCGAACCCTCTCTTCTCTCGTCTTCATATAATTAGGATTTCCCTTTCAAATTTTGGAGATTATAGCACCAATTCACGTCGTGGTGGGTCAATCTTAGCCCCATATTTTCGTTTAAGGCATCCACACAACCTAGCATCCTAAACATGTTGCCGGTGCACTGGGTGGGGGCTAATCGGAAGTGCCTGAGGTAACCCTTCGTTACCGGCCCCATGGGGATTCTCATACCCCCCTCTACAAAGGCGAGGACAGGAATTACCACCTCACCCGTTCTCCTCAGAAAGTGCCACTCCCCCATCTTACAATGTCTCAGACTCATGTTAGGAGGAATCCTGTAGTCGACGATGAACTTTTTCATCGCCTTCTTAGTATCAACCAATTTCCTCAGTCTCAATTTAACCATCTCTACGAGTTACTAAACAAACTCAACCAGTGACGAGAGAAGGAAGGGAACCAGAGAAAAATAAACCCAGAAAAGAAAAAGCATGAGTTAATGGAGGCAGTGAACTTACAGAAAAGAGGAAAGGTGCTTCGGACAGGCTTTTTGTGCTGGAGATAGACTTAAGTTTGGACGAAAGTTCAGATGAACCCAGAGTATATGCGCTAGAACTCTTAAGTGCAAAACTGAAGAGACAAATCCGTTCCAAAGATCATTTATGCCTCCCATTGAGAGTAACTGCACGAATTTTCCCGCCCATAAAGGCAAGAAAATCCTCACCGTTAGATCTCCATCACGCCATAGAACGTGGGTAACACAGAGCCGCCCGCATTTAATGAGGCCACATTTCACCTTCCAAAGTCTCTAGGAACGTGTCTCGGGTAGACAAAAAGTCTCGGGAACCGATAGGTGATAAGGATTGACAGGCATTGACAGATGTCTGATGTCATCAAAACCCTCCTATCCGTCCGAGGAGCCGGATAGCAGGATTTTGAGGGGCTATTGTGGGGCCAGAAAACTTATGATCCGGCCCACGCTCTACTAGGGCCCAGGGCCCGTGCCAAGGAAGGTATTTGCCGAGGACGAATAGGGAAAGGCCAAAATGCTTGGGGGCACAACCGAGGACGACCCTGTCCTCGGCATTCCAAGACTTCAAAGGGAAGAGCAACATCTCGTTGAAGGCTGCCCCCAAAAAGCCCCCTAAAGAAGAGGCGAGTAGAATGAGACTCACGTGGGGGTACGGTGTGGAACTGGTCCAAGGTAAATACGTCCCCTCCACATTAAATGCGCCCGTAAACGTCCTAACCATATTAATGAGAAAAGACGCCTGAACAAGCTGGCTTCGGTCATCGCAACTAATAAAAAGTAAGGGGAGGCAGCTGATGGGACGAGTACTTAAGTAGGCACCTACCTGAGCAACAAGTGGAGGGCTAGGATCAACCAAGAAGGGCTATATAATGTGAAGGTTGATGCGCCAAAAGAGAGGAGGCTGGGGAAAAAATGCCAAGAACCAGAGCCTCCCAAACCGCCTCAAGGAGAAAGACTCCTCGAGCGAACACGGTTTAATTCTGTATGAACACCACGACTAACCACCGTCCGGTGACCAAGACCTAACCTTTCAAACCCACGCTCTACAAATGATATTGTTTGGGCCTTTTTACGTGCGAACCCAATATCATTTTGAGTCGTTACAAATTGAGTCCCTACACATACGATATAAATTTATGCATTTGTTTATTAATAACTGGTCTTTATCATCAAACTAATATACCAATAAGATCATTATGTAGGTGACATTTGAATTTTATATCTCTTATTGGATGACAAAAGACTTTAGCAAGCTAACTGAAACTCACATACATTGTAAAATTGTGAATTTTTAGTCCGTTGTGTTGATTGCTAAATTACTGATCATGTTATTTTGGAGTACATATAAAGGAAGAGTAAAGCCATGCCTATAGAATTTTTTCTAAGCGTGTTTTTAAGCTTTTCTTAAAGTTACAAACAAACACTAGAAAATGTATTTTAGAAAACAAGTCATTTTTTAATGAATGTTTCCTTCAAAACAAACGCCTAAGTTTTTTATGCATTATTCATTGGTCTATGTTCTCTTAATTTAGACAATACCAAATCTTTTTTAGCAAAAAAAAGATAATACCAAATCTTTGATCATTGAACGCATAAATCAAGAACACACGTTCTCAATCTCATTCAAGCCAAATTTACTATCCAGATTAAAAAATATTTTATGAGTTATTTTAGAACTACAATCACTTTCACACCTATTTTTACAACTATTCTACACGGTAAACTATAACTAACTATTTGTTACTTTCGTATATGAATTTATCATTTTTTTTTCCACTACTTATAATACATCAAATAATTAAGAAAATGAGTGTAAAATTGATTATGATCCTAGGATTTTTCATATTTTACCCTATTTCATATTTTACCCTATGAACGCAATGAAAGTGGAGGAGGTGCGATTAAGGGGATTAAATAATGTCATGCAACAACAGACAATTTTGCAGTCATAGACCCCAGCTAGGACTCACCTAAGATTTGACAAAGGGACCATCTGGTTCTGCATGCGGTCAAGTACAAGGCATATGGTTGATGGTGTAGCAGCTTTCTAACATGTCTCGTACTGCTTGTCAATTAGGAAACCTAATGTTTTTGTGCAACATCTTTCATATGCATGTGGACATGTTGAATGGATATGTCAAAAACTAGCTCGGTGGCCCTTGGGGAAGTGTAAAATCACTTCTTTCACAATGACCCACATCTGCCCCATGATGTTCTTGATTTCAATCGATATAACTCACTCAACCCATGTTCTCTACAAAGAGGCCATTCAAATGGGTCCAAAACTACTTTCGCTTCATGGAATTGCTGTCATTATGCGCCATATGAGGCCTACCTACGATATTTGGAAGGTTATACGTAAAATTCCAAATTATTTTAACATATGCTTCCAATCATAGCATGCTACATTTTCCATTTTCTAATCAATGTGGAAGCTTATGAAAAAGAAAGACAATTTTTGTCAAATTTGACAAAGTTGTGGAACATCAAATGTAATATGCAATTAACATTCTAATTATTTAGATATATTCTTCAATCAGTGTCATTAGTTATTATTTGCATCATTGGACTCACATTCCACATTATTGTTTTGTTATTTCTTTGGTCTGTTTTACCAACCAGAAGCATGTAATAGTAATAGACATTTGTGAAGTTCCAAAAGGAAAATAAAATGCATTCCTATATAATTCTTGAAATGACTGTCTGGTTATTGTCAGAGGGGGCTGTATGTATGGTGGATCGTATACAGTGAGTCCTACGTGATAGATATGAATCTAAGGAAAAGGATGATCATTAACAATATTAATCATTTACACTTTTTTTTTAATGCATCAGATGTAACCTATTAGAGGCTATCAGTTAGGCAAATATACTGTCCTCAGAAGAAGCATTTTCATAAACTTCTCAACTTCTTCGGATATGTCAAAAGTGCGTACCATCAATTTTATGAATGATTGATTCCAAATTTGACTATTGGAACTAGTATTTATTTCTAATATGTTGGTGATAAATTCAAGCTTGAAGTTACGTAAATTCCTCACCAGAATTATTCCAGGTTCCTAATATATTTTTTCATAGAGATATAATCGATGTGTTTGAATCCACTCACTGTCTTAATGTTCTTATGACCACATATATGCAATATGCTGCTCTAGTACTATCAACTATCAAGTATCAACCTCAGTAGATGGCTTGAACAAAAACCAAATAGAAAAAGTACGTAATTGCCAGACATTGACTTTGAAAGCACATCGATCTTGATCAACATCCTAGCTAGTAATTTTCGTAGATAGTCCCAACTCAAAGCCGTATATATATTAAAGGCTGAACATAAAAAGACTGGCTAGAGGGCCAAGTGATTACTACCATACATGTTTGTTTTATGGTTGGGACTAGACAAAACACAAATGCTTTTGCTTATAAGTTCATGGCAGTGCATACATGTGGACACAGGGAAGACAACTAACCCGAGTGGGCCTACGTAAGAAGGCATAGCCTTGTGACCATAAAGAAAGCCCATACCCATGCAAGAGCTCATGTAGAGCATTGTGGTATTTATATGGCACCACGCATTAAATGCGTATAAAAGGACGAATGGAGAATAATTAGGCATATACATGAACATGATGATACATCTATATCATAAAAATACCCCACAAATAAATTGAAAAATCCAAGTGGCTATACAACAAATTGCATTATTATGCTTATAAGGTCTTTGCGTAAGATAATGAGATCTAGAACATAGCCAAACAAAACCAAACCTCAACTTTGGTGGGCAATGTTGTCATATCCAATGTATTTTACTGCTGACACACTTGAAGCTTTAAAAAACATAAAGATGACAAAAAGATGAAATTAGGAGTACGAAATTTGATAATATTTGTTTCTTAACAAAACCAATGGCGTCAACTTGCCTGAATCATTCTTGACATGTGTGTGATAAAATTGGAACATCCACCTCTATTCCAAAAATTAACAAGTTTGATTTACAAGTCATTGTGCAGACCGCACAAGAGATAATCAAAGGGAGGTAACAGTTGTCATACGAATTCTCTTCACATAATTAAATCTTTGAATTTGGCTCTTTGTTCACAACCCGATTTTTTCTATTCCATTAGGATTAAATAAACCAATTAGATAAAACTGACAAATCACACCTTAAAATCCCAATTGTGATGCCCTAGATTGATTGGATATTTGATTGAATTAGTTGCGTGTGTGTTTTCTAAGTCCCACATTGGGCATATAATAGATTGATAAATGTTTTATAAAGAACTACAGGGAGCTCAACTATGACTTAGATTAGTTCACTTGAGGTTTAATGTAGGTGTGGCTTTTTTAACTCGAGAAGAAGATTGTGATGCTCCAAATTAATTGAATATTAAATTAAATTAGCTAAGCATGCTCTAATTTTCAAAATTAATTTCTCAAAGCATACAAGGAATACATATGAAGCAGACCCTCAGGCACACATATTTAAGCCTCTAGTTGAATGTATCACAATTTTCTTACAAAACTCATTATATTGTAGTTATATTAGATACACAATTTAAATACAAAAATTTCGTTACTAGCAACTACAATGTCATTGTGAGTCGTGATGGTCAGTACATTGGATAAGAGTTTTGAAGTTATATAATAATTACTCTTTTAGCTATTTTTTATCAAGTAAAGTAGGCTAAAATATTGTTTTCATCTCCAAAGTTTGCATGAATTTTCTTTTTTATCCCTAAACTTTGTAAAAATATTTTTCCAATAGTTTAGGGGCAAAAATAGGAACAAGAAAGAACTTTTTCAAAAGTTATGGGATAAAAAATATTTTCTAAATTTTAAGTGTAAGGATCAGATTTGAGTCCCTTGCCCATAAGGTGACTGGACTTAGGCCCAAAAAACCCAAAACAATGAATTTATAGAGAGTTTGTTGGAAAACTAGGCTTTAATGAATCAAACAACCTTTAAAGTGGATTCAAATGACAAGAGAATGAAGATAGACAAATTTATACTGAAGAAAATCGTCCTAAGCACAATCCGAGGAGTTCAGTTTTTATATATTTTACTTAAGTTTGGTTACAAATGCAGTTCTTGATTGCTACAGTCTTTTTCTCTTAATTTCTTGATCCCCTTCTCCCATTGCTTCCTCCTTCTTTAATACTCTCTTCCCCTTTCATCTCTACCCTCCACATGCAAGTCAGATGGTTTGTATTGATACTTGTCCCATCAACACCTTCCTAAAGTCTTTATATAGTAGCTGTAAGGCTGAAAGCCACTGTTCAGGTATCACCTCCACATTAATGTAGCCAGAGAGTTAGCTGCAGAGTGTTTAATACGGTGGTAGCAGCTTTCTCCTTAGATATCTTAGGATTCCCCCCTGTCCTATGTTTCTACAATGCTTATCCATACTAATAGAACTCCCTGGAACATTCCCTTGGATGGCAGACCACCTATTCGGACCTCAGCTTTGGCTATCCGAGGAGACATTTGTCCTCAACCTACCCTCTTATGTCATTATGACCAAAACTGAATTCTTCATCTACTAACACGAACTTCCTTGATAATGTTTACTCCTTCTCAGATGACCTCTAGTTCTCGGCTTGGGCTTTAGGCCCAATATATACATAGATAATGAGCTCCTGGGCCTAATACCCCTACATTAAGGATAGAAACTGAAACATTTTCAATAGTTTAAGAACGAAAAACAAAATTCATTCAAACTTTAAAGACAAATACAATATTTTAGTCAATAAATTAAATATATTATAAGTTCATGACCAAAATTATGCAACACATGAGCCTTCATCTAGTGAATATATAAAAATAACAATGTCATTCCTAATAATACTAATTTCTAATTTGTAATAGTTATTTGGAGAAACTGCATAAAAGGTCTAGAATTTATATCAAGTTTTAGATTAGGTCTCAGGTTTTTAATATTGTCAATTAAAACCCTAAACTTAAGAAATCATTTCAATTTGGAGCTTTTGCCTATCTTCATTATTCATCATCATTATTTTGGGCAGTAATGAAGCATAGATAGTGTGAAAGTGTTGATAAAATATTGTGTTTCACTTAAGACTTGTTCAAAAATCAATTCGGCAGCTATTAAACCTCAAAGACATAGAGAGAGAAAAAAATCATTCAGAGAGATAAATTTTTGCTTAGAATGAAAAAAAATTTAAAAAGAATATTCTATACCAAAAATGAAAGTTGTTTACCAAGTGGATTCATCAATGGTTTGAGACTTCAAATTAAACGGTTTCATATAAGCATGATATCTAATATAAAATACACTTTTGTATTTCTATATATACCATGTTAAATTTTTAATTCAGCTTGGGAAACTTTACCCAGCATGCATTGATAGTATTATTTTTCTTTAAACTTAACTTCAATGTAAAAAATTAGAGCTAGAAGTCACTTTCTCCAATGAAACATTAAAGAGAAAAACTCGAGGACCCGCATGATTCTAAAACTTATAGTTAGTCCAAGGAAGCACATTCATCCCACTTTCACCTTCATACAAATAAAATTTTCTTTCTCTCTCTTTCTAAATGATTGAGCCCAATTGCCGTTTCTCTTGACAAGCTTAATGAGTCCTGTAATTAATTTTCTTGATCAATGGGGATGCTTAGTTCTAATCAAAATCTTGGACTGTTGTGTTAGTCAGCTACTTCCAAGATCCACACGAAAATATATTCTATAGAGAAATGCTTTTTCAGTCCAATCACCCTTGATCATAAAAAGAAAACTTTACCTATATTTGTGACCTTATAAAAATGCCTCAAATAGCAAAATTACGAGAACACGAGTGTCTTGGTTGAAACTAAAGGCCTTTCTTCCAAAAGCAACAACTTTAGCTATGTCTTAAATGATGGCATTGAGAATCAAGTTGACCCTTGTGCCAAAACACAGAAATGAAACCAAAAAAATGAAAAAAAGAATCTTGTTTGATTCCCTAAGCAGTTTATTTTTCACTTTTGCATTTGCTTTTTAACCAAAAGGAACATAGAACCAAACTCAGAACTCGATCACTTTGCTATGAAAGCGGTCTGCCATGAACAAACTTTAATTAAAATTTTCCATGTACAGCAAATGTACGGGATATGGGAAGCGCGTATTTACATATTTATATACTTCAAAAATGAAAAAGTTGAAAAAAAATCTTCCTGTAATGACTAATGGGACAAAATGATTTAGCTTCACATGGTATTGCTTTGAGTTTTGCTAATCCAAGGAACTTTTAAAGGCACTTGTTTCAGTTTATGTACAGCAGCTAATTCCTTGGGACTCAAACCCTATAAGAATGTCCTCCAATTTTTTTGCCATTGAACTTTGCTATTTTAGTATTTTCCTTCAACCAGTGGACCAGTGGATCTACTCGACCTATATGCTTCGGTTAAACTTAAATGAACATCTTTGAGCTCAGACAAAGATTATTAAGAGGAAAAATAAAGAGAAGAAGTCAAATATGTTTGGGGCTCGCATTAATAATCACTAATCCACTAAATTTTTATGCAAGGAGTGTGTGAACCTTTAGCTCGGGTATTCCTTATATCTAGGGTGTTAAATGAATCAAGTTGCTTTTGAATAATTTGAGTTTAATTTGTAAATAAAGTTATTTGTATTAGTTTGTTTAACAAAATAGTCAAGCTAAACTCCAAGTTTAAACTTGACTATTACATGAGTCAAGTTCAATCATCATAATATGTGTTTGTGAACAAACTACTTGATTTAATATAATATATGTTATAACGTGTTTATGTACATACATGTATAAAAAAAAACTATTTATGTAAACTTTATATTAGATGGTGTAAGTTTGTAAAAAAGTTCATATAATATCAAATTATTATTTTTAATTTATTGATAATATAAATAATCAATTTCATTGTAAAAATTATATATAAATTTTAACAATATAAAGTTGCTAAATATAATTTGTATATATAAGTTAATTAACAAAAATCATTATATCTAATTAACTTAAACAATAATTTTAACCATAATTTATTTCGTATCATTCTCTTTGCTGACATAGTGAAAATCGATGCAACTCCTTAAATGTAGCCCTAGTGGTGAACCATGTAATTTTTGTTTTTTGGTAAATAAAAAATGGGTAGAGGGTGGCAACTAGTGTGGCTTCATTACCTAAGCGTGATCTTAGTAGCACCTTAACTACTCCCAGGCAAGACCCCATACTCTTGGTCTGTGTGAAAACTCACTTATTTTTTAGGTCAACCGTTTGTGATAGAAATGGGATATAAGGAGCACTAACACACATGTAGTTTTTTGAAGCTCGGACCTAAGTCTTGAGACTTGTTAGCCCGATATCTTACCAACTAGACCACCCGAATGTTGGTGAACTATGTAAATTTTTTGTATCATGTTATTGTTATTTGTGTGTTCTTATATATTTTTGCTTCTCACGGATTTTGGGAGTTAAAGCAAATTCCCTTCAAGAATTACATTAGAAACTACTTTTATATATATATATATATAGAACATTAGAAATTACTTAATAATTATAATAAGGTAAAATTTCTTTAAAGGAAAAAAAACACTTATAATTTGCCACTTGTAAGTTGTAACAAATCAAACAAACTTTTTAATTTTGTCATTTTGAACTCTTAACTTTTTAGGCAATGACAATCTAAACACCTTATCCATTATCCACATGTGATGAAAACTACTTTGGTACTCGTCTCTTTATTGATATTGTCCTACACCTTTATTGTGGTTTACACATTTCTTCCACTCACAGAGTTTTTCTATTGTCCTATACGGCTATACCTTTATTGTGGTTTAAACTTTTTTCCACTCTAAGATTTTTTTCTCTCTAATGTGTGGACAAGAAGACTAATCCACAGCAAAACTGTGGTTTGCGTGTAATAGACCAGTCAAAATTTTGCACCAAATAAGTTAAGCGGGATTTGAATAATAGAAATAAGACACCACAAAATATGTCACTGCTTCCGAATCATCACTTCAACTCTCAAAAGTGCTAATATTACTCAAATTTATATATAAACGTGTAAATAAAAAACAAAATAAAATAAGTGCTCATGGCATTACAATAATATATATTTTTTGATGAACACATTACAATAATATGTTGTGCTGGGCAATGGGCGCGCACATGCTACGGTGTTACGGCTACCTAAAGTAACGCCGTAACAAAAAAAAATAATAAGAAGAAGAAGAAAAGCCATAGCTAGCAATTGTAAGCATGTTAATGATTTTTTAGGCCTACATGGTAGCCCGCAATCTGATTTATAAATTATTGCACCATAAAGGTGGTGTTTTACGGGTGTCTTTTATGAATATGACATAAGATATATATAGTTTTAACTTTTTTTAATTATAATATGGTTGTTGTAATAGAACTAGACAGAAAACAAATTATGAATAATCGTCCTTTCTTTGAAATATGGATAAGGAATGTTGAATGTCCTTGTACAGTGCTGCGTTGATCGAAAACAAAGCAAAATTAAAATATAAGTGAAGCTAGGCATGCCCAAATTTTCTATCTTCTGTGCCCTGATCAAGAATAATGTAATGGAAATAAACAAATGGTTTAATGTCATCCACTTTGTTGTTAAGACTCATGAACCTTTTTTTTTTTATACTCTTGGCTTTATGTTCGATACTAAAATGGCTAAAATACCCGTCTTTTAATTGAGAAGGAGAAGTAAAAAAATGATTCAATAGTTAAGAGGAGAATTGAAATAGATCGACATTTTCGCATCATTCCATTCAAGGAAACCACAAGATGCCTTGATGCAAAAAAAGCAATAGGCAAGGCAAGCAGGAATTGAAATGACATCAAAGGATAAGTTGTTTAGAACCACAAGAATGGAAATTCAACTATTCAAGAACACTAGAACTTAGGATAGAAAGCCTAGAATTTGTATTCTCGTAAAAACTGAGTCAATTGTACAGCTTAGGACTATTTATACATGTGATCAAGTACCAACTACCCTAGCCTTTAACAAACTCAACAAATAGCTCTAGGCCTAGATAGACCAACCTAGCTCTCACAACCTACTAACCCATTTAGCTAACTGAAACAAACTTCTAAAAACAGCCCTGGCTATTAATTGAGATCCTGTAACAAAAGTCCTAGCTACATTCTCTGGTTGTTATTAAAAGAAATAACTATTTCTGATAGTATTACAATTTACAATCATATGCTACTACATGATTAAACCAATAGTTGATGCTGATTAACACTCCAAGTTGTGACTGCATCAAGTTGACTGCTACAGTTTGGTCAAAAAAAATATATATTGACTGCTACAGTGCTACTGCTACCGCTACCGCTACCGCTGCATGAATCATTTAATCTGTTGTTGTTGCCGCCTCAAGGCTAAAAGCAAGGTTACTTGACTATGTTATTTTGCGAAATTCATGGGATTTTTCATTACTAAAAACACTTTTTCCCAAAAACCCATGATATATTGCTTTGCAATGCTTTCTAAAGAGACCCTTGAAAAATTGTTTTCCAAACCGCATGGATTTTCTCCTTCCAAAGAATGTCTTCTCCAAACCATGGGGTTGCTCTTTGAAAATTGATTTTCAAAAATCATGGGGGGTTTCCCCTTTAGAAAATGTTTTCTCATGAATTGAGATTTGTTACTCTTGAAAGTAAATTTCTAAAACATAAGGAATTTCACTTTTCCTTGGAAAAATGTTTTTCTAGTATTTCTCAAATTCTATAGAATTTTCCAAAAGAGTTAAATTTCTCTTTAAAAAATCATTTTCCCCAAAAACTCATGAGAAATTGCATCTTTTTTAACATACCTTCTCCAAAATTTCATGAGATTTTGAAACCCATTTTAAAATATATTTTATTTCAAAATATAAAGAAAAAAAAAATCCCTTTTAAAGAAACCCTAAAGATAATTTTCCTTTACAAGAATTAAAAAAGTAATATATTTTATTTAAAAAAAAATTCATTTTCTAAAAATTCTTTAAAAGATATGATTTTTTTAATATAGAAAATGATTTCAAAGTGAGATTTGTCCATGGTTCAAATCAATAGGCTTATGGAAACCAACAGTTTTGATGTGTTAGAGTTGATTATCTGGTTAAAGTGCCAATCAACACTTTGACCTAGAGTCTTGATTTGATTCATTTTCGATTTGTTCCACAACTTACGTTTTTCTAGATCAATTTTTTAGTTCAATATGACTTTGGAACATAAATTTTAGCTTTCTTGAGATCAGATAACATTAATGGATATTTTGAGAATTTTTTATTTTAATTAAAAATCTTATTTCTAAAATGTTTAATTAAAGTTAAAAAATAATCTAATTATCCATTGCCATTAAATAATCTCATGCTTATTTCTGCATCCTTGTCACATGTGTCTACTTTAAATCACAAGAACATGTATTGACGGTTAAATCTTGATTCCACAATAACTTTTAATTTGGTGGTCCAAGTTAAGCATGAGAGATGTCGTTTTTATCTTTGGAACTTTTAGATTTGTTTTCAATTAAGTATTAAATAATTCAAAGGTTAAAATTACTATTTTACTCTTACATTCTTAAATGATAATTTTGTCCTTGGTGAAGTTAAAGTAAAGTTGCCAAATAAGATGTCTACAATGATGTAAATGACAACTTTTATACCAAGTCCTTATTGGATTTAATCTTTTTAGATTAGTCTATCGTCCTCAGGCTTATCTTATATGCTAAATATTCTCATTTTTGATAATAAGATATCATATTGTTTTGGCCTGGCCATTAAAGAGGAAACGACTTTTGAATTTAGAATGAAAGGGAAAGAAGGATTAACAGTCAATGTGAACTGTGGAAGAACATGAGCGGCTGATTGCCAGGGTTCAGCGGCTCTTTTGACTTTGGTAAACCTAACTTCTGAGGGAATTTGAAATTATGAGACACCACCAACTCTCTCTCTCTCAACTTTTAGCTGTATATGAGACCCATAACAATTTTGAACTGTCATCTCCAGTTGTTTAATAAGTAATTTATGTCTCTTTCTCCAAGGCAAAAAAATCTAGTCCACATGCAAATCGTTTAGTATTTTATTTCAAATGCAATAGAAACATCATCATTCATCATCAGTTCATGCAATTTTTTATTCAATTGGTCAATTGAATGAACTAACAAAAAATATATATGTCTACATCCAGAGTGTGGTATGATAAACATTTAGAGAGTAATAAAAAATAAAAATAAAAAAACAAAAGTTTCATTACTGACTATGTCAACCACATTTGCATCTCCAAACAACTGTTGTAGTTGACATGTTCTTTTCAAGTTCACCTCCATTTTCATATGGGGGTAGTGTTTAAATAGGGATTACCCACCATATTCATATTGTCATGCAGTGCTTCCATTTATTGATTTATTTTGGGAAATTTCTATTCAGCCAAAAAACAAAAGCACCTTTCGTGCGCTGCATCAACACCCTCATTTGATTATTTTAATTCCATTTACGTAGCAATCTTTACCTAAAGTACTTTCCATTTAGGTAATGGTTTTTTTTGGGAGAAAATTTAGGTGATGGTTTTGATATCCATTAGATGACCGCCTCCTCTTCTTCTTCTTCTTCTTCTTCTTAAAGATATGATAGAATTTAAACACATGGCGTCCTCTCTATTATGATTGTTCCCTAACATTAAATCACACCAATTGATTTTTTAGTGTAGGGAGAATTTGAACCTCAAATCTGTTATGCAAAGATAAAATACTTTTCTTATTAAAAAAAAAAAAAAAAAAACTTTACTTAATAGGCTAATTATAACCCATAATTTCAATTTGTCATCAATATTGTAAATGCGCCAAGAGGAAACTGATCTTTTAACTTCAACCTAACATACATAGAAAATAAATGGGACTACTTAGTCTACTTTGAAGTTTGATATATTCTTGTTTGCTTTTCAAATTAAAAAAAAAAAAAAAAAAAAAAAAAAAAAAAAAAAAAAAAAAAAAAGGAAACGAAATGCATGACACATTATAAATATTGGATTAATGGAAGTTTGTAACACTTCTATAAATTATTAAGAAAAAAAATTATGTTCTCTAATTTTATTATTATTTTTATAATATAGGCATATACCGTTTCTTTATTCTCTGATAGACCTAACGCTCTGTTTGTTTCGCTGGAAAACCTTCTGTAAAGATAGTTTTCCACATTTTCCAGTGTTTGGTAACACAAAAAAAACCTGGTCAATGGAAAACTATCTTTGGTCAACAAAAAACTCTAATAAAAATAAGGCTTATTTTCTATAGGTTGTTTTCCAAAAAAAAATTTTGGAAAACAATCTCTCTCTCACACGTTGCATCTCCTATAAATATTATCTTCATCTATAGATGTGGGAAACATAATTTTTTGGCGCCTTCTCTCTCTCATGGTAAGTTTTCTCACTTTTTCTCTCTTCCCTTTACTTTTTCTCTCCTCACACCCTCACTGTCACTAACTCTGGTCTCTCCTCTTCCCATAGATCTCTCTCTGTCTCTCTTCTCTCTTTTCTCCATGTTTCTCTTCCCCTCTGTAACGCAATTCTCTGATTAGATTTTTTTTTTTTTCATTCACTAATCGGTTAATAGCTCCGACTTGCAAAGGAGAGCAAATTTGCAGTGGTAATTATTTCATTGCTCTCTACCAAAATCCCAATTCTTTGCTTTGAATTTCAAGCTCGATTTTCTTTTTTCTCTAAGAAATTTTCAATTTGATGGATTCCAGGCAAAAGTTATTTCTTTTTCGTACATAAAGTGCAAAAAAATAAAAAATAAAATAAAAAGAAGAAGAAGAAGAAAGAAAGAATGAAGTAAAAGATGAAAATTTTAAACATAGTACCTATATTGCTCTAAATTGCTTTTACATGGGACAATCTTTACCGTGGACTAATAATATTATTATATAATGAATGATAATTGTTTAGGAGAATTGCATTTATTATACAGTACATTATGTAAATACATAATTTAGAATAATATTGGAGACTTGTGGTTGACCATAGTAGACAATTAGTATACCAACAAAAAAAGTAGACAATTAAAAGTTATTATTATTTATACTTATTGATAACGTATTCCCTTGTCAAATTTATATATATATATATATATATATATATATAGACAAATGGTTGATATATGTGTGTGTATATGTACGTACGTTACTGTCTATATATATGAGCAAGATGAGTGGTAGAGATCATGAAAATTTGACAACTAATTAATTTTGATTGTATCTATTGTCAAAATTTTAGTATGAAAACCAAATTCATTCTTGGTTTTTTTATTTATAATGATTACATTAGTTAGTTTACATAATATACATGTTTTAAATTATAAAAGAAATATTTTTAAAAAAATTGCATACCAAACACTAGAAAACATTCTCAAGCTCATTTTCAAAATTGTTACCAAACATTGGAAAATGAGACAGTTTTCTAGAAATGCTCTTTGGAAAATGAGCAATTTTCCAGAAAATATTAATGCTGAAACAAACAGAGCGTAAATTCCAGTTGTTGCGATTCCATAACTTTCTAAGGGTTTAGTTAGCCCGCGTAGAATTAAATGCAATCATAGGAAAAGGTCTATTAAAAAAAAAAAAAAAAAAAAGCTAATGTGGCAAGTTGTTAATGATATATAAAAATGAAATCAATGGTGGCCTTAAATAAAAGTCCATTCTTAAAATAAAATTAAATAACAACAACAACAACAACAATAATAATAATAATAAAAGTCAGTATTAACTGGCCAATTCAACTATTATAAATAATGTTGTTAATTTTTTATGCACGTAGTATTACTCTTGCACAATGAAGTCTCATTTTCTCCATCTTGCTAAGCAACTGTTGTATCCTTTTTAGAGGTTTCTTTTTTTTTCTTTTTTTTTTTAAAAAAAAAACTTCATTATCTGTTCTTAGACTGTTCCAATTATTGAATAGGGTTTGTCAAGCTTTTGGGATATAATAAATTTAATCACATACTTCTAATACTCCTCCTCATATTCATCATTTAAGGGTCGCATAGAATGAAGTTTTATTATCTGATACCATTCACCGTCTAGTCCAACATCTTCAAGATGTCCACAACTTTTTATTTTTCTTTTCTTTTTGTCTTTAATTAACAGGAAAAAAATATATACTGTCAACACTTTATACATTTTGGTCCTAAAAAAAAATTCACCACCACTATGTATGTCACATATGTGACACAATTTGGAAACCCTAAGGCTTTAAATGTTTGATTTGGTCACTTTTTAAGACAAAATAAACACAAATCATCAAGGTTTGCAGTTTTTCAATAATTATACTTGTAGGGGCAAAGGCCCAAGATCACACAATGGGCCTTGGGCCTGTATGAGAAGATTGACCACGTCTGAGGAGAAGATGTGGGTGTCAAAAGGGCTCCCGGCCCAGCTCTTGTGGGCCTGAAGATGTTTAGAAGGCAGTCCGAGGAGAAATGTCTCCTCGAACGTAACAAATATGGCTCAAACATGAACTCTACATGCTTGAAAGACCCACCCCAACGGGCATTAGTAACAAGGATGAGTCCCACAGGCCCGTAGGAAGGAAGGAAGCGTAGGGTGTCCAAGGAGAGGCTGCAGCTGCCACATTAAATGCATTGCAGCTACTTTTCTGGCCGCATTAACGTAGAGAGGACCTGTGAACAGTGCTGTCTTGGCTACCACAACTCACAGAAAGATGGGGGGGATGTCCGATGGGACAGGCACTCAAGTGAGGGTCCAGATGATCAACAAGTGTAAGGCCCTAATGACTTCGAGAAGACTATATAAGAAAGGGAAGTCCCCATGAAGAGAAGGACGGAGAAAAAAGGAAACTAGAATAGAAGAACAGTGCAAGAACCATAGTCTTTGAATAAGGACCCGTGTTCATTCCACACATCTCCTCGAACTAAGAATCTATGGACGTGAAGGGGATTTTCTTACTTTCAATCATTTTATGGCCCAACTTTAGTTAGAATACACTTCGTTTAGGCCTAGTTCTATAGCCTACTCTCTATAAATTCATTGTCTCAGGGCTCTTTGGACCAGAACCCCATACCTGTTGGGCCTGGACTCTAAATTATGACCCTACAATTGGCATCGTCTGTGGGAAGAACTTGTGCCTCAGCAAGTGAGACCGTTAGAAATGGAAGGATTAGGTCTGCGCCAAACGGGACCCGCAGACTCCCAACGGTAGGACAACTTTCTAAACCTCAAATGGGAAAGCGATCAAAACAAGCAACGAGAGGGTAGCGTGAATACCTCCCACACGAGCAGAAGTCGCTCGAAAGGGAAAGGTCATGCATCCCAAAAGCGAGACGATACTAGGGCTCTACAGCAAGAAATCGACGACCTAAAGAGGAAGTTGCACCGAGCGCAGCGAAGACGTCCTTCCCCCAATCCAGACACTAGCGATGAAGAGGACAATGAGTACAGGTGAAGGTCGAGAACCCCACCAAGTGAAACCTTCTCCTATGAGGAAGAGCAACCTCACAAACGCAACCACAAAAGTCCGTCTTACAAGGGCCTAGCAAACAACGCCATGAGTAAGGCCCTGGACCGCATCTCTCAGTCACCCTTCACGCGTAGGATAGAAGGGGCTAAACTTCCTCGGCGGTTCCACCAACCCACTTTCGCTATATATAACGGTCGGACAGACCCCGTAGAGCACATGAGCTAGTTTAACCAGAGGATGGCCGTCCATTCTAGAGATGAGGCGTTGATGTGCAAGGTGTTCTCGTCCAGTTTAGGACCCATGGCGATGAGATGGTTTGACAACCTCAAGCCAAACTCCATAAATTCTTTTAAGCAGCTAACCCAAGCTTTCGGTTCTCGCTTCATAACGAGCAGCAGGGTTCCTCGACCCTTAGATTCCCTTCTGTCCTTGTCTATGCGAGAAGGAGAAACCCTGAAGGCCTACTCGGATAGGTATTGGGAGATGTATAACGAGATAGAGGGAAATTACGATGATGTCGCCATCAGCACCTTCAAGAGAGGCCTGCTGACAGAGCACGGTTTAAGGAAGTCCTTGACTGGGAAACCGGTCACCAACGTGCACCAGCTCATGGACCGAATCGACAAGTACAAGAGGGTCGAAGAGGACCAACAGACGGGAAAGGGCAAAGCGAAGGTTGTCCCTCAGGAAATGAGGGACTTCAGGTCGAACCGATTTGGCAACAATAACCGACCGAGAAGGGATTACTCGGAGCAGTCTGGATCCACCGGGGCACAGGCAGTCCACGCTATGTTCTGAGAACCATTACATAAGATCTTAGAAAAAGTCATGAACGAACTGTTCTTTCAATGGCCAAGTAGGATGGCAGGCAACCCCGCGAAACGTAACCAGAGCCTATATTGTGAATACCACCAGGAACCGGGGCACACCACTGATGACTGCAGAAACCTGAAAAACCACTTGGACCGGCTAGTCCGAGAGGGAAAGCTGAGACATCTCTTGCATCATCTCGTTGGACGACAAAAGTAGACGAGCGTCGAGGTAAGGCAAAGCACCTTGAGACCGCCTATTGGCACGATAAATGTTATTCTTGCCGCTCCAGGAAGAACCGGCTCCCATCCTTTCAGAGTGATGTCAGTGGCCCGACTCCCCGTTGAAGCTGACGACCGTGAGTCTAAGAGGGCTAAAGGGATGGCCTCGCCCATACTCAGATTCTCGGATGAGGATAAAGTTGGAACCATCCAGCCCTACGACGATGCTCTAGTTGTCACACTCAGGATTAGGGGATATGACGTGAAGAGGGTGCTAGTTGATCAGGGCAGTGCCGTGGAGGTAATGTACCCCGACTTGTACAAGGGGCTAAAGCTGAAACTAGAAGACCTGACAGCATACGACTCCCCTTTGGTAAGTTTCGAAGGGAAAATTGTTACTCCGAAAGGCCAGATTAGGCTGCCTATACAAACAGGCTCAAACATAGTGGAAGTGGACTTTATAATGGTGGACGCATATTCGCCCTACACCGCCATTGTAGCCAGGTTGTGGCTTCATGCCCTAGGAGCTGTATCCTCAACCTTACACCAAAGGGTGAAGTACCCGTCGGAGGGTCAGGTCAAAGAAGTGATAGGACACCAAGCCATGGCCCGGCAATGCATGGTGTCCGCCATCTCGCGATGACCGAGTATCGAGCCCTCTACTTCTGCCGAGAATGACTTATAGCAATTAACAACCCCGGCCCCGGGTGGTGGGGGACCTGCCGAGGAGGCGAGTTGTGAGGATTTGGAAAGAGTTCTTGTGGACTCCGATCCGAAAAGATTTTTTCAGGTCGGCTCGAAATTGCCGCCCCAAGAGAAAGAAAAGCTGATTGATTTTCTCAGAGAGAATGTGGATGTGTTTGCATGGGATGCCTACGAGGCTCTGAGGGTCAATCCGAATTTCATTTGCCATCATCTTAATGTTAGTCCGGCCGTTACGCCTAAGAAACAACCTCCTCGACGACCGTTGAAAGAGCATGTGGATGCGGTGAGAGAGGAGGTGATGAAATTAAAGAAAGCAGGGGCTATCAAAGAAGTTTTCTACCCCGAGTGGCTGGCCAATACAGTTGTGGTGAAGAAGAAGAGTGGGAAATGACGAGTCTGCGTGGAATTCACGGACCTGAATAAGGCCTGCCCGAAGGATCCTTTTCCTATGCCTCAGATAGATCGACTGGTGGATTCGACCATTGGACACCCTCGAATGAGCTTCTTAGATGCTTTTCAAGGATACCATCAAATACCCCTGGCCGCCGACGACCAAGAAAAGACGGCTTTTGTCACCCCCGTTGGAAACTACCACTATAAGGTGATGCCTTTTGGCTTGAAGAACTCCGGGTCCACCTACCAGAGGATGATAACCAGGATGTTTGAACTACAGATGGGCAAGAGCATCGAAGTCTATATAGAAGACATGGTGGTGAAAAGTAAGTTGGTGTTCGATCACTTGAGGGACCTCGGCGATATCTTTGAAATTTTGAGAAAGTACAAACTGTGCCTAAACGCTTCTAAATGTTCGTTCAGAGTTGGATTAGGAAAATTCTTAGGTTATATGGTGACCCATAGAGGTATTGAAGTCAGCCCCGACTAGATTAGAGCTATCCACAGCATGCAGCCTCCTCGGAACCCCAAGGAGGTCCAAAAGCTCACCGGCATGATTGCCGCCTTGATCCGTTTTATCTCTCGTTCGGCAGATAGGTGTAGGCCTTTCTTTCTCTTATTAAACAAGTGGAAAAGGTTCAAGTGGACTGAAGAATGCGCCTTAGCCTTCTAACAGCTCAAAGAGTATCTGGCTTGGCCGCCAATCATGTCCAGTCCTGAAGCCAACGAGGTTTTATTCGCCTACATTGCTGTGGCCCCTCACGCAATGAGCCTGGTGCTGATCCAGGTGGACAATGGCATACAACGGCCTGTCTACTACGTGAGCAAGTCGTTGCATGAGGCAGAGATCCGTTACCTCCCCCTGGAAAAGGCCATCCTCGCGATTGTACAAGCCACGTGAAAGCTCCCCCAGTATTTCCAGGCACACATCGTTGTTGTATTAACCCAACTCCCGCTCAGGTCAATACTCCGAAGTGCCGATTACACAAGGAGAATAGCTAAGTGAGGGACCATTCTTGGGGCCTTCGACATTAGGTACATGCCTCGCACCGCTGTGAAGGGCCAAGTCCTCGCGAATCTGGTAGCCGAGTTTACTGAACCTTCACTAGAAGAAGGGGGAAGGGTACCAAGCACAGATGAAAAACTAGTCGACACAATCTCTCAGTAAGGGCCCACTTGTTAGAAAGCATACGTTGACGGCGCGACAAATCAAAAGGGCTCTAGGGTGGGGCTCGTCCTGATTTCCCCCGAGGGGATTACCATCGAGAAATCAGTAAAGTTGGGTTTTTCGGCCACGAATAACGAGCCAGAATATGAGGCCCTGTTGGAAGGAATATCTATGGTCGAGAAACTAGGCGGGAATCCATAAACATGTTCTCGGACTCAAGGCTTGTTGTAGGACAGGTAAATGGGGAATTGGAGGCGAGGGATGAAAGAATGCAAGAGTATTTGGTTCAAGGTAAGCACTTGCAGACGCGTTTTAACCCGTTTAGCCTAAAGCATGTGTCCAGGAGCGGAAACACCTATGCTGATTCTCTTGCCACGCTAGCCACCTCCTCGACGCAATGCCTACCTCGAGTTATACTCGTGGAAGATCTACACAGGCCCTCGGTGGTGAAGGCCGAGTTGATGCATGTTCACAGCGTCAGGGCAGGGCCTAGCTGGATGGATCCTTTAATACTGTTTTTAAAGGAGGACGTCTTACCCGAAGAGAGGAGCGAGGCCGACAAGATTAGAAGAAAGGCTTCTCGATTCTGGCTGTCTGAGGACTTGAAACTGTATAAGTGCTCATTTTTAGGACCATACTTGCTATGCATACACTCAGATGCCACAGAGCTTATCTTAGAGGAATTGCACGAAGGAATTTGTGGGAGCCATACAGGGGGTAGATCCTTGTCCCATAGGGCCATAACCCAAGGTTACTGGTGGCTGAGCATGCAAAAAGAGGCACACGAATACATGAAGAAGTGCGACCAATGCCAAAGGTTCGCCCCAAATATACATCAACCGGGCGGGACCCTCAATCCGCTGTCCAGCCCTTGGCCGTTCGCCTTGTGGGGTTTGGATATCCTAAGACCATTTCCTAAAGCAGTGGGGAACAAAAGGTTCCTCCTCGTCGGCACTGATTATTTCACAAAATGGGTCGAAGCCGAGCCATTGGCAAACATTAAAGACGTAGATGCCAAGAAATTTATTTGGAAGAACATCGTCACCAGGTTCGGAGTCCCTCACACCCTAATCTCGGACAACGGTCTCTAGTTCGATAGTAAAGCTTTCAGAAAGTATTGCAGCGAGTTGGGAATTACGAATAGATATTCCACTCCGGCTTACCCACAGAGGAATGGGCAGGCCGAAGCCGTCAATAAAGTCATAGTAAATGGGCTGAAGAAGAGGTTAGATGATGCAAAAGGAAGATGACGCAAAAGGAAGATAGGTAGAAGAATTGCCTCATGTCCTGTGGACGTATAACACCACGCCACGCAGATCCACAGGGGAAACCCCCTTTTCAATGACCTATGGAGTTAAGGCTGTCATTCCTCTAGAAACAAACTTCCCAACGCTGAAGACCAGCACATTCTGTCCTAATGCTAACAACGGGCTGCAGGAAAAAAGCTTAGACCTCATCGAGGAAAGAAGGGAAAGAGCAATGGTCCAACTCGCCTACTACCAACACAAACTTAAGCAAGGTTATGATGCCAAGGTGAAACTAAGGCCATTAGCACCTGAGGATCTGGTATTAAGAAAAGTTCTAGGCACTGCAAAAAATCCCGCGTGGGGAAAGCTTGGAACAAATTGGGAAAGGTCATATCGTATCACCTCGGTGGCCGGCATAGGAGCCTACTTTTTAGAAGATTTGGATAAACATGTAGTGCCACGTCCTTGAAATGTAAATAATCTGAAAATGTACTATTATTAATGAAAGCTCGTATTCTTGGTACTACCCACTGTGCATTTTTATTTAAGTGTTAAACAGAACCCAAGTCCTGCGTGGCTCCTCGGACCACAGATTAGGGGGAAATTAACCACTACACAGTTTTTATCTAAGTGTTAAACAGAACCCAAGTCTCGCGTGGCTCCTCGGACCACAGGCTAGGGGAAATTAACCACTATGCAGTTTTTATCTAAGTGTTAAACAGATCCCAAGTCCGGCGTGGCTCCTCGGACCACAGGCTAGGGGAAAATTAACCACTACGCAGTTTTTATCTAAGTGTTAAACAGAACCCAAGTCCCGCATGGCTCCTCGGACCACAGGCTAGGGGGAAATTAACCACTACGCAGTTTTTATCTAAGTGTTAAACAGAACCCAAGTCCCGCGTGGCTCCTCGAACCACAGGCTAAGGGGAAATTAACCACTACGTAGTTTTTATCTAAGTGTTAAACAGAACCCAAGTCCCGCGTAGCTCCTCGGACCACAGGCTGGGGGAAATTAACCACTACGTAGTTCTTATCTAAGTGTTAAACAGAACCCAAGTCCCGCGTGGCTCTTTGGACCACAGATTAGGGGGAAGTTAACCATTACGCAGTTTTTATCTAAGTGTTAAACAGAACCCAAGTCCGACGTGGCTCCTCGGACCACAGGCTAGGGGGAAATTAACCACTACGCAGTTCTTATCTAAGTGTTAAACAGAACCCAAGTCCCGCGTGGCTCCTCGGACCACAAGTTAGGGGGAAATTAACCATTACACAGTTTTTATCTAAGTGTTAAACGAAACCCAAGTCTGGCATGGCTCCCCGGACCACAAGCTAGGGGGAAATTAACCACTACACAGTTTTTATCTAAGTGTTAAACGGAACCTAAGTTCGGCGTGGCTCCTCAAACCACAGGCTAGGGGGAAATTAACCACTACGCAGTTTTTATCTAAGTGTTAAACAGAACCCAAGTCCTGCGTGACTCCTCGGACCACCGGCTTGGGGGAAATTAATCACCATTCTTTCATTCATACTTAACCGTATTACTTAAACTATGAGTAATGGTTTATCCTCAGAAATCTAGTAACATAGTTGAAATTCATTCATAATGAAGGCAAAAATGGAAGCAGTAAAACAAGATTCAAAGAAGAAATTATATCATTCATTAAGCTCTGAGATGTATCTTCTTACAAACATTGACAAAAGTTAAGGAAATGAAAGACAAAACAAAACAACTACAAGAAAAGTCCTACACTAATGTCCTAAGCTTTATCTTGGGCTGAGCTCTTTGTAGGGACCTCTACCTCGAGGTGATCACCTCCTGCCGTAGGCTTGGGTCCGGCCTCCTTGGCTTGCGTGACAACGTCCCTTATGGTGAGGGCGTCCTTAGGCGATTTGTCCTTAGCTGGTGGCTGTACCTCCTCATTCCCTCCTTTTCCTTCAGGAATGATGGAATTGGGAGCAGTGGTCGGGGCGGAAGGAGGCTCCTCAGGAGGAACCAAACCCGGAATCTCGCAAATATCCTTAGGGAAGAAGATATTCTCGATCTTCCAAAGGTCGGAGTCCACAGGAACTGCCGCCCGGTCCAAGGCTACCCCCCAGGACACGGTGATATAGTCTCTGTAGACCGCAGCCACCTCCTCGGTCAGCCTGGCTTTAGTATCTGCCACTCCGCGCTCATAGGAGGTTGCCACCGCAGCCTCAGCCACCTCCCTAGCCAAACGAGCCGTCTCTTTTGCCTGTAGCAGCTATGCCTTGAGGTCCGAGACCATTTGCTTCTCGATCGCAAGGTTTATTTCTGATAGATGAAGCTACTGGCGCATGTCCTCGGCCTGCTTCGTTGTAGTCTTGAGGCCCGCCTCGGCACTGTCCCGGGCCTTAAATGCCTCTTTAATCTCCTTGCCCAAGTGCTCTTTTTCCAGCCTAAGAGCACTCGCAGCCTTCTCTACGGTAAGGCGGGACTGAACCTCAGTGTTCAGCTCTTCCCGAGAGTTCTTCGCCCACTTCTCAACCACAAAAATTTGTTGGGTGACCTGCACAGGAGTAATGGAAGAATCATTAAAATGAAAATGATGGATAGACGAGTATGGAATAAAGAACCTGAACAAGGAAGAGTCTTCGTTTTACCATGGCCAGATCTCTCTTCAACGACATGAAGAGGTCCGGTTGCCGAGTGGCTCGGAGCCCCTCTATGTCACGAGGCAGAAGGAGGGGCTGTTGCAAGGCCTCGGCAAGGTAAGACGCTTGCCCCCGCTAGGACTCCCAAAGGGTTGCGTCCCACGAGATAGGGGCACCGTCCAGCTCTAGATGGGGGGACCAGGTGCGCTGCTCCCTCCTAATAGCCGCCTCCTCTCGGCTATCGATGGACTTTGTCCTCTTGTCTTTGGGTTTTTTGCCCTTTTTCTGTTGTTTGGCCTTTTGAGGGCCGACCTCACCTTCCTCCAACTCTTCCACTGGTCTCTTCCGCCTCAAATTGGGAAGGGGTTGTAGTGCAAGGTCAATGGAAGGAGGAAGAGGAGGAGGGAGTTTAGCTGGAACTTGCTCCTTGGAGGCATCCTTGGAAGACTGCCCCTTGTTCCTATTGGATAAGAGCCCCCTCAGACCGGACCTTGGCTTCAAGTCCATATCCTCCTCTTCGACTTCTTGGCTCGTGTCAATCTGAGTAATTACCAGGCCAGGAGAGTGAGCCGCCGAGAAATGATCAAGATCCGAGCCGGAATATGAGAGCTTTACGGGCTTTGTTGGCACCTCGCCCTCCTCGGTGAAGCGGAAGTGGTCGATTTCAGCCTCGAGAGATGAATGCGAGGAGTCAATTCTCTCTCCTAGGGCGGCTACCTCTTGGAGAACGCATTGAACGGGCAGTTGGATTGGTGGTAGGTCTCTCCGAGCAAGGAAGCTTGGTTTAGAGACGTCAATATGGGCTAATCGGGGACTTCCAGCCCTTATTGCTTGACCCACGTCCACAAAAGCGCGAGAAAGGGGCTCATAGTCCAAGATAAGGGGAATGGCACGTAATTGCCCGTCCTCACTCACAAAGATCTCGGATCTTAGAGGGTAGTTGAGGGCTTGGACGTTGACCAAACTTATCCTCGGAGTTGTTTGTTCCTTGTCTGCAAAATACCCAAAGGGAGGGTTATGTCAGTCCGAGATGGCAAATAATTAAAACCAAAATGGAAATAAGTGAAAGGAAAGCTCAGAACTAAGATCCCTGCCGAGGGATCTGACCCTATAGTGCTCCACCTGGTGTTCCCGCCCTAATTGGGCAGTGAAGACCGTCATGCCATGCTCCGGAGACAATCAAATGGTCGTCCTTCAAGCCTTTGTTGGACTTGGGAAGGCAGGATATCAGCCTCACCTCGTCGGACCTGGATTTCAGGTAATACGACTCATTGAGGCAATGACACTCGTACAAGTGAACTACATCGTGCCATGAGAGGCCGAGGTTCATCTGTTCGTTTAGAGCGTCTACACACCCTAGGATCCGGAACATGTTAGCGGCGCACTGGTGGGGGGCCAGCCTATGACTGCGCAAATAATCCCTAGTTATCCTTCCCATGGGGACCGTCATTCCTCCTTCTATGAAAGCGATCATAGGAATGACGACCTGTCCCGTCTCTCTCTTGGTTAAGATCTAGTCCGAGGAGCAGTATTCTAGACCCACTCTCGGCGAGATACGGTATTTGGTCCTAAAACCTTCCATACCGGCCAGAGAATCTACCAGTTTCTGAAACTTACCCATCCTACTAACCCTAGGTGGTACGAAGAAGGTTTACTAAGGGAAGGAAGCTAAGAAGAACAACAGAGAAGAAAAGTTAAGGAATACGGGGAAATGAACACTTACGGGAGCGCAGATCCTAAACCTCCCAAGCTTTCCAAGAACCCGCCGGAAATCCTTACGGAAGTGGCTATGGACTTTTGAGTGTTTTGTGAGAGGAAATGCTGAAGTGCTCTGGAATGTTTGAGTACCTTTTCTAAAAGGAGGAAGTAATTCCCCTCAGAAACCTTATATAGCAAGAAGAAACTGAACAGGGTTACTCCCGCCCAAAGAATTGGGGAAATATCTACTGTTGATTAAATGCCCTACCGTTGGATGCGGAAGACATAAAGCCACCTGGTGCAATTAATAGTGCCTCATGGGCTACGAAACGCCAGTGGCAATAATGAGGCATGTGAGGCTGTACTCTCATACGCGTAGGTTAAGAAATTATAATAAGTTATCCCATAAGCATCAAAATCCCACATTTTCTCCTTGAATAAGAGGGAAAAACCAGAATTTTAAGGGGCTATTGTAGGGGCAAAGGCCCAAGATCACACAATGGGCCTTGGGCCCCGTATGAGAAGATTGACCACGTCCGAGGAGAAGACGTGGGTGCCAAAAGGGCTCCTGGCCCAGCTCTTGTGGGCCTGAAGATGTTTAGAAGGCGGTTCGAGGAGAAATGTCTCCTCGGACGTAACAAATATGGCTCAAACATGAACTCTACCTGCTTGAAGGACCCACCCCAACGGGCATTAGTAACAAGGATGAGTCCCACAAGCCTGTAGAAAGGAAGGAAGCGTAGGGTGTCCAAGGAGAGGCTGCAGCTGCCACATTAAATGCATTGCAGCTACTTTTCTAGCCGCATTAATGTGGAGAGGACCTGTGAACAATGCTGCCTTGGCTACCACAACTCACAGAAAGATGGGGGGGGGGGGATGTCCGATGGGACAAACACTCAAGTGAAGGTCCAGATGATCAACAAGTGAAAGGTCCTAATGACTTCGAGAAGACTATATAAGAAAGGGAAGTCCCCATGAAGAGGAGGACAGAGAAAAAAGGAAACTAGAACAGAAGAACAGTACAAGAACTATAGTCTTTGAACAAGGACCCGTGTTCATTCCACGCGTCTCCTCGGACTAAGAATCTATGGACGTGAAGGGGATTTTCTTACTTTCAATCGTTTTATGGCCCAACTTTAGCTAGAATACACTTCGTTTAGGCCTAGTTTTATAGTCCACTCTCTATAAATTCATTGTCTCGGGACTCTTTGAACCAAAACCCCATACTTGTTGGGCCTAGGCTCTAAATTGTGACCCCACAATACTCTTTCCTAATTCTTTTTTTTTTTTTCCACTTTGCTTGTATGTGTTTGATTTTGTCTTGAAAAGCCACTAATTGAGGGTTTAAGGGCTTAGGGTTCCTAAATTATTTCATACATTACATGGCATACACGTGTAATTCCATGGAAAACTGTCATATCGACAGAGATTACATGATCAATATCTTGAGGAATATCATCTAACCAAGCTAAAAATTCAGGATGAAACTTTGTTCTTTAAGTAAAGGAGTGAGCAGTTATGTTCCCCTGCCTGCGAACATAGGCGTAATGCAACCATTGAAAGGATGATGCTAGAGCTAAAGCATCATTAATAAGATGGCCAAACTGTGCGAAACAGGTCTTGCCGTTGCACAAGGCTTTTAAGATGGTCTAGGAGTCACCCTCTAAATCTGCATTGGTAAAGTGTACATTAATTAGAAAAATCTAGTCGGTAAAGTGAACTCTCTATAAATACAAGGAGCAAAATGTATTTTTACCAAATTTGATTAAGGGATGTATAGTGCATAAGTGTTTAAAATTGGTGACGAGTCACATCCAATGCACTGGAGGAGCAGCACTTGACGGAAAGATTTTATATCAATGAAAAATATCATTCATTTTACAAAGTACACACAAAATACGGCTCTAAAGTTTGGGAGTTTTTTAATTATAGGCATTGGAGTTTCAAAATTTGAACATATGACAAGTTTACTTGGCACTAACGAAAAATTTGGATAGAAGGGCTTTTAATGCAAATAAAATATAGATTTAGGGATAAAATCCAAATTAGAGTATAAAATCCAAAGACCCCTAAATTTTAGGAGTGTAGTTTGCATTTTAGTATTTTTTTTTTTTTAATTACCAAACTTTGGTTAGATTCTTTATGTCAAGTTCCCTAGGTTATTGAAAGACAATCAAATGAATAAGTAGAGTTTAATCCACCAAAAAAAGAAGAAGAATAAGTATAGAATATGAATACTTTTATTTATATATATATATATATATATAAATAAAAGTATTCATATTCTATGAGATTTTTAGATCGTAGATTTCTATGAGATTTAATGGTTAAATAAGGTCAATTTTCTATGTCATCATTAAACATTTATTGCTTGCCACAACAGCTAACCGAATTAATTTTAGAAAATATTATATTATTTTTTGTACTTTCTCTCTCTCCCTAATTAATTTATTCGTATCCTTGCACAAGTGTTATTCCTAACCTTTCTGAGTTGCGGATCTTCTTTAGCATGGCCTTATTCTTTTTTAATACGTACGTATTGGTCATCTATTAGAATATATATATATATATATATATATATATATATATTTTTTTTTTTTTTTGTCTAGATTTTGATTTCATTCACGGTTCTAGCCGTCCAAGCAATAAGCCAATAATTGATTATTATTTAGGATTGATTTTGTGAATATATTGTAATTGTTCTTTTAAGCAACATTTTCTCCGGATCGTTTTGGTTTGATATTTTTTTTATTCCAACCTTCTTGCTATAGAGACTATTGTGTAGCATCACAACTCTGATCTTTTTTTTTTTTTTTGAGAAAGAATCACAACTCTGATCCTTTGAGATAAAGATAGAAATAATCTTAAATATTATTTTAATCGTTAAAAAAAAGTTCAAACCAAATCCAATCCTTAGAGATAAAGATATAAATGATCGAATTGTAAATATTATGATAAGATAAAAATGGTCATTTTTTTATTTATTATGTTTTTTGAGAAGAAAAAACTATATACTCCTCAATGTTTGTAATTAGCATTTGTTTTTAATTCAAATTCATCTTCTACACAGATCGATTCTAATATTTTCATAATTAAAAAAAATCGTTAGTGATAAATCTCTCTCTAAACATGTAAAGAGGTTGTAATAAATATTACATAATCTTCTCTCTTTAAATGAGATTGTAATAAAGAATTCGTAGACAGAGGAAAAAATAGCTTTTGAATTAAGGGAAATACTAATGAGTGTCCTTAAGGAATTGGTTAAAAATTCAGTTAAAGAAAATTTTTATGGGGAAAAAAAAACAATTAATATTTTGATAGCTTTTTTCATTTCTCATAAAAATGATGTCAAAACTTTCTTTAACTGAATTCTTAACGAGTGCCCTTAGGGCACTTGTTAGCATGACCCATTAAATAAATTTAGCTAGGATATGGTAAGCAATAAATGTTTAATGATGATATGAATAGTTGACATTTTTTAACCGTCAGATCTCATAGAAATTGATGGCCTAAAACTGATAGAACTCTTTTGAAGTTACACCATGTGTGTGACTTGAACCCATCTCATAAAATAAAGATCATTCTTAAAATAAATACATAAATAAAGAATAAAGAATCATCCTTCTACAAGTCTCACCAAATATATTGATTTTTTTTTCACAAATCTTCATCTTTATAGATATTATAATGAGTAATTTTTAAGTACTCTTGGAGCACAGAGAATAGTTACTCCAAGAGTACCTACAAATTTTCCCATTATAATGAGGTTTTTTTTTTTTTTTTTTTAAATTATTTAAATGTCAGTTGTAATGAGTTTAATTTTATAGCTTGATTTCAACTCTCACATTTAAAATATTGGGACCAGTTTTGTTGTTCTTGCTGTTCACAAAATAATAATAAAACCTATATTTTTAGGGAAAAAGAACAATAAAGTCTGGTGCAATATTAGGAAATGAAACTTTTCCAATCTAAAAAGTATCAATGTCTTTATTATTTTAAAACTATTTCCCTTTTCAATTTTTATTTTTTTTTATTTTTACTTTTATAATTTGATAGTTAAAAATGGAGAATTTCAATTATGAACGTTAGAAAAACTATGCAGTGTCAATTGAGTTATAGGTTTCTTGACTTTTTCAAATTATTTGAAAATAATGCTAAATCATGAAAATATATTTTCGAAGCAAGTAGTACTTTCTAGTTTCCATATTTAATTTTTTTGGTTTTTTGCAGCAACTAGTTTCTACATTCTAATTTCTAATCATGAAAGTAGATTTTTTTTTCTCTGAGAAAAATCATGAAAGTAGATTTGACTCTAGCTTTAGGATCACACTTTGAATATTTGGAGGTTGTGCTTGTGATTACTAACACAAAATTACGGGTTTTTATTCTTATAAAATGAAAATCATATGTTACATCGAAATATACTCTGCCTATTCATGTCTAGATAGGATCCCTATAATTATGGGTTCCTAAACTTTTGGCTCATCATTATAAGAAGGATCATTAGTTACTTAAGTTCCCTCCAAAACTGTAGTAGTCAATGTGTAATAATATAAAAAAAGGTCATCCGTACATTGAGCAGTGCATAGGGCCAGCCCAAAAAAGGGTAAAAATTGAACTGTAACGTTTTGATGATAACAATTTTTATAACAAATTTTAGATGATAGGTTGTCATGGATTGTTACTAATGGGCAAGTAACTAATTTCAGTGGTGAATTTAAATTAAAAACCTGTAATAATAAGATTTGTTATGAAAATATTGTGGACTTAACATTTTTTTTAGTAGTGCTACCCACACAATAGTCTTACAACAAATCATAAATGCAAACTGATATTGGTTCTTGTTTTCATTCACAATTATTATCAGTCTTTTACCTATCATTAATAACTTGACTCTTAGGCTCTGATGTATAAATATTATACTTACATTTTTTTTTTTTTGATTTTGTTAATGAATGTCTTTAAGATATTTGTTAATGAATTATTTTTTTTAAAAAATTGATAATACTTCCATGAATAATATAAAAAAGTTGTCAAAAAGTTTTTAAAAAAAGAAATCTAAATGAAAAGTTTCTAAATATATTTTCTAAAGCAATTAATTTTTTTTTAAGAATATTTTTTTGAGAAAAACTTTGAACACAATTGAACAAACATAAGAAAAGGGTAGGATTTTTAGGAAATTAAAAAAAAAAAAAAATCCATAAGAAAAGTGTAAAAACTAAAGGACAATAAAGCATGTGGTAAAATGGTTGTCAAATACTGTAGATAAATAGCGCATGTGATATGGAGTACACGTGCATATGGGTTTAGTTTACTTATTTTAAAACCCCTTTTGTGTGTGTGTGTGTCTCTCTCTCTCTCTGCACGACTTACGAAGTGAACAAACAGTGATGGAAGAAACAGATTCACTACTAGTGCAGTATAAGCACATTACATAGAGTCCCTTTATTATAAAACAAAGGTATCCCCAGAGAAAGAAAGAGAGAGAGAGAGAGAGAGGAAAAGTCTCTTTCTTTCTTTCTTTCTAGTTTCTAGTTTATACTCTCAAAAATATTTATGCTCTGCGCAAAGCAGCAGCAGAGGAAGCATCTTCTTCTTCGTCGGTACTGCATGCTTAGCTCTCACACATTCTGCTGTTCAGGTTTCCTTGTTGGGAAACCAAGGTTCTCCCATTCTGCTTCTTTTGTCTGCCATGAAATTCTCTTCTAAACATGGGTGAAGCATCCTTAGCTACAGTACCCTTTGACAGAGCAGTTGAACAGGTCTCCTTTGGCTTTCTTACATTTTTTTCCCTTGGAGAAATCCAAACAAATAAATAAAAATGATGCCCATTTTGGTTTAATTTGGAATCATTTCAAAATTTTCATCTTGTTGGTATAGTTTTTTAATATTGTTATGTTATTGAATGTGATTAAAGTGTATATATTTATCTTTTGTTTTTTCTATTATTTTTGTATGAAATAATTATCTTTGGTATGTAATGAGATTCTCTGTTCTCAAACTCAACTGAATTCGCAGTTGTGATCACATTGGTGGTTCCAATTTTGGTTGGCAATCACTGGTTTCAAACTTTGGATCCAATTTTGTTTTGGAAAAAAGTTGTTTCTAATTTGTGGATCAACAGGCATTGCTTCTCTTTTCTCTCTTTTTTGTTTTTCTTTGGGGGATGGGGGGTTGTTGAGTCTGTATGATCAGGCATTGCTTTGGCATTATTTGTAAAGATGTTAAATTATGTTTAATCCCATATTGCTGATTTTTATTTTGTGCATTGTTACAGTGTCTACTTGTAATTTCACAATCTGTACTCTTCTTTTGTTTTATATCCTCTAATGCTGGTTTAAATGACTTAATTATTTCACATGTTCCTGGTGATTTTGAAAATGATGTGTTCTTTTAGTTGCTGAAGCTTTAACCAGAGATCAAATGCTGATCGTGTGCTATTGCAATTGTCTCTTTTTTCTTTTTCTTTTTTCTGGTTGAGAAAATTGGGATTTTCTCTTCTAATATTTCAAAAGATTGTGGTTGAAATTGATAGTTCTGGTTTCCAAAGCTTTGACTTGATTCTTACAGTCAACAGTTCTGGAGTCAGGGATCACACAGGAGAATTTACTTTTATGACAGTATTATGATCATTGATGAAGGCTTCACCTCTTATTGAATGAAATAATCTGCAACCATAAGAGCATAATTTGATGCAATCTCAGTCACTGACTTCAGACTCTGTTTATATGTTTTTTTAGGATGTATTTACTTATTTTCTGACCAATTATTTGTCATTTTTTTTAGTTATAGCCTTATAGGTGCACACAATAATTTTTAAAAATTATGAAATTGACACAGTCCACTTTTGATCAGAATTGAGAGAGATTGAGATGAGAGGATCTAAAGCTTACTGTTAGTTTATGTAAAAAATTAAAGAGGTGGGGAGGTGAGGGAATTGAAATGCTTTATTTTCCCTCCAATTTATAGAGATGCTTTATTTGGTTGTTTCATTTCTGAGTCTTCCAAGATTTCAAAACTTAAAAGAATTTTCATTTTTGCCAAAATATGTGCTTGGTAGAAGAAGGGCATATGTTAATTTTAAGTAATTGGGGGATGGTTCCTCTCTCTCTCCTCTTGCTGAAACCTTATTGTGCTAGTTTGTGCAGGCAATTTTATCCATAAAGAAGGGTGCACACCTTTTGAAGTGTGGAAGAAGAGGGAAGCCCAAACTTTGCCCTTTCAGACTTTCCACGGTGTGTACATATGCCACTGTATCTTTTTTTAGAATTATAAGAGTACTTCACTTTAAATACAGGTTTGTAATACTCCATCATTAAATAATAATGATATTTATTTGATTAGTGTTAATAAATTGTGTTCAACCAGCATGGTCCTGTATGAGTGAACGACCTAACCAACTTATCTATCTTGTCATAGTCTGCAATCTCTAAAAGTTTGCTTCTTGAACCAAGTGTGGGATTTATTATACAAAATAGTTAGTAATGTCCTGTAACATATCTATACAGGAAACAATGGCTTTACTAAAAACTGACATGACTTAGATATTGCCAACCCAGGAAATGTTCTTCCATGTAGTTCAAACTTCCTGATTTAGACCCCCTCCCCAAAAAAAAATTTTTGAGAAAGATTATGAAGACAAGAGATATGTAATAAATTTTGTTATCAGGATAACTTCAATCTGGAGTTGATGTAAGATATTTGCAGAACATGAGATGATGCTGCAACAGTACTGATGATGCTCAAATTTTTTATATGAAGTGATGATGACTCATCCTTAAAATTTAATATATTATGTAGACTTCTGTCACTTCTTTTGTCTGCATAAGAAAGTTGGCTTCTCTCTTGTGTTCTTTGTTTCTTAGTGAAGAATTATTGATGTTACTTCTTGTTGTTTATTATGTAGGAAGTATGTTTTATGCTCTTGAGATGTATGGCATATCCTAGCAGTGCAGATGTAATTTATGAAGTAGGGTTTATGCTCATGAAATGTATGATTTGTCATAGGTATTTACAGCAGAGTCAAAATTTTAGCTTTGGGGGACAAGATTAAAATACAAGGTTGAAAAAAAATATATTTTGGAAAATATAAATGAATATAAGTAATAAAATAAATAAAAATTTAATTTTCACACAAAAATATGACATAAGTATAAATCATGCCTACTGTTAATTAAAAGATATAAACAAAAATATTAATATGTTTCTTGCCTAGTGTCAATTAGAAGATCTAAACAAAAATATCAACATATATTTCTCAACAGATTAACTTAAAAGAATAATCCAATGTAAGAACTTTATGCAGATAATTTGATTACTTAAGAATAAATTAAGAAAACAAATCAATGTACAATCATTAAAAGTTTGACAATATACCTGCAAACTTTTAAGAAATTTTGAAGTACTTTGGATTCTATTAAGAAGTTGCACAAAAAGTCCTAAAAAGGTGATGCTGTATCGTAAAAATAATTATAAAAAAATAAAAAAATAAAAAAATAAATAAATAAAAAAACTGAATTTTTAAAAAGAAGAAGGTATTATTCATGACAATTGGCAGTTCACCCATGCCATGAACTGCTTTTGTTTCTGTTTTTATTTTTTATTTTTTATGTAGTGATGCCCCATTAAAAACAGCATAAGTGTAACTCATTAGAAAAAAATGTGAAAGAAATTAAGAAATGTAAAATTTTTTGTTGGGTTGTTGGTGGAATATATATATATATATATATATAATGTTTCAATGTGGGCTGGACCACAAATTATTTAATAACTTGGCAAAACCATTTGTTGGGTTGTTGGGGAGGCTGTTTGTTGGGGGCTCCCTCCCCTTCAAAAACTTTGTCTCTTGCCTTGGCAGTGCAGATGTAACTTATTAGAACATAATTGTGGTTTTGCTCTACATGGGTTCTCGTATACCAGTGTAATGCAGGCCAACCAATATAAGAACCATAAACCTTAGTAAGACATATAAACTAGGGTCAATTAATTGTCTCATACATTTGATAATTTAATGACATGCAATAACAATATAAAATTGATATGCTATAACAAAATACAATTCATTGAAGTTGAAATGAAATGTTATGTTAAAAAAAAAAAAATCAAGCATGCTTTTAACTTTTTAGTAGTTAAGCATACTTTTTGGAGGAACAGAGGAAAATAAAGTTGTAATGCTTGTTATAGAAGTTTGAAACTACCTGTTAATATCTAAAATAAATCATGTCTGCATAGTTTTCCTTTTTGGCCTAAATCATTTCTGTATGATATTTGTGGTACTCTAGCCAAAACTAAAACATCCAATTCCCATGCAAAACACCATAAAAATATGATTATCATGTTGTTTCATCTTATTTACTTCACACACACACACACACTCTCTCTCTCCCCTGCTTCAAGTAAAATTTTGTTTGTCGTTGATAATCAGGACTTCTATTTGTTTTTGGTTTTCAGGATGAGAAATACTTGATTTGGTATTCCAGCCAGAAGGAAAAACAATTAAAATTGAGCTCTGTTACTGACATAATTTCTGGACAGGTATGTTCAAAATGCTAATGGGTATTTGTTTGTCTGGGTTATACTTTGATTTTTGGGGATTCAATATTTCCCTATTCATTATTCAAACGATAACTCCACTTGTCACAGGTAAGCTTTCAGAGGCAGCTTCAACCTGGAAAGGAATGTCAGTCATTTTCACTTATCTATGGTGAACGCTCACTTGATCTGGTAATCTTTGTATCCATGGTTAATATATGACAAGTTATATTACTTTGCCAGTTTGAGTTATCCTTCTAAGGCTAAGACTTACTGCATCATTTTTTTTTTTTTTTTTTTTTCTAATTGTCTTTTAAATAGATATGCAAGGACAAATTGCAGGCTGATTGTTGGTATGTTGGCTTGAGAGCTGTAATATCTAGGTTTCACCATCCAAGACCGCTAAGCAGTTCAAGGAGCCGCAGAGGGATACAAACTTGTGTCAACAGTCCTGCTGGTTTTTTTCGGAGAAAGCATCATCTAGGAATTCTGGAGGATACAACTGAACTTTCGCAGGTTTTGAATACTGAGCTTTCTAATTATTGCTTGCCTTAGTTCTTTCCAGACAAAGTCTTGATTAGTAATTTCTAAAATAGTTTGAAATTTTTAAAATTATGCAAGAAAGTTTTGTAAATTATTAAATGTGATCACAAAACCTATCCAAAAGAAAAAAAAAATGTGATCACAAAATGTGCAAATAATCCAAAAGATAATCAAGAAAACAATTAAACGATTTTCCAAATGTGGCAAACTGTCTATCCTAATAAATGGACAATAATTGATAGTTACTCGTTATAATATGCACCTTCAATTTGCCAAGAATTCCTCATATCGTGAAAAACAGTTTGTAATGAAGTGTTCTATAGAATATCGGAGAATAATGCATGTGCTTGACCTCAATTAGTCTGTTGAGGACTCAAGATTAAGATTTTGTTACTATTCTTGTAGAGGATGTGAAAGAAGCCTCTATAAGATGTTGAACTGAACAAGTGAGAGCCGCCATGTATATAGAGGAACTTGGGATAAGTGGGGGAAAATGGATTGTTTGCAAGTCACAATAACTCATTTGTCCTCCCATTACTTGAGATGCAAAATAACATAGGCATGCATGGTAAATTAACTAACATGCCAAATGGATGAGTGTAGTTAATTTTTATTTTTTGGTATTTGATTAAACTATCTTCAAGAATGTGATGCACAAATTTAGAAGAATTATTTGGTCTAGGCAAGCCAAAGAAGATGACGTGTATCAATCATCTCATGACTGTTATGCTTCTTGAAGGTGCGCAGTGTATGTGGAAGTCCTAGTCTATCACTTTCAGAGAGGTGCTTTTCTGATGGCTTATCGTATTCTTCTGATTGCTTTTATTCATCGGAGTCGATCCTATCAAATATGCGAAATGCAATGGCTATTTCGGTTCCAAATTCTCCGTATATTGAAGCAGATAATATGAACAAGAAAGGATCAATTTATGCTAATGCAGAATATGGAAAGAATGTGCCTCATAGGCATGTTATGCCTTGTGGATCTCAGCAAAAAGAAAAGAACAATATTTTGAAGGATGTTATGATTTGGGGTGAAGGAGTAGGAGGGATTGTTGGTGGTTGGGTGGATAAGTTTGGTCACCATGATGGAATGCAAGTAGATGCTGTATTACCCAAATTGTTGGAATCCACCATGATGTTTGATGTGCAGAACATATCTTTAGGAGGGAAACATGCTGCCTTAGTTACCAAAAATGGGGAAGTATTTTGTTGGGGTGAGGAGAAGGGGGGTAGACTAGGGCACAAAATTAATATAGATGTGAGCTTTCCCAAAATTGTTGAACCCCTTATAGGGTTCCATGTAAAATCTGTTGCCTGTGGTGAATATCAAACATGTGCTGTGACAGACTCTGGTGAGCTATATACATGGGGTGATAATGGTTGTGGTGCTGATTTAATGGGTGAGGAGAGAAATAGAAGTTCGTGGTTGCCATGTAAACTTTCTGGCCCTTTGGAGGGTGTAAATATATCACATGTTGCTTGTGGGGAATGGCATACGGCGATAGTTTCCACTTCTGGGCAGTTATTTACATATGGAGATGGGACTTTTGGAGTTCTTGGGCATGGTAATCTTCAAAGTGTTTCTCAACCAAAAGAAGTGGAATCTCTCAAAGGTTTGTGGGTAAAATCTGTTGCATGTGGATCATGGCATACAGCTGCTATTGTTGATGTCATGGTTGACCGTTTCAAGTTTAATGCTAAAGTTGGGAAATTATTTACATGGGGTGATGGGGATGAAGGAAAGCTTGGGCATGCTACTCAAGGGAGAAAGCTTTTACCAACATGTGTTACACAACTCTTAGATCATGATTTTGTTCAAGTTTCTTGTGGAAGAATGTTGACAGTTGGGCTTACCAATTTGGGTACAGTTTATACAATGGGAAGTGTGGTTCATGGGCAGTTAGGGAATCCACAGGCCAAAGATAAATCAATCACAGTTGTTGAAGGGAAGCTTAAAGAAGAGTTTATTAAGGAGATATCATCTGGTTCAAATCATATTGCTGTCTTGACATCTAGTGGAAGTGTGTTTACATGGGGAAAAGGTGCAAATGGGCAGTTAGGATTAGGTGATTTAGAAGATAGATACTCACCAACTTTAGTGGAGACCTTGAGGGACAGAAAAGTGGAAAGTATCTCTTGTGGATCAAGTTTCACGGCTGCAATCTGCCTACACAAATCTGTTTCTGTTAGTGACCAATCAGCCTGTAGTGGATGTACATTGCCCTTTGGGTTTACAAGGAAGAAGCATAACTGTTATAACTGTGGTCTCTTGTTCTGCCGTGCATGTTGTAGTAAGAAGGTTACAAATGCCTCTTTGGCACCTGATTCAAGCAAGGCTTTTCGAGTCTGTAATCCATGTTTTACTAATTTGCAGAAAATTACACAGTCAGGTAGGCTTTTAAAACTAGAAAGTGGCAGTCCAAGGCAACTATTGACCCAACGAAAAGTATTCACTGATGAGAAAGAAGAAAGGGGAGATGTAACTCCCAAATGGAGTCAGATGTTGTCAATTAGACAATCTTGTACCAGAGGAAGCCAATATGGTGGAAGGAAGAAATTAGAAAACAAAGGGGAAAACCAGTACCATTCAGAACCTGTTTCTTCTTCAGGTGGGCTGCCACAATGGGGGCAAGTCCCATGCCCTCCTCTGTTTAAAACATGTTGTCCAAAAAATGCTGGAGCAATTATTCCTCTAGCAGAAAATCAGTTTTCTTCTGTTTTGCCACTTCATTCTGTATCTGCTGTTTCCAGCGACTTAAATGCAGAGAAAGGTATATCTAAGCCAGATGAGATGCTCATGGAAGAAGTGCAGAGGCTGAGGGCTGAGGTATTTTTTTTCCATTTATTTTTATATTTTTCTTTCATGGTTGCATTGCATATTCCTTTCTCATTTTTCAGTATGTGCATGAACACATGAAGACAATGTCTGATACCTAAATTTGAAATTACTAAGACAGCCAACAAATAAAACTAGTTTTAATCTGTATACATCCAGGAAAGTGGATGAAACTGAAAAGTACTGGCCACACCTATACCACTTTTATTTTAGCCCTGTGCACACATTTTGGTCTCTAGCCAGACAGTAACTTAATTTGTTCGTGTAGAATATAATTTCACTTCAGTGCAATCAAGGATTATGAACTCTGGTTGCATATATGAATGTATAAATATTAAAGGTTTTTGTTTAAATTGCTCTAATTTGGAAACAATATCACAAGAAGAGGTTCAATAATCAATAAGAGAAGTATGCCCAACAGCTGGGTTGTAATTGGTGTGACATCAGAATTGTTGGAGGGAAATCATGAAGTATACTGGAATAATAAGGACACTAGGTGAATGAAAAATACATTTGATAAGAGATAACATGTTCTCTTGAAGAAATAATTTTTATAAAGAAGATAATTTTTTTTTTTAGAAGAATTTTTAGTAGACTACATATCCAGAAGACATTATTCGAAGAAGCAATGCATATTGCAATAAACACGCCCACCCCTTGATTATGTAATTTGAAGGTGATTATTAACTTTGTTTTGCTTAGATGTTTCAATGTCAGTCTCTTTTTCTTCTTTTTTGAGTTCATCCGGATTTTCACCACTTTTTATTACACGTATTCTTATTAAACACATACACACACAAACACACACACAGATCATTCTCATATTGTCAAAATCATTCATATATTGTCAAAGTCATTCTTATATTGTCAAAGTCAAAAAAATTATGGCCACACTTGCACTCTTGCTTCTAATTAATTAATTGGTCTATGAAGAAACATAATACAAACTCAACTTCAAAAGAAACCCCTCTTATCTTAGCAATTTCCTTTCAAATCTAATAAGCGAGAGGAAAGTGCTATAGGTACTACAAGTATAACTACATAAAGCTTTCAAATTGATGTGGCAATGAATGTGATTGGTGGGCTCATCCACTTCATAAATGAATATTTGAATTGTCTTTTTGTGATTGGTGACACATTAGTTTGTAAGCTCAATGTAGAAAAATTTGAAGAACCTGTAGCACTACTCTAAGCAATAACATTGGAAGAAAAGAAACATAAACCTACATTTCATTGAAGCTAAGTTACTCTAAGATGATTTTCGTAGCAAAAATGAGATTTATAACTAAAAAGTATGACTGTTGAAAACTTGAGGTTCAACTAATCAACTGTTTACTAAATGTTTGATTCAGTGCCAAATATATATGCAAAAGAAAAGCATACATTTAATTATTTATAAAATCCAAAAATTACTTGATATAGAGAATATACTCCTTGGTACCTGGTTTAAGGATCTGCAAGCTGGTCCAATTGCTAATGACAAATGAAAAATATAATCGCACAAAGGTCCTAATGGCGAAAGGAAACTTGTTATATCTGCCCCTAAAATTTGGTGCTAGGCGTTTCTATAAGTTGAGTTTTATTGCTGAAAATGTTATTTTATAGTTGGCATAATATCTACTAGGCCTCTGCCTAATTTCTACTTCATCTTGTTTCTACAAAACAATTTTTATGTTCTGCCCCTGTTAATATGAAATTTGTGCAGGGACATAATTATCTTATCGTCTTGTGTTTTTGTTTGAGTGTTTTTTATTCTATTATGTTCCCAAGAACATGCCATAACAATGAATGTATAAGGGGCATATGATATTCATGATGATAGGTTGGATATATTGTGTATATGTAGATTTTTTCTCTTATTTATATATATTTTTATCCAAGTTTTGAAGGCAAAGCAGAAAACAGAACAAAAGGCTTGTATTTGCTGTATAACATTCTGCATGTAAATACTCTCAGAGGAGTGTCAGGAGTTGGGGGGAGGGAAGGTTCCCACAATCCCTCCCTTTAGCAAAGTGTTTTAGACGTGTCCTTTGATCCCATTCTGGATTAAATTGATTGACATTCCTTGTATTTGTCCTCATATCTTCCTTCTACACTATGTTTTGTTGTGTGGAAGGGGAGGGAAGAGGAGAGAAAAGAATTAGGAAAGGGAAAGGAAAAAGAAAGGGGAAAGAAAATACTTTATTTATGCGTATTTTGATGTAGAAGGGAAGAGAAAGGAGAGAAATGGAATAAAATAATAATACTCCAATAATTAAAGAAAATTTTACAATTTTATCCTTGTAAATTATAAATTAATAATTACATATGAGGATATAAAAGTGACTTTGGAGAGAGAAGTAAAAAATAAAAAAGTGGTGGGACCTATGGAAACCATTTTTCTCCACATCTCCTTTCTCTCCTCTTTCCTTTTTACCAAACAAAGGAAAATGAGACTTTTCTCTTCCCTTCTAAGCAAGCATCGTGTTAAGCTTTTATTTAGATAAGGGTTTTTTTTTTTGTGTGTATTTACCTTCTTTTATTCTCTTGATTATATGTATATTTTTTATTTTGGTTGTATGGTTGAAATTGCTTTGTCCTTACAAGCTTAGATGGATTTTTTTTTCTTACAGGCTAGGAGTCTTGAAAAGCAATGTGAGACTAGAAGCCAGAAGATTCAAGAATGTCAACAACAAATTGAGGAAACTTGGTCCCTGGCAAAGGAAGAAGCTTCCAAGTGTAAGGCAGCAAAAGAGGTCATAAAAGCTTTGGCACTAAAGGTAAATTTGTTTATGTTTCATTATTTTGAGTTGGTTGAATGCTTCAGTTCTGATACATATACAAGTTTCCAATTTAGCACCACTCTAAGCTTCATTTCACTTTTAAGGATGTTTGAGCTGTGATTATATCACTTGACCTACCTATATCCTCTTTCCATCTTAAGAAATTGTTAAGGTAAAAGAATAATATATAATTTTAAAGATCTTTTTATTAAATTATCCCATTGTTATTGAAAGCACTGATGTTCGTTGAGGTTTGTAATGCAGTAACATCAAAGGTGCCTTCAAACAAAGAGTGAAACTATTCCTCACTTCAAACACAAACAAAAATTAAATTCTCATTCAATTATCAATAGCTTCCTTAACAAGGACATAGCATTGCTGTTTATATGACAAAGCAAGGTACGATGCCATCATAGTAATATGTCATCATACCTAACTAACTAATTACTAAGCACATGTAAATGAATTTGGCACATGCTAAAATAATCCCAAACTTATCTAATTCCGACATGTCTAAATCAATAAAGCACATGGTCTAAATGATAGCTTTGCTCGGAGGTAGGACTTGTCCACAATGGCTTTGCTTGAATGACAATGCTTGCTCCAAAGTCTCTTATCACTTTGTGTCCTGGAAAGTTGGGCTTTCTTCTTTATCAAAATGGTGCTGTCAATTGTTATTTGGGCTGTTGTTGCAACTGGCAAGTCATAAATACAGTCTAAAGGGTTTGCTTTGTCTATTTTTTAAAGAAAGCTACAGAAGGATTAAGATATTGGTTACTCTAATTATTAACTAATAGACTTCTTTTCTTGCTTCTTGCATTTCCTCTGTTTGTGTATGCATTCAATATTTGTATAGTAGGAACCAACCCTATAATTGTCTCTGCTGCACTGAGATTATGCAGACTAGCCTTGCTCCTGCTTTGATTAGATTGCAACATAAATTAGAAATATTGACTTGTATCATTTGCATCTGACTAAGATGTTCATGTATATTACATACATTCACATACATTCTTGAACACATTTCTTGGTGCAACTTATCTGTAGCCTATGCTGTTATTGTGAATATAAGCTTTGCCCAATTTTACTTATTCTGCCTCAATGCCCAATCTAACATGAAATTAACGATAACGTGGTTACTCATATTTTATTGTTTTGTCATTTATATTCAGCAAAGTGCTAGATTTATGGAAATGATTCTGATATAGTTATGATATAATTGTTCTAGGTTTTAAACCTATCTAGTTATCATCATTCTGGTTGCTTAGGTGGTTCCTATTTTACATGAACAATATATTGGTATAAATAAAATTGAGTGTTTCTATTTGTGTCTCTTCTTTATAAGGCTTCCATTATTGGAAAAAAGACACTTGTTTATTGGCACACCATAGTTAATCAATGGTATAACTATAGATTTGGGTGCATTTGGTCATCTCATGAAAGTTGAAGGGGTCCATTTAATTTAAGTAGGATTATAGCTCAAGACAAAATTAATTGCATGGGATATTTTTCATGATTTCATGAAATATTATCATTTCATGCTGCTACTACTACCATTCTACATGTGCTAATGATTGACATTGCAACGCCCTCTTTAAGTTTGAGGAATTTGCCCACATTCCATACAAAGTAAACTGTCCGATACAACTCTTACTGGACAACCCTATAAGCCTTTACTTAATTCATTGGTCTATATATTATTACAGTGGGCCCCATTTGTCTTTATTTGAGAGGTACTTGATACAAATATTATTGCTGCAGCTTCATACAATGTCAGAGAAAGCCTCTTCTAAAAAGGAAGGCAAGGACGGAATTCATGTGAGTCTGCCTCAAATTGCGCCAGTATATGCAGATCGCATTGAGGGTGTGCACCATATGATTGTGGCTACACATTTGCCTCCTGAAGTAGGATTATCAAAAGACAGACAAGTAGATAGTCTATCTAATACACCTATTGTATTCTCTGATACATTAAAATCCAAGTATGGGAGACAAATTTGCCATGAAAAAACTAGATCAGTTGAGAACTCACATGACACAAGAACTGAATCTCCAAAGAATGGAATTAATGAATCGAAGCCTGAATGGGTGGAACAGTATGAACCTGGGGTATATATCACATTTACAAGTTTGCCAAGCGGGCAAAAGGGGCTGAAGCGAGTGAGATTTAGGTAAGTGCTTCCAAGTTGATCATTCCATGCAGCTAGGATGTTGTTTTGAAACATATGGTAATGGAAATTTATGCGTGAGTGTGTACAAGTGCTTGCATGCAAATCAAACTAATTGGGCTTTTTTATGATGTTGACAGTTATTAGACATGGGACCTTAAATAGATATTTATTGTAAAAACCCTATTGCGAGTTGTCATTGTTTTCCAGTCATGTTACTTTTAGTTTTGTTAGTTCTTTCTGTATTATTTCTCTTGCTATCAAGATGATTGCATTGTTAGCTATGTTTTTATCTGAATATCAGTGCTACTTGCTGCTGTGTTTTGCAGCCGAAAGCGATTCACTGAGAGGGAAGCTGTGCGATGGTGGGAGGAGAACCAAGTTATTGTGTATCAAAAATATGACATTGAAGGATATAGCAACTCATCATAATCAGAGGAAGAGATAATTTTAACTTGCCCTTTATAGTTGATGGTATTGTCTACTTTCTTCCATAGCCAGTGGAGAACGTTAAATGTTACAAGGAAGTTGCAGAGGATGGAAAAGTTCTTCTATCATTGTAGGTGTCATTCATATATGTGAAGTACCTTTGCCTTTGTCAACCTGTGTACAGTTTTCAATAAAAAGCAACTCTCTCTCTCTCTCTCTCTCTCTCTCTCGCTCTCTCTCTCTTGTGTGTGTGTCTTTCTCTCTTAAAGCTTACAACAAAATTGCAAAGGGTGTCAGCAGAAGAAGATTTTGCAGAATTCACTTGGAACCACTATTATAAATGTTTTCTGTTGTCATTACTTGTTTGCTTATGTGTTGGATTGAAGAACCGTATTGTGAAACGACATCATTGAGGACTAAGGGAGTCTGACAATTGGTGACTGCTGCGATGGGTGAGGATACTAGCAAAAAAACAGTGTCTATGATGACTTTAGTAACAACTGAGCAACAGAATAGGAATCCCACTTTAACTCTCAATGCCTGTGAAAGAAGTGCAGATCAAAGTATGTGTGCCCTAGATGGTTCTTCGATTTCATGATAACCCCAACTGTTGCTTTAGACCTTATATGAAAATCTGCTGGAAGAGAAGAATAAAAAAGACGGTTGCAGATGTTCTGAGGATCGATTTGGCCTGCTTCTAAGTTCAAACTCATTCTTACTGAGCTTGTGAGAAATCTGAAGCTGCTCTTAATGTTTTGATGGCCACTAACATAGGATTTGGAAGGGCTTTCCCAGAGGTAAGCTTCCTTTCTCCCTTTCCATCTCATACAAACTGTATATCCAACAATTGTCAGGTAAGATTTTGCTTAGTTGGACATAAACTGCGGGAATTTGCTATGGGCACCGAAAATTCCACAACTTTTCACACCAATCTCACAGCAGTCACATCAGTGGAGCCCAGGTGAACAAAGGCAGACTATACTAAGTATTGTTAGAGACTGGTTTAGCAACATCCTCATCAGTGTCTCGATATGCCCTAGACTCAGTTGATCACATTGGATTTAACAACTTTGTCTTTCTTTAACTTAATCATTTTACAGTTATGTTAAAACCAACTAATTGTAACGTATCCTTGATTGTGTTGCAACATCTACAAAGCAACACAACTTAACTCCTGTAAATACAAAATATGGATGTGTTATCAAATAGCCTTCCTTTGCCCTCCTGCTAGCTTTGGTTCAATCGCTTTCAAAATCATGTCTGTTTAGACTGCATCATTCACAGCCATAGACAACATGCTGGCACACCAATCACTAAATTCTTCTATCTCGTAACGTAGTCAAGGTCACATATGGCATTTTGGGGTCACCCATGGTCTCATAGGACTCACATATTCACTCGCCTCCTGTAGTAGTCAAAAAGGCACATGTATGAATTGCGTTGTACAATCTTTGTCTTGACACTATCCAACTGCTTAAAATGAGTACTCTATTTGCTGGCCCCTTGGGTGCAAAATTATTCTGCATCCGCGTTTGCATTTACTCTTTTTTTTCTTTTTTTTTTCTTTTTTTTGCTCGCATTTCAAGAGCTTCATGCACTGTTATGGCTACTGTTTATGAACAGTAACAGTAACTTTTGACTATTCTTCTATGGATAGTACATTCGTGCACTGTTCACGGACGTACAAATCTCATTTTTTAACAACTTTTTTATTAAAAATGGGTCCCACAGTATTATTCATCAATTTAAAAATTATTTTGTTATAATGTTTTCAGTTTTCAGTTTTTAATTTCAACAAAATAAATTCTTTCCAAACGGACCTTTAATGTCTTGCATTTGACTTATGATAGGTTTCATGGATTCAATTTGTGGGCGATTTTAATCAACAAGAATATCAGTGGCCTCATCTTATAGTCCAAACTAAGGTGACATCTATATGTATATGCCTCGTCTTCTTTTATTCTCAAGTATCAAAGGAATCTCATATTAAATTTGCACGTTTCCAAAGCACAAAATTACACAATGACTCATTTCTAGTCGCTACCTAAGCGCCAGAGTAATTGCTAGTGTGAGGGAGTCCATTTAAGCCTGTCAACATACTTTTTCTTCATGAAATCCAAAAACATGGTGAGTGTGTATACTCTCTAAATGGCTGCAATGATTATAGAACATATCAGGTATCATGTGCACAATACTTATGAATGACCTATATCATCGACGAGAGGTACCAATTTTACTATATGGTCAATCACAAATACTTATTCTACATGTTCAGGTAGTGTTCTAAGACCATTACTCTCAATTAGCTAGCATGTATGGTGACTTTTGCACTTACTTCGATCATTAAAGATACTCAACTCCAAAAGTAAATGACAAAACTATTTTAACTAATTCCAACAAAATTTGAAACTCTTAATTTTAATTTTGGTTTCAATTAGCAAGCTCATCTTGTGACCATGAGGCATTTTATAAATCCCTCTTTGAAGACTCTAATGCATGAATGCAAAAATGCTGACGGAAATGAAATGAGAGACTCCCTATTTATAGCCACACTTGCACCGGTTTATAAAAGATGCAATACCGAATAGACATATTATTCCACTACGTTTACGTTTCGGATACTCATATTAAATAGACACTAAATAAATAAATAAAAAAATTAACTAAATACTAGTTGGACTGGGCTTAGCCCAAACGCACACGCAACTGTACCCAAGCCCACCTAACCTGACTTGCCTTAGCTCGATGAAGGCAGTGCATGCTCGTTTGTGGTGGAAGTGCATGCTCATTGGTTAGGTTCTGCCCCCTTCATTAAAGTTGGGTGCCCATTGGGGCCTAACACTATAGCCAATTTCCTTGTATATAAACCATATGAAATGAACTATTTAGACCTCTTGGTTTATTTTAACATGATTAAATCAACTTTATTGCATTAACCAATTATGATGTCCAAAGGAATTATGGAAGTCTCATTAATTAGCTACAATAAACCAAATTGAAATAAACTAAATAACATAGGTGATTTGTTGATGAAGTGGAAAACCAATGGGCACTTCCAAAGGATTAAATAAAAAAACACACTATAACGGTTATCACCAACCCTAAGAAAAATTTCACTATCAAAATCGAAGTGTATACAATTGAAATAAACCTTTATTTCTATTTATTACCTCCAGTAGTACTTATAGATGTGATCCTACATAGCTCTAAGTCTCTTGGACACTACTAATATGGAATTCTCCACACAAACCTCATCTGTGACTCCAAGGACTACTTTGAAGGTTTGATCTCTATAACAAAACATTGGCATTTGACTTTGTGGCTTCAGCTCTTGATTTGCACTATGGCATCATCTCTAAACAACACAAGCTTATTTGCCACTACAACATTATGAAAATCGTGCTTAATGGACCTTTAAATATACTATGTACTTAGGGTTACAATTCCCCATATCATCAAATGACTTAAAATAAAAACATGTTAGGGAAAAAATATTGATTTCATGAGTCTCAATCGATCTAGATTCAGTCAAGAGTTGATTAAGAGTCAGTCAAGAGTTGGTCTAGATCACATAATCTCCTTTCCTTTGAGCATCCTGGACATGATTTTATACTTGATACTTGACACTTACAACTCAAAACCTAACTCTATCCAATGTTCAATTCATTTTCTATGTGAGACTTAAAAATTATACCACTTTAAACCATGTTTAAATGAGCATTTTAGGAGTTAATTTCTCATTCATTCTTTAATGGTTTTAGATGAGTGATCCCATGATGGACCCTCTTTTAGGAATTAATTTATCATTCACTCTTTAACGTCTTTTCATGTGAAAAAACGCGTCCCAACTCGGACCCACCACAAAGGACATGTGAGCCCCCTTTTATTTTGGCTAAAAAATGGCAACTTAAGCACTTGCAAACAGCCATTTTTGCAACATCTTCCAAACCAAACAAAGTAAGGATGGACAAGGAAGACAAATAAGAGAGCAAAATAAGTCTTAGACTACCCAACTCGATCCATTTAGAAAGGCCAAAGCAGTGAGGCATGTCAGCAAAATCTACGATGACACATTATGTTAAACGCATGAAACCCGAGATATTTGTCCCTAATTCTAGCCTTGACACACTCCCTGAGCCCAATCATAGGATATGGCGAAAATCATGGAATAATGTTTGATCAATGTGGGTTTTAATTAACGACTTTATAAATAACCCGAAAGGTTCAAATGCATAATCTGATCACCCTTACCTTAATAATGATACTAATACTAATATTATATTTTTGGCATATTCATAATAATGTGAGAAGAAGACAACCAGTCAAACACCTTGGAGAAGCATAAAACCCAGAAAAGGAGAAAAGCACCAAAAGATGGATTGATGGAAAGGAAAAGTAAAGAGAGAGAAATACTGAAATATAGGGAAAAGGATGAGAAAACTTACAAGTGATCCTGCTCTGCCGCGTGGAAACTTTACTTCACGTGGCCAAAGCTGGCCCCACATGGGCCCCTGCTACTGGACCGTAGTCTTTCGTTTCCTCGCGACCTTCTGCCTCTCACGTTGTTTTATTAGGATTTCATTTGGGACAGTATGGTTAGTTTGAAAAAAAATTTGGACTCAACACACTTTTGTGACACAATTTTTTCACAATTTTGTTGTAACATGTTGTAAATAATTTAAAAAAAAATAAATTTATGTGAAATTAATAAGTAACTAATCACAATTTATTATATAAAATAATTATAAAAAATGTGTGATGACAGTGTAATCTTAGAATTGTTCACTTATTTTGTTTTTCTTGAATAATTAGCTATAGCCTATACTTACCCACAATATAAAAAAATTAATAAAAAAAAGTTACGATGACTTACAATAATTCCTTACTCTTGATATCATTATCATGAGTTAGTTGTAGGAAAAGCAGAGGAAGGTCTTATATAGATTTGTCATTCAAACTGAATATATTGGGTAAAAGATCTAAGAAACCAATGTTAACCAATTCAAAGTAATCGGATTCTCAAAAAAAAAAAAATTCAAAGTAATCGAAAGTAGATAGAATTTAAGTATAAAATGTGTGTTCTAATTTAATTTATAGAATTTGACTTTTAAATTTCATAATTTACCCTAATAACCTTAATTTTTCTTATTGTTAAAACACTTTCAATTAGATTTTATTTTTGAATGGAAAAGTGAATTGTTAAAATTTCGGCTGCATAAGATTAGGCCCATTGTATTGCATTTCTATTATTTGTACAACATATATACTTTGCTATATAAAGAGGCAGTCGATTGTACAATGTTTCACATTCAATACAATAAGATTTTAGTCTTTAATATGATATCAATGTCACTGCTTTGATTTTTTAGTGTCTCAAGGTAAGTGACAACAGTCTATTTCTTACTTCACCAAAAGACGAGAGCTGCCAAAAAGAAAGGAATACCCTATAGTAGATCGGCAATTAGTGGGATAGGCATTAGTGGGATAGCCTATCTAGTTACCTTGGAGAGTCAATGGTGATTGAGCGAAAAAGTGAACTGCATGAAATATGGTGCCTTTCAAATATCAAAGGATTTTGAGAACAATGGTTGAGGATTGTGGTGCAGTCATAAATTGACTAAAAATATGGACCACATAGAAAATGTTTAGGTGAATGGTAGTGAAATGGTAAACTTGTAAAGATTAGCATAAGGAAGAGGTTCTTCAGGTTTGTGAAAATCCCAAGCTAAAACTAAATCCATCCCTTCAATTTATGAAATCAAACCAAACTAACCCAAACATGAGAAAGCCTAATTAAGCTTGTCCGTTTAAGTTGCAATGGTAAGACCAATCGGTTTTCAATTTGAATGCACATCCATAGCAGTATTCCTTGTAAGGATTTTATTCTAGGTTTCCTTTGTCAGTCATTATTAAGCCTATTGGCTCCTGTAATTCGTGTATAATGGTTTTGCTAACCCTTGTTGCTTGTTTGGTAATATTGTTTGTACTATACGTAGTACTGACAACAGAAGATTGATTAAATGAGCATGTGAACATGACATTCTTCAGTTAGAATGCCGCCGAAATTCGTTTTCCACAGTTTCTAGTTAATCATATGGAAAAGGCCGGCAATGCATCCAATCATACGTTACCACGTGGACCACTGATTCCGAGAAAGGACAAGAACGAAGTATGGGATAATTGGAGAATTTGTGAGAGAGAGAGAGAGAGAGATTGGGGGGAGAAAAGTTGCTAAAATGGTAGCTTCAAAAGAAAGATAACAAGAATCATTGTTTGATTTGTGAAAAAACAAATGAAAAGTTAAAGGTGGCGGCAGCCTCCCATTACTTTTGTTTCTCTCTTTCTTTTTGTCTTTTTTCTCTTATCAAAACCCCAAGCAACTCCCACATTCCACCTCTCTCTCCCCTTTTTATTTTCCTCATCAACTCTCTCCTCTCTGTCTCCTTCTCTCTCTTTTGGATCTTCTTCTGTCTAAGGTCTCTCTCTCTATCTATCTCTACGTATGCATGTTTGTTTCATTAACATGCATGGTTCTTATCTAATGTGCTTACTAACTTCTTCAGGGTTTTGCTTTGTTTTTGTTGTGGTGCAGTTTTAATTGTTGTACAGTTGTTTGAATTCAAAGGGCTGGTCTTGTTTTTTTGAATACGAGGCTGGTCATTATTTTCCTTCATTTTTGTTTAAAAAAGGACAAGAAGAAGTTCCAATTAAGAAGGTGATCATATATAATATGGCTCCTGTTTCATTGCCTCCTGGTTTCCGCTTCCACCCTACCGATGAGGAACTCGTCGCTTACTATCTCAAAAGAAAGATCAATGGCCGTAAGATTGATTTGGAGATCATCCCTGAGGTTGATCTATACAAGTGTGAACCTTGGGACTTACCAGGTATATCCCTTTTTCCCAGTGTTCCTCTTTTTTGTTTTCTTATTCTATTTTTAATTTTTTGCATATTTTTATTTCATTTTAAATGAAAAACGAAAACTTTTTTTTGCATTATTATTATGAAGTTGTTCATTGAGCCATTTACTTGGTTTACATGCCATCCACAATATTGCTTGATACCAATGATAAATGGGGAAAGAAAAGAATAAGCGGTTGGTAAAAGAAAAATCAAGGAATATTGTTTGCTTCTTGAAAAGTTGTCGAATTATGAAGTTAATTAATTACATATATGTGTGATAAAAAAACTTTTTTCTTAAATAGGGTTTGCATGATAATTCTTAGCTGCTTTCTCCTTCTCTCTTTTGGATCTTCTTCCTACCTTACTGCATAAAGAATATGAAAAATTTTCCTTGGCTTTTGCACTACACATAATTAATAAATGACCTACCACTGAAATTATAATAAGATTTTGGAGAATAATATATAATCAGGGTCATTTTTCTCTAAGTGCGTATCTAGTTCATTAGAAATCTGACTAAGATAAGGCCGAAAGATGTTCATCATGAAACCTTTTTCAAAAGGTGACCACACCCATATTGAACCTAACCATTGCTTTAGACACGATTTAGCTTCTTTTTCCATTTTTCTATTTATGAAAATTACTTAAACTCATTGAACATGCTTTATATACTAGTCAAATATCTTAACTTTAACATAAAATATAGCTCATTCCACCTTGGTTTTTTGTTTTCACTGGAAAAAGGAATGGTACTTGGGACGCTAAGGCATGGTCCCTCCTTTTTAGATTTTTTTTGTTGTGTACATGAAGAATTGTAGGGAGACAACTCGGGTGACCCAAGTCAAAAGACAATATGGAAAAAGTAAAAGCATTGCATTGTCTTCGAGATAATGAGTTTCAACCAATGTACCAATGCTTTTTGTAGCTTTAAAATTTACTAGTAATATTTTAAATACATATATTTTGACTAACATGAGCTAAATGATTAATTCCCAACTCCCAAGGGTACATAAACATATTAATTATTACAGATTCTAGATCACGGAAGCCCTATGATTTTCTTATATCTAAAGTTCTCGCCATGTTCATATCTAAGAAATGAACCCTAGTAATATGTTCAATGCTTTAATAATTATTCCTGTTGGTGCATGCAGAATTTGTAAATGTTTTGAGTTTTAAGTTAACAGAAAGATATTTCTGTCGCATTTTCATTGTTCAATTCTTTGACAACATGAAAAAACCAAAGGCTTGTGTTTAATGGCTTTCATTATGGTTGCTCCTAAAAACGAAGTACTCTCTTTCGAGTCTACCTACACACGGTCACTGCAAGTGCTATGACATTGTAAATTTAACGAACCTAAACATTACAGGAAAATCATTATTGCCTAGCAAAGACCTGGAGTGGTATTTCTTTAGTCCAAGGGATCGGAAGTACCCGAATGGATCAAGGACTAATCGTGCAACTAAAGCTGGATATTGGAAGGCCACCGGGAAGGATCGAAAAGTGAACTCTCAGACGCGAGCCGTGGGTATGAAGAAAACCCTAGTTTACTATCGAGGGAGAGCACCTCACGGTGCTCGAACAGATTGGGTTATGCATGAATATCGTCTAGACGAGAGAGAATGTGAAATTCCTTCAGGCTTGCAGGTACATTAACCTGTTTTCTTATTTTTCTCATTCATATGCCCTCAAAATCATTTGATTTGTGTATAATTCTCGTACCACTTGATGACCAAATACATATTAATTTGTAAATTAATATTTGCAGGATGCATATGCGCTTTGTCGTGTGTTCAAAAAGAGTGCAACTGGTCCAAAAATAGGAGAGCATTATGCTATCCCTTCTACCAGTTATCAACTAACTAGTGACCATTCATCTAGCATTGAACTGTATTCCGAAGGAAGATGTGAAGACTTGGAGAGCACGGATTATCGAATGCCATATGATAATTCATGCTCGCCCAACATGGTAGCTGGATCATCACATGATATCAGTGGAACTAGAGATGGGAAATGGATGCAGTTCTTATCAGAAGATGCATTTAATTTCACACCTCCAACATTTTCAAATTATGGAACCGTTTCATACCCTCCATCTAAGGTAAAATTTTCTAATATAAGACATTTTAATCAACATATGTTGTGTTTAAAGCATTTTAACATATTTGGTTACGTACTGCCTTTTAAAGCCTTACATTTTCTAGGTTTAACTATTCTTTAATAAACCTTCAGTGAATAAGCAAATGAATTTTCAGCAAAAAGTTACATCCAAATGCGCTCCCTTTTTTTTATTTTATTTTTTATTATTATTATTATTTGAGAAGCCCAAATGCGCTCCTGATCATACTATTTTCTTATGCCTTTGCAGGTAGATATAACATTAGAGTGTGCAAGGTTGCAGCATCGGTTCTCACTTCCTTCATTGGAGATGGAGGACTTCCCTCAAGTTGGATTCACTGACTTTAAAGTGTCACAATTAACACCCATATGCGAAAGTGCAAGTGAAACTGATATTTTGCAGGAAATTCTTTCAGTTGCTCAAGCTTCTCAGGAACTGACAAATCAAAATAACTTTCCGGGGACATGGGGTGGAAATTATGCCCCGGATGATGATTTTTCCTTTATGGTTGGCAGAGATACTTACAATCAAGTTAATGATGTGAGTGCTGAGAGGTATATAGACAAACCCTGGGAAGATCCAAATGCAAGGTCAATACAGATTGGAGGTCTAGATGAAGATTTTAAGACAGAAAGGATGACAGAGAACTTAAGATGGGTGGGAATGTCAGACAAAGAACTAGAGAAGGTACCTTTATTTTATTTGATAGATATGGCGGATTTATCTTGTTAGTTTTGTTTTCTTTTATAAAAAATTTCTAAAAGTAATTGATAAAAATGTTAGGAAAAATAAAAGGAAAATGCTAAAACTTCTATAACATTGTCACTACAAAATATAACCGATCTAATAATAAATGTGATCAATGTCATTTAATAAATATATATATATATATATATATATTTGGGTAATTAGTGATTTATACTTTATAAGATTTATATAGTACAATTTATAGTATCACTAACACACAAAGTATAACCATCAACTCAAAATGATGACTAGTCAAAATATGCCGACTATGGAAAGCCATACAAGTAAGGAACCATACATATATAATAGAAAAACTGCCTTTGCACTAGGAACCAATATCATTGTGCACCCTAGTTGCATCGCATCAAAGTATATTTATTAGTTCTTTAGCACGACCAGATCCATGAAAGTGCTTAATATAGATCCTTACGTATATAGTTTTTTTCTTTCTTTTTTAATACTTAATGGACAGAGTTTTATTGAAGAACACAAGGTCGTTCCAATAGAAGATATTTCAAACTTTCCAAGAAGAGAAGAGCATGAGTTTCAAGGTATCTAAATGGCAGTTGCTTCTTTACCTTCTTTTCTATATTCTGACCACTTCATTTTCCTTTATTACATTAACAAGCGTTTAATTGCAGGAGAAAGTGGGCATGACAAAAGCTGTAAGGAATTCAATGATTCAGAGATGAATAACTTCCAACTTGGATTCATCGATGAGCCAAATGAGAACTTTCTTGATGATGGAAACTTGGAAGATTATTCAAGCTCTCCGAGCTTCGAGGTCATCGAGGAAGTTAAAGTTAATCATGGAATGTTCATTTCAACTCGCCAGGTAGCCGAGACATTCTTTCACCAAATAGTGCCTTCACAGACAGTTAAGGTCCACCTAAACCCCGTGCTGGTGAGTAGCTTCTCAATAGAGAAAGAAGATTCACAAATTACAGCTGAGAATAGAGCTTCCTTCCTTAGAAAGTTCAAGGCATTCGCAAGAGGGAAGTTTGTGGCATTCACCAAAGCAGTGAATCCATGTGCAATCATGTGTGTGGTCACACTTCTTTTGGTGCACATGTATCTTGGGGAGCATATGGAAGAAGAGAAATTGATGGATGGCTTTAGCTCAACTGGCAGTGTGAAAGAAGAAGGTTGCTCTAACAATGGGAAAAGCAAGAAAATACCAGGCAGAATCAAGTGCAATGACAAGAGGGGACAGGTTTCAGTGGTGACTAACACAGAAGGGGGGAATAGCTTTAGTGCTTTTTTCAAGAGAATAGAGATTTTCCTCACCGTTTCTTTGGCTCTTTTTACCATGTGGGCTAACCACATTATACCTAGGGATTGATTGATTGAATTTTTTTTTTTTTTTTTTTTTTTTACTTCATTTCTAACCATAGTTGCTAATTTGGGAGGGCAAAAGTTACCCTTCTCCATATTATAGGCAGCTACATCTCAATATACTTGTACTTCTTATCGACTCTAAATTATTTGATAATTAATTGTTCATTTCTATTTATAGAATTTTCACATATCTGTTTCAAGATAGGTTGGCTGCAGTATTGACATTATCTCATCTCTTGTATTTGACTTAACGCATTTATGAATTCTTGTAATATTTATCATAATATCATTTGTACTATGTAAATAAAATACATCAAACACTCAATAGATTGAGTGAGTGAACAATTAACCCAAACCAACTTATGTTTCAATTTTGGTATCAGAGCCATCTCAACCCTCATGGCTTCCAACTTCTCTCTTCATCTCCTTCATCTTCCCCCACACTTCACCCAACTGATACTTCTCCACAAACTACATATGTTCTTTCTTCGTCAAATGCTAACCATTTTTTATCCCTCAAACTTACCAACAAAAATTACCTTTATTGAATAACTCAAGTGATTCCATATCCCAAAGGCCAAGATCTTATGGGTTTTATTTATGGCTCCAACCGTTGTCCACCTTCCACGATATGTGTTCACAATGTCTCGACTCCAAATCATGCCTTCATCTCTTAGACTTGCCAAGATCAACTTCTAATTATTTCTTATATCTTGGATGAGACTCTACCTCTTGTTGTTGGTCTCAATAACCCTCAAGACATTTGGGCTAGCTAATCTTGAATCCTCGCTGGCTTCTGCTTCCAACATCCAAAATTTTCGTATTCACATGCAACTCTAAAGTCTCAAGCATGCATGGTGATCTCTCTATTGCACATTTTTTACATATGGTAAAATCTCTTGTTGATGAACTTATTACAGTTGATCGTCCTCTCTCAACTCAAGGCTTCAACATTTGTGTTTCATGAAAAGATGGTGTGGGTGGAGAAGATCGGCCCATACACAAGGGCCCACGATGCTTAGGACTAAGGAAATAGTAATAAATGGGTTAAGCCCGGCCCAATGAGCTGTGTTACAACTCGACTAGAATTGATAATGGGAAAGCCCAAGAGCCCAATTAGGGGCTTCGGATTTCATTACGTATCCACAGTTTGTGTCTTGTCTGATAAGTTCATCTCGAATTACCAATGTCATAGGCAATATGGTCGAGGAGCTCCCACTATACAATGAGAATAATTCCAACGAACTGGAGAAGATAACGCCTAGATTTGGCAAAGGTCACATTCACATTAAATGGATGTTCCCCCTTGATTAACAAGGCTGCATTTATAACAAAATGACCAATTTGACCAGTGCTATTGACACATACTCACCTCTCGTAAAAGGTGGAGGAGACCCTTGATGGAACAAGTATCCATCCCACTACTGAAATCCACTGCTAAGATAGGTGAAAAGGGAGGAGATAGAGCTTATTCCCTCCCTCCCCCCCCCCCCCCCCCCTCCAAAAACTTAAGGGAATGCACAAATAGAGAGAGAAATATCTTGTTCACTTGTTTTTGATTAAATATAACATCAGCATTATTGTGTTCATACTCCTTTGGGTTTTTTGCTCTCAAGTCCTTATTAAGCTTTAGTGCTTGATTTCCTTTTTAGTTCTCCCATTATAAACCCCAACTCATTTATAATAAATTAATTGTACCGATTGAAGCCTCGAATTCTCACTCGGTTTCGTACTCCCAGAGATGACAAAGAAGCTTTTTCATTGTTAGAGTTAATTTGATCAAAGAATAAAATTACATTTTATACCTTTTAAACTTTTTAATAAATAGATTTACTGATTTTTAATTTCAAGTACTAAAACCGAATTTGTTGTGAACCAAGATAATTGAAAGATAGATTAGTCAATTCGAGGTGACTAGCCTTCTGAACTTGAGAGAGGAAATAAACATTTTTGGGTTAATTTTTTACTTAATTCTCATTAATGCATTCAACGTACATAAACAGCCAAGGATGAGACAACCTCATCAACAAATCCTTAAACATAGGAAATAATTATATCCTAAAACATAGGGATCGATTTAGATACAAGTAAATAACAATACTAATCTACTACAACCTTATTCAAATAAAGATCTATTACCAAGCCTGAATTTAAATACTTCTAATGCAAATAACAATTTATCCAACACATTATCTTGGGTCATAACATTCTCTTCCCCTTCAAATGAATCTTGTCCTCAAGATTCCGAGATATAAAAATTGATACTTGCTCATATTGTTTAGAGAATACTCGACCTCAAACTTTAAATAGTTGAAGGATAAGAATTCGGACCATAGATATTTGCACTAATTCTTTAAGCATTTTTGTGAACGGAAAAACCTTGATTTTCACATCCTTGAACTCACAGGGAATGACAAATTCAATTGATGAAATTAGACTAGGCTTATTCGAAATCACGAGAAGATCCCTTTGATTTATCTTTTCCACTTCATTAATCCTTTGATCTTCAAATGTAATTTGTATAGCAAGTGCATCCTCCGACTTATTGCTCTCTAGAATTATTGGTGATGCTTGGAGTACATCACTTCGATTCTCCGAAATTTCATGGGATCCTTGAACTTTTGATTGTTCTTTTATTTCCAAAATTACATTGGATTGTTCATCTAACTATCTAAGACCTCTATCATTTAATCCCACAAATCTTGCATCATTGCTTCCATTCTTGCAATGCTTTTGGACATATCCTTGACAATCTCTAACATTCGGTTGCATGCTCTGACATTGTTCATTGTTCTTCGAGATTGAAGCATTGATATAGGCTAGACATGATTTACTTTGTTTGATGCAAAAACTAAATTTCAAAATATTTCTTTTTTCTTTTTTTGGGTGTGAATTGTGGGAACTAGTGTGTGGGGTTTTTTTTGGCTGGGTCAGGAACTATTTGGGGTTTTAAGTTAGGGGCAAATAAAAAGCAAGTTGGACGTTGTACGGTTACTGGTTGGAAACTTGGACTCTTGATGGAACAGGTTGTTTGGGGCTTGCAGATCCAGTGTTGTTTTGCCCCTTTTTTTTTGGTGGGTTGTACTTGTAGATTGTGGCTGGTTGAGTAAGATGGTGGTCGTTTGGTAAGTTGTGATTTGAAAGACGGGTTTTCTGCTGGGTAGAAAAAAAATACAATCGTTGATTTATTTTTTTTGTGTTATAGTGCTTGTGAGAGGATTGAAATACTTTAATACCAAATGTTGTGAACCAAGATAGTTGAAAGATAGATCAGTCAATTCGAAGTAATTAGCCTTCTGAACTTGAGAAAGGAAGTAAGCATTTTTTAGTTAATTTTTTGCTTAATTTTCATTAATGCATTCAACGTATCCTAAAACATAGGAACTAATTCTTTCCTAAAACATATGGATCAATTTAAATACAAGCAAATAACAATACTAATCTACTATTACATTATTCAGATAAAGATTTATCACCAAGCCTAAATTTAAATACTTCTAATACAAATAATAATTTACCCAGCACATTATCTTGGGTCATAACAGAATTTGAATGAGTTTTTATTTTTTTAAATTTTCTTTTTAAGTAAGAGTTAAAATTTGCCAATAGAAGACTTTAAAAATCTAGCTTATGAGTGGCATGAAAGTATTAAGGGGATGTTAGACAACCCGACAGTCCTCGGTCTCTTCTGTCTATCACAACTTATGGCCAAAAGGTAAGGGAACTTTTGAAAAGATTTTTAGGAGTATTTAATGGCATTTTTTCTTACATCCCCAGTTCCCATGCTAAAGACACTTGAGCTCTATGATATCAAGATAATGATAATGATAATGATATACAAGGTCATCACGGGTGCTAAGATGCATGGGAAGATGGGGTCCAATTTGATATTATTCAACTCAACCCATCTTTTAATGTTGCTTCTTCTTGTGAACACACCGCTGGATGAGCACTGCAAAAGTGCGACTGGACCTGCCTAACCACCCAATCACATCTATGGTCTTAACTCTTAAGCTTCAGAAAGAGAAAGTATAAAATATTGATTTCTCTAGTCATTACAATAGGAAAATATAAGTGCTTTTTCTGTGAAGGATTGATATATTAAATCTTTACTTTATCAACCAAAAAAAAAAGATATATTAGATCTTTATGTTCATTAAAAATAAACAAAGAAAAAATATCTTTGTGCATATAAGGTTCGTTTACACCCATCCGATCCATCCACTTGAGGGGGATTAGCCAGAGCCTAGAGGTCCGTGAATAATTCGATCTATAGTTCTATATAGCAGGCCCTCGTAATAAAGCACTTGTTCACAACTTTTCTCCTAATAGATTTTACAATTACCGAAGAAATTGATTGTGAGTAGTAATGGACACAATTCACATTCATAAATCCATTACTTTTTCTTCATTTATAGTCAATCACTTTAATAATTATGAAATTTATTTTTAAAATAGTTGTGTTTGTGGCATTATTGCAAAAAATCTCAAAATCATTTAATCATAGTAAGAACACAAATTCTCAACAACAAAAAGAAGAGACTAAGTTACAATTTACACCATTAAAATTTAAGGTAATTTTAAGTTTATCCTATAAATTTTGAAATTTTGGATCCACATTCCTATTATTATATAGTATTTCGATTTAAACCTTTCTAACCTTATTTGTTGATAAAGTGTTTATTAAATTCCAAATAAGCCCACAATCTTTACCATTGGCCCAATTAAAACACAGTCACACAATTTACAAAATATATATATATATATATATTAAATAAAATAATTACTAAAATTCACAACAACAAAAAATAACTTTTACCTCTCTCTCTCTCTCTGTGCTAAGGCCAAATAGTGATTGAGATGACTACTTCCCACTCCTTGCTCTTTAAATCTTTTACTTTCATTGTTTATGAACTCACTCAACACACAAAAATTCTAAGTTCATTCGTTCTCATTCATTCTCTCGTTGCTCTACTTTTCTTCTTCTTCTTCTTCTTCTTCTTCTTCTTCTTCTTCTTCTTCTTCACTCTCTCTCTCTCTCAGCCTCTTTTAAGTTGCCGAAGATGATGTCAACGACAAAGACATTACCGGATGACAATGATGTCATTCATTACTTATATAGGTATGGTCCATTTCGATTACGACAACTCCGATGAATTTTCCAGACTTCCAGTTGAATGAGTCGACCTACAAAGACAATGAGTAGAAAGAGCCCAAAGTGGACAACAAGGACACCATTGTTTTGAAGAAGAGAGATTCAAGAGGTAAATGCCACTAAAGAGTGAAAAAAAGAGAAAAAGTGAAAATGAAAATGAAAACAAAATAAATAAAAAATTTTAAAAAAAAAACTCTTAGACACACTCACACATATATATTCTATAGACAAAACAACATCATTTTAATGTATTTAAAAAAATTATATCATTTTGAGCTAACGTGGCACTTAAGAGTCAGCTTATCAACAGACATAGATAGAATTGCTTAAATCTAAACGTTGTGTAATTTAATGGAGTAAATTCAAATTTTATTTGGTAAAATTAAAATTAGCCCAAATTTTTAAGTGTGTAAATTATAATGTGAAAAAAAAATTCATATTTTTACTAAAGCATATGATAATTTGGACATTTTGACTTGGTAGTGGTGCGCACCACATGGGTTTGATGATGGAGAAGACAGAAAGGGTAGGAAACAGGAACAAATGGCAAAGGTTGAAAAGAAAATGACAACCTATGGGTTCACGGGTAACATACTATTCACAGACCAATTAACGAAGTACATATGCCCCAGTCCACAAGATGCCAAAAAATGATTCCCGCCCCAATATTCATGTAATTAATTTGACACCACCACCACTATTCCCAATTCTAAAAGCTGCAAATCTATCTCTCTTTTTAGATAGCTGTGTGGGGTGTTCATAGTTACATATAATATATATTCATGCGCGTGCTCAAAGAGCTAGCAGAAATGTTATAGAGTAGTAAAAGCCAAAAAGGGTCTTGTTTTTCGATCTTGTTCATTTAGCATGGCTTCTTATTGCTCTTGTTGTGTGGTGCAACTCTTCTTCTTCTTCCTTGGCGTAGTGGTCTTCTTAAATGTTGGGTGTCTTGATGGTGTTCATGCAGCAACAACGGTGAAAGTGGGTAACATTTCAAAGGTGGAAGATGCCGTCAATTTCCATATATACTATGGCCAGACCTTCAAAGTCATCAAGAATGCCATTGACGGCAAGAGCTACCTTCTCATCCAGGTACTCTTTTCTTTCTTCTTTACGCGCTACTATTAGTCTATTACTGTACTGATACTAATCTGGGAGAAACTCAAACTCGGGCTGTAATGCATCCAAAATGATGATATGTGCTCGAAAGTAGATACGGCCATCATCCCAGTAGGTCTCCCAATAGGTCTAATATAGATTATAGACCCAAACTTTACCCTCAAGTCTAGGAGAGAGGTTTGTAACTTTGATATAGTTTGTAGGGTTAATTATTATTTTCGTCCTTAACATTTGTCTTATATGTCAAAATTGTCCCTAATATGATATTTGTCGTATAGAGTCTCTAACATTTTGATATTTTTGTCAAAATAATCCAAATCATTGAATGATGGAAGAAAAAAGTGAGGTGACTTACTGTAAATTAAAATATTATTTTTTTAATTTTATGCCAACTATGTTGCCATGTGGCCTGCTAGGTGACCTTTTAAAAAAATAAATAAATAAATAATCAGCTACAATCCCTAAACAATAAAGTGAATAAACCCAACAGATTTAGGATTGAAATCCCTGTACCAACCGAAGACCCAAAAACTTCACATGAAATCCATCTTAAAAAAACCGAGCTCTTATAGAGATTTAGAGCAATTACATCAGTTTCGGTATAATTGTGCAAAACGAAAAAACTAACTACTTTTACACAATTTGAGCAAAAAAACACCCACACTAACTTGTGCATAATTGTGCATTTGTGCACAATTGTTACAGTAACCGTGCATATATGCACAGTTACTGTAGCATGTGTATTTATTATTTTATTAATTTCCATTCGCACCTTTTTTTCTCTCTCTTCTCCGTGCACAATGAACTCAGTGACTTTCCTCTCCTCATCTTCTTTTTCCTCAGATGCACACAAATACACCCACACACAAACACATCCACACAGACAAATCAATACAAAGATACACAAGCACACCCGCACACAAACAAACCCACACGAACAAACCAACAGAGAGACAGATTGGAGCTCGTGGGTCTTGATCGGTGCTTGTGGAACAATCGGAGCTCATGGGTTTTGCTTGAACAGAGCTTGACCGAGATGGGTCTTGCCTGATCAGAGCTAGGGAGATTTGACCGAGAGGGAGAGTTGATCTGTGTTAGTATAGAGATGGGTAGAGAGATGGGTCTTGCTGGAGATCGGTGCTAATTTGGAGATTGGGTCTTGTTTGAGGAGTGAAGCTATCTATGGAGATCTAACTGGGTATAGAGATGGATGGAGATGGGTACAGAGAGAGAGCAACAAATCAGAAAATGGGCAGAGAAAGAGAGAGGGCGCGCGAATGTAAAGTGGTAGTTGAGAGAAATAATTAAAAAAAATTGAGAAGAATGAATATTTTATTGAAATATCTTGTAAAATAGATAAACTGATGTGAATGATTTGTAAAAGTGATGTTATAAAATAGAAAAAGTAGGTTTTAAGTGTAAAGTAAACGGAATCTTATGCACAAACTGATGTGATTACTCTTATAGCACAAAATTAAAAGAGACAATAACCATATTTATATATGGTCATGGTGTTAGGCTAACACTAATTGGCTATCCTATTAGCCTTATAAGTCATAACACTATTATCTTTATTCTTTACTAATTGGCTATCCTATTAGCCTCATAAGTGCTACAGTAACCGTGCATATATGCACAGTTACTATAGCTCTTCTATACATTATTTTAGTATTATTTCTCTCCCCTCACATTCTCTCTTCCACTTACTCTCTCTTTCTCTTCAACTCATAAAAATATTATTTATATAAAATATAGTGCATTTAGAGTATCCACAGTGGAGTTATTTTTTTAACTATTTGGCACCACAAAAAGTCACTTTATCTATTTTACCTACTCATTTTACAAAACATCCTGCAACAGTGGATCTATTTTAGCTTTTAGCACAATAAAATAATATAAATATTACAATAAAATAATATATCTACTACAATAAAATAATACACCCCACTGCAAAAAAAAAAAAAAAAAAAAAAAAAACCATCAATCAACTGAAGATTCTGAAGAACAGTAAGCAAACCCAAAACCCCAGCCACCCACAACCACCTCCACTGTCCACAAGCCACCATTAACACAACCTAAATCCATCAAATTTGCAACAAAATCATCTCAAAATTCAACAAACCCACAAATCCAGCAACAAAAAAAACCCAGGAACAACCAACAAAAAAACCCCACACCACCGCCACAGCCAACAACAACCGCCCACAGTAATGGCTTGGGACAACCCCCCACCACCACCATGAACATAGACCACAAACACAACCCATGAACACAGCCCAATCAACAATCCACCACCACCACCACAAACCTACCTCAACAACCACCACCCACAACTCTGATTTAAAAAAAAAACAAAACCACCACCACCAGGTTTAGGTCGCCGGCAGCTTAGGACTTGTGTCGCTGGCAGCTTGGCGGGCAGTGGCTAAGGAGTGGTGAGGAGTTGGAGGAAGAAAGAAATAAAAAAATGAAGGTGGAGAAGAGAAGGGCTGGGTTCAGTGAAAAAGAAAGGTGAAGTAGTAAGAAAAAATAGAGAAAAAATTGATAGAGGAAGGAACAAAAAAAAAAAATTTGAAAGGGAGAAGTGCTGGGTTTGGTTCGGTGAAGAAGAAAGAGTGAATGTGAAAAAGAAAGAGAAAAGAAAGAAGGAGAGAGAAAAGTTTAATTTAATAAAAGAAGAGAGAGAAATCAATTAATATATATATATATATATATATTTTTTTTTTTACCTTTGAGCTTTAGATGTGCACTGTAACTAAAAAGCTAAATTTTTTAGCTTTACCTCCACTACTGCAGCTCTCCTTTTGTGATTAATAGCTATATTTTTAGCAATATAACTATTTAGCACCACTACGTGCTCTAATAGATGAATTGATGTGTATGTTTTGTAAAAATGATGGTGTGAAATAGAAAAAGTAGGTTTTTTTATGTAAAATAGACGAAATCTTTTAGAAGAGCTGATGTGGTTGCTCTTATACCAAAAACCGATTGGTATCTTAATCTGATATAAAGAGTTATCATTAAGAGCGAATGTCATAAATTGAAACTCTCTTAAAAAAAATAGTTAGTCTAAAAAAAAAAAAAAGCAAACGATACTTTGGGCCAAAATGCAGGCTATCTACTAAGCCAACTCAATGTTTGAATAATGTATCCGCTTACCAACCATTCCCACCATGGTAATTTGGTATCCTTCATTATTTTTCTTCTACTGCTTAGGATGGTAGTATGAGTATCTTTTTACTAAAAACATTTGAATAATACATATGATTACTTATTTTGTCAAAATTTACAAATAAATTATAGGATAACTCGAGGATGGCAGCAAGGACAAAATATTGCACCCCAAGGATCAAATCGTTCGTCATCCCAATGTCAAACTATTCCATTGATACCGAATTATTTGCAGGTACTTCAGCTATTCACACCACACATTTTAATGTTTCCATTAATTTCGGTGTTATACTTGAGTTTTTGAATAGATAATAGCTTATACACCCATATATATTACTCTCTCTCTCTCTCTTGATAATAGCTCACCCACCCCATATATATCACACTGTCTCTCATATATGTCTGATTAATAAGTATTGATATATAAAAAGTTAAATTCAATAACATAAAGAACAGTTATTCTACAATCACAATTTTTGTGCTGCAACCTTTGCAACAATTCTATATAGCCAATTGTGAGTAGTTGTTTACTACTTTCACTTGAACTCACAACAACTTTTTTTCATCACTCACGATCGACTACATAAAAGCTGCGATAAAAATTGTGTTCTAAGACCTTCTCTTGAAAAAATTTACCTAATTTAAATTAGAATTTTATTAAAGAAAATCAAAACCTAATTTAATCATAATTTTTTTAATGTTAATTTGTTTTATTGAAAAAAAACAAAGAGCTCTAATTATTTTCATCTAATTATTTAGAAATTATTTTCAACTTAAAAAAAATTAATTAATTTGTATATTAGACTAATAACATAAAGAAAAATATGAGCTTTTAAAAACCTATGTGATAACATTAAAAGAAATTAACAAAAATTCAAAAGCTTCTATTCTATACAACAAGAAAGCTTTAATGTTATAGAGTACTAAGAGTGCTTTTCTTTTATTTTCTTTTATTTTCTTCTTGATAAAGAAAACTTTCATTAAACCAATTACAGAGCAACATTCACCTTCCAAGGGCCAAAATTGGGTTTTACCCCTTTCAACCAAACTTTCCAACAAAATGTTCTATGCCTGAAATTATTTAGGGATATGTCCTTGTTTTGGAACTCAAATTTCTAAAAATCGAGTTTTTATGAAAAACTCGATTTACTGAAAATTGAGTTTCTTGAAAAAATTTGCATGGAACTCGAGTTCCATGAATTTTTTTTTTTAGTTTGATTGCCTGTAACTCGATTTTCAGCAAATCGAGTTTTTCATTGAAACTCGATTTTTAGCAAATCGAGTTTTTAGAGTTTAAAACAGGAACATATCTCTAAATAGTTTCAGACATGAGACATTTTGTTGGAAAATTTGGCTGAAAGGGGGTATATCCTCATTTTGGCCCCTTCCAAGCATCCCCAATTGATGACAGAAGGGCAGAGTTATTTATTTCATAGTAAGACTTTAATTATGAGATTTGGGAAGCTCTGCACAATTAGCCGTGACAGGGGCTACCGTGTTCAGCTCTCTCTTTGCCCAACTAAAGAGGACTTTTGTTATTGTTTATTTAACATTGCATTGTCACTCATCACCATTCACCATAATAATCATCATCATCTTCATTTCTAGTGTATTATTCCCAATCTAAATGAACAGAAATTTTAACTCTTTCCTTTACCTTGGTCTTTATTTTATCTGACCCTTTTCTTTGTGTCATCTCCTTTGCTTTTGGTGAAACTTCAGTTTCCTTTTTCGAGGTGAGGATCACAGACTTACAGTAAGTTGTAATTCTGGTTTTATATATAGAAGCGTCCAAAGAAAAATGTTCAATGAAATTGTTTTACGTCATTTAAAGTTTGCCTCTTGATGTCTTTTTGAACAGCTTCTTGGCTTACTAGGGAGCTTGAAGGGCATTACATCAGATTCTGTGGCTTCTCAATGTGTATTAAAATTGTATGAAGGTGGAGAAATTGAGATAATTAACAAGAGTGAGCCCCAACAACTTGCGCAATTTGCAGTACACTTTGTTACCAACACTGATCAACAAGAAGCTTGCAATTTTGCATCTTTTGCTCCCTTTGGAGAAGAGACACCTCTGCAGGTATGCATGTAATTTCATAAATAAAAATTCATGCACATGATATATATACACACACACATGCCCCGAATGAGTATGAAAGAATCGTAGTATTATGTATATGACCTTGATGTTTTTGAATGGTAGAGGGCAGAGTGGATCAAGTTTTTGGGAGTTTTTGTAAATCTTGAAACTACAGCCAATCAAGTCTACGATGCAGTAAGTATAACAGTATATGATATATTACATATTTATATATGATTGTGACAATATTACAAGAAAGTGGTGCACCATTACAGGTCTTTTTGTTTTTCTTTTGGAATCAATATTATATTTACACCCATGCAAAGATTTTTTTGTTGTGGCTTTAACAAATAATTTTTGCTTTGCAGGTTAAAGAAAATTATTTGTGCTTGACTAAAGTCGCGGCGAGCAAGAAATCATTCAAACCAACAGTAGCCTGGATGGGATATTATGATGTCTGTACCTTATTTAATAGTGTTTCTAAATTTACCAGAAAAATATAGTGTTTTTATATAGGCATAACCCATACATGAATCAAAGTAATCCTGGATAAAACCTCTGGGGTGGCTATCAAATGGGTTAGTGAAATATAGGATTCAATTAAAAAAATCATTGTGATATATCTTTTCTCAACAACTTAACATATAGTTTAAGACTAAAGAGTTATGTAATTCAGTGATATTATAAACCACCTTAGGCAACTTCTTCTTTCATTATTACCTAGTAATTCCATGTACTATTTCCTCCATTGACACTGTTAGATTGCCTCGTAATTTTTAATTCTTGTTGCCAACTATATCCATTTCGTTTTTATAGTTATAATCTTTATATGACTACATAAATTGTGCTTCATAGTAGTAACGAAAATTACTTGCTATTGTTCCTTTAACATTAATCACAGAAAAAAAAAAAAATGAAGGAAATCAAATGGAAGAATAATATGCGACTTACTATTGCTTTTCAAAGCAAAATTATGCAACTTACTATTTAGGTTTGCTATTCCTTTGCAGGGTGTCTGGTCATTTACAAAGGAAACATACAAGATGAAGGTACCAAATAAATTTTGCAATTTTTCATTATGTCAAACCATAAAAATCATAACGGCATAACACAGGAATGGATCTATTGTTAATGAATCATTGTGATTAAAATTTTATGCCATCGCTTTTGTCCGATTCAAAGTAGTTTTAAACTTTTTATTGCAACAATTTTTGTGAGACAGAAAATAAGAAAAACTAAATCACTGTAAGAAGTTTAATAAACTTTAACTTCTGAACAAAATTAACATGCTATCCATTCAATTTATAGTTCATAGTTCCACTTCTTAATAATAATATTACTGATAAACCTACATTGAAATCCAACAAAAGTTGTAGGTCTATTTTATATTTCGTATTTTGATTTTATTTAGCATTTACTTTATTCTCGTCTTGATTTTGCACCGAAAAAGTATGGAAAATAAGAGAATTCAAATCTTCAACCTAGCTAAGCCAATCCTGTTAACTCTTTGAATGGATCTGTATGTACTTATACTTTTGATGCAGTACACAGAAGATGCAGGTGGAGGGAATGTGGACAACTCTATCAATAAGATGAGCTATAACATCTCTAATTCTGATGATTTGGATGAATTGCATGCCATCCTATGTGTAAGTTGAATCATAAAATTACGAATGAAGTGAAAAGCTTACCAGATTACATATTTTACTAAAATTGTACATTTGTATGAATCCAATTGTTCTTCAAGTTTTAACTTACTGGAATGTTATATCCAACTGTAGAAACTATAAAATTTAGCTATGGAAACAATTTTATCCTTTAATTAAACTATTGTTTGTTTTTATTATTCCTTTCTTCTTTACATAAATTGTTTGGCAAAAACATTTGTTTGAAACGTAAGTTACCTAAATTTTTTTTTAATTTATCTATAGTTTGATGTTTTAGTACTAAAGCAAATTGTGCCTGTAATAGTTCAAATAAATCAAAAACAAGCATTCTTGGAAACAATCCTTATCAGTGAATAATTCTTCCTTAAATTTTTGGGGAGTCCTCTGTTCTCTTTATGCCATTTTTTCTTTGGATGTGAAAGAGAGAGATTGGTCCATATATTTTTCTTACATAAAGAATATGAAAGCTTGTTAGCCTTGATCTAAAATTAATGTTAAATTCTCTTCTTCAAATAAAAATGAATTTTGAATATGAAATGATTATGAATCTTTGAGAGCCAAATGTGTTAAATTAATTTTTAGATCTTAGATAATTTTTTTTTCATTGATAGGGATCACATTTTTACTTGAATTCAATTCTCCTTGTAGACTGTGGATGTCATTATTGACGAAACATATACTGCTGATCCATCTGGCTACAATTTAGCAGCTTTTCTCCAGAATGTAAATATTGAAGATCACTCCTGTTTTGCTTTTCTTACAAACCAAAGCTTATGGAGATATGATAAAAGAGTTTACAACTCAACTACTCTTGGTAAGTACTTTCAAAATGAAATTCTTCTTCCACTTAATTTTCTAGATTTCAGTTTCATAGATGTTTTTTCATAGTAATGCTAAGATTTTTTTGGTTTCTTAGTAATTAACTGCTAAAAGCAGAAGTTGTCAAAGGCAGTTATAAAGGAAACATGAAATCGTTTATCTTTTTCTTTTCTTTTTTGCATATAATAGATTTTCAACCTATAGTGTCCGCTTACCAATTGAGCTAACTTGGAACCCACATGAAATGGTGTATCTAATTCATCAACATATAATTCCTTCAATTCTACCATGTTTCTGCATGTTATTATGTTCTGTGATAAATTTTAGTTATAGTTGATGACTATATATGTGTAGTTTGTTTAATCCTTTTTCTTTTCATGAATTTTCTTGTGAAGATTGGTTTGATGGAGCTGTCTCTCAACCCCAGTTGGTTTTAGCAGATCTTGTTGAAGCTTTATTTCCTACAGGAAATTACACTACAACACATTTTAGAAACCTTGCAAAGGTAAAAATATTAGTTATTTTGAAAAGGAAATTTTCTTTTTTGAAGAATCTCTATGGTTCATGCTTCAAATTTATACATCTTGACATGCAGGAAGAAGGAGTAATAAGCATCAGTGCTAACATGTGTGACAGGGATACCTCCGTAGCATTGCAGCCCACCATAGTAGCTTGCGGATAATGCTTCATATGGTTTCAAATTATTTTATTTTTTAGAATGAATTTCAAATTATTTGTCCTCAAGGTTGTTTAGTATTCCTTAAATTTGATGGTATAGGCTACACAAGGATATAATTCTATTAATTAGTTTTTCATAATATTTGTAGCACTCATAATTGCATTGATTCAATTTTTCAGAGCTATAAAATATTACATTGTTACATATCAGTTGAAACTAATTACAATTTATATATTTTTTTGGACAAAGAAATTTAACAATAAACAAACTCTAATTAAATTACTTTTGGTCTTCTGAAATAAATGTTTATTTAATTACATTTGATTCTTAGGACTTCCTCCTCTGCAGCAACATTAGCTTTTGAAAGCCCTGCTTTCATCAAAGATTTCAATGTTTAGAGCCATAAAAAATGCTAATTTGTTGTGTGTTTATTTAGAAAAGATCAATTATATGTTTTAATAAAACAATGCTAAACTAAACAAATTCTTATTACATTATATTCGACCTTCACTAAATAAATTTTAATTAATTAAATTTATCTTTTCTACTAGAACTCTAATTAGCTTTTTATTTATTAATGTGTTTAATTACTTTTTTTTATGAACTTTCATGTATATTGTAGATATTCTCAACTAGCATTTATATTTGCAAAAAACTAGCTTGTTTTGAGCTTCTGCTATGTGATCTACTCATTAAAACGAAAATTGGAATGTATTTATAAAAGTAGTATTTCCTTCTTCTTCTTCTTCTTCTTTTTTTTTTTCGAACAAAGTTTCTCTCCAAACCAGTTTGGAGAGAAACTCTACAAACTCCTCATATATTTTTATGAGTGTGAATTTTGAAAATCTAACCATTGGATTGCATGTTTTTATTATATTTTTCATGCTTGCAAAATTTTAAGAAAATCAAAGATCAATTACTATGTTATCAAACAAATGTTAAAATTTCAAATTTTTGTAATCTAAAATTGTATATAAAAAATAAGTATATTGATCAAATAGTAAATAACATCCGATTTGAACGAAATTTGATATAAATGTTAAGAACATAAGGAACATAGAATAACATAGTTAGATTTTCAAATTTTACCCAATATATATATATATATATATATATATTTATGAGAAGTTTGAAGAGTTTGTTTTTTTTCCCTATGTGGTCTACTCTTTAAAAAGAAAATTGAAATGCAAACTTATAAAAGTAGGGATGACAACAAAATGGCACATTGTCAAGGTAGGGGCATCTTGTCCCCTCAATTTTTATTTATTTTTTTCATTTTTATAATAAATTTATTTCAAAAAAAGTAAAGATATACCCAAAAAAAAAAAGCGTAGAACAAGCATTAATGATGTGTGATCCTAATGCATAGAAATTACTATTCCATCATGGGGAAGCAAGATCCCTTACTACTTAATGGTTCGTTTGGTTGGAGGGATGAAAATGCAAGAGGTTAGAAAATGAGGAAAAGATAAAAAAGTGGGAAGATATAAGAGATTTTAGTTTCCCTAATTTGTGTTTGGTTGGAGGTGGAAAAGTAGAGGGATGAAAAAAATGAGTTTTGTATAAGTGTGCATTTGGGACAAGTTGAAAGTTTCAGCTTATTTTTGCTACTATTTATGGGTCGCACTACCCTTTTTGGTACTATTCATGGGTTTCATTGTACTATTCAGCTAATTTTTACATTTATCTACAGTACTCTCAACAAAAAGTTTTCAGTTTCAGTTAAATAAGCTGCTCCCAAACAGACACTAAATTTACTCATATGCCCTTGTTAAAAAATGATGTCCAATTAAAACAAAAAAAGTGACAAACAACCACCTAAAAAAAAAAAAAAGGCAATCACCCAAATTTTTTAAGGACAAAACTTAGGTACAGTACCTTATGTGCTGTTTCTTAGATTCTCCTCTTAAGATTTAGTCATGTGACTACTTAACTAAAAAATACTCTTCCATCCTATGAGAAAAATCCATATGGCAAAATCTTAAAAAGGGAACCTAAGGAACACTACCTAAGTACTGTACCTAAATCTTGCTCATTTATTAAAAATGCAAAATCATGCCAAAAAAAAAAAAAAAAAGAGCAACTAGCATGTTCACGTAAGAGAAGGAGGTGGATAGTTTAGTCATTGATTGCAACTAATCCTCTCTCCTCTATGTTCTCCCCAAATTGGGAAAATAGAATTTGGGTCAGCCAAGGGAGAAAACACCTGAGCCGTACCAATTTTCCATCCTCCCTCTCTCCAATCAAATATCCATAAAATCAGTTTTCTCTCCACTTTTCTCTATCCTATTTTCTATCTTTCCTATTTCACCCCAACCCAACAGACCATAAGAGTTGAAAAGAACCAAGCTTTACAAACACAAGATGATTAATCACTTATAATAAAGGTAAATTTAGAAAATTATAGTTTCTAAGTAGGTTTTGTAAATTTAGAAAATTATAGTTTCTAAGGAGGTTTCATAATGATATTGGAGACATTTTGACCCCATTTTCTCTTCCCATTTTCAGTTGATGAATTTTTATTAATTAAATTTCTCTTATTTTCTTCTTTAGCTACATCACTATTTGAAGCCGGAGAAGATTGAAATGAAGGACCTCACTAATATCATCTTGAGTTGCATTGACTGAATGGCATTCCAGGGTTCCAATTCTTGAGGACCATTAACTTTCCTAGAACACTGAAAGACCCTCCATTTAAAATACTAATGCAATTGCAAGTAGAGTCACTAGTGCATTTGAATAGTTAGAAGTCATTGCCTAGCAAAATGAAATCATCTATGGCATACTGCCATTTTTTGGCTGCCCAATGTTTTCCCAAGCGCGTAGGGAGAGGCCTATCCCTATGCAACTAATGTATTCTCTTGTCAATAACCCTTTGAAGATATCCCCTCTGAGATGTGAAAGACACCACTTTCATAGGCTCAACAAATTATTTTTTTATTGGCATGATAGGTATCGCCTTACCTATATTGGACTTAGCCTCACTACCATGAAAGAGTGTTGGCCCAAGAAGACATCATTACAGATTTTAGGTTCTCCTACTAAGTGGACTCGTATAAAATGATGGATCTTGCTTTAGAAAGCTTTGGATTTGGACCCATTTGTTCAGTTGAGATCCCTTGGGTCTACTGGGTTGCAAGTGATGCTCCAAAGGAGGGAAATCATAAGTTCCAAACTTAAAATTGGTTCAAGGCCTTCATGTCATGTCCCTACAAATCAACTTAATGGGGCCCACCTAAACCAACTTTTCTTTTTTTTTAAAATCTTTGCAAGGAACTAACATAGTGTTTGTCGGTTGTGAAAACCAAATAAAAAAATATACATTGTTTGTTGGTTACTGTCTTCCTATGTTTTCCTTCTTTTCTATCATAATCTCTTGGACTATCATCAACCAATCCAGTAAATTCCTTTAATCTCTGTATTCTTGATCCTGGCTTGCTCATGGGGCTGGGACTCCCCTGCGGCCCTGCCTAAGATCAATCTTGAGAGGCTATGAAACTGATTCACAAGAATCATGCAAACTAGACAAAATGCTCATTAAACTCTCTAAAGACAAATTTTGAAACATTTCTCACTGCAGAATTCTTTCCCATATTGCAATGAATTTTCTGGGGTGCTTGGACTCCCATGCCAGAGACAATTTTGAAACATTTTACATTTCTCTCTTAAAGAATTCTTTCCTATATTTCTTAAGGAAAGAATTGTTTCATGACTGATTTTAATGTATGAGAGAGATTTAGCTAGAGAAGAGAGCAGGTTGAAGTCACATGATGCATTAAAATCTTCATAACAAACTAATTTAGACAACCAGAGTCTAATTGGTCCTAGGTTGAGAGAACTTGATGGGACTAACAGGGTAGTGTTTAATCCACTATCCATAATTGGTAAACAGAAACCACATATATACCTACAAAAACATGGAAGATGAACAGTAATGCCATGCAACAAAAATTACATTAATAATTTAGGCAAGAAATCCATAAAAAAGGTTCAGTCCAACTTTGCTTTCTTTTCTTTCAATTACATTAGGATATTTGCAATCCATTTGAGTTGAGACTAATTATCACGAATGCACACAATAGTCCACAAACTATGCCCATTGTGGCAACCCAAAGGGAATTGAATTTAAACCTGTAATCCCACTTGCTTTGGAGAAAACAAAGTATAAAGTAAGATGAAAAATATTATAACAAAACTGATCCTATCACCAAATTAAAACAGTGCCATTGCTAACTAAAAAAGATAAATATTGATAACAGCAGGGCTTTCTATACACTCAAATTAGAATGTTGCAAACATAAATTAGGCTCAGCCTTGTAAAAACATTAATAGTAAAACATTAGCACATGAGAGATAGAGCATATCTTAAAAAGTTAAGCCTAATTCATTATTCCTGATGGGTTTCTGTTCCAAGACAAGAAGGCTGGGTCCCCAAGAGGCCTGCATAAAAAGCAATTACAAATTCAGACTCAACTTAACAAATGGCCTATGCTTTACAATTCAAGGAACCATTCTAATCATCAATGTATGAACCAGGGTGGAATCAAATTTGATTTTCTTTATAAATGTAAAAGAAGAAATAGTGGAACATGCCAGGGCAGATAAAGGTACAAGTTCAACATTGACTAGGCTATGAATCACACAGATTAAGTGCCTGTTTTCAACAAGACCAATAAAATGACAGGATTGACACCTTACAAGAACCAGCTTAAGTTTTATACTTGCATCTTGTTTGTGGGACCCTTCAGGTGTTGGAACCTAGATCTGGGTGGATACCACCTTTGAAGAAATTGAGTAAGAGGACGATTCCAAGAAATTTTTGCATGCCATCCCCCAAAATCAGGAAAAGTACACAAGGAGGTACAAGTACTAATATGGGTTGATAAATACCAGAAGCTTATCAACATTGATGGACGTCTAAAATTTGGGAGGACTTGGTATTTAAACATGCTGCTATTAGCCTAAAAAAATCTAGACGGCAGTTTAAGCAACCATATATTCTCCATTATACAAAATTAAATCAGAAATTTCTTTAACAAAAACAGGAACTAGTTTCAGCTGAGCATAGTGACTAATAAATTTTTGAACCATTTCCTCACCTTGGCTTGATCACATAGAGAAGTAAGAAGCCAATAGCCAAGAAAATGCAGAATCCACCAACAGTAAGATATGCTATTCCTAAAAAATCATTTTTGCCGCCAATCCAGCTTGTGGTTGAAAGAACCAGCCTCTTTCTGCCACCAAAACTATAGGTGTTGTAGTTGTTCTGTATAACTACTGTTATTTCATCATTAGCTTCAAGGTCTGTCTCTATCTTCCCATATAGTTTTCTAAAAGTTGGCAGTGCCGCAGTTCGCATCCAAACAATAAGATCCTCTTGTTCACTCAACTGTTACATGCAGAACCAATCATAATTATATCTTCTTTTGCAAATAAAAGAATATAATACAAAATACGAGAACAAGGACATAACCAGGAAAAAGGGATAACGAAAAAGGAAAAAAAAATTTGGGGGTGGGGATATGAAAAGATGTAACAAGCAAGGAAGAAGATGAAGACGTATTACAGGTATGCTCGCATTTAGTTTGCCACCCCCAATCAAACCTCCACTCTGAAAATTTTTTGGATAGACATCAGAGCCAAATTTATGCTCTTGGTCACTTTTCCAAGCTATGTTCTTTTTGCTGACATTTAGCACCTTGTTTTTCACTGAGAACCCATATGTGTCATTAAACAAACTCCATGCAATAAGGCCACAAGGAACAATTGGAGAGTTATTTCCTGTTGTAGCTTCAGGTTTACAGGTACTTATATCAAGTTCACCTGCTTTGCTTCGCAATTGTTTATCACTTCTACTCTTAACATATCTGGAAACAGTAATTCACATCCAAGATAAGGTCCACTTTCAGAAAGAGAAAAAATAAACAGTTAATTATGAGTGCAAGATGTTTAAAGTTTTAATTCCTATAATACCTCCAAGCGCATTAACTTGATAAAATAAATAAAATATTTGCTCAGTGATTTTAACATACCGACGATGATTCTGATAGAAGTTATCAAGCTGATAATAGACATAGACGGGACCTTTCATTTGCTTTGGAACCTGCACAATATCCAATTAATGCACGCATTTAGAAGTAGATAATAAGGCATAATGTGTAAAGCAAAACCAATGCGTAAGCTATATCAAACACATGAGTGGTGAAGGAAATGAAAACTAACAGTGAAATTCTTAGTACACGTCTTGTTAGTGATACTACTTTGAATAAAGGCAAGCTGATCGCCGCTAAAAATAGGAGGAACACATTCTTCATCGTAGCGGTGCACAATTTCCACAACCTGCAAGACAAAAAAAGCATAGTTTCCTTATGCTCAAAGCTCAATATCGGTCCCATTGCTATTGCTAACACTACTAGATTTTGATGCAAAATAATGAATAAATAAAAAGGATTAGAAATATTTTACACGTTGTGATGCAAATAAAGAAGCAAGGCCTATCGGTATGAAGACAATGCCAACAGCGATGAAAGTTGCAATGACCTGAAAACCAAATTTGTAACAAATAAATAAATAGCTGATGAATGTAAAGTAACATAAGTGAAACAAAAAGCTCTAGCAATGTAAAATTGAATAAATAAATAAACAAATAAAGATTAAAGAGATATATTTGTTCAGCTATACCCATCCTGGTGTTAAAATTGGTTTGCAAGCAGGAAGCTCTTGCTGTGTGAACCTAGAATCTGCAGTAAACAAAACAATACCATCTATCATTTAATTATATAAATTAAAAAAAAAAAAAAAAAAAAAAAACAATTTCCTGGCAGAAGATTAGCAAATCAAAAAGAGTTCTTCTAAGGCCATCATAAAATCTTACAACATTTCACAACAACTCAATACAAGGTTGTTGTAAGAATGTTGTGAAATTTTGTTGTGTACATAGATTAAAACCCCATTTTACTTTGATCTCTTAAAAAATCAAACTTTAAGGTTTAAAACCCAATCTTAGAAAATATTGTTCAGAATCCAACATCTGGGTCCTTGAGATTTCAAAGGCAAAGACAGAAACTTTTTGATTAAAAAAAAAGGAAAACAAAAACCCATCAAGATAAAATGGCTCATCAAATTCTAGATTAGATTACATTACTCCAAAACAAAAATGTGTGGAAATGAGAATAGAGAAAAACATGGGAAAAGATGAATGGCATTGGGGGCATAGATAGGATAGGAATACTGGAAATCACAATGTGTAATGTAATGAAGATCAAGATGCATTGCATTTCTAACAATGAAAAAAAAAAAAAAAAAAAAAAAAAAAAGAAATACAGACATTTGGGTTTCTTGGAAATCCTCTTGGATGAATCTGAAGTCCCCAGTTGGGGGCCCCCAGAGCTGCTGGCTGCTCCTCTGCTAGACATCTTCCCACACACACAAACCCCGACACCACTCTGTTTTTTATGGGTTAAATTTTAAGGAGAAACTTTTTGTTTAGGTAAGGATGGGTGATATGTAATTTTCTTTTTTTCTTTTTTCTTTTTTTTGTATGTTTGATAAAAATTTAAAAAAATATAAAAAAATGAAAAGAGCAAAATTAGATTGAATTAGGTTGATTATTTCTAGAACTACAACTATTATTATAACTTCCCTATAATTATTTTACGTGGCAATGTACAATCGGTTCCCTATTATTTTCATATAGATTCTTCTTTTTTTTTTTTTTCTTTTTCCTCAACCGCTCACATTTTACCGCATTAAAGTTGTCAAATGGTACTAGAGATTTTAGGGGTTGGATTGGGTGTGAAAAACGGTTTGGGAAAGAGGAGGGAGGAAAGGAGAACCGCAAATTAGCGAAGTTGTTTGTTTGTTGGTTGCACTTTAGCACAATGCACTAGCGGAACTACCGGTCCTTTTTACTTACTTACTTTCCCTGTGGATAGACCGTTTGGAATGGATCACGTGACATGCGACCCATACTATGGCCTTTTTTTTTTCTTTTCTTTTTTTTGTTGTACCTACAAAAACGAATTTTTAAATTTTTATTAAAAAAAAATTGGTTGTACAAAAGTATTCACAAAAAGCAGCAAGGTAAGGGCCACACGAATATACAGTCGGCACTTTAGATACTGCCTATGATGGGCCCATATGATATGTCTTTAAAATTTACTATAAAGACTTAAAATTTTATTTATTTATTTATTTTTTTTTGTCTCTTTCTTGATTTGTCAATGTTAACCATCAAATCTTTAACATGACAAATAATCTTTCTCTCTTCAAGAAGATTGTTACGTGATTATGTTATTAAGTTATTGTTTGGATAGCACGTCCAGCCTCTAACATTTTTTTTGGTGAATCCTGTGTACTGTTCATTAGACTTGTAAATATTTTTTTCACAAAAATAATTTTAAAATTAGGTCCCATGATACTATTCACACATTTAAAAATTATTTTGCTACAATATTTTCAGTTTTTAATAATAAGCGGTATCCAAACAGATCCTAAGTGAAGTTGTAATGCATTTGATAAAGTAGATTATGTTATTCGCTTTAAAATTTATTTTATTTTTGTCATATTATCATTTTAAGTTGTAGATAGTTTTTCTTTTATTTGTTAATTTTTTTTTAAATTATAAATCTACATTAGAAATATCATTCTCAATATGAAAAACTTAAAGGAAAAAAAATGAGAGAAGAATAGAGAAGTTGATTTTTTTTTTTTTTTTGAAAAATAATTACAACATACTGCTAACCCCACAGCTCGAACCATTTTCCCTAAACCCCCAAGTACTTTGTGCATGGAGAGATGTCAATTCAGATACAAGATTTTTAGCATCGAATAGAGAAGTTGAATTGAATCTCACATAAGATCTCTAAATAAATTTGTTATTAAGAAAATAAGATAAAACTTATATATAAAATCTTTCAAAAAAAATAGTTATAACATAATGAACTAATACAACTGAAAAGTTTTTCAAATTAAAATTTTTAAAATTATAATTAAAATCAATCATATTAAAAAAAAGCAAACTAAGTGAATTGAATTAGTCATATTTCAATTGAAATCTAGACATTACAAAAACTTATTTAAAATTTAATTAGTAATTTTCATATTAAAAAGTAAGAAAAAATGAATTCTTTTAATACATATACGTGTGTATAAATAAATTAAATAAATAATACTTAAAAAAAATCGACTTAAAATTGTTGCCTCAGACCTCGAACTTTCTTGAGCCAACCGTGATGATGTGAAGAGCATCAATTAAGTCAACTGAGATGTCTATGCAAATGGAAATTATTTGTCTCTTGATATACCTAGGGATAAGGAGTTAAGGAATAAGGATCCAAAACGATCATGCATGTCCCATTACAAATGATAGCTATACATATAAAATCCTTTTTTTTTTTTTTCTTTTTTTGAGAAGGGATAAAATCATTTAGTTAAAATAGAATGTTACGAGACAGTCTTATGAAATCTCTCACATAATATGTGTGATTCTCTGGGATTGCTAGGAATCTGTCACCTATATTGACCAAATTGAGCCATCAATAATAACAGTGTAAAACATCTCAGCAACAAGAAATTGATCTCAACAGAAGAAAAAAAATTAATAGAATGTTTTATAAAAATTAAAAGAGTCACATTTGGAATATCTGGTTCATACACACTTAGAACTGGTTTATATCATAAAACCCGGTTCTCCAATTCTCAATCATTACACAATAATTTTAATTACAAATGTTAAAAAGAAATGGAACTTTATGAAGACACAACACTGTAATTACATGCCACCAGTGTCTGAAGGCTTGAGGTGCAATTTAAGATCCAAACAACCTGAAGAGTCAGTTAAATTGGTTTGAGTGAATTGTTAGGTGGCTAAAGTGCAAAATAATCCATAGCAATGCCAATGAGTCAAGAAGGGAGAAGCCTTACCTTTGTAGTCGAGATTGAGAGCGTTTTGGGCTGCACAAAACAAAATTTTGTATTTTATATTGAGTGAAAAGTAAACATTTTTATTTTGTTGAAAGAATAAATATTATCTGAAACAAATAAAAGAGAAAGAAAATTAGATGAGTTATCAGCAATATATGCAAAATATGTTATAAAACTCTATATCTAAGAATTAGTTCTGTTTGATTGTGTTTTCATAAAATAACTAACTTTTAAAATGGTTTATTTCAATGGTTTTGTTTTATATAAACCAATAAAAGAAAAAGTAGAAAAACATCATTCCGTATTTGATAACTTTAGTTTGCGTTGTTTTCTGTGTTTGTGAAATTATAAACAAAAGATTCCTTTTTAAAAGGAAAGTGTTTAAAGGATTACAAATTTTTATTTATTTATTATAAAAGACTTACAAAGTGGCTTAACAATGAATGTAATTAGTATTACTTAAATTACATAATAAATTAATGTTGAATTATATTTTTAGTGATTGGTGATATATCAATTTGTGACTTTAGCATTTTTTCATCAATTTATAAAGTTTTTGTAGTAACATTTGTAGTATTCCTAATATTACTCTTTTACAAGTGGTTTTTAAGAAAGTTCATTGTCTAACTTAATAAGCAAAACGACACAATGAATGAATGAAGAAATATGTGAAATTGGAAGAACATTGGTATAACTTCGAGACTAATTTCAGTTACCATGTGGTCAAGGTTTAGTTTTGTCATTAAAGAGCTCCAAACACTTCATTACTCGAGGTTTTTATTATTATTTAATTTTAAATATGGTTCCAATAATTTATCAAGGATTCCCATTTTACATGCTTTGAGTCATAAAAAGTAGCTGAACACTGTTCTGGCACCCCGTAATTATAACAATCTTATTCTAAAAAAATAATCATAAAAATTATAACAATCTTCTCATTCATATAATAATATAGACCATGCATTAATCATATTGGGGAAGATGATCCACCTTCCATTCAAATATAATTTTGTTCAGTAAAAAAAGAGCAAGAATTTGTTGTAATATACTATTATTTAAGAATATTTATAACATCAAGTAATTATTAACAAAGTTCCCTCTATATTTTTGGTCCAGTAACATGCCTTTTTGAGGGCTGCGGCTTGACATCTGGTTTTGGCGCTGGTGGAGCTTCTTCACTTGGGATAGGTACGTTCTTTGCCTGTAACAATTAATGACATGATGTGAGAAACACTAGGGACCCATATCTTGAAAGAGTTGTGATAGTTATACAATAAATGGGGGACATAAAGTCAATGGCTGAGCCAAGAAGTTTTATTTGGGACACAACTAACATAAACCATATATCTAAACAACAAAAAACTCAAGTAGAAAAAAATATTGGTATAATTATTATTATATTTAAAATGCTTTGAATAATTCATTTTATATTTCATGTTTCTATTTATTTATTTATTTAGATGTAAAAGAATACTATGTCATTGTATATTGTTTACTCTATAATTTAGAAGTTATCTAAATATTAAATAAAATACAGTTTTTTTTAACAATTTGTTGGCAGCTAAGTATTGTAATTAAATCAATTATAAATTATAGATATGCGGTTAAAACGATTGAAAATTATATGGAATAAAAAAAAAAATTATACTTGGAAAAATATTATTATATTTTACACATCAAAAAAAAAAAAAAAAAAAAAAAACACTAATGCTATTTACAACCTAATACACACACATATATATCGTCACTCTTGACATATATTATGAGAGGATTATTACTTAATTATTTGTTGACTATGCTTACATTAAAAAGTATTTAGACATTTAATAATAAATAAAGGAGGCCAAGTTGTATTTTCTCAATTAGCTACTTGTAAATATAATTACGTCATATATTAAAATAGATATTTTTCAAAATATTTGGGGGGGCCTAGGCCCCCTCTAGTCCCTTTGATCATCCGCCACGGTATACAATTGAAATTGTGTTTTGAGAGTGTGCGGCAGTGTGTAACTCAAAATGTGCAACAATTAGTGATCTTGAAACTTGTATCAATCGGGACAATTAATAGTTACGCAATATTATAGGTTAGAAGTGAAGTAACATACCAAGCTTTTGAATTGGAGACCATAGAACAATTGAATGTATCTTTGCTTTGCCAGTTTCTTCTCCTTGTTCAGTTGTCTCCAGAAACTATAAATGCTACCCATATTCAGCACCTTGTTTGCGTATATCTTCCAGGTGTAGCTACAAAGAGAGAGAAAATAATTCAAATTTCATATGATATATAAGTAATGAATCCTCACAAACTGATAAAAGTGAGGCCTAATGAATGAAAATAGTCTGAAGTTGGAAAGCTATGAAATACTCAGTTTTGTGATTACCATTCATTTATACGTTGCAAACCGGCTGTTGAAAACTTGCTCCAGTATGTGGCATCCACCTTGCACTTGTCAAAGAAATCCGCAATTTTGTTACTTGATTCACCCCCATTGTTGGGATCAATATGAAAACCTGAGACCCCATCAACAATGATTTCAGCTGGGCCACCTTGATTGGTTGCAAAGGTGGGTAATCCACAGTTCATTGCTTCAATGACAGTTAGACCAAATGCTTCATACAGAGCAGGCTGCACAAAAGCTCCCTTTGAGTCAGCAATGCAGCGGTATAGTTCTCCATTGCGTTGCCTATCAGTCTGTGCTGCAATCCATCTTATCTGACCCTTAAGTTGGTATTTTTCTATCAATGCATGCATTTTCTTAATTTCAGAAATTTCTTCTCTATCCTTTGATTTGGAAGCATCGAAGAAGCCCCCAACCACAACAAGGTTAACCAGATTTCTCAGCCTCTTGTTTTTCCCATACCACTCGGTTAATCCAGTAATGTTCTTCACAACATCAAGCCTTGCCATCGAGAAGATGATAGGTTTCTTCTTGTCTGCTAGATATCCACTGTTTTCGAATAAAGTTCATAGAAGATGTCAGGCAATTTCAACAAATTTCATGATCCATAGTAATAGCAGTAAAAAGGTACATGCATGTTTTGAGGCTCCAGAACTTACATGTGTTCATTGTTATCATCTTTACTATACAGTAATTCTTCAATGGCAGGGTGAAATGATGTGAGTCGTCTTTGTCTCTCAATGTAAGGGAAATAGATGGACTGATCAGCCCCTGGTGCAGCAATGTTGAACTTTGGATCAAATACGTTGATGCCTGAAACTACTCTGCAAAGCCCCGGGAGTGTAAATGCTGTATGGCTTTCATACTGTCCAGGTCTTTCTTTGCTGCAAGAACAATCAAATTCATGTGAAACAAACTTAATTGCACTTATACATCAAATAGTTCTTTCCTTTTTTTGTATGTGCATTTATTACTAGTTATATTCCATCCATATTGAATTTTGCTAAAAAAATCTGAAAATTTTTATCTGACTTGATTCTGAAAACTTGTGCTTCTATATCATTCTAATTCTTTGGCTAGCCTGTTATATTACTTCAAGTTCTATTAGATATATATAGCTTTGTGTGTAATTCTCTAACCTTCCTGCAATCTCCTGGTATGTGCTGGCTATGACAAAATCTGTTGCATTCATTGCAATTGTATCAGCAATGAATTGGCATGAGAAATGATACTTGGGATCTAATTCCTTCCATCTGATGTCTGAATCTTCATACTTAGTCTTCTCTAAAGCATGCGCAATAGTTCCCTGGTTTTTAAGAGCACTAGTTTAGTAAATATAACAGAGAAAATTTATAGCTGAATAAACTGATGAAGAAAAGACACCTGAGTGACCCCAAGTTTACTAGCCATGAGAGTTGCCACCAAATTCCCATCAGTATAATTTCCGATGATAAGATCTGGCTTCCCTTCCATGTGGTCAAGGACTTTGGTTGTAGCATCCTGTTAATAAAAGTGTTAGAAATGGTTAAATGATTAAATCCACCATTTATTTTTAGTTTAAGATTTTGGGACAAGTAATAGTTTATTAAAAAAAAATGAATAATTGATAGGAACTAAATCCCACTAAAAATGTCATTATAGGAAATTTTAAATCATGTTTTCAAAGATAGATGGAACACATACCTGACTGAACTTCTCAAGATAGGGATAAATATCAAAACGAGAAACCCATCGGCGGAGGACTCCATTCTCTGTCTGAAAAGGCACCCTAAGAATGTGGGAGTGCTTGGTACCATTGATTGCTTCCACCTCCTGGTTACACTTTGTTCCCCGAGCATCTGGTATGAGCCGCGTGACCTGTCATCATCAATAGCATGATTACATGATGCTTCCAAAGTAAACTGCTGTAACTGAGATATCATTCCTGGCTCCTTATGAAACTCACCACAACAATTTGAGGCTTCGCATTAAGCCCTTGTTGCTTAATTCTAAGGAGCAATTCTTCTTCAAGAGCTTTTACTTGATCCAGAATGTAAACCACCTGTTTTTAAGTGTAGAGGAAGAGCAATGTCAGCTTACTAATGAGTGTTAATTACTGCAGGCAGACTACTTTGATTTTTAAGGCCAAGTAAAAAACTTGTACCTGCCCACCAGTGTCTGGCAAACCTAGAACATCTGATTGACCAAAGTAGCCATGAGGAGAGAAAATTACAACATTGAATATTGTAGGAAGCCTGCTAAATAACTTCTCCATATTAATTGGATCGGGTGCTTGGAGTACTTCTGAGAGTGTTCTCATTGTCTCCTTTACTCTTTGTGCAGTATCTCCCCACCCTTTCTCAAAGCCCCACTGCTTAAACCTGTAAAGGAAATTGATTTATCAGATAACAATTCTTCAGCATCTGATAACAAAATTTAGTATTAGATAGATCACCTTAGCTCAAAATCTGGATATGGAGTGTCCTTGGGAAGTGCTGATAGGAACACCTCAGCTACTATCAGTGCCATCTGAAGCTTCAAAGCAGTATCAATGGTGCTATTTATCATAAGATTCTGCAAATTTAAAATTACTATAAGTATTCAGAACCATTTAATAGATATTACAATGGCAAATTCAACAATGTGTTTGGATAATATTTTCTTTTAATGATCGAATGCTGTCTTTCCCATACATCTCCTAGATGATTCAGTGATAATAAGTAGTCCACAAGTGGCTGTGAATTCTCCAATTTCTGGCTAAGCGTTGAAGTTATGAACTTTGAAACCAAGGCGACTCCATTTCCAATTGAAGAAGATAGGGTTAAGCGAGGCATAGAATAGTCCAGTGCTGCGAAATCCACTTCCAAAGCACTTTGATCATTTGCCCTGCAACATAAAGCAGAGTTATTATTACACAACCTTTGAGCTATAAACTTGGATACAATGCTGGTTATAAGCCAGGAAATATACACATGTAATACAGGTGATCAAAAACATGTGAAGTGCATGAGAAGCTAGCAATTTGTTCATTGAAATAATGGGCGAAGGTCTTTTCCCTGTGGTACTGTTCCACTTGTATTTGATTTTCGAAAACAAATCCAAAAATTCTAGGAATATGATTAAAAGAAAAATACTCAGTCAAGTCGTTAGATAGATATATAAGTATTTTAGAAACATGGAATTTAAATTTAGCTGGTGCTATGCTAATCACATGAAGCAAGCAATCAGAGCTAAATGAAGAGAGAAAACATACCAGTTTTCATCATAGATCATTTCTTTACATTTCAAGAAATCTGTAATGGTGATTCCCTCAACCGATAAATCATCAGCGCTGACTTTAACATATTCCCAAAATCCAGGATTTGGTCTTATGGCAAAGGCAACATAAGGTGGTATAACAATCGCTTCCTGGAAAAAAAAATAGCATTTTGATATCAACAAGCCTATCATCTTGGTTTCACAATGTTAACCAAAGAGGAAGAAAAAAAAAAGTGAATGTCAAAGAAAAACAAGAACCTGTGTAGAACACAATATGTAACCAAGTAATCCCCCCAGGACCTGAGTTCTGTCATTCTTGTCATCAATGGCTTTCTCCATTTCTTCCATTAGATGGGTCAGTTTCATTATCCTCCTTCCCTTTTCGATATACTTAGCAAAGCACCTCTTCATATGGTAACGACTCTGCTTCAAGGCTTCGGGCAAGCTATCAGTTATTGACTCAGAACGCTGTAAGACTCCTGCAGCTGAAGCCATTTCAGAAGACAAGTTGTTAAGGTTTTGAATTGTGGAAATCAATTACCAGTTTGGCTTGGTCAGTGGATAGGATTCTGCTTTTATAGTCTATGGAGCTAGGATTTTTTTTGTATTTAATGCATGGCTAACTTGTCCATCATGATAGCTTGCTTTGAGTTTCGTCAACGTTTTGGATTTTTAACTTTCTCCAGCTGGAAAAGAAGGGTGCATTGGTGCAAGAAGAAAGAAAGAACATTTCACAAAGAAAGGGTAGGAAAAGAAAAGAATGTATCTGTAGGAAGAGATTCCTAGTGAAAAAGCAAAGCTACCATGGAAATTATTTTTCACGCGAAGTACTGGGTAATGGGTATCATTCTTTCCTTATTTCTCTGTCTGAATGTCTGATGTTGTTTGTGAACATAGGAAAGAATACGTAAAATTGTCATTTCTAAGGCAACACCATATCTTGTATCATTGCAAACCTTTATATGGCATTTGGTATAATCTTTTATGATTTTTAAGAATGTTTGAAGATTCTTATATTTGGTTGCAAATCATACTAAGGAATCAGATGTTAAGAGAATCTAGATTCTCCCTTTAAAACCCTCTTAGTAGGAATGAAGATTCCCTTTAAAACATGTGGATATCCAGATTCTCAAGCTTAAAGGAAATTGTATTTTTTATATATTGACAATTTTAACCCTTTTGGCTTATCATTTAAGCAATTAAGATGAAATATAAAACAAATCATCAATATATTTTCCCTTGTCTTTATCTTTTCTCGCCAAAATAACATTAACAGGATAGATAACTCTGTTGATATATTCTTTAACAAAGTTCTATTTAGATTTCACGTGTGGAAAAAAAAAAGTTTAAAGGAGTCCTCAGCTAAATAAATAATTCATTTAAGATTCCTCTAAATAAATAATGAAAAACAAAGTTTATGTATCTTAAGAGATTCATTTAAGATTCCTGGGAATAGACCAAACATTATCATCTTAAATCCCTAGGAATCTTAAGAGATTCCGAATGAAACCAAACATAGAAATAGTTACATTTTTAGGCATCTAGATTGCAAGAAATCACATTCCTAGGAATTCGCAATCTAAATGCCAGGAATAATGTGAATTTCCCTGTATCAAACACTACATTAAAATTGGAATTCTCCATGTTGGATTTTAACTCAACTGGTTCACGTCAACTTCTTCCTTGGGTCAAAGTGGTTCATTATGCACCCATTCAAGGCAGCCTAGCTAGGCTATGTGGAATTATGAGATGGATTAAAAGGAAAGGATGAAGTTGATTAATTTGAAGTAAATTGGATATGTAAACATAAAATTTAGACTTTGCCTTCAATGGGGATTTTCTCTTGGTTCTTCATTTCATCAATGACCTTTTCCTCACTTTGTTGTACATTGTCTATTAGGATATGTTCTTTTCACATGAAATCTGGAAAACATTAGTATTATTCCCAAAAGTTCATTCTTTCTTTCGTTTTTTGATAGTACCAGAAGTTCTTTCTAATCTGTGCATATGGAATTAACAATTTTTTTTTCATTGTATTATAAACAAGGACGGAGCCAAGAGGTCAGGAAAAATGCACTATGTTTCGGATGCATAAGTCTTTCCTCTCATATAAAAGTAGACCCCACACTTGTGGGATTCACCCTCATGTAAGGGAGAGGACTCGTAAATCCGATACATGATATACCTCCTTAGGGGGTTAAGCGGGGGCAATTGCCACTCGACCCCACCCAAACCCCACCTTCTATACTTCATGGTTTTTGTTAGTTTTCGTTTTAGGTTTTCATGTTCTTAACTTTATCCAAATACAATTTACATCCGCTAACTTTATCCAGGAATTATTTTGGTCTTTTATGTTTGAAATTAGTCATTGACTCATTATATTCTCGTAACTTTGCCCAAAAATCATTTTAGCCTTTTAAGTTTGAAATTTATCGGTTTCTCAACAAGTTTGAAGTTGGTCATTTTAATCTAGTAACTTTACCCAAAAATCACTCAAAACTACCAACTTATAAGACTAAAATTATTTTTAGGTAAAATTAACAATTTCAAACTTAAAAGACTAAAATGATTTTGGGGTAAAGTTATTAGACTAATGTGACCAACTTTAAACTAAAAGCTCTAAAATGATTTTTGGACAAAGTTAATGGTGTACATTGTATTTTTGCCAAAATGTTTTTGTAGGGGTAAAATTCCCAAGTGAACAATGGGCCTTGGGCCCCGTACGGAGTCCAGCCATGACCAAGGGGGAAAAAGGGGACCAAAATACTTACAGCCCAATCCTGTTGAGCCCAACTTATTTAAAAGACGTCCGAGGAAGAATGTCTCCTCGGACGTACCAAATACGGGTCCAATGTGCGCCCTATCCATAGTGAAGAATCATCCCAAACAAATGTGGGTAATAGGATAAGCCTCACAAAGTAGGAAGAAGGAAGAAAATGTAAGACGTCCAGGGGGAAACCACAACTGCCGCATTAAATGCAAGGAAACTACTTTTCCAGCCGCATTAATGTGGAGAAGACAGGCGAACAGTGCTACATTGGCCAATGCAACTCACAAAAAGATAGAGTGGATGTCCGATGGGACGGGCACTCAAGTGAAGGTCCAAATGGTTAACAAGTGTAAGGCTTTTATTAATTTAAGGAGGCTATATAAGAGAAGGAAATCCCCATGAAGAAGGGATCGAAAAAGAGGGAAGAAAAATGAGATAGAGAGAAAGAAGAATGCTATAGTCTTTAATCAGAACCAGAAGTGCACCCATACGTCTCCTTGGACCAAGTGTCCTGTGGACATAAAGGAGATATTCTTACGTTCAAACTGCTGCATGGCATGCAATTAACTAACATTCACTTCGTCAAACCCTAGTTTTATAACCCGCTCTCTACAAATTCATTGTCTAGGGTTCTTTGGGCCAGAATCACTTACTTGTTGGGCCTGGGCCTCAAAAACGAACCCTATAATTGGCGCCGTCTGTGGGAAGAACTTGTTTTTCGACAAGTGAGACTGTTAAGAAATGGAAGGATCAGGTCCGCGCCAAACCGGACACGTAGATTCCCAACAACAGGACAACTTTTTGAATCTCCAACAAGGGAAAAATCAAGACAAACAGCAAGAAGGCAGCGCGAACACCTCCCACACGAGTAGAAGTCGCTCGAAAGGGAAAGATCATGCATCCCATAAGCGAAACGATTGCAAAGCTTTACAGCAAGAAATCGATGACTTAAAGAAAAAGTTAAGCCGAGCAAAGCTAAAACGTCCTTCACCCGGCTCGGATACTAGCAATGAGGAGGACAATGAATATAGGTGGAGATCAAGAACCCCTCTCAGCGAGACTTTTTCCTATGAGGAAGAGCAACCTCGCAAATGCGATCATAAAAGCCCATCTTATCAAGGCCTGACCAACGATGCTATGAGCAAGGCCCTGGATCGCATCTCCCAGTCTCCTTTCACACGTAGAATAGAAAGGGCAGAGCTTCCTCGGCGGTTCCATCAATCAACCTTTGCTATATACAATGGTCGGACAGACCCAGTAGAGCATGTAAGCCAGTTTAATCAGAGGATGGCCGTCCATTCAAGGGACGAGGCGTTAATGTGTAAGGTGTTTCCGTCCAACTTGGGACCTATGTCGATGAGATGGTTTGATTCCCTTAAGCCAAATACCATAAATTCCTTTAAACAACTGACACAGGCTTTTGGTTCCCGCTTCATTACTAGTAGCAGAGTCCCTCGGCCCTTAGATTCCCTCCTATCCTTGTCCATGCGGGAAGGAAAGACACTAAAGGCCTACTTAGACAGGTACTGGGAAATGTATAATGAGATGGAAGGAAATTACGATGACGTCGCCATTAGTACATTCAAGAAGGGCCTGCCGACAGAGCATGGCTTAAGAAAGTCCCTCACCGGGAAGCCAGTCACTAGCGTGCGCCAACTTATGGACAAAATTGACAAGTACAAAAGGGTTGAGGAAGACTAGCAGACGAGGAAGGGCAAAGCTAAGGTTGTCCCTCAGGAGAGGAGGGACTTCAGGTCAGACCGCATTATCAACAGTAATAGGCCGAGAAGAGATTACTCAGAACAGTCTGGTTCCACTGGGGCACTAGTGGTCCATGCTGTGTTCCGAGAACCACTACACAAGATCCTAGACAAGGTAAAGGGCGAATCGTTCTTTCAATGGCCAAACAGGATGGCTGGTGACCCCTCGAAACGTAATCAAAATCTGTATTACGCATACCACCAAGAGCCAGGTCACACCACCGATGATTACAGGAATCTAAAAAACCATTTGGACCGGCTTGTCCGAGAAGGGAAGTTGAGGCATCTGTTACATCGCCCTGAGGGATGGCAGGAACAGTCAAATATCAAAACCAGACAAAGTACATTGAGGCCACCCATTGACACAATAAATATCATACTTGCCGCACCTGGAAGAACCGGTTCCAACCCTTTCAGAGTAATGTCAGTGGGCAGGTTCCCGGCTGAACCGGACGACAGGGAATCCAAGAAAGCTAGAGTAATTGTCATGCCCTTAATCAGGTTCTCGGATGAGGACAAACAAGGAACTCTTCAACCCCACGATGATGCCCTAGTCGTCACGCTCAGAATTGGAGGTTATGACGTGAAAAAAGTGCTGGTTGATCAAGGCAGCGCCGTGGAAGTAATGTATCCTGACTTGTATAAAGGATTGAACCTGAAACCAGAGGACCTGTCGGCATACAACTCCCATTTGGTCAGTTTTGAAGGAAAAATCGTCACCCCGAAAGGCATGATTAGGCTGCCTATACAAACAAATTCAGACGTGATGGAGGTAGACTTCATTGTAGTAGATGCTTACTCCCCCTACATGGCCATCGTAGCCCGACCGTGGCTTCATGCACTAAGAGCTGTGTCATCAACTTTACACCAAAAAGTGAAGTATCCGTCAGGAGGTCGAGTGAAAGAAGTAGTTGGGAACCAAGGGATGGCCAGGCAATGCATGGTGTCGGCAATCTCACGACAACCAAATAGTGAACCCCCCACCTCAGCCGAGAACAGCTTATAGCAATTAACGACCCAGGTCCCAGCGACGGGTAGTAGAGGACCAGCCATGGAGGTGAGTTGCAAGGATCTGGAGAAAGTACTTGTCGGATCAGATCGAGAGAGGTTTTTTCAGCTCGGCTCAGAATTACCGCCCCAAGAGAAGTCAACACTAGTTGATTTTCTTATACAGAACGTGGATGTATTCGCTTGGGACGCCTACGAGGCCCCTGGGGTCGACCCAGATTTCATCTGCCATTATCTTAATGTGAACCCGGCTATAACGCCTAAGAAGCAGCTTCCTCGGCGACCGTCGAAAGAACACACAGACGTCGTGAAAGAGGAGGTCATAAAATTGAAGAAAGCAGGGGCTATCAAGGAGGTATTCTACCCTAAATGGTTAGCCAACACAGTCGTGGTAAAAAAGAAGAATGGGAAATGGCGGGTCTGTGTATATTTCACGGACTTAAACAAGGTCTGCCCAAAAGACCCCTTCCCCATGCCGCGGATAGACCGACTGGTGGATTCGACCGTCGGACACCCCCGAATGAGTTTTTTGGACGCCTTCCAAGGCTATCATCAGATACCCCTAGCTGCTGAGGACCAAGAGAAAACTGCTTTATTCACCTCCGTCGGAAACTATCATTATAAGGTGATGCCCTTTGGCTTAAAGAATGCCGGGTCGACCTATCAAAGGATGATGACCAGGATGTTTGAACAACAGATGGGTAAGAGCGTTGAAGTGTATATAGATGACATAGTGGTAAAAAGCAAATTAGTGGCCAACCACGTTAGAGATCTCGAGGACATCTTCCAAATTCTGAGAAAGTACAAGCTGCGACTAAACGCATCCAAATGTTCATTTGGGGTTGGATCAGGGAAATTCTTAGGTTACATGGTGACCCACAGAGGTATAGAAGTTAACCCTGACCAAATTAGAGCTATACATAGCCTGCAGCCTCCTCAGAATCCCAAAGAGGTCCAAAAGCTCACCGGCATGATTGCCGCTTTAAACCGTTTCATCTCCCGCTCAGCGGACAGATGCAGGCCTTTCTTCCTCCTATTGCACAAGTGGAAGGGCTTTGAGTGGACTGAGGAGTGTGCTTTAGCTTTCCAACAGCTCAAGGAATACCTCGTCCGACCACCAATTATGTCCAGTCCTGATGCCGACGAGGTGTTGTTCGCCTACATCGCAGTAGCCTCTCATGCAGTGAGCTTAGTGCTAATCCGAGAAGACAATGGCACGCAACGGCCCGTCTATTACGTGAGCAAATCACTGCACGAGGTGGAGACCCGTTATCTGCCCCTCGAAAAAGCCATCTTGGCCATCGTACAAGCCACGCAAAAGCTCCCCTACTATTTCCAGGCACACACTGTAGTTGTGCTAACTCAACTACCGTTGAGATCCATTCTCCGCAGCACCGACTACACAGGCAGAATTGCAAAATGGGGAACGATTCTGAGCGCCTTCGACATTAGGTACATGCCTCGCACCGCCGTGAAAGGTCAGGTCCTCGCCGATCTAGTAGCTGAATTTGTGGAGCCCGCACTAGAAGGAAAGGAAGGGTCAAGATCACTAAGTCCTGATGGGAAACTGATCAGCACAATCTCTCAACAAGAACACAATTGGTGGAAAGCACACATCGACGGTGTAGCCAACCAAAGGGGCTCAAGGGTGGGGCTCGTTCTGGTCTCCCCCGAAGGGATAACCATCGAAAAATCGTTGAGGCTTGGATTCTCCGCCACGAATAACGAAGCCGAGTATGAGGCACTATTGGAAGGAATGTCAATGATCCGGAAACTGGGTGGAAAATTTGTGAACATGTTCTCGGATTCGAGACTCATCGTGGGACAAGTAAACGGGGAGCTGGAGGCGAAGGATGAAAGAATGTGAGAGTATCTCGTCCAAGTTAAGCACCTGCAGACCCACTTCCATCTGGCGCATGTATCCAAGAGCGGGAACACCCATGCTGATTCTCTCGCGACGCTCGCCACCTCTTCGGCTCAGCCACTTCCTCGGGTTATTTTAGTAGAAGATCTCTACTGCCCAACAATGGAGAAGGCCAATGGAATACTGGTCCACAACGTCAAGGTAGGACCTAGCTGGATGGATCCTCTGGTGCTGTTCTTAAAGCACGACACCTTACCAGATGATAAGAACGAGGCCAACAAGATCAGGAGGAAAGCTTCTTGATTCTGGTTGTCCGAGGACTCCAAACTGTACAGGCGCTCATTCTCAGGGCCATACTTGCTGTGTGTGCACCCAAAGGCAACTGAACTCATCTTGGAGGAGTTACACGAAGGAATTTGCAGAAGTCATATGGGGGGTAGGTCCTTGTCCCATAGGGCCATAACGCTGGGTTACTAGTAGCCGAGCATGCATAAAGAGGCGCTGGAATATGTGAAAAAGTGCGACCAATGCCAAAGGTTCGCCCCGAATATACACCAGCCAGGCAGAAAACTTAACCCGCTGTCCAACCCTTGGCCATTTGCACAATGGGGCCTAGACATCCTAGGACCATTTCCCAAAGCGGCAGGGAACAAGAAATTTCTTCTCGTCGGCACTGATTATTTCACAAAATGGGTCGAAACTGAGGCACTGGCAAACATTAGAGACGTTGATGCCAAGAAATTTATTTGGAAAAATATCATCACCAGGTTCGGGACCCCCCACACACTGATCTCGGACAACGGCCTCCAGTTTGACAGTAAAGCCTTCAGAAGATACTGTAGTGAGCTGGGAATTACCAACAGATACTCCACGCCGGCTTACCCACAGGGTAACGGACAGGCGGAAGCCGTCAACAAAACTATAGTGAATGGGCTGAAAAAGAGGTTAGACGACGCAAAAGGGAGGTGGGTTGAAGAGTTGGTCCATGTCTTATGGACATACCGCACCACACCTCGCAGGTCCACGGGAGAAACCCCCTTTTCAATGACCTAAGAAGCCAAGGCTGTCATTCCATTGGAGATAAACTTCCCAACATAGAGGACCACTGCCTTCTGCCCCATTGCCAACAACGGACTTCTGGAAAAAAGCTTGGAACTCATCGAAGAAAGGAGGGAAAACGCGATGGTCCACCTAGCATACTATCAGCAAAAGCTCAAGCAAGGTTACGATGCCAAGGTGAAGCTAAGGCCCTTGGCGCCCGGGGATCTGGTACTGAGGAAAGTCCTGGGCACTGCGAGAAACCCCGCGTGGGAAAAACTCGAATCAAATTGGGAAGGCCCATATCGTATCACCTCCATAGCTAGCATAGGAGCCTACTTTTTGGAAGATTTGGATGAACATGTAGTGCCCGCCCTTGGAATGTAAATAACCTGAAAATGTACTGTTATTAATAAAAGACATAATTCTTGGCGCCACACTACTGTACAGCCATTTTCACTTAGTGTTAAACAGAACCCAAGTACTGCCTGGCTCTTCGGACCACATGCTTGGGGGAAATTAACGATTCTATCAGTTTTGCTAAGTGTTAAACAGAACTCAAGTACTGCTTGGCTCCTCGGACCACAGGCTTGGGGGAAATTAACGATTCTATCAGTTTTGCTAAGTGTTAAACAGAACCCAAGTACTGCTTGGCTCCTCGGACCAAAGGCTTGGGGGAAATTAACAATTCTATTAGTTTCGCTAAGTGTTAAACAGAACCCAAGTACTGCCTGGCTCCTCGAACCACAGGCTTGGGGGAAATTAACCTTGAAACCATTATTGCCAAGTGTTAAACAGAACCCAAGTACTGCCTGGCTCCTTGGAACACAGGCTTGGGGGAAATTAACAAATCTATCAGTTTCGCTAAGTGTTAAACAGAACCCAAGTACTGCCTGACTCCTCGGACCACAGGCTTGGGGGAAATTAACAATTCTATCAGTTTTGCTAAGTGTTAAACAGAACCCAAGTACTGCCTGGCTCCTCGGACCACAGGCTTGGGGGAAATTAACAATTCTATCAGTTTCGCTAAGTGTTAAACAAAACCCAAGTACTGCCTGGCTCCTCGGACCACAGGCTTGGGGGAAATTAACCTTGACGCCATTCTCACCAAGTGTTAAACAGAACCCAAGTACTGCCTGGCTCCTCGAAACATAGGCTTGGGGGAAATTAACGATTCTATCAGTTTTGCTAAGTGTTAAACAGAACCCAAATACTGCCTGGTTCCTCGGACCACAGGCTTGGGGGAAATTAACAATTCTATCAGTTTCGCTAAGTGTTAAACAGAACCCAAGTACTGCCTGGCTCCTCGGACCACAGGCTTGGGGGAAATTAACCTTGAAGCCATTCTCGCCAAGTGTTAAACAGAACCCAAGTATTGTCTAGCTCCTCGGAACACAGGCTTGGGGGAAATTAACAAATCTATCAGTTTTGCTAAGTGTTAAACAGAACCCAAGTACTGTCTGACTCCTCGAACCACAGACTTGGGGGAAATTAACGATTTTATCAGTTTTGCTAAGTGTTAAACAGAACCCAAGTACTGCCTAGCTCCTCGGACCACAGGCTTGGGGGAAATTAACAATTCTATCAGTTTCGCTAAGTATTAGATAGAATCTAAGTACTGCCTGGCTCCTCGGACCACAGGCTTGGGGGAAATTAACATTGAAGCCATTTTCATTAAGTGTTCAACAGAACTCAAGTACTGCCTGGCTCCTCGGACCACAGGCTTGGGGGAAATTAACAATTCGTTCATTTTCGCTAAGTATTAGATAGAATCCAAGTCCTGCCTGGTCCCTCAGATCACAGGCTTTGAGGAAGTTAACCTGGAAACAGTTTTACCTGATCAATGACTATCATTTTTGACTCATTAATTATCATTTTTTACACATTCACTCATTCATGCTTGGTTCTCAACAGTTAGTGGCAGAATAGATATTCATTTATGATGAAAGCAGAAAAGGTATTAGTGCAACAAAATTTAAAGGAAAATGACATCATTCATTGAAATCCAAAACCGTTCTTTCATAAACATTAACGGTACAAAATGTAAGGATTAAAGAAAACAGCTACAGATAAAGCCCTACACTACTTTCCTAAATCCTAACCCTAAGTAGGCTCAGGTTGAACATCTCCTGCCTGAGGTCCCGGAACAGCCTCCTTAGCTTGCGCGACAACATCCCTGATTAAGAGACTGTCCTCAAGAGATTTATCCCTCGCGGCCGGCTACGTCCCCTCAACTTCAGGCACCTGCGAGTCCGAAGTTATGTCCTTCGTAGGAAGAGGTTCCTCAGGAGCAGCCGAATCTGGAATCTCTCGAATATCTTCCGGGAAAAAGATATTCTCAGCTTTCCGAAATCAAAGTCCGCCGGAACTGCCGCCCAATCCAAGGCTACACCCCAAGACATGGTGATGTAATCCCTGCATACAGCGGCCACCTCCTCGGTCAACCTAACCTCTGTGTCCCTTACTCCGCGATCATATGAGGTCGCCACTACTTTCTCGGCTGCCTTCCTGGCCACGTGGGCCTCCTCCTTGAGCTTTGCAAGCTTGGCCTTGAAATCTGAAACTGCCTGCTTCTCTATCGCGAGTTTTTCTTCGAACTGGCGGAGCTGCTGGCTCAAATCCTCAGCCTGCTTTGTGGTGTTTTTAAGGCCGGCTTTCACGCTCGCGCGACCCTTTTGTGCCTCTTTCACTTCACTGCTCAAGCGATCCTTTTCCTACCTAAGGGTACCGGCAACGTTCTCGGCAGCAAGCCGGGACTGAGCCTCACTGTGCAGGTCCTCGCGAGCCTTCTTGGCCCATTCCTCAGCAACAAAGATTTGTTGGGTGACCTGCGCCAGAAAAGTAGAGGTCTAATTAAAAGAAAATGACGAATAAGTAGATACGTAATGAGAAGACTAGATAGGAGAAGTCTTCACTTACCATAGCCATGTCCCTCTTCAACGACATGAAAAGATCTGGTTGCCAAGTAGCCTGAAGACCCTCCATATCGAGAGGCAAAAGGAGGGGCTGTTGCAAGGCCTCGGCCAGGAATGATGCCTGCCCTCGTTGGGACTCCCATAGAGTCGCGTCCTAGGAAATCGGGGCACCATCTAACTCGAGCCGTGGCGACCATGTCCGCTGTTCCTTCCGAATAGCCGCCTCGTCTCGGCTATCAACAGACATGGTCCTCTTCTCCTTAGGCTCTTTAGGCTCTTTGCCCTTCTTTTGGTGCTTGGCCTTTTCATGGCCAACCTTACCCTCCTCCAGTTCTTCCACAAGCCTTTTTCGCCTCAAATTAGGCATAGGCTGTAGTGTTACATCCGATGTGGAAGGAAGAGGCGGAAGAGCCTTGGAGGTAGGCTGTTCCTTTGGGGCATCTTTGGAGGATTGCCCCTTGTTTCAGTTGGAAAGAAGGCCCCTGAGACCAGACCTTGGTTTCAGATCCATTCCTTCTTCCTCGATCTCTTGGCTGGTATCAACTTGTGCAATTACCAAACCAAGATTGGGGGCTGCCGAGGCTCGGTCTAAGTCTGAATCAGAGTCCAAGAGCTCTACTGGCCTGGCCGACACCTCTCCCTCCTCGGCGAAGTGGAACTAATCTATCTGATCTTCCAAAGACAAATGCGAGGAACCAGCTTCTTCCCCTGGGACAACTGCTACGGGAGGAGCACACTGAGCAGGCAGCTGAACGGGAGGTAAATCTCTCGAAGCGAGAAATCCTGGTATGGAGACGTCAATGCATGCTAATCTTGGACTACCGGCCCTGATGGCTTGACTAGCGTCCACTAAAGATCGCGAGAGGGGCATGTAGTCCAAAATCAAAGGAGCGGCCCGCAGTTGCCCGTCCGCGCTCACGTAAATCTCAGACCTTAGAAGAAAATTGAGTGTCGGGACGTTGACCAAGCTTAGCCGAGGAGACGTTCGCTCCCTGTCTGCGAAGCCCAAAGAAAGGGTTACGTTAGTCCGAGGAGGCAAATAAACAAAATCAAAACTGAAAAAGGAAAAGAGAGCTCAAAACTAAGGTCCCCTCCAGGGGATCTAATTCTACAATGCCCCACCTGGTGTTCCTACCCTAACCGGACAATGAATACCGTCGTGCCAAGGTCCGGAGATGATCAAAAGGTCGTCCTTCAAGCCTTTGTTGGACTTGGGAAGGCAGGATATCAACCTCACCTCGTCGGACCTGGACTTTAGGTAATATGAGTCGCCGAGGCTATGGCATTCATATAGATGAACCACGTCGTGCCACGAAAGGCCGAGGTTCATCTGATCGTTCAAGGCATCTACGCATCCCAAGATCCGGAACATGTTCGCGGCACACTGGTGGGGGGCCAACCTATGACCACGCAAATAATCCCTAGTTATCCTCCCCATTGGGATCGTCATTCCTCCTTCCACGAAGGCTATCATTGGAATGGCGACCTGCCCCGTCTTTCTCTTGATCAAAATTTCCTCCAAAGGGCAATACTCTAGACCTACTTTCGGCAGAATACGGTACTTCGCCCTGAAGCCTTCCATACCGGCCGGAGAGTCTACCATTCTCTTAAGCTTACCCATCCCCCTAATCCTAGGCAACACGAAGACGATTTATTTAAGGAAGAACGCTGGGAAAGGCAACGGAAAAGAAATGCGCACTTACGGGTGAGGAACTTGCTGGGAATCTTCAAGGGAATGACTGCGAAGGCTTGAACACTTTGAAAGGGAAGGTACTGGAGTGCTCTGGGTGCTTGAGTGCTTGTCCAAAAAATGGGGAGTAAATGCTTTTAAAAATCTTATATATCCGGGAGAAGCTAGACAGACATACTCCCGCCTAGAGAAATGGAAATAATATCAACCGTTGATCTGGCACCCAACCGTCGGATTGAAAGGATATAAAACCGCTAAACACAATAATTAGCACCTCATGGGTCATTAAACGCCTTCAGCATTAATGAGGCACGTGGGAAGCACATCTCCGCGCGGATGAAGCAGGAATCCACAATAAATGATCCTATGAACGTCAAAATCCCGCCTTTCCTCCTCGAACAAGAGAGAAAGAGCCGGAATTTTGAGGGGCTATATTGTAGGGGTAAAATTCCCAAGTCAACAATGGGCCTTGGGCCCCGTACGGAGTCCAGCCATGACCAAGGGGGAAAAAGGGGACCAAAATACTTCTAGCCCAACCTTGTTGAGCCCAACTTATTTAAAAGACGTCCGAGAAGGAATGTCTCCTCGGACGTACCAAATACGGGTCCAATGTGCGCCCTATCCATAGTGAAGAATCATCCCAAACAAATGTGGATAATAGGATGAGCCTCACAAAGCAGGAAGAAGGAAGAAAATGTAAGACGTCCAGGGGGAAACCACAACTGCCGCATTAAATGCAAGGAAGCTACTTTTCCAGCCGCATTAATGTGGAGAAGACAGGCGAACAGTGCTACATTGGCCAATGCAACTCACAGAAAGATAGAGTGGATGTCCGATGGGACAGGCACTCAAGTGAAGGTCCAGATGGTTAACAAGTGTAAGGCTCTTATTAATTTAAGGAGACTATATAAGAGAAGGAAATCCCCATGAAGAAGGGATCGAAAAAGAGGGAAGAAAAAGGAGATAGAGAGAAAGAAGAATGCTATAGTCTTTAATCAGAACCAGAAGTGCACCCATACGTCTCCTCGGACCAAGTGTCCTGTGGACATAAAGGAGATATTCTTACGTTCAAACTACTGCATGGCATGCAATTAACTAACGTTCACTTCGTCAAACCCTAGTTCTGTAACCCGCTCTCTACAAATTCATTGTCTAGGGTTCTTTGGGCCAAAATCACTTACTTGTTGGGCCTAGGCCTCAAAAACGGACCCTACAGTTTTCATTAGATAAGCTTTATATGTAAAACTTAATCAAAAAATGTAAAAGTTTTCCTTCTTTTTTTTTTCTTTTTCATTTTCTTTAAATATGTTTTATATGTCAAGCTTAATTGAAAAATGTAAAAGACAAAAGGTTTCTACTTAGTGTTTTTTAATTTTCTTTTTTTAAAGCTAAAAAAAAAAAGGATTTTAAAAAATAGATAATAAAGAAGCAAACGTTTTTTAATTCAAGATTTTAAAACAAAAATTACCCCCCCCCCCCCAAAAAAAAAACTTTAAAAGGGTGAAGAGGTCAATTTTTAATAAAATAATATTTATTTATTTATATTTTTATAAAAATGAATATATGAGTCATAAAACTTAAAAATATTTAATAAACTCCATAATTTGATATTCGTTCTAAGTTGAACTCTAAAGTTATAGATATACAAATGGTTACAAATATGACTTAAAATTGTTACAACACTAATTTTATAATTTAACAAAAGTTATCCTTAAGGTTTATCTAGTAAGTAAAAATCGTTGCAATATATTATAAGTAGAATTTTGATCATAAAAAAAATTACAACACTATCTTTTATTTATAAAATAAATTTTAAGAAATGAACACAATATAGCTATAAGGACCCGACTTGGCTTCCTTGTCTAGGACGTGGATGGACTTAGGCCCAAGAAACCCAAAACAATGAATTTGTAGAGGAATGGGTTGGAAAATTGGGATTTAGTTGGTCAAACAATGATCTAGATAGGCTTAATGACAAAAAGATAAAAATAGACAACTATAAAATGAAGAAAGAACGTCCTCAGCGAAGTCCGAGGACAATAGTTCTTATATAATGCTCTTAGATAACGTTACAAGTTTGATTGTGGGTTGCTACAATATTTCTTTTCTCAATTTTTCCTTCCCCTCTCTTGTTTCCTCCTTTTTCTTTTATACTCTCCCCCCTTTTCACCTCCACCGTCCACCTGTATGCTAGATGGTTAGAGCTGATACTTGTCCCATCAGCCCTTCTCATAAGTCCTCAAGTAGTAGCTGTAAGGCTAAAATATACTATTCAGGTATCACTTCTACATTAATGTGGTCAGGGGATTAGCTACAGTGCATTTAATGCAAAGGTAGCAGCTTTCTCCCCAGATATTTTGGGGCTCATCCTTATCTTATATCTCTGCAGTGCTTGTCCGCCCCAAATGAATTTCAGGGGTTGTCATCCTTGCTGTCAATCCATTTTCCAGGACCTCAGCCAAGTTCGGCCGAGGAAGTTTTCATCCTCGGCACACTCTCTGAAGCCTTTAGGACCAAATCCCACCTTTTATTCATCAACGCAATCTCCTCTGACAAAGACATCTCCTTCTCGGGCAAATCTTCGTTCTCGACTTGGGCCACAGGCCCAATATATGAATACATAATGAACTTCTGGGCCCAAGGACCCTACAATAGCCCCTCGAGATTCCCCTTTTTGGCTCCTTGGGAAGAAAGGAGGATTTCAATGTCTCTAAATTAGCTTCATGCCTATTTTGCTCTTCCTTTGCTTATGAAGACGCCTTTTTGTCTGCCCAAGATGCACTCCTAGCGCTGCAGCATTCAAGGCACGTCCTTATTAAATTATGGCGGCTCTTTGTCCCCCACGTTCTAGGGCATGATGTGAATCGTAAGGTTGGGGCTTCGTTGGGAGTTGAGCGGGAACTTTCTTGCTCTCTGCTCTCTCCTTGGTATAAATATCTATTAAATCAACTTTTTTCCTCACTTTAGCATTCATTTCGTTCTAGCGCTCATACCTTGAACCTGTACACTTTTTCAACTTTCCTGGGCCCTTACAAATACTATGAACTTGTCCGAGGACACCTTTACTCTTACCGTAAGTCTTCTTAAACTTTTTCTCTTTAATTTTCTACATCCTCCTCTTTTCTTCACGTTCTTTCTTTTTCTCCTCGGTTCTAATTTTCTTTCTCATTCTCTTTAGTTTTCCCAGACTTTTCTAGAAATTGGTAGATTTAAGAGTTTAGTAGATTCCGAGGAGGGGATAGAAAGCTTTAGGGCTCGTTATAGTGTCCTTCTAGGAGTAGGATTTAGATACTATGATGAGAGTCAATGGCATGAGGATAGGCAAGTCAAGGAGGTAGTAATCCCGATGATTGCATTCATAGAAGGATGGATGAAAATCCCCATGGGTGGAGTCACTAGAGACTACCTTAGAGCTCTTAGGTTGGCTTCCACTCAGTGTGCCCCTAATATGTTTAGGATCCTAGGCTTCGTGGATGCCCTAAACGAAAAGATGGGTTTAGGTCTAACCCACCACGATGTCAATTGGGTTTATAACCTTCACCGCCTAAAGGGATAGGGATACTACTTGAAATCAAGGTATCCCGAGGTTAGGCTCATTCAATGCCTCCCCGAATCCAACAAGGGGCTAAACAAAGACTTCCTGATCTTGTCAGGGGAGTGGAGCGATGGTCTCCCTTGCCCGACGAGAGAAGGAGAACCAGGTGAGGTACTAGGCCTAGGGTATTCATTTACAAGTCCTTTCTTTGATTTATTGAATTTTTATATCTGACAAAATTTTATTTCACTGATGGATTTGTAGACAGACGTGCTGCTGAATCGAATTTCAACTTAGTCAACAAGGATAACCTAGAAAAAATCCTTAAGGCCAAGATATTCGTGAATTCGAACGACCAGTTACGAGCAGCTCATTTGATCCTAGGATACACGCCGATCTCGTCCAGCTTTCAAGCTCCGAAGTGCGTCATAAGGGCCAGAGACCCTCGCCTACATCAGATAAGCGTAGCTGCTCCAGGTTTCCTTCTTCCTGGTCCAAAAGTAGAGATCGAAGAAATCACAACCCCCATTCCTGAAGGTATACCAACAGTAAGGGCCTCGTTGCTACAATAGACAACCAATGCGGCCACTTCATCTTACCCCCCCAGCATACAAGAAGAAGAAGTGGTAGAAGTAGCCGATTTAGAGGATGAGTTTGAAGTTTTCAACCGAGTATTGTCCCCGGAAGTTTCAAATCCTGATCTCGGCCTTCCATTCTCACCAATAATCTACGAGATGGGGATACAGCGCAAACCAAAGTCCAGTTTGCTTGACTTAATAGAGTCTCAACTTGGGAGGGATGCACTTGGGAAGGCTGCCCAGACTAAGCTTTCCACTCCATCCCAGACTAGGATTCCCACTCCTCCACCTGCCTTGCCATCTTAAGCGGCAGAACTGAAGAGGAAGAGAGAGTCAAAAGGGAAGGAGGTGATGGGAGCTAGACAAACCCTCCCCCCCCCCCCCCCCGCTAGGATGAGGTTCAAAGGGCGTTCAAACAAGCCAAAACGGGGCAGAGGGGCAACGAGAGGGTTGCCGAGAAGAGGAGCGATCCCCAGATTGGGCCTCCAGCCTGGCTCCCTGCCTCAATGCTGAATGGGGAACCTCTCCTTGCTAACGCCTCAATTCACGATTTTCAAGGAGAAGTAGTCGGTTACGTGGCCGACGTAGTGGAGCAAGCTTTACTGCTCCCTGAGGACATGGCCGAGCTACGAGACATGAGGAGACATGAGGTTTTTCTCAATCTCAAAAGATATCTGGCTATGGTACGTCCCCCTCATTTCTTTCTAACTTATTCTCTTCACTTTCCTCTTTTGATTCTTTTTTCTTTCCTTGGCAGGCTATTCAAGCATCTTTCGGGGCTGAAGAGATAGCCAACTCCTGCCATCGACAGATGAAGGAAGAGGAAGGGAGGCGCAACGCTACTGTGGACGACTTTCATGTGGCCGAGAAGAGTATCCAGGAGCTTAAGAAGAAGCTGCAAGAGGAGGAGAAAGAAAGGAAGTATGCGGCGGCATCCCTAAAGAGTGCTAAAAAACAAGCTGAAAGCCAAAGGTTGCTGCTACATACTGCTGAGGACAACCTGGCCTCTTCCAAAACTCAGATTGCTGCATTAAAAAAGAAACTGGAAGAGGTTGAGAAAGCCAGAAGTCTCGCCAAGAAGGCTCGAGAGGAGGCAGAGAAAGCAAAAGATGAAGTAGAGGAGCATGGCTATGACGTAGGCGTGGCCAGGACTAAGGACGCCCTTAAGGCCGAGGTCCCTGCCGTTTGCAGAACTTACTACGCCCAGACGTGGGAAGAAGCCCTCAACCAGGCTGGGGTTGAGGCCTCTTCCATGCTCAGGAGGGCAAAAAGTGTCTACTACCCGCCAACCATACTCCTTACGAGCTCTTCAGATTCTAAGGTCGACCCAACACCCTCGGAAGCAGCTAAAGCCCAAGGAAGTCCACCTAGAGCCCCTCCTGCAGCTAATACTTTTTCTGAGGGTGGGGAGCATGCCGAGGACACTACAAAAGCTGGGGATGCCAACCAAAGCACAGTCCAAGGTGCTAACTTAGCTCCGACTATTCCAAGGGATTTCCTCAAAGAAAAAGAAACTTCCCAGAGCATGGAGTTGGTGTTGGCAACCCTTGCCATACCCCCAAAAGTGGACCTAAAGGATAAGGCTTAAGTACCCCCCACAGTAGCGGATACCCAGCCTCCCAAAGATGTAAAGGAAAAACTTGTAATAAAGATGAAAAAATAATAGTATCTTTTCCTTATTATTTAGCTGCGTTTATTTGAGGCCTAAACTTTAATGGAAGTTGCAGATTTTCTTTTTATAATTTTGCTTGTTGTGATGGGATATATCTTGAGTGACCAATCGTCTAAGTAACAACACGTACCTTACACAAAAATATGACCAGTATTAAAACAAATTGAATCTGCTAAGTTAAACACCTCGGCCATGCCTAAATTTTTTTTTTTGAAAAACTTACACAACATTTTGACGTGAGCATAGGTATTAAAGTTACAACTTGCCTTACTTAAAAACAACTTTATAGGAGCTGAGTGGCAGACCACTTTCATACAGACATGGGCATGCCTACAAATGTTTTAAGTGATGCTCATGAACATCTAATTGAGACCATTGTAACTGTACCCAGAGTATGTCATGCTTAAACACTTAGGTAATGGTCAAGACATGTTAACTTTCCTAAGGCAGATGGTCCGAGTAACCAGGCTTAGCTAAGGTTCTGTTTAATACTTAGAATAATGAATAAAGTTGTCAATTTTCCCAAGGCATGTGGTCTGAGGAGCCAAACATGGTCAAGGTTCAGTTTGATACTTAGATAGATGGCAATGAGTATTAATTTTCCCAAAGCAGATGGTCCGAGGAACCAAGCATAGCTAAGGTTCTGTTTAATACTTAGAATAATGAATAAAGTTATCAATTTTCCCAAGGCATGTGGTCCGAGGAGCCTGGCATGGCCAAGGTTTGGTTTGATACTTAGATAGATGGCAATGAGTATTAATTTTCCCAAAGCAGATGGTCCGAGGAACCAGGCATTGCTAAGGTTCTGTTTAATACTTAGAATAATGAATAAAGTTATCAATTTTCCCAAGGCATGTGGTCCGAGGAGTCAGGCATGGCCAAGGTTTAATTTAATACTTAGATTAATACTTAGATAGATGCCAATGAGTATTAATTTTCCCAAAGCAAATGGTTCGAGGAACCAGGCATAGCTAAGGTTCTGTTTAATACTTAGAATAATGAATAAAGTTATCAATTTTCCTAAGGCATGTGGTCCGAGGAGCCAAGCATGACCAAGGTTCAGTTTGATACTTAGATAGATGTCAATGAGTATTAATTTTCCCAAAGCAGATGGTCCGAGGAACCAGGCATAGTTAAGGTTCTGTTTAATACTTAGAATAATAAATAAAGTTATCAATTTTCCCAAGGCATGTGATCCGAGAAGCCAGGCATGGCCAAGATTTAGTTTGATACTTAGATAGATGTCCAGAGCACATGACAAGCAATATAACAAACCCAAAATGGGGTGAAGAGAATCTCCATTGATAATAACATCTCCTTAGGTTATATACATTCCAGGGGCGTGGTACGGCCCTTTCTTCTAAATCTTCTAGATAATAAGCACCAATCCCGGCCATTGATTTAATACAATAGGGCCCCTCCCAATTAGGTCCCAACTTCCCCCATGTTGGGTTCTTAGCAGTCCCCATAACTTTTCTTAGTACCAAATCTCCAGGTGCCAGTGGCCTTAGCTTTGTGTTAGCATCATATTTTTGTTTGAGCTTGTGTTGATAATAAGCTAATTGAACCCTAGTATTTTCTCTCCGTTCTTCAATTAAATCTAAGCTCTTTTCTAACAGCTCATCGTTGCTGCCCGGAGCGAAAGAATTTGTTCTAAGTGTGGGGAACCCAATCTCCAAAAGGATGACAACTTCAGCACCATAGGTCATTGAGAAAGGCGTCTCTCTAGTAGATCTACGAGGTGTAATCCGGTAGGTTCAAAGGATGTGTGGCAATTCTTCTACCCATTTCCCTTTTGCGTCGTCTAGTCTTTTTTTGAGTCCACTCACTATAACTTTGTTGACCGTCTCGGCCTGCCCATTTCCTTGTGGATAGGCCAGAGTAGAATACATATTCTTTATTCCCAGATCACAGCAGTACCTCCTAAAGGTTTTACTATCAAACTGAAACCCATTATCCAAGATGAGGGTGCGAGGAATCCCAAACCGTGTGACAATATTCTTCCAAACAAATTTTTTAGCGTCCACGTCCCTGATGTTTGACAGGGGTTCAGCTTCGACCCATTTAGTGAAGTAATCTGTGCCGACCAACAAATATGTCTTACTCCCTGCTGCCTTAGGGAAAGGCCCCACAATATCTAAGCTCCACTGACGAAAGGCCAAGGGCTGGTCAAGGGATTAAGGACTCCTCCAGGTTGGTGGATGTTTGGTGCAAATCTTTGGCATTGATCACACTTCTTTACATAGTCCTGAGCTTCCCTTTGCATGTTTGGCCACCAGCAGCCTTGTGTGAAGGCCCTGTGAGACAAATATCTACCTCCCGTGTGGCTTCCACAAATTCCTTCATGCAATTCTTCTAGGAGCAGCTCCATTACTTCATGGTGCATGCACAACAGATACGGGCCAGAAAAAGATCTTTTATACAGTTTTTGGTCCTCAGACAACCAAAACCGAGGTGCTTTTCTTTGCACCATGTCAGCCTCGGATTTATTCTTAGGCAAAACATCTTTTTTAAGGAATAGTGCAATAAGGTCCATCCAGCTAGGCCCCACCCTTACTTGATGAACTTGAATCACATTCCTTACCTCTTCAGAAGGTTTGTGTAAGTCTTTCATAAGGATTACCCGGGGTAAGTCCTGTGCCGAGGAGGTTACCAGTGTGGCAAGAGAATCCGCATGTGCATTCTTACTTCTAGGAACTTGTGATAAAGCAAAAGACTCAAATCCAGATTGCAAGTGTCTAACCTGGCTCAAATACTCCTGCATTCTGGGATCCTTTGCCTCCAACTCCCCTTGGACTTGGCCTACCACCAACCTTGAATCAGAGAACATCTCCACTGCTTTTCTACCCATTTTCTGAACCATGGTCATCCCTACTAAAAGAGCTTCGTACTCGGCCTCATTGTTTGTAGTCGAGAATCCCAATCTCAAGGACTTCTCGATTGTGATCCTTTCTGGGGATATTAGGACTAGCCCCACTCCAGATCCTCTGTAGTTGGCTACACCATCAACGTAAACCTTCCAGGACAAAGGTTCTTGTAAGGAGATTATGCCAACCGATTTTTCATCCTTGTTTTACTCTTCTAATTTATCTTCTGATGAGGTCTCGGTGAACTCAGCTACCAAGTCGGCGAGGACCTAACCTTCGACCGAGGTGTGAGGCATATATTTGATATCAAAAGCCCTTAGGATCGTACCCCACTTCACAATTCTCCCTGTGTAATCGACACTCCGAAGTAGGGACCTGAGCAGGAGTTTAGTCAAAATAACAACCGTGTGTGATTGGAAATAGTGGGGGAGCTTACGTGTGCCATGCACTACCGCCAAAATGGCCTTTTCAAGTGGTAAGTATCGGATCTCAGCTTCATGTAATGACTTGCTTATGTAATAGACTGGTTTCTACACACCACAGTCGACACGAATCAAGACTACTGCATGAGGGGCCACAGCAAGGTAAGCGAACAAAACCTCATCCATCTCGGGCCTTGACATAATTGGTGGCTAAGAAAGGTATTCTTTCAATTGCTGGAAAGCCCAGGCATATTCATCGGTCCATTCAAACCATTTCCACTTATTTAACAGTTTAAAGAAAGGTCTACACCTGTCAGCTGACTGAGAGATGAACCAGTTCAAGGCAGCGGTCATTCCCATAAGCTTCTGGACCTCTTTTGGATTCCGAGGTGGTTGCAAGTTGTTGATCGCCTTAATCTGGTCGAGATTGACTTCAATTCCACGGTGTGTGACCATGTAGCCCAAAAACTTGCCTAACCCGAGACCAAAAGAACACTTGGAAGCGTTAAGTCATAGTTTGTGCTTCCTCAAGATATCAAAAATATTCCCGAGATCATTAACATGCTCGGACTTTGCCTTACTCTTTACTACCATATCATCGATATAAATCTTAATGTTTTTTCCTAACTGTGGTTCAAACATCCTGGTCATCATCCTTTGATAGGTAGCCTCTGCATTCTTCAAACCAAAGAGCATCACTTTGTAATGATAGTTTCCTATAGGAGTGATAAAAGTTGTCCTCTCTTGGTCGTCCAAGGCTAGAGGTATCTGATGATACCCTTGAAAGGCATCCATAAAACTCATTCGAAGGTGGCCCACAGTGGTATTCACTAATTGATCAATCCGAGGCATAGGGAATGGGTCCTTTGGGCAAGCTTTGTTCAAGTCTGTAAAATCTACGCATACACGCCACTTTCCCGTCTTCTTCTTAACCACTACGGTATTAGCCAGCCATTCAGGGTAAAAAACCTCTTTAATAGCCCCAGCCCACTTAAGTTTCATCACCTCATCTTTTACAGCATCCGAATGCTCCTTGGATGAACGCCAAGGTGGTTGTTTCTTGGGGATGACAGATGGATTGACATTCAAATGATGGCAAATGAAGCTTGGGTCCACTCCTAGAGCCTCGTAAGCATTCCAAGCAAATACATCAATATTGTTCTTAAAAAAAACTACCAACTCTTCCTTCTCCTGAGATGGAAGTTGAGCCCCAACCTGAAAAAACTTTTCTGGATTGTCACCAATGGGGAATTTCTCCAAATCCTTACATTTGGCATCCTCGGTAGGCCCCCTCGTTGGTAATTCCGAAGGCATTGACTACTATAAACCTTCTTTGACTATGGTCGAGGACTCAGCTGCTGGTTGATGCAAAATTGTAGACACGAGGCACTGCCTAGCCATAGTTTGGTTTCCTACTATCTCCTCAACCCGGTCTCAAGACAAATACTTAACCTTCTGATGTAGAGATGAAGAAAACGCACCCAAGGTATGAAGCCAAGGTCTGGCGACAATGGCCGTGTAAAAGGAGTATGCATCCACCACTATGAAGTCCACTTCCACCAATTCTGAACCGGCCTGCACGGGTAACCTAATTTGACCCTTCGGGGTAACAAGCTTTCCATCAAAACCCGCTAGAGGCGAATCATAAGCTATCAGGTCTTCAAGTTTCAAGTTCAATCCTTTGTACAGGTCAGGATACATAACTTTTACACAACTGCCTTGATCCACCATTACTCTCTTCACATCATACCCCCCTATTCAAGGGTGACCACTAAAGCGTCACCATATGGTTGGATAGTTCCGATCTTGTCTTCATCCGAGAAACTCAATGAAAGTCAGATCTCTAACCTAGCTCTCTTCGGCTCGGAGTTTGGGTCCTCAGCTGGTAACCTGGCCATAGACATCACCCTGGCAGGTTGAGAGCCAGTCCTTCTAAGCGTAGCAAATATGACATTTATTGTGCCCAATGGGTGCCTTAAAGAAGCACTCCCCTGGCCATATGACCTTGATTGGTCTCCCTGTCCATTAGGTTGGTACAGAAATTGTTGCAGCTTGCCCTCCTTAACCAATGGTTCCAGATGGTTCCACAATGTTCGACAATCCTCAGTGGTATGTCCTCGGTCCTGATGATACTGACAATGGAGGCTTTGGTTACGCCTTGTAGGATCTCCACTCATCTTGTTCAACCATTTAAAATACGGCTCGTTCTTGATTTTCTCTAAGACTTTATTCACAAGTTCTCGGAACACAGTGTTTACTACTTGTGGGGCTGCAAGTCCAAATTGTCCAGCAAAATCTCGCCGAGGTTTGTTATTATTGTAGCGTTCCGACCTGAAATCCCTCCTCTCTTGAGGGATAACCTTGCCCTTCCCTTTATCTTGCAGCTGGTCTTCCTCAACCCTCTTATACTTGTCAATCTGATCCATGAGTTGACTTATACTGGTAACAGGTTTCCCCATCAAAGACTTCCTTAAACCATGCTCTGCAAGCAAGCAGAGCTTGAAAGTACTGATGGCCACGTTCTTAAAATCACCCTCTATCTCGTTGAATATCTCCCAATATCGGTCCAAGTATGTTTTTAGAGTTTTACCCTCTCTCATGGACAGAGATAGCAAAGAAGCCAAAGGATGAGGCGCTCTGCTACACGTAATAAAACGGGACCCAAACGTCTGGGTGAGTTCCTTAAAGGAACCGATGGATTCTGCCCTCAGACCATCAAACCACCTCATTGCCACAAGCCCTAAACTGGACGGAAAAACCTTGCACATCAAGGCTTTATTCTTAGAATGTACTATCATCTTTTGATTAAAGTGGCTAACATGTTCAACAAGGTCCGATCTGCCATTATACAAAGTGAAAGTGGGTTGAGTGAATCGTCGAGGAAATCTTCCTTCCTCAATCCATCGGGTGAAGAGGGATTTAGAAACTTGGCTGAGTGCTTTATTCATAGCATCATTTACCAGGCCTCTCGAAGATGAATTGTTGGTTCTGCGTCTACAGCAGTCATCTTCATCATACAAGAAAGATTCATTGGGGGGAGTTCTTAACCTTTGCCTATAGTCTTAATCCTCTTCATCATCGGAAGAGTAGTTAGAATTGGAGGGAGCTCGCCTTCTGCACTCATGGCGAAAGCTTCTCTTTAGGTGGTCAATCTCCTTCTGCATGTTTCTGGCATTTTCCTCATGAGAGATATGGTTTTTACCTCAAGACTAACTCTTGCTGGTGTGTGTAGTGCACACACTTCCCTCCCAGTCTCTCTTTCGCTCAAGTTCACGGAAATGATCTTGATGCTGAGAGCCCATAGATTCTGCTGGATTTGGACCTGATCCTACCATCATTCAGCATCTAACTCACTATCGCACCAGTAATTTCCCACAGACGGCGCCAATTGTAAGGACCTGACTTGGCTTCCTTGTCCAGCACGTGGATGGACTTAGGCCCAAGAAGCTCAAAATAATGAATTTGTAGAGGAATGGGTTGGAAAACTGGGTTTTAGTTGGTCAAACAATGATCTAGATAGGCTTAATGACAAAAAGATAAAAATGGACAACTATAAAATGAAGAAAGAACGTCCTCGGCGAAGTCCAAGGACAATAGTTCTTATATAATGCTCTTAGATAACGTTACAAGTTTGATTATAGATTGCTACAGTGTTTCTTTTCTCAATTTTTCCTCCCCCTCTCTTGTTTCCTCCTTCTTCTTTTATACTCTCCCCTTTTTTCACCTCCACTGTCCACCTGTATGTTAGATGGTTAGGGCTAATATTTGTCCCATCAGCCCTTCTCATAAGTCCTCAAGTAGTAACTGTAAGGCTGAAATACAATGTTCAGGTATCACTTCTACATTAATGCAGCTAGGGGATTAGCTGTAGTGCATTTAATGCAGAGATAGCAGCTTTCTCCCCAGATATTTTGGGGCTCATACTTATCTTATATCTCTGCAATGCTTGTCCGCCCCAAATGAATTTCAAGGGTTGTCATCCTTGTTGTCAATCCATTTTCTAGGACCTCAGACAAGTTCGACCGAGGAAGTTTTCATCCTCGGCACACTCTCCGAAGCCTTTAGGACTAAACCCCACCTTTTATTCATCAACGCAATCTCTAACAAAGACATCTCCTCCTCGGGCAAATCTTTGTTCTCGACTTGGGCCACAGGCCCAATATATGAATACATAATGAACTTCTGGGCCCAAGGACCCTACAATAGCAATTATATAATATTTTTATGTGTTTTATAACATTAAAATACCACTTAATATTCACATTGGTGTCATTTTGAGAGACTGCTTGGGTATGAGTTCAACTAAATTACATTAATCAATCACACTTCTCATTAGTATCCAATATGAGACTTCACTCTTTAACTAATATGTTACTCATACGTGAATATTCCAACAAATCTCTCACTTCACACGTGAGTCTTCTATCAAGTCATTCATTTTTGGCACTTCAGTTAGTCTCCCCCTTAAATATAAGTTTTTTTTCTTGACAGTCCAAGTGTCAAACATCACTTATACCAATAGTGTGCCTTTCACTCAACTATGCTTAGGGTGAACTTGGTAATTTTCCTTGCACAACTATGGAAGTTACTAATACACAATTGTTTTAACTCACCACTGGTAGAACCCTTACTCAACCATGGGTAGAGGCATGGGAGTCTTCCTTATTCTACTCAGTGGCAAGTCACTCACTTTTGGCACTTTTGTTAGTCACCCCCTTTAACAAAAGCTTTTTTTTCTTGACAATCCAAGTGTCATGCATCACTAGCAACAATAGTGTGCCTTTCACTCAACTATGCTTGGGGCAAACATGGGAGTTTTCTTTGCACAACTATGGGAGTCACCAATACACAATTACTTTGACTCACCACTGGTAGAATCCTTACACAACAATGGGTGGAGGCATGGGAGTCTTCTTCATTCTACTCAATGGAACCCACTAATGAACATTTGCCTTTTAAGCATCAGCCCTGATACCATTTATTGGGGAGAGAAACATCTGGAAAAGACTCTTTGAGTAGTTAATATAACATATAAAAACTCAAAAGGCTTAAGCCCAATGAGTATAACTCAACGATATTATATTAATCATGCACTCTTCTTATTATTCTCTAACGTGGGAATTCACTTCTTAACTAATTCTGTTACTCACACATGAATATTCTAACATTATAAAATTTGCTCCTTTTGCAGCCAAATATTGGCTCCACAACTTATTATAAAAGTCCAAATATTTTATACAATTAGTATTATGCCCATATGATGAACAACTTAATCAATAATCATATATAAATTAAATAAAAAATTTCAATAATACAATGAACTAGAAGTTTTTTTAAATTGTGAAGAAGATTTTAACTTAATTACTGATCATAATAATTTAATTAAAAAACTATAGACAAGTATAAGCTTAATCAGAGTATACTATGGTATATTTATTAAGAAAAAAAATTACAAACTCCCTATATATATATATATATATATATATATATGTATATATTTATTTATTTCAATTTTATATATGTATTAACTTATCAAACATGTTTCTTAAAAAAAAATCAAAATTTTCTTATATATAATCAATTTATTTAAGCAGGTGAATGTATCCTTTATTATTACAATTTTATATTTATGGGAGATGCTACAAGTATTTTTTTTTTAATACATTTATGGAGATAAAATATTTGAACAAATAATAATGATACTAATTATAAAATTATTTAATTTATACATTATAAGCACTTTTTTATTTTTTCCGAAAAATTTATTTTATTATCAAATCATATTATACTTATATACCATACCAAATTGTGAATTATTACATAGTATTTATGTCTATATTTAAGCTTTCTTACAGCCGTACACGTGGCAAAAGGGCACCCGTCGATCGCTAAAACCTAATAAAAAGACGAGAGGTTTTTAGGTTTAGGGTTTTGTAGTTGGAAGACGAAGCTATATATAAATACCCTTCGCCTCTCTAAGCCTAAAATCATTCTTAAACCTCTCTCAAATGTCTTTTCCTGCTTCTCTGCCTCTGCATCAGCCTCAGCCTCTAGGGTTTTTTAAGTTTCAACTAAAGTAACTCTGAGACGAAAGTGCGGCGTCGTTATACTGATTACCGGCGCTCATATCAGTGGGCGTTGAGTATGAGCCGACGCCGATAGTTGGTCCGTCTCTGCAAATCTACACAGTAAAAAGAGGCTCTTTATACTCTCTTTTTATATACTTGCAGATCTGGATAAATTCTATTTCTCTTTGTTCTCTATTCATTTAGATCTGAAACATATTAATATGTGATTACATGATGGAAGTGATGATTATTTCCCCAAATGATCGAAGCTGAATAAACTGAGCGATTTTTTTGTTTCTCTTTTTTGAGAAACCAAGCCAACAGTTCTGATCCATCTTTCTTTGTTCATATAATAATTGCTATTTCACATGTTGATAACTTTGAATTGTGACTTTGCTTGTGATTGGTTTTGAAAATTAGTTAATATCTATGAAGTATGGACTGATGATGATAAATCTAAGGCTTGTTTCTCAAAACATTCGCAGGGCCGCCTAAGAGCTTTCGCCTTCGCCAGGCTTGAGAGCTAATGCTGCTTTTTTCCTTCCTTGGATGTCTGAGGTCTTATGTTGTTTCTTTCTTAGAGATTCTGATTTTTTTACTTGTTTAATGTTAATGTCTGAATATCTGTTTAGAAAATAGATGTTATATATATTAGAGATGGAGGTGATGATTATTTCCCCAAATGATCGAAGTTGAATAAACTGAGCGAATTTTTGTTTCTCTTTTGAGAAACCAAGCCAAATGTTCTGATCCATCTCTAGTTTATAATTATTTTGTTAGAAATACAATTTATACAACATTTTTTTTTGTGTGCATCTCTTCAGAAATTGTGTCTCTGCAAGCATTTTACTTGTATGGTTTTTTTTTTTATGTATAACTTGTTCCACTTTAGTTGAAATCTTATTTGTAGCTTGTGAGATAAGAAATCTTAATTTTTTTTTCTAGTTCTTTTGGAAATTAAAGATTAAATAAAATTTTGATGGAAGTGATGATTATTTCCCCAAATGATCGAAGCTGAACAAACTGAGCGATTTTTGTTTCTCTCTTTTGAGAAACCAAGCCAATGTTCTGATCCATCTCATTTTTTTAACTAATTTGATTTTTTGTTTCTCTTTTTTTTTAAAAAAAATTGTTTTTAGTTTATTTATATAATATAATTAAATCGTTTTGGCAAGCATTATTAATTTTATTCATTTGCATTTTTGTAATTAAGCGTTTCGGAGGTCACAGTTGGTAGTTGCTAAAGGGTGTTGTCTCTTTGAATTATTGTATTCCTTATGTGATTGGCTACATTTATGAGATATTCTTAAACTTCCATGGACATTAGATTTGCTAGACTGCTTTTGTTTTTATAGTTAATAGTAATGTAGTTTTGTTTTGTATTTAAGTTTTTGTCATGTTTGGGTGGGAATGGGTTTATTTGAATTGTAACATGCCATGAATATTGGATGGTGTTTCCTAATTTAATATAATGTCCGATGATGACAAATCTAAGGCTTGTTTCTCAAAACATTCGCAGGGCCGCCTAAGAGCTTTCGCCTTCGCCAGGCTTGAGAGCTATTGCTGCTTCATTCCTTCCTTGGATGTCTGAGGTCTTTATAAGACAATTGTGCTTGTTATTGCTGAATAAATTGTTCTCTTCCCATTAGGTTGTTATTTTTTATAACATTTTAGCTTTGCCTTCTCACTGCTCAGGATCTGTCTTGCCTGAGCTTGTAGCTTGTACTTTTCAATCCTTTCTTGTGTTGGTACTTCTCAGTCTTATAATTTTTTGTTCTAATAGGTAGCTAAATGTTGCACAACTGCTCTTTGGATACAGTTAATTTGTATGTGATTAATTTTTTTGAGATGATTAAATGGAGATGGATGTGATGATTATTTCCCCAAATGATCGAAGCTGAACAAACTGAGCGATTTCTTTCTCTCTTTTGAGAATCCAAGCCAAATATCTGATCCATCTCTATATTAATCATCAATCATGGATTATTAGTTTCTTTTTTAAGTTTATATTCATGTGACGATTTATGGATTCGTGCTTTTCATTTGCCAGTGTATAACATGGACAATGGCAGGTCAAATTTTTTAAATTATTGTTTTTAATGTGCTCAGTTTTTCTTGCTTTTGCATTCTATTAGCTTTTCTTTTCCCTTTCTAAAAACAATATTTGATTTCTTAAAAATTTGCAGTAGCTACCTAAGATTGGCTTCATCCCCATCATACATACTATATATTGGAAAGTTTTATGTTAGAACCATAAAACACTGCTGTTGTTTGGTAATATTTTTTTACTCTAGCATTTGCGAAGTTGTGTTAGAGAATGTCTTTCAGTTAGGAGTTTTTGTGGTGCGGTGTAGTTTTGGGCCATTTTTAGCACTGCACTTGGCCAAAACCGTAATCGGTGTGGTGCGGTTTTGAGTTGCTTGTTCCGTCTCTACTTAAAAGGAAAGATTGTGGCAGAATAAGCAGATTTTATGGCGTCATTAAAGTTGTTTCTTGTCTTTGTAATAATATTTTCTTGCCGCCATAGTCAATTGTTTCTAGTCTCAGAGATGTAAATCAATATTATCAATTTTAATTTACTGTTCATCTGTCTCTATTGGTTTTAAAAAAAATAATAATCTATCTACCATTCCCACGTGTGAACCGAAATTATAACTTGTAGTCACGATTTTTATGTTGGAAATTAAAGTCATTATTTCAGTTCAAATGTGCGTGTTCTTTTAGGGTGACGTTTATACACGCTCTACCAAACAATGTGTAAAACATCCTCAGAATATTGCTTGCAGTGATCACACTTGTCTTTGAAAAGAACTCAACCCCAACACGGATTCTTTACTGGGATTGCTTCTTTGGAGCATTCTCATAAGCCTTTTTATAAAAAATGTCATTTTGATTCACTGAAAATCTACTTTATTATTTTACTACATTGTTTTATAATATCTCATTTATCATATATTTTATTTTTTCCTTCTATATATTAAAATAATATTTACAACGCATTAAAATAATATATTAAACTCTTTCAACAACAACTCCTCCACCACTGTCACAATAACCGTCACCAACAACAACTGTTGCAACAACACTAATAGCCACCACTTGTCCAAATCCACATCCACCAATGACACTTTAAAAAAAAAAAAAATCCACAACAACCTAAAAAAATAACCACCACAACTACTCAATAATCACCATCACAACCACCAAATTGCTGCCACAACCACAGTACTTAACCCACCACATTTACAAACCTCAAAACCCATCCCAAATCAAACAAATCCAAAACTCAGGCCTTAAGATCAGCTTGAGGATGAGAGAGGAAGAGAAAGAGAGTGAAGAGGGAGCTGTAGAGGACGACTATGGCTTCGGCAAGATCAACGGTGAGGTTGGCGGCTTTGGCCAGATCAGCAAGGGAGAAGAACTCAAATGCAAAGAGAAAAGAACGAAGATGAGAGAAAAGATGAGATAAAAGAGAGAGAAAGTCGGAGTGAATATATGAAGGACAAAGTTTAGTTACAAAATTAGTTGTAACCTTAAACTACAAACTTACTTAATATCTTTTTATTGGATGTGAATTTTGACAAATCTACCATTGGATTACATCTTCTTCTTATATCTTTCATACTTTCAAAATTTCAAGAAAATTAAAGATCAATAACTATGTCATCAATAATTTTTTTAAATTGCAAGTTTTTGTAATTTAAAATTATATACAAAATATAAGCTTATAAATCATATAGTAAATGATATTCAACTAACACAAAATTTAACATGTGTATCAAGGGCGTAAATAACATGCAATTCAACGGTTAGATTTTCAAAATATGTTGTAGTATTTATTTTATTGAGTGAGTTTGTAACCTTAAGTTACAACCAATTTTGTAACTAAACTTTGTCCATATATGAAAGAGAAAACCCAATGAATAAACAAATAATAAAAAATTTGGCATTGATGTCCATACCGTTTCATATTTGAGACGATACTGTAGCATGTTGCAAAATTTTGACACATTTGAAACACCTCATGAGGCTTGAATAGTAGTGTTTGGTGTGTCAAATGCCAAATATTTGGCATTTAACACACCTAATGAGCATGCTCTTACACGCTTTCCATAAAAAATTACCATAAAAACTCTCACGAAATAACTTCCTTACACGCTTTCCATAGAAAATTTCTCGCCTGGGGGGGCTAAATTTGAAATTTATGTTAGAAGATACTTAAAAGAGCTGGTTAAGAAAGTAGACTACTAATGAAATATAGAACTTTACTTGGAAACATAAACTAGAATAGAAGATTATATAAACATGGTTTTTACATTAGATTTTTACATAAACTAGAATTTTTGAAAATATCTATCTTGAATAAGTTCCTGAAGGGACATAGGGCCAAATCAACTTGTCCTCCATAGTGGGTTGGCAAAGAGAGATGGTTTCAATCAATTCAGCTTCTTGGGGGGCAAATAAACCATGAATTAATTCTGTATCCTAGCTTCTAGTCATTGGATTTATAAGGGTACTCACCTTCATATCCTCAAAACTCACAACCACTAGAGATTGAATATGAGGATGATCAAGAGGTGGAAGCCAGGAGTCCAACCAAACACTGATAGAATCTCCACATCATACACTCCACCTAGTACCCCTTTTAAGCTCATCCCTTCCTCGCAAGATGCTTTGTCAAGCATAGGATCCAGAGATAAATTCAAAGGCCTCCATAAAAGAGCAATTGGGAAAGAACCTTGATTTAAAAACCCAATAGAAAAGGGAATTGTTTTTTGTGTAGAAGTCGCCAAATTTGCTTTGCTAGTATAACATCATTAGAGAGAGATGTGCCCATACCTCCTTTAGACTTGGGTTGACAGAGAGTTTCCCACTTAACTCAATGAATTTTCCTGCGATCCCCCATTTGGCCCCACCAAAATTTTCTTATGAGATTCTCAATTTCATTGCGGAGACCTAAAGGAAGTTTGAAACAACTCATTATGTATGTAGGAATAGCTCGAACTACGACTTTAATCAAGATTTCCCTCCCAGCTTGAGACAAAAGTTTTTCCTTCCAATCTTGAAGCTTCCTCCGCAACTTCTTTTTAATGAAATTAAAACTAGCTTTTTTCCTCCATCCTACCAAAGAGGGCAAGCCAAATATTTTCCGTATTGTCTGATTTTCGGGACACCCAAAGCTTGCTTGATGCGGATAATAAAATTTAGAAGGTGATGCAGTGAATGTAATCAAATTTCCAACAAGATAATATACTTTCTTTGAATAGTGCACACAATCTTGTGGTTGGGCCTCTTGCGTGACACAAGTTGTGTCCTTTTTTTTCTTTTTCTTTTTTTTAAATAAAATCATTATTTAGCAATATTAATAATATAAGACCCTGTTAGTCTCTTTTTAGAGTGATACCAAGTGTACTCTCTCATCTGCAGTGACTAAGGACCCCAACCATACCATACCACTTATGGCGTGTATTTCCATGTGTTCCAGTATGCCAAGCCTGTGGTCGTATTGTGAATCTGTGATTAGAGGTGACTGTCACACTCGCCTGTTTCACCGCCACCAGAGCTTGTGGTTTGAAGAACTTTAGTTAGATTTCAGTTGTTTTTCACAATCAATCAGTTATTAAAGTAGAAGATGCATCTGGGCATATTATGGTTACTCTTCCAAGCCATTAAAGTTCATTGATATCCAGAGAGAGAGAGAGAGCATCAAACTCAGCCTTGTTCAATTCTCAAGGTAGAAATATTTTTCGGCGAGAGAGAATCAATGATTTCACTGCAATAAGAAATACAATCAAGAAGTATTTTCTTGTATCTGAGCCTCCACTGGATAGCCAAATTCCATCTGTCCATAGACCTTCTTGTTTTCCTGGACAAAAGTAAGTTACTACCAGTTTCTACATTTTGCAAATTATTGGCTTTTATGAATGCCTGAATCTCGTCTCTAGAAGTGGAAAACTCCTTGCCAAGCTCCAAAAGAGTATCGAGATCTTGGATCTCATTGATAGCACTTAGTAGCAAACTGTCTTCTTTAATTGATGTTGGCAAATTCTTCAAAATGGTATTGCATTTCTTTGCTGTCCACTTCATGACAACTATCTCATTGTCTACTGAGAGTTGAGAGCCTGAATAAGCAAGGTGTCCAAGAGATCTCCGCTTATTTGGTGGGGTTGCCCATAATCGCAAAGCAGACAAGAAGGAGAAAGATGGCTTTCCATTTTGATGAATATATAGGGACTCCTTTGGCCATGAACTGGAAGAATAAATTTCAGGTTCCAAGGGAATAAACACTTTGTCATTTGGATTTTCATTTAGAATAAACCCATAATGTTCAAGCAGCTCTAAATTTGTGTATGTCCCATAGCATAAAAGAACCTGGAGAGAATAAAGTACCATCTCAGTTCCATATCTCCTCATGCACCAAATAAAGGTAAAATATGTAAGTCAATTGTACACCTCCCTAGGCTTAAGGAATCACCGCTTTTATAAGGTCACCTCGTTTTTAGAAATTCATTTGGTAACATGTCCAAGTAAAAGCCCAATAACCTGTGTTGGTTTTTGGTCACAATTTTAAACTAAGAAATTAATTGTAAACAAAAAACAATATTTACTAAATTAATTGTAAGATCTGTATATAAAACCTATGCTCTGGAAAAAATAAAGTTTTTATCATTTCTCATTCGTTAAAGAGATGAATGGACTCTTATTTTTGCAGCAATTCATGGACTGTACAAGGGCTTCTTCATTTTGATCTTGCTGCCATAGAACTTTGTTTAGTCACAGACGATAAGAGTATTTCTCAAAATAGATCAGAAACAATTCAAGGGAGTAGAAATGATCCATCTCAAATCTTAGAGCATTTTGGATTGGGAGCTATGGAATTGGTTCTGCTAGAGCTAACGACGTTGTTTTAGCTGTGGAATTGCAGATTAGGAGTAAAGTGTTACACTCTATGATTGGCCAAAGCAATAGAGTGCAGCCCATCTGAACAAAAGGGGAAAGGATGTTGGAACCGGGGCCGTAGTGTGGCTAGGATTGAATACAACCAACACTTTGAGTTTACCATTACCTTGATGGGACAAAACACGGACCAGCCCTCCAATAATAACTGCTTTGCTCTATCAAGGCTTGAATATTTAACCTACATTTCTACGTTTTGAAGCAATTTCGGGGCTGAACATCAACTTGCATAAGAGTAAATTGGTCCCAATAGGGGTTGTGGACATTACTGTTGTAAGGTGGGATCTTTACTCCTGACCATTTTGCATATGCTTTCATACTGTGGCATTGACTATGATTTTAAAGAGGATGGAGAAACTGTTGGCTGGTTCAAAAAAGTTATATCTGTTGAAGGGCGTTCATCTTACATTAATTAATAGTCTATCTGGCCTTCCAACCTATTTTCTTTCCTTGTCTACTATACCTACACATAGCAAATGGAATGAAGATGATCCAAAGGAATATTTTGTTAAATTCCATTTGGTAGATTTAAACATGGTGTGTTTCCGTATAAAATTAGGTGTTCTGGGAGTGATAAAGTTGACTTCCTTGAACCAAGCTTTGTTGGGGAAGTCATTAGGGAGGTTTGTTTGATTTAACAGGTTTTTTTGAAATTTTCTGCCAATATTCCTTTTGCTATAGAGGGTGGTAAAAGAATCCATTTTTGACATGATGTGTGGAGGATGTGCATTAAAAGATTTATACCCTAACTAACTTACATCTGATTGTAGAAACTGAAGATGCATCTGTATTTGTTATACCGAATTCAAGAGGGGAGAATGACTATGTTATTGGAATCTAAGCCTCATACAGGCTTTTCATGATTGGGAACTGGAGGTAGTAGGTTGCCTAATGGATTTGTTGTATTCTAGTGTAGGCCTTTTTTTTTTTTTTTGGGGGGGGGGGGGGGGGGGGGGGGATAGGAGGTGTGTCAACTGTGGCATTAGGTGAAATTCTGACAGTGAATAATATTATTTAATGCAATGTGGTCATGGACAATTGGTGTTGTATCTGTAAGTATTGCTGTGACTTTCAGGATCATTTGTTGCTACATTGCTCGTTTGCTTAACAGATGTGGCCCTCTTTATTTTCTAAATATGGGATCAACTGAGTGATGCCATAGAAGGTGATTTCTATGCTACTTGGAAAGGGTTGAATGGTCGAGCATACTCATTTTGTTATGCGGACCATCTGGAGAGGGGAAAATCAAACCTTTGAAAGAGTAAAGAGATTGGTTTTCAGACTAAATCTAGATTTTTGTATTCTTTGCTTGAATATTGTACTTCGATTGGTGGGGTACCTTGTAATTCTATAGCTGATTTCACGATCTTTTAGATCTCATGTAATTCTTTAGTAGGCTCTATCATTTGAGTTCTCCTCTTTTGATAAAATACTATATACAAAATATATAGAGCATGAAAAGCCAAAGATTGAAGTGACCAATTACCAAAGAAGCCTAATGATACAACTGAAGAGGTTCTTGACATGAAGAAGGTCCAATTGTATTATGAGTAATCACTATCAATTAGAACATCCAGTGGTTTGGCAAAAATGCTACTTAAAGTACTTGGAGTTTTGAACAAAAGAGTAAAAGAAAATCTATTTATCCTTGTCTTCTTGCTGTGGTCCAGTTATTTTCACCACAAAGGAAAGAAGTTGCACTTTACTATATAAGTTGCTGTTCACACTAATGTCGCACGAATTAACAGTTTTATATTAAGGGTTTAGGGGATTTTATGGAACTCTTATGCTGGACTCTCTCAATTTTCCAACTCCTTTAAAGGTTCAATTTTTTAGACATTGATGAGAAGCCAAAACAACACGAATCACCTACCCCCACCCCTCAAGTCTTATTCAATTAAATTATGTCAATGTTATTTCTAAAGGAATATATGTTGGGGTCACAACCTATGACACCTATTAGAGTAACTAGTTGCAACCCCATGCAATGCATGGGAATACATAACTATTTTGTAAAGAGGTGTAGTTTATGAAAAGCAACAATTGCTTCAAGTATTGTCTTCTTTTTTTCTTAAAGACTTCTACAAGTTCTTTTATCTTTTTATCTCTACAAACATAAATAAATAAAAAGGCTTCTATAACAGTTGCTTTCTTCACATCAATTCTGACTCTCATTCCTATGCTAAGAAGAGCCTAACTACTAATAATCCAAAAAAAAAAAAAAAAACTCATTTTTTATGAGTAATCTAGAAAAAAAATGAAGTACTTTCTGTTAATTGATTTTGAATGTAGACATTTAATTATAAGTCACTGAACCATCTTCTATTGGATTAGTGGCTAGGGAGCTCTGATACTTTCTGCCCTGGTTCAGGGTGGGGTTTTGCCACAATGTGTTTCTGATGTTCACTCTAGCTAGCATGGTAGATTTGGAAATTACATGACTCACATTGCAAGTTTGGAGAGTTGCTTTTATGTGCTTGTTTTGGAGTTTTGGGAGGAGACTGGAGAGCAAACAGAAGTCATGTTAAAGGTGTGGAGCATTATATTCTAGAACTTTTCATATGTTGCATTGTTAATTCTTAATTAATACTCTATGGTGGCTTCTCTTGTAAACAACTTGTATACTTGGTTTGCGCCTCCTAAGCAAACTTTATAATGGGTTCTCTTTTTTAAAAAAACATGAAAGTCCCTTCAAAATTTAGGTTTTAAGATATAGAAAAATGAAGCTAGAAGCATTAAAGCAAATATAAGAAGTCATGAAATCATATGAAATATTGATCAGCCAATAACTACTATGAAACCCAAACTTAATGTTGAATTATGCAAAGCTTGCAATACCTGCTCTCCTTTTTTATAATCTTGCCGAGCATAGAAGCAATATGCAGCAACATCCTCCTCGAACCCACCATCAATTAACCTCTGAAAATGAGGATCGAATTGCACCACATCCGACTTATGTGTACAGTCGCCATTTGACAGAGAAGCGACCTGAAAGGATGAGGCACACATCCAACTGTCTACATCTTCAGAATCCAATGTCTCCTCTCCTGGTGCAGCATAATTAAATAAGTCTCCCACAGGACATAAACATCCAGCTTGATCCCATGGTATATGCAACGTCCGTGAGGATATCTTTGAACAGAAACAGATACAAAAGATTCAGATTACTAACAAATTAAAAACAAGGGCAAAGTAGAAGTATATAATGTAAATAAGTCCCAAAAGTAACAAATTAGATTACACCTCTTGAATGCACCAATTAACAGATGGGACTACTAAATCAAAGTGCATCAATAAACAGATAGAGACTATTAAATTGGTAAACATAGCCCAAGAGCATCTTGCTGGTATACTATTGTACAAAGAGCAGTAGATTTTGCGGCTCTTGGATGTTGCCAAGAGCCTTGTAGTTCAACTGGCACCTCCTGGTGTTTCCAAGGGAGACATCAGGGTTCAAATCCCTCCTCCCCCATTGTTGTAAATAATTATCAAAAAGAAAAAGAAAAAAAGAGCAGTGGATGTTTAACCATAAACTAGATTTGTCAATATATGTATTATACATATAAATTTTCAGACAATGCTCAATGAGTCAAAAACCAGAATGAAGATATCATCAAATGGGGCAACTAATTTGAGTATGCATTTCATTTATATGATTAGAAATAGAAGGGGGCAAGTATTCTCACAGTTGCAGCAGCCCAAAGCCATGCCTTGAAAGTTAGAAATTGAGGCTTAAGCTGAAGTAGTTCCATGAGTTGATTAGCTTGTTGCCACTCGGATTTAGCCTTTGATATGGCCTTTTCAGCAGCCCAGATAGCATCATCAACCTAGCAAGCAACCCGCCAACAATTTTAATCACTAAGTTAACATGAGCGTAATATAGACACAATAAGTTGGTGAAGATTTTTTAAATGAGAAAGCAAAAAAAAAAAACAGAACTTGCAGAGCTTTCACGTGGAATTCACAAAATGTTGATAAAAGATCATAAGAGCGAGGCATGTGGATGAGATAAGGGTGCCACCATGAACTCTTTCCTTTACCCATTTCGTGTAATAAGCAGACAGTGAATATCTGCATCAGAAATAGGAAAAATTTTCAATTAAATCAAATAAATAAAAACAGTATTGTATTTGAATGAATGAATGGAAATTCTGTCTTACCTGAGTGGAGGAGAGAGAAGAAGCGTGAGTGTTGAGTTTTTGGAGAGGAAGAGAGAGTTTGTTGAAAAGGGTATCTTTGGTCATGAAAGCAGATTTGGGAACTCTGAGAATGAGTTCTCCTTTTCTAAGATCACGCGAAGCACCCAAACCTCGACCTCCTGCTTGAGGAAAATAAGAGAGGGACAGAGAATGGCCCAAACAGCCACAAGAACGAGTGTCAGTGTGGGCATCAAAATCATCATTGGTGGAGTCTGAAATTCCAAGGTCTGCTGCCCACTTCAGAAACCTTTCCAGCTCCACCATAATGACTCCTTCTTCCTGCTCCTGCTCCTCCATTTCTCTCTCTCTCTCTCTCTTTTGCTCTTTGCTCTTTCAGGACTCAAATTTCCAACTCAGATCAGTGGGCTTCAGAGGCCGGCTTGGGCCTTTCGTCAACTTTGGTCATGTCGGGCCCGATACTTTTTAAGGCCCAAATGTAAATAGAACCATCTATATTGAGTTCTTTAAGTTTTTAGATTTATTCAGTTTAGAATTTTTTTTTTTCAATTTCATTAAAAAAAAATTGAAATTAAGCATGCAGTTTACTAGTGAAAAACATTTTTTGAAAAAAAAAAATTTTCTCACATAAAAATTGGATGGAAGGTCTTAATTGAATAAATTTGATTGGAATGTCTGAATTAAATAAATTTGAAATTTAGAAAAATTAATATAAGTAAAACTAGATAATTGAAATAAATTTTAATCAAACTTAGATGGTGTAATTTGAATTTTAGCATTTTTTTTTAATTTATAATTGAAAAAAAAGGACTAGCAAGGGTGGTCACTCTCCTAGCCCACTTAAATCCTGTCATGCATGGCATGGGACTATTTGCGCAATAGTGAAGTTTGCTATTATACAAACTCACAAGTGTTATGAGTTACAAGAGTTTTCTACCACCAAGCTACTTCTATGGATTAGTGACAGAGTCAGGATTTTAGTGTACAGACAAGAAGATTAAAAGATAAGAGGTTAAAAGTTAAATTGACCTTAAAATAAGTATTCAATTTAATAACAAAATAAATAAGTAATTATATGCTAATGTAATTGTCACACACAATCTAATATAGATGTAAACTATTGTAAAGTGGTGGGTTGTGCTAGTAGTGTTGGGCTGCTTCCTGCTGCATTAGGCTCAAGTTTTCTAGATAAGGGAGTTGGGACCGATCCAGCTACAACTCAATTTGGTCCGGCTTGTGCGCAAACTAAGCCTGGTTTGCCAGGAACGTGCTTACGGCAGACAAAGCTATTTCAGACAAGTTATGGCAGAAGGACATAATAATAATAAAATAAAATATCTGGCTACTTAGTAAGAAATGACCAAATGAACCCCAAACACAATCACAGTAATAATAATCACTTTTACAGAAAGAAAAGAACAGAACGAAAGGGAACAAATAGTAATATGTATGAGTTAATCAGAAGATGAAGAAATCAACTAAAATCTGGTCTGCAGGAGCAAAACCAGAGAGGAAATGATGCGAACCTCAATAGACACGCTTTGAGACCCAACAAAAATATTGGAATACTTGCCCAAGAAAGCTAAAATTCAGATTTTGATAGAAAACCCTGACCCAACGTTTATAAGTGAAACGCGAACCAAAGGTATAAGTAACACCTTGACCCAATGATTATAATTGAATCACGAACTAAAGGTATAATGTTTGAACGCCACAAGGAAGAATCCCTGATAAGTTCACAGTTCTTGAAGAACCAAAAAAAGAGCAAAGCCTCACCTTTTCTGATTTTTATTCAATAATCCTCTATTACAATGAGTGCATGCTACTTATAAGGCATGACTGAAAAATAGAAAATATGAAAAACGTAATAAATAATAAAACCCTAAATAAAAGTTGATTTGGTCTGAAATTAGCATATCCAAAATAGGAAAATAGCTAAAAAACGTTCTAAATAATAAAAGCCTAAAATTAAGGTAGATTTGGTCTAAAATAATAAGTTCCAGAATAGGAAAAATGGCTATTAACTAACATGGGGCTGGAAAGTCAATCAACCATTAATCCACGTCATAAATCACTCCCAATCAAAGCAGATCAGCCCTCAATAGCTTGGATTAAATTTATTACACCTTCATCTTCCTTTGGGCCAAGCTTGGAATGTCCTGCGTTAGAATCAGCCCAAATCTCTTGAATCAGCCCATTAAGTGTTTCTTTGATCTTCTTGGATCTTGCTTTAGTAATAGGCCCAACTGGAACATGCAATGGATCCTTGAATGCTTTGTGTTTCTCATCAGGAAAGAACGTTCCTTTTCAACGCAATTAATCTCTCAGGAAAAATCCTACTGTGAAGATTAACTGCCCTGAGAGAAACGGACCTGAATGGTTGATGCACAAAGGCCCCTTTTAGTTTTAACAGAGAGCAAGATTTTGTAAGGGAGAAAGGGAATCAATCTACCGGTACATGCCTGCCGTTCTAATTGTCACTTTACTTTCTTTCTGGTTGTTTTCCTTTTTTCCCTCCCACTTGTTTCTTTTCTATTTTCTGGTCTCTGTTTTTGAATTCCTATTTCTTAGTTATGATTTCTGTTCTTCCCCTGTTTTATGTTCACGACAAGGTTCTCTTTTTATAGTGCCTACCGTGACTGGATTTTACTATTTTAGCCTTAAACCTCCTTTGTCTGGTCAGGGTGTACTGGCCGACCACCACTAGTCCGTCTGTGTGCCACCCCTTCATCACCAGACAAAGAAGGGCATTTTGTTTGTTTGTCTACCGTGGCACCCTTTCTTACTAAGGTTTGGGTTCTTTCTCTCTCCCTATCCCTCATGGCATGCACCTAGTAGTTCCAACTCAGCTTGCTTCTTTTGGGTAGTAAGTCATCCCAGCAGGATACTTCCCCGAAAGAACCTGAGCTGGAACCTCAAAAATAGATTTTTTTCCCTCTCCCCACCACCAAACCATGCCATCTAAATCTCTGACCCCCGACCTCACCATGTTCTGTATTGGCTGGGTACAGGCTGGTGGTGTTTAGGCCTTGCGCGTTCCTTCCTTCCATATATGTCCAAAATCTGCCTGCTACTCATTCGTCTACCATGGTCTGAAGGCTTGCTTGCATAGCCTGCTGTCTGTTTTCTTTGATAATAGGCCTTATTTGATAATAGGCTTTATATTTCTTTGACCCACTTCTTGATTGCCCTCATTTCCTACTGTATTATTCTGTTATTCCTGCTGTAATGACTCAATCCTGTTGGACCTCTTTAGGCCAGCCGTTTACTCTTTCCCCCAGTAGCTTGGTATGACCATTGGTTTTCCTACTTATGGGCTCCTATGTCCCTTTTGTCTTTCTCTTGGGCATCCTTGGCCCACTTGCTTTTTTTGGGCTTCCTTGGCCCTTTTACTAACTCTACATTCCCATGGGTTTTTACTAACTTCATTGGGCTTCCCTGACCCAATTACCTTATTCTCATCCTTGGGGTTCATGGGCCTTCCATTAACCCCTTACTTTCTTTGTTTGCATTACTTTGAGCCTACAGCGGCCCTTTCTCACTTTTATACATCATATACTTCCCATGAGTATGCTATTTCTCTATTTCTAGGCTTCTTTAAGCCCACTTGCCTCTTCAAGGCCCATTTGTTTATTTCATGGCCCTGTGATCCATTATTCCTGCCGCTTGGGCCTAATGGTTTTGCCATCTGCTTGCCAATTCTTTGCTGCCCTTGTCGTTGGGCTTTTCTTCTTTCTATTTAGATTCTCACAAATGACTCTCAACAACTATATGAAACTATAAGGTTTAAATAAAACATTTTAACCACTTGACATTTGTTCCAAGTGTTTAAGATTTAAAATATAAGGTTTAAAAATAATTTATCTTAAAAAAAAAAAAAAAGATGTGCGACAAATTATTATTGTTGTTATTATTATTACTTATGTGTGACAGATTACTATTGATGTATAGGTATTATTATTCAATATTGTAATTATAATTTTTTTTTTAAAGAAACATATTGTACTTATAATTATAAAATCTAAGAACTCCACTAAGAACATCATGGACATTGGACACCACTAAAACCCTGTTGGGTCTTTTTGGTATGCGGTCACATTCTATCCATTGGAGGCCGACCCAATGAAGACTAATGTCTACCATTGCACTTTTTGGCCCACAAGAAATAGAAGGCCTAAAACCCAAGAAAAACAAGATAATACAGATTCAACGGTTAATATAGTCACGAGTGTCATGTGATAGGGTACTAGTAAAATCATAAATCCAATGGTAAAGAAACTGCAAATAATGATATGATCAACCATCAGGTTTCCAGATTATAGACACGAACTTTATTAATGATGGGAGGGGAGAAAGTCTGGCCAACTGTGCACAAGGGTGCATTGGCCAAGTCTATTTGTTGATCACTAGCTTAAAGGAATATTGGATTTTGTCCTCCCAATATTAGCGTCTTTCTTTTCATTGAAATGTTTTTTGAGTGGAGTGATGTGAGGAAGGGAAGAATGTGATTTTTCAGTAGTGACTGTAGTGTATTTGGTTTATCGGCAATAGGGCAATAATGAGTTTTTAACTTCTTGTCTTTTTGGCTGAGCCAGCTCTAGGCCTAGGCCTAGGCCATGTATATACCATGTTTCTAGTATATGTATTCCCTTTCTCAGATGGAGTCTACCCCTGTATAAGAGGATGATACATGCACTACATGTATAGTATACCACCTCCTCTACTAAAAAAAAAAAAAAACCTCCAAATTTCTGAGCAACGAGTGATTTTTATTTTTTATTAAATTGAGATTAAAAAAAATTGAAAGACATATTATTACTAACAAAAAAAAAAAGGAACTAATGATATTTATTTGGTAAATAAGTTTGATGACTTTGATCTGCAAATCATAGATCATAACAATTACTATTTTAAATGGGACTTTACCATTATTAGCATAATGATTTTGTAATGGATTGTTTGATTTTGTATATTAAAAGGAAAATTACTCTGAAATTTAGTATATAGTCGATCATAGATGATTTTTTCAAGAGAGATACTACGTCTACAATATTTTTACAACAAATCACAGGTGGTTAGTTGTTATTGGTTCAAATTCGAAAATAACACTAAGATTACTTTTTTAACCTAATAACAACCAATAACAATCTGCCACTTAGGATTTGTTGTAAAAATGTTGTAAAAATATTATAGACATATCATTTCTCTTTTTTCAATTTAAAACAACGTTGAGTTCCATAGTGATAGCCCATAAATGATTGACTTGAGATGTAGTATGAAACATTTATTTCATGTTTTCTCTTTTGTTTAGATTTTTTTAGTAATGAAAAGATACTAATTTTATTTTTAATGTATTAATTTAGTTATATATTTTAATATATATTTTTTGAATGATCATTTTTTATTAAAATTTTATGATTTAACCCAAATATTTTTAAAATTTTTGAACATTTTGGCATTCACTTTCAGATGGTAGATTTAGCTCGGACTATAAATGAGCCGACTTTTGTTGAGTAATGAAAGTTTGAGTTGACTTGATAACAAAAATAAAATGTTCAGGTTTGGTTTGAGCTCAAATGAAGCTTATGAACAATGTTTGAACTCAACCTTTTCAGAAAGTTCAAAACCTTAAGCTTGACTTGGCTTAGTTTATAGTCAAGCTAAGCCCAAGCTCAAGATCCTACCCAAGTACATTATCAAGTTCATGTAATTTGAATGAGTGGTTCAAACTCTCAATTAATTAAGGGCTCAGTGAGATATAAAATTATTTCTCAAGCTCATAAATAACCCTAGGCTCAACTTATTTTTTAGGGAAAATTCTTAGGTATTCTTGAAGTATAGTGAAATGATGCTTCCTCCTCTCACATTCATGGTGGACCTCACCATGAATGTGAAAGGAGAGAACACCATTTGTCATGCTCTGGAAGTATCTAAGAATTACTATTTTTTTAGGCTGAAATGCAATTGCACCCTCTAAGTTTAGCTGAATTTAATTCCAGTCCCTTAACTTAACTTTTATTTTATTGAGTTTTCTAAATTTCAAATTTATTCAATTAAGGTATTCTGTCAAATTTTGTTAAAAAATTACGATTAAACAAATTATTTTCACAAGAAAATTTTTTTGTAAGATTAATAAAAATATAATATAGGTTTTTTATGAGAGAATTTTTTTTATTAGTTAATTGCATACTTAATGGAATTTTTAAAACACAATTGGACAAAAAGCCCGAATTGAATAAATTTAAAACTTATAGAACTCAATTGAAAGAAAGTAAAATTAGAAGATTGAAATAAATTCCAGTTAAACTTAGAAGGTACAATTTACATTTTAATTACAGTTCTTACATCCAACATTAAAAACACATACACACACATATATATAAAGGTATAACAGTACTCACATCAGTGCTTATATGATAGAAAATGTATCACATTTTGGCTAATTAATTGAATTAAGTCCAAAATTCATTCACATCATGACATGCAAAGTTTATGTAAAAATACATGATTTTTATAATAACAGTGTATTTTTACACTAACATTATTTATTTTTCATTTGATTTTTTTTCTTTACATATTCCGATGACGAAGAAGAGAAAGTAAATGGTGTTTATTATGTGTGAAGAAATATAAAAAAAAATAAAAAAATCAAGAAAAAAAATGATATTTTATTAATATATAATGTAAAATAAATAATATGATTTGAGTGGTGTAGGGACACGATTCTCAAGCGGCCCAACGTTGACGTTGGGCTCGCGCGTGATGGATCCCTCACAATAAAATTTGTAGAGAATGGGTGTGAAAGGCTGGCGTTGGGTCACGGGGCGTTGGTACAGGCCGGACATTAGATAAACCTAGACTGAAAAAGGCTTTAGTCCGGTTATCTAAGCCCATTAACTTTATGAATTGAGGGATTGGACTCCTCGGATAATGTCCGAGGAGCACTAATGTATTCTCCGGTTACCCGTCGATGGGTTATCCTTGGTGGAGCGTATATACTTTCCGGGCATTCTCGTTCCTGGAGTTTTTCTTTAGGAAGTGAGATGGATCCCCCCCTTTTGTTACCTTGTGTTTTCTTTTATACTAGCCTACGTTCATTATCCCCCGTCCACGTGTAGGGTCGACTTTTCCAGGACAGAGATTTGTCCCATCAGTCTCATCCCGAAATTGTGGGAGATGGTCCATAAAGCCTAAGAATCTGGCTCTGTTAGGTGCGGTGTCATGTCAATGAAGGGTATTAAGGACTATTTCCCTGAAATATTTTCTGATCTTTTAAGTTTGATTATACTCCACTTTCGTCAATGGGATTCTGGGTCTTCCGAGGACTGAGTGGTCCTCGGACGTATCTTTGAGCCATATCGGGCTCACTATTTTTGGGCTTGGGTCCTGGCCTCCTTTAGTTTGGGGCCTATGGACTCCATATAAGCGAGCGAGCCGGGCCCATAAACTATTGGGCCCCACAATAGCCCCTCAAAACCCTGCTGTCCAACGTCTTGGTTGGAAAGGTGGGTTTTGGTAATACCGAGCCTTAACTGCGGCTCATTTAATTCGGCCCTTGATCAACGTTGGCGACTCTTCACCTCCACGAGGAATGCGTCGGTCTACAAGATATTCCCCTCGATTTGCGCGTGATGCGCTTATTCCGTTCGGTTATCCGTAGCACGCCTTTAATATCTTCCTTTTACGAGACCTCCCCAACCTAACAGTTACTGATAGCGTGGGGGAATGAAACGAATGCACATTTATTCGCAGATTTCCTTGGGGATCAGAACGTGTTACGCACTCTCGTCTTACTCCCCTATATAAAGAGAGAGGACAAAAGGTGATTCTCTCATATCTGAATCCCTCAGTCCCTTCTCATAGTTCATTTCTTCCGTCTGGTTATTCTTTATCCAATAATACATCCTCCATAATAGTCAACCATGAATAAATCCTTCCTTTCTCAGAAACGCCATGTCCTAACAAAACTTAAGATGGCTCGATCAGGGCAAGGATGGCGGAGACTCAAGATTTGCCTCCCCATTCTTTTAGCCAAAATCCGAAGCAGGGACCCGTCACACCTCACTTCCGGTGTGACTGAGTCGAAAACCTCCCTTGTCATCTCCATCCGCTCTCTCATGAGCATACCTAATATGGCTCCCCTTCTCCCTCTTTTGCTCCTTTTACTTTCTTTTCATTGCTTCCCTCTTCTTCTCCTCCTTCCTACTCATGTCCTCCATCTTCTTTTTCCCTTGCTTTCTTCAGCGACAAGAGTTTGCTGAAGTGCTTCCATGTGTTCCAATTCTTCTTCCTTCTCCTTCTCCTCTGTAAAAGGTTCTTATCCTGATATGAGCAGTACTGAGGCAAAAATTTCGGAGAGACTTTGAAGGCGCTTTCAGAAGACTCTTGGCGGTTTACTTATCTGTATTACGGATGTTATTACTGCTTCGGCAGTTCATTTTTGTATAGGCTTGTGTAAGCCCTTCCTTGTACGTTGTAATAATAATTTTTTATATTAATAAAAGTTACTGTTATTCTATTTCGCATGTTCTGTTCATATGTTTTAATAAATTTGCAAGTTCTGCTCGGCACAGTAGTATAGCATTTGAACCAATGACAACTAAGGCCAAAATACTTGCTAATAAAAAGACGCCATAATAACTTTAACAAAATTATTATTCGACATAACAATCCGACCAGTGAGGAACGAGACTTACCTTAACATTAGTCGCGATGGGGACTAAGTGCTTGATAAGGTGTAAGAAGTAATTATCCGAGGACATGTCACCCTTTTAATGAGCAGTTTCCTTAGGCTAACTATCATCGGTTCGTTACGTCATATTCTTAACACGCTGGCCTTAACCTTTTCCAGTATTTAAGCCGAGAAACTTCTCCATCCGAGTAGTTGATTTCCCAAAAAGCCTGAGTTCGAGGACTTCGCACAGCCAGGGTTTTGCTTAGGACTTATACTTTTTCTTTTAGGTGCTCGGTTTCCCCATAGGCTTGAGTCCGAGGGCCATGCAAGTCCTAGGTTCTGTCCAAGACTTATAAGATATCTTTTTCGTATTTGGTTTTCCCATAGGCTCGAGTCCGAGGACCATGCAAGTCCTAGGTTCTGTCCAAGACTTATAAGATATCTTTTTCGTACTTGGTTTTCCCATAGGCTTGAGTCCGAGGACCATGCAAGTCCTAGGTTCTGTCCAAGACTTATAAGATATCTTTTTCGTACTTGGTTTTCCCATAGGCTTGAGTCCGAGGACCATGCAAGTCCTAGGTTCTGTCCAAGACTCTTTGAGTTCTGATTCTCCCTTTCATAAGGCATTTCCCAAGGCGCCGAGCAGGGGTTGTCCTTGGCCATGGCCATTGCTCGGCGTGGGCCACAGTACCTGGGCCCTTACGCAAAGCGAGCCCGGGGCCACGAATCCACTTAGCCCATGAATTAAGAGATATTTCTGCAACTTCTGGCCACATGGTACTTTCTGATGTCACGGTGACCGAGGTGCGCCTTTACGAGGCTCTTTAATCTTGTGGTTGCAGTTGATGTTGGAAGTTGAGCCAGGACTATTTTGTCTGTAGCGTTTCTTGGGACGCCACGTGAGTTGACTGCCATCACCTTGTCTTTTCCAATAAATGGGAGGGAGAGAAAGTTGCTTTATATACGCACAAATCCTTCAGATTTTCTCCCACATCACAGCTTCCATATCCGGAGCTCTCCTCCCTTAGCATAACATGTTTAAGGCAAGGGTTGGGAAGAAAGAACTTTCTCCGCCGCAGATGCACCCTGCCTTCATGAGACTCAGAATAGTACGGTATGGGCACAGGAAGCTTAAGTTCAGGAGAATACTTCATTTCGACCGAGGGGGAAGGGAATCTTCCCCTCTTTTAGTCAAAATCCGAAGCAGGTTCTGTCCATGCCAGAATTTTGGTGTGGCAGAAGAAAGATTTTCCGCCATCAGCGCCTCTGCTTTGCGGCAGGCGTATATTTAGAGAAAGGCCCACCACCTCCAACTCCCTGCACCTTTCCTTCAACGGTGTCAGGTTCAAGTTGGGTCTCTTTTGCTGTTTGAGTTGTGGGCATGTGAAAGCATTGAGGAAGAACAAGGTCTTGGAGCTGTAGCCAACCTCTCCTCTGATCTACCTCCTCAGCTTCATTTTATTCTCTTGTATTTTCCTTTCTTCTTGGTTATGTAGTGAGTTTCGACACAAACTGATTCCTGCTTTTTCATTGTACGCTGTACTATTTCTTTGTTTTAGTAAGAATGGAAATTTCTTTACTTGTTTTGAACATTGTTTCTTTGACAACACTGTTTCTTGAATGGGTATGCCCTATGTGTGCGTTTCTTCAAGAATATTTAGAGCAAAATGGCTTGAAGCATAATTTAACTAATTCCAATTTACCAACACTACCAGGCATTATATCGATAATTCATAATAAATCAAACTTAAGAAACTAACCGGGATATCAGTTGGATATTCTGTGATAAGCGCGTGAATATCGTCCAAGGCTGATGATTTCTAAATAATCCATCCGAGCAATCGACTGGGAAGTAGGGAACTCCGATGGCGCTTTTGTGTACTTGGTTTCCCCATAGGCTTGAGTCCGAGGACCATGCAATGCCTTGGTTCTGTCCAAAATTTTTTTTTGTATTTGGTTTCCCCATAGGCTTGAGTCCGAGGACCATGCAATGCCTTGGTTCTGTCCAAAACTTTTTTTTTTTTTTTTGTATTTGGTTTCCCCATAGGCTTGAGTCCGAGGACCATGCAATGCCTTGGTTCTGCCCAAAAATTTTTTGTGTTTGGTTTCCCCATAGGCTTGAGTCCGAGGACCATGCAATGCCTTGGTTCTGTCCAAAACTTTTTTTTTTGTATTTGGTTTCCCCATAGGCTTGAGTCCGAGAACCATGCAATGCCTTGATTCTGTCCAAAAATTTTTTGTGTTTGGTTTCCCCATTGGCTTGAGTCCGAGGACCATGCAATGCCTTGGTTCTGTCCAAAACTTTTTTTTTGTATTTGGTTTCCCCATAGGCTTGAGTCCGAGGACCATGCAATGCCTTGGTTCTGTCCAAAACTTTTTTTTTTTTTTTTTGTATTTGGTTTCCCCATAGACTTGAGTCCGAGGACCATGCAATGCCTTGGTTCTGTCCAAAAATTTTTTGTGTTTGGTTTCCCCATAGGCTTGAGTCCGAGGACCATGCAATGCCTTGGTTCTGTCCAAAACTTTTTTTTTGTATTTGGTTTCCCCATAGGCTTGAGTCCGAGGACCATGCAATGCCTTGGTTCTGTCCAAAACTTTTTTTTTGTATTTGGTTTCCCCATAGGCTTGAGTCCGAGGACCATGCAATGCCTTGGTTCTGTCCAAAAATTTTTTGTATTTGGTTTCCCCATAGGCTTGGGTCCGAGGACCATGCAAGGCCTTGGTTCTGTCCAAAACTTTTTTTATTTGGTTTCCCCATAGGCTTGAGTCCGAGGACCATGCAATGCCTTGGTTCTGTCCAAAAATTTTTGTATTTGGTTTCCCCATAGGCTTGAGTCCGAGGACCATGCAATGCCTTGGTTCTGTCCAAAACTTTTTTTTGTATTTGGTTTCCCCATAGGCTTGAGTCCGAGGACCATGCAATGCCTTGGTTCTGTCCAAAACTTTTTTTTGTATTTGGTTTCCCCATAGGCTTGAGTCCGAGGACCATGCAATGCCTTGGTTCTGTCCAAAAATTTTTTGTATTTGGTTTCCCCATAGGCTTGGGTCCGAGGACCATGCAAGGCCTTGGTTCTGTCCAAAACTTGTTTGTATTTGGTTTCCCCATAGGCTTGGGTCCGAGGACCATGCAAGGCCTTAGTTCTGTCCAAAACTTTTAAGATCTCTTTTTTTGGAGGTCAGCCCCTTGGCCATGACGGGAGGAGCAGACTTGGGGTCGGAAGCCCCTAGAGAAACCCGCGCCGTTAGCGGTGCAAGGCGTAACCCCTAGCAGAAGTTTACGGCGGAGCAACAACTGCACGTCGCCGGAAATGAGAAAGACTCGTGAATCTCCGCTTGCTAGAGAGCTGACTTATGCGCCACTCGCGCCAACGCGCAAGCCTCCCCACAGACGGCGCCAATTGTAGGGACACGATTCTCAAGCGGCCCAACGTTGACGTTGGGCTCGCGCGTGATGGATCCCTCACAATAAAATTTGTAGAGAATGGGTGTGAAAGGCTGGCGTTGGGTCACAGGGCGTTGGTACAGGCCGGACATTAGATAAACCTAGACTGAAAAAGGCTTTAGTCCGGTTATCTAAGCCCATTAACTTTATGAATTGAGGGATTGGACTCCTCGGATAATGTCCGAGGAGCACTAATGTATTCTCCGGTTACCCGTCGATGAGTTATCCTTGGTGGAGCGTATATACTTTCCGGGCATTCTCGTTCCTGGAGTTTTTCTTTAGGAAGTGAAATGGATCCCCCCCTTTTGTTACCTTGTGTTTTCTTTTATACTAGCCTACGTTCATTATCCCCCGTCCACGTGTAGGGTCGACTTTTCCAGGACAGAGATTTGTCCCATCAGTCTCATCCCGAAATTGTGGGAGATGGTCCATAAAGCCTAAGAATCCGGCTCTGTTAGGTGCGGTGTCATGTCAATGAAGGGTATTAAGGACTATTTCCCTGAAATATTTTCTGATCTTTTAAGTTTGATTATACTCCACTTTCGTCAATGGGATTCTGGGTCTTCCGAGGACTGAGCGGTCCTCGGACGTATCTTTGAGCCATATCGGGCTCACTATTTTTGGGCTTGGGTCCTGGCCTCCTTTAGTTTGGGGCCTGTGGATTCCATATAAGCGAGCGAGCCGGGCCCATAAACTATTGGGCCCCACAAGTGGTTTCCAAAAATTAGTATATTAAAAAAAAAAAAGTTTTTAATGCTAAAGTATAACTAAATTTTTGCATAAGCAATTTTTTTTTTTTTTTTTTTTTTTTTTTTTTTTTGTTTGGGTAATTTTAAAGTGGGGGGAAGCGCGTTGCGTGTCAAAGAGCTGACCGACCATGAAATGAGTGGAATGGAGAGTGTACACTGAACCATGTGCTCTTTTTAGTCTTTCTTTCTTATGAGTCACGAACGACAAGACAAGAATGAAAAACAAAAAAACAAAAACAAGAAAGCGGGAAGTGGAGTAGTCGACAACATACACTGTAGGACCCGACTCGTAATTCTCTCCAATTACATTACAATACCCTATAGGCTATAGTCGAACCAAATCGAACTTTAACTAATGAAATTGCTGTCGTGTCGTGTCGGGTCGTGTCTACCTCAAAATTGTCAACCGTCAAGTCAAACTCTCTCCCCCAATATCAAATTGCGTGGGTCCCATACTCAACTCCACCAATCTGTACCTTCCGGGACTCCTTCATACCTTCACTCACCTTTGGCCACGTGTACTGTAACCCACCCAAATACTTTTTTTGGACCTCCACCGCCATTCTACTGTGATAACGTTATCTTTCACCCATTGGCTGATTTTCTCCACCTGTAATCCTCTTTGGATTTTCTTTTCTTTTCTTTTCTTTTTTTTCCAATTAGATAGAGTTAGGCCTATCTTATTTGATTTCTTTTGGATTTGAGATTTCCCTTCAAATCTCCTCGGATACGGATCCCCTTTTTATTCGGAGTATTTTTTACCAACTTTATTTCTTACCTAATTCAAAATAAATACTATTTTTATAAGGAAAATTTTATAAAAATGAAAAAAAAAAAAATTTATAGGTTTCTCAAATTTCCTCTTAAAATTTATTCACTCCTTAAATTATTTGGGTTTAACTTATCTCTGGTACTTCTTTAACTATAATATCTTTTTGTTTTAATGAGAAACTGTCACATTACCAATTAACTAAATAAAATGTAAAGATTAAAATCCACTATTACTTGTCATTGTATTTTAAAACAAAAGGAGACTCCCGTTAAAAAAGCACTAGAGGTAAGCCAAACTCAAATTATTTTACCAATAAAAAAATGTAAAACTTAGATGTTATTCCTTAAATTTCCTTTTAAAATTTAGTCACGTGATTGTACTTAACTAAAAATATACTTCCATCAATGAGAAAAAAACCATATGACTAAATTTTAAGAGAAAAACCTAAAGAATAGTAGTTAACATATTGTACCTAAATTCTGTCCTAAAAAAATAAAGAAAACTATAGCTACTTTTATGCCTTAAATGATTAATAAACGATGATGTAATGTAATGACCAATGACACCTATTAATTTCTATGGGAACACCCAAATGGAAGATTCAATCATATAAAAAAATGCTATTTTTATAATATTTTCACAACAAATCTTATGTGGTAGGTTATTACGAGTTGTTATTGGTAGGGTAGAAAAGTAATTTCGATAAATTCAATGAACTTAAAGGGAGTAATCTCAAAGATTATAATCAAAGTTAAGAAGATTACTTTTAATATGAGCCATTAGATCAAAGTGGTTAAAAGAGTAAAAAAGTTAAAAGTTACAATAGATAAAAAGATGAAAATGGTTCAAACTTTCGTGAGTAAATTAGAAAGTATTACAGGCTATTGCACCAGATCCAAATTTCGTCAAGATTACGTACAGCTTCCTTATATTAAAAAATTAAATAAAATGATACTTATCCTCTTTTTTTTGGATTTATTAATTTTGAGTGTGGAATTCTTAAACCTTTTAGAAAAATAACACTTATCCTCTTTTTAAGATTTATTAATTTCGAGTGTGGAATTCTTATAGTTTAAAAAAATTAAAAAATTAAATAAAATGACTCTTATCCTCTTAATAGGATTTATTAATTTTGAGTGTGGAATTCTTATAGTTTAAAAAAATTAAAAAATTAAATAAAATGACTCTTATTCTCTTAATAGGATTTATTAATTTTGAGTGTGGAATTTTTATAGTTTAAAAAAAATTTTAAAAATAAAATAAAATGACACTCATCCTCTTTTTAGGTATTATTAACTTTGGATGTGGAATTCCTATAGTTTAAAAAAATTTTAAAAAAAGAGGGAAAAAAAAAATACAAAAAGTAACAAACAAATGTTCAAAGTAGTTTAGAATATCCGGGTTACCCGTATGGACCTTTTTAAAATGGGCGGGTTCAAGAGTTAATTACACTAGTAGGATCATATTTCTAGTCCCCAGTCCTGTCAGACTTGTCCAGCGCTAATCTCAATCCCCATTTTAACCGAAAATAACCCAAATCCCAATCCAAACAAACTTACAAAAGCCATGAATAAAATGTGCTTTAAACAGAACAGAAATTATGACATTTTTATGAGCAGAGAAAAAAAGAAGAAGAATAGGGACAAAACCAAAAGTAAAAAATAAACATTGTAATAATTAGATTAGAGGGAGTCTGGAAGAATAGAGAACAACAAACAGGTTTCAGTGTGAGTGTGTGTGTGAGTGGAAGAAGTGGAAGTGGGGGGGTCAGATATTGTTATAAGTGGTAGTTCATTTGTTTGTTTTTGTTTCCATGATGTTGATGACATGAGCTTAAGAGTCTTTATTAGTTTGGAATCTCCTGTGTGTGGGTCTATAGCAACAGCAATTTGCGGGTAAGCTTCTCTTTCATTATTTTTGTATATATCAATGCAAGATTGTTATTTTAATTTTTTTTTTCTTTTGTATGGTCCTTCTTCTCTGCTATGATTTTGGAATGTAAAAAAAAAAACAAAGTTCTAATGAACTGCTGAGGAAAATCTTTGTTTAAGTCAGACTGAGAGTGAAAAAAAGGTAAACCCAATTGAAAACTTTAAGAGAAATAATGTCAAGCAGTTAGCTGAACTTATTAAAGATCCCATTTTGTGAGTTATAGATGCTGGTAATATGATATTCTTGTAATATTGAGTGTACATGTTCTTTGATATGTATTAAGTGTTTCTATACTTTGTTTTTTGGTTCAATTACAGATAGTTTTGGCTGAGCTTCCATTGTTTTTCAATAACTGAATTGTTGTCATCCGTGGGTGGTTTCAATAGACAAGCTGATTTCTTTTGATCCTTTTCCTACAGGCTGAACTGTGTTTGTTTCAAGGAACATATAGTATAATTGGTTTAGTTTAAATTAAGGTTGGAGAAATAGGAAGGCAAGAAGAAGTATATTCCAGGGTATAAGTGATTGAGACTTAGAAGTTTAATCATGTCAGTAGCATTACTATGGGTTGTCACCCCAAATGTAGAGATATCCAATTGCTTTGGTTTCTTCGATTCAGTCCGAGATGGAAACTGGCTTTTAGAGTCATCAAGATTTATATCCCAAGATTGGGGATCGATTAGAGCAAAGAAGAGTAGGAAACAGAAATGGAGGTCTTGCTCTCTTAGTACGGATTTGAAGTATTCATGTGTTGGTGAGTCAGGCTTAGAGAGCGGAAACAACTTCCGTGTATTATCAAGCATGGTAGCCAACACTGCAGGAGAAATGACAATCTCATCAGAACAGAAGGTTTATGATGTGGTGCTGAAGCAGGCAGCCCTGGTTAAGAAGCAATTGAGGTCTAGTGTGGATCTTGATGTGAGACCAGATATTGTACTTCCCGGAAATCTGAGCTTGTTGAGTGAAGCTTATGATCGTTGTGGAGAAATCTGCGCAGAGTACGCAAAAACGTTTTACCTGGGTTAGTCTTCTCATATCTATCATTTAACTTAAGGAATTTTACTTTGAGGTTCAATTTGAGATTTAAATGTGGAATCAGTAGTACTTTGAAATTCAATTCTTCTTTGCTTTTGCCGTTTCAGGAACTCTGCTAATGACCCCTGAAAGGCGAAGGGCTATCTGGGCAATATATGGTGAGTGGTGGTGACCTTTAATCAGAAAACATCTTTCTTTTTATGATGTAGAAATAGTTTACTGATTTTTAACTCTAATAGGAATGTAGAAGTTAAGAGGGCAATGATTATAATAGTAAACTCTGGTGTATTTTCTGCAAGGGTTATATCAAAGGATCTTGCTTTAGTAAAAAACATATAATATTCCTCACCAGGTGGGGCTCATACTAAATCTTTAAGTCTAGTTTCTGAAACATGAGTAATACTGCTTTCTTTGTTCTTAGGTGTGCTAATGCATAAACTTTGGATGATTGCCAGATATGTTCTGAATATCTGCATGAAATTTTTGCGGGTAATACTTGTCAAAGCTAACACAATGATGCCCATGGATTAGTTCCACTATTTGACATTTCATGCTTTTTAACTTTTGTTCTGAATGACTTTTGTAACTATCTGGTTTATGACTTCTTTCCCTTTTGCTTAAGAAGAAGTTAGGCACCTTTTGGTTACTGTTTTAAACGCATATAGTTCTTCCTTTACTAAGAACAAATATATGAGATGGTGATGATCATTAAGTACTGTCTTGCCTCCAAAGAAGCTTTTAGTTCTCTTCATTGTGTTTCCTAATTAATAGTTAATTTAGCATAAAAGTAGGTCCTCATCATGATACAAACGTAAAGATTATTAGGACATGAGGACTTGAAGATACCCATAATCATTCTCCAATATTTGGATGAGTGCTAGTAAATTACTTTCAAATCTTAAATTATTTTACATGTTATAAATCCAATCTTAAGGTCTTTTCAGATAGACAAACTAAAATAAAAAGGCAACACTTATTGATTTAATCTCAGTAAGGATGGGCCCAGCTATTGCTGTGAGCCTGTGAGGACAGTTTTTACCATATGATATCTGGAAGCAAGCTTGGAGGTTCATTAAAAGATGTAGGAAAGTTTTAGGTTTTTACTTCTGGTGAAAATTTAGAAAACAAATTGGAAAATGTATCAACAAAATGAGAATTTTATTCTAGTGTCCAAGACTGTGACAACTGCTACCAGCACTGCAAGAGAAGTTCTAGTGCTTATCTTTCAATCCTAGAATAAATTGTATCACCTTTACATCTGCCCATTGTTTGGCTTTATTCAATATACCAGATAGGTGAACAGGAGTGTTGTTTTCCTTATAATCCATGCGTTTGTAAGCAATTTCGATGTATGTGAATCCAATACGAAGAAAGATAAAGTTGTTCCATCTATTAAGGTTTAGCGAAGTTGAGTTGACTTTTTTTATATCCTGTGATGGTGCTTGTACATACAGTGTGGTGTAGGAGGACAGATGAGCTTGTTGATGGACCTAATGCTTCACACATCACACCAACAGCTTTAGATAGATGGGAGTCACGGTTGGAAGATCTTTTTCAAGGTCAGCCATTTGATATGCTTGATGCTGCTTTATCAGATACAGTTGCCAAATTCCCTGTTGATATCCAGGTTAGACATTACTTTTGAGAAATACATTAAACATCAGATCAGGTCTCAATAATAAAACTAAAGTCTTCAGTTAGGCTTGCCCTGACCTCTTGATTTGATTCCTACATCCATCTGTATTCTTCATAACACGTTCTTGAACATGCCAAATTTACATACTTTAGTTTCTTTAGCATTTTCATCGTTGATTCACAATCCAGCCAATATTCTATTTTTTCCATGTTTTTATTAAGTTGACCATTATTACCTTTCACTCGGAACCCACGCATTGCCAAATGCAAAGACATTTGGAGCTGAACCCTGAGGTTCGGTCAGCATGTTGCCACCCACAAAGGGTCTGGCATTCTCTAACAAGCCAAAAATTCTTGGGTTAAGGGGGAAGGTATTTGGGAACACCATCTTTGTAGCCTACAGCTACTCTTACTATACTCAATCTCATTTAAGGTTTAATTGATATCTTCCATTTTACTGATAGTACCCTTGACACAATATATAGCACTTGAAGTTTGTGGCTTTTATTGTTACACATCTTCTAACACAATTGTATGATATATATTATTGCAGCCATTCAAAGATATGATTGAAGGAATGAGAATGGACCTAAGGAAGTCAAGATACAAAAATTTTGATGATCTTTATCTCTATTGTTATTATGTTGCTGGGACCGTTGGATTAATGAGTGTTCCGGTTATGGGCATTGCACCTGAGTCACAAGCAACGACAGAGAGTGTATATAATTCTGCCTTGGCATTAGGGATTGCAAATCAGCTAACCAACATACTCAGGGACGTTGGAGAAGAGTAAGTGCAGTGCTTTAGAAATGGATATGCTGCAACTTTTCTGTCTTATTATCAATGTTATCACAACAAAAATGCTCAAAATGCAGAGGTTGATTCTTGGCTTGAATGGTTGGGGCATCCAGTTGTAAAGAATCATATTCTGAAAAGTATTAGAATGTTTTGAAAATGTAATATCAAAATATTTGAAATAGTAAAAATAATTTATCCAGTGAAGTATATAATTAAGTGACATATATTGTTCAACTGGTTATATGGCACCTAGCTTAGTTGCAAAACTGGAATTTCCAACTTTTTTTATTTGTTATTTTTTTATTGAAACTGGTTCATGCTGTTCAACCAGGCTGCCTAGTCCAATCTGGCCTTTGAGGTTCCTTACATTTATATTGAATATTTGAAGTGATCTAGATCCGAGTCTGTTTAATATATGCTTATGCTCCATTTAGTTCCCTATAGAAGACTAGCAATGATTAAAGTCAACTTGAAATTTTATGGCAGCCATTCTATAGTAAATTTTTACTTGCTCTTCTGTACTTTCGTTTTTTAATTTTAATCCTACTCTGGGGACAAATTTTATTTTCCTTTGTCTTCTTGAGAATCAAATTGAACATCAATTAAATGTCTGGTGCTTTAATAAACATCTCTTGATGGAAGCTACTTACTCTATCTTTAGTAATGATCTGACACTTCTCTTCATATCATCTTCTCCTGAATTTATCTTTATTCAGTGCTACAAGAGGAAGAATTTATCTACCACAGGATGAGCTTGCTCAGGCAGGGCTTTCAGATGAGGACATATTTGCTGGAAAGGTGACAGACAAATGGAGAAACTTCATGAAGAATCAAATAAAGAGGGCAAGGATGTTCTTTGACGTTGCAGAGAAAGGGGTGAAAGAGCTGAGTGCAGCTAGTAGATGGCCGGTAAACAATCTAAAACTTTTATTAATAGGAAAATATGCAGTGGAACATCCACCAAGTTCATTTTGGTATCCAAGAAAACAAATGGAGAAAGGGGGTTAAAATGGTTGTTTTATGATAACCGATTTTCGCTATTTTTCCCTATCATATATAGTTAATAGAATAAGGTGGAAGGGAATCCCTTGCGATCATGTTAAAAAATTAACACAAAGCCAATTTGTTTTACTAGCAAATATCTTATGTTGATTTATGTATTTGATAAACTGATAATATTATGCCATTTTATTAACCATATAAAAGTTATGATGGTTTATAAATGTATGTTAGAATGACAATATTTTTACATGTAATGTGTTGGAAACTTGGCATATTGCCTTGCCATGCAAAAGCTTAGCTATCAAAATTATCTGAGGTCAGGAAATGAAGCTCTTCAAGAGATTATGTTAGAATTTGTCTAAGCTTGGCCAATTGGCTCGTGGGTTGAAATAATGATGTTCTTGAAATCTTTTAAGAGTTATTTTGAAATCTGGTTTATATAGTTATTTTTATAAAAGTTTCCTTTCCTCCATTATTGGTCATATGAAAGAAATGAAAAAGACTAATTTATGTCTCTGGTCGATAAAATGTTTGGAAAGGATGGTTGGGTTAATCTTTGTGTGTGAGATTGTTTCTGAGCTTCCCATTGTACTATATGAATGCATAATGGTCTTGTATATTGCAGGTATGGGCGTCCTTGCTATTGTACAGCCAAATATTGGATGAGATTGAAGCTAATGACTACAACAACTTCACCAAGAGGGCTTATGTAAGCAAAGGCAAGAAGTTGCTTGCTTTGCCGATTGCATATACAAGAGCTCTCATCCCACCATCAACGACACTGTCTCTGTTGACTAAGACATGAATTAATCTTGAACATTGTATAAAATTCTACTACTTTGTTATACAGGGAAAAATATTGTAAAAAAAATTGTATATTATGAAATCTTATATTTGCAGCTAGTATCTATCGTCCACCTTTTTAAGTATTTTGTGTGTGTGTGCGTGTGTGATTGAGATTATATGTGATTCAATTTATACTTCAGAATTGCAGTTTCTGGATTCTGATGCAAGCTAAATTCCTTAATCAAACGGAAATTGAGCAAAACAAAATAAGCCATTTTCTGAACGTTAACTTTACACGCAACATAGAAAGTCTTGGACCAATCCTGTGAAAAAAAAACCCACTTGCCACTATTGTAAAAAATTTGATTTTCGAGGATTCTAACAAAATTCAAAATACAGGTATTTTTTTTTTCAATTTTTTAAAATGATATTGAAATGAAGAGATTTAGAGGTTTAGTTGTCATAAAAGGGAAAAAAACTATTTCCAGAGAAAAAAAAAATTATCATACACTTTTCATAACTTTTAATTTTCCTTATAACATATGTTATTAACCCATTTTCAGTTTTTTTTTTCTTTTATTTAATTTTTTTTGTTAGAATCCGAATTACGTCCTTTTTTTTAAGAAATGTTTTGAAGTCCATAAACCATACCTTTGTTACCCTAACCCCAAAGTTAAAAGTCCTAAAAAGGTAACGAACATTCAGGCTATAAGCTTGTGTAATGTTTTATAATATTATTAGTAAAGTGATTAATAATGTTTTGCTTGTTTTGAAGTAAAATATTTTCAAATGTTTTATAGGTAAAAAATTTTACATGTAAAACATTTTCAGGTGTTTGATATGACAAATATATATATATATATATATATATATATATATATTTTAAGTTAACAACCAAAATCGATGGCTTATAACCACTGGTGCCAGAGGTCTGGTGAACGGTGCCGTTAGAGATCTCTGCCAGATTGGTGTCTACTAGATAGCCAACATTAGTGGCCAAAGTAGTGTCTCCGACCACTAGACAGCTAGCACTGGTGTTTGAAAAAGGGTCTCCGGTGACTAGACCGTTGATATCAATCGTTGTAGCAGTGGCTTCAATGATTGAACCTTGGGCATCAATTGTTAGAGAGATGGATTTGGCCATCAAACCCTGACACAAGTTACTGAAGCGGCAACTTCAGCCACCAAACCACTAGCACCGGTCACACGAGCAGATCTAGACATCAGAGTGGTGGCTTCAGCCACCAAACTTTAGGCACCAGCTACCTAGCCTACTAGACCAGTGACCTAGCCACCAGATGGGGTGAGGGAAGTCACTGTGTGTTTTTGTGAAATATTTTACCAAAATTTTAAAAGTAAAATGTTTTACAACTTTTTATAAAAGATTTTATGGTCAACATAAATTATTTTACTAGTTTAACCATATTTTACCTACAAACAAATACTTGAAAATGGGAAAACATTTTCCAAAAAATATTTTATTTCAAAACAAATGAAGCCTAAGAGGTTGAAAAGGATCATACCCTCTATTATATTAGAGTCCCTAAGGACTTATCAATCCCTCAGGAGGATTACGCCAAGGAAACTCAATGTCTCCATAATTGTTCTTATTGTGGGTAGAGGGCCTACATGCTCAGCTAGACCAAGTAGTAAAGGACAGGGAGATTAGAGGTTTTCCATTGTTGAGGGATAATTTTTTCAACATGCCACATGTCCCAACCTTGTTGGATTTCACCTACCTAGTCACCAAAAAAGAAAAAAGAAAAGAAAAGAAAAAAAAAAAAAGAAGCATAATTAGCCTTTACAAATTATTTCCTACACCAAAACGATTTTGGACCTATTTCACTTCACTAAAATATCGGGCCAAAAACCCACAATTACATTACTAAATCAGAAGCTTTTATTTTTCACAATCTTTAAGGTGGCTAATTATAGTGGTGTATAATAAAAATAGTGTCGATGTTGTACTATTAATAATCTAATACTTTAGTCAGATGTAATTTTTTTTTTTTTTTAAGATGAAATTTGTTGTTAAATTCCTTAAATCCTACAAAAGGGCTAAAACGTACACAAGAAATGCCACTTATGCTGCAGCCATATATCAAGGAATGGTGGTAAAAAAAGTAAAAACTAACTCTATGTTTGGCAAAGTGTAAGAGGGGAGGGAAAAAAAAAAAAGGAAAATGAGAGGGGGGGAGAGGGAATGAAAGAGATGCCTTTCTGAAATTATATCTGCACACCTTTTTTATTTTATTTTTTTGCACCGCACACGAACAATTTTTGACCAATGTGATAGAAAGTACTGAAGTACTTTGGTTGAACCTATTAAAAATAAAATCCAAACAAAGTAAATTATGCTATTACTAATAATAGTTAAGTAGCACCATCTGATTACAGTAAACATATGACAGACGCCCTTTTGAAATCAAACTTGCACACTTTCTTATTTTAGGACAAATTACACTTATCTATTATAAACTATCAATCCAATTATACTTAATCTTCTGAATTGTTGAAACACATGATTGACCCTCCAAAGTATAACACATTTTTTAAATTGGGGAGTCGATCGTTTGTTTCAATAGGTCAGAGGCTCAAGCGTTATCCGGGTGACAGTTTAGAGTGAAAAAAAAAAAAAAAAAAAAAAAAAAAATTGTCCTTTATTTTATGTTTTGCACCACACATGAAACAATTCTGGGACCAACATTATATCTTGGGCAAGGTTCAAGAGGTAACTAGTAACCAGCAAGGTTCATTAACTTCTTCCAAGAAGGTCTGTTTGAGATGTCCTGCCACCATGCATTGACATTCTTTTTCTCTGTGATTAAGTGCCCCATATTTGCTTCATTCATAAGATATCTAATGCCAGGAAGATGGCTAAGATCAGCCAAAGTGAAAGAGTCTCCAGCAAGGTACTTGCATTTTGATAACCTTTGCTCATACACATCCAACACCTTCTCTAGCTTTTGTTCACAGCTATGAGCCAAGGCCAAGTCCCCAGGCTTTCCCATCCGTGGAAGGATCACAAGCTGAAACACGAGTGTGAAAATCAGGTCATTGAAGTTGTGTGCTTCCACTTCCAGCCACTGATCCACCATAGCTCTCTCTTCCAAATTATTTCCCATTAGGCTGGGAACACGGTCCGCGTACTTTGCCACGTAGTACCTTATAATTGCCCTCGACTCTAAAATAAAAATGAAAAAAAGAGTAACCATATGCAAGAGAAGAAAAAAAACAAGATTTTTCACACATGTGACGTAGCAAATTGTGAATGATGAAAAAAAAAAAGTAAATCTATATGAAAATGATAAACAACTGTTCACAATCTGTCATATTAAAATTGTAACAAAAAAAAAGTCTTAAAACCACTCGTGTAAGAAAAGAAAACAAGATTTTCATTTTCCCATCCAATTTTCTTTCCCAACTAATCTATTTTGTATATTTATAATTACAAACAATATTGTAATTAGAGACGGATGTGACACATGATGTGTCACGTAATTAAATAGATCCATACATTTATTTATGTTTGAAGATAAGTTACATAGTATATCATAAAGTTATTAAATTAAAAAAAAAAAAATCCTTTATTGATTTGGCTAAAAAGGGAAAGATGTCCATTTTTTTTTTTTTGAGAAACAAACACACACACAAGAGAGAGGGAAAATATGTCCATTTTTAAGTGCTCAATCAATTCAAACTTCGGAGGTTGGGCTTGGGTCGCGTCACAACTCACATGGAGTAATTTTTTTTAAAATGCTTCTGGAGTATAAAAAATTGTGCTTCTTCCTTTCACATATATGGTAGGGTCTAGTCATTAAATTTATGATGAAATCCACCACAGATATGAAAGGAGAGAGCACAATTTTTTCATATTTCGAAAGTATCTAAGAATTTTCAATCACGTGATCCAAATATTAGCTAGAGACTTTCAATCAGATCCGAATTGTATTAGGGTATTGGTTCTCATCAGATAAGCTTTGTGTTGCGTGGACTCCACCTCTCCAACACTCCATCACTGCCTGAGCTAAAGGTGTATTATTTAGGGCTATATAATCTAATATTATTATACTTTTTTTTAGAATCTTAATATTATATAATATTAACTTAATAACTTTTTATTGAATATATTTTTTATCTTCAGCTTAATAATTTCACTGTTGCATTTTATTATTTTTTTATATCTTCCATCTTTATAAAATGTCAAGACAATAAAAAATAAAAAATTCTTTCATCTAAATTATGAATCAAGTAATAAATATATACATAAGAAGATAATGCAAAGGAAATAAATATATAATTTTAGAGTTCGAATTTGGTAAGGATGAGGTGTAAAACTCATGTTTTACACCATTCAATAAGAGATTGTGACATTAGTATTTCGCTTAAAATTCAATACATCCTACCATACCTAATAACATCTCAATAAACTCCCAATTTGGTTGGATTTATATATGGGTATTAGAATTGATTGGGTGTAGTTGTGCTTATTTTTAAATATTTGATAAGATAATGTGATATGTTGGGATTGAAGGGATAAAATATGGGTTTTACACTACATCTTTACAAAATTTAATCTCATAATTTTAATGAGCATTTATTTATAGCCATTTCATTCTTTCCTGCAAGACTTTCTGATAAGGGAAAGAATATCTCTTAACTACCCTTTTTATTTTATCCATTTTCCTCCCTCCAGAAGGACCAAAATCCTTTAAAAATATGATTATGATTGGATTATAGTATGATTGTTACCATGTTAAACAAAAACAAAAGTCAAGGGAACATAAAAAAAAGGCAGTTAAAAATATTTAAAATGGTACTCAATTGCCAGATTAACATGACATAGGTGTAAAGATATTAGATTTACTTGTAAATTTGTTAGATAACTAGTCTGTGCAATGCTCAAGAAAGTTTATTAAAATATAAATTTTTTTTGTCTAAACATGAAATTTGATAATTATGATAGTTATTAATAGGTATTTATTATGATTGTATTTGTATATGGAGCAATCCTATTTTTTGAGAAAGTGTATATGGAACAATCTATTCTACAATTTAAAAAAAAATGATATAATATGATTTTAACCAAACATTTAAATATAAAATAGAATTTAAACTTAATTAACAAAATTAAAATAATGAATTATAAAATTCTGAAGGCTTAAAAGTTTATGTGGCAATATATTAAGAGGTCTACCAAAAGATGTTTTTAGTTTATATATATATTATAGTTTATAGCTAGATAAACAAAACTAAACCATTTATATGTTTTTGTAAATTGATGCAATCATATAGTCGGTATGGCTAATTTTTGGAACTCTCCTAGGTTTTGTTGTGAGCTCTGCTTCAGTGTGAGCCTCTCTCTGTCCTGTTTGTGGGCATTTTGCTGTCCTTTGTAGTGGTTTTCACTGTCTCCTTTATGGGTCTCAAGAAAGGACTTTTATATATTTTTACTTTTAAACTTGAAATTAAAACTAGGGCAAAAGTTGGATTTAACGAATAAAATGGGGAAAGTTTGGACTTTAAGGTTTAAGGAATTACTTCTCCCCTCTTCCCGTGTGTGCGTGTTAAAATTTTAGTATTCTCAAAAGAAAAAACAGTGGGTAAATCCTACATTGGTAAATGAGTGTGAGTTAAAGAGGTTTAAAGTCTGTATTGTATATTCAAGAATTAGGCCATTTTGGATATACACCACTGTAAGTTTCTTTAAAACATTTTCCCCTCTCCCCGTGTGTGTTAAAATTTTAGTATTCTCAAAAAAAAAAAAAAAAAAGGTTTAAGGAATTAAATCTTTACTTAAAAAAAATTTGATTTTTGTAGGGAAAAAAGAGAAAGGATTAAAAAAAAAGAAGAGGAAAATTTAAGAATCATTTTGGAAGAACTTTCACATTATTATTTTTTTCCCTTTATATTCTTATACAGAAAAAAGATTTATTCATCTAGCAGATGATGACAACACTTTTTAAGAGAATAAAAAAGGGGATTTTTTTTTTTGAACCCAAAAAAGGGAAAATTAAAAAGAGGCAACATTCATAAATAATTTTCTCTAAATAAGTACGTTATTACGACTTAAGAGTCTTTATAAATTGACGTGTTACTAGTCACAAAAAATAAAATAAAAAATCAGAAATTTATTTATTGTGCGTTTCACTCCATTAATCACAATCATCAATTTGTAAGACTATGTGCAAAATTCCTGGTATTTTTTACATTTTTCATATCTCTAATTATGAATGAAGAGATATTGAGGAATAAAAATTGGTAGCGAACTTAATTAGATTACATTCAATGTAGATGATTATTTTTTTTTAAATACTAAGTATTTTTAACACACACGAGAAAATGGGATATAGTTTTAAATAAATAATGTAAATGACAAATTTTTTTTTTTAAGAATACTAAGTATTTTAACACACACACAAGGGGAGAGAGGAGAAAGTTAATTTTAAAGAAACTAACAATGGTGTATATCCAAAAGGACCTAACTCTTGGATACAGTAAATGACAATTAGTGTCTAATAGTAACTATGTCTATCAATGTGTGGTCTGTCTTCTCTAGAAAAAACTATAGAACAATACTCTTTTTTTTTTTTTTAATATATAAATATAAAATAATACTTTTGCAGTACTATAAATACATATTTTCCTCTCACGTGAACAGTAAAACTTATTGTCACATGAGAACATGTTTTTTGGTAAGCCATGAGAACATGTTGGTAAGCATTTATTATAGGCTATAATGAAATATTGTTCCCAAGAAAGGTTAAGGGACCATGTATGCATATATATATATATTTGTGAAAGTGATGATCCGGGTTCTCACCATAAAGTCTGAAGTCGCCATCCTCTATGACCGGAACTTGTCCAAAAGGCTGCGCCAAAGAATTAGAACATCTCCCATCAATAAACTTTCTTTTCTTTTCTTTGTTTTTTCTTTTTTTTAATTAATATAAAAAACCATTAATAAACCTTAAGAAACCAAATATAAGCTCTACCCATAATCTATTATGGGGTCCATTATTTAAGCTCTACCCATTACTTATTTTTTGTGTCGGTCATGATGGTTTATTTTGGGGAGTTTATTTTTATACATAAAAACTCATTTTAATAAGTGAAGTTCTAATAAGTTGCATTTAAAAAAAAGAAAAACTTTAAAGTATTATACACTAATAAATAATGAAAAACAAGCTAACCAAGTTTATTAACTCAACTTTTAATTTTTAGCTTTATATATAGTTTTTTAAAATCTTACTTTTTTTTTTTTTTTCACATTTTCTAAATATAAAAATACTTAAGCATACTTTTAACAAAAAAACTAAATAAATTATTCCCAAACAACTACATATCTGTTGTGAAATTGTGAAGGAACTCTATTTAATCTTTTCTTTACATAGGCTACATGCCTTTTCTTTTTCTTTTTGTTGATAAAACATAAGTTCATGCATATACATATACATATAAGAATTTATTATGCATATTATTTCTTTCACGCACAAATACAAGCAGTGTCTAATATATGTTTGGCAAGACAAGTCTTCCGGTCTATAATTTTTAACAAACTCATATATATATATATATATATATATATATATGCACACTTAAGTGGAAGTATTGAGAGCCAGAAATTCTAATCAGCAATCTTAATTATTATTATTATTATTACCTGACGGACGAGGAACTCAGGTCGCTTATGTTCTCCGGCATCAAGATCAACATGTACAAGTTCAAAGTCCACCCCCATCTCCAAAAGGCAAGCTATCACTCTCTGTGTACATGCTGACTCAACTGTACCATACACTTTCACTACCATCTTTTCTAAATAAAAAGGGCACCGCACAACAGTTTGTATTAACTACGAGAAAGCTCTTTGAATCTTGCCAAGATCCAAACTGTTATTTATAGCAGAGAGAGAGAGAGAGATGTGTTGTGAGTTTTTATCATCTTGCAAGGCTTTGGGGTTGCCACGTGAGTTCTCAGAAAGATGAAATTGATGTTCCATTTTAGTTGTTGTTACTGCATGGTGGCTTTGGGGGTTGTCACATGCTACTGCATCATCAACTGGCGGAGTGGTGGGTATGGGCAAAATGCCAAAACCAAAACTTTCTAACTGCGTGAACGTAATGTACTTCAAATTCGGTAGCGAAGTCTTCACTCAATTTTAACCCACACGGCAAGTCAGCCACGTGAGTGGATCATCCAGTTGAATATTGACAGCTCATAGATGCAATTATAGTTTGAGAAAGTTTACTAACACAAAAAATTTAACACCCGCTTATGTGGCAGATTGTTAGTAGTAGGTAAAAAAGTGATGTCTGTAGTGAGTTTAGATGAGAACTAGTACAAGCTTGTCACATCAATAAGGGTAAAAAATGTTACCAATTTTTTTTGGAGTGTATGTAGCATTGCTCTTATAGTTAGGATTGTACAAGTTGTAAAATGACCTAAATGAATGTGGCAACTAGGGCTGTCCAAGCAACCTAGAGACTTGATCGAAACCGACCCGTCACAGTCAAATTTGACACCTCCGGCGGTCAATGATGGGTCACAACCCTTAGAAACCGACTTTAGTGGGTTTCGTCCTCTAAAACTCGAGCCACCTGACCCGATCGACAAATGCTAAATAAGGCTAAATTACTTAGATCTGGTGACAATCTGGTGCTCCTCAGCTTCGATCTGACTGCGATTGGCCTTCCTTCACTCAGTTCCGCTAGCTCAAAACTAGCTAAGATCTACTCAAATTCAACCACCATCGCTCCTCATTGGACCCAACCAAACCAATCGATCACTCTCTTGAGCCCATACCGACAGAGAAGGTCAAGTCATTATTAGCAATCTAATGATGCAAGTTGTGAATCTTGCCTATAGAGACAAACCACTCAATCACTATAGACTCAACAATTTTCATAACAAATTTCAATTATTAAGTTGATAGGTTATTATTAATTATGAGATGAACCCATTATAGATGATCAATTATTATTTACAATTAATAATTTTTCATCTTAGACCGTTGTAAAATTTGTAGTGCTTTGTATACTTTTTATTTTTTTATTTTTAAATTTTTTATGAAAATGACTGAAATTTATTAACCAAACGAAAAGGAAAGGACTAAGTTGATGACCTCAGAAATACAACAACACAACAAAAATGTTAATTACAGACCCAACCCTACAAACACAGCCAAAAACAAAAACATCACGTTTTTTATATTTGAGGCACTTCTACTTCGATATGAGGTTTGTAAATAAACCAATTCCTTCTATCTTGTATTCTCGATTAATGCAGCCTTAGATGCTTCAATTGTCGATTTTAGTATTGAGCGAAAGGTTACACCTATGGATTCTTTATTGTAAGCCAACTCTACTCCACTAGTACCAATAGGCGGCATAGGAGAAAAAGCACTACGCCTAGGAATTAAAAAAAAACGAAAACTTTGTTAGAAATTATCTCCTTTCCTTATCGGGATTGGGATTAACAAGAATGGTTGGTACAACAAAATCCATCTCGTTCGTACTTTGGATACCCCTCTAGAGTCCCAAAAAAGGGGAGGTGTCACGCATAAAGGATTTCACAGTCTACTTGATTCTATTTCGCTTCGCCAACCTATCTATCAACTTTCGGCACAGCTGTTCCATAATTTGGATTTTTCCTTTGCCGACTTAGATGAGGTGGCTAAAGTGAACACGTATGCAGAAAAAAACTCATATCACAATTCACAAGAGGCCATGGCTCTAATGGGCCAAGAGCGCACTTTCAAAGGGTTTAAGACTCTTCCCTTTGGTTGAAAACCAATCTCTCTTTAATTAAAATAAAAGGAAAGTCGTGGTTTTTGGGCCTTTTTTTTAACGGAAAATTCAAAGTGTTTTGTAGTCTACGTTCCCAACTTTTTGGGTCCAGGCAGGGACGGACCCAGGTACAAGGCTAAGGGGGCCCGAGGCCCCCCCGGGCCCAAAAAAAAAATTTTTTAGCAAGTAAAATTTTTCCAAAAAAAAAAAAAGGGGGGCTTGGGCCCCCTTGAAATTTTTGCTCCGGCCCCCCTTCCCCTAGCCCATCATCCGGCCAGCTCAGAAGTCAGAGCAGAGCCCATAAGGCCATAACCCATGTCAATCCACAACCAAAAAAAAAAAAAAATCTCGGCCCTCAGCAGTCCAAAACCAAACGGAGAAAGCAAAAACCAAAGGAAAAAAAAGAAAAAAGAAAAGAAAAGAAAGGAAAGTGAGAGACCTAGAGCGAGACTGCGATTGCGATTGCGAACCCAGCTTCGAGCATCGAGAGCGAGCGATTGCGATTGCGATTGTGTCGCCGTGACGCCGTGACGGAGAGAGACAGAAAGCGAGACTGCGAGAGAGTGCGAAGTGCGATTGCGAACCCAGCTTCGAGCATCGAGCGAGACCCACGCCGCCGCTGCCACCGGTTGCCGTTTCCCGATCTGCCCAGCCCAGCTTCGAGCCTTCACAGAATCACAGTCCACAGAATCACATGTATTTACTCTTTAACTCTTATCTTTTCCTTCAAATTTCAAAACCTTGTGAATCTGTGATCTGAGATTCTGAGAATCAAAGAAACTGTGCTTGTGCCTTGTGGTGTTTTGAGTGTTTCTTGTTTGTGTTTTTACTGATGAACTGAAGTCTGAAGTTACTGAACTGATTTGGTGATTTCACTGATTTGGTGCTTTGTGCTGCGGCTGAACTGTTTGTGTTTGTGTTTTTTTTTTTTTTTTTTTGGGGGGTTTTGGCTTTGTGACTCTGTGTTTGTGTTTGTGGCTCTTGCATTATATAGATAAAAGAGATAGATAGAGAGAGTAGAGATTGTAGTGATAGTCAGTAAGTCAGATGGTTTTTTCTTTGTTGACCGGTGGTTGGACATTAGTTGGACATAATAATAGGGAATAGGGAAAAGTGGAGTTGCTGTTGGGCAAAGGCAAGTGACAGGGGAGAAAAAAAAAACAAAAAAAAGGTAAAGTTAAGAAAAATTTTTGTTAGCAGTGCGGATTCATTGGATATTTGGGTTAGTGGGTCAGAATTAGGAAGATGAAGACAAGAGACAACACAATTACACAAAGATACAAAAAACATAAAAGATATAAATAAAGAAAGAGACAACATAGAGACATAAATAAAGGCAATTTAAACACAAAGACATTAAAGGCAGACCAAAGACAAAAAGAAAAAAATAAATCATATAATATAAGAAATTATCACACAAATTTTAAAAAAATAACGGTAATTTTTATTTTATTTTAAGAAATTATCACACAATGATTTTTGGGTATTTGTCTTAGTTGATAGTTTATTAATACTATATGGATGCGTATTTGAAATTTTTTTTTTTTTGCTTATCTCTGGCCCCCCCGGGCTTAGAATCCTGCGTTCGTCCCTGGGTCCAGGCACTTAATCTTCCAATAGTTTAAGGGTCCGTTTGGATTGGATTTATTATTGTTAAAATTAAAAACTGAAAACTGAAAATACTGTCGCAAAATGATTTTTAAATGTGTAAATAGTACCGTGGGATCTATTTTTAATATTTTTTAGTGCATGAACAGTGTTGTGAACAGATAAACAGTACGTGAACAGTGCTGAAGCACAAGCTGATACGTATGACATCTACATGCAAGTTTATACTGTTTATTATGGTAGAAATTTATAACTTCAAAAATAACAGGTCAAAACCCCTTCAAAGTTCAAACAATACAAATCACAAATAGAGTGGGTAAAAAAATTAAATAAATAAGAGACAGAAGGGAAGCTGCCTAAGTGCATCCAATCTAACAAAGCTTGTAAAATGTGCTCTTTGAGTACATAAGGACACTCCACTCCATCAAAGACCCGCTTGTTAGTGTATTAATTGGAATTACAAAAATATATTAATGATTTTATGACAAAAACAAAAAAAAATTTCCAAGCTCATTTTCAAGGTTGCAAGTCACAACCAAACACAAAAAACTGGTCAATTTTTCAGAAATTTTTTTTCGGGAAAAAGAAGAAATTATTCTCCAAAAATGTTTTACACTGAAATAAAAAGAGATTAGCCAAAGAGGTGAAAAAATTAATCCAAGAAAGTTAGCAAGACTGACTAGGCAACAAAAAAAGTAACTTATCCCAATGAGAGGAATAAATCATATAACATGATCATAAAAAATATAACTTATCCCAAAGACAGGAATAAATCATATAACATAGCAAAAGGCTACCCATAAAAGGGATTAATTCTTTAACAACAAGGTCAACTCGACAAAAATCAATTTCAGCTACAACCAGAAGTGTTGTTTTGAAATCCCTTGGGTTTTGAATAGATATCTTATGATATGGTCTTGTGAGACATTTCTCTCACATATATGAGATCCACGTGTATGAGACCCATACATATTATAAGAGAAATATCTAATGAAATCATTTTATAAGATAATTTTTTGTAACTTAGAGATGGTTCTTCAAATAGTCCACCCCTCAATAAAATTTAGTCTTAATTTGTCATTGCATGTCTCAACATTAGGATTCTCGAATGGCTCCACTTCCACCTTTGCATATTTATTAGTTTTTTCCCATGCCCATATTTACCTCCCACCCAAACCAATCTTTAGAAAATAATTCAGATCATAATATTTCAATTAGACACGAATAAATAATATAAGAAAAAAAATTATAGAAATAATTGTTTCTAATAAATTTGAAAGTTATCTAAAGGAATTTCTTATATTTGATCCTGAAGTAGAAAGTGTTCCGTTTGTTGAGGTCCTACTTGACTAGAAGAAATTATTTATCTAGTTATTAATTGTGGACAAAATTGCCTTATGCCCTTTTCACCCAAATTATATAGCTTATGCTCCCCCTTCCCAAACTAATTAGGGAAATACCCCTCTTTTGAAACTCAACTTTCTCAAAATCGAGTTAAACTCTATAGTGACGTTTTTAAGAACCTATAGTGGCGTTTTGTAACTCGATATCCATGAAATCGAGTTATAAAACACCACTATAGGTTCTTAAAAATGTCACTATAGGGCTCTAGAATTTTTTTTTTTTTTTTAAAACTCGATTTTGAGAAAATCGAGTTACAAAAAAGGGGTATTTTTCTAATTAGTTTGGGAAGAAGGGTATAAGGCTATATAATTTGGGTGAAAAGGGCATAAGGCCATTTTGTCCCATTAATTGTTGAAGACTTATGCTTAACTTTGCTAAACTTTGTTACTAACACTTTGCTAAATATTATATATAGCATTACTGGACATTTCTTTTCGTTCTCTACTGGAAACGTATGTATTTTAGTTTCATTAAACAAATTTAGTTATGATCAATAGATTGCTTTGTCCTAGTTTCATCATAAACTTTACTTTGACTTCACTAACATTTTGACATTGCTTTCCTGGATGAATAACGCTTACTTCATTAAACGTGTTATTATAACTTTGTAGATCATATTGCTTTTAATCTCAACTTTGATCAGCATGCTAATTACATTTTGCTAGTAATGCTAGAATCAAATCTATGTTATTCCTCACCTCTTTCAGCATGATCTAACTTGTCACTAAATAAATATTTACATGTCAAGATCTAATAATGCCTTTTAGATTATTTTTGAACTAATTTTAATGCTATCAATGTTGTTGCTTAATGCTTTATGTTATAACTACACCGTCTCTAACTTTATTCCACTTATTAATTACATTATTTTATTGTTCAATGGAAAGCATAATGGTAGCGGTAAATGCGTGACCCATTGACATGAGTTCCATACTTGACTCTCCCCCTTTAAATCGATTCCAACTCCTAATGTATCAAATCTTGACATGTGTTCTAGCAGTAAAAATCTCACCAAATAGAGCTTTAAAATTTATCTGTAAAAGAATTATTTGAAAAAGGAAAACACCTACTCAAACCATGTACCAACTTTCATTGCTCTGGTGAATTCTGTGCATAGAAAAACTGTTGTTTGGAGATTAGGGTTTGGTGTGTTGTTTAGAGAGAGAAAAATTGTACTGCCGTATCTTGTATTTTTTCCCTGTGAATAGTAAAATCCTTGTAATTCTATGAATGTAGGCAAATTTCCGAACCATATAAATATTATCTTGTATGATTATTTTCTTTGGTGAATATTTTTTTCTCTATTTTTGCATCTCACATATCTAGGAATTTCGTGTATATTCCCTACTTGCTCTACTACAAAAGGAAAACCATAAGTAATGGTATTGAACTAAAACAACCAAATGTAGTATAATCATGGCATGTACATACACAGAGAGAGCGAAACAATGGAATAAAAGGTAATCAACTTCCAGAAGTTCTTTAAAAATGCAAGGTCCTTCAAATGTTCATAAAGAGAAATCATACGTAATTTAGCTATGCGATTATTGATGCCATTAGAATGTTACACACCAATCATCTAACCAAATCCAGTTTCTTGAGTAACTTTCAAAAACTTGTCATTCTGAGATCATCTGTTCCATTGCCTTCTTGTCTTACAGTGTTACCGGATACCGCCAAGGAAGATCGAAGAGCTATCCTCAGCACCGTTCCTGTGCTAGCAGGGGAAAGAGGCGCTGTAAGGTAATGGTCACTTATGACATTATGCTTCCTCAACCGATAGGCAGTTTAAGTTGTTAATTCAATAGAGCTTTCTGAGCTTAACTCCTTAATAAAACCCCCAGTAAACTAAGGAGCTTAACTGCTCTAAATCCCCCTGAGGGGGACTTTAGGGGGGTAACAGTCCATAAGGAATACAACTCTTATGGAGCTAACTATTTAATAAATCCTTTACGGGAGGGTAAACAATACCCTCCCCCTCCTAGAGCGAGGGCTGTTACCGCTCTAATTCACCACCGGTCTAGGCAATAGGGAACCTTGAAAGAGCCTGTGTTAAGCAAAGTGCTGTCTCACAAGTTCTTTCAAGGCAGTTAAACAAGTGAAGCGATAAGCGGCGCGCAGGGGGTTTGGGGGAGAATCCCCCATCGCACGAAGTGCAAAACTAAATGAGTTAAACGAGTTAAAGCAGCCAGCTTGAAGAAAAACACCAATGCTTTCTAGAAAATGCTTGATTGTTAGTATTCTGGTTGGATAATTTCAAGTCCTATTCTCATGCCCAGTCAAACTGTTATCATCCTAATATCCCACATGGATTAAGTGTAATCTTAATCATATGTTTATAAACTCTTGGGCACCCTCCCCCTTGTAAGCCAAATTTCAAAAGCGAGTATCACCCATTGGTTTGTATCACAAACACTTGACCTAGATTAATTACTAGCACATTTCTAAATCCATATTTGTCAAGTCCATGAAACATATTGCCAACAATTACATCAATACCTTATTAAAATTGGACTTAAATTGGCTTTTGCACGTTAATTCATTTTTCGTTTCCTTTTTTTCTTTTTCTTTTTCTTTTTTTTGAGAGAGAGAATAAGCATCCATTTAGTATTAACAAAATCTTTAAAAAAAAAAAAAAAGTTGGACCATTTATTTTTTGTAAAATTGGTTGAGTGGAGTATTTGATTTTGGTAAAATTGTTATTGGTAATTTTATTGTTGGGCTAAATTTTTTGGGCTTACTAATTTTTTTATTTGATTTTATATCAATAATTTTATGGCCTTAAGAGGGGAAATACTATTGTTGAGGGTGGCCCAAGTGTAATTTTATTGAACCAAATTGCTAAAGTTAGTACCTATATGTAAGGACCAGATTTGGATCCCCACCCAAATGATAGATGGACTTAAGTCCAAAAAGCCCAAAACAATGAATTTGTAGAGAGTGGGTTGGAAAACTAGGCTTAAACGAGTTGGATAACCAATAGAGTGGGTTTCAATGACAAGAACAAAAAGACAGATTGATTCAACTAAAGAAAATCGTTCTCGGCACAGTCCGAGAAGATCAGTTCTTATATATTCCTCTTAAGTTTGATTACAAGTTGTTTCTTGATTGCTATAGTGTTCTTCTCTTGATTTCCCGATCTCCTACTCTCATTGCCTCCTTCTCCTTATATACTATCTTCCCCTTTCATCTCTACCCTCCACGTGCAGGCCAAATGGTTGGTGTTGATACTTCTCCCATCAACTCCTTCTTGAAGTCTTTAGGGGTAGCTGTAAGGCTAAAAAACACTGTTCAGAGATCACTTCCTCATTAATGCGGCCAGAAAGTTAGCTACAAAGCATTCAATACGGTAGTAGCAGCTTTCTCTTAGATATTTATGAGCTTCCATCCCTCCTATACGTTCATAATTCACGTCCCTATCAGTGAAATTTCTTGGAATGTCACTTTGAGCGATAGGATACACCTCTGGTCTGCGCTACATTTATCCAAGGAGATACTACTCTTCGGACCACCTCCCCCAATCTTTCCATTTACAACATACTCATGGGACTCTAAGCTTAACACCCTCACTACTGTTTATTAGTTCTCGGACCAATCAACGTTCTCGGCTAAGGCCCAAGGCCCAAAATATAGTTTTGGGCCCTTATCCCTACACTATATATACATGTTCTTTTTTTCATCCATTTGTTTTGTTTTAAGTTATATTTAATATTTAGTTGTATTTAAAAGTTGGTATTTCAGTAAAAAAAAAAAGTTGGTATTGGAATTTGTATATCAATGAATATACCAATTGTTTGATTAATTGCAAAATATAAACAATAGGCTATATATATATATATACATAAAATAAATAATGACCAATAATTATTATGACCAAAAACAAAAGGCAACCTTTGTGCTAAAAAAGAATGGAAACTATGGTTTAAGTTTCTTACAACAAAACAACCAATTAATTATAATTGATATAGCTATCACAAAACATTATAATTGATATATATATATATATATATATTTTTTTTTTTGAATCATTGTTTTGTTGGATTTTACTTTCAAAAGTTTTTTTTTTCTTGAATTTATAAAATTTTCTAATACATTTTGTGTTGTAAATATTATTAAGAGAAAATTCATATTTTGACGTGATTCCCCCCCCCCCCCTCCCCTCTTTTTGGTTTGAATCATGGTTTTGTTGGGTTTTAGGTCCTAAAAATGTTTGTTTCATTTTTTTTCTTTGATTTAAAAATATTTTAGATACATTTTCAATGTTTTAGATATTAAGGAAAAAAAATTTGGTTATTGAGAAAGTTTTTTTCTTACCATTTTTTAGCATATTTTGATGATGAACAAAATTTTATAAATAAATGTTATATAGGAATGGATATTTTTCCTACTTTACCTTTTAACTTCTTGAGAAAGATTGTTTTGTTTTTCATTTTCATATATATCTAGTATTAAACTTTCTTGTGCATCATGCAGGTTAGTTTAGATCTAAAATGCAAGCATATATCTCATTCTCAATTTCTTTTGTTACTGCATTTTGATCTAAACACATGAGCATAGATTTTTTTTTAATAGCAAGTTAGCAACCCATCCACCTCCCTAATCATAATGCATGATAGAATGGAAAATTCATTAATTTTAAAATAATTGATATAGATGTATTAGGGTATACTTTAAAATAACAAGAATGATGGTATATTGGTCCCTACATTCATGTATTTCCAAAAATAAGATTATTTGAGATACTTTGGTCAAATGAATTGAGCTATAGATGAGATTATGCCAACCGAAATATCCATCCTTACTAAATTTTAAAAAGAATGTTAGCATATTAAGGTTATGGTTGTAATGTAGGAGATCAATTGCCCAATAGGAATCAAGACTAAATACACTATAATTAGCACATCTCAATCACTATGGAGAAAAATCTTTGCAATTTATTGTTTAGGTCATTATAGTGATTCCCATTAACATTCTAGTTAGTATAATTCATCCAATGACAATATAACTAGGAGTTTGAGCAACAACAATTGTTAGGACACCCACGTTATTGAAAAAAAATTATAAAAAATTATCAACTTTTTCCTTCCAAGTATATTATTCAGCGAAATAGCCAACAAAGCACTAGCTATGGCACCACCTAGCATTGTGGATATGATCAATTTTTGAAACCATTGATGCTCGTCAATGGTTGGAAAATCTTGGTACATGTAAAATAGCGATACTAAGATTACACCTATAATCATGAAATATGTGTAATTTATTTTTATGAGATTATGCCTACAATTAATCATGGAATATGTTTATACATATGTTTGACTTCAAATTAGTTTTTCTCAACTCTACTCGTTATAATTTTTTCTCTATCATATAAGAAAGGAGGAAATTTAAGAATAAAATTTTGGTATGGAAATATTGATTATCTTAAACAAATTATTGTTATTTATATGTTTATTAACATGTTTAGTATATAGTAAGTGCAAAAATTTACCCCAAAGTAGAGATTGGGTTTAATGCCACCTCTTCCTTTGTACTGTGAGCTACTGGGATTAATTTGATATAGCCCCTCCCAAATCATAGCGCATGAAAGAAATGAAAATTCATCAACTTTAAAAATATCGGTATAGAAGCATTAGGGTAGAGTTTCAAATGAAAAAAATGATAGAACATTGCTCCTCACATTCATTTATCTCTAGAAAGAAGATTATTTGAACTACTTTATTAAAATTAATTAAGCTACATATGAGATTATGTCAAATCCAAACATCGACTTTGCGTACCAAGAAGCTGCAAGAGAATTAGTGTAAGATTTCAAAAAAAACTACATGCCTATATTATAGAACATCATGGTAAGATCACATAAATTAAAAAATGTGTGTATTTATAATCTTACATATAGAGGTTTGGGTAGAATAGTATTTGTTGTGGTGAGATGGAGTGCGAATTTACTTATGGTGTTTGTAAGTTTCCTTGCAGTCATGAAGCAAATAGAAGATTGGGGTTTTTTCTTTTTCTTGGGTGACTATGTTTGGTGGGTTTAGTTAACTTTTTGTACCAGAAATTGCCAAAGTTCCTCTTGAGTAGTTGGATAAGGTAAACGATGGTAGGTCAGCTCAAACGTACAATAGAAAACATTGTAGACTGTGGATATTTTTTTTAATTGACTATGAGATAAAGTAATTGGATAAGGTGCACTCTTCCCTATTAGGTGCTTTGGATCGTTTGTTTGATGGTTTTCAACAATTTCAACGAATTCTTTCAATTTCTTATTTAACTATGTTCAGCTTTATGTATTCCACATTTGTTTTTATTTTTAACCATTTGTTCGACTCTAAATTAATTTTTCTTGACTCTACCCCTTATTTTTATCTATCATATAAGGAGGGAGGAAGTTTAAGAATTAAATTTGTTATGAAAATAGTGTTTACCTTAAACGAATAATGTTGTTTATATGTTTATTAACATGTTTGTGTAAGTAGAAAATTTTACTCTAAAGTTGAGAGATTTAGTTTAATGACATCTCCTCCACTTCATTATGAACTATTGGGATTACTTACTTACTGCTACCATTCTCTTTATGAAGACCTTCTGTGGACTAATATTGGGCCATTTGGGCCAATCATATTGGGTCTAGGAACCATATTGGGCCATTTGGGCCAATCACTTACACACATGAATCCACGTACCAGATTATGGGTCCGAAGTTTGGATACAGCTTGGAAAGGTGTTAGGCACCCAAGACTGCTCGACTTGTGGGCCGGCCTCCATTATGTGTTGTTAGGCCATATTTGATTAAAGAGTTTATTAAGAGAGCCCTAATCCTTAATCTAAACATACATCATGCAGTTTGGGAAATAACACACACAACATGTTAAAAATGTATCACAATATAAAAGGAAACAAACAAAACATAATCAAACAAAATAAAATAAACATGGCAAGTTGACAATTAAATATAAATATATAAGGAAAAGATATTAAATAAACTAAATATGGCAAAAAGATAAACATGGAAAGTTGAAAATTAAATAGAAACACACAAGGAAAAGATATTAAATAAACTAAATATGACAAAAAGATTCAAATAAACATGGTAAATAATTAAACATAAACATATTAACCTAAATAAAGTCAAAACAGAATCATATAACAAGTTAAAAAGTGATTAAAATAATAAAAAACTAGATTATGTCTGAATCTGGGGTGCATACGCATACTCAACTATGCGTACGCATGGTTAAACCATTCATACGCATACTCAAAGATGCGTATGCATCTTTTAGCATAGATTCGAAAAATTACAATTTTACATATTTAATTATTCAAAGATTTTAAAACAAAAATCAAATAGGCATGTTAAAACCCTAAACACTAAACTAACATAAAGAAAATAAAAACAAACAATTATACTAAACTAACATTAACTCAATTAAAATGTCAAACTTTACATGGAACTAAAATAATAAAACAAGAACAACTAAAACATATTATAAACAATCTAAAATCAGATTAATACATATCAAACATAATCATGAATATCAAGCAAATCAAATAAAACAAATATAAAAACTATGTAAGAAACTCATGTGAATCCCATTAAACAAAGGAAAAGTTCATGGAAAGAACACTCACCTTGCTTTAGATTATGAGATTAGAGTTTTTTTAACCAACTGCTCAGTGCCTACAACACAAAGATTAGTTTAAGAGGACAAGAATAATCAAAGAACACAACAATGGTTAGTAATCATGACTCAAAAACAAAGTTTAATTGAAAAGGTTTTGAGAAATCAATTTAGAAAAATAGTTACTACCTTAGAACTAACTAAAGAGAGGTTTTAATTTTGTAAAACATGTGCTAAGGTGCTGCCCTGAGGTTTTGAAAAGAGAAAAAAAAAAAAAAGAAAAAAAAAAGGGTTTTAGAGAAGATGGAGGCTAAAAAATCACTCTCTCTAATTAAGGTTTTGATTGGAGACATAAGATGATTATTTATAAGTTAAAATTAGGGTTTTGGGGGGGCTTTTTAATGATCTTTGGACGTGCTCAAGGGTCTATGGGCCGACCACATCAAATAATGGTGTTTTGGGCCTTTCTAATGAAGTTTTAAAACCCAGAAAATCGGACTGCCCAGTCGGCCCAACTTCAAACAGTCATAACTCACTTGATATAAGTCCAAATTAGGAAAAATTTGTATTCAAATTGAATCCCAAGATGTCTACTTTCCAATAAAATAAATCTCACTCAAAAATTCTTTGTAGATCAAAAGTTATGATCAAAACAGTGAGAAAATGTCATTTTCCAGTATTGATTTCAAAGTGATTTGAGCACTTTTGAGTTGTGATTACTTCCAAACTATTGTGAATTATTTAATTACCCTTAGTTGACATATGTCAAGCTCATTATTGGGGCCGGGGACCAAAATTTATTAATGGGTACAAAATGCGGTGTCTACACCTTCCTATGGATATTTTGATGATTCAAACAACAAGAAACTTTTCTTTAATATTACACCATTAGTTTTGGAAACATGGAAGCAAATATAAATCATAAATAAAAATATCACAATGTCGTCCAAATATATTTGCATCACCAATTGTGCCTAAAATCATACAAAAATAAAAATTGCCACCCAATTGATGATTGCACCCATGCCTCCACCTATGGCCCTATACCTTGTTGGATAATACTTGGAGTTCATAATCCACAAAATAGTTCAAGAGCTAGGCGAATATTAATATATGTTTATGTTTATGGGTAAGACTAATTTTACCTATTTTCTTCAAAGTCAAAACCCAAGATAAAAACTAAACATTTTCATCATTCATTAGCTCTTTAGAATGAGCAATGCACATATTTATTTATTTATTGTTTTATTTTAATTTTGGGTATAATATTTGTTATGTTGTCACATTTGGTGGATAATTTCAAATTTATTTGCCTGAAATTGATTTTAGATGTAGCAATCATTGTTGCTATACTCAACACCTCCTTCTATGAATTAATTAATGAGAAGATAGGTAGAAAGAAATAATTAAAAACTACCGTTTGTTTCTACTTCTTGAGCACGGTAATAATGGCAAATGCATCCACTTTGACAATGTTTGTCGTCAACAAGTCATTAGTTAGATTAGGATTAGAAATTGGATGAACGTCAACCCCCTCTATATATTTGATCCTTACCTAGACCGGATAAGAGGGATATTGATCAAAGTATTTTCTAATCTACATTCACAACTTCTTGTGTTTAGGCCCATAATCTTCCAATAGTCTAAACGTCAAGGTTTAATGATACCCAACGAAATGTCAAGGTTCAACCATTCCTTCGTATGTGATGCAATGCTCTTATCTCCCTGGTCGTATCATCCAAGGAATGAATCGTGTCAACCGAAATTTCCTATGGGGCTCTACAGAGTTAGTGAAGAGAATTCATTGGGCTGGTTGGCATAAGGTAACCAAACCCAAAAAAGAGGGAGGTTTAGGTCTAAAATTTGCTAAGGGCATAAATATTGCCTTACTCTTAAAGCTAAACTAACAACTTCATCTAAAAAGGAATCTCTCTAGGACCGTGTGTTGAGATCAAAGTACTGTACCAATAGAAGACTTAATTCTAGAAATGTTATAAAACTTCCTTGTTTCCAAGTCTAGTCAGCAATGAAAAAAAAGGACAAACATTCAATAAAGGCATCAAATGGGTTGTGGGTAGGGATAACAACCTCAAACTCTGGTTTGACAACTATACAACTCATGGTCCATTACGCAACATGATCCAAGGCCCGCTCTCTATAAAGGGCTCTAATTTGAGGATCCAAGATATCCTTAAAGTGGGTTGATGGACACCGCACTTTGTACTCGTTAATAAATTTTAGTCCTCAACCCTAATGATAAGCTTGACATATGTCAACCAAGAGAAATTAAAGAGTTCACAATAGTTTGTAAGTAATCACAACTCAAAAGTGCTTAAATTTCTTTGAAATCGATACTAAAAATGATCTTTGCTCACTATTTTGACCATAACTTTTTATCCACAAGGAATATTTGAGTGAGATTTGTTTCAAAGGAAAGTAGACATCCTGGCTTCAATTTGAACACAAATTTTGCCTAATTTGGACTTATATTGAGTAAGTTATGACCGTTTGAAGTTTGGCCAATTGAGCAGCCTGATTTTTTGGGTTTTAAAACTACATTTTAAGTGCCCAAAGCATCATGACTTGATGTGAACCGGCCCCTAGACTCTTGGGAATGTCCAAAGACCATTAAAAAGCCCAAAAAAACCTAATTTTAACTTATAAATACTCATCTTATGCCTCCAATCAAAACCCTAGTTAGAGAGAGTTATTTTTTTGTCTCCATTTTCTCTAAAGCCCTATTCTCCCTTTTCAAAACCTTAGGACAACCCCTTAGCACCTTTTTTTACAAATTAAAAACCTCTTTTTAGTTAGGTCTAAGGCAGAAACTAATGTTCTAATTTGATTTGTCAAAAACTTTTTTCAATTAAACTTTGTTCTTGAGTTGTGATTCCTAAAACTATTGTTTTTCTTTAATTCCTTTGTTCTATCAATCTAATCTTTGTGTTGTGGGCACTAAGGGGTGTGGACATAAGGGGTCTTAGGAGTCACCACCTAGTTATATGATCTAGGAACCATGAATATAGTGTCCTTTTGAGGAAGAACCTTTGATCTTACTACTAGAGTATGAGTTCGGAGTTTAGGTACGCTCTTGGAAAGGTGTTAGGCACCCAAGACTGCCCACCCCTAAGGTTGGCCTCTCATCATTGTGTCTTACGTCTTAACCTTATTAAAAGCATATTCAACACTTACATCTATACTCACACATGCACTAGCATACATCTAAGCATACAATATGACATCTTTATCCCAAAACAACATACTTATCCATCTACCCAAACAAAAGAGAACCAAACTTATCAAAGAAATCCTAGCATTCATCTATCATGTGAAAACCTATCATACATCTAATACATCTCATAAACCAAACGTCAACAAACTAGAAACCCTAATCATGAATCTAAGCATGTTTCATCACATCCTAAGGCCAAAGCATAAATGCATGGAAATTGCTAATGCATGACTTACTTCTACTTACCTCTCAGCAACACGGCACTTATGGCATCTTGAATGGGCATGTGAATGCATGTTGATGGAATCAAGGCAAGAAACAAACATAAAACCCTAATCTAAGCATGCTAAAAGGTGAACAAGAACTCATGGGGCTTAAAACATATAAAGAAGAGGCTACGCAGAACAAACATGTGAATAGATAAACAAAACAAACAAAAATTAGGGTTTTTGGGCAATGGCATCACGCACGCTAGAATAGGTCTGTGTACGCAGAATCAAGCCTGCATGCGCAGGCTAGATTATGCGTATGCAAATCCTTACCCAAAAAACGTAAAAACACAAAAATAGAGCAGAACTTTAAAACAACAAACTAGCAACCTCACGTACACAAAATATGAAAAGAACTAAAGGGCTAATCTAACCAAACATGTACAAACATAAACTAAGCAAAAAACAGGATTAAAACACAAAAGAAAAATGGAAAAGGAAGAAAAAAGAAAAAAAAAAAAAAAAAAAAGAAAGGTTAGACTCAATACCTTAAACAAAAGCTTTTCAAGCTTGATTTTGACCATTTCCCTCTGTCAAATCTTTTTACAAACCAATAAGAGAGTAATTAGCAACGCTGAACTAAAAGGATTGGGGCCAGAGAAAGTCCTAATCAAATAAAATGGACTTGAGGGTGTTTTGTGAAAAAATCCCTTTTAATTCACTATCAGTAAATCTTAGGTTTTTTTTGTGGGATTTCTATGTATTTTGAAAATGTACCATGTAAGACTTTTTATAGTGGAAAAATAGGATTTGAAACAACTCCCTGATAAGAATGGCAACGGGCCGGGTTTTTGCATTCCCGGACCCGACCCGCGGGCCAAGACCCATGACCCGAACCCAACCCGATTATTAATCGGGTTTTTTTTTTCGGGGCCCAAACCCGCCCTACTGGGCCCCGTTTAGCCGCTTGGGCCAGATTTTGGCCCAACCAATTTTTTTATTTATTTTAAGCCCATTAAGATTTTTGGCATTTGGGCCACGTTATATGGTAGCCAAATCAATCCAAATCATAGGTTAATCATAAATCAATAAATCACCTGTTAATTATACATCTATAAATCAATAAATCATAACTAAAATCACCAGCTAAACATAAAAATAAAATAAATCCAACAAGTCCAAGAACAAAGTATCACAAGTCCAACAAGTTCAAGAAATTAAAAAGTTACAAAACAAATCCCACAAGTCTAAGAAATTAAAAAGGCTAAGAAATTACAAAATGTCTTATCCTCCACAAACCAACAAATTAAAAAGGCTAAGAAATTACAAAAGGCTAAAAAGGCTTAGAATAATTACAAACCAACAAATTAATCCAACAAGTCTAAGAAATTAAAAAGGCTACTAAATTAATACAAAATGTCTAATCATCCACAATTGTGACACAACTCCCATCCTCTTCATTAGGCTCCCCATCATCAAAAATTGATTGAAGTGTACAATCTCCAGACATAGTTGAAGAACCTACAACAACAATGAATTAAAAAATGGAATAAACTTTTTCAAATTGTAACTAGCAAATATAAAAATACAATTTTGATTTTATAAATAGAAATTAGACAATTGCTAACTGTTGATTTCACTCCATAATCAATTATGAGCACACATCATTGCCTCTATAGTCTTGGGATGTAGCCTACTACGGTGTGGATTTAAAAGTCTCCCACTAGTGCTAAAGGTAGATTTTGAAGTAACAGTTGTGACAGGAATGGGTAAAATATCTCTTGCAATCCTTTGTAAAGTAGGATACTTAAAACCATTACTTTTCCACCATCCCAAAATATCAAAATCTTCACTCCTCTTCAACACTCCCTCATCAATGAAATGATCAAATTTCATTCTAGCACTCCCATGTTTCTTTGAACTACTTGAACTATTGTTCACAAACAAATCAAAAGATGACATTGCCCCATTCAACCTAAACTTCATTTGTGCCACAAGGCTTGAAGTACTTGCAGGAATATGAGAATTTCCTTCATTATCTACAAGAGACTCATCTATATCTCCATACTCATCAAGCAAATCATAACAAAGATTCTTAATTTTTTCAATCTCCAAATCAGAATTATCACCATAAATGTTTGGATAATAAAACTCTAATAACTTCATCTTATATCTTGGATCTAAGATAGCAGCAATAGCCATAACAACACTAACATTAGCCCAATAAGAATTAAATTTAGTAAGCATGCTTTCTGCTATCGTACTTATCATCTCATTTGAAGATAAACTCCATTCATTCAATGCAATTTTCAACTTACACACCAAAGTAAAATACATATTAGTTGTGGGGTACTTACGACTAGAGAAAAACTCAGTCGTACTATGAAACAACTCCAACCTCCCACAAATATCTTTGGCTAACTCCCAATTATAATCATATGGTAAACAAGTATAAGATGTTTCACGTTTAGCCAAACGTGAAAAAACATCTTTATAAAGCAATGCAGTAGAAACATTAAGTAAGTTGAATTCCAACGAGTTTTACAATCTAAGACTAACTCTTTGGTGCATTGAACACGCAATTGACTGCATTTTCTTTAAATTTCTTCCTCCTTTTTGGTGATCCAGTCCAATAAATCACACTATCACGAATCCTTTCAATACCATCACCAATAAGAGACAACACATCTTGAACAATCAAATTCAAAATATGTGCAACACACCTCATATGCAACATAGACCCACCCAACATAAGAAAACTAGTATCAAGCTTATTCAAGAGAAGTCTTATCATGACATCATTAGTACTACAATTATCAACAGTTATTGTAGACAGCTTCCTATCAATGTTCCACTCTAAAAAACAATCAACAAGGACTTCAGCAAGGACATCTTTTGTGTGTGGAGAAGGAACATAAACAAACCTAAAAAAATAATATGAATAATTATAACATAACTCAATAAACATTCTAAATGTAAAGTCTTTAACATTCAATTTATAGATAAAAAAATTACCTTAAAACCCGGCTTTGCAACGTCTAAGTATGATCAATAAAATGAGCGGTAATGACCATAAACCCTCTCTTTTTGTTACTTGAAGTCCACATATCAGTTGTAATTGTCATCCTACTTCCATTCTTGTCCGTCATCTTCAAAGCTTTCTCCCTCTCATTATCATAGATTTTAAAAATGTCACTCTTCAAAGTATTTCTTGTGACAAGTTTAAACATAGGTTGAAGATCAGCCACAAATTCTTTAAACCCAATATGGTCAACCATTGAAAGGGGATATTCATGTAGGATGACCATACAAGCAAGCTTATTCCTCACTCTAACTTGATCAAATTGGTAAGTATTCAAACTCATAGTTCCATCCACCTTATTTTTTTGTATAATTAAGACTTGTTGTCTCATATCCCTTATATCTTTAAACTTCATCCGTGGACATCTTGTTAAATGATTACGCAAATGAGTTGTACCTTGACTAGACTCACCCAAGTAAAGTTTGTTACAATGATGGCATTGGGCTTTAACTTTTCCATCAACTTTCTTCCTTGTAAAATGAGACCAAACATCTGAGGTAGTCTTTCTTTTTTTACTTGTATCCAAGTCCTCATTTGTAGGATCTTGCTCTCCCTCTGTCCCTTCTTGTTCCTCTACCTCTAAGTCTTCTCCCACTAAGTCCACCGTCGGGGATTTCGAATTCCTAATTGGTTCAGAAGTTTGGGAGTTAGAATCAAAACAAATTATCACAAATTTATTATTACACATACTCATTGATTAATAGGCACAAATTTATAATTACACAAATTCACAAATTCTATCAACGCAATCATAATTAAACATGATTAACTACAAATTCAAACACTTACTCGTTGTTTAATGGTGATCCTGAGGGTGAGCTGCCAGGCAACAATGGCGAGGGTGATCATGAAAATGGCGAAGGAGACTGCATAGTTGGCAAGGGACAACGTCCGGTTCTCAAGGGAGAGCCACTTGGTGAGGAAGAACTAGATTTGTTTGTGTCTGTGTTTGTGTCTTCCATCTCCGTTTTAGGGTCTGCATTCCCAACAAACACAAAAAACAAACAATTTCTTCCATTAAACAAACTATGCAAAAATGAGAGAAAGAACAGGAGAACAGAATGCTTTGAGACTTGAATCAGGTGAAAGATATGTGTACAAAAATTCATTACCATATTTCACACTTAGTTTCACTGATTTCAACATCCCCAATGTATTACTTATCATCAAATCCAATCCTAATTACCAAACAAACAAAATCTCCACACACACACACACACACACATATATATATATGGAGGGTCCTGGCCCTCATTAGAAGCAACACAGCACTTCAATCCAATATTTCCTCTTTACTCAGTCATTCCAAATGTTTTTTGTTTTAAATATATATAAAGTGCTCAAACAAATTGGATCTGACATGCAGGGATCGCCCAACTTATATGCCAATGAAGAAGACCCCAAAGTTATCACATGAAACAAGCGTAATGATCAAAGATAATTTAAGGTTGTAGGTTGTTTCCTTGAAGATTATATGCATTAAGAAACAGGTATATACTATGTTCCATGTTTATTCACATGCACCTCACACTCTCAAATTTTCCTAAAGGAATCATTTTTCCTAAAAGAAAAAAATTTTAAATACCATAAAACATGCAAAAGCATTAATATTGAACTAATAAACAAATAAAAAATAACATATTAAGCCTACAAAATTATAAACCAAACTGAAACATCAAAGAAGACCCAAAAAAGAAACTTTAACATAGTCCTTAACTGAACCCCAGGATAACAAGAATCAATCTTAAATTTCAGTGACCACAAACAAACTAGAATCTACAATGATACAACTAATACACCTCAAAAAAACCCAATCAATCAATCAGTCCATAACCCCACTGGTACAAAACAAAGCATCCAATTTTTGTACACTTAACCTATGAATTTACAAAAAATAAGAAACCCAGAAAGCAACAATAACAACAACAAAAAATGAAAAAAGAAGATGGTGAGAGCACAAACCAGATGGGTCTTTCAAGGAGATCAGAACAAAGCAAAATGAGGGAGTGTCAGAGTGTCAGTCGGAGTGAGGAAGTGTCGGACTGAGGGAGAAGAAGTGTCAGACTGAGCTGAGGGAGGTTGAAGAAATGAGGGATTACCGGATTAGGGTTAGATTATAGGTATATATATATATATATATGGTATTTTTGTAATTTAGGGTACCGGGTTTTTAAACGGGCCAGGTCTCGGGTTTTTTTGATAAAACCTGGATCCGACCCGGACCCGCTTCGGGTTTTTTTTTTAAACCTATACCCGACACTATTCCTAATCGGACTGGGTAAAACCCGGCCCATTAGGGTCAGGCCGGGCCAGGTACCTACAGGTCGGGCAAAAATTGCCATCCCTACTCCCAGACGATGTGGGATTCGTTTCAAATCTCAGTCATTATTACAGAAAACTTGTCTTTCTTATACTTCTGAAACCCTAGCTGCGTACACAAGAATGTGCCTGTGTATGCATGCATTGGCTCGCGTATGTAGGTTGCGACTCACATACGTAGGCCAAGGGCAATTTTGGTCATTTTATTTCCAAAAATAGATTTTTGCTAATTTAAAAGGTTATATTTTCCATTTTAATACTTCTTAAGTCAATTTAATATCTGATTGGGCTTTAAACTAGCCTTGAGCCTTAGAGTTCGAGCATCATTGGGGAACGAGGGCTCGAGTCGTAAGAGGTGCAAAATGCAGTGTCTACAAGGGATCGGTTAAACAAACTCCAAACACATAATCTTAAGTAAGGTGAGTGTTCTTTCCATGAACTCATTCTTTGTTTAATAGGATTCACATGAGTTTCTTAATGTAGTTTTTCTAATTGTGTTTATTTGATTTGTTTGTTAATTTTAATTCTTTTAATATGTGTTAATATGATTTTAGGTTGTTTATAATTTTTTTTGGTTGTTCTTATATTAAACTTTTGGATCTCTAAGGTTAGTTTAGATCTAAATTGCAAGCATTTAACTCATTCTCAATTTTGTTGCAACTTCTTGTTGGAAAAACATAGTTTGTATTGCATACAAAACATACGCAACAGAAAATTAACGGATCTACTTCATTCGTAATTGATAACATGTACTATGTAAATTTCAGAATTTAAGAACAAGAGAGCGCACCTTGGTGCGGTGAAATTCAAAACCAAAGATTAGAAGTACTTGGGAACACTTTTAATCTTCACTCCAATCCCACTTGTGCCCAAGAAATGTGGTCTCTCAATCAGTTTATACGTATATGTTCAAGGGAGAATAAGAGAGTGACTTACACTCACATACACACCATTTTCATACATTACACTACATTACTAAATTCTATATGTTTCTCTTCTTATATATAACTGATTATCTAATTGGGCTAGCCTTTTAGATCATTCCAATTGGGCTTTAATATGTGGCTTGGAGTGGAATCAAAATGGACAAATAAAACACTAGCTCCAATGGGTTTTGGGTCTTTCTATCAACTCTTGACAAGTTCAAAATTACTATTAATTATATTTAATACCACTAAATAAATATAATTGCATTCTAGGCCTTATTAATAAATTATATCCCAAGACTTTATTATATATTCAACCCATTCATTAAAATATTCGTAGTAATACAAAGTCATGAATGTTGATTGTCACTTTGAAGATTACTACATCTTAATTCTTAAGTACTCGGTTTAATCCTTTAAGTTATTCATCATATATTTATGAAATCCAATTTCATAAATATATACTTTAGTAACTTCTTACTAAAGTGATTAGACCTAACACTTTGAATAACCAAACTCATTAAACTTATCTCAAGGGAATATTTTATATCTCCGTTAAGAGATTATGAATTCCATCTTGAGAATATATATTCCTTCAACATTAAATGTGGCTGCCCAACATACTGAGATTTTGATCGTGACTTTAGTTCTCACTCCTGATATATCAAAGCAACCTACACTTCATGATCAGGTTCATTATTCTCTCAGGATTGAGAGTTCATGTAAATAAAAGTCGTAAGATTTATTATTCTACTAAATAAATCTCACAGCGATCTAGTTCAATATGTCTTAACACTTAAAACATATCAACATATCAACTAGAAGTCTCCACTTCCATGATCAAGACAAATTATCTTAATTGATATGTTATAGTCTTCGTAGATAAAATGCCCAATTTTATCACTGACTACAAACTAAAATTCTGAGTTTACAAAGAACTTGTGATTTATATCTTCTGTTACTAAATCACATACTATGCATCTCATGGACTATAATAGTGTCCAAATATTCATGTTACCATTATTTGAGATAATAATAAAACAAATTTATTAATCACAACATAATATCATACATAATGTCATACATAGTATCATACAATAGGATTTAAATGGCACATATCCTAACAATCTCCCACTTGCCCTAAAGACTATTGTGCACTAATCTAACTCTCATTCCCTCTAAATGTGACTCAAAAGTCCTTTGGAGCAAGGTTTTGGTAAAGGGATTTGCTAAATTATTTGCACTATCAATCTTTGCTAGTACTACATCTCCTCGAGCAACAATGTCTCGAATGATGTGGTACTTTCTTTCAATATGCTTTCCTTTCTTGTGATTTCTTGGATCCTTGGATTGTGCAACCGCTCCACTATTGTCGCAGAACAATGTGATAGGAACTTGCTCCATTCTCACAACACCAAGCTCAGAAAGAACTTTCTTGAGCCAAATAGCTTCCTTTTCTGCTTCACAAGCAGCAACATATTCAGCTTCCATGGTGGAGTCGGTAATACAAGATTGTTTAACACTCCTCCAACTTATGGCTCCATCTCCTAAGGTGAACACACAACCTAAAATGGGCTTTCTGAAATCAAGATCTAACTGAAAATCAAAATTTGTGTAACCAATAGGTATCAAATCCTCACATCAATAAACTAGCATATAGTCTCTCGTTCTCCTTAGATACTTGAGAATATGTTTTACAGCCTCCCAATGTTTTGGTCCCGGATTTGATTGATATCGGTTGACTATGCCAACTGAATAACAGATATTTGTCCTAGTACATAGCATGGCATACATGAGACTTCCCACTACAGAAGCATAAGGAACTTGTCTCATTGTCTTTTCTTCTTCAAGAGTCTTAGGCCTTTGGTCATCAGACAGAAGAACTCCATGTGTGAAAGGAAGTAATCCTTTCTTGGAGTTTTGCATGCTAAACCTTGCTAGAATCTTATCTTTATATCCAGCTTGTGACAATGGAAAATAAATAATTGACTTCGAGAGAATGTAATTGGATAATGTGCACTCTTCCTTACTAGGTGCTTTGGATCATTATTTTGATGGATTTTCAACAATTTCAACGAATTCTTTCAATTTCTTCTTTTACTATGTTCAAATTTATGTATTCCACATTTGTTTTTATTTATAACCATACGTTCGACTCCTAATTAATTTTTCTCAACTCTACTCCATATTTCCTTACTAGGTGCTTTGGATCATTATTTTGATGGATTTTCAACAATTTTAACGAATTCTTTCAATTTCTTCTTTTACTATGTTCAAATTTATGTATTCCACATTTGTTTTTATTTATAACCATACGTTCGACTCCTAATTAATTTTTCTCAACTCTACTCCATATTTTTTTTTATCTATTATATGAGAAGGGAGGAAGTTTAAGAATTTAATTTGGTATGGAAATAGTGTTCCTTTAACAAATATTGTTATTTATATGTTTATTAACATATTTAGTACATGGTAAGTGGAAAACTTTACTCCAAAGTTGAGATATTGAGTTTAATGACATCTCTTCCTCTTTTGATAAGCTATTGGGATTAATTTGGCATTGCCACCATACTATTTATGAAGACCTTTCTATAGATATTTTGATGGCTCAAACAACTAGAAACGTTTCACTAATCTTACGCCATTATTTTTGGAAACATGGAAGCAAACATAAATCATAAATAAAAAATATCACAATGTCAGCCAAACATATTTACATCACAAATTGTGCCTAAAATCATACAAAAATAAAAATTGCTACCCAATTGATCATTACAACCATGCCTCCACCTATGGCCTCGTTGGATAATACTTGGAATTCATAATCCACAAAACAATTTACAAGTTAATATATGTTTATGTTTATGATTATGTTTATGGGTAAGACTAACTTTACCTCTCTTCTTCGAAGTCAAAACCCAAGATAAAAACGAATTTTTCATTATTCATTATGCTCTTTAGATAAATTAATGCACATATTTATTTATTGGTTTATTTTAAGTTTAGCTATAATATTTGTTGTGTTGTCATATGTGGTGGATAATTTCAAATTGGTTAGCTTGAAACTGATTTTAGGTGTGACAATCATTGCCGCAATACTCGGCACCTCCTTCTGTGGATTAATCAATGAGAAGATAGGTTAAAATAAATAATTAAAACTATTTTTTTTTCTCTACTTCTTGAGCACGGTACTAATGGCAAATGCATCTTGTAATACCTCGATTTTATTTTATGATCATCACCATCATCGTCATTATTATCATAGAGTTGAGGTACTATACGTGTGCATAGTAAGATGGGAGTAGACAATTTTGTGGTGCTTCAAAATAGGTGAGAAAATTAAAGTTTTAGTGTATAGAATTTTGTGCGGCAGTAAAAATAAAAAAGGAAGATGTAACGTGGAGAGTTACTTTGTGGGTTATTCATATAAAACTTTTAGTCTTCTTATCAATTAGGAAAAATGATAAGAGATTAAAACCTATTTGGATTAGAAGTTTAAGAGTTATTGAGATCTTTTGGAGTTCCAGTCTATCTAAACAGATAAACCTTAATTTGAGGTTAATTGGAAATTAAAGTCTTGGAAGACTATTTAAACTAAGCGGGTTTCCTAGTAAATGTGGACGCCAAAGAAAATTTGAGAGGGAGAGAGGTCTGACAGAAAAAGGAGGCCAAAATTGTTTAGGGGCATAAGGTTTGGATACAAAATAAAACTGAGAACCCCCATCTCTAAGATGATCAATATTTATATGTTTATTAACATATTTAGTATATAGTAAGTGCAAAACTTTACTCCAAAGTTGAGAGATTGGATTTAATGCCATCTCTTCCTTTGCATTATGTGCTAACTGGGATTAATTTGATGCATGAGGGTAGAGTTTTAAATGAAAAGAATGATAGAATATTGCTCCTCACATTCATGTATTTCTAGAAAGATGATTATTTGAACTATTTTATTAAAATTAATTGAGTTACACATGAGATTATGCCAAACACAAACATCAACACTACGTACTAGGAAGCTAAATGAGAATTAATTTAAGATTTCAAAAAACTGTATGCCCATATTATAGAACATCATAGTAAGATCAAATAAATTAAAAAATGTGTAGATTTATAATCTTTTTTTTTTAAGTAAGCAGTAATAATTATTAGAACACACACGAAAATAGTAATAAATTTAAAAATGTATAGATTTATAATCTTAAATATAGAGGTTTGGGCAAAACAGTAGTTGCTGTGATGAGATTGAGTGCAAATTCGTTCCTAAAATTAGGACTGTTCTTCTTGAGTACCTGAATGATATAAATAGTACAATAGAAAACATTGTAGACTATGTGGGTGTCTTTTAATTGACTTCGAAAGAAAGTAATTGGATAAGGTGCACTCTTCCTTACTATGTGCTTTGGATTGTTTGTTTGAAGGATTTTCTTCAACAATTTCAACGAATTCTTTCAATTTTTTTTATTTTACTATGTTCAACTTTATGTATTCTACATAGGTTTTTATTTGTAACCATATGTGTGACTCCTAATTAATTTTTCTCAACTCTACTCCTTATTTGCTATCTATCATATGAGAAGGGATACAGTTTAAGAATTCAATTTGGTATGGAAATAGTGTTTATCTTAAAAAAAAATTGTTATTTATATGTTTATTAACATGTTTAGTACATTGTAAGTGAAAAATTTTACTCCAAAGTTGAGAAATTGAGTTTAATGATATCTCCTCCTCTTCATTATAAGCTATTGAGATTAATTTAATACTGCCACCATTCTCTTTATGAAGAATTTCTTGTAGATATTTTGATGGTTCAAACAACTGGAAACATTTCTCTAATCTTATGCCATTAGTTTTGAAAACATGGAAGCAAGTATAGATCATAAATAAAAAAATATCACAATGTCGGCCAAACATATTTGCATCGTAAATTGTGCCTAAAATCATATAAAAATAAAAATTGTCACCCAATTGATGATTGCACCCATGCTTCCACCTTTGACCTCGCTGGATAATGCTTGAAATTCATAATCCACAAAACATTTCAGAAGCTAGGAGAATATTAATATATGTTTTTGTTTATGTTTATAGGTAAGACTAACTTTAAATCTCTTCTTTGAAGTCAAAACCCAAGATAAAAATGAATTTTTCATTATTCATTATGCTCTTTAGAATAAACAATGCACATATTTATTTATGTTTAGGTATAATATTTGTTGTGTTGTCATATGTGGTGGATAATTTCAAATTGGTTAGCTTGAAATTGATTTTAGGAGTGGCAATCATTGCTACAATACTCGACACTTCTTTCTGTGGATTAATCAATGAGAAGATAGGTTGAAAGAAATAATTAAAAACTATTGGTTATCTCTACTTCTTGAGCACAGTATTAATGGCAAATGCATCCACTTCGACAATATTTGTCATCGACAAATCATTAGTTTGATTAAGAATAGGAATTGAATGAATATCAATTCCTCTATATATTGATCCTTACTTAGCTTGGATAGGAGGGATACTAACCAAAGTGTTTTCTAATCTACATTCGTAACTTCCAATAGTCTTAAATGTCAAGGTTCAATAATACACAAAAAATTGAGGCACAAGTTGATCCGTATGACATCTGCATACAAGTTTATATTATTTATTACCTTAAACTATACTCTTGATTGAATTTTGCACCATAAACTTTGAATTTTCATCCAAGTTAACAGCAAACTTATGTTAGGGTACAAAGTGTAATAATGGTCATAGTTTGGGGTGCAAAACGTGCATTCAAAAAGTTTAGGGTGAAAAGTGTAATATAGGGTAGTATAGTTAAAAGTGGTAAAATGTAATTTCTCTAATAATTACATTAACTCATTTAGTTATTTACAAATAGATTTTTCTGTTGAAATATACGGTAGTATCCCAATGGATTGAAGTGGACTTGAAATGAATGGACTGAAGTTGACTGAAATGCTATGCTAATATCGCTCAACAGGAATATGTTACCCTTCCACTTTTAGATATTATATAGATAGATAAGGAAGAAAAACCATATGCCCTGTACATAAATATATAAAAAAATTGAAAACAATTTACTCGAGACATTTTTATTTTCACCCTAAAGATGTAATTGGAGCCACAATATCAAAGAGCAGATCAACAACATAGGTTAGCTTCCCACCATAACCCATATATGATATATCGATAAATTAAATTGAAAAATAAAGTGGGAGTTAAAGCAAGGAAGTTGGAAAATCAAAACTACGAAGTATGAAGACAATCGACATGATCAATGACAAGCTCAATCTTTTCCTTCCAGAGTAATGTCCCCTGTATGTTGAATGCCACCATCTAGAACAAGAACACAATCCAATGGATACCTAAGATGGGCATGTAATCTCACCTAAACAAGGCTAATATGGATAACATTGCACAATGACCAAGTACACAAAGCTAGCAAAAAGTAAAGCCACTTAAAAAAAATTGCCTAAGACCAAACTGTAAGGTTTTTGTTGTTGTTGTTGTTGTTGTTGAGGGGAAATAATAAAAAGGCCTAAAGGGATGTCTTATTATTTTTTTTAATTGAACCTTATACTCGTTCTATACTGCTATTTTCACTTTGGTGTTTTTTCTTTAATGGATTACGTATTCACTCCCAAAAAAGAAATCATTAGAGTAAAGAACGTAAACATGCGTAGTAATGTTCATCAAAAGTAAACATGCATAGTAAAAAGTAATCAAACAATGACATTTTAAGTTACTATTAAGAAAACGAGTAATGCTACAGTCACAAACTATTTTACAATATTTTTATAAAGTGTTGATATGGCCAACTTATTATTGGTTTTTATCTAGGCCCATCATTAATATCACTTTTTATTTACCAATAATCACTCATCACACCAGCAATTTGTAAAAATTTTTGTAAAAAAATTTATATCTCTAGCATTATTATAAGAAAACAGTACATATCAGCATTCAATATACTTCTCTTTCTTGTTGTAAACACACACAAAATGTAATAAATAAATAAATATATACAGAGTTCAGTTTGATAATCTATCATCTTCTCAAAAAAAAAAAAAAGTTTGACACTCTATCATAAGAAGTAAAGATTATAGCACAAGCATACTATTGAGAATAAGAATTTGAATGTCCCAAGCTCACAAGTCACAACTATAAAAATCAAATCTCTACAAGGAAGGGAAGCCCGATAGATTTACACGCCTCATAGTCATTCAGTGAGAGTGAAACTATTCATGGTGAGTCTTCGAGCCTTGATTCTCTACTCTACGAGAAATGCTATGTCAACAATATTTTCACAACAAATCTTAGATGACAAGTTGTTATTGGTTATAATCTGACCTACTGTGGACGACTAAATTTCTAGTTTGAAATAAATCAAACAAGTAAAATAGCTTCACAAATATGAATTTGTATTAATGAATATGTGGTACAATTCTCTAAAATTTCAAAAGAGTGATCATTTGACTCGATCTTCTTGAAAGACTTGTTGATTAGAATTCTAATAATGTGATTTTGACTCGAACACCAAATATCCTTCAATTTGGCTGAAGGATGAATCGAAGACCCTTTAAACAGAATTACAATGAATCTCTGGCTATGAGCTTGTTAGGAATTCTTTGTTCTTCACGTTCTTCGTGTGTTCTTCATGCGTTCTTCATCTTCGAAGGTTTGTGGTGGAAATTTTCCGGGGCTTTGGAGGCTTGAATCCATTGAGCTTCACCAATTTGTAGTTTCTTGAAGTTTCTTGAGGCTTTTGAACTTGATTCCAGTGACCTTTGAGATTTAGGAAAATGATTTGAATGATTTCTCTTCGAATGTTTTTTGTATTTGAAGTTAAAGTTCTCGAAGTTCTTGGAAGCTTCAAGGCTTGATTCTAGCAAAGTTTCTGTACATTTGAATCTTCTTTAATGTTGCTTGTGCCCTAGATATCTTGGTGTCTTCCAAAATCTCTCCCAAGATGTCTTGCTGTTTGTAGAAATGCCTTAGGAAGGCTTCTATTTATAAGAGTTTGGGGATAGGTGAGTGACACGTGGCGGAGTCTGATTGGTGACACATGTCATCGCCTGATTGGACTACTTATGTCACTGCTTACACGCACTTGACTGCTTATGTCATTGCTTACACATACCAATGTGTGATTGTTTTTTTTTTTTTTTGCATGTTTTTTATGCTTTTATTCCAAAGACACTTGGCAAATTTCTATTGGTTTCTAAATTGTGATAATAGAACCTAGAGCAATACATGGCCCTTTGTAATTGGTCGTACTTTGTGGATTCGGTAGTATGATGTGTCAGCTTATGATAGGTCAGGAATTTTGATGAGAGGTTTTAATGAGACCGAAAAGTGGTCAGTAAGTAGTTAAATGTACCTGCGTGACTAGGCCTTCTCAAAAGAGGTTAAGTTGAAGTAATTTCAAAAGAGTGTTCCATGGTATTTGAAATGGGTTGGTGAGGCTGAAAGTTATTTGCAAGTAGTTGGATATACTTGTGTGATTGAATCATATCAACAGAGGTTAAGCTGAGGTAATTTTAGAAGAGTGTCCCATGGTATCTAGAACGGGTCAGTGAGGCAAAAAGTTATTTGCAAGTAACTGGATGTACTTGCATGATTAAATCATATCAGTAGAGCTTAAGCTCAGGTAATTTCAGAAGAGTATTTTGGATTGTTAGTGGCGATCACAAGGTGTAGAAGGTGGTGATGAGGCGAGGATGTTGGCTGGGTACAGCATGCAAAGCTATAGGGATGGCCTCGCATTTTTAAGAATTCCAGGCGAAGTAATTTTAGAAGAATATACTTCGGATTATGGAAAGGATGTGTGAGAAAGTGGTTGAGTGTGTATGCGTTATTGTATCGCTCAGGTTTAGTTGAGGTAATTTCAAAAGCATATGGATTTTGGGTCTGCTGGTGGTGGTTGTGAAGAAGACGGAGATGAAGCGGAGATGATAACTGTGTGAAACATATGATACCATTGAGCTGGCACTGTACGTTGGGGAATTTTTAGTGTAGATGTTTCTAGGGAGTATAATTTGGAATATGGGACTGACTGTATGCCAAGCGGAGTCTGGCAACAAGTAGTAGAATGTGTGTGCATGATGGGACCATGTCGACAAAGGCTAAGTTGAAGTAATTTCAGAAGCATACTTCCTGAAATACTTCAAGTATAATTTAAGTTGGAGTAATTCTAGAAACATGTGTTTTGGAGTACCAACAACGATGACCTTTGTGTCTCGAGCTGGTGGCGACATGGAATATGGTTTTGGTGGAAACACATTTTTTACCAACACCAAAGACTAATAATTATGGAGGACCCAGACTGAACCATGTTGCTAATTTCTAATAAGCTGGGACCTTGGAGTTTGCTGTGAGTGTTAGATGGGAGAAAATTTGTAGAATGACCTAACACCTTTACAACCCTTACCTAATGACATATGTTGAAAGATATGAACACAGTCAGGCTGTCAGTTGAGATATATGGGGTTATGGTCTTGAGTATGTTGGAAAAACCCAGAAAATGAAAGATGGAGCTAACTTGTGATCCTAGTTTGGAAACCAACCAAGCTATTGTTTGGTTCTAAGTTGCTGCCTCTACTGAAAAACAAAACAATTGAAGAGAGATTACAAGGTTCTCAAAGCAGTTAGGAAGTCTCCTGAGCTTAGAAACAGGTGCGTTTGTTGAATTTAGATCTCCTGGCTAGGCACATCTGAGGTTACATGAGATTATGATGTGGGCTAGGTTATGTGAAATTTTATGGACAAATGAGGTCATTAAGTGGGGAAACGAAATTTGTTTGGATCTTAAAACTGCAATGATGTTGTGAGAAGAGTTTCTACTAAACCATGAGAAGATTGGGTTCAAGCTGATTATAAAGCAATAGTGGTTGTTAGGTGTTGAGACTAATGAAGCAATAGCGAGAAATGGCTGTGAGAATGAGGATCTGAAGATTTGAAAGAAGCAGATTTTCATTTCATGATTCAGTGTATTTTTCTTGATGAGTTTCAATGAATCTGAACCTTCTATTTATAACAAAGAGATGGAGAATGGTAGATGAGAATGATGGATTGGAATTTTTGGTGGGAATGGCAGATGAGAATGTTTGGCACCGAATAGGAATGGTCGGTGGGAGACTGGTAGGCACTGAACGGGAATGGTAGGTTGAATATGTGACCCAATAAAATTTCAAGTTTAGGACACACTTGTAAGAGTTCTTCTGTTCTTTGAAAGGGAAGTCTTGATGACCCTAAGGGAATCTAGACTAAACGGATGAATCTCAATTTTTGATTTTAGGAGCTTGAGTTTTGGACACTGCCAGTACTTTGGAGAAGTGGGTCAAATGGGTGGTTTCCAAGTCCTAAACAAATAAACAGATTTCAAAATCAAAATCTTCACAAAAAATCTAATGGGATAGGCTTTGCTCGGACATCTTGATTCTTGGTCAAAGTTCACATCAAAGCCAACAGTTGTAGAATCAAACTATTTGAACAATTTTGGATTCTCAAATGAAGAAATGGACCCCAAAATCAGAATGTACGTGAAAAACCGAGCAAGGCAAGTCCTTTCTGAAAATTTTGACTTTTGGTTAAGATTTATGCAAAAGTCAACTTTATAGAAATTGGAGCATTTGCGCAATTTCTGAGTCTCGGATGAAGAAATGGATCCCAAAATCAAAATGTACTAAAAAAACCGAGTGGGACAGATCCATTTTGAAAATTTTGACTTTTTGGTCAAAGTCAAAGGTCCAAATTGGTCAAAACCCCCTTTTTTTCCTCTTTTTTTTTTTTGGGCAAGCAATTCGAATTTGGGTCAAAAAACGAGTCGGGTCTAAAAGTTCGGGTCGATTGAAGGATGACATCAAGATGACGTCAAAAGCTTGCAAGGAGTGTGTCTGTGCGTGGGAGAGTGGAAGCGCATGACATCGCGTGTTCGCGCATGGATGCCCATGTGTGTTTAGGGTTACGCGTGAGAGCGCGTGCAACTAATGCTGTGAACTCTAAAGCATCTGGTGGTGAGTGGTGGTGCATGTATAAGCTTCTAGAGTTGATTTTTCTGGGTTTTGTAGATCGGGGGCCGCTAGATCAAGTGGTAATGCCACTTTCGTGAGATGAAGTCTGGATTTGTACAAATGTGAAGTAGTAGGCCATGATCTTCAAAGCTTGTGGTGGCACGTGGAGGTGCGTGGCAAGGCTTTTGTGCCTGAAATTTTCAAGTTTGGTAGATCGAAGTCCATCTAAGATCCCTGTGGGGTCAGTTTTGTGAAATAATGTTTAGGCTTTCACAAATCTAAGAGAGAAGACCGCGGGTGACAATTTGTCTTGTATTGGATTGATGTGGCTTTTCTGTTCTTTTTGCGGCAGTGGCTTTGACAAGGCGGTGCCTATGTTTAGACTTGAGGGTCAGGAGGTAGGTGGTGAGCCACCATTTTCTATCTCTTTTATTAACTAATTGTCCTCCTTTATCTTCAAAATTTGGTGCAAACTTCCTTGATTTTAAGTGCATTTGAGTTTGCAAAATTTGACTCCGATCTGTTTTCACATTTTTGAAATGTGAACATAATCTTTTTTTGCTAGCTAGTTGGTGGAACCATTTGACTTTCTTTATTTTTCTTGCCTGCTATTTTAGCAGAAGTTCTCTATATAAGAGTTTGTGAAATTGGCTTTGTCCATCACTTAGGCATTCTTAGCCTTTTAGCCTTCTTCTCTTGCTTTCAAGATTTTTTTTTTTTTTTTTTTGCTTCTTATTTCTTTGAACTTGTTAGCTTCTTTTCTTGTAGATTTTTTTTTTTTCACTTGCCAAGAGATCTTCTTTTGACAAATTCTTTGTTGTTTGTTGTTTGTTGTTGTCTTGTAGCACACTTTCCTTGATCTTTGGACTTCGACATCAAACTCTATATTGATGTTCTTAGAGTTATGTTTGCCTCCATTTGGTGGCTTTGCATTTCATTGATAGCAACATTCTTACAGTGACGTATGCCTTCATGCCTTTTCCTACAACAACAATCTTTTAATGATATCCATTATTAACGTTGTCATAGCGGCGGTCATCTAGGCAACAATGTGATCATTGGTGTTCATGATACAATGATGCTATCTCTAGTACTTGACTTTAAAGTTTTACTGGCCTTTGTCTTGGTAATTAAGTTGCATCAACACTTGTTTTTGCAACGTAGCCACATCAAAAGTCTTTACCATGAAGTCGCGCCAACATTTGTCCTTGTACTAAAGCCATATTAGCACCAGCCTTTGCAATGAAGTTGTATCCATATTTTTCTTTGCATTGAAGTCGCATCACCACTTATCTTTGTCATGAAGCTGCACCAACACTTGCATTTGCATTGAAACATCACCATTACTTTGTCTATTGAAGTTATATTTGCACTTGCATCTGCTATGAAGTCGCACCATCATTTGCCTTTATAATGAGCTGCACTAGCACTCTTCTTTTGCCATAAAGTTGCATCGACACTTTATTTGCGTTGAAACCATGCCAATATTCATCTTTGCCAGCCACATCAACACTTCATTTGCACTGAAGTTGTGCCAATATTCATCATTGTCATGAAGCCACATCAACAATTCATTTGCACTAAAGTCGTGTCAATATTCATTTTTGCCATGAGGCCACGTTAATACTTCATTTGCATTGAAGTTGCATCAATATTCATATTTGCCATGAGGCCACATCAATACTTCATTTGTATTGAAGTCGTGCCAATATTGGCCTTTATAGTGAAGCTACATTAGCACCAATTTTCAGAGGCAACATAGTTCAAACATCGAGGGTACATAACAATGTAGCCAGACATCAAGATTTCAGAGATGCCAACAAGACTTTGAAGATGCAAGGAGTTGCCAACAAAACCTTGAAGATGCAAGGAGTCCCTATCAAGACTTTGAAAATGCAAGGAAATGCAAACAAAACCTTAAAAATGCGAGAAGAATGACGCCAATACTTTAAAGATGCCATAGTATGCTGCCGAGACTTTGACATTGCACGAACATGCTCTCAGGGGAGAGATGATGCAACACCAACTTCAGAGACATGATGTGACTCAGAAAAGCAGTGATCTTGTTCGGATTTCATCAAGACATTCCAAGTGATTTGAAGGAAGAAATTCATATAGGATCTTTAAAAGATCTATACCAATTCTACCAATCTTTCACTCGTCGCAATACAAATTCCAAGGTATTCATTCTGGCTTTTTCCATAGACTTCGAGAGTTAAGTCAAACATTGTTACAAACAATGGTGGGAAAGAGTTTGCGAAGATGACTTTACTAAAGGAACATATTTTCTAGCCGATGCCGCCTCCTTCCATGTTAAATCACCAGCATCCATTAAATTTCATAGAGGAAAGAGAAAACTAAAAGACCCATACATTCCACAACGTTCGACAAAGTTTGCACGGTATTCTCATAAAGATGATTGTCACTTAAAAGATAAATCTTGAAATATCGGAGCTACTCAAAGTCGAGGTATCAAAGGTTCATCGGTCATACAAGTTATGGATGCCACCAGAATTTCTAAGGAGGAGGTGTGCAACAATTCTAACCACAATTGGAAGCATTTGAGGAGTCCAATGAGAGGCGTTCATGTAAGAGCTTCCATTGATCATGCCCTCAGGAGATAGATGATGCAAAGCATACTTCAAAGGTATGGGAGGATGTCCCTAGAAGATCGGCAATGCTATGTGGATTCCATTCAATTTTCATTTTCTACTACAACGGCCTTTGATCATTGTAGTGAGTGGTTGATTGGCCTTAACCAATGCCTTTCCAATCAAAGGGATATCAAAAGCACATTGATGACATTTAGAAAAACTCTTCAAGCTCGACTTGCAATCCTTTTTCTTTTTCATGTGACTAAACTTAGTAAAAAGTACTAAGCTACCTACATACCCCAAAGAGGGATCAAGTCATTACGTAGTTCACACGAATTTTTTTTTTTTTTTTTCCTTCCAAAGAGGGATTAATTTCTCTTTATTCTTACACTTTCAAAGGTAATGGGAAGACATCATGTACCCTTGCAGCATTACGGTAGGCAATTTAAGCTCCTACCGAGGAGCGATCCTCGATTTTCAAGTGTAGAAGTGTTGTAAGAGCTTCCCATTGATAGGGTTAATCCTTGCATCATCATTGTTAATCAACTTGTGAGCTTCAATGGTCTTTGCCCGCTGCTTGAAAGTTGGAAGTACACCACAAGCAATGGTCACATGGTTTAACCCAACAACTTTATCAAAGTCTAGATCAATCTTGTTTTCTTTGGCGATCTTCATGATTTTTTTTTTGAAGACGAAATTTTTTTGGATTGGGTGGTCAATGATGCGATGATATTTGCAGTAGTTAGGGTCATCAACTTTCCCCATGTCTTCTGGTCACTTGCATTCTGGCAATTCAATCAACTTCAATTGTAATAGTTGTTCTAAGATGTTTGGCACATCTTCATCAGGGAACGAATATACTTTTTGTTCACGTTCCTTAAAAGTCAGACGACGCACTTCATTCTTTTGTCATCCTTCAAGCCTTTGCTCATCTTCTTGGAATCTTAACTATGGCAGTGTTAACAGCCACTGGGTCTTTGAGATTGACTTTTGTATTTCTGTCATTCCTCCTTACTTCCTTCCTTCCTTTCCTTTCCTCAGGTATGGGAGGTTTGGTATTTATGTGGCTAGCAATGCTCAACTCCATGTCGTGTGCACAAGTTGCTAACTCTTCAAATATTTGGGGCTTTATCCCTTGAAGGATGTAAAGAAGTCCTCAATGCATGCCTTGAATGCACATCTCTATAGAAAATATTTCAGAAAGTCTATCTTTGCAATCCAAACTCAAAGAACGCCATTGATTGATATAATCGACCACTGGCTCATTTTCCCATTGTTTGGTATTAGTAAGCTCCATCATGCTATAGAATTGGTCAAAACTCTCTTTCAAGTTCCCAACTGTCGATTGACTCAAGTTCTAAGTCCGTGTACTAATCAAAGGCATTCCCCTTGAATGAATGGACAAACTGCTTCACAAGGAGATCTCCTTGAATCCCTGCATTCTCACTAGTTTCTACGAAGTGAGCAATGTGTTGTTTTGGATTGCCCTTCCTGTCAAATTGTAGGAACTTAGGAGGTTGGTATCCATTTGGCTTCCTCATGTTATCGATGCGCTTTGTGTAGGGTTTTGCATATGTGAGAGAACTTGTAGAAGAACCTCTATATTGTGCTCGGATGGTATTTGTTATCATGTCTTGCAATTGTTGGACTAATAATGAAGCAACTGAAGTAGATTATTCACGTCAAGAAGTGTCTTCATTTCCTATCCCTTTGTCATCCTTTGTAGAAGTGAAGCCAAATGGAAACTTAGGACCATAGTTTGATTCACCAAGATCTTGTATTTCGAGTTTATTCATTAGATTTGGAATTTGGAGGTCCTTATCTTCAAGTGCTTTTGTGAGAAGGACGACCCTTTATTCCATTTCAACCATCTTTTCTTCCATCGTAGAGGTGTTAGTCATCATGACTGACACAACTTCCCAAGATGATGGAGAAGAAAGTGAATTGAAGTGAGCACATGAAATCTCATCTTTTGGGTTCCCTTCAGTGGGAGAGAATTCGTGCGACCAACTTCTTGTGAAGGAAAAAAGGGATTTGCCCCCATACTTGAGGTGTTCCAAGGTAGAGATGTCCTTGTTGATGACCTTGTTTCTTGTAAGAGGGTCTAAGGAGATGATTGTCTAGACCTTGGCTTCCTTAGTTGATTGAGATTGAAGTTAATTGTGAGCTTTAGGTTGGCTTCAATTGATTGCACCAATGCAGTTGTTGGTGGTAGCCGTACCAAATCTAATTGAAGTAGCTATTGTTGAAGCTTGAATGTTCTTGCTAGAGGTCATTGAAGTTGGTAGCAAGATGATGAAGATTTCTTTCTTTGAAGGAGAATGAGATGAGAGGTAGAAATGTCCCATTGGGCGTGCCAGAATTTGTGGACGACTAAATTTCTAGTTTGAAATAAATCAAAAAAGTAAAATAGTTTCACAAATATGAATTTGTCTTGATGAATATGTGATACAATTCTCTGAAATTACAAAAAAGTGATTCTCTGATTCAGTCTCCTTGAAAGACTTGTTGATTGAAATTGTAATAATGTGATTTTGACTCGAAAACCAAATATCCTTCAATTTGGATGAAGGATGGATCGATGACCCTTGAAACAAAATTATAATGAATCTTTGGCTATGAGCTTGTTAGAAATTCTTTGTTCTTCACGTTATTCGCGTGTTCTTCGTGCACTCTTCATCTTCGAAGGCTTGTGGTGGAAATTCTTCGGGGCTTTGGAGGCTTGAATCCGTAAAACTTCACCAATTTATAGTTTCTTGAAGTTTCTGGAGGCTTTTGACCTTGATTCCAATGACCTTTGAGATCTAGGAAGATGATTTGGATGATTTCTCTTCGAATGTTCTTCGTATTCGAAGTTGAAGTTCTTGAAGCTCCTGGAGGCTTCAGGGCTTGATTCCAGCAAAATTTCTGTACTTTTGAATCTTCTTTGATGCTGCTTGTGCTCTAGATGTCTTGGTGTCTTCCAAGATCTCTCCTAAGATGTCTTGGTGTTTGTAGAAATGCCTTAGGAAGGCTTCTATTTATAGGAGTTTGGGGTGGGTGAGTGACACATGGCAGAGTCTGATTGGTGACACATGTCACAGCCTGATTAGACTGCTTATGTCACTGCTTACACGTGCCTGACTGCTTATGTCATCGCTTACACGTGACGATGTGTGATTTTTTTTTTTTTTGGCATGCTTTTTATGCTTTTATTCCAAAGACACTTGGCAAACTTCTATAGGTTTCTGAATAGTGATAGTAGAACCTAGAGCAGGACATGGCGCTTTGTAATTAGCCATACTTTGTGGACTTGGTAGTATGATGTGTTTGTGATAAGTCTGGAATTTTCCCTCTTTACACCTGCCATTGACATCATTTCTTTATGCATCAATAACAATTTGTCCCCTAATGATGTTGCCATGGCTGAATTTTATTTTTAATGTCTTTAGAAATTAGGAGTTGAAAAAAAATTTTAACTCAAAAATCTCTGATTTCTGATATTGGTGCATTGACTAAGTTCGAAACTTATGCATGCTTTGTTAAAAGCATATTTTGCCAGTAATCTCGACAAAAGGAGGTCAACTATGAGTTATGTATTTCGGTTTTCTCTATGCCTCATATCCTCCTTGCTCTTTGTTTGTTGCGAAATTTTTATAGACATGGCATTATTCTCCTCTCTACAGTTTCCATCAATTACCAGGGTCTTGATTGGAAATTAAAAATTAAATTAAAAAAAAAAAACACCAAAAGTAAAAGAAAAATCAATTATGAAGTCAATTACATTACTATATATAATTAATTCATTTAAATGTTTGTAAAGCATAAAAAAGGATAAAATCTTAAAAGAAAAGGAAAGACAAGTATAAATCACTGTCAAAAGGGTAGCGCTTGGGGAAAAAAAAAACTTTTTTTATCTCAGCTCATGCTCACTAGCGTCTTTGATCTCAGTTCTTGCACAATTATGGCTTATCCAGATCCCCTACTCCTGTAGGCTCAGACTCAACAGATAGGATGCCGCTATAGTCACTCACGCCTAAATGAAAAATGCGATCAAATCACCTCTTATCCATTTTCTCCTAGCCCAAAAAAAAAAAAAAAAAAAAAAAAAATACTAGTCTGTCTCACTCAAGAGACAAAATAAACTGGATAACTAAACGTCTTGAACAAGATAGGAATGGTAACGGGCCTAGTTTGAGGCAGGTTTTTTTTTTATGCCGAACCCGATTCGTAGGCCAGATCCAAAAAAGCAAACCCGCCTCGTTTAATAAACGGGTTTTTTTAAAAAACCAAACCTGCCCCGATTTAGACCTAATATGTGGCCCAATCCAAAAAAAAAAAAAAAAAAAAAAAAAAAATTGCCTGAAGCCTGAAGCCTATACTGTGGCCCAATAAAATAAAATAAAAATTATGTTTGCACAGATTCAAGCAGCTGGAATCTAGGCAAACATATATATATATATATATATATTTGATTTTATACTAGCAGGAGTATACTTAGGTAGAGAAAATCAAAGAATAAAATTGAAAAATTGAAAAATAAAAAGACCCACCAGGAAATTATGGATGGATGAACAATGACCAAAGATTTATGATTTTCCCTTTCAAAATCACAAACACAAACACAAATCCTAACACCAACACAAACACAAAAATTTCAAATTTATGATTTTCCCTTTCAAAATCACAAACACAAACACAAATTTCAAGTTTACGATTTACGATTTATGATTTTCCCACTCAAAATCACAAACACAAACACAAAAATTTCAGATTTTTGATTTTTCCTTTCAAAATCACAAACACAAACACAAATCCTAACACAAACTCACATGATTGAGACGAAATGAACCCAAAAAAAAGAAAAAGAAAAGCTGGAGAACTAGGTGGTCCGGTGGAGAAACATGAAGGAAGCGAGGAGGCTAGGCTGCGGCAGTGAGGCGAGGGAACGAATGGGGATGATGTAGGGATGATAGTGAGAGTGAGGGAGGGTGAGGGCGGCTAGGCTGAGGCATTGAGTCTGAAAGTGAGAGGCGGTTGTATGTTGAGAGAGAATTTAGGGTTAGGTTTTGTTATAAGTTATATGTAATTTTATTTTTATTCTAAATGGGTCGGGTTCGAATTCAAATTCGGCGTGGGTATTACAAAAATCCGAACCCGACCTGGACCCATTTCAAATTTTATTTTAAAAACTCAAACCCAACCCTACTATTTATGGATTATCCATAAGGGTTGGGTCGGATACTTGCGGATCGGATAACAATTGTCATCCTAGAACAAGGTAGTGGGACACACCGAGTTTAAAACTAAAGTCATAAATCAGATCATATCACTCGATTTGATTCCATTCGTAACCACTTTTCCTCATTCCTTTAATCTCTACCTGCCAGTCCAAACTCTAAAACCAAAACATCTTTACTTGCTTTCCACTGTAATCATTACACACACTCCTCCCTCCCACTCTCGCTAATCCTTCCTTCTTGATCATCATCTTCTTTCTTCTTCTATATATTTCTTCTTCTTGTCAAGGTTTTTTTGTAATTTTTTTTTTATTCTAAACAGGTCGGGTTCAGATTCAAGTTCGAGGTGGGTATTGCAAAAACCCAAATCCAACCCGAACCCGGTTCGGGTTTTATTTTAAAAACCCAAACCCAACCTATCGTTTATCAGATCGGGTCGGACTGAATATCCACAAATCGAGTAACAATTGTCATCCATAGAACAAGACACTGGGACACACCTGGTTTAAAACTAAAGCCAGATGTCGGATCATATCACTCATTCGATTCGTAACCACTTTTCCTCATTCCTTTATCGTCTCTACCTGCCAGTCCAAACTCCAAAACCAAAACATCTTTACTTGCTTTTCCACTGTAATCGTTACACACACTCCTTCCTCCCACTCTCGCTAATTCTTCATTCTTGATCATTATCTTCTTTCTTCTTCTTCTATATATTTATATAAACAAGTTAGTCCAAACCAAAGCAAAAGGATCTAAATACAGAACAGGAACAGGATGGGAGGTGTCGGTGGTGAGATATTTGTTGTTACAGGTGCTGGCCAAGGTCACCTTCACCCTTGCATGGAGCTTTGCACCCACCTTTCCTCCCGCAATTTCCACACTACCCTCGTCATTCCCTCCATCTCCGGCACCACCCCCACTCAGATTCCCTCTTCCTTCTCTCAAAACCCACTCACTTCCTTCGTCTACATCACCTCGGGTCCTCCTATGCGACCCGGATCCGATCCGACCCGCCAGCAATCCGCCCTCGAACTCCAAGCCCATATCACCACCAACCGCTCTCAGTCCCAACCTCCCATCATCTGCGCCATCGTCGACTTCCAGATCGGGTGGACCAAAGAGGTCTTCCAAAAATTCAACATCCCCGTCGTTAGCTTCGTCAGCTTCGGCGCGTGCGCCGCCGCCATGGAGTTGGGCGCGTGGAAAGCCCAGGCCGGTCAGTTCAACCCGGGCGAGGAGGCCCGATTCATTCCCGGGTTACCCGAGGAAATGGCCATTACGCCCTCCGATCTTAAACGAAAACCTGTAGGTCCTCCACCTGGCGGCCCACCTGGAGGCGGCGGTGGTAGAGGTGGTGGTGGTCCGCCTAAACCCGGTGATCGGCCACCGTGGGTTCCAGAAGTTGAAGGCGCGATCGCGATGATGTTCAACACGTGTGACGATCTGGAGCGTCCGTTCATCGACTACATGACAGCTCAGATGGAGATGCCAGCGTGGGGCGTGGGCCCACTCTTGCCCGAACAGTACTGGAAATCATCATCGTCCAATTCGGTCATCCGCGACCGTCAGATCAGACAGCAGCAACGCCAATCAAATTACACCGAGGAGGAGGTGATCCAATGGTTAGACTCGAAGCCACGTGGCTCGGTACTGTACGTGGCATTCGGCAGTGAAGTGGGTCCCAGCATGGAGGAGTACCCACAAATAGCAGCCGCATTAGAACACTCAACAAACGAACCTTTTATCTGGGTCATACAACCCGGGTCGGGTATACCCAAACACGGTGGTGGTGGTGGGGGTCAACCCGGTTCAGAAAACCAAGAAGGGTACTATCCACATGGGCTGGATAGCAAAGTGGGTGAGAGGGGTTTGATAATAAGGGGATGGGCACCACAACTGTTGATACTGAGTCACCCATCGACTGGTGGATTTTTGTCACACTGTGGTTGGAACTCGACAGCTGAGGCTATAGGGCGTGGGGTCCCATTTTTGGCATGGCCCATTAGGGGTGATCAACACTACAATGCCAAGTTGGTGGTGAGCTATCTCAAAGTTGGGTATAAAGTGGCTCATGATCTTTCAGAAATGGTTAAAGAGGAGGACATTGTGAGAGGAATCGAGAGGCTAATGGGGGATCAAGAGATGCATGGAAGGGCTGCTAGGCTTCGTGCAAAGTTTGAGAATGGGTTTCCTGCTAGTTCTGAGGCTGCTTTGGATGCTTTTGGGGATTTTATTCGCCAAAAAGCACCTTAAATTAAGAGGACTCGAGATTTCAGTTGATGTTTACATCATTTTCTATGTTACCTTGTCTTGTGTGTGTGTACTGTGTGCCTCCTGTTCATGTAAATAACAAGGGCTTACAAATCTAATCCAAATAAGTTGCTTTTTTAATGCATGGATTAAGTGGTTTTAAGGCACATTGAAGAGCAAACAAGGACACTAGACAATGATGAAATCTATTTATTAAAAAAAAAAAAAAAAAAAAAACACTTGTTGATGGGATCGTGGCCTTTCATAACCATATTCCTTCTATTGAGGCTTTGGTTTCCCAACCTGCCTTGATTTTGGTTTCCAATTGGCTTTAACAATTCAACAATGTCCATTGTCATTGCCTCAGCCTTCGTCACATATGGAGAAGTGTCCTCCTTGAAATGGTGTGATAACCACAAATACACGGTCATAGACAACGCTTGATGCTAGTCTCTCGAGATCCAAGAGCTGGTTGACATCATTTCGAGCAGAAACCTTTAGCATGCCCGTTGCATTTTTGACAATAACATTCTGAGTGCGGGTTGAAGCAAGCCTCAGGATATGGTACATTGCTTTTGGGCCTCTTATATTAACTGGGGCAAAACAAAAGTTAAAACGATCTTCAAGAAATCATTTGTGTACTCTCTCCAACATATTTGCGACCTTCTTTATATGATCATGTCAACACGGAAACTATGATCCATCTAGACCGCAATTTTCATCAAACTTTTCAAGTAGATAGAAGAATACTACATTAGGGAGTCGAATAGCACAACAAATGGTTCAACCTGTTCAAAGAAAGGAAAGAGACAGACTTTCCTTACTTCTTCAGAGGGTTGCTTCAAACACTCAAATGTAGTCTAAATTATTCTTCTAAATGCAAGGTTGTGACTCCGTCCCAAAGTAACAGAATAACGGAATACTTGTTGCATCATCTAATCTTCCAATCACACCGCGTTTGCTTCGCACCCTTCTCCGCTCTTAAGTTGCAATACACATCAACAGGATCCCGTGATAAAACAGTCAAATAACCACCCTCAATAGCAACCATGGAATGGTGAACAATACCCTCCTCATTCACATGTTTTTCCTACTCAACCATGGTTGTACCACCAACACTACTATACAACCCTCATCTACTACACCTTGCGGCAATTCAACAGTTTTCCTATCATCTGCATCAAAATCACATTCTGATTCAACCATTGTCAAAGTGTCATCATCATTAGGAACTGTAGCTGAAGAAGAAGAAGAAGAAGAAGAAGAAGAAAAGGGTTCTAACAACCAGTGGGAAATGGTCAGTTTGGGACATCCAAAGCAGAAGCAGCAGGCTAATGCAAAGGAAGATAATCATACACTGTCTAAAAAAGAAAAAGGAATTGAAATATTGGTTGAATAGCAAAACCTAGAAGAAGAGGGACATGATGGTGATTTAATTTAAGTTTATTTAACTAACACACACTCACATGGAAAACCTGGCAGGCTGGAACACTTTCGGAGGGAGAGAGAACTAATTTGGTTGAGCTTGCTGGGCGATGACAACAGAACAGACTTAAGTCTTGACTCTTGCGGTGTTGGTCCCTCCTTGGTGCTGGTGGGTGTGCATTCATTGGATGAAACATGCCACCACAGTCCACAGGTTGATTCACTTTCTTGGTCCGCAAGGACGAGGTGAAAAGTTGGCAGAGACAATTTGAGAAATCAATGGATGTAGCAAATGCACAGCATTGCAACTTAAATGTTCTTAAGCCACCTACATATCAGCTGATGCTTGATAGCCTTCAGCCATTTTCACAACCGCACTCTTGACACCAATGCGATGACTGCTCATGTGCTTTTAGCATTTTCTTGGTCCACAAGGAGAAAAAAATAAAAAATAATAATTGAGAGAAATGCTGGCATAGAAACACTTCAAAAAATCAAAGGCATACATATAGCACACATTCACAGGAATTTGTAATATAAAGCAATTTAGGACAAACTCTAAAGTCATACTCACAACCAGTGTTTGTTTTACTTTATTTAATTATCGTTCCCTTATATATAGTCTTTCACAGGATACGCAGATCCCTTTAGAAAACAACAATGGATTCTATAAGCTCTTGAAGTGGAGCCAGCTCCTTTCTGTCAATTAGCACAAATTCCTGCACAAAACCACAGTGACAAGTTTAGCTAAAAACTTCACAATCAAGGTGCATTTTATATCAGACATACTCTAAATAGCTTATTGTATGTTAAAGAATGTTAAACACATGTCAAAATTGCACATTTGGGATGTCAAAAGTCAAAACACATTGGGACACTTAATGGAGAAAGCAATGAGATGCCTCTCCACTTGCTACGTCCAAGATTAATGGAGTAAGTATATTAAGGTTTTCCATGACCTGAGGTTCAAACAAATTATTCTGCAGAACCATGATCCAAGGAAACAAAGCTCTTTTTCTTTTTTTTGATAAGTAAGAAAGATGTATATTTAAAAATCTACTTTATGCATGAAAAGCACAAAGCTGACCAGCATTTACAAAGAAGAAAAAGAAACAAAGAAGAGAATAAACAAAGAAGAAAACTAAGAATAAAAGAGGAGAGAACAAAGGAACTAAGGGAGAGAATCACTAGATGAGAGTCCCCAAGCCCGAGACTAGTCAAATAGAGATGAATAGAGATCCACTAAAATAGGCAAGCAACTGATCTCTGGAGCTATTGAAGAGTCCTCAAAAGTCTGCCGATTGCACTCCTTCCAAAGACATCACAATAAGTGCTTTGGAACTGTTCTTGGTAAGACTCACGAAATCTCAAAAGATTTAAGAACAAAACTCCACAACCAATGAGCCTTCGCACAATGAAGCAATAAGGGGCTATTTGGATTTTTATTTTTCATCACTCACCACTCCTCACTTAATTTTCGTCACTCATCACTCATTACTCATCACTTAAAATACACCATCACTCTACACGAAGTGTGTTTGGCACCATCACTCAACTTGTCATCACTCGATATTTTTCAACTGTTTGTGGGCCCCATATCTCTCACTTGGTGCAGCTTTTATGTTTTTTTTTTTTTTTTTTCCTTTAACCCTCAGTACCCAAACTCACCGAACCCAGTAAAAAAAAAAAAAAAAAACCCCAAAAACCTGAAGGTCCCGAACCCAGTGAAAGAAGAACAAAAAAAAAAAAAAAATCCCATAAACCCCAACCCAATGAAAGAAGAAGAATAGTGTGAAAGGAAAAAGAAAAAAAAAATGATGAAGAAACCGAACCAGTGAAAAAAAAAAAAAAAAAAAAAAAAAAAAAAAAAGAGGGTCAAAAGTTGGCTGACTCTGACCGTGGGATCTATATGTAGTTTTAATTACGGAAATGTCATTGAAAACAAAGTTATGAAAACTAAAAATACCTAAAATGTGTTTTCAGTTTCCATAACTTATCACTTAAAAATCAGAGAATTGAGTGATAAAAACAGAGTTATGAGTTATGAAAACATGAAATCCAAACAAGCCTCTCAATCATGGGTCCCACCATTTTTGAATTATAGGTGATGGAAACAGAGTTATGAGTTATGGAAACATGAAATCCAAACACCCCCTAAGTGATCCACAATCTCCCCACAACAATGACACATAATACACCAATCAACAAAATCAAAACCCCTAAGTCTCAAATTATCAAGGAAACAAAGCTTTCATGCTAGGAAATGCTTCAAGTTCTTTATCTTTAAAATAAAAAATAAAAAGTTATGTTCCCCAATTGCAAATCCTAGTGTAAAATGAACAAGCACAAAAATGGACGAGATCTCACTTTGAGGTTAATGCCAACATTCTGCAAACTAATGCTAGCTTTGATTTGTTACAATGGGATGTTCCCCAATGTCAGCTTTGATTTTGATCTTTCTGAACACTTGTGCAGACTATTACTAAATAGGAAGTTGCATCAATCAATGATAATGCAACAAATTGTTGGCTTCTTTAATATTATTTACATCCCACTGTAACAAATTTAGTCTTATGATGGTAGCAAGGCATCGCCTAGGTTCAGAATTACCAGATGTTATCTCAAAACATAGTAATATTTGCTGTAGGAACCCTTGCCAGCTCCAAAGATCCAAAACAAGCATAAAGAAATGAGAGAAGTGATTTTTAAAACCAAACCCATCTTGTATGATTGAGTTGTTACAAAAGATTAAAGAATTTCGCAAAAAATTGAAGTCACAAAGCTCAGGATTAAGAAATGTAAAACTTTATGCATGACTTGAAATACACATATTTTATTCCCTTTTTGTTTTTTGGTAAGCTACACTCCAAGTGGGTCATGAACCTACAACCTCAAGTTACGCACCAAGTGGGTCATGAACTGACGACCTCACATGCTATGACAAACACATTGACTAGTGATCCACAAGCATCATATAGTATATTAAATCAAATGCTTGAATAATGCTATAGAATCTTTAGAATTTAGCATGGTTTTATCATATATATATATATATATATAAGATTCTGGTGTAACTTAGAAATATCGTCTTTCAAAAGCATGATTAAGGGAAGAAAAAGGCAGACTTTTGGATCATCAAATGATCATGAATCAAGATTTGCTAGAGTAGTAGTAGACTCTTATGGTTACTTATTTTCCTTTCTTATCAAGTTTCACTTCTTTAATATTATGCAGACTGAGTACAAAAATTATATAGAGAATAAATTATGGTATTTATTTCAAGATCATGTTGACGGTCAATAGATACTAGTTCTGTTCATGAAACCACCATGGAATGAAGAACTCAAACAAAAGAATAAAGAAAAATAAATTAGTCATTGAGATATAGAAGACTTACACAAGTAAATAGTATAAAATGCTTGAAGCATGTATTTAGATGGGCCTCCTCCTTGAGGCTTACAATTTTCTGAAAGTGAGAGTGGTAGATGTGGGCATATACACGGAACAATCTTTTGAATATTGTCTTGACAACATCTTTGAAGTTGGGAGGAAAGGGTGACCCTATGAAATTTTTACTAGAACAAATAAATATAAAAAGCATAGAGATATAATTGAGATAATGTACAAATATGACAATGGATATTACCGAGCTTTTGAGGAAAAAGGGATTCATTATCAAGCTGGCCTTCAATCCAGTCCATTAAAAGTTCAACATATCTTGGAGCAGAAACCTCAATAGGTTTCTTGATTTTTTCACCATCTGCCCACCGATACTCGTATCTGTAAAATTTATAAGCATATTGAAACTGTAAATCTATACTTACAATTATCCATATATCTATCTAGAGTTTTTTTTTTTTTTTTGATAAGTGTATCTATCTAGAGTTTTAACACTTCTTTATTCTTTTTTCCTTTTTATCTTTTTTGTTGAGAGGGGGGGTGTGGGTGTTTAAATATAACTGATTTTAACAAAAATTATTTCAAGAGATTTATATAGGCATTTCATTTTATATCACCATTTAATCAGTTTATGTCATTCTAGGAGGCATGTACTAAAAATATAGATTAGTTTGTAAATCTATAGGCTTAAAATATATGGGAAAAAAAAAAAAAAGGCTTCAATGTTAAATATTCTGGTAAATAAATATATGGCAAATTGCACTCTCCCCTCTTAACTATGGTGCAGTTGAAATGTCCCCCTAAACTACAAAACTAAGCAATGATAACTTAAGGAAGCGGGGTGTAATTATTTTGGAGTGGTACTTCATGTGTAAAACTGAGAGAGTGAATCACCTATTTCTACAGAGTGTCATGGCAAGGGAGTTGTAGTCTATGATATTTTTCTTGTTTGGGGAGAGGGGCATTACTCACTTTTGAAGTTTAAGGGGTACACTTCAACGGCACCATAGTTGAAGGAGGTTGGGGGTGGGAGGTGCAATTAACCCAAAAATATATACACAATGCATCTAGATATCACATTTAGAACCACGTCTTCCCCAAAATGATCAGAAAAATAATCCATATGCTGATTAATTATAGCAAAAACTGCCAAAAAGAAACAACTTCTTTCAAGTTTTAAAGTAGTAAAGGTCATGTAGACATGATGCTTGTTTAGACAAGAAAATCAGTTATGTGGTAGTTACCTGGGAGTAACAAGTAACATTGCCACACAAAATGGAACCATGTGCAAGACAAGTGAGGCAAAGTGAGGTTGAAAGGACTTCATTTACATATTTAATACCATGTAAGTAATATGGGTAGACCAAAAGCTATTAATTTAGTTGGATTTTTAAAAATTTTATACAAACAATTTAATTAGGTGAGGGAGAGACCAACTTCTCACTTTATATGTTACTGTAGATGGAAAAGAACCCACCAATGGAAATATCCCAATTACTACCAAATTGGAGGAAATTTGAAAAAATCAGTGGAAAGTAACACTATTGAATTTCTATAAACTAAGTGTGCATTTGGCTACAACTTAAAAAGCCAACTTATTTTATTATTCAGCTTATTTTTGTTACTATTTATAAGTCCCACTGCACTTTTTGGTACTATTCATGGGTCTTCCTGTATTATTTTAATTAACTTTTACCTTTATTTACAGTACTTTCAACAAAAAGTTTTCAGTTTCAGTAAAATAAACGGATCCCAAACAGACCCTAAATGTCATAAAAGAAGATGAAAAAAAAAAAAATACAGGTTTCAATATTATTCCATACTTGGGGCCTGCTGTCATTGTTGGACAATTCTCATTAGTACAGAATTCTGTGAGGGTCCCATAGAGCAAATTTACTTGGTTGAAGAAATCCACAGCTGAAGAAAAAAAAAAAAAAAAAAAAAAAAAAAAACCAACTTCAAATTTGAATCTCATGCAAGAGCTGCAGCAAAGCAAAAGTTGGTTGGAAAAAAGTATTATTACATTTAAGCATCAGCTAAATAAAGAACATTACACAAATTAGATAATACAGCTGAATAGCACATGATTGTACTAAACCTAGCAGATTGACAGGCTTAAAATGAAGGGAAAAACTCACATACATTAACAGGCTACATATTCTGAAATTGTAAGTGCACACATGCATGCAAGAGAGAGTGAGAGAAAGAGAGAGTTACTGTTGACAGCAAGCCACTCATTCAAGTCCTCCCCAGTAGGAAGTTTTACAGCCTCCCTTAGGTTTCCACTACCTAGGGTGGCATCAATGTGCTTTCTAAGTTGTGCCCCCTGCAATAGAACAGGATAAGTATTGGAGCTTTCAGTTATACCAATAAAATAACAATCAGAGAATCATTAATAAAGAGGCAATGTATTTCAATTAGCCACAATAAGACAGATCTAAAGAACTGGACCAGAGGCTCTGGAAATGGCAACTTGATCATCATATCAAAAAGAATATCAAATACATTTTCTACATGGTTATTCAATTCATTAAATATGCATTTAAAAAAGTACCATTGCATTGACTCAACCTTGTTTCTCTGTCCATTTTTACCACTCAATTGTTTCTCAGCACATGTTATCCCCAAAATAAACTATTGGCAGTCATATTTCAGCCACTGGATCCAAATAAGGCCCCAATGAAATGACATGGACTAAAGGGGCTTTGTAGGCGGCAGGATAGTCCTTTAAAGAAAAGGCTGGAACAGCCCCATAACATGACCAAGCTGCGGGCGCCAAGTGGTTGACATTCACACAACAAAAGGACCTGATTTCAGCCAATTCCTGGGATGTTTCCAGCATTGAAATTGGGCCCTGCTCCCACAACCCTGGAAATTGATTTTGCAGCAGAGAGGACTCTTTGCTAAAGGTTTAGGTCTTAAAATCTTGTTTTAATTGGATAAAGTGACTGCTGATAGAAGCAATATGACGCAGATGCATATGCATAAACTTGTTCTCCTTCACCAAGAATGATTTTTCAGCCTATCAAAAAGAAAAATATGCTCTCTCTATGTAGATATACGTTCACTAGGGATCAAACTAAGGGATATAAGCATATTTGATTTGTTGGGGATAGTTTTTTTATATAAGTAATAATGAATTTTAATAAATGAACTCTAAAATTGTTTCCAAAAGAACTACAATCTAAGATCTACTAAAGAAATAGAAGACATTCCACCAATTAGAAGACATTCCACCAATTATAATACAACACTCAAACAAAGAAAGTAAAAATATAGATTTCATCTCAACGACTCTACCCCTTTAAACATTCAAGTATTCCTCTCTCTCCAAATTGTACACATAACACACTGAGGATTAGAATTCCAAATAAGACTATTAGTATGTCAACCGTACAGCCCTCTCCAACAAGCATAGTCATCTATCATATTCTCTAGCATCACCCAATCAATTCCTATTACAGAAAATACAAAGAACCACATCCTACAGGCAAATGAAAAGTGTAACAAGAAGTGATCCACAGACTGGCAACTATATGACATAAGTATTAAGCATAATTTTCATCTATGAAATAACAGGTGTTACTTTCATGCTTTATCATCACTGTCTGTGTAGCTGTTTCTTCTTAAGAATTGGAGATTTACTCCTTATTAGTTGTAACTAATTATTACACTTTTGCTATAAACAATTAAAACCTATTTCCAAAAGTGAATTTGGTCTTACATATTTTGAGCCTTAAATCAAAAGGCCAAAATCTGGATCATCAACAACTCAGATAACCCACATAAGTCTCCCATATAAATATATATATATATATATATATATATATGTGAGTGTGTATCATGAAACTGACCCCTAAAAAAGAAAAAAAATAAACACAAAGCACATAAAGCACCAAAAACTAAGGTCTAGTGAGCCATGACAAATATTGGATAAAGGACATCAGTCAATATCTACTGTTCTAATTTGGTACTGAATTCCTAAAGATCCTACACTAGAGAGAGGGAGAGAGCAAGTGTTGATGATGGTGGTGGTGGTGGTGTTCATGACAAAGACAATAAAGATGGCGAAGACTGAAGAGACAATGATGATTGAAGCAAGTTCTTTCCCATACAAGAGTAAGCAATACAAGATTTTCTGATGGTACAAAAAACAAATGAGCACCCATGTAAAACAGATAAATAAATAAAAACATTTTAAAAATCTTGTAAAACCCAAAGCACCAAGAAAGAGATGTGACTAGATAGAAAAGGGACTTAACCTTGCTCCCTGAGGGCGCACTCTTTTTTGGGCGGAATGTCCTTTGGTTTCTGTTTGCAGAAGAATTAAAAAGGCGAATATATATCAGCAAAAGAGGTGCATCACATGGTTTTAAAGGGCATCAATATTCAAATAAAATCTAATGTAATAAGGAATATTTATGAACAGCACAAAACCATGATCTTCACACCTACAAGGACACACACACACCAAAGGAGCAATAGAACCACATACTGAAACTTTGGCATCAAGTCAGGTAGAAACTTGTATAAATAGTCATTCCCAGCAACAATAATAATTTCAAATTAAAATAAATACATACATAAAAATGTACAAATAGCCTGGAAAAAAACTTCCCAATGCACTCTTGACTCATTTTACCCTAAATTAACTAGCTTTGGTACAATACATTTATATGCTTTGAACTTCACCACCATGTTTCTCATAATGAGAGGCCCCTGGTCTAGATTATTCAAGGATCCACTACGAGTTTAATAAAATAGACAACATTAGCTTACCTGTCCAAAGTTTACTATCTAATTTTTTTTATAAAGCAAAAGCCTTCTTCCTTTTAGTTTAGAACCAATCATTGAGCATGTATATCTCCCCTATAATCTTGCAATACATAAAGTCATCCATATAACACTGCCATCCCTACATAATCAAACTCTCTTCAAGGATCTCATTATCACTTCTTAAGTAATAGCGATGTCCTTTACATTCATACCCAATCATTGAATTTTTTTTTTTAACACTCCCGGTGGGTTTTGAACCCACAACTTACCCTCCACCCTTCCTTATGTGGGGGAAGAGGTGGGATTTGAGCTAGAGCTCATTGGACAATCTTTTTTTTTTTTGGGATTTACATTTAAACCTAACTGCAAAACACATTCTCTCCTCGGGTGCGTTGCATTTTTGGACTTTGCAAGAAGTAATCACTAAAGCTTTGCAAAGGCAGATGAAGTGTTTCATAATAAGGTCGCTCCTCTTCAATTTAAATGGCATCCCTTTTCCATTGTTTAAAAAAAAAAGCATCCTACAATACTGATATAAGGCTCTTAAACATATCACGGAGAATCGTTCCTATAATAGAAAAAACAGACAAGAGGGCTCCTTTCTCAAAGCAAGCCCTGTCCTTCTTGGTGCCATATCTTTCAGGAAGTTACATTCTGACAAAAGCAATAGCATATAATTCAATTATGCTAGGCAACTAGCTCAACAATTGAGCAGTCATTTATTTATATCCGGTGGAAATGCACCTATAGCATATATTATTTCTTTTTCTTCTAAGCAAGATTGTATTTGTAGAAGAAAATTACATTCTGAAAGAAGTAATCAAGATATAAAAAAATGAGACCACACGTTTAGCTCACCAATTCAAACTATCATTTATTATGTCTAATTGAAAAAATGCCCCTATAGCATATAAATAACCAACGTTATCTATTAAAAATACACCACTTAAAAAATGCACACCACAGACATTGTGAACAGTCAATTTTAAGGTGCAGACAGCAGATGTCTACCAGCAGAACCAAGATATCATCATAAACAGGCAAATGCATCTGAATCCATACATGTGAACAAGTTAATTAATTTTTGAATAAGCATATCAACCACTTAGAAGATGCTGCAAAAACTTGTTCAGAATTTGAATCCATAAAGTGAATACTATCACCATAATCAGCGGTTTCTTTTTCCAGAGTTTGAAACTTTTGGTCATTGTGAAGAAAACAAGAGATGCTGCAAAAACTTTCCTCTTATTCTATTTTAGATTGAAACCATCATGTCTATTCCTTTCTAATAAAGGAATGATTCTCCATCTTAGTTCATACACATAAAATGTTGACAGAACTATTGCTTAGTTCTTATAATGAAAAAGGAATGAACAGGGGAAGTTTTCATGAAGACCAAAGTTGTTATGCAACACTTCATTCATTCTAAAACTTCAATGTTCACTTCATATGAAATCCATCAGCACAATGCACTCACGGCATCTTGTGTACAATTAGAACGGGGATTTCCCACTTTAGCTTCATCTTTTGAATACCCAAAATAACTTTTAGATAAAATTACATGTTTAATAGAAGATCAAATATCTACAACCAAGACTAAAATAGTCAAAAGAAAAATTCAAGAACACCATTTAAAATGAACTACCATCACTCAAATTCTAACCCATATTCCCCACCACTTTCTCCTTTATAGTTTATCTTTCCTTATTTCACTATTTTCCGACTCTCTTATAACTAAATAACTTCCCACATCTACTCACATAACTTCTTTATCTCATATTCTCAACTAGTTAGAATATTATAACGCAAAAACAACTATAGAATGTTAAAATTGAACTTCAATTTGGATTTTGGACCCATTCAATTCAAGTAATTTTTGTTTTTTTGATAAATAATTTTAACATATGGCGTCCACAATTGCTCTTTATCATCATGCCAAGAAATCAATTTGTTTTTGGTGTAGGTGGGTATCAACCCAGACCTCTTATTCCACCATGAAGCTTCTATTTGTAATAATTATAAATAAAATTATAAAAAAAAAAAAAAAAAAAAAAAAACCCATATACACAATCTTGATCATATAGCTTTTTGAACCCATTTGCAATTATGCCAAATAAATAAAAAGTAAATATATAACCGTTCGAAGTCACTATCTAAAATCACTAATCTGATCTAATCTTCTTCACATAAAGCAACCCAATAAAAAGAGAAGTACATTTTTTTTTTTTTAAATTATTTACCTGCCGAGGCCAAAGAGACTCATGGCTAGCGCGAGAGAGAGCGAGGATTCAGAATTCTTTCAGGTGTGCTATTTGAGTAAATTTCGAATGAGTTCCTGAATGTGCTCTTATTTGCGTGGAGCGCCCCAGAGAATGAGATGTGATGAGATATAAAATTATGCAGAGATTGACTTTTTTTTCTTTTTTTGAGAAACAATGCAGAGATTGACCGCCTGTACATGTGCTGTAAAGAAAAGATGTACGTATTTTAAGGGAGTTTCGGCCCTACGTAGGGACCACTACTTTTACCACCATTTTGGGCCGTCAATTATTTTCATAACGATCTACCATTCGTTCTTTACCGTTTGTTTCTAACAAAAAGTAAAACATATTTGTTTTTCACTACTCATATTTGATCACATTCTAGTTCCCGTAAAAATTGTATCCATATATTTTCTTGGTAAGAAATGAGGTCTTTTTTTTTTTTTTTTTTTTTAATCAGAAAAGAAACAAAACAGCTTTATAAACTAAAAATGAGAGATTACATCTTGGATTATAGCTTACTTAATGAAGTAAGGATTCTCTTCAATCCATGTTAAAAAATCAACAATGCCAAAAGGGACACGCAAGGAATGAGTTTAATAGTGTATCAAGAGGGACACATAGTTAGGTGAATGGTTTGTGGGGTCTGTTGGAACTATTTTAATTCATTCATTATTATGCCAGAACTGCCCCAAAATATGATAGGCAGGGATTGGGTTCACTTCTTTTGTGCATTAGACTTATTAGAACGTTGATGTGTGGCAAAAGTTTGAATCACAATAGGTCCAATGCACAAGAGAACAAGACTCAAGTTAGATCCTAATATAACATACTTTATATACTATATAAAAAATGAGTCCAAATTTGATAATGATGGGGTGTAAAACCTATTTTTTACACCCTCCAACCATAACATGCCACATAATCTATACACAACTTTTCACTATTTGAAGAATAGGGCTAACCACACAATCATTCATCTTATTAAGAGCCCTCTAATAAATAAAAAATCCCATCCTCCTTCCCTTGGAATCGAAGAATCACCAATGAACAAACCTCCACCTACCAATTTGACAACCACCGGAGACATTGCCGGAGTTTGAAAAGGAAATATTTGTTTGGATCCCCTACACTTTGGCTATGTGTGTGGTGGTGCTGAAGCACTTGCTTTTAACCATTTTGTTGTTGGGTTCTATTCGTTCTTACCGTGTGAGCTCTCAAGCAAAAATCCATCAAATACATTTTTGAATTTTGGTAAAGAATTTTTTTTTTTTTTTTTTTTTTGGGTTACCAACACTTAACTTTGTGTTTGACAGTGCCCAAGCTCTTCTTTTTTTTTTTTTTTTTTTTTTTGTGTTGGGTCCTCTTCAATCTTCCACTGTGCAAGTTCTCAATGATATTAGCCTCTTCGATGTCTCTTAGTCTGGTGAGGTTTGTGGTGGGAGTTGAGGAGGGAGATGAGATTTTAGAGACTCTTTTTTACATTGGTTTGAAAACGTGAAATATGATTTTTTTTTTTTTTTAGATGTTATTAGATGTATTAGGATGTATTGATTTTACAATGAGTCTTAAGTAAAAGGCTGATGTGGCATGTTCTTATTAGCTGGTATAAACCAAAAGGTTTACACCCCGTCCTTATTGAATTTATTCTCATAAAAAATTGGTCATAGAAATTACTGATGCACCAAGTAAATATACTCTCCTTAATTATTACACATGCAGGGTAATTTAAACTCACCCTATAGGTACTTGTCCCATCTTTTGCCCCTAATGAAGCGGGTTTTGCCCACCCCAGTAGCAAATAGGGTGGAGACAAGGAGTTAAGAAGGGCTAAGTCCTTCCCCATAAGTACCCCTCCCTTTATATAATATTTTAATATGTTTTTTAAAAGGCATATATATATATATATATATGTGTGTGTGTGTGTGCACACGCGCATGTGTGTGTTCTTTAACTTTCAAAATTAAAATTAATGAATCTTGTGCTGTTTTATTATTTAATTTATATTCTATATTTAATATTTAAGATTTCTATTTTCCTTTTTATAAAATTGTTGTATTATTGTGTTTGAATTGTTTTTATATGTTTCAATACTTGAATTATTGCATTGTTATGGCAATGGGTGAGTATGGGGTAGGTTTCTATTCCCCCCCCCCCCCCCCGGTCCTCTCATCTTGGGACTTCCCATTCAATTTTCTGTTTTATAATTTTATTAAAATACCTCATACATTAAATAAAAACCATTCTATCTTGGCGATCAAAAAAATTAAATAAAAACCATAAAACATAAAGAAATCAAGATATGATATTACAAAACTGTTATTTACCATCTATTTATATTTCATAGCATCCCAAATTGCATTGTAGCTAACTCAAGCCAAATGGAAACCTAACTACAAAAAAAATAGAGGCTAATTTACTATTTCATTGACTTATTACCGCATGGTTTCTTATTCCTTTACAATCACCCCATATATTTTGCTGCTTTTTTTCTTTTTTTCTCAATGAGATTTGTACGGCACCGAGGTCCCAATACCCAATTGGGCCCTGGGTTCAGGCCCAACCGCATGGCCCCATTACTTTTGTACGGCACCGAGGTCCCAAGACCCAATTGGGCCCTGGATTCAGGCCCAATGGCACTGCCCCATTACTTTAAATTATGCTTGAAACTACCTTCACAAACTACGAGTTTTGAGCCTCGACCCCTAACTAATGCTCGGCATAAATTTCCCGAACAAACAAGGAAGTCTTGTCCAGACGTACCATAGGATGCTCGGCAGTTCAGGAAACATCACTACCGAGCATATTAACCTGAGTTGGAACCAAGTTCCAAAGTCATAATCGCTGCATTCCACTCTCACCTAAACATCCACTTACAACAGATAATATTGGACCTTCAATTGCACTAACAATGACAGTAATCATGATCTCCCCACTAACTTAGAGCTATAATTAAGAGAAGTTGGGGAAGAAATGGGGGTTGAGAAAAAAGAGAAAAAACAGTTACTCAGGGAGGGAGAGAGGATATTACTTTGAGTCTCTGTGCCGAGAATGACCCAAAGTAGGAAATCCTAAAACCCACCTCATAAATAAGTTGTGAGCCCAAGTGAGGCTAAGCCCAATAGTCTCATTTCCGGCGCGCACAAGATTGTTGAGTTGGACTAATTTAAAGAGCAAAGCAAAGTATAGGCCTTCTTCACAAATTATAGTTTTGCATATATATGGAGTCATGAACATGTAACACATTTATATTAAAAAAAAAAAAAAAAAACACGTAACACTAGTATGTGGGCAATGTTTATGCACTAGGAATATTTCACAACCCTAATCATGTGAAACGACATCGATAATGGAAGAAGTGGCAAGCGCCCAATATAAAAGTTCATCCCTGCACACACCAAAGTATGAGTTAAATCCCAAAATACTATGCATATCAAATATACCATCATTGTGAGTGTTGACTTAAGCATCAAGGAAGTTTTGATTGGCACTTCACTAATACCAACTCCATAATTTGGGTGATATTTGTTTTGCCGACCTTCTAAAATTTATGCAAAACCTTTTAACTACTTAGATGCTGTTTTTTAAGATGTCTTTTAAGATTTTGTCATTGGATTTTTTCTTATGAGATGAAAGTGTATTTTTTTAATTAAGTAACTACATAACTAAATTATAACTGAATTTTAAAAGGAGAGAATCTAAGTAAAAGTAACTAAGATATTAAGTTTTATCCACATATATATATATATATATATATATATATAGAATATTCTATTCATGATAATGATAAAAGATATATAGTATATACATGGCATGAATATCGTCCAAACTTGATGTAAAAGACTATAAAATAAAATAAAAGGTGAAGTTGTTCGGTCAAAACAAAAGTCTTGAGGGCAGTCACCACCACCACCAGTGGTTGAGGAATTATAAAACCCTAAGCACAAAACGAAACAGCAAAAATTAAAGAAGAAGATAGACTAGACCAGACGAGAACCCAACTCGCCGTGGACCCAGATCGGATCGGATCGGATCCGACTCGACTCATATCCTCCTGGTATGTACTCGGTCCTGTCTTCCTCGCCAATTAGGGTTTTCGTTCTCTACTAATTTCATCGATTTTTGTTCTGTAAGAGAAAATCAGAGAGGAATAGAGCTTGAATTTTCCTTTCCATATATCTATCTATCTATCTATCTATCTATCTGTTTCGCAATCCTAATTTGATTCCTCATATACATAGGCATATATTGATCGTTGATAATTTCTTTCAAAGATACAGTTTTTATAGCTACACTGGTTTTAAATTATGGTGTTAGTATGAATGTTGTGGAAAATTCATATTGGAATTGTTGATAGATATGCATTTTGAAATGAATGGCTTCTCCTTCTTGGAGGATTTGCTAAAGCAGTTTCAAAACCACATATTTTTTTTCTTTTCCAAGTACAGTTCACTTTTTTTCAACGTGCAGCTTTATTTAAAAACACCATTTTTTAAAAAGCTGAAAATTAAGCTGTACCAAGCAAACAGGTGCTGTATGACCCATCTTCTCTTGTGTTGAAAGTGTTTTATGTTTTGTAATGAATCGTGATAAGCAGAATAAACAAATAAAATTTTGAAAGAAATTTTTTGTTTTTAGCTACTGATGATATTGATGGCTAAAATTTGAAGTATATGAGTTTTTATTTTATTTTATGGTCTCTCTGCCAGCCAGCCTGCCTTGTCCCACCCTACTATGTGCTATGAAGTTGTTTTACGAAAAATGTCATGCCTGTTTATACTGGTTATCTAACATTTGGTTTAGGATTTGAAAATTTTTTTTTTCTTTCAAGATTTGGTAATATTCATGATCTCTTAGCTGATGCCCTGATGGGTTTCTACAATCAAGACCCCTCTGTTTTGTGTGTTAAAGAGAATTGGAAGATGGGTCTTACTGAATTTGTCGAAAGGGTTTGATTTTGAGGATTCCAGGGAGGCCAAGATGAAGTCGTGGGAGTTATTGCTTCTTGGTTCATCATGGCATAACTGTTTCTGTTTGTGCATATATTACAGGAGAGGTTTTCATACATTCTGCTCCTCAATCTTCTGAACAATCATCAAGGGCCTGCCTTGCAGGGGCTAACGCTGACGGGTATTGCTTGCGAGAAATGGATCCTGTTCGCTATGGTCTTCAGCAAGGATGGGATAATAACAGCGTAATTGTGGTTTCCTCCTTAATAATCACCTATATGGGATGATAAAACAAGAAACTATTAGGGCACATGTGATTGTCCTTTTTTTTCCGGCATCTCATCCTTAAAGAAAAATGAGAGAAAGCCGTGGGCAGTGAGGATTTGGACTGGATTTGCCTAAGCTCGTATCATGATTGATTATTTGTGGCTGACATAGCTTATTCTCTTGAATTCACAGGCTCTGGAGGGTTATGGTGCAGTACACGAGCCAAACTTCCGGTGAGTGTCGACCGTTGCTTATCATCGTCACAAGGGTAATTTAGTATTCGCGGGTATAATGCAGTCACTTAAAAATATTTGAATGAGAGGTTTAGTGTTTACTTTTTTTGGTATGTATTGCATGCATAATTGTGCAACAACACTTGCTAATTGATATTGATATTTATCATATATTTTCCTGGTTCTTATTTTTGTTGTTGTTGATAAGTCTATGTTTTTATGGTCTTTATTTGGAGTGCATGATATCACATTTTATCTTTTCTCTTCCATCCCATTTTACATTCTTTTGGCAGGGTTGGTGCTCCCTATGATGAGAGGAGGTTCTTAGATGAAAGATATTCAAGAGATAACATTTACTCGAGGAATGCCTTCCATCGTGATGTATTGGATAGGGAGAATTATCCACCACCACCACCACCACCACCGCCTCCTACTATGGGTCTTTGGCCACAGTCGAGGAGGAGAAGTTATGAAGAGGAATATCCACTTGATAGGGAATCTAGGCGACATGAGAAACCACACATTGATTCATTCCATGAGAATGATGAAATTCAGGAATTTGATAAGCTTCGGGATGACTATCGCAGTGTGGATAACTATCGTGATCATGGATTTGACAGGCCTGGTAGGTTTGGGGAGCGTGACCATGATGATTATACTTATGATGATTATGACTATAGGTCCCGCATTTCCCATCAAAACAGGGAGGATAGCCGTGACAGGGATTACGACTATGGTCGTCATAGTTATGATTCTGATTATGACAGAGGCAATAGGAGAGATGGTAATTGGAGGCGGCGTGACTCCCGTGATAAGAGATGTGCAAGTCGAGAAAGAGATCAGAGTCCATATAGAAGACATGAGCGCTCCTGGTCTCGGGGGCGTGATGATCGGCCTAGGTCAAGGTCTCCTCGGGGAAGAAGCCATGGTCGAAGTCATCGAGAAGACAGCTATGATGATGATCGACATGAAAGGATTGATAAGCGAAGGGAGCGGGAAGACAAGCGTCATCGGGAGCAATATTCTGTGGTATGGTTCAGCTGATTAACATGTATCTTGCATTCTCTGTGTTGTCTCTATGATTTGTTACATGGTAGGGGGCTTTAATAATAATCCTGTTTTCTTATAGGCCCCATCTGCGACTATTGTTGTGAAGGGCCTCTCACAGAAGACAACTGAGGAAGATTTATACCAGATCCTTGTAATATTTTGATGATTTTTCTGCAAATGCTATTGTTTCATTTCTATTTAATATTTCCTTGATAAAAACTCATTTTGTATGACTATCAGGCTGAATGGGGACCCCTTCGTCATGTCCGTGTGATCAAAGAGCGAAACTCTGGAATTTCTCGTGGATTTGCTTTTATCGATTTTCCTTCTGTGGTACCTATTATAATTAACTTGTTAATTTTTGATGTTTTTTATTTAATTAATTGTATAAATGGGAGATTATTGTTTTGGAATAGGGTGCAGCGCGTGCAATGATGGACAAGATCGGAGATGATGGTCTTGTTGTGGATGGAAGGAAGATTTTTTTTGAGTATAGGTAGTTTTTGTACTACCATATTTTAGATTTAGTTCCTTTTATTCTATCTGATAAGATTGTGTTCCACATTATTCTATGCTTGTTATTAATTAAAAGAAAATATTTCACACTTAATTGCATGTGAATGTCATAAGCATGTAACATTGATGACAAAAAAAAGGTTAAATGTCATAATCTTGTATTGAAGAATTAGTCTAAATCCTCAGACTGGGTGAAATCTGAAATTTTTTTTTTTTTTTTTTTATCAGTATCATTTTTTTTTTAAGTGAAAGCACTAGTGAATATGTCTCAAATACATGGCAATCCTTTGGTGCAAGTATACTTGCTGAACTTTGTTGTGTTGCAGTAGTAAGCCAACTGGTGGGTCAGGTGGATCATTTGGTCAAGAGAATGCTTTGAAATCAGGCCACTTTAATCATAAAAACATTACAATACCATCTGATTGGATGTGCAACTCTTGTGGCTGTGTCAATTTTGCACGTCGGACATCTTGCTTCCAGGTTTGAATTTTTGTTTTATTACCCTTGATTTTTCATCACCCTGTTTCTTTACTTGGGCTGTTGTGATCAAAGAGAATTTTTCAAATGCAGTCCAATTTGTTTTTTGGTTGGTGATCATATACAAGGGCCATCCTGCTCACTAACTCTTCCACCTTGCTTGTTCTAGAGGAGGTGCTATTTGAGTTAGAGCTCGTTGGCTGTAATATGGGAATCCAAAACTATCTATATTAAGTTACTGAGCATACTTGCATTTATTTGTGAACTGCTTTTCAAGAGAATCATCTATCTATTATTCTCTGATTAATTGTTTGGGGCCTGATGCTCTTTTCTGTTTTCATTTATTTTTCAGCCGAGGGTACATATTAACATTGTTGGTACAAGCGCAGGGCACACTTAAGTGCAAAGCGCAAGCGTGCGCCTAATTGAAGTGAAGTGTACATTTAAAAAAAAAAAAAAAATTTTGAAATTAATTATTAATGAGCAATACAACAATCAAGTGATCAAATAATTATATAAATTGAAATAAAACATTTTATATACTTCATATAACATTTATATAAACTCTCCTTTTGCAAATTTACCATAAAAATTGCAAGTCATTATTATTTTTTAGGTAAGCTAGATATGAGTATTACAATGCAATATCCCTTCTTGAATCTCTGGTAGCTATAATGCCCTATTACTAATTACTACTATCATTTAAATTATCATATCACTTAATGTTAATGACTATAGGTCTATAAGAATTTTTCAATTTAAGTCTAAGTCCTATGTTCAACATTAACTATAACTAAACGATTAACACAAATAAATTATATCATACCTTTTTTTTTTTTTTTTTTCATGAACTAAGAATTTCAGGACATTGCAGTTTTGGTAATTGGTACCAAGCAGATATTCGAGGGGGAAAATTAAAATAAGATGAAGAAGAAGATGGGTGAGTTAATTTTTTGGGGAGAAAAACCAAGAAAAATTTTAAAAATAAAAATAGAGAAGGACTAGGGGGCTATGGGTTTCAAGATAAGTTAAACTAAAAATATGCCAAAATCAATAATGTTAAGATCCTATGGCTACAATTCAGTTTTGGTTTTTTTTTTTTTTTTGAAAAATATAAAAAAGCGCAAAAATCGCTTTTTGAACATTGCAAAATAGTGTGCCTAAAGTGTGCTTCTTTGAATGTGCTTCCTGAATACGAATGCACTTCTTTGTCGCTTTGTGCTTAGCGCCTTTTTACCAACACTGCATGTTAAGGACCGTTTTTCAGCTTTATCATGTCACTGTTTCATGTCTTTTACCTGGTGCTTCAATGGACCTAATCAGTGTTATTGAGTTCTGCTGGACAGGGCTGATACTTAGCCTTTATGTTTGAATTCTATTTTAATATCGTATTGGTTGTTTCATTTTCTTCAATTCCATGCAGTGTAATGAGCCACGTACTGATGATGCTCTCCCAGCAGATATTGCTTTATCAAATTCAGCACCTTTAGGGAAGAAAGGATTGGAGGCAGGTTGGTTTTTGTTAATGCTTTGAGCATGCATGCGTTCTTTTTTATTATGCACTGCCATATAAGTTGATGTAATTGATATGTATTCAGGGCCTACTCATGTTTTGGTTGTTCGTGGATTGGATGAAAATGCTGATGAGGAAATGCTTCGGTATGAATTTTCCAAACATGCTCCAATTAAGGTACAAAAATGATAAGTAAATAATTAATAGCTTATTTGCCCTTTTATATTTTATTAACGAGAAGGCTGCACCCTTCTTCCCCTTTAGCACTTGCGTAGAAGTTTTATTGATCTTAAATTGCAGGACCTTCGTCTTGTCAGAGACAAATTTACTCATGTCTCAAGGGGATTTGCATTTGTACATTTTCATTCGGTACGTACATTTGTTGTCAGTGATTGAGCCCAATTGAAAATTTTATCCTTGTCCTTTATTCATGTTCCTAGCTTGGCACACATTAAACGTATAAAACTCCTGCAGCCTTCTACCTGGTTTGAACATAATGTAATATGGACTTCAATGTAACCACAGGATTCTCCATGTATGAGGTTGTAAGGGAAAAAAATGGAACCTTGCACAATTGAATTGTGGATACACTGTTTAATTTCGTCAAGTGAAATGAGTGGTTCGAAATCGATCAGTAGTTACTTATTTTCTCCTTTTTGTTAATTTTAATGCTGATTATGGTTTTTTTTTTTTTTTTTTTTTTTTGTGTGTGTGTGTGTGTGTGTGTGTGTGTGTGTAAGTTGTAACCATGTCAACATGAATACTGTGCATGTGCTTTAGTCTAGTGTTGAGCAAACTATATTTTGTTCATACCAAGAGAGTTTTAATTTATCTGAGCTTATTTGGTAATAACTTTCAATAAATACAAGTAACACAATCCCAATGCTTAGGCTTGTGGAGATTATCTTTGTTTTTATAGAGTCATGGATAGCTTTCATCTAGTTCCTTGGTACACTTTAAAAAGACTGGGCACTCCATGTCCTACAAGGCTGTGGAAATTGTTATTACTTGTCCTCCCGTCACCCTCTTTTCTCCCTAAATGAAGAATTTTTTTCTAAGATTCTATAATACACATGCACTTTAGGGTGTAGGTGGTTGCCAAAAAGTTTTGATTTGAGCTAGAACCATATCTGTTTTTTGTAGGTGGAGGATGCTACCAAAGCTCTTGAAGTAACAAATGGAACAACTCTTGAGAAGAATGGGCAGATCTTGAGAGTGGCATATGCAAAAAGCATACTTGGTCCAGGATCAGGGACATCTGGACCTTCCCAGTCAAGCAGCCTTGCTGCTGCTGCAATTGAGGCAGCGACATTTGCTCAACAGGTGCTTATATGTGTTTGTGTGTACTATATATATAGTATTTATTTGTTTATTCATACATAATGTTGATGCTTGGTTTTACCTGTTTTGAATACTTAGCATTAAAACATTATGGAAAGAAAAGTGATTCGGTGCGTATTCTAAAAGATTGATAAGTTTTTATCTTTTATAACCACTCATTGATCTCAAAAGAGTGATTATAAATTGATACAGGTAAGAAAGCACGAATTTCTTGTTTCAGTTGTACACTGGAGTTATCTACCTGCCCTCACCAAACTAGCAGAATCTATTTAAAGCAATAATGTTAGATATTTTGCAGTATATAGACATGAATATCCCATCTAGCTTTTTTTGCAGAATGAATGCCATTGTTTTCCTGTATTTTGGCTTGACTATAACGTGATGGCGTTCCATGCTCCTATCTTTTTTGCCTTTCAGTATGATGCAGTTGGATGGACACCAAAAGAATACAACCCAGATGATAAGCAATCAACCAGTGGCCAGGAGCAAATTGGTGGGGAGATTGCAGTTCAACATGATGGTTCAGCTCCGCAATCCGGATTTGTGTGGGATGAAGCATCTGGTTATTACTATGATGCTGCTTCTGGGTTCTACTATGATGGAAATACAGGTTTATATATTTTCTGACTGTATTATGTTGAAGCCATCTGAATCTTAATTATCTTGCATACATTGTGAACGAAATGGGGTGAAAACCGAATATGTTTAAATGTAATTTGTCTTTTCTTGTTTTTGGGTGTCATTCATTCTGAACAGCTTAATGTTGATCTACTTGGCCACACATGGGGAAATGCATTTTTCAAGTCATGGCCTAATGTCCACTGTCCAGCCACTGTTATAGTCTGGCGATTCTCTCTCTTTTTCTCACCCTGAACATGCACAATGCATTTTTACTCATTTACATACTGACATATGCACACATATATAGACAAGTGCCAACTGCCAAGAGATGAATAAAATATATTCCACGCAATGACTAAAAAAATACAAAACACATCTTGAATTGTACATATCAAGTTTAAGCTATCTATAAATTCTAAGAAAGAACACAATCATCCAAACATTGTATAGTTGATAATTTGATCATGTGGATAGGCCATTTGGTTCCATCAAAAGTTACATTACTGGAGCTATTGAAAAGATTGATGTCTTTGTTGGAAACACCTTCAAGTGCCGGTTGAGGTTGAGCTACAAGGCTCTTGGCATCCTTGTATACATACTAGTAGTATGCCCATGAGAATTAATTAAAAAAAAATATGCTTAACCTGTAACGACTCAAGGAAAAGTACTAACCACATTTGCGCTATACCTCAAAAGGACTAGTCACCATTGAGGCTCCTTGTAGTTGTTAATAAAGCCCAGTTCAACCCAGTAAATACCCGATGTGGGACTCATCATACACTCGCACACATCACACAATCAATCAAATTAGGGCATCACAATCTCCCTCACTTAAATCCCTAACGTCCTCGTTAGGGCCCACTTTGTGGGGTAGTGTCTCTGAGCCCACATGGGATTACCAACCTGGCTCTGATACCATATGTAACGATCCAAGAAAAAGCGCTAGCCACATCTACGCTATACCTCAAAAGGACTAGTCACAATTGAGGCTCCTTGTAGTTGTTAATAAAGCCTAGTTCAACCCAGTAAATACCCGATGTGGGACTCATCACACACCCACACATATCACACAATCAATCAAATTGGGGTATTACAATGTAACGACCCAAGTAAAAACGCTAGCCATATCTGCGCTATACCTCAAAAGGACTAGTCACAATTGAGGCTCCTTGTAGTTGTTAATAAAGTTTAGATCTATCCAGTAAATACCCGATGTGGGACTCATCACACATCCACACACATTACATAATCAATCAAATTGGGGCATTACAATCTCCCCCACTCAAATCCCTAACGTCCTTGTTAGGGCTCACTTTGTGGGTAGTGTCTTTGAGCCCACACGGGGTTATCGGGCCGGCTCTAATACCATATGTAACGACCCAAGAAAAAGCGCTAGCTACATCTGCGCTATACCTCAAAAGGACTAGTCACAATTGAGACTCCTTGTAGTTGTTAATAAAGCCCAGATCTATCAAGTAAATACCCGATGTGGGACTCATCACACACCCACACTCACACACATCACATAATCAACCAAATTGGGGCATCACATAACCCTTCAGGGGTAAATGTCTCTGGATTACCCAGCAACTGTCAACTGGTTTTGGTGGGTGGGGTCAGTTGCTTGTCAAAAGAGAAAATTTATATGTTAATAAAAGAAAACAAAAACAAAATATATCATTTTAGTAATATCTTTGAAACTATCTATTATTCAAAAAATAATAATCTTTGAAAATTTCTTAATAATTAGGGAGCTACTAGAAACTTTAATAGAGTTTCATCTAAGGTAAATTAACTATCTTCATAGCTAATGAGCCACTCATTAATTTTATGTGTAAATATATATTGAGTCACTTGGCAAAAACATTGTATACAGTGTGTAAGTTTTCCTATGTTAATAAACAAAATTATCATATATATTAAAAAAAAAAATAGAATGAATATTATTATTATTTTTAAAATTACTTGAATATTTTGGGAATTGAATTTTTGTTGGAAGTAGAATATTAAATTTCTTGAACTCATAACCTAACTCTCTACCTAAAACTTATTAAGGGGAGGAGGTGCAATGAGCTCTAGCTCAACAAGCACCTCCTCTTCTTATGAGTTCTGTGTGGAGGGTGAGGTTGTGGGGGATTCAAGACCCACTAGGTGCATGTATAACTTAATTAAAAAAATCCTAACAAATTAATAAATCACTTCGGTAATAGAGCTTAATATTAGGTAATTTATTGTAATAATTAATGAGTATAACCACTTGTCGCAAAGAAAAGATAGCCACTTGGCATAACCATGGCTTCTGGGATTCAAGTTTGATTTTTTTATATATATATATATATATTTTTTTTTATAAGTAAAAAAATATCTTTTATTATATAGTATATGATATATTCCTTCTTTCATGATGGTTCTTTCTTCAATTTAGAGTTTGTAATTTGGTTTCCTTTTCCATGCATACCTTCATGTTATGGTGCTTACGTTAGAACAACTTGTAGAATGATCTTTCATCTCTTGAATCAGATTTGATTGACTCTTCATGTTTGTAGTTTGTATGTGCTCCTACCTACCTACAGGTTCAACTATACTTGGTGTGACTTTTGGTCAAATAACATTTTTATACATATTTTGTTATATTTACCACTAGGGTAATTCTTATCATCACAAGAGTTGCATGTTAGTATCTTCCCCCAAGTTGCTGTCCACATGAATGTATGCTTTTCCACAGCATGCTCATCAAATATCAAGATCCACAGCATTCTTGTGTTTTTTTTGGATGACTAAGATCCACACCATTCATAGTAAGGCATAAATGGGCTAGATTCCTAAGAAAGGATGAAGTGTTCTGAAACCAATTCCTTCATCCATGTAATAGATTACCAACACTCCTTGGCAACACCCAATGAACCCCAACACTAAGAGGATAAAAGGCCACAACTCAAAGGCAACATCAAAATGCAACAATAAATTATCCATGGTTCACCACTATGTTTGCAAATGTAACACTAATCCACTAGAGTAATTCCTATCTTCATAAGATTCTCACACGTTAGAGTACTCCCCCAAGTAGTTGTCCACATGAAGGACGCATCCCTTTTTGGAGCCTTAATACAGCGATACTTTAACTAGAGCTTCTCAATGCTTTATAATATGAACAAAAATCAAACTTCCAATTAAGGTTCAACCTTCGTCTCATTTTGTCAGGACTTATTCCACTTGGGATGTTGGAATTCAAATATGAAAGAAACAAATAAATCGAATCCAATTCTCAATCATTGAAATTACAAATCAACCGGATCCAATTCTCAACCGATTAGTCCATGAACGTATCTTCCCTTCTTTATGAGACTCTAAAAAATGATTGATTGAAGCATCCTTATCACCAAATCTCATTCTTTCCAACAAGAAAACTAAGGTGTCACTGTGGACATGAGCATACACCTTTTTGATATCTAGCTTACAAATCACTCCTGGAACACCACTTTTAATTTGGCTATGAAGCACTCATTTGAAATAAGTATTGAGTCCAATATATGCCTTCCCACACTACTGACAAATGCATTATAGGACTTAGATACAAGTTTATCTACCACCAACTTCAATTTATTTGCCAACACCTTCACCAACAATTCATAAGCACTCCCAACCAAACTAATAGGCCTAAATTCGTAATATTTATATCAACTCCATCTAGGCATGTTGAGATGTGAAAGGCACGACTAGATGCCTCAATAACATAAAAGAATTCACTTAGAAGTGTTAAGCATGTCTAGGAAACAACTCTTACATGAGGGAATGTCTTGCTGGACTTGGGGTTTGACAGATAGAAATCAATCTAGAAGTTCCCATGATATCCAGTCAAAGAATGTATATTACTGCTTGCAGTGCATATGTATGTTGAAATTGATAGAGAAGTTATTGCAGAACATCCAAGCAGCACCTTGGTTGTTATATTTACATGCATCTCAAATGATCTTCTGGGACTAAGTGTGTCTGATAGCTAACTAGTGGTTATTGGGCAGTTTATTTCATGTGTCATAAAAAGGAATGAAACTATTGATGGATTTTTTAAGGTTACTTGTGAACTCTTCTCTCCCTAAAACTCTAAATACCACTGCCCAACTTTGTGAAGTGTGGTACCTGGGGTTTTTTATTTGTTGATGCGCAGGATCCTATTATTATTTTTAGATTTGCAAATATATATTGCAGTATAGGATAATTCTCTGAATTTTATTAGAAATTTCTTCTCTCTGAAGTTGCATTTAGAATAAAATATTTGTTGATTCTCTTGTATGTTCTTACCATATGCAGGTCTTTATTATGATGGTAATGGTGGAATCTGGTATTCATTTGACAACCAAACGCAGCAGTACATCCCTTGCACTGATCAGAATGACAACAAAACATCTGGTAACCAATCTGGGCTCCCCAAGGCATTGGATGGTTCCAGTAATAGAAAAGTAATCATCTCTGCACCAGCTACAACTGTAATATCAGTTGAGAAGGCTGCCTCATTACCAGACGCTGTACAGGCTGCAGCAACAGCAGCAATAGCTGCTGAGAAGAGAGAGAAGGAGAAGTCAAAAGAGATAAAGCTCGCTTCAAAGAGCAGTATTTTGGCTAATAAGAAGAAGATGAATAATGTATTGTCAATTTGGAAGCAGAGGAGTCATGAAGGACAAGCGACTCGTGTGGCTCTTGATGACAATCAACCGTCTGGGTCAGCTGATGATAGACCTTTTTCTGTTGCACCAGCCACAAAGAGCAAGTTTAAGACTGATGCAACAGCAACAAAAGATAATATTACATCCAGTTCAGTGGCTGCCACAACTGTTTCTGTGGCCCAGACTGTTGGTTTGGAGTCTTTGGTCAAGCCAAGGCCTGTGAGTAACAGCTTAGGTGGAACTGTGATGGGGGTTATTAGGGGCTCTGGAAGAGTTGCAGTGAGATCAGATACTTTGTATTCAGGATCTTCTGGTGGAGTTTCCACTTCAACTGTTGCAGCAAGTGCTGCGGGTATGTCAACAAATGCAGATATGCCTACAGTGGCAACTCCATTTAAAACGGATGCATCTGCCTTGGGTTCCTATACCCCACCGACGGCTGCTGGGAGTGCCAAGAGGAGGTTTTCTGAAATGCCATTAAATCCAGCTTCTGCTCACAAGGAGCAACCTCAAACTACCTATAGGGATCGTGCTGCTGAGCGAAGAAACTTGTATGGTTCGTCTGCTCTTGGAGATGATCTATCTGACCTGGGGCTCGGTGATTCAAGTAAGCTTGCTCAGCAATTTTTCTTTTAGTGGCATGCCTTTGATTGTGTCTTACATGCTTATATTATATATGTTTATTATAATATAGTATATAGAAAAATTCTCCAATAGATTGAAAACATCAACTTCCCTTTTACATTTGTCTTTGTAACTGGCCCTGGCCCTAGGATGCCTGCCACAAGTCAGTTTTTTGTATTAGAATTTAGTTATCCAAGTTTATTGTCCATTGTTCTCTACCTGTCAATTTTTGTATAAACTTCTGAGAATTCCTGTCTGTTTACTGTTGGTGAACCTCCAAGATCGAGATTTTGGATTAAGGAAGGGTTCTATGGATTCAATGCCTTTCCCACCTGGTGTTGGTGGAGGACGTGTGTTTGGAGAAGCTAATGTCAATAGTTATGAGGTGATTACTGCAGACAAAGCAATTGATGAGAGCAATGTGGGCAACCGGATGCTCCGCAGCATGGGCTGGCATGAAGGCTTGGTATTATTTCCTTCTTTGCACCTAGAATAATGTGGACTGTTGATGTAGTGGTTGAATATAATTGAAATTCCCATTCCTATATTTTTTCAGATGCATCTAACAGTTCCTCAATTTCTTCAGCTTGTCAAGCAGTCAAATATGGAGTATTTAGTTCTTAAAGTGTTCTATTTGTTTCTATAAATGCTAAAAAGCATATGATGCCAACATCGTCAATACCCTTAAAATATTTTCTTTGGTTTAATTCTACATCTTATTATCATAGTTACTATCCTTTTTTCTCCTTATTTTGGGGGTACTGGGCTCTACATAGGAAATGGTATCTCCTTAGAATATTATCTTTGGTTTAACAAACATCTTATCTTATATGATAGTTACTATCCCTTTTTTTTTTTGCTTAATGGACTCTACATAGGACATGGTATCTTTTTACTAGCTTATATTTTGGGCACTTCAAAATCTGAATGATACCTGTGGCCACATGGTGCATCTCTATGACACTTATGCTAAGATTCTAACATTTTCACTCTGGGGATTGTGTTTTTGGGTTTTGTTTTTGTTTTGGTCTTGATCTGGTGCACAGGGACTGGGGAAGGATGGAAGTGGAATGATAGAGCCAGTCCAGGCACAGTCCACAGAAAGTAGAGCAGGACTTGGGAGTCAGCAAAAAAAGGTTGATCCTAGCCTTGAAGTGCAAGCTGGGGATAGTTACAAAACTCTCATTCAGAAGAAGGCGCTTGCCAGGTTTCGGGAGATGTCGTAGATAGGTATGGAGTGACTGAAGCTGCTTGTGGAGTGAAGGAAGCAGATATAAAATCTTATGGTGGAAGATAGTGCCAGAGCTTTATAATTGGAATTGAAAAATGTAGATTGCAATAGCTTTGTGGTAAGGCAGTATTGGTTTGAGGTGTTGTATGACTCGTTGTCTTTTAAAAACTATATAGCTTTTCAGCAATAGCAAAATTCTAATAAAGCTTTGAATTTTGATTGCGCTTGTAGCCATTTTGTTCTCCAGATATCTTTTTACAAAACAGTATTACATCTTTCTTAATGGATTAGTAATGAAGTAGGTTTGTGCTATTGACCACTTGAAAGTGAATTGCTCTATTAATTTCATCAAAGTATATCTATTTAAAGGAAAAAGCTCCAAAAGCGGCTTCCTTTATCTAAATTGACCTCAATCTTCGTTCTTCAACTCACTGATAGATCTAGGGGCCCAAATGTTGATTAGGAATTTATAGTAGGGTTAGTTGTGCGTGAGTTCTTAGTCTATAGAAAGTATTTGACTCCTAAAATGAAAATCAGCCGAAAGAGCTTTGAAGTGATTAGAAAGTAATAGTCATCACTATGCGACGATCTATGATAGAAGAATCCTAAAGAATTTCTTAAACTGCCATGAAGTGGTAATAATATTTGATAAAGAGTAGTTCGGATTCCGTTCTCTTAAGAAAAGAGAGGAATACCATTGATGAAGTAGTTTATTGTATGATTGATTGAGTTGATTGATGAACATGCAATTAAAAAGATACTAGGATGGAAACTAGAAATGTCTTTGAAGCCTAAGTAAGAGAGTACCTTTATTGGAAATTAATCTAGAGAATGAATGCCGCATCTTTCTTGCCTTTGTTTGGCCTGAAATTCATTTTATAAAAAATCTTGGTGGCATATTGCCAAATCCTTAGCAAGATTTAGTATAGTTGTTAGGTTGCTTATCATGTATATTTTAGTTGAGTTCTATTTAGAGTAGTATCTAATTACATTCTTGGATGTATTGAGCGTGAATGAGATCTTTCCAGAGATTCTTGCCATATTTCCGCGCATTTGATGAGATCATATCTATACATGCTTGGTTGTCCTTACATGAGTATGTATATTTACATCCATGTGAATTATAAGGTTGGCTATTTTGATTCTTATTCCTTTGATTGAGCTATAATCACAAGTTACTGGTGGACAAAACAATAATTTAAATGGTAGGTTCAAATTAGAACTAATAACAATTTACCCTTTGAGATTTATTGGGAAAATTTTGTGAATATGACACTTCTCTTCTTTAGATTTATATATATATATATATATATATATATATATTAGATTGATAAGTTCTATGATGTTGGTATTGCCTTTATTAATTTGCTCCTTTTTTGGGAATGGGTTTGCGTGCTAGCTTTTTAACTAGTATTGTAAATTCCATTATCCAACATCAAATGGCTTGATCAAATTTTATCTCAAAAACATTTTTGAAATTTTTTCCAAATGCATTTTCCAAATTGTTTTCCACAAAAAAAAGGCGCTTTCCAAAATGGTTTTCAAAATAATTCTCCAAAGTTGTTTTTCCAACTTCCAAAAAAAAAAAACCATGAAATTTTCCTTTAAACCTTTACAAAAATCATGAGATTTTTCCATCTCTAATTTTTTTTTTTCTTTTAAAAAAACTTATGACTGAATTCTTTTTTCCTAAAAATTAAGGATTTTTACTCTTGAAAGTAACTTTTCAAAACACAATTTCACTTTTCCTTAAAAAAAATGTCTTCCATAAGAATTTTCCAAAAAAATCCCACTTTCTTTCAGAGAAAAAAAAAAAAAAAAAAATCCTTAAAAGACTCGTAAGAAATTGAATCCTTTTGAAAATATCATTCAAGAAAAACTCATGAGATTTTCAAAGAACAAAAAGTAGAAATTAGGAAAGAAACCAAAACATGGTTCTATGGTAGGATAGATGTTGTAGAGTTTCTAAAACATTTTTCACCCCATAATAAAACTTCCGAGTCCATATCAAAATGAAATGGATTGAACTGACCGAAGTTAAACTAATCAGAGTTGACATTTTTTTTTTTTTTTGAGAAAATCAGAGTTGACATTAATTGGCCCTGTGTTAAATTGTATGAATACGAACCAACTAAAATTTTGAGAACTGGTCGAAATCTAGGTCGTCTGCCACAGTTTGGGCCAATTTAAACTCTGTTTGGCTATGAGGATGCCAGAGCTGGTTGGAATTCGCCGAGATGGGTTCAATGGTGAATAACTAGCTTTGATTGATATGAGATTCATTTTATGTCAAATCTTGGTGACATATATTGCTAAGTTCTTAGCATGATTAGTTCATAGCTTTCTTATCATGTATATACATGATAAGAAAGCTATGATGAGGTTGTGCGATTTTTTTTTCATGTTGCCACCTATTTGATGAGATCATATCTATACATGCTTGGTTGTCATTACATGTATATGTATATATACATGCATGATGCATGCTGTATTTTTTTTTTCTTTTAAACTCTTATACATTAGATTGATATTTCTTGATGGTAGTTGGACTATTTTAAGAGTAACTTATAATAAAAGTTTTTATGTAACCCACTACGTGACGGTTAAAAAAACCATTCACATGTATGAAGTATTACTTATGTAAGTTACATGACTATTTAATAATGTCATGTGACTATCAATGCATGATGCATGTTGTATTTTTTGACTCTTGTTCATTAGATTGATATTTTTTTTTTATATGTTAGTTGGACTACTTTAAGAGTAAATTATAATCAAAGTTTTTATGCAACTCACTACGTGACGGTTAAAAAAACCATTTACATGTATGACGTATTACTTATGTAAGTTACATTACTAATTAATAATGTCATCTGACTATAAATGCATTTTTTTAACTATTAAAATAATTTATGATTTTATTAGTACTAAAACAAGAATTTAAAGGACCACCCCACCAAGCTCAACCTCAAACTGTTTCTTTGTTTTTGTCTATATTGCAGTGTGTTCTTTTGATACATACAGGTGCTTCTTTATATATACAAGAAGTGCGAACAATCATTTTCCCAAGATAATGCAATTCATTTTGATGTATACAGCTGTTGCTTTGTCTATTTAATTCTCCTGATTTTTTTTATGGAGTTGGTAGACTTTATATATATGGAGAGATCATAATTTGAGTTTAATTTTTCACCACATCTCATTTCGTGTGAAGAAGAAAAGAGAATAATAATTTTTGTTTTCCAACAACCATTCAGGGACTATGGTCCTCAACAAGAAAAGAAAGTCACATTGAAGGAAAAAAAAAGAGTCATCAGCCAAGACCTTAGAACCATTTTCAACCACCAATTAGCCTGTCCAATTCAATTGGGCCAAGTAATGAATTTAACCCCGAATAGTTGTTGGAGGTGAACCAATAGCTTGTCCATTTTGCAAAGAAAAATATAAATAAACTTGTTTTTTCTTTTTTGTTTTTGAGAAGTTAATGTGTAAACAAACTTCATTGTCTTTATAAGTACTCTGTCTGAACGTACTTGAACTTGCAGTGTAGATAGAACCTAGAAATCAAACTCAAGAGTTAAGACCTTCAATAGAAGTTTACAACTTGGAAGACCATTTTCCTTCAACAACCAATTTCTTGTCCCCTTTTGCAGATGAAAACAAAAGTTGCATGTGTTTCATAGTTTCATTTGGGATTTGAATTTCCTTCGAATCCCGTGCCTCGCACTAGGTAACGTGGGAAACGATTTTCATTTTTCACAACCACTTGTTCTTTCTTTATTTATTTACTTTGGTTAAAGGGAAAACCTCTTGTTCTTTCTAGTTGCAAGGAAGGATGTATCCATTTACCTGCAATAATAAAGTATTAATATTAAAAGCCAATAATTCTGCACGTAATGCATGAGGATGGACATACAATATTTTATAGTATGAAATAATTTCCACCCTTAGATTCGATTAGTTAGAGATAGATGGAATAGCTGTACGTTAAGCATTGCATTGCGATTGAACTAGCTAGTTGTTAAGAATATAGAGAATGATACGAATATGTTTCACGTGAAATACCTCTTAAGCATGACATTTTCCGAAAGGGACAGGAAAATCAGACCTAAATACCAAATACTTAACATGTTTGGTTACAAAAGAGCACTTTATCCAATTCTTTCCCATTGTTTTTTTTTTTTTTTTTTTTTTAATGATAAATATCTATTTCAATTCCTAGAAGATACGGAAAGTTCTGAATTTCTAATTTGATCTTTAAAATTTAAAATTGTACGTCTAGAATATTTTTACACCACTTTCACAACAAATTATAAATGGTTAGAACAAATTATAGGTGGTTAATTGTTATTGGTTCTAATTTGAACCTACCACTAAAATTATTTTTTTTCTCTATCAATAATAATCCGTAACAACCTGTCACTTTGGATTTATTGTGAAAGTGTTGTGACAATGTTGTGAACATAGTATTTATCTTAGTTTTTAACTTATTTTGTTTATATACAATTTTTTAAAATTTTATTATTTTCCTCTGAAAAATAAAACCTCATTTTTTTTTTTCAAATACAAGTATAAATGATATATCCATTAACCAAAAAAAAAAAAAAAAAAATCACAAAAGCCAAATAAGTTGATGATAAATGGATACTACATAATTTAAATTTTTGCAGTTAGATTCTTTGATTAACAAAAATTGATGATGTGTTTCATTAATTTCTTATGTGGCAGCTGAAGTGGCTAAAGCCTAAAGGAATTCCACCTGAGTATTTGCATCAATGTTGTCAATTCCGTACCGTACCGGCCGGTACGGCCGGAATATACCATACCGACCAGTAATCCGATACGCTCAACTCCCCTGTTTCGTACCGAAAAAAATACTGGCCGTACTGGCCATACCGGTCAATTTCGGGCAATACCGACCGGTACAGAAAAAATTTTTTTTTTTTTGTAATTTTTGAATTTTTGTTAGGAAAGAATGGTAACTTATTTGCATTAACTTATTAGTATTATTTTTTTTTTTAGTATGCAATAGTAACTTTTAAGCTTTCTATTTTATTTTTTTATTTTTTTCCCTTTTAATTGATACCAAAGTTTAAAACCATGAATAATTAGTTCTGAATTGAGAAAATGTTTTATGGTAAACTTTTATATTTATTATAATATATATATATATATATATGTATTTATTTATTTATTTATAAATATAAAAAATAGCGGTAAACCCGAAATGGTACACCGGTATTAACCGGTATCCGAAATATATCGTATCGGTGGCCAAACCGGTACGGCCTCCGGTACGGTATTGACATCCTTGATTTGCATGCTTACTTCTTTTTGATAGATACAAAATCAATGCTTACTTCTTTTTGACAGATACAAAATCATCAAAACCTATATTGTTACCTTCATTATAATTAGTTAATTATTATATATCATTAGGCCAAAACATTAATTAATTTTTGGTATAAAGGGAATTAAATTCAAAACTTTTATTCAAACGACTGCGCACCGTTGTGGAGTGTGGGGTGTGCATGGGGTGTGGGGGGTAAGGGCAGAGGTTCAAGTCTTTAAAAAGAAGTTTCATACATGTATACACTTAGATTAGGTTAGAGTAGAATTTCTATCTTGTATATATATATATATATATAAAACTTTATTAAAAAAAAATATTTTAAGATTAGGCTAAGGTAGAATTTCTATCTTGTATAAAAAAAATAACTTTTATTAAAAAATAAACAACTTGGACACTTCACCTAAGGAAAAAAAAAAAAAAAAATATATATATATATATATATACATATTTTTTTTCTGTCCGTATATGGTCTGTGCACATTTGCACGCTTACTTCACCCAATAATCGTTTTTTTCATGAAATTGTCAATCCAAGAAGCACCGGCCAAATCCCAAATGAATTCGAGTTGTTTGAATCATTTTAAAATTCAAGAATTATTATTAATTTATTAGTGACATGGATTGCATTATCCATGTGGAAAATATATTATTAATTGTTTCAACTTTTGTAGTTTTACACTTCACAAGAGTACCACGAAAGTCACGACTTCCTTAATGAGTGGTAAAGTCGTGACTTTCGTAGTTTTACACTTCACGAGAGTCACGACAGAGATTCTAACGTTTTACCTCTATTTTTTAAAATATTTGGCAATATGCTATTGTTTTGAAACTATATAGGTTCGTGCCCTTGTTTCGAAACTCGATTGATAGAAAATCGAGTATGGTGCGATCAAACTTTAAAAATAATAAAAAAAATGCATGGAACTCGAGTTCATGGAGCTCAAGTTCCATACCTATAGCGGCATTCAAAAAGACATATAATGGCGTTTTAAAGCCCTATAGTAGCATTTTCATGAAATTTTTTGTTTTTATAAGTTTGATTGTCCCATATTAGGTTTAGGGAGCCCTATAGTGGCATTTTAAAGCCCTATAGCGGGCATTTTCATGCAATTTTTTTGTTTCTATAAGTTTCATACAATTTAAATGGAACTCAAGCTCTAGGAACTCGAGTTCCATGCAATTTATTTATTTATTTATTTATTTATTTTTTTTAAGGTTTGATCGGACATAACTCGATTTTAAACCAATTGAGTTTTTCATTGAAACTTGATTTTAAGAAAATCGAGTTTCAAAACAAGGGCATGAACTTATATAGTTTCAAAACAAGGGCATATTGCCAAATATTTTAAAAAATAGGGGTAAAAGACTAGAATCCCTGAGTCACGACTTCATTAAAATTCCTTAAAATTTTCAAGAGTACTACAATGATAATACAACCATTGACATGACTCATTGTAATTAGAATAATATCCTTTCCGAATGAGTTTATAATTGAGATTTCATTTATTATACATAAATTATAACAAGTCATTTGAAAAGTTAGTTAAAAAATTGTAAAATACTTTTTTAATAAATATTTTGGGGTTAAACTACATATTTAGTGTTGGTTTGGCATGATTAATTTTGCCAGCTTATTTTACTATTCAGCTTATTTTTGCTACTATTCATGGACCTCACTCAGTGGCGGCTTCAGGATTATTTTTTAGGCGGGTCAATAAAAAATATAAATTATACAAAATTTAAAACAAAAGAGAACTTGAATATATCGACATTACAAAAAAAAAAAAATGAAATACATAAAGTTTTACAATTGCTTTTTACGATATTTCATATTTTGAAATCATTACAAAATATTTTCATTATCAATCCTATGAGTTACATCTCTTTCAATGTACACAGTTAAATAATCATTCATCTATTGATCTCTCATTTGATTTTCAAATTTTTTAAGATCTAAATGTGTTTTTTCTAAAATTTAATATTAACAAATTTCTACTTTTTTTTTTTTTAGATCAAATTGGTTTGTTATTGAGCTTTTTTTTTTTTGTGTGTGTGTTTAAAAATGCTAGGATATTGTTAAGATGATCATATTCAAACTTCTTTTAGCTGGGCTTAAAAAAAATCTAGGATTAGGGTATTCAAAATTTTATTTAAGGGAGGTCAAAACAAAAACAAGATTAAAAAATCATTATACATAATTTATTTTGGGTCAATTTAGGGGGTTCATTTGAACCCCTAGGCTCTAAGTGGAGCCACCCATGGCCCCACTGCACTTGTTGGTACTATTTATGAGTCTCATTGTACTGTTTCAGCTAACTTTTACCTTTATTTACCATACTTTCAGCAAAAAGTTTTCAATTTCAGCAAAATAAATGGATCCCAAACAAACCCTTAGTCCCTAACTTTTACCCCATATTTCAATTTAGTCCATAACCTTTCAATTGTGTCAATTTGGTCTCTAACCTTTCAATGTCGATTCAATTTAGTCTCTACCGTTATATCTTAGATTAAAATTCTTAATATGGCAAACAACCAAAATAAAATTTAAATTTATTGTCACATCAACATAAGCTAATTTTTATTTTTTTTTTATTTTGGCCATTAGATAGGCCATCAATTTTCATCCAAAAGATAACGGTAGAGACTAAACTGATACGGTATTGATAGGTTAGGGACCAAATTGACACAATTAAAAGGTTAGAGATTAAATTGAAATATAGTGTATAGGATAGGGTTCAAATACATAGTTTACTCAATAATTTTTTATTACAAACCGTGGACATGACTAATTGCAATTAGAATGATATTTGTTTCAATTGAGATTATGTTTATTATGTATAAATTATAACAAGTCATTTTAACAGTTAGTTAAAAGTGTAGGGTCCGACTTTTCTGATCTAGCCCAATATGTGTGGGACTTTAGACCAGCAAGCCTGATACAATGAATTTGTAGAGAGTGGGCCAAAGAGCTAGGCTTTGGTATATGTACAACAGTTATCATGGTGTTTTACTCGATAGGATGAGATGGACTGAGTTCATCTGGGAGAATTGATCCTCAGTACAGTTCCGGGAGCCCTTTATGGTCCCTCCTATGTGTTGGGGGGTCTTCGCCCTCCCCCACCCTCCTTTTATAGTAGTTTTCTTCCTCTGAATGGGGTGTCTAGGGTAGGTACCATTCCCTCCAGTTGTTGGGAGTGGTTGTAAGGACAGAGAAGTATGGTCGTGTCAGACTCAAGGCACTAAATGCAATAATGACAGCATTTACTTTAAATACTTTCGTTGTCCTTTTCTGCTTTAGTACTTTTCCCGCTCCATGGGATGATAGGGAGTGTCACTACCGGTGGCAGGTTGTCTCCTCCCTCCTCGGCTTCACTGTGCCGAGGAGGGCTCTCCTCGTGGCCGAGGAAGGACTTTTCCTCCCCGCGACCGAGGAGAGATTTTTCCCTTGGGCTGGGCCTTTGGCCCAATATAGACATCGACATGGGCCTACTGGTCTTTAACTCCCCCCCCCCCCCCCCCCCCACACACACACACACACACACACACAAAGATTGCAAAATAGTGATTTGTTTATAGATTTATTGATTTTTGAAAAACAAGATAGATTGCAAAATAGTGATTTGTTTATAGATTTATTGATTTTTGAAAAACAAGAATGAATGTTTTGACATTTTTTAAGTTTTTTTTTTTTTTTTTTTTTTTTTTTTTAATAAAAAATTTGGCAAACCGTCCCTTCATGGCTAGTAAAAGAGTATATCCTTCCCGCTAAACTTTCGTGGAAAAAGCTTTTATGATGACTACATGTAAAAAAATAAAAATAAATAATTGCCTTTATTTTTTCTGTTGTAAAAGTCAAATCATAATTGCCTTAAATAAAATAAAGTCAAAAACGTCAATCTCGTTTTGTTTTTTTTTGGGGACCTGGTTGCTGTCGAAAACCATAAGCTAGAAATTGAGTACAACCATAAAATAGATCTAGATACACCACAATTCTCACAAGTTTTTCTATAATTATTGAGGTGATAGATTGTGATTTATGTGTAATAAAAATTATATTAAATGTGGTCTCACATAAATTGATGTTGTTCCAGTCACAATTTGCTATATTAACATGTGAAATTTGTCATGTTTCTAACCTTGTTGGCAAGATAAAATATAAATAATCTTTCACTCACATCCGAACAAGTGGTCTCCATCTCCACTCTCTCGAGTTGTTTCAGCGGTGAGGAAGGTGATGGAGGATTTTGACGTTTTTTGTATATTCATTAAAAAGAAAAGAATCAAATTTAGGTAAAGTATTTATGTGCACTCAACTTAACACCATGTGGTCACGTGACAAGTTTTAACCATGTGGTCACGTGATAAGTTTTAGATTAGGTAAAGTATTCATGTGCACTTTACTATGTGGTCACGTGACAAGTTTTGAACACATATCTTGGTATTTATCAGGTTTAATTAGTACATTAACAGCATGACGTTGGAGTATTGAACCCAGGCAGTGTCAAAAAATGAAAAAAAAGTGGTTGACACTTGGAATAAGTATTAAACGACATAATTACTGCCCATACTTTACTTGTTCCTATTTTGGTTATCAAATGTGGGGTCGTTTGTGTGTATAGGTCAAGCATATTCCATTACAGGTTAGTCAAGCATGGTAATGAAGCAATTAAATTAGTAAAAAAATAGGCTTTGGCTTGTGCCATTCCCATATCTCTCTTGTTTTGGGTAGATGGAGTTTGTCTTTTTGGATATGGATTAGCCAATATCTTTTTGGATGAATGGGACTTCACTGGAAATAAGCAAATTCCAAGTATTTCCAAAAGTAAAAGAAGAAAAGAACCTCGGAAATTTCATAGAAATTGAGTCAACAAGAAACAATAAAATAGATTTAACACTTTATTTTTATTCCATGGAATGAAATTCACGTATTTGACTGGACTGGAGTGGCTGCGCTGTTTCTCTTCTATCTCGGTCACCATCGTCTTCGACTGTTTCAAAAAGTGGTCGTACTCGTTAGAGTCTAAAAATAAGTAATCTACGACCAAAGAAAGTAATTGTATATCACTAAAAAAATCATAACTTTTAGCATAATTATCTTATATAGTAGACTGTGATTAATAGCATGTTACTTTAAAATAAATATACAATTTTTTCTTCATGGCCTATAGTTAGCCATGTAGACAATTACCATAAAAATTGTGATTTTTTTATGTTATACTAGAATTTTTGAAAAAATAAAATAAAAATAATGTTACAAAGTATTACTATTCTTGATGAGGCTGACTGACTGACTGAGAGTCTTGGTTGGACTCTCATTGGGGCTTATGCATATTCCATGGTTTACACTCAATGTAACAGTAAGGACCCACCATGCACTCCCCCTCTCTTTCTTCTTGTCTTTCAATGATTTTGCTTTCCTTCTGATCAATGTTATGTTTTTTGTTAAACAACAAATTTAGTTTTAATTTCATTCCATAATTATTATTATTATTATTGTGTCAATTTAATTTCTCTATTTTCAAAATAAAATCGATTTTTATCTTTCAATATTTACTCCTTTAAATTTTAAAGGATAATAGCTAACATGTCAATAGAACCTTTTCTTTTTCTTTTTTTTTGAAAAAAGAAGGTACTATAGGAAGTTTATAAGTTTTGAAATCAAGTAAACTTCAACTATTTAAAAAAAAAAAAATCCTGCTCAAAATGGAAATGAGATAGTAAAATGACACTCATTTACTTTTGAAAATTCTAGAAACTAATACAATTGAGAAACCAAATTAAACTTCGTCCTATAATTGAAGAGAAAAAATGAAAAATTTGTAGCTTAATCTTCTTTTCATGCCCTTTCTTTTTGGTTCCAACCAATTGTAAGTTGTACATTTGTTTTTTTAATTTTTCTTTTTCTATCACCCTCTTAGTGCGTGCATATATTTAGGGAAATGGGAATTATTTCCTCCACATGCTCAATGGAGTGGGCACAAAAGATATCTTCCCTCGAAGAAAAGATAAAACAAATGAAACATAAAAACACACTTCAAAAAATCTAAGGAATAGTTAAATCCATAGTTGCAAAGATGTCATCCTATTCCATTATTCCACCTCTTAAATGATTAGGGGTAAGGACGTAATAAATATTTAAAATTTAGTTTTGGTTTCACATCAAATCCTAAAATTTTAATTGCATCAATATTTACTCTATAAATGTAAAAATATTGCAATTTGAGTTCTTAATGAGCTTTTATTAATTAAAAATATTGTAAATTATATATTTCTTTTCTATGTTTTGCATGTATGCATGAAGTAAAGTATACAAAGAGATTACCAAAGGCAAGCAATGACACATCACACAAATGAGATTCTAATGGTTTTTTTCTCTCGATTTAGGTCAGCCCATTTAGTTAGAGTATGTCTTTTAAGTTTGTGTGTATGTGTGTGAGAGATAAATTGTGCACCTTGGATGTTGGATGTTCATGAACAAAGGTGACCCTCTTTAGTCAAGAATTTTTCTAACCTTGGGATGTAGGCATGTGTACATTTTTTCTATTTTGACAACTCCATTGGGGACACTAGAGAATTTAAACCAATGAGATTTTGACACATAATTAATTACAATTAGTTCTTTTAAAATCAATCATAATTTATCACATATAATCATATTCATTTAGCCTTAGATTCCAAGAATGCATTTAGTGATCCACTGAAACTTGATGCTTTTTCTTGCATTTAGTCCATTGAAACTTGATGCTTATCTTTAAATCTAGTAGACCAATTTTTGCACTAAGGTATCCTTTTAATAGTGAGAGCTTTGATATTGTTTGGAATTATGTTCTTATCATTTAATGGTTTAAATGACAATTTAATCTTTCTTAATAAGATTACCAGTTTATTTTCGATTCACGAATTGACTTACTACAAAAAATGCGGACTATAGCCGTGTTTTTTTTAGCCACGTTTACAAAAACGCGGCTATAGCCTCATCATTTGGTTATGTTTTACTTGAATCTTCCTTTTGTTATAGTTCAAAAAAGTTGTATTACATACACATACACAAAAAAAAAATATATATATATATATATATATCCAATGCATTTGCCATCTGGCCAGGAAAAAAAAAAAAAAAATATATATATATATATATATATATATATATAGCTATGTTTTAAAAATGTGACTATAGCCAAAAAAAAAAAAAAAAAAAAAAAAAAAAAAACCAAAACAAAACAAAAGGGTTATAGCCACGTTTTTAAGATGTGGCTGTAGTTGTCCCCTATAACCGCGTTTTATAAACGTGGTTAAAGTATATATTATAGTTGCGTTTTTAAAAATGCGGTCATTGGTCCTGGCCTATAGTTATGGGTTTTAGGCCACGACTGAAAACACGGCTTAAAAAAACGCGGCCATTGGATTTTTTTTTTCTTTTTTTCTTTCTAGTGACGGCTATAAGACCTTTTTTTTTTTTTTTTTCTAGTGACTCTTATCTACAAAATAGAATGTTTACAGTTTCTTGGCATTAGTATAGATAGGTGGCATGCAGGGGTGGCACCATATACAATTGAGGGTGGTCACACGACCACCCTCAAACTTGAAAAATAAATAAATTTTATACCTAAAAAAAGGGAAATTCTAAATTAATATAGATTGTTGACCACCCTAAAAAAAAAACTTGAACATCCTAAATAAAAATATGTCCATTAAAAATAAAATTTGACTTCTCCAAAATTTTGGTCCATTGAAGATTGAACCAAAAAATTGCAAGAAGTGCTATATTCACAACATGTCCTCAACACTTTTATAACAAATTTTAAGTGGTAGATTGTTACCGGTAAAAAAAAAAAATTAATGATATGTAAATTAAAACTAGTAACAATTGCTAACTAGGATTTGTTGTGAAAATATTGTGGATGTAGCGCTTCTCAAAAATTGTCCAAACAAACAAATTAGCCTAAAAGCCTAAATCAAATGTTTAATTGTGATATTTTAAATTATGTTTACAAAAGACATTTTAAATTGCTATTTTTTTATTAAAAAAAATGCATATTTTCCAATAGCTAGTTAGTTAGTACTTGCTTTAGTCTTTAGATGAATTTATTGGATTTATGTGTTACATCTTGTACATACACATATGCACTAAAATAATACCTCAATATTTTATTGAACATGATTAATGTAACGGTTTAATGCCTAAGTTGAATACGTTGAATGAACTTGTAACTTACCCTTTATTTTTTTGTTATCACTATGGACAAAATTCTTATAAGGAAATTACTTTTATTACAAAATTTATCTTCTAAGTAAATTCGTATTCACTTGAATAATCTTCTTTTAGATCCTAGGCTATGAGAAAAGTTCTCATCTTTTCATCCTAATAATCAAGAGAAAATAAAAGAGCATATTTACAAAGATGTTCTTGTCAACCTCTTTGCCATGATTTCCCTAAAAAAGAAATTAGTAGAGCAGTGCATTAATTTAATCCTGATTAATAGCCATGTCAAAGATTAATAGCTATGTCATCAATCAATTGTTAAAATTCAAATTTTTGTAGTTTAAAATAATGCATAAAAGATGAGTTTATAAATCAAATGGTAAAATAGCATCCGATTGATATGAAAATTGGTATGCGTGTTAAGAACATATAGAACATGTAATTCAATGATTGGATTTTCAAAATATTAATTCAATAACAAATTATTGGGTGGTGTAACATTGCTTAGAGTTACACCATTCAATATTTTTTAATTGGATGCGAATATTGACAAATCCACCGTTAGATTACATTATCTTCATATATTCTTCATGCTTGTAAAATTTCGAGGTGATCCAAGATTAATAGCTATGTCATCAATAAATTGTTAAAATTCAAATTTTTGTAGTTTAAAATAATGCATAAAAGATGAGTTTATAGATCAAATGGTAAATAACATCCGATTGATATGAAAATTGGCATGCATGTTAAGAACATATAGAACATATAATTTAATGGTTGGATTTTCAAAATATTAATTCAATAACAAGTTATTAGGTGGTGTAACATTGCTTAGAGTTACACCACTCAATATTTTTCAATTGGATGCGAATATTGATAAATCCACCGTTAGATTACATTATTTTTATATATTTTTCATGCTTGCAAAATTTCGAGGTGATCCAAGATTAATAGCTATGTCATTAATAAATTGTTAAAATTCAAATTTTTGTAGTTTAAAATAATGCATAAAAGATGAGTTTATAGATCAAATGGTAAATAACATCCGATTGATATGAAAATTGGCATGCATGTTAAGAACATATAGAACATGTAATTCAATGGTTGGATTTTCAAAATATTAATTCAATAATAAGTTATTAGGTGGTGTAATATTACATAGAGTTATTGTGTGGTGAAGGGGAGAAAAAAGCTTCGAATTACGGAGTTAGCAGCATATTGTAATTATCTCTAAAAAAAAGGTTTATAATTGAACATTTATTAATCTTTAATTTATATAGTTAGGGTGTGAGAAAATAGAGCATCATTTCTCTATACTTATAGAGTATCAAAAAATTTTCCACTAACATTTAGCAAGTACCTTGACAATTGTGTATTTTACTATTTAATAATCAAGCCTTCTGGAGGCTTGAAAAGCATTTGGGACAAAAGTTGTTGCCAACAAAGTTCTTGGAAATTACAGATCATATACTTTACAAGTTTTCCAAGTACAGTCTAAAATGCAAAAAAAATTGAGAAGACAACTTCATAATGGTTTAAATTCCTAATTTCTATCTGCAAGTAGGAACTGACGATAAGAATAGAATTTTTTGCCCTTGACTTTCACCTGGTCTTGCCGTCTTGACTAACTTTAATATCAAGAAAGAGGAAAATTTGGTGGAAACTGATTTATATAACTCAGTTTCATTGCCCATAATCTAAAAAATGTAGGATTCACACAAAAAAAAGTTTATTTAGAAATTTTTTTGAGTATTGTTTCCATCACTCAAAACTCAAAAAATTGAGTTTGAGTAATGAAAACTGGAAATAATTTTTTTTGTGTTTTCAAAATATGGAATATGAGTTCCAGTGGCAAAGTTGTAAAAATAATCAAATTTATGGGACCCATTTTTCTGACTTCTCACTATTAAGTCATTAATGCCACTTTGCTTTTTTCTTCTTCTTTTTTTCTTCCTTTCTTCTTCAAACTGATGTTCAAACAACTCCACGCAACTGCCCTTTTTTTTCTTCTTCTTTATGTGGTCACTCTCATGCCAACTTTATTTGGTTCCTTTTATATATATATATATATATATATATATGGTTATGTTCAAGTTACACCTGATAAACTTTAAGTTTTTAAGTAATGTTACACCACCTAATAACTTGTTATAAAATTCTTATTTTGAAAATCCTACCATTGAATTACATGTTTTATTTGTTCTTAACATTCATACCAATTTTCATGTTAATTGGATGTTATTTACCGTTCGATCCATAAAATCATATTTTATACATTATTTTAAATTACAAAAATTTGAATTTAAACAATTGATTGATAACATGGCTATTAATCTTTGATCACCTCGAAATTTCACAAATATGAAGAATATACAAGGATAATATAATCCAATAGTAGATTTGTCAAAATTTGAATCTAATTAAAAAATATTGAGTGGTGTAACATTATTTAGAGTTACACAAAGTATAACTTGAACCCAACCCATATATATATATATATATATATATATGGGTCCAGTTAATATATGTCCTTAGAGCACATATTAATAATCTATTTTATGAACTTTTTATGAGTAATTGAAAAAGATGTAAAAAAAAAGTTGGTAATTTTTTCATTAATCATATATATAAATATTAACATCAATTAATTTGAAATAGTAACATCATAAGGTTTACATCAGTTTTTAACAAAAACAAATGGAATTTGCCTCATCCCTACAACAATTAATTGGTACCAAGACTTGATTCATGGTTCAAAACCTTTTGAAGAAAGGAAGGGAGAGAAAAAAAATTAATGGTCAGGAAATTTCCTACCAAATCCTATTTCAGATTTTAACAATTAAGTAGAAAATAGGATGTAACCTTTATATAATCTTGGAAAATCAACTGGGTAGTTTATACATATTTTAAGTATAGGTTAAGAGTCCCACAAATTCAGTGTTCAAAATACATTAAATTTGTCCTCGTGTGTGTGTGTGTGTGTGGGGGGGGGGGGGGGTGGTGTTGTTGAATTTTTTGTCGAGAAACAGAGTAGGAATGCGACACTATACCATTTAAGTATAGGTTAAGAATCTCACAAATTTGGTTCTTGAAATACAATGAATTTCTCCTTTTTGTGTGTGTGTGTGTGTGGTGATGATAGCATCATTTTTCTTCGAGATACAGAGTAGGAATGCCAAACCATACAATACAACAAATTTTGGTTTTCATGGTGTAATGGTATTTGTTTAGATTAAAACATGTTGGGTTGTGAGTATGTTCTGCTCTTTTTGTTAAGTCTCCTGCATAAAGATATGCCACACATACATGACTTAACATTTCCTTTCACATGAATAAAGAACATACCTACTCATCTAAAAAAATTAAATTGAATCTCAGATCCCTTCTTTAGCTAATGGAAGAATCGTTTGGATTAGTGTTTTCATTGAATACGGCTTTCTGCAGAATCCTATATGTATCTATGAGATTTTTTTTTTTAAATTTTTTTTATTTATTGAAAGTGGGTTAAAATACAATTGTACCTAAAATAGTAAGCTTTTAAAAAGCTGGACTAAGAAAATAAGCTAAGTAAATACTCAAAAAAGCTAAACCAAATGCACAAGTTTCTTTCTTTTTGGCTCTGTTTAAATTTTACATTAACGTTAAAAACACAACATTTTCACAACTTGTCAAGTTGTAATTTAAATAACATCACTTTCTTATGAAGTCAACTATTTGATATTGTTTTTATCATGGAATAATCATAATGGTATACTAGCAATTGTAATTAAACAGTTGAGGAAAATTTCTTGGTCCCTTAAATTTTAACCTTCAGATCTTTTCCAAAAAAAAAAAAAAACCTTCAGTTTTAATGTCTTTGGTTTGTTGATGAATACTGATATTTTTATGTTGGACAAGTAACAATAAAGATTTGTGCGACTGAAAAAGAAACGTCGACCAGCTTGTCCGATAATAATGATGATAATAAAATAAAATAAAAAACAAAACGAAACAAAAAACACTGTACATTATGTGTTTGTACCTCACTTTCCGGGTTGTACTTTGTGCAAGAAAATTATCACTATTAATTTAGGGAAATGTTAATGAATGTCTTTAGAGTTTAGTACATTGGTTAATAATTCATTTAAAGAAAGTTTTTATGGAAAAAGAAAAAAAAAAAATTAATGTTTTGACAGCTTCTTTCATTCCTCATAAAAGTGGTGTCAAAACTTTCCTAAAATTGATTGTTAACCAATGCCTTAAGGACACTCGTTAACATGACCTATTAATTTATTATGCTCTAAATAGGAATCACTGTTCACTAGTTTGCAAAAACAACAATCCTCCGTCCATTAACATTTTTTTACAAATTTTATTTTCTTCTTTGTTTAATAATGAGTTGAATTGGTAGATTATTATTAATCTAATATCATTTTTATATAGAATTCAATCGCTTCTAACATAACTCATATTATATAACAATCATACTCTGCCTAACTATTTTAAAAAAAAAAAAAAGTTGTTAAATCTATGGTGCACTAGTCGTTGTAAAAATCTTGCAAGGTGTGACTCAGTGCAGGGTCTTTCAATTGATATCAACCACAAATATAAAAAGCGAATATGAAGTATCCATTTACAAGAGTATGCGAGTAGCGAGCATAAATACAAAAAAGGGAGCAACAGTAAAATGGAAAAAATGAAAAATAAAAATTACATAATTTTTGCCGTAAATTTGTTCACGAAGCAAATTATAAGCAGTGAAGTTGTGAACACACTAATTTTTCTTAATCAAGTTGTGACAAAAATTATGCTATAAATGATTGTGACGCTAGCATTTTTCCATTAAAATGTAGTGCTAATTTGAAGTGGGAAAAGTCTCGCAGTCCACCAAAACGTGAACGGGGCATTAATTTTAAAGGGACCCAAGGGAGGGTCAACAATTTCTTTATAATAAGAACTGGTTCAACAGCCTTTTTTTTTTATTTGTCTAACAGTTTTTTTTTTTTGATTTGTCAAGTCTTTTTTTTTGATTTATCAACAGTCTTTTTTTATGTTCAAACTCAACTAATATCATACCTCATAACTCATAAGGCAATTTCCTTATAAATTTCCATACAAGCTCCAAGCATCTTTCCACTGATCCCCCATTTGGCACTATCTTAGGCCTAACACACTATATAACCTGAGGCCTTTCTGTGTTATTCACGTCCCTCATAACAACCCTCCACTCCTACTTCAGCCTCTCTCTCTCTCTCTCTCTAAATCTCTTCCTAGAGTTTCCTTTAAGGGTCTCTCAATAAAATTTAATGGATAAGTTAGAGAAATGTGGTGCCAACTATGCCCCTCTTTCCCCTGTAACTTTCTTAAATAGAGCCTCTAAGGTTTATGCCAACCGTACCTCTGTTATATACCAGGGTACCTGCTTCACATGGAGGGAGACATACCAACGTTGCTGTGCTCTTGCTTCTTCTCTTCTTACTCTTAACATTGTCAAGAATGATGTTGTATGTTACGCTATTTCTTTCCCACTTATGATTCAATTTATTTATTTATTTATTTTTTTAAATTTTAAATTCTAGAAAAGTTATGTTATATATATGATGAAAGAAACTAACTTTTAACTTGTCTACCTATTTTTTTCAACAGGTATCTGTGTTGGCTCCTAACATTCCAGCCATGTATGAGATGCATTTTGCAGTGCCTATGGCTGGTGCTGTGCTTAACACTATTAATGCCCGGCTCGATTCCAAAAACATAGCTGCTATTCTCCGGCACTCTGAAGCCAAGGTCTTCTTTGTGGATTGTCAATTTGTGTCAGTAGCAAGAGAAGCTCTCCTCTTACTTGTGGCCGAGTCGTCCAATATCCCTTTGGTGATTGTCATCGATGATGTTGACACACCAACAGGTGTTCGGCTAGGCGAATTGGAGTACGAGGAACTTGTCAAAAAGGGCAATCCTAGCAACAAGTATCTTCCTAGTGAGCATGAGCTAGATGAGTGGGATCCAATTGCTTTGAATTACACATCAGGAACAACATCTGAGCCTAAAGGTGTTGTGTACAGCCATAGGGGTGCTTATCTTAGCACTCTAAGCCTAGTCCTTGGATGGGAAATGGGAAGTGAGCCAGTGTATTTGTGGACACTTCCTATGTTCCATTGTAATGGGTGGACTTTCACATGGGGCATAGCAGCACGCGGGGGGACCAACGTGTGTTTGCGCAACACCACAGCACATGACATCTACAGCAACATTTCTATGCACAAAGTCACACATATGTGTTGTGCACCTATCGTGTTCAACATCATTTTACAAGCTGGACCCAATGAGCGCAGAGATATCACCACTCCGGTCCAAATACTCACCGGTGGAGCACCTCCACCTGCAGCACTGCTCGAAAAAATTGAACCACTTGGGTTCCATGTCACACACGCTTATGGCCTTACCGAGGCAACAGGACCTGCCCTGGTGTGTGAATGGCAAACCAAGTGGAATCAACTGCCAAAAGATAAACAGGCAAAGCTTAAGGCACGTCAAGGTATTAGCATACTAACTCTAGCAGATGTTGACGTCAAGGATTTGAAAACGATGGCAACTGTGCCATATGATGGAAAAACCATGGGGGAGATAGTCCTGCGTGGGAGTAGTATCATGAAGGGGTATTTCAAGGACCAAAAGGCTACATCCAAAGCCTTCAAGGATGGTTGGTTCTTAACAGGTGATGTTGGCGTTGTACATCCAGACGGGTACTTAGAAATCAAGGACCGGTCTAAAGATGTTATCATTTCTGGAGGTGAAAACATCAGCAGTGTAGAATTGGAGTCAGTTCTGTATAAACACCCAAGAGTCCTTGAAGCAGCAGTAGTAGCAATGCCACACCCTCGTTGGGGAGAGAGTCCCTGCGCTTTTATCTCAATCAGAAAGAACTCCAGTGGAAAAACAAAGGATGTGACTGAGACAGAGATCATATCCTATTGCAGGAAAAATCTTCCCCGTTTCATGATTCCAAAGAAGGTGGAATTCTTGCCGGAGCTACCAAAGAATGCAACAGGAAAGATTTTGAAGAATGAACTGAGGGCTAAAGCAAATGACCTTGTGATTGTCGCCGAGAATCTTTCAAACCACAAGTCCACCCAAGTCACACCCCAACTTGCTCCTCAACCTCAATATAATAATGGCGAGCAGATTATGGCCATGTCCCGGCTCTGAAAGTTTTATTAAGCTCGGAATAAAATATGTACAGTACTCTGTTTTGTTATCTGATATTTTTAAATATGTTATCAGTTAACTATATAGTATCTATTAAGTTATATTAGGTGGAGTTGGTCGAATCTGAATTTCGAAGAGCTAATACAAGTAATAAAAATGTTTCTTTTTTTGGGTTGCCCAATTGGCCATTTAGTCAACTTACTTAGTTGCAGTTTTTGCCTGCAAGTTGCAACCCAAACGCATAAATTAGCAAAGGTGTACTTCAAAAAAAAAACTAATACAGAAGGTACCAGGTGGTGCACATAATTGGTCGGGATTTGAAGAACTAATATAAACAATTAACTTAGTTAATTGTAGTTTTATTTGCATGCAAGTTCCAGCACCAAAGACATATATTAGGAGTATACTTTACAATTTATCCAAAAAATTAAATACAAGGTACTAGGAAGTGCATGCACACAAGGAATTTGTCAGGATTTTTTGAAGAACTAATAGAAACAAAGTGCCCCCCCACCCCCATTACAAAATGTTCAAGACAAACCCGAATCTCCAGCAAAGATATGTTAGGTACTACAAAAGACATGCTTCGCGTGCATCCAAGCTTTGTTAAGAACTCAACTGTTTGATTTCCTCAACGTTAGGAAAGAGAGAACTCTAAATGAGAATTACCATGCTAGGTGTGGTTGGTTGGTAGTTCTTGTATCACTTTATATAATATTTGGCAGGAATTGAGTGGTTCGATTAGCAAAGCTTCAACGAATGTGTTGTACCTACAATTAGGGCCGGCCCAAGGCCTAGGCCTAAGGGCCCCACCACAAAAAATATTTACCTTTACAAAAAAGGCTCTCGTCTCATTGTAAAAGGCTCAAAATTTTATAAAAGATATGATTTTTTTCAAAAGGTTGTGCAATTTTAGTTATTAGTGATGTTATGGATATCACAAATTTTACTATAAATTTATAAATTGATATGTTACCAATCACAAAAAATTATTTTAAATATTCATCAATTACATTATTGAAGTTCATCAACCACTATTATTGTCATATTATATTGTGATCATTTTATAGCACCTTTAGCATTTTCCTTTTTTATTTCTAACAAGGCTTTAAAAAAATTTACAAATGTGTTAGATGATCAATGATGATTAATCTCCCTTAATAGTTCGAAACTTTCATATTTTTAAACTAATCTACTACAAAGCCACACATCAATTAATATCATAGGTTATACATTAGATTATAAATGTAATTAACTATGTATCATCATATATCCAAGATAAATTAATTTTCTTTTTAAAAAATAATATATTTTTTCTTTTTGTTAAATTTATGTTTCAACTATGATATTCAATTCTCTATATGAAATTAACCTTAGTTTTAGTTCGTATTATTAATTAAATTATGTATTTAATACATCAAATTAACCTCATTTTGATTAACATTAAATAATTTTATTTAACTAGTATATACATATAAAAGGCCTCACATAAATCTTTCGCCTTATGCCCCAAATTAGGCTGGGCCGGCCCTGCCTACAATGATAGCCTTATTAAAGCAATAATGGTACACATGATATTACCCTTATCGACATGTGACGTGGAATCAATGAGTCCACATCAAAAACCCCTCTTTTATTATATAAAAAAATAATAATAATAATAATAAAAAGAGAAAGAAAAAAAGAACTCTAAATCAGAATTAGGCTCATGGAGAGGGGATCTGCAGTATCTAATGATACTAACAGAAAAAGGTTGCAGTAATAGTATGTTTAGAAAATGTAAAACCAGTTTGTCATCCATCAAGTTCCACGGGTGTGATCAATCCGAGTGTTTTAGCAAATAAAAAGCCATCCCTAACTGCTCAATGTTCTGTTAAAACACTTATTCTTCTCATAATAAATCTCCAAAAGCCAGGTAACCACCATAGCCTGCTCAATATATTTGGGAGACTAAGACAATAAGTTTAAAGTAGGATATTTTATATATTTAAATATCAATTAAATAAATTTATTTAATATTATAGAAACTAAGGTTAATTTGGTAAATTAATATTAACCAAACTAAAGTTAATTGCATATAAATAATCAAATATGATGGTTCAAACAAAAAGAACAAAAAGAAATGAAAAATTTATTATTCTTTTAGAAATGAGATTTACCTTATCTTGGATAAAGTAATGAATCGTTATAAATTTTTATTTTGGTGTTAGAAAAGAGACATATATTATTTGGTGTGTAGTTATGTGGTAGATTAGTTGGCTAATGTTGACAATTTATCATGTAGTAGATTAGTTGGCTAATGTTGACAATTTATCATATAGGATATTGGTTTACAAAAATTAAAACCTCAAAACATTTTTCTCATAAACAGCTTATGGTTTTTAATTGGGTTAAGTTTTTTTTTTTTTTTTTTTTTTTAATTTTTTTTTATGATAATGGGTTAAGTTTTTATTTTTTTTTTATTTTTTTTTTATGATAATGGGTTAAGTTTCTATTGATCTAATGTGCATTTGGGAAGTAATGAAAATTATAAATTATTTCACTATTTAGTTTATTTTAGTTACTATTCATAAGTCTCACTACACTTTTTGGTATTATTTATGAGTCTCACTGTACTATTTCAACTAACTTTTACCTTTATCTACATAACTTTCAGCAATAAGTTTTCAGTTTCAGCAAAATAAACGGTATCCAAATAGACTCCTAATGTGTGTTTGGCTCCAGCTTATTTTTGCTATTATTCATTGGCCTTACTGCACTTTTGGTACTATTCATGGCCCCACTATATTATTTCAATTAACTTTTACCTTTTATCTACGGTACTTTCAGTAATAAGTTTTCAGTTTCAGCAAAATAAGCAGTATCCAAACAGATCCCTAGTCTGCGTTTGGCTCCAGCTTAAAAAGTCAACTTATTTTTACTACTATTAATGGGCCCCACTACACTTTTTGGTACTATTCATGAGTTCCACTATACTTTTTGGTACTATTCATGAGTTCTACTGTACTTTTTGGTACAGTATTTTTAGTAAAAAGTTTTCAATTTCAACAAAATAAATGGATCCCAAACAAACCTCGAATATTATGAAGACATTTTTGGAGGTGAGAAGAATAGTGCTTAATTTTTTTTGGGTAAACTGCAAAGTTAGTCTTTATCATTTGCACCATATCTCAATTTGGTCCCTAACCTTTCAATTGTGTCAATTTGATCCTTAACCTTTCAGTGTAATGTCAATTTGGTCCCTGCTGACTGTTGTTAAGTGTTGAATGGAAATTGCCGATGTTGTCTAACGGACTGAATAAACTATTATTTCCATACATAGGTGGACTAGACACCTGGAATGCCACATCATTCTGATTTGATTGAATAAAGGCGCAATTGCACTTTTAGTCCCTACATTTTGAAGTTTTTCCATTTTAGTCCCTACATTTTATTTTTTCCATTATTAGTCCCTAAAACCAATTTACGCTTTCCGTTTTAGTCCTTAAAGCCTCATTCCGTCACCAATTAACGGGGAAACTGACGGGATGAATAAAATATTATTATTTTTACACGTTGGTGAATAAAATAAGGAAGGAATGAGGATAATAACTCATGTGAGTGTCACGTGAAGCACTTATCCTCAATTTACCTTCCACTGGCGCGCAGGTAATCAGGTAATCACACAACACTTGACACGTCCAGCCCCCACACGTGTGTACTTACCCACCCATGGCGCGCACCTTTCTCCCAAATCAGACTTAATCCCTAGTGCCTCTGCCGAAACATAGCAAATCACACTTCTCTCTCAAACCACCATCATCATCAACCATCTCAAGATCTTCAACCATTTTGAAGTCCCTGATCAGATGGAAGCAAGCGTTTCATCCAGTTCAAGCTTGAGAAGGAGAGCTCCATTTAGGTGCTACTGTGGTGAAAAACCAGTGTTAGTGGTTTCGTGGACACCAGAAAACCCTGGCAGAAGGTTTTATGGCTATATAAACTACTGGGTATTTCAATATTTTTTTTTTTTTAAATTAATCATGTTTTTTCTACTGGGTACTGCAAGCTTTGTTACTGTTGGTGGGTTATTGATGTTACTCTGTTTTAGTGAGATGGGGTTTACTTCCTCTCCATTGTTTTTGGTTTTTTTTTTTTTTTTTCCAATGTCTATTATTTTCTGATAAAACAAGGGAAAATCTAGGAAAATTGATTTTGAATCATGGGGTTTTCGTGTTTTTATTTTTATTTTTATTTCATTGGGGTTAAGAGAAAGGGAGGAATTGTGTTTTGCATTGGGGTTTTCGTGTTTTGCATTTATTTCGTTTTCCTGGGTTTGGAAGGAATAATTTTGGGTTTTTTCATTTCTTGTTTTACTAAGTTGTTTGGTGGTGTAAAAAATGGTGGGGAATTGTGTTGATATATCTGTGAGTTTTCCAGTGTTAGTGGTATGTTTGTACTTATAAAGAGGAAACCAGTGTGCAAGTGGAGAATTATCATCAGTATGGTAATGTTTATCGAATTAGCTGGGGAATATTTTCCTTTTGTTGACAATTGTATTATTTTCCTTGACAATTGTTGCAAGTGGAGAATATTTTCCTTCTCAATTTCATGGCAATTGTATTATACAGTCCTTATTGGTCATTAAGTAGCTTGATGGATAAAGAAATTGGTTTGTATTTCAGGTTGGGCGAAAGTGCAAATTCTTCCAATGGCGTGATGATGAGATATGTGAACGTGGTAAGGTGCTCATCCCAGAGCAAAGGCAACGGATTATCAGACTAGAGGCTGAGGTTGCAAGATGCTACAGGAGAGAGAAGTTTTACACTGTGGCTTTGGCATTCTTATTGGTGATATGTGGGATTTGTGTCTTTAGTTGTATGGGTCGTTAGACAAGTAGTGGAAGTTTGATTAGGCAGCAACTGGGTAGGTAGTGTGGAAGTGTTTATGTTTGGTTAGCATGTTACATAGATAGGGGAGTTTCAATATCCTGTAATTGCTAATGCATAGGGCTGGCAGGCTGGCAGTGTGTAAATTTTTTGGTTAGGCAGTTAGCATGGAAACACCTGCTGGCTTGTTTTTTTGTATCATTCCTGGAATGAAATGAATACCCCTATTTTCTAACTGTGTTGTTCAATGGTAAAATATTAATAATGATCCTTTCTCTCCTTTGTAACTCTTTCCCCACATTGAATGATATGGAATTTGTGTGTGCTTGACATTTGTTTAGTATTCATCAATGTGGGATAACTGTGTTTATGAACTGTGGGGCTGCTGGAATTTGTATATGAACTGTGTTCATACTGGTTTCAGTTTAATAAAATAAAAAATACAAAGTTAAATAACCAATTGGAAAAAAGAGATGTGAATATGAAATTTTATAATTTCAAAGTCAGAGAGTAAATGATGACAATTCAAGGCATGTTGGCACAGTACCAATGTTTCCAAATGTTACCAATGTGACAAAAAACAATCCCAAAGCCACAAAAAGAATAGATTATGAATTAAAGAGTTTTGACCAAGCTATATCCAAAAAGTTTATAAATCTTATTATATTGTTTTGTCTTTTTGGGTAATGCAACTTATATAGCATCAGACTCCAATATTAGGGATAGATAGACAAAGGCCAGGTGACCCAAAACTGCAAATATACTTAAGGCACACTACAAAATACTTGATGAACCAAACTTTTTGCAAATTTCTACCAACAAATTTCTGCAGCAAATTTCTGCAGAAATTTGTTTGATTTCTGCAGCAAATTTCTGCTGCAATAAAAATTTCTGTCTTTCAAACAAATTTCTGCAGAAATTTTTTGGATTGCTGCAATACAAATTTATGCAACAAATTTTGCTGCAATGCAACAAATTTCTGGGAAAAAAATTTCTGCAGCATATTTCTACTGCATATTTCTGCAGTTCCACTGCATACAGTCACAGTTCTACTGCATATTTCTGCTGCACACAGTCACAACTCACAGCACACAGCACACAGTAACAACTCACAAATTTCTGCTGCATATTAATAGTACAAACACTTACAGCAAACACAGTAACAACTCACAAACACTTACAAATTTCTGCTGCACACAGTAACAACTCACAACTTTCAGCTTGTGCCAACTAAGTCACAGTTTGTACAAACACTTACAGCAAACACAGTCAAACAAATACAAACACTTACAGCAACACTACAAAATATCATATGTATGGTCAGTTCTACAAATTTCAGCACTAGACCACAGTCACAGTTACCACTTTCTACAAAATAAAGGGCAATGTTCCATACTTAACCCTATCACCATAACTACACAAAACAAGCAAAAAAATTAACTTGTGCTCTCTTCACTTTCTTGGACCATGCACAGATGATGATTGACTCCCACCATGTCTGATTGCTTCCATGTATCTGGATGCATTCTTAGAAGCCTTTACAGTCTCTGATGTGACCACCCTTGCCTTTTTCTGCCTTGGCTTTGGGTTGCTGCTGCTGGAGTTTTGATGTGCACGTACATTCTGTGTGGTGCTGCCTGACTGGTGAGGTGCAGCTTCAGTGGAGCTGTGCTGTTGGGTATATGTGCTTCTAGTCCTGGCATGAGGTGTTACATTTGGACTGGTCTGAGATGGTGCAAATTGAGTGGCTGAGCTTGTCTTGGCATGAGATGGTGCACCTGGCCTGAAGCTGGGCTTGCTGGATTGGCGTGGTGCACTTGGAGTGGCTCGGCTATGCATGCTAGACTGAGGTGGTGCAGCTGGAGTGGAGCTGAGGCTATGCATGCTGGCCTACAAACAGCAACTAATAGTTGGATTAATGCTGTGTGTTCATAGGATTAGAAAAATCTGTTTTAATAAATGGCTAGCAAAGCAAGTCACAGGGCATGCAATGGCTAATGAGAGTCATGGAAAAGCACATATGTAAGCATGAGTTTACTGTAAAATGTAAATGACAAGCGGCCAGAAATTTTTTTTTTTTTTTTGGGTTTTGTTTTTGGGGCCAAGCAAATAAATTACTATGACAAGCTCATCTACAATTGTATTTCACATATATTACCTTTTTAGATGAACCGGTTCTATTTGTGGAATTCCCTCCAATCTCACCCTTGCAACTTCTTTTATTATGCCCTAACTTGCCACAGGTCTTGCATTGCTTAGAGATGCCGGCTCTCCTTGTTGGCTCATTAGGTTCCCTTGCTCTCTTCTTCTTTGGTCTGCCAGGTGGTCTTCTTCTGATGGGAGGCTGAACTGGGGTAACACCACTAGGTCTCCACATATTGGCTCCATTGATTGGTGTTATGATTGGTTCATAGCAAGCCTTGTACGTAGAGACATGGTAACATGGATGAACATACTGCTCAGCATCTTGTCTGTTAAAAAATATGCAGCTGATTGCATGAGCACAAGGTATGCCACTTATATTCCACTTCCTACAGCTGCAGTGTGCTGTGGCCAAGTCAACGGTGAAGCTTTGCAGCCCATTTTTTACTTCAAATTGGGTCTGTCCTGCCCAACAAGCTACCCACCTATTGGCTGCCAATTTTTCCTTGTGCAACCTTTTCAGAACCTTGGCACAAATATCTGACTCTACTCTCTGAATCTTCTCTCTGTTCTCTTGAAACCGAGTCATGATATACAGCCTGATACACTCAAGCTGCAAGTACATACAAGTAAAATAAAGCATTAGATATTAATTGCAAAATCTACTAAATTGTGAGTTGTTACTGTGTGCTGTGTGCTGTGAGTTGTATATGTGTGCAGCAAAATTTGTTGCAGAAATTTGTATTGCAGAAATTTGGATTGCAGCAGAATATTTACGTAACTTCCATGGAAAATATACGTAACTTTTTCTCATAGCTCATTAGAATATTTAACACTCAAAAGGAAAGGCAATCTAGAGAGAGGAAGGGATATTATTAAAAAAAACTAATATGCATTTAAATATATCCATAAGAAAATACCTTTAAGAATTCAAACATTGTGAAGCAAAATGATAGAGAAACTCTAAAGCTTTCTAGCTTGGGCACTCAAACCCAATTTTACCCTCAGCCCCAACCAACTCTTCACCTTACCTAAAGTCATAACCTCATCCCTATAAGGTAAAAAAAATGAAATTATGGTCACAACTTATCACTAAACAGCCCTAACTAGCTCACTTCTTCTGCTCTCTGCTCTATGTTTGTAGTGACAAAGGACAATAACCAGAAAAGCTATGTATTTGTAACATATTAAAACTATGAATCATATAATTTAGATTAATTACTCAAACAGCTTTTAACATAACCTCCCTAGCATGAACTCAATTTAACTTCAACCCAATGACCCTCTCCCACCAAAACTTCCTAGGCAGTTACCAAACTAGCTAGATGGTGCACACCAAGTATCAATGCCTGATTCATTCATTCAAAATTTCCTCCAGCAAAGCCACATATTCTTATTCCCAAAACCTTGTCAAAGATATTGTCAAGCAGTCTATACCATCACCATCCAAATACCATCCGATCCCAGAACATTCCCTTATTCCCATCATTTACAAAACCATAATCCCATCTCCAAAAATAACAATGGTACCAAAAATTAGTCCATGCATAATCCAATGCTTACCACAATTCTCACCCAATATCCAAAAGCCAAAAACCCAATTCCCATCTAGCAAGGCTCTTAATCCCCAACTCAAAAAAATAATAAATGATAGACCATAATCTAATCCATGCAAAAATCTAACAATACACCAATTCCTACTACAATACAAAACACCCAACTGCCATCTAGCAAAGACTCTACAAACCCTTTACTCTTAAATGACCAAAACAAAAACCAAACCGTTAGATAAAACATAGTACATCTTTACATGTGTTTGGTCCACGGCAAAGCATAGCAAAAAAAAAAACATGAAACAAAAAGAACAAACTTTTATTGCAGCAGAAATCAAACAAAACATACAAGTAAAATAAAACATGTGATATTAATTGCAAAATCTACTAAAAACAGTACCAAACAATGAACCTAATTAAATGTAGGTAATCACAAAGACTCGTACCATGCTAATAATAGGCTTAGACCTGAATTTCAGAATCCTACTGTTGAAACTCTCACACATATTATTTACTATAGTGTCAGTCAAGGCATCCTCACTAAACATGTGTTTGGCCCATTTTGTTGTTGAATGAGCATCCAACCAGCCGTGTGCATCAACATCAATGCCCTTCAATTCATCCATCACCCTATCAAACTCTTCTTTATAAGTTGCCTTGGCTGCCCTCCAAAAGAATTCTCTAATCAGAACACCGGGATGGTTCTTCCTTAAGTTGTTGTAGAGGTGCCTACAGCAAATTCGATGCTCATACTGTGGCCAGTTATCAATAAAAGTATGCACCAACCCCTGTCACAAACAGTACCAATGTCCTTAATTTGTCTTAGAGATAAATACAATGCGTAAATGAAGAAAAAAAAAAAACCAAATAGAGAATAAATTACACACCTTTTGCTGGTCTGACATAAACACCCATCTCTTATCCTGACCTATGTCCGCAAGCAACAAATTGATGAACCAAGTCCAAGAGTCCTTGGTTTCAGCCTCTACCACTGCATATGCAAGTGGGAAATACTCCTCATTAGGATCTCTACATACGGCAGTAATCAACTGTCCCCCAGACTTGTTCTTCAAATGGCAGGCATCCAAACCAATGAATGGCCTGCATCCAAACAAAAACCCCTTCTTGCAGCCCTCCAAACATATATATAGCCTCTCAAAATAAGGCACCCCACACACTAAATCCATCTCAGCCGCTAAATCGCCATCATGGAAGGTATGTACCTTCATAAGGATGGTACTACCAGGACTAGCTCTTCTTAATTCCTCACAGTACTCCCACAGCTGGTTGTACTGTTCTGTATAAGCCCCCTCAACATATTCTTGAACCTTTTCCTTAGCCCTACCTGCTTTTCCTACACTTATGTTTAGGTTGTACTTGTGATGGACAGCCTCTTGGATGTCTTTCAACTTCATATCGGGCTGTCTTTTCACCTTCTTCATCAACTTCTTCCCAATGTATGATGAAGTACACCTAGGATTCTTATATGTTCTAGAGCAGGTGTGTTCCAATGTCAAAGTCCTTAATTGGTAGCTCCTCTCCCTTGGCAGCTTTGTTAGATATGCAACAAACTTGCACCCTTCTTCGCATACAGCTCTTACCCTTTGTAGATCATTTTTAACAAATTTTATCCCCCATCCACCTGAAACTGCATAATCTGTTATTGCTTCCTTAAATTGCTTAGGTGTAGTAAATAGCATATCTTTCTCAAAATAAATATGCTCAGCCTTATCCACTGGCTTAAACATAGGGAACTTCCTCACTTGCTCTTTTTTTTGTTCCCTTTCATCTCCCACATGTGCCTGGTTATCATCCTCAGACTTATCATCACTATCATACCCATACTCATCATCAGATGATGATTCTACAACACTGTGCAATTCCTCACTCTCATAATCAGAATTCATTATACCATCACCTGGTTCATTAACTTCAGCATCATCCTTACCATCCCAACTGTCACTACTATCCTCAACAAAGTCCCTAACACCATGACCCAACTCTACATCATCTTCTAGGCCACTTCCCCCACCATCACTACTATCACTACTATCACTTATATCAATGACCTCAGGTGGATGCTCAGTGATAGGTCTTTACCTACTCTTCTTGAACCCGCTTGAGCAGCAGCCACCTTAGTAGGAACACCAACATTAACCTCAAACTCATCCTCATTTTTAAAAGTTTGATCATTAAAATACATGTCATCACTATCACTATCATAAAAATCATCCCCATCATCTTCACTGCCATCATCATTGTCATAACCACTTGTAAAGTCTTGCTCCAATGCCAATGGCAATGGCTGCACACCCTCACCAGCATCCTCTCCTTCATCAACTAATATAGGCTCATGTATTGGGTGCTCTACATACACATGAATATCTTGATGACTCCTCACTAATTTTGTCAGGTACATGGCATCACTATCACCAACAATCAAATGGAAGTCTGCCAGTTCTAGGTCCACTCCAGGCATTTTATACCACAGCCTGCTAATAGACGTGTACCCAAAATCCCTACATATACTATCTATCTCAACCTTAGACCACCTGTCAGGATCACAATTATCAACTATATCTACTGCACCTCCCACATATTTTCGACCATTCTCAGTAAAATGGCCACCATGATGCACGGATATACTAAATAGGTTATCCATTCTGCATGCAACATAACACCAAAACCAATTAAACAATGCTAGGTACAGAACAAAATATATATTATATTTAACAAAACAACACTCATTCCTAATAAAATATTCTATTATGCATGCAGACAACACAACACTTAATCAAATATTTAAGTAAAAATCATACTAAAAGAAACAGAGAAACCACTTTTGTCATACACGGGGAACACAAGGACCACACAGTAAACCACAAACAAACACATGCAGACAAGGACCAACAAACAGTCAAAAAGCCAAAATATACAAAAAGGCAACACAACACTTAATCAAATGTTTAATTAACAATACAACATTTCAATAATTTTGTCATACTAAAAGGAACAGAGAAAGCACTTTTGTCATACTCGGGGAACACAAGGACCACAATGTAAACCACAAACAAATACATGCAGACAAAGACCAACAAACAGTCAAAAAGCCAAAATATACAAAAACTTTGTGGCCCCTACTAGGAAAAAGCCAACAAGCTTCTTGTAAAGCTATAAATAAGGACAGAGAGAAGACCTTTTCACAAAGACAGAGGCCTCTAAGCTTTCATTTTCTCCACTGCCAGGCACCACAGTGTGGGTATCAAGTGGGATTTTTCGGAGATGGGCTTTGAGAAAGAAGTGCCTCTCGTGTGGGTATCAAGGTAGTGTCTCTCTTTCAGAGATGGGCTTCGTGAAAGAAGTGAGATTTTTCGTGAGATGGTTGATGATGATGGTGGTTTGAGAGAGAAGTGTGATTTTTCCTTAGCTTGATGATGGTGGCGTTTCGGCAGAGGCAGAGCTTCACTTCGCTAGGCTAGGGATTAAGTTTGATTTGGGAGAAGAGGTGCGCACCAGGGATGAAGGGTAGGTAAGTACACACGTGTGGGGGCTGGACGTGTCAAGTGTTGTGTGATTACCTGATTACCTGCGCGCCAGTGGAAGGTAAATTGAGGATAAGTGCTTCACGTGACACTCACGTGAGTTATTATCCTCATTCCTTCCTTATTTTATTCACCAACGTGTAAAAATAATAATATTTTATTCATCCCGTCAGTTTCCCCGTTAATTGGTGACGGAATGAGGCTTTAAGGACTAAAACGGAAAGCGTAAATTGGTTTTAGGGACTAATAATGGAAAAAATAAAATGTAGGGACTAAAATGGAAAAACTTCAAAATGTAGGGACTAAAAGTGCAATTGCGCCATGAATAAACTATTACATTTTTTTTTTAAAAATGTGAGGGGCTAATTCAGTTCTTGCACGAGATTGTCTGTTTGGGATCATAATCCAAGCTAGGTTTTTTTTTTTTTTTTTTTTTTTTTTTTTTTTTTTAACTATTACTATTCAGCTTAATAAGCTGTATTCATGGGTTTTGCTTATTTTGGTGTATTAATTTATACAAAATTATTTTTGTGGGCTTTCTGATGATGTATTTTTGCTATTTTAACAAAATTAAACTAAAGTTTGATTTTGTATTGACAGGTTCTTTTGGGAGATTTGATGCTTATACAAGGTCCTAGGATGAAGAAAGTTGGTAGGAGTAGAATAAATATAAAAAACTGGATCTTTGAGAAATTTGTTACTTTCCACTACAAATGTATTTTCTGCGTTCTTTCCGTCAGTTTCATTTACTGAAAAAGCAAAACCCAAAATAAGCACATGAACAAATACTCCCCACAACAAATCCCAACATCCAAAATAAGCAAAACCCATGAAACAAACCATGAAATTAAAGCCTCTGACCCATTTCAGTTCAGTTAAGACATATGGTATGTTTGGATAGAACTTATTTTGCTGAAACTAAAAACTGAAAACACTGTAGCAAAATAAATTTTAAATGTGTGAATAGTACTGCGGGACCCATTTTTAATGAAAAAGTTACTGAAAAGTGATATTTGTGGGTCTCGTATACTGTTCACGGGACCCACAGGATTGAGAAAAGTGACAAAAAAGTAGGAAAAGTGCGGCTACTGTTCATGAACAGTAGCCGTTGTCCCCTGCTGCAGCTGACAAAAAAAAAGAAAAAGAAAACGCAACACAAAACGCAGACGTGAGATTCATTGCTATCCAAACGTTCACATAGAGAGAGATTGTAAGAGAGAGAGATTGTGAGATAGAGAGCGAAAACTGATCGGAATGGAGCTGGAACTCGCCACCGGGCCTTGCCACTACTCCTTGCCTCTGAAACCTCATAGCCTCACCCTTTCTTTCTCAACCAAATGCTAGCTGCTCTCAAAATCTGAAGAGCAAATTTGAGGATTCCAAGTGTCCACTTACGTTGGTATGGAAATAACAGTTTATTCAGTTTGTTAGACACATCAACAATTTACATCCAACACTTAATAGCAAGGACCAAATTGACATTACACTAAAAGGTTAAGGACCAAATTAACACAATTGAAAGGTTATGGACTAAATTGAGATATGGTGCAAAGGATAGGGTCTAACTTTGTAATTTACCATTTTTTTTCTTTTTTTTTAAACGATTTATTATAATACAATTTTGAAAATGCTAAAGGTAGTATATATTTTACAACATAAAACATATGAAATGATGTGACAATGAATGTGATTAGTAGGCTTTAACCACCAAATAAATGAATTTTTAATTTTTTTTTAAATTTATTTGTGACATATTAATTTCTAAACTTTATGTAGTAAAATTTGTAATATCTCATAGCATTGCTATATAATTTAGGGCATTTTTATAAAGGAATAGGGCTTTTTATAAAGGGCAAAATTTGGTCCAATACTCCAATTCACTATACTAGTTGAAGTGATGACATGTGTCTACTTTTTGACCATGTATCGTCATCGCAACAAGTCCATTTATAAAGGGGTAGAAGTAGAACTATTTAAAAGGGGGCCTCATGTAGGACTGTAAACGAATCAAGCTTTTTCAAGTAGTGCATGTTCAAGCATGACTCATCTGAAAAAATCAAAAGTTCAAACTTGGCTCGAGCTTGTGACAAGTCTAAAAATAATGTTTGAGCTTGAACTCATAGGAAAGCCAAACAGCTTGAGTTTGGCTTGATTAATTAGTCAAGCCAAGTTCAAGCTAAATTTCAAGCTCAAACTCGAGCTCAGGTCAAGCTTTTGAGCTTAAGATCTAAGGAAATTACATTATCAAATGCTTAAATCTATAAAATTAAGAAAAAAAATAGTATACTCATTTTATCATGCGTCTAATCCTACTTATGATTAGCCATTATTTAAATTAAAATTTTACATAATTAAATTCATTCATTCATCCTTCCTTGTCTATAACTTCAACAATTTTTCAAAATACAATTTTTACATTCACGTTAGATGGTGAAGAATTAGAAAAATACTTGATTGTAACCATTGAGTGCAAAATACTAACATGTTTTATGTCTTTACATTAGATAATTGATGGGGAAGGATCATATGTGGAACACTTAATTAATTAATTTATTTTTAAATGTAATTAAAGTATAAAGTGGTTCTTGGTGAGTCTAGAGGGAAGGAAAAAACTAAGGTAATGGGTAGTGGTCTCATGCTGACCATGTCATTATTAAGATATATGTAATAAGTATATTTAGCTACCATATATAAATTTATAAATGATTCTATACTTGAATTGTTTTATTTATATCAAGCCTTATATCTCGCGAACTTGTTTGTGAACAATTTTTTTTGTTTAGACTTGGCTTTTATATTAAACGAGCCTAAAACCAGGACTCAAGCTTGGTTTATTTATAAACAAACAAATATGAAAGAACTTTTTATCGAGTAAAGTCCAAATTGTTCATAATTGACTTGGTTCATTTATAGCCCTGGCCTCATGCCTAGGTCTTAAGCCACCACTAGTAACCACAGCCCATTATGGTGCCTAACTAAGCCAGCCCCCACAACCAACTCACTCTCCTAGAAAAGAGTAGTCAGTGTTAGTTTGGTCAAATGCTCTAATGTACTGAATCTATTGAGTTGATAATATGTGTCCACTTTGACCATGTGTTCTCAACACAACAGATCCAATACACTTGAGGCACTCAATCAAGTATTTTTATAGAAGGGATAAAACCATTTAAAAATGGATATTAGGCTTGGGCTTAAGTTACCTAGGCATTCAACCACCACTAGTAACCACATACCATTATGCTACCAAATTGGACCCGCAACCAAATTTTCTTAGCTTTCCTAGAGAAGAACAAACCTAAGTCATTGTGTGTTTGATATGTGTGTGTGTGTTTTTTTTTTTAAAGTGATAACATGTAATCTAATCGGTGGAACCTACAGTTTTTAAAATATTTATAAAAGTACCATTGAACAATGTTATTTGAAAATTGAATACTGATAAGAGTAGTTTTCTAAATTTAGTGTTTAAACACCTAAAAATGAGAAACGTAACTCAAACACTTTTAAAAAAACACTCCTACCAAACATGTTATTTTTTTGGGGTTCACAGTTTTCAATGTTTAAATACTGAAAACTGTTGTTTGAGTTATGTTACCAAATAGGCCCTAATAATTTGAAAAAATTTATATGAAAGCTAATAAAGAAGGAATTACTATTATAAAAATTAGCTTGTAACCTCATGCATATGCATTGATACACTTATAGATATACAATAAGATACATAATATAATTCTTATATATATAATTTAAATACAATTGATAGTCATTTTTATATTTTGTTAACTCTTTAAAAAAATTTGTAAGTATATTATTAGGTATAAAATGTAAATTGTCCATTTTTTTTTTAATTATTGTGCAGCATTTTTTTTTTTTTTACGATTCATTTATTCTATACTCTTTGTTTTTGTACTTAATAACTCATTTTAGATAAATATTTATGATGTGGTCCCACATTTGATTCTAAAATTAAGAAATAAAATTCTTTAAGAATAAATAATTTAGGACACATGGCACAAAATTGGAACTCTAATTTGGAATTCTAATTTGAGTTTCTCTCAGCTTCACCTATTATTATATATATATATATATAGATATATATTATAGACTAGGTTGTAACCCATGCATATGCATGAATATACTTAAAGATATACAAAAAGATTTATAGTATAATTCATATATATATATATATATATATAATTTAAATATTATTAATAGTCATTCTTATATTTTGTTAATTCTTTAGAAAGTCTTGTAAGAATATTATTAGATATAAAATGTAAACTTTCCATGTTTATTTTTATTACTTCTTAATTTTTGTTATTGTGAAGCACTTTAAACTTTTATTTTTTATTATTCATTTTTTTTAAACTCTTTGGTTTTTGTACTCAATAACTCACTTAAATGAATATTTATGATGTGGTCTCACATTTGATTTTAAAATTAGGAAATACAACTCTCTCTGAAAATAAATAATTTAAGACACATGGCATAAAATTGGACTCTAATTTGAAAAACTAATTGGACTTTTTCTAAGTTTTGCCTATTAATATATATACTAGTATGTAACCCATTCTTACGTATAAGAATGATAAATTGTAGTGGTGCTATTGATGTTAGTTTGGATTATTAAATATATAGGATACTAGTTCGACTAGAATATTTGGAGGTACTAAAATGAATTTTCCTTGCGATCTATATGATATTGGTTACACCAAGTTTTTCATTATACCGTTGTTATGTATATAATTTTAAAAACCACTATTAGACACTACATATACAATATCAATTTACTATCAATATCCATGAAATTCTACAAAATACAACACAAAATAAAAGAATAAGTTGGTTCAATAGTATCTCCTAAATTGAATAAGGATAGGGGTGCATGGAATCGTTTAGCTCAGTAACAATTTGTTACATTCAAGATCTTCACATACAAAATATCTAAATGGAATAGTATAAAGAATATACTCATTAGTTCAAAAAAATAATAATAGAAAAATGTAAACAATTTAATTTGTATGAAAAACTAACAAACGTAAAATCTAATTTTGATTCTAATCAAATTTTCTCTAAGCTATTGACTACAAACTAATTTGTAATTAATGACTACAACTCCACTCAATGTTTTTTTTTATTAGATGTGAATTTTGAAAATTCTACCATTGAATAACATTTTTTTTGCATATCCTTTATGCTTGCAAAATTTTCAAAAGATTAAATATCAAAACTATATCATCAGTCAAATGTTTAAATTTTAAGTTTTTGTAATCTAATGTTAATTCAAAAGTTAATAGCATTAGATAAAATTTTGAAATTTGTGAGTCCAAAATTATAACAATTCTAAAGTTCAAGTGATTAATTATCCATTTGAATTTTTAAATTTTATTTTATTTTTTATAATACAATAGTTGGGAGTTGGAGGATTTTAATTTCGAAACTGAATGTCTCATTTAGAAATAGTAACTATAAATTAGGAGTATGAAAGACTAAAATTACTCACAGTAGTTCAAATTTTCAAATAATTAATTGACAGTTTTAAAACTTAGAAGTAATAAATTAAAATTAACAACAACATAAAAATTATAAGTATTAAAATCTATTTATAATAAAAATATTAAAGTTAAAACGGCAGTTTTATTGGTTGGAAAACAAGACAATAATGTTAACAAGAACAGTAGATCACAATTGACATGAGAGGCCATCAGTTTTGGACATTACTACAGGCTACAGCCAAACTTGGGACACCTTAAGCTGAAAAGCAAAACAATCCAATCTCGCCAAGGCCGTTGAGTTTGATATCAGATTCACTCTATGGCCTACACCACCCTTCTAAGTTCTGAACAGATTTTGATAACTGATAACCTCCCCCACCAATAAGTGACCCAACATTGACAAATGAAACTCAAAAGAACTCAGCTCATGTGTGCTGCACATTTTTTGGTTTGAAAGATACAATCGAATTCAAATCTATGACGTTCACTTCATAATAATTGTTATTGGTATAGATCTCTTATTCGACTAAGTGATATGCCATAATGCCACATTGCCACTCTTTCGACAAATAACGATCTCCCTTTACTTACATTTATTTTATTGAAGCTGGGGTTGGCCATCCATTTTTATCATATGATGGGAATGGCTGGTATTCTCTCTAATAATGGCGTACTCTCCAAATCTAAAAGTTACATGATGGGGTTTTTTGGCTTTATGTTTTTTAGTGCACACCTGTATGCACGTTCAGCAACAAGAGAAAGAGATTCAAGAGTTCAATTATTATGGGAGGGTGGAGGACAAGTTATGTCAAGTCCCTTTTAATTTGGATCAGTCACGTTGTCATGTCAGAAAATTGCAAATATCTGTTTAGTTACTGTAGATTACCAAAGGTCTCAAAAAATACATACCGTGACAAATTGTGTTGGATGAAGATGATTCTAACTTCGGTAAAAGAATAAGTTTGAAACGTAATAATTTTCACACATTTATATATATATATATATATATATATATAATATATTTTCACACATTTATATATATATAATTTATTTTCACACATTTATATATATATATATATAATTTATGGTGATTGATACATTATAATAGTGATATCAACCAAGCACCTAAATACGGTGGCATGATTGAGTAATGCAATGACTATAAAAACTCACAAAAAAAAAGAATGAGTTATGTCATATCCTTTCGGATCAGTCATGTTATCATGTTAGAATTTAGAAGTGGCAAATATCTATACATATTGTAGATGACCAAATGTCTCAAAAATATAAACTGGGTTGTGTAAGATGATTATAACTTTGGTACAAGAATAAGTTTGAAACGTAATAATTTTCAAAAAAAATTTATATAATTTATGGTGATTGATACATTATAGTACTAATATCAATCGAGCATCTAAATATGGTGACGTGATTAGGCAATGGTGATTGATACAATATGATATTGATATCAACATAGCACCTAAATATGGTGACATGATTGAGCAATGCAAGGACTACAAAAACTTACAAAATTTTGTCACGAGTTGAATTGTGAAAGTTTTTGTGGTCCTAGCATTTTTTAGACATAATTTGTCTTCTCTTTTCTTTACCGAATAATAATGGAGTGGGCCTAAGATTGATCAATTGCTTGAAAGCGGCACATGCTTGTGAAAAAGATACTTTTTTCTTTAAAATAAAAGAGAAGAAAGAAAGCATGGCTTCTAATTTGAGTGAATAATAGTGATGATGATATAATTGAATTTTTATGATTTTATTAAGCAAAAAAGATTTTTTTTTTGGTCCTACATTCCAAAGAATATCTTCACTCGTTGGCTTCTACCTTCCCGTTAACAATATTCGCATTGTACCAATAATTTTATAATATTGAATGATATTTCTTCTCTTTGCAAAACATATTGAAATTTTTCAATAACACATATAAAATAACAAAATCCAAATTAATATAAAAGCGCCATGTTATAGAGATTATTTCATGTCGACTCACTTATGATAGATAATTTGGGTGAATTTAGTGAAACAATGAACTCTAATTCAAATTGCGCTTTTCTTTTTTTAAAAATAAGATAGTGAGTGAGATTGTGAGTTCAAAACCTAGGTATGTGCATAGTTTTATTTTTAAAAAGTAAAAAAAAATAAAAATAAAAATAAAAAACTTAGATGAACTCAATGAAATGAATTTAAATATTATATTTGTTCAATTAAACAACAGTGACAAATACCTTAATGTTAAGCTCATTTTACATGCATTTCACATCTTTAGACTTTATGTTCATTTAATCTTTGTTTCATATCTTGTATCTCTTGTGTAGTCACATACTACTATCTACTAAGTAGTCATATGTTGAGATAAATATTAGGTAGTAATGATAAAAGTAATCGGTAGGTAGAGAAGCCCTCAATCACTAGCGAGTTTGGTGCAGCGGCAAGAAGCTCTCAAAAAAAACCCGTCACTTCAAATCAAGTGCCAAGAGTTTGTGGGTTTTAGTACTAGTACTGACCCATATTTTTTAATATGCAGAAATTGTGGTAATGAGATTAATAAGTGACATGTCATGCTGTGCGCTGGTGGTACCCATGGATTTTACCAAAAAACCCAAGTAGCAATATACCATGGGGTGATGATTACACATGCAAGCCCCCTTTTTTTGTTTCTAAAAAAAAAAAGTCAAACCTTCAAAATGAATTAAAGTATGCTTTAATACATATATTAGAATCTTGCCAAGACCCTTGTAGTTTAATTGGTATCTCCAGATATTTTTAATTGAGACATCCAAGGTTTGAATCCTCCTATTGTAATTATCAAATTTATGAAAAAACAAAAAACAAAAAAAAAAAAAAAAAAAAAAAAAAAAACAAAAACAAAACAAAACGTATATTAGAACCTCACATGAAGATAGTTTAGTTTTATTAACACCAAAGCACTGCCAGAAATGACACTATTATTTGGAAAATGTAGCAACATATAAATTGGAATTTCATTTGTTTAAGAAGCAAAATTCTTTAATTATTAATGGATTTTTCTTAAATTCTTTAGTTTTTACTAGCAACATTCTCTCTCTCTCCCGAGAGAAAGAATCTCTCCTTTGCTCCATTGTGAGCTCTACTCCAAAGTGAAAATCTCTTTGCCCAGTCAAAGAGCTTTCTCTACTTCTCTTGTGATTTTCTCCGCCCTTTGTGGCAGTTTTTGTCATTTCCTGCAAGGGACTTGAACCAACCTTGCAGTGTCTCTCTTGTTGTTGGCAGTCCAGATCTATGATCCTTCGGTCTAGCCTTAAACTTTGCACCAAAATGTTTGGATCTCAAGGTTAGAGTTTTAGTACTGGATGGGTTCCTCCTCATGACCATCGAACATTGATGTTTCATTACGAGGTGGGCTTTCTCTTCTGGGTCTAGTTTTTCCCAAGCAAATCTGGCTTTGAGGTGGATTATTGGAAAGCCTTGATTTTTTGTTTTTCAATTTGTATTGATGCTTCTCCTAAGTTTGATGTGGTTTTGATATTTTGGTGCCTGTAAATTTTCCTTGAGATTTTTGTTCTTTCCCAACATATACCATTGTTGTATTTTCTTTTACTTGTATTTTGATTTTAGCAACAAGATTTATACTGTTTAGCTTTAAAAAAGGGGTATTTTCAAGACAACAATCAGGTCATTTAACTCAATCATAATGTACTTAAAATCCTAACAATTAATTATTACATAAATATTTTATTTTTTTGCCACGTGAATAAGTTTTTGAAGAAATATTTATTAGTAGTTATATATATCTAAGCAATTGAAGACGTGTCAAAATCTAAGGAATTTAAGAACTTTATGATTGAGGTAATTTAGAAAATGTGGAAGATCTTCAGAGCATCAGTATCCACACATGTAAAACTCCTAAAATGCTATATTTTAGCATCAAACCACAAAAGGGAAGCATTATCCGGCATGCTAATTGAAAAAAAAAAAAATTACAATTGAGCTATAGTAGTATTCTACATTTAGAAACTACTGTAGTAATATGGTATAATTTTAAAATAATATTTTATTGGGTTTTATTTGGGTATTGGGTTATATTATTTTATTGTATAGATATATTATTTTAATGTATTGTATGACAAAATAAAAGTTGAAATGTTAGGTATATTGTAAAATGATATGACATAATAGATAAATTAGCTTTTACAAAGTAAAATGAGATATTTTCTAGAAACCGGATGCTTACAAGATCAATTCCTCCCCAAACAATTTGGTCTTCCAGAGATACACCAAGGCTTCCCTAATAATTCAAGTGGCATCATTTCTGTCTCTTTCTGAGACTCTACAGTCCTTTGCACAACTCTGTTGGTTCATGAGTTTGTGGTTCATATGCCTTGATATTGCAAAATGGACTCTATTGAATTATTTTAAGGGTACGATCTCTGCCTCTTTCTTACCAGATTTTTGTCTGGGGTATCAAGATGAAGATGGGATCAATCCTATCTTTTGTAAGCTGTTTTTAAATTTTTTTTTATTGAACATCATACTTGAAAAAAAGAGAAAGAAAAAGAAAAATTAGTAGCTTTCTTAATTAAGGGAAAAAAAAGAAAAAAAAAAGAAGTTAGGTAGCACTCTTCATCATTTTTCAGATTCATGGGCCGTGAGTTCCATTATTTGTAATCAATAGAACAATGGTGATACAAGGAAAACTGCAACAAGTTAAACTAGAAAACAAACTATAGTATTGCTTTAATCAGTGCACACATCCATTTCAAAGTTAGATCGTGTCCATATACTTACATCTCTAAAGATTAAAAAGAACAATCTTTAAATTCGGTATCTTAGGCTTAAAAGAGCAGAATAGTGAGAAAAATGGACAGCTCTTGATGAGGTCTAAAGGAACATTACAAGATAATATTAATATCTTGAAGAAGAGAACGTATATGATATAAGAATTCGTTCACATCTGCAATGTTGTACTTGACCTGCAACATGATAACGTGAATCAAGTTTTCACATGAAAATGCAATAACAAGACAATCAAACAAAGCAATCCCAAAATCTGTCAGTTATTTTTCGCAACCTCAAGACAATTTTGGTACCAAGGGCATGGTGTCAAGTCAAGAGTACTGATACACTCTTGGATCAGTACAGTCAGGCTGAGTCACTTGATGAACTATACGAAATCACGATAAAGTGAGCTCCTGAATGATAAAACGTACTCTGGGATTTTTGGGGTACATAAAAAAAATGGGTCCTAGTTTGTGTTTTGTTGCCCTTGGTATTATTATTATGGGATATGTTAATGAGCACAGCCTGGTGCTTGTTAAGTACAAAAAAAAAAAAGACAAAAGAATTTGTCAAAAAAAGAAACCAAATAGTCCCTACAAAACTGAAAAAATGACATAAACTACAACAACAACAAAAAAAACAAAAAATTTGCCAGAAAAAAGTAAAAAATATTGTGGTTAACGGGCACCTTGCGGTGCCCATTAACACAACCCTATTATTATTACTTTGAAGTCGTACTATCTCTGCAGCGACAGCTAAATGCCCATACTCAATGAGAGCGAATCTCATTTTAGAAAATCAGTTTGAAAATGATAGCTTTTCAAGAAAACTTTTATAAAACGGATCACAGATTGGGGTTATAGGTAAAAACTATATATCTGCTACGAGATCTAAACATTTCAACCTCAACATGAATAATACCAACTTCCAGTTTGAGACTTCGAGGGCAAAAAAAGAAAAAGATGCTTCTCAAAGTAAAATATACGAAGGAAATATTAGGTAAAACAGTCTTGTGATCTTTATACCTTTCTTGATGCCACCGGCTTTAACAGGTTGAGTTATCTTTAATACCTTAGTTTTTTTTCCTCTCTAAATGATTGCTTTATATGTGTGTGTGGATATATTTTGACAGTGTCATTACCTTTAAAGAAAGATTAATTTTGCTGGTAAAACTGGAATTTTTAAAGTAAATTACACAATTTATTTTGGGACAAGATGATTACTACTTAGGTTTCCGGATTAAACTCTACCCCCCCCCCCCCCCACCACCACCACCACCACCACCACCATAACTTCAATCAAAATGACAATTAACCTCAAGCACCAACTTCAACTTCACACTGTTAACAGCAAAGTTAATTTTTTTCCATAGATTAACCTGTCCTTGGTCAAATGATTTTTTCCATGTGGTTCATTCATCTGACCATATACTAGAGCCACTTTCCACTATTGGGTTGTACCATACATATTAAAAGGTATACAATAATGGCGTATTCTGACTAGGGGAGCTTTCCGTTCTTGATTCTTTTGTAGTTGGATCCTTCGACAAGGAATTCAAAAAACAATTGTTCTTTAAATATATATATATATATATATATATATTAAGGCTAAAACATTATTTTCGTATCTAAACTTTTAAAAAATCGTTTCTCATCTCTAAACAATTGAAATGTTTCACTCTTATGTCCTTCAACTTTAAAAAATAACTTTTACTCATCCCTAAACTATTAAAAAAAGCCCTCTACAAAATTTAGGAACGAAAAACAAACTTTCTAAAATTTAGTAATGAAGAAAGAACTTTTAAATAATATTTTAACCTAATATTAATGTTCTTACTTCTTATTGTACTCTTAGCATTTAGATGTGTCACCCAGTTTACCCCTAGCTTCTTTTTGCACCTACTACGAAATCATAATTCTGCCCCTAAAAAGACATCAAGATTCCCATATTGTCCCTGCATTATTAGTGAAATCCTCATATCCGCCAATATTGATTTTTCAGGGATTGCCATATTATCAAAGAGAAAGTCTATTATAATAATAAAAATTGTCAGATGTGGCAAATTGTTAATGATAAGTAAAAAAGTGATGTCACTAGTGAGCCGGGATGAGAACTAATACAAGCATGCCAACTCAACTCTTGTAAAAAGTGTTTTCAAATTCTTTGTGTATCTACTGCTCCGTTTGTTTTGAAGTAAAATATTTTTCAGAAAATGTTTTCCCATTTTCAGGTGTTTGTTTGCATGTAAAATGTGGTCAAACTTGTAAAATATCCCCTCACCCCATCTGGTGGCTAGGTCACCTGTTTGGTGGGCTAGGTAGCTAGTGCCTAGAGCCACCGCTTCGGCTATCGGTGCTGGCAATATGGTGGCCAGAGCCACTGCTCTGACAACCGATGATGGTGGTCTAATCACCAGAGACACCATTTGGGCAACTAGTACCTAAGGTTTGATAACTGGAGTTCGGTGGGCTGGGCAGTCGATGTTGGCAATCGGGTGGCTAAAATCACTCCTCTGGCAACTAGAGCCGGCGTTCCAGCAACCTGTACCGGCAGTCTGATCACCAAAGAACACTATTCTGCCAACCAGTGTCGGAGGTCCAATAATAGGAGAAATCGTTTCAGCCACTGGTGTTGGCAATCTGGTGGTTGGAAACACCGCTCCAGCAGAGGTCGCTAGCAATCCAGTTGCCGAAGCCACAGTTTCGACTGCCAGTTAGGTGGTCCAATCACCAAACCTTTGACACCAATGGCTTCAGTGGCTGAGCCACTAGTTTTAGTGATTTGCTTGAAAAATTTTACTTATCATAACAAAAACCTGAAAATATTTTACTTCAAAACAAACAAAGCATAAATCACTTATTGGCCAATACAGTGGATTAAACATTTTGGGTTTCGAAAAATCCAAATTGGCAAGCACACCCTCAATTCGGAGTTAAGAATTTGGTTGTTTGAAGCTTGTCATTGTTTAATGCTTCAAATTTCTTGCTCTATGGTTCAATTACTGATTGGTTCAGGCTTTGAATTTTTTTGTCCTTTACAATAATTGGAGGAGAGAAAATTTGAATCCTGAATGTTTTTGTTGAAAACACTAAGAGATACCAATTAGTTGAGCTACAAGCCTATTAGCTTGAATGATGGCTTTACAAGTGATTGATTTAGAGAAAAACTTAAAAAATCTATGGTTTCCAAAAGCCTTCTCTATCGACCCATTTAGTGAATCTGCACTAAAGAATAGCGCCACCCTTGTCGGAGCATTCTATTGGAAACTAATCTCCTTTGGATAGCAGCTACTCAGTGTACATAAGCAACGATGAGGTAGGATTGAAAGGCTTGGTGGGTGAGCTAACGCATCCAATGTCAAAAAGTGATGACGATCTTACTAAAAAACTGCGATGTAAAGAGAGGGACTCTTTGATGGGAGTCTTTCATAGTGATAGGAGGGGTAGGCTCCACAAATGTAGATTGCTTTGGATTTTTTTCTTTTTTGGTTGATAATTCAATAGTTACAATAATGGGGGAGGTGGGATTCTCGTAATAAAAAAGAACATGCTATCTCATTGAGTTACAAGGCTTTAGACTAGATTGTGTTTTGGGTTTGACAGTCCTAGTTTGGGATTCTATGAAGCTGAATCTGGGTGGGCAAAGCCTATATGAGTCAACAGCTTTGGTTAAAGGGGTTCCGAGTTCATGAATCTAGTAATTTTGGCAGCCACTCAGTTGGGTGATGGTAGAGAAGCTTGGGTGACCTTAGATGATCCAGAGCTCCTCACATTTACTTCTTTGGTTAATGGTAAAAGAAGATACTAAAATTAACAGTAGGTGTGTTTAAATACATTTAAACACAGTTAATAAACATAAAAATTTTAAAAATAAAATGAAATATTTCATTAAGAGTTAGTAACAAAACTTATTTATTATGATTATCACAAACCACAATGGGAAGTGTCATTTCAACCGAATTTTGGGGGTGAGTATTAATTCTTGGAGCCTCAACTAAGGTTGGTAGTATAATTTAACTTGAATCGACAAAATTAACTTGAATCCTCAAATCGACAAAATTAACTTGAATCCTCTAAACAAAAAAAATCTTCAAAACCTCTTAATATGAATAAAATGCCTCTAAAATCACTAAAATGAAAAATACCCCAAAACCATCCAAATGGTGAAAATAGCTCCTAAAACCTTCAAAATAACCATGGTAAGCCTCATATCATTCGGAATCCACTCCAAATTTTTAAAAATTGCACAAAAACAACTTTCAAATGCCATTTTAGAGGTTTCAAGTGTTTGTAATTACAAATGTATGTGTAGTTAAAGTTGATATTTTTTGTTAATTGTTTTATTTATTTTTATTTCTATTGCACCCATATTTGAATTTTTTTTTTTTTTTTTTTTTAAGTTGATTTTAGTTGTTTTGTATTAATATTTTAAAGTGGTGAAATAAAGTGTTTAGTTCATATCCATATAAAAAATATAGGAAAACTAAAGATTTTTCATGAGGCAAACACCTGAACCTGAAAATGTTTCCTGACAAAAAGGTTTTTATATTGAAACAAACAGAGATAACCTTGACTCTAGTATATCATAATAAAACATAAAACAATATATTAAAACCTATCTAACAACCATGGACACTTATTGTTGGGTTTTACCTTAATCTTAAGCTTCCAAAAAGGATATTACTTCTCTAACCATGCCATGGTTGCACCATCATGTGAACTTTTTTTATAAAAGTAACAAATTCTATTAAAGAAGAGGAACTAAATTATGTACACATAAGATACTCCTAAAGAATAACAATTCATAAGAGAGACAATCAATGAAATCTACAATAAATATATCTCAATAGAGCTTAAAACACAAGACCATTCAAACAATGATCTTATAAAAGGCGAATTCACCTAGACAACTGTGACTTCCCCTGATTGGCACACACATCTAGGCAGTTTAGAAAGATTTACAAGAGACATGGGAATCTGAATTCAAAAGCATGAATTAAAATTGTAAATTTCTATTGGGATGACAACAAACAGAAGAGACACGTTTAATATAGCTAAAGTGTACAATTTCTAGATAATGTATCATTTCAAATGCATTATTAGTTCCACACACTTTTGGCTCGGTTCAAAACTACAGTGCCATTTTAAGTATATATTTAATTAAAGAACAGAAAGAAAAAGGACAGACCTATAAGAAATGCTTTATGAACAGCAAGATGTCGCTTGGGATCCTTCTGCAGGTCTATCCACAAGGACCATCCCTGCTGGGTTCTGAGCAGGCTGAGATCTAGGCAACCTTTTAGCTGTAACAGAAGAATTTCAGAAGGAAAAACCAAAAATAAAATAAAATGTTAATGACCGAAGAGGCCACCAAAGAGGAAAATAAACAAAAAACACAAGTAACGAGACCTGGTATACAGTCATAATAATTCAAGTGAAAGACAAGTTATGAGAATGATTTGTTTTTTTATGAGAAGCATCAATAATAGGTAATATCAAAATTTCTTGAAACCACAGGCAAATAGAAAAAATGGAAAAGGTAAAAGAATTTCCCTTAAACTTGGTTAAAAGACTAGTAATATAGAATTGAAGATTGTTCACAATGGTAACACAATACGGGTAGACCAAACAGCAAGGTTCTAACTCAATGAACCAACTGACTGATGGACCGTGGGAGCCAATATGAATTTCTTTTAGGTAAATGTATGTTTAACCTTAAGTTGTGATAAGTAGTTTCAGTTATTTGAAGTTATAAAACTCGTGGAAAAAGTATTTTGTATCAAATTATACTATGTCATCCATATAAAAATCCAATAAAAGATAGACATGTGTACAAAAATAACTTCCCACTAACACATGTCTTCATTTGTTAGTGGGGTTTGTTATTTTTGTAGACATGTCTCTCACTTATTTGAATTTGATATGGCTAACATGGTATCATTTGATACCAAATACCTTCTCATCCTTGTGATATTTAATTATTTGTTTGATGAAAGAGGAGAAAAAAAAAAGCAGAAACAAATGCTAAGCATTTAATCAAAAAAAAAAAAAAAAAAACTAAACATATACCAAAAAAGAAAAATAAAAAGGACAAATAAAAAACCCATCATTTAACACAATTGAAAAGGCATATAATGGGAATTGCTGAAGCCCCAATGCTATATTGTTGTAAGACTAAATTGAACACAAAAAAAAGGAAGAAAAGTAGATAGAATATTATACAGTTCAACGATAAGTTTATTCTTAAGGTAGATTGTACAACGGTGGGTGATGGCTGCATCTGCTATTAATACCGTACTCCAAATGTTCAACAAATGGAATTACAAAGATTTTGATTCATAATCCAAACCAGTCCTAAAAGATATACATTACATCACTCTAAAACATATTTTATCCCTCTTAAAACACAATGCAATCCCCAGTGAAATATATCCACCCAATATGATTCACCCTTCACTTATAAAAGAGTCATTACCTAGTGCTATCCTAGCTGATTGGGGTCCTAGGTGTGTGGTTTAAATACAATCCTATAATTTTGAATAAAGTGACTGCTCTAAGGACTCAAACCCACACACTTCCACTTGGCAGCTTGAGACTACCAACACGGCTCCTTTCTCCCTTCACTATCCTCTATCAAATTAAGCTCATACAATGCCTAATGCCATATTCCAACTAAAGATTAGTCTGAAACCAACAAAATTGTAAGATTTACTATTTTTATTGATGTGTTGGGCATGGAGTAAGTTGACCATACAGTTTGTTTCTTCAAGTTTCTTCTTTCTGTCACTTAAAACTTGCATAACTAAGCCACCATTAATTATTACACAATAGACCTAGGTACAGAACTAACTGAGCTGAAACATATAATCTCTTAAAAAAACTAAGAAGAATGACTTGATGCCAGCAAAAGAATGGAAATCTCTCAACCAGCTCTCATTTACGTCTTGATTCTTTGCCAAAGATGAAAGCAAGGTCAATGGGAACTTCCCTGAAGGGCTACAGTGGACCAAACCATATGCATGCACCAGTGCCTTTTTCGTTATTGGTAAATTGCACGTGCAGCTAGAGGATCTTGAATCCATGACCTCACCCTTTATCTCGTTATTAAAAGAGGAAGAAGTGTCAGTTGAGCTATAGCTCATTTTTTATTTGTAAGTTACAAAAACACCCAATGGGTCTTAAATCCATGACCTCACCCTTCCCCTAGAACTTATAAGGGGAGGAGGTGCCAGCTGAACTAGATCTTATTGGCAATTGAGCTATAGATCATTGGTGTAAGGATACAAAATAAAAAGAGGAAAGAAAAAACAAAAACAAAAGAAGCAACACATATATATAGTCATTTTATTTTCAAAAAAGAATACAACAATAATATCACAATTCATTTACTGCTTTTTCTAATACTCTACTGATATCAGACATTCATTATGTAGCAGCAAAGGCTACTCTCATCGTCTAAAAATTGACATTAAATTAAAAAATCATAATAAAATAAAATAAAGAGAACAAAACTGAATGAATAAAAATCATGCTAAGATATAATGCCCATATGGAAACAATCAAATTACAATCGCACCTATTTCATAAAATATATCATTGACATTGACAGCTGTTTTGGCAGAGGTCTCAATGAAAAAGAGTCCATTTTCATCAGCATATGCACGTGCCTCCTGCAACATCAATCAGTTAAAGCACAATAATTTTTTGCTAAATGGTCAAAGCACAACTGCTTGGTCAAAGCACAACAATGAACAAACAACACATAATTTGAAGAGACAACTGAGTGCAACAAAACAAATAGATAAAGTAACATATTGAAATACATAGAGAATCATCAAAGAAAATTGAAGCAGATCATTGGTGATAAAGAATAGACAAAACAAGATGTATGTCAATAAGTTCACAAATTACATCATTTAGAAAAATTTTGAATAAAGTGAGTTGAATAAGGATAGAGAGTGAAAAAGAAGGGGGAAAAATAAAAAATCTCTAGGTAGGTTTTTTTTTTTTTTTTTTTTTTAAAGAAAAAACTTCACATAAAAAGCATAACCTTACAAAAATAGGACAAAATTTAGCTACAAAATTAGTTGTAGCCTAAAGTTACAACTTTACTCAATAAAATAAACATTACTACATATTTCGAAAATCTAACCATTGAATTACATGTTCTTTATGCTCTTAATACACATGTCAAATTTTTTGTCAATCGAATATTATTTATTATATGATCTATAAGTTTATATTTTATGCATAATTTTAAACTACAAAAACTTGTAATTTAAACAATTTATTGATGACATAGCTATTTGATCTTTAAATTTCTAGAAATTTTGCAAGTATAGAGGATATAAGAAGAAGATGTAATCCAATGATGAATTTGTTAAAATTCACCTCTAATAAAAAGATATTGAGTAAGGTTGTAGCATAAAACTACAATCAATTTTGTAGCTAAATTTTGTCCATAAAAATAAGCATAAAAGAATAAGCATGAATGAAAAGAATTAGCCCAGTCACTTATAAAAATTAAAAGAAAAATCCTAGTCGGCAGTTGCTTAAAAGAAACCAATGATAAATAAACTAAAATTATAAAGGAAAAAGGAGGTATGAATTAATATCACTTTCGGATTAAATAACCATAAGTTAACCCTAGCTCACAAGCTCAAGATAGCACAATCATTAATTCCATAGAAATAGCCAGCAACTGGTTGCTCAAGCTGCAAGCCTACAATTAGTCAATATATTTGATTTTTGCCTCAAGACATCAGCCAGAAGGATTCAATTTATCTACAATCATTAATTGGGAAATGCTCACATTTAAGGTAGACATTATATTCCGAATTTATCAGATACACCACATAAAACTCCAATCATAATGTGTAGATGCTAAATTGTAACTGTGGTTCTAAATGTCAAAGATTAAATAACTGGTAGTTGCAACTTCAAATTAAACACCTCCACCATCCACAAAGATCACGTCTAGAATTGACAGAAAGCATGGGAATGTTTCCATCCAAGCCATTCCAAAACTTCACACTAAACTAACCAAATTGATGCAAATAAAGTCATGGAGGTAGAGAAAATACTACAAGATAAGAGAGAAGATTATGCAGCACATTTGAAGATCAATTTGTTACAACTTCACAAATTTGTCCATTCAAGATTTTATATTATGGGCCCACATTTGAAATTCAATTGAAGTAAAATTTGTGTGGTTTTAAAGGTTTAGGTGTGAGTCCTTTAGGATTAAAACAGGTTTTTATTTAGGTTGAACCTTCTCTACTGTAATTTCCTGAAAATTAATTATAGGTGCTCTTATTGCTGTCACTTTGGCCAAAAAGCAAATGTTTATACAGTCATTGCCAGACAAAAATCAAGTAGGCCACAAAGGCAAACAACACCAGTTTAGAATTTTCAAAGATTTGAAATAAAATGATAATTAAATCAGTATTGGAAATTTCAGCAAACTATACGTGACCTACGCACAACTTCCATATTTCTCAAAATATTCAAAGGAAAACTAATTTGATAATGAGAGAGAAAAATAGATTAAATTGAGAATCCGCATCACTCACTGGATAAGAAGAGCATCTTTGAATTGTAGAAGAAATTAACTGTAAACAACTTTTTCTTTTTACCAAAAAATATTATCATATTGAATTTTCATGCAAGGAACACACTTGGGTTTGTGTTCCTTGACAAGAGAATTCAGTTCTTGAGGGCTTAGTTGCTGTAATTTGGTGTTTAGGGCCTTCGGAATTCGGCTAGGGCTTAGGAGGATGGCAGGCTAAGGGTTTGATATGAGATCTTGATGAGAAGTAGCTAAGGTTTCAAGGGAATGCAAATAGGGTTTGGTTTGCATGGGAATGGTGAATGGATTGAATAGGCTGTGACTTCTTCGAGAGAGATGAGATTGCTTCTAGGGAATCTCTAGATCCAAGAGAAAGACAAGACGAGAGAGAAACTTGCACAAAGGCAACAATGTGGTTATACTTCATTCAATAATAAGATAGGAGTTACAAGTTGAGTATTTATAAAAAGCTCAATTCTTATTGGTTGTTCATTTAGCAGATATTAAATAGGTTATTCTCATATTTAGCATGTGTTAAATTAAATGAGCTCCTAAACTGATCTGACTAATCCATGCATGTTCCACTAGTAACTAACTAAATAACTTTGACTTATCAACCATGCTACATGAATAAACCCTAATCTGAACTTCCCATTCAAGTTACAAGCTTCCAACACGTGCATCTAACTATTAAGAAGCTGCTGAGGAAAGATGGAAGCAAGGGCAGGCTCATGGTTGGATCAACACTTGAAAGTGTCAATTGTCCTATTCAGACAGCCGATCAGCAGTCACGTTCATGTGGCTACCCTAAGTGTTGATTGGCACTTAGGGTCAAAAACTCTATCTCTTAAGTTATGCTCAGTTTGTGACCCAATTGAGCTTCTAACATGCTCCTAACATATCAAAATAGACCAAGTACAGAGACAGTTTGAGATAACTGATTGATAAATTACATGGAGCTTTCTTTTACACTAGACGGTAAAAAGGGAATAGGAAGTTAGGAATTCGTGGCCACAATGGTGGTGGAGAGGGTGAGGGAAGGGCAGAGCCTTTTTTTTTGGAGGAGAGGGTGGAGCCCTTTATTGGAGGAGAGTGGGCAGAGGAAGCAATTGGGGAGGACAGATGAGAGGTCCTGCTCCAGCCAAGACAAACCATGATGACACTCATCTTCATTGTCAAGGACCACAACTTTGACATGTTTGTGGTCGGTGTGGTGGGAAATGGGGTGGAGAGAAAACTCATACATTAAATCAAACAAGTTCCCACGGGTAGCCTTTTTCATACCGCACAAATTAGAAAAAGTGATAACATTTGTTGCAGCCTCTTCGTTTGCTAATTCCAGGGACGGAACACCCAATCAAATGTATAAAACAAAAATACAAGGGACAAAACTAAAACATGTCAATTTATTTTATTGGTAAGTTACACACGTACCTAGTGGACCATGTACCAATGACCTTAACCTCCACCCAATACTTTTAAGGACCAAATGTGTATTTTAGCCTATTTTTAATAGTTTTAGTCAGGTGTTTTGGTTTGTACCATTCACAGCAAGTGGTTAGTTAAGGTTGATTATCGGTAGGGTCAATTATCTAGACTTTATTTCTTAAGTTCTGGTTAGTATATAGGTCCTTTTGAATTTACTTCAGTTGTATGCTCAATCGACTTAGAGAAACTTGGTCCCCAAGTTGGCAAGAACCCTAGTATAATGCTAGGTTGATCTTTCCTCATCTTTCTCTCTGTTTCCTTTTCTCTTTATTTGCTGTTTGCTGTGGTATGCCCCTTGACTCACATTATTCCAGCCATAGTTGTCAAATCATGAATCATATCGTGAATCAATTTTTTATTTTTCTGTATCGTATATCGTATTGTATCGTGTATATAAAGGGTATATTTGTTATAAATTTTGAATATATTTAACTAATGACTAATTTATTCATCACTTTTTGTAATAATATTTAACAAACTAACTAAATAAATCAAACTAGCATTTGTTTATAACTTACACATTCAAATTGATTAAACTTAAAGAGTGATAATACATTACAAATGACCCAATATAATAATTTATTTTCATCATATTCATTATCTTGCCTAATCAACTTCATTTAAGTCAATGTTATCATCATGTTCATCAATTTGCAAACTTATTTATTCATTGAAATTTTGTTCTTCATCATCAACGTTTACTATCTTTTCTTGTTCTATTATTTTAATAATTTTAAAAATATATATTTCTTCTTGGCATTCTAGTTTTTTAGACTTATAACAATAATGACAAAAATAAAAAATAATTATATTGTTAGTTAATACCTTATTCATAGTATAGAAAGAAATTTGTAAGTATAAAAGTGAAGTATAAGTGTGTAGTCCAAATTTTGTAGGAGAAAGAAAAAAAAAACTTAAGGACATGTTATTTTATTAGGCTAAATTAAGTAACCTAATAGTTCCTCAAAAAAAAATTTAAGTAACCTAATAATATTGTGTTAAAAACAAGTCTAACAACTTGTTAGATTCAAATAAAAAGTACAAATTTTAACAAAAAAGACTCATTTAAAGCATATGTCAGTGTATCATTCGATACGTACACTGTATCGTACAATTCATGAGCACTTCTGATACGCCCTTACTATGCAAAACTTTTTTCACATTATATGATACATATCGCATTTCGTACGATATTGACAACTAAGATTGCAGTCTTAATCACTATGTCCCTGCCCAAAACACCACATACAGAACTAATCTTATTACACATATGCATCAGATCTGTTAGTTTCCCCAATACTAGCCCCAAAAATTCTTAGATTTTTTAGTCATTAGATAATGAACTATAAGATCCTGCAGAACCTCCAGTAATATGCATTCCATACTCCTCAATGTCTCCATCCTTACAAATGATCTAGTTCAGATACCCAGATTAGTCATGAAAGCATTCTGATATTCATGTCTTTCAGAGGCCTGGCTACCTCAGATTAGTCAGATATTATCTCTTCTTTATTTTTCTTTTTCATTAGTATGGGAGGGATACGTAGTTTTTTCATTGAATCGAAGCTTTTTCAGTTGGTGGTGGAGGAAGGAGGGAATTTCTTTGCGTTACAAATCTTTGAACGGGGCAAACACTTCATGAAATCGGTGTTTATGGGCAAAAGCGCGGCATTATGGTTGATGAAAAATATAGAACACATGGTGATTGGGGTAAATCCTAAACAATTTTTCACACTTAGGGAAGGTGATTCTGCCTACACCTTGCAACGGGGATCAAACTCTTTTTGTCAGTTCCTGCTAGTGTCTGAACTCAAAGTTGGTGGTCTCTGAAGGTCTGTCATAATCCCTGAAGGGAAAGAAAAACATGGTTGGAAGGTGTTTGGCCTAGAATTGAGGAAGATGTTAGAACCCAATCAATATGCTCTTGGTCACTCAGGCCATGCAAAATTTATCCCTCAAAAACAAAAGCGTAATTCAACGGCTCATCCATCTCGGTCTTTTGTTGAGACAGTGAAGGGTCAAGTGCAGGCCAAGGGTGGTATTCAACTGATCCATAAAGCCAAGGATGTAGGACAGAATATTTTAGATGGGGCGATGGGGGAGAAACAGCAGAACAGGACAAAGGAAACAACGAAGGAAACGACGGCAGTGCCTCTGAAACAATCTTGGAATCAGGTTGTGGATGGTCCGGTAGGTCAGCCTGGTACAACAGCCGTGAGGGGAGGGAAACGGAGAGAGAGGAGCATTAATTTGGGTATTAATTTAGGTGAGAAATTACCGGTGCGTAATAAAACAAGATCTCCATTAAGTTTCAGTTTGAATTCAAATAAAGCTGAACATGGGAAGGGGCATGATCTGAGGGATTCACGTTGGATTGGGAAGGGATTAATAGTGGAGGTGGCTGAGAATGGAAAACGGCAGGTTTCTTGGGATAATTCCAAGGGCGAAAAATCTTCTTTTAAATGGGTGATACGGGCTCCCATTGAACAGAAGGAGGAGGTGGGTATTGGTTTGGGCCCATAACTTTCGGAAGCCCACTGTGTATCTAATTCAAGCCCGAGGAGTGCAAGCCCATATCACTTAGAGGTTGGGGAATGCTCCAACACTTTTTTAGACCCAATCCCTTTTACACTTAATCCTGATGGGCTGGAAGAGAATCCCACGGTCTCTCCATTATGCGTAGTGGTGCCGGTAGAGTTGTCGAGGAGTGTGAATGAAGGGAGCGAGAATGAAGGGAGCTTCTTGGTCTCTCAGTTGCATGTGGTGTCGCCAACGACGGAGAGGCAGTCCGATGCAGATGGATTTTTGTTTGCTCAGCCGTGGTGTGCTTCGCCGATAGGAGTGTTGGGTTGCACTGAAAATATTCAGCATATGGCTTTCAGACTCAGCCCTGACCGGAACAGTATTTTGGGCTCAAATAGGCTGTCGGGTGGGCTGTTTTCTGAAGGTAAGTGGTTGGTTACTCTTGATTTTGTGCCGCGACTGGTTGGACCCTCTTTTCCCGATCTTTTTCAGGAGTTTTTGCGAACTGGGTCACTGGGTTCTGGTGTGTCAGGTAAGGGGGCAAATTCCTACTCTAGTAAGGATCTGTTAAGCCTTCCTAGGGAGGTTATGTTGGTGGAGGAGGCAGCTGATTTTTCTGTGGGTTTTGGTGAAGCAAAAATGTCGGATTATTTACCTTTGCAGATTATTGCTCCGAGTTTGTCAACAATTTCAACGGAGTTGGAGGAGGCCACTAAGGTATTGAGCATTGAGCCTAAGTTAGATATCTCTGGGAGGGTGAAACACAAAATTCCTGGGTTCAGTAAATTGGTTGGGTTATCAATGACTCGACATGAGAAGTTGTGCATTGCTCTCTTACAGAGGCTAGAAACTAAGATGGAGGCAACCAATGTGTTACACAGGAAAGAAACGGGTAACAAAAAAGTGGCTAAGTCCAAAAACAGGAGACGTAGAGAGTTGCAAAACTTGATCTGTTCGGTGAATTATGACAGGAGATAGAGGGTGGTTTTGTGCTGGTGTCAGTAGTTGGGGATATTTTTGTGTTTATGAAGATAAAAATGATTTCGTGGAATGTTAGGAGTTTTAATGATCCTCGGAAACAACTTGTGGTGAAGAATTTGTTGCGGGAGTGGAAGTGTGATGTTGTTTGTTTACAAGAGACGAAAATTGCTAACATGAATAGACAGCTGGTTTGTAGTTTGTGGAGCTGTCCATATGTGGATTGGGCTGTTTTGGAGGCTGATCGGACTGCTGGTGGTATTTTGCTTATATGGGATAAAAGGGTTTTGGATAAGGTGAAGGTTATGGTTGGTACTTTCTCAGTTTCGGTAAAGTGGCAAGGGGTGGGGGACGGTTTTGTATGGGCATGTTCAGGGGTTTAGGTGGCCCAAATGAGAATAATGAGAGGGGTCACATGTGGGATGAGTTGGTGGGTATTTAGCAGTATTGGAGGATACCGTGGTGCTACTTTGGGGATTTTAATATTGTTCGCTTTCCTAGTAAGCGTAGGGGTGAGACACGGTTGACCCTAGCTATGGAAAAATTCTTTGAATTTATTAAGGATCTTAATTTGGTTGATTTGCCTTTGGAAGGAGGTAGCTATACATGGTCAAGTGGTACTGAACAACCAACGATGTCTAGGATTGATAGAGCTTTGGTCACTCCAGATTGGGAGGGCCATTTCCCAGATGTTATTCAAAGGATTTTACCCTGTCCTATCTTAGATCACAGTCCAATTCTCTAGGAGGCAGGGGGAATGGCAAGGGGAGGGATTTGTGGATAGAGTTCAATCCTGATGGAATCGGCACTCTTTTGTAGGTACACCTAGTTTCGTGCTTGCAAAAAACTTGAAGACTCTGAAAGAGGACATTGTGCAATGGAATCGCCAAAAGTTTGGTAATGTAGAGCGTCAAAAGAAACAATTATTGGAGGAGTTGAGAAATTTGGATGCTAAGGAAGGGGACTTTGGTCTCACTGATGGGGAGAAAGGTCATAGGACAGCTTTGAGGTCCCAGGTGGAGCATCTTCTTTCCTTGGAAGAAATTTCCTGGAGACAAAAATCTAGGATGTTATGTATCAAGGAAGGGGATAATAACACCAAGTTCTTTCACAAAATGGCTAACGCCCATAGAAGGTTTAATCATCTAAGAACCTTGGAGGTGGATGGGGTGGTTTTTGAGGAGGAATCCGAGGTAACTAATGAGGTAGTATAATTTTATAAAAATTTGTACAAGGAAATTGAGGGGTGAAGGCCTTTTGTGGAGGGTCTGGAATTTGATCGTATTGGGGATATGGAGAGGGTTTGGCTTGAAAAGAAGTTTGAGAGAGAGGAGATAATTCAAGTTGTAAGTGACTTGGAAGGGGACAAAGCTCCAAGTCCGAATGAGTTTACTATGGCGTTTTATCATCATTGTTGGAGAGTAGTGGAGAAAGACGTCTTAGCAGTCTTTGAAGAGTTTTTTCAACATTGTAAGTTTGAAAAATCCCTTAATGCTACCTTCATTGCATTAATTCCTAAAAAGAATGATGCCTCTAATATTAGAGATTTCCGACCTATTAGCTTGGTGGGGAGTGTGTATAAAATCTTGGCTAAGGTTTTGGCAAATTGATTGAGAGTGGTTTTAGATCAGTTGATCTCTGAGACTCAGAATAGCTTTGTGGGTGGGCGTCTTGACTCAGTTCTTATTGCGAATGAGTGTGTGGATAGCCGAGGGAAGAGTAGGGTTCCTGGAGTCATTTGTAAACTTGATATTGAGAAAGCCTACGATCATGTGAACTGGGAGGCTTTGTTGAATTTGTTGCATAGAATGGGCTTTGGAGTGAAGTGGTGTAAGTGGATCCGTACTTGTATATCCACAATTTAGTTCTCTGTTTTGATTAATGGGTCTCTAGCTGATTTTTTTGGGTGTTCAAGAGGTTTAAGACAAGGGGATCCACTATCTCCTATGCTGTTTTTGATTATGATTGAGGTATTTAGTAGGATGTTGAGAAGAGTGGAGGGAGCTAGCTTGATCCGTGGTTTTAAAGTTGAGGGTAGGAGGGGTGGTGGGGAATGTGTTACACATCTACTGTTTGCAGACGATAATATCCTATTTTGTGATGTGGATGTGGAGCAAATTCTTCATATTCGGTTGTTGTTACTTAGTTTTCAAGCGGTAACAGGTTTGAAGGTTAATGTGCATAAGAGTGAAATGGTTCCAATAGGGGAGGTTGATGATGTGCATGCCCTGACTGAAATTTTGGGCTGCAAAGTTGGAAAGTTGCCTATGTCTTATCTAGGCATGCCATTGGGGGCTTCACATAATTTCCCTTCAATTTGGAATCCTATTTTGGAAAAATTTGAGCGGAAATTAGCCGGGGGGAAGAAGCTGTATTTGTCTAAGGGGGGTCGATTGATGTTACTCAAGAGTACGCTATCTAGTCTTCCTACCTATTTTCTATCGTTATTCACAATTCCTACTCATGTGGCTAATAGAATTGAAAAGTTGCAAAGGGACTTTCTATGGGGTGATAGTAAAACTCATCTAATAGGATGGGATAAAGTTTGTGCATCTATAGCCAATGGTGGCTTGGGGATAAGGAAACTTACTACTTTCAATAAGGCCTTATTGGGGAAATGGTTGTGGCAGTTTGGGAGGGAAGAGGATCGGTTATGGAGGAGGGTGGTAGCTTCAAAATATGGGGAAGGATGGGGGGGTTGGACCTCAAAACTGGGTAGGGAAGTTCATGGGTGTGGTTTGTGGAGAGGTATTCGCATGGGATGGGAGAATTTTAGCAAAAATTGTCAGTTTGTTGTTGGGTTGGGGAATAGAGTGAGGTTTTGGCAGGATGGGTGGTGTGGGGATCAACCTTTTCAATAGGCTTTCCCAAGATTGTATGGTATTGTCTTTTTTTTGATAAGTAATAAGACTTTTATTGAAAAAAAATTGAACATCGTGCTCACGATGGTGAACACTTTGAACAAAGAAACAAATACAATAAGATCAAGAGCTAAAGGAAATAGAAACTAAAAAATCAGCTACAGTAGTACAATTCGTACACCCCCAAATACGAGCCCAAAGAAACAGAGTACGAAAAAGTAAACATTTTAAATGTTTCAAAGTTCTCGCCTTGTCTTCAAAAATGCGGGTATTACGTTCCTGCCAAACTAACCACATTAAACATGCTGGGACCATGTTCCAAATGATAGAAAGACGCTTTCCAAACCAGTTTCTCCATATAAAGAAAAAAGATTTCACTGACCTTGGCATTACCCATTGAATCCCAAACACTGCAAAAACTTCACACCATAAGGCATGAGAGAACTTACAATGAAGAAGAAGGTGATCCACTGATTCCCCATCGCAACAACACAAACACCTATTAACCAAAAACTGACCTTTCCTAATAAGGTTATCAATGGTGAGTATCCCATCATTAGCTACTGTCCATAAGAAGAAAGACACCCGTCTAGGAACCTTAGTACGCCATATACCCTCCCAAGGAAAGGCATCAGTGGTGGAACTAGCTAATAGCTTATAAAAAGAGCGCACATCAAAAACAACAGATGTAGTCAATCTCCAGATCAAATGATCATCCCCCTCACCCCTCAGCATAGACGAATAAATAAACTCAAAGAATGAGTAGACAGTGGTTGCCTGCCAATCCTGAGGACCGTGACGGAACAATAAATTCCAGCTCCTACCTCCTTCTAAATTTGAAACAACCAAATCAGAGACCCATGCTTCTTTAGAAACAGAGCAATCATACATGGAAGGAAAAAGTTCCTTCAAAGGAGTAGGCCCACACCATGTATCATGCCAAAAACGAACACGGTTACCCTCCCCCACATTATACAAAATTTGGCTAAAGAACTTCTCTGATCCTTCTCTAATACTCCTCCACTTTTTTTTGATAGGTAATCAGAAATTTATTAATAAAGAGAAAAAAGAAAAGAAAAGAAAAGTACAAGTTGTTCATGATGATGAACAAGAGGAAAAAAACAAACAACACAGCAAAACAAGAAATTAGGAAACTAAGCTAAGAGAAGACATAAACTCAAAGAGAGAAGAACATTCAGTAAAACCCCAACATCGAGACCACTCTAATACTCCTCCACATCCCACACCTTGCCTCTCCATATTTGTCTGCTATAACCTGACGCCATAATCTATGATTCTCTTTCCCAAACCGCCACAACCACTTCCCAAGTAAAGCCTTGTTAAACAGTCTAACTCTTCGGATTCCCAAACCACCACACTCAACTGGCAAGCATACCTTATCCCAAGCAACTAAAGGATATCTAAAAACATCCTCTGAGGCCCCCCAAAGGAAATTCCACTGAATTCTTTCAATTCTTGCAGCCACAGCTTGAGGGATAGTAAACAACGATAAAAAGTAGGTGGGAAGACTCGATAGGGTACTTTTTAACAAAATAAGCCTACCTCCTTTCGATAAATATAGTCTTTTCCATCCAGCCAGCCGTTTCTCCATCTTTTCAATAATAGGATTCCAAATTGATGAATCCTTATAGTGTGCCCCAAGAGGCATGCCCAAATATCTCATAGGCAAAGTGCCCACCTTACAACAAAGGATACGAGCCAAACCATTCAAATCCCCGACATCGCCAACAGGAACAATCTCACTCTTGCCTACATTAACTTTCAGGCCAGTAATAGCTTCAAAGAAAATCAACACCATCCGCACATATAATAACTGTTGCCTAGAAGTATCACAAAACAATATAGTATCATCAGCAAAAAGAAGGTGAGAAATATGGATACCCCCACGTCTATGCGACCCCGCTTTAAATCCACAAAGAAAGCCACCATTTTCTATCCTCTTCAACAGTATACTCAACACTTCCATAATCATTAGAAATAAAAGTGGAGACAAAGGATCCCCTTGACGAAGACCACGAGAACTACCAAAAAAACCTTTAGGGGATCCATTAATCAAAACTGAGAATTTAACTGTAGAGATGCACGCCTTAATCCACCTACTCCATCTTGCCCCAAAGCCCATCCTATCCATAAGGTAAAATAGTGCATTCCAATTCACATGATCATAAGCCTTCTCAATGTCCAGCTTTATTATAACACCAGGAATACCACTCTTCAACCTGCTGTCTAAGCATTCATTAGCAATAAGAACCGAATCAAGAATTTGTCTCCCTCCCACAAAAGAATTTTGAGAGTCGGATATCAATTTATCCAACACTCCTCGAAGCCTATGAGCCAACACCTTAGCCAACAATTTATAAAGGCTACCCACAAGACTGATAGGACGAAAGTCTTTGATATTTACTGCATTAGTCTTCTTGGGAATCAAACATAGAAACGTGGCATTAAGAGATTTCTCAAAAACACACTGGCTGTGGAAATCTTTGAAGAAAGCCAATATATCCCCTTCTAAAACACTCCAGCATTTCTGAAAGAACGCCATGGTAAACCCATCTGGCCCAGGGGCCTTATCACCTTCTGCATCCTTAAGAGCCTCAATAATCTCCTCCTTCTCAAACTCTCTCTCTAACATATACCTCTCAGTTTCGTCTAGACAAGCGAACTCTAACCCATCAATAGTAGGTCTCCAAGCTTCCAGTTCTTGATATAATCTCTTATAAAAATCCACCACCTGATTTGTAATATCTGACTCCTCCTCAAAGAGAACGCCATCCACCTCCACACCCCTAATCTGATTGGTTCGCCTATGGGAATTGGCAATTCTATGAAAGAACCGTGTGTTGTTATCACCCTCTTTGATAAACGAAGCCTTGGACTTCTGCCTCCAAGAAATCTCTTCTAAAGAAGCCAGAAAATCTATATCTGATTTAACCGCCAACCTTCTAGCCTTGTCCTCTTGAGTCAACACCTGCCTCCCTTCTCTCATGTCAATGTCTAAGAGCTCGGTCAAAAGACTCTTTTTTCTAAAAGCTACATCTCCAAAAACATGCTTATTCCAGTGCTTCAAATCCCTTTTAAGGAGCTAGAACATAACTTGGAGGTCCCACAAAATGATAACCATTCCACCAGTGACGAACCTTATCCACAAAACCCTCCACCTTTAACCACATATTTTCAAATCTAAAAGGACTCTTCCCCCTCAACATACCACCTGCCTCCACTAGCAAAGGACAATGATCCGACACCACCCTAGGGAGAATTCTTTGAGTCACATCTAAGAAATGCTCTTCCCAATCTGCTGTCATCAAAACTCTATCAAGTCTAGACATAGAAGGACTATCAGAATCACGAAACCAAGTATATTCACCTCCTACCAAAGGCAAATCAATCAGTGAATGTTTAGCAATGAAATCTGAGAATTTAAACATAGCAGGACTAAAAGAATTACAGCCAAGTCTCTTAGCTGGATAACGGATAACATTGAAGTCTCCAAACAAGCACCAAGCCCCAGCCCACCGTGATCTCACTAAGTCTAATTCTGCCCACAATGCATCCCTAAGACTTCCGTCAGTCGGTCCATACACCCCTGAACAAATCCATTCAAAACCATCTGACACACCCTTCAACACAATTGAAATTGAAAAACTTCCAACCACTGAATCTACCCTCTCAACAACCCTATTATCCCACATCAGAATGACACCCCCAGCTGTATGTATGGCATCTAAGGCCCCCCAGTCAACAAAAGGGCTACCCTAGAGACTTTTAACCAAGCTAGAACTGGTACTGTCTAGTTTAGATTCTTGCAAGCATACTATATCACACTTCCATTCCCTTAAAAGATTCTTCACAACATCTCTTTTATGGGGATTATTCAAACCCCTCACATTCCATGACAGCATTTTTAAATTCATTTATCAATAGATGAACCCAAACTAGAGGATTTCAAACTGCCTCTAGAATTTCTACCAGAATGCCCATCATAATTAATAGATGAAAACAAATTTCTTAACTCCCTCATCCCCTTTTGGTTTGAGTTGCTTACCCGACGAGTAGTAACAACATTGGCTTGCTGCTCCCAAACCTTCTCAAGTTTTTGAAAAAAAAAAATACACTGTCTCTCACAACAATCAATAGGGAAACCCACATAAGTACTAAAATCTTTAATCATCCTACTCACCCATTCTGAAGGCTCCAAAACCTCTTCCACTGAAAACCCATCCGAACCATCTTCCATAGAGACGAGATCAAAAGAACCATTGGGTCCCACAGAGCCAAAGGTGTAATGACCTCAGGATTAACAGCCTCCTCATCCTTACCTGACATCGAAGAAGCATCCCAAATCAGTCTAGGAACCTTAGAGTCAATCAATCCACAACCCACCTCAGAAATAGGAAACTTCAAGTCCGAACCCACCCTCACTTGGCTCTGAACCTGAACTGGGCACCCAGAATTTTCAGTGGTTGTCGAATGAGCTCCAACAGCAGTATCAGCAACCAAAAACCCAACCCCTTGGTCCACAATTTGATCATCGGCAACTGGGAAGTGTGCCGGTTCTCTATCGGCACTCAAGACAGTCTCCACAGCATCACCGTGATCATCCGAACCCAAAACACTATCATCGGGCTTCGTATCAGTTGCAAGGGGGCCGCTTAGCCTCTCACCGGAGCTCTGGAACTCCCCTGCCTCTGCCTTGTGAGACAGTTTCTCATCGGACTTCGTATCGATAGCAGGGGAGCCACCCAGTCCCTCGCCGGAGCTTGGGATCTCCCCTTCCTCATCCTCGTATGTTCCCGATCCTTCCCCAGTCACCCACTCTTTCATTTGCAAATTATCGGATCCATCGCCTATACAGACATGTTTGGGCACGTCAAATAAAAGTTGGCCTGACCCATTCTCACGATTGGGTTGGTGGGCTTGAGCAGGTCTACTTACAATGGGCTGTAAATTACCCCAGGAAACAGTCCGCTTACCCTCACCCACCAAGTCAATAGATATTTTTAAACAAAAGTGGGCCTGGGTCCATTTTAAATGACATGCACGTACAGGCCTGCCAGCTGTTGACACACTAGCAGAATTTTTTGAAGCATCAAATCCCCCCAAAGACTCAAACTGATTATGCTGACCAGTTATATTTGGAAGTTGTTGCACAACACGTAAATTACTCCCTTTATTTTCGTGGCCATTTAATTTTTTCCAAACTTGGGGTCTTTGCATGTCAACTGCTTTTTCAAATTCTCCACCTCCGGCCACCACCTCTTCCTCCGATCCAGCAATCGTCTTCCCCAAAAAATATTCACGTAATCTTCTTCTAAACAAAGCCCAACCACCTATCTTGGTCCCCTCTGGAACCCGTAGGCAACCCCTTCTTGCACCATTGTGGTATTCAGAGATTTCCACAAAAAAGCCGCCCTTGTTAAATCTACTGGTAAACTCCAAAAGTTTAGAGTTCTCACGTAAACGTTTGAAAAAAGGTGATTTTCGAAAATTCCATTGATCTAGGTCTGCCAAACAAGCAATAATCCAACCCAAACCCGAACGACCCACCCTAATGGAGCCATGGAACTTACCCCGTCGTTCATGAATAGCATAGGAATCTATCCTACCACCCTCAAAAGCTAAAGAAAAAACCTTTGAATCAATACGAAAGACAGCTGAAATCTGCTCTAACCCCCCTGACTGTGTTTTATGCTTGGGCTGTTGAGATTTGGGTGGCTGTGTGGGAGTAGCAGTGGGCTTTGATTGTAAAGTTGAAGGGTGTGAAACGGTATCGGTATGGGAAGCTATGGGTACAGGTATCAAGGGGAGTGGTGGTGGTCCCTGACCAAAAGTTGGCCAAAAAAATTGTGGTGGTGTGAAAAAAGGTAAATGGGGATGATATGGGTTATAAGGATGGCAAGTTGGTAGTGATGGTGGTGGTAGTGATGGTGTATATGGATGCTGAAGTTGGACAGGTTGTGGTGGAGGGGGTTGTGGATATGGTGGTGGTGGTAGAGGGGTATGGCGAGGTGGTAGAAGGGTAGGGCGAGGTGGTAGAGAGGTCATGGTAGAGAGGTCATGGGAGAGCCTTTGTAATCAATCCCACTCCAACACAATTTTCTATTAAACAAACCTTAGAAATATAGTAGTTGTTCAGGACTTGTTTGCCAAGATGGAGTCATTAGAAGCATCAAGAAGTCATTCCCAATAACCTCAAAGGTAAAGCTTCCTAAATGGTAGACAATACTGATGAGCGACCAAAATTTTTTATTGATGTAGAAGTATAAGTGCCAACAGATGCTGTCTTAACATTCGTGCAGCAAGAAAGAATAGAGAGTAGCACCTAAACTGGTATTGTCATTGATAAGGAGGTATCTGTAGAAGCTTTTTTGTCAAGGCAGGGGGCGGAGGATAGAAGAATTTGGGATGTTCGTTTTATTCGAGAATTTAATGATTGGGAGATGGATGAAGGGCTGCATTTTCTTCATATATTGGGAGCTAATACTCCTCCAATGGATGTGGGAGACCGGATGAGGTGGAAGTTGAAGCTTAATGGGGATTTTGATATCCGGTCATATTATAACAAATTAAAGAATTCTCCCTCAATTGTCTTTCCTTGGAAAGCTATATGGAAAGTAAAGGCCCCTAGGCGAGTTTCCTTTTTTGTTTGGTGTGTAGCTTGGAATAAGATCCTAACGGGTGATAACCTGAGATTGAGGAGATTGGTTTTTGTGGACTGGTGTATTATGCGTCGACATTGTGGAGAGACAGTAGACCACTTACTTCTTCATTGTGAGATGGCTTATCGGTTATGGAGCTTTGTCTTTATAACTTTTGACCTGTCTTGGGTTGTACCTAGATCGATCCCAAATTTACTTTTTGGCTGGTGGAATTGGTTGGGGAAGCACTCGTCTCAGATATGGAATTTAGTTTCATCATGCATCTTTTGGTGTATTTGGAAGGAACGGTATCGGCGGACTTTTGAGGATTTGGATAGTTCCGGTGATCAGATGTTTGCTTCTTTTAGTGGGACTCTTTTTGATTGGTCTCGGGCTTGGGGACTCACGACTAGTGATTCTCTCCCTTCTTTCCTTAGCTCTCTTTCTCTTTGTAATTAATCTGTGGATTGGTTTTCTTTCTTCTTTTTTTCTTTGTTTTTTCCTTCTTGTATTTTCTGGGTTTGCTCTATGTTCTTCATGCATAGAGTAGCCATTCGTATATATAACATCTTTACTTATCAAAAAAAAAACAACCTCAACCATGTGCCATTATTCAGATCAATTAGAGATGCAACAAAAAACCAATAAGATTGGTTGAAAGAAGAAAAACTCATAAGAACTAATAATTGGAGTTAGTAAAAGGTATTTAAACTAAGAAAAAGAACTAAAATCAGACTTTGTCAGCAATGGAACGCAACAAAGAGTACCAGGAAAGAAGAAAGTTACAAAAAATAATATTATAGTACACTTTTGGGCCTTAAAAATTGGGATTGTTTTCATTTTGACCCTTTATGTTTGATTCCATTTTCATATTGGCCATGTCGTCCCTTTCTATTAGTCTTCTGGTGACACTTGGCACTATATGGGTGACGTGTCTTAATGAAAGGCACTTATCTAGCACTTAACTGTCAGATTACTGACAGAAATGGACTAATAAGAGTGAGATGTCTTAATGAACGGCACTTAATGATTAGATTATTGACAAAATTGGACTTATATGGGCAACATGTCTTGGTGGATGGCATTTATTTGAGACTTAATGGACCTAATTATTAACAAAAATGGATGGCAAGACCAATAAGAAAACAAAATCAATCATGAAGAGCCAAAATGAAAATTCTGGAACATAAATGGTCAAAATGAAAACAACCTCAAACTTTAAGAGCTAAAAGTGTACTTTAGTCAAACAAATAACAACGCATATCAAAGAGTCCCCACAAAAACTAAAAAATATATAACAATAACAGTACTTACTTCAGTTGTAACTTTCCTCTTATCTTCCAAATCAGTTTTGTTTCCAGCAAGGGCCATAACCATGTTAGGATTTCCTGTAACAACTCCAAAATGAGTGCATGATTGCTACATTAACTCAAAAAAATTGACCCTTCAGACATAAGAATGTTCTTTTCTAGATAATAAAAATGAACAGATAAAATTTGAATAATAAAAATAATAATATACCTTAAATTAATACTTTAGATAATCTCCAAGAATCAAAGGACTCAATTTATCAATCCTCATATTCTTAAAAGCTTCCCTATATTACCATTTTTTCTAAAGTTTCATGTAACCCTAATTTGACTCGTAGAAATCCTTTTTTTAAGGCTAAACTAATGAGTATAGGATTTGTTTTAATTTAGTCCCTAGATTTTAAAGTTCCAATTATGCCTCTAAAATTGTTAATTGTTAGCAATGGAGTCCTTTCGTCCTTAAAAATGATGATGTCATAATAGAAATTGATGGCATGCCAAATGTTGAGATGAGCCAATACATCAATTTTTGTATGCCATCGTCATCAAATTTGAGCAGAATGACTACATAGCATAAAATTAAAAATTTAATGGATGATATTCGAACTTCATAAAATATAAGGACCTAATTGGAACCTACAACATCTCAAGAACCAAAAGTACAGTAAATTTTTTATTTTATATTTAAAAGTTTGTTTCACCTTCCATTTCATATTAATTTATTAAAAATATTAAGTAGGTTCTCATTCCGTCTTTTATCTTCCCCCTTTTTAAAAGAAGTGGTTTTAGAATAAGTTAGACTTCAACAAGAATCCTATAAGTATGCAACCACTAATGTTATTTGTTAAAATAAAATATTATAGAAAAGAAACTTATTGTTTATAAAGAGTAGATTGAGTAATGGTTTTAGTAAAAAGAACATAAGACCTGGCTACTACATAACAAGTAATTTCCATCATTGTTGAAATTAGAGAGACTCAAATATAATCCAAAGATAACAAAACAAGAATAATGGAATAAATAGCCAAGAGGAAACACATGCCCTTATGCCTTTTCTTCAACTTTGACAATTTATTTATTCTCAAAATAAGCAAGTTCAACCTTAACTAATAAGCACCTTGCTTCTGAAGCTCTTGTACCCACTTCTTAGCCCGTGCATATGACTCCTGCAAATCAAAAGAAATAAATATTAAATAAAAACCCTGAGTAAGAAGAGAACAAAATATTTAAACACAACCACATTACCACACACCACCCCCACAAAACCAGATACAATCTTCAAAATCTTTCTTTCTTGAACTTGTGAAAACACATTTGCCGCATGTGAGTTGTTGAAAATCAAAACGAAAAAAAGCATATCGTTTAGCTCTATTTCATTGAGACTTTCATTTGCTTATTGAGAAAAATTTGCAAAGAACAAATATTTGATCTTTTCATCATATGCAACCAAATCATTAGCAAGACTCATCAGAACTGCACGCATTAATTTTACTTGCATATTTCTTATATATATAGGCTTGTATATGAATGGAGAAAAAATCATACAGCATTGGTGATATCGTAGACAATGATGGCAGCAGCAGCACCTCTGTAATACATTGGAGCCAAGCTATGGTATCTCTCTTGTCCAGCTGTGTCCCATATCTCAAACTTCACCGTTGCATCATTCACTGCAAGCGTTTGCGAGAAAAATGCTGCTCCTATGGTTGATTCCTATCACCAACATCATTAACCTCAATGTTAAAATAAACATTTAAAAAATACAAAAGCACCATCCCCCATTGTTCAGCATAAAAAATTATTGTCCAACATTTTTTTATTGGTAAGTTACACAAGCATCCTAAAGGTTTTGAACCCGCAATCTCACCCTCCATTCATCTTATAGGAGAAGGAAGTACCATTTGATCTTAAAGGTCAATGGCATAGTGTCTGTCCAACACTTGTAGGAAATTACATATTTCATTAACGATCCAGTAATATTATGGTGCAACTGAGTTGCTCAAAAACAACCCAACCTCAGTGCATAAAAAGCTTGTTCATGATAGTTTATTTAGAAACAAACCAAGCTCATTCCTTTTCTGAAGTTTGTTTGGTAAACAAGCCAAGTTCAAACAATTTTTTATTATTTTTTATGAACATATGGCTCAAAGATAAACATCAAAACTTAGGCTTGATATAAGCTCACTTGTGAGGCTTGTGGGCTTGATAGTTTAAAGACCCACAAAATATCTTAATGTCTGGTCCTAACTTACCAGGTACAGTGATCCTAATTTATTTACCAAATGCATGTGGTCCTTCAGGAAAAAAAAGTGGTCCTTACTCCTTGTTACCCTTTCTCATTGATAGTGATAAAATTTTCAAGGGCTTCAAGGGCTTTATCAGCATATATGAGATTGGGATTTTTAAGGTTTCTTTTAATACTTTTTTTTCCTATATTGTTTAGATTTTCTGAGATTTGCACATAATACTCCCCCAGTAATATTTGGCTTGTAGTTAAATTTTAGCTTAGATTAAAATTTCTCTTCTTGGATCTTGCCAAGTATCTAACTTCAAAATTTTGAGAAGACAAGTATAATGTTCGGGATGTCAAGCCAAGCTTTTGACAAACGGATCTCAAGCATTGTTGAATTGTACTTATCAAAAAAAAAAAGCATTGTTGAATTGTGGCCAAGCCAAGTTTGAACATGTTTACTATGCCTTTTCAAGTTCAAGGCAAGCTTGAACATTCAACACTCAACTCGGCATGGCTCAGCTCAATTACAGCCCTACAGCTAGCTAGGGCTATAACTGAGCCGTCAAGAAATGCATGTTCAAACATGGCTTGACAAAAGTAACAGGGTGTTCAAACTCAACTCAAGCTCGTTAAAAATTCAAGTTGCTTGAACACAGTTTGGCTTGACTTATTCCATGTTAGTACACTCAAGTCCACAAACAAGCTTTGTACAGGTAAAAAAGAAGAAGAATAAATTGCATTTAAAGAGCATAAAAGGTGAAAGTAATTATTTCCACGTAAACAGCATTGTAAAGAAGTCGACCCAAGCCACATGCCTAGATATTTTGTAAGTTTTCTTGAAGCCATACCAAGGCTTATTAAGGTTCTTAAGTTCAGTCTAGGCCCGACTTGTTTATCCTCGGGCCTTATGCTCAAAAGCATGTTCATTAACAAGAAAATTAGCTTCAGCCTTGCTCATGGTCTCTTTGATTTTAGTTGAAGATCTTAACATAATTTCACCATCAGCTTATGCACAGCTTCTTTTTTTGGTGAGAAATGAGGGAATCCATACGTCTTTGAACACCTGACTACTCCCTCGGGTATGTGTAGTCCCCCCATCCCATTACAAGGATGAATCCCTTGGGGGTGGTCCCAAGATGTTAGACCTACTCTTGCTCTAATATCATGTTAAATTACCGATTGTTCCCTATTGAGATATGGTAAACTTAATCATTTATCCACATACTTGTAACATATAAAATTAGGGACATAGATAGAATTCCACCTACATGGGCAAGTAGATGGCTTTTTAAGGATTTCTTTTTCTTTCTTCTTTATGTTCCTCCTAAAAGATTTCTAGCAAGACAAGCAGGTCAAAGTTGCTGTTTGTTTGTTGTTAACTAAAATTCATGATAACACTTTATATAGAAATTCACAGTGTAATTCTCCTACAGAAAAACATGTTGAATAGAAACAAACATACCCATTTGCTGAATTAGAGAAAACAAATAGTTAAATTAAAAAAAAAAAAAAAAAAACCTGAAATTCAAGGAATTGGCCCTTGACAAAGCGCAGGACGAGGCTAGATTTACCAGCGCCCATGTCACCCAGCAAAACCTGAGAATTATGAGATCAAATCACAAACCCACCAATTTTTTTTTTTTATAAATAAAATGAGAGAAAGAATTGGAACCCTAGAGATTAGAGAGTAGAGAAGAAAGGGAAAATTGGACTGACCAGCTTGGCGTTGTGACTGTTGTGTGCGATCGTAGTAGTGGCCATGGAATGGAATCGACAGATATGAATAGAAAGAAAGAACAAAACAAAGAAACCTTGGTTTGTTTTTTTGAGTGAAATGGCGAGAAAATTCTGAGTCTGAGTCTGTGTTGTGAATATTTGTAGCAGTTGCCTTTTTTTGGGTTCAGCTCAGCTGGTTGGATTTATTTGTTTGTTTCTGAATCCAACTGAGAGATCCACTTGACACAGGTGACACGGTCGCGTACTTTTCTTTTTCTTTTTCTTTTTTTTGGATTGAGTAATGTGATGTGCAGCTGTGAATTTAGAAAAATTTTAAAAATAAAAAATAGTTCTAATTTAATTAGATAATTTTTATTTTACAAAAATAAAAAATAGGGTTAAAATTGTAATTTAACAAAATTTAAAAAAAAATACTAAAACAAAATTTCCCTAAAAATTAGTACACTCTTTATTTAAATATATCTTATGTATATTTAATACATTTTTTTTCTTAAAAACTAGCATATACTAAACTCAATAGTTTACTCCATTTCAAATTCTAAATTTTAGTTTCTTAAAAATCTCTTCCCATGTAATCTCACTAATAATAGATAAATTCAAATTAAAAAATTACATTAAACTAAAAATAAATAAATAAAAAACCTCATCGCATATGTGTAGCGCATGTGATGAATTTAGTAATAATTAGCTTTTGGATAGGATAATGCTGGTGCTACATAAAATAATACAATTTGTGCTATAACTCATCAATATGGCGAGTTGTGAGTGGTAGAAAATAATACACGATAATTATATATATATTTTTTAGAGAGCTTATTATTATAACTACAATAGTGTTCTTAAAACACAATATCAAAGGCGTGTATGTCATAATTTATAAAACTATTATTATTATTATTATTATTATTATTATTATTATTATTATTATTATTATTATTATTATTATTATTATTATTATTATTATTATTTAAACAAGTTATATGACTCGATAAAAAAATCATCATGCAACTAAAACTACATATTGATCATGTCTTTAGTTGTAACATAATAGGTTGGAGCAAGATAGCTATTAGTATATTTGAAACCAAATGTTTTTTAGGTTTAGAATACTTGAGGGAGACTCATATCAACTTATAGAGACTCTACAACATATAACACCAAATTTCTTGATAAAAAAATGCTAGGACCACAATTTGCCCACATAGCGAGTTGTGAGTGATGCAGTAAAAATGTTGGGTTCACAACTCTACCACTCACAACTCGCCAAGTTGTAGCAAAGTTTTGGTTATAGCATTACTGTTTTAACAATAATTGTACGGGGTTGGGCCCTAGGCCCCACGGGCCATGGGCCCAAGCCTCGCAATACATTATATGACCCTGTCTCCATTCTGGACCTTTAACCTCGATCCAGACGCCTCAAGGCCCAATATGGGCCCAAGAGCTGAAATGAGACTACGTCGTCTTGGATATCCAAAGCAAGCCCCTCCCAATCATCTCTAACCCAGTCGAAGGTGTAATTGCTCGAAGTTACCCTGTACTCAGCTGCCTGGTAGTGCCTTCAGGAATATCACTGCCAAGCGGACTTTTAGAGGTGGAAATCAATTCCAATGCCATTACCACATTTCCCAACGGAACATCCACTTAGAGATGATAGAATAAGACCCTCATTCGCACTAATAAGGGGGAGTAATCATAACACCTCCACTTACCTTAGCCTATAAATAGGAGAAGAGAATGAGAAATAGAGGTTGGAAAAAAGGGGGGGGGGGGAGAAAACGAAGAAGGAAAGAGTGACTAAACCAAGAGAGAAAAGGAGTGAGTCTATAAGGTAAAGTGAAAGGTTTAAGGAAACAGGAGTGCATTTGGGTGACCGAGCATAGGACCACCTATAGTAGGAACCTAAAGTCCACAACACAAATAGATTGTGAGCTCAAGTAAAGGTTAAGCCCAATAACCATATTTTGGGTACGCATAATTGGGGGCTGGACCTCAGACCCCACGGGCCCAAGCCTCACGATACATAACCCTGTCCCCATTCTAGACCTTTAGCCTCGATCCAGACGCCTCAAGGCCCAATCCTGAAATGAGACTGCACCGTCTTAGATACCCAAAGCAAGTCCTTCTCGATCATCTCTAACCCAGTTTGATGTGTTATTGCTTAAAGTTACCCTGTACTTGGCTGCCTAGTAGTGCCTTCAGGAATATCACTGTCGAGCGGGCTTTTGGAGGTGCGAATCAATTCCAATGCCATTACCACCTTTCCCGACGGAACATCCACTTAGAGATGATGAAATTGAACCCTCATTCGCACTAGTAAGGGGGAGTAATCATAACACCTCCACTTACCTTAACCTATAAATAGGAGAAGAGAATGAGGAATAGTGGTTGGAAAAGGAGGGGAGGGGGAGAGAGAAAACGAAGAAGGAAAGAGCGACTAAACCAAGAGAGAAAAGGAGTGACTCTATGAGGTAAAGTGAAAGGTTTAAGGAAACAGAAGTGCATTTGGGTCACCAAACATAGGACCACCTATAGTAGGAAACCCAAAACTCACAACACAAATAGATTGTGAGCCCAAGTAAAGGTTGAGCCCAAAAACCATATTTTGGATACGCACAATTGGCGCCGTCTGTGGGAAATCTCCTACGAAGTTGTGGTTCTGCCAAGATGTGCACGGGAAAATGTCTGGGGGTCAATCTGGAAGCTATGCTGAAAGTGGCTCTGAGAGGTCTTCTCGGGGATCCACTTGGTGAGAAAGAAGGCAGAAGGGGCGCGAAAATAGGGAGTATGAGGAGGAAGGGCAGTCTAACCTTGGAGAAAGGTTGTTTCAAACATACCGAACAATGTCCGGTACTTCGAGGCGCAATCATTTCGATAGAAGGGATGAAGAGCTTGAGCGAAGGGACGAGGAACTTAAACATCTACGTCGGTTGGTGAGGGATTTAAAGTTGGAAGCGAGAGGTAGGTGTCGAAGAAGGGACCATGAGGAGCAAGGAGAAAGGTCGACTAGTGTGGGGGGTCACCATGGAGCAGGGTCCCATCAATCCGGATCTCTTCGGCACCAAGATTACTCATTGGAATATGCAGACCGGGACTCGATTTCCCCTGAGGAGCGATGACCCCGAAATGTTGCCATGGACATTATGAGCCGCGCATTACGCCGAGCTGCCCGATCACCATTCTCAAGGGACATTAAACGGGCCCCTATGCCGAGCAAATTTACACGACCGCCTTTCAATTCTTACGATGGAAAGACGGACCTGATAGAACATGTAAGCCATTACATTTAAATGATGTCTTTGCACACCCATAATAATGCACTGATGTGTAAGGTATTTCCTTCAAGTCTAGGTTCCACTGCTTTGAGGTGATTCAATGGGTTAAGGAAAGGCTCGATTTACAGTTTTTCCGAGTTGATTCAAGAGTTTGGTGTCCGGTTCATGACCTGCAACCGAGTTTCGCAGCCCGTGGATGCATTGCTATCAATGAAAATGGGGGCTAGGGAAACCCTCCGCAGCTACGCTAACTAGTACTAGAAGCTGTATAATGAGATTGACGAAGGTAACGAAAAAATTGCGGCAAGTACTTTCCGGATGGGATTGCTCAAGGATTCCGAATTGCGAGACTTGTTGACAAGGAGGCCTCCTGAGGATATGAGACAGTTGATGAGGCGTATTGAAGAGTATAAACGGTTGGAGGATGATCAGTTGCAAAGCAAAGGTAAGGCCCTAGTCATAAATCATCCTTGGTAAAGCGGTTTACAGTCAAGGCCCCAGAAGGATATGAGGATTCAAGAGCCAAGGCCACAGATAGGGGAAGTGAATGTGGCCTTCAAGGAGCTAGTGCACAGGATTGTGGATTGAATCAAGAATGAGCCGTACTTCCGGTGGCTAAACAAGATGGGGGGTGACCCTTTAAAGAGGAATCAGAACCTGTACAGTACTTACCATAGGGATAAGGGGCATACCGCTGAACAATGCAGAATGTTAAAAGATCATCTGGAGCAGTCAGTAAAGGCGAGGTATTTGAAAGAGTTCATGGTGGACCCTAGCAATCAGGAAGCCGGGCAGAGTGTTCGGACTCGTGGGAATCCTCTCCCACCCCCATTAGGAGTAATAGAAGTCATCCACGCGGCCCCAAGGGGTGCTCAGGTGTCCAAGAGGAGGGGGGTGCTGGCTGTGGTACCGGCAGGAAGTTGCGTGGGTGAGCAACCCTCCGAGAAGAAGTTGAAGTACACTCGGGATCCCATCGCTTTCAATGACGATGATCTAGAAGGCACAATTCAACCACATGATGATGCTTTGGTGATTACAGCCCGAATGAATGGTTTCATAATAAAGAGAGTATTGATAGATCAGGGGAGTGGTGGCAAGGTGATGTATCCCGACCTATTCAAAGGGCTTAGCCTGAAGAATGAAGATCTCTCTAAGTATGACATGCCCCTAATGGGGTTTGATGGTCGTATGGTGATCCCAGAGGAGCAGATCTCGCTTCCTGTGAATATGGAAGGTAAGGAGGTGATGGTAACATTCATAGTGGTCGCTTCTTTTTCTTCGTACACGTTGATCCTTGGAAGGCCGTGGATTCATGCAATGGGGGCTGTACCATCCACCCTACATGTGAAGGTCAAGTTCTGCACCGAGTAAGGTATTGCCGTAGTAAGGGGCAATCAACAAGTGGCCAAGCAATGCTTGGCAGTCACAGTTAACCGGGGAATCAAGTAAAAGGAGTCAACCAAGGAGACTCCCTTATAGCAATTACAGGGACCCCAAAAGGAAGCGGGGGGCTAGCTGTGCCGAGAACTTAGTAAGAGTAAGGATATTACAGAATGATGATAGGAGTTTTCTTATAGGAGCAAGTGTGAAGGACAAAGAGAGGGTAGAGATGTTGTTGTTTCTTGTGCAGAATGTAGATGTGTTCGCTTAGAACCCATATGAGGTGCTCGGGGTGGACCCTGAGTTCATAGTTCACAAGCTCAACATGGATTCTTTGTACCCTCCCAAGAAGTAGAAGCTGAGGAGATCAACTAAGGAGCATGTCGAGGCTGTCAGGCAAGAAGTCAAGAAATTAAAGGAGGCCAGGGCTATAAAGGAGATATTCTTCCTAGAGTGGCTCGCGAATACCATGGTGGTAAAAAAGAAGAACGCAAATGGAGGGTCTGTGTTAACTTCACTAACTTGAACCAAGCATGTCAGAAGGATCCATTTCCCATGCCGAAGATTGATCAGCTGGTAGATGCCACCTATGGGCACCTAAGGATGAGCTTTCTAAACACTTTTTAGGGTTATCATCAGATTGCCCTAGCTGCCGAAGATCAGGAGAAGACATCATTCATATCCCCTGATGTTAACTATCATTATACCGTGATGCCATTTGGGTTAAAGAATGTCGAGGCCACATATCAACGGATGATGACGAGAATGTTTAGAGATAAGATTAGGCGCACAGTTGAGGTGTACATTGATGATATGATGGTAAAAAGCAAACGGGAGATGCAGCATATTGATGATCTCAAAGGGGTGTTCGAAGTACTTCGACAGCACAAGCTGCGCCTCAATGTCGATAAGTGTGCTTTCGGAGTGGGGGCTAGCAAGTTCCTAAAGTATTTGATCACTAACCGAGGAATAGAAGTCAACCCTGACCAGATTGAAGTAGTAAAATGCCTCAAACCGCCTAGCAATCCAAAGGAAGTCCAAGTACTAACCGGCATGTTAGCTACCCTTAATCGGTTTATTTCCAAATTTGCTGATCGGTGATGTCTATTTTACCAACTTTTGAAAAAATGGAAGGGATTCCAATGGAACGAAGAGTATGAAAAGGGTTTTCAGGATTTGAAGGAATTTTTGATGTGAGCCCCTATATTGACAGCCCCGGAGCTTGGAGAGGACTTATACATGTTTCTTTCGGTATTCGAACATGCCATGTTGCTGAGAGATCAAGGTGTGCAATAACCTATATACTACATCAGCAAAACCTTGGTTGATGCCAAGACGAGGTATTTACCTTTGGAGAAGTTGGTATTGGCATTAGTTTATGCTATGAGGAGGCTACCCCACTATTTTTAGGCTTATACTGTTTACGTATTAACCAAGTATTCTCTGTAGTCGTTATTAAAGAGGTCTAATTTCACGAGAAGAATAGCTAATTGGGGGACTCAGCTAGGTTTTTTTGACATTAGGTACAGGCCTAGGAGCTCGATGAAGAGTCAGGTCCTTACCGATTTCATTGTAGAGTTTTCCCTGAAAGGGGGGAGGGAGATGATTTGCCCTGTGGAGGTAATCCCGTGGAAGATATTTTGTGGACGGTGCGTCTAGCGCATTAGGAGCCGGGGCTGGAATCGTAGTCATCACCCCAGAAGGAATAAAATTGGAGCATTCCTTTAGGTTAGGCTTTAAGGCATCTAATAACGAAATTGAGTATGAGGCCTTGCTTGTCGGATTAAGAGTTGTCTTGGATCTAGGTGCTAAGAAAGTAGAGGTCTACTCGGACTCTCGATTGGTGGTCAATCAGGTGCAGGGAAGCTTTGAGGCCAAGGATCCCCGAATGGTGGAGTACTTACGATTAGTGAATCAAATTATAGACCGCTTTCAGAATGTAAGAGTAGTTCAGGTAGCCAGGGGACAGAACTAGCACGTCGACTCTTTGGCCACACTAGCGTCACCATCAATCGAGGAAATTCCTCGATTAATCAAAATGGAGTTGGTAGCAAAACCGAGTACCAATGTAAGGGTAGGTGTTTCGCTAGTGACGACAACTGAGCCATGTTGGATGGATCCAATCATTGACTTTTTAGCTGAGAATCGAGTGCCTATTGATGAAAAGGAAGTAGAAAAAGTGTGCCGGACAACTACTCGGTATTGGTTACCAGCCAATCATAAGCTGTACTGAAGGTCTTTTGAGGGGCCTTACCTATAGTGCCTACACCTCAACAAGGTTAAAGAACTCCTGGCCGAGCTACATGAGGGAGTGTGCGGCAGTCACATGGGAGGATGTTCACTAGCTCACCGAGCGATGACTCAGGAGTTTTGTTGGCCACGAATGCAAAGGGATGCCATTGAGTATGCACGAAAGTGTGAGTAATGCTAGAGGCACGCCCCGATGATCCACCAACTGGCAGGAAGCTTAAATCCCATTACTAGCCCTTGGCCCTTTGCGCAATGGGGACTAGATATCGTCGGTCCGTTCCCTCGGGTTACAGAGAACCGAAGGTTTGTCCTAGTGGCTGTTGATTATTTCACCAAGTGGGTAGAGGCAGAGGCGTTGGCGAACATCCGAGATGTGGATGTTAAGAGGTTTGTATGGAGAAACATAGCGATGAGGTTCAGGGTACTGGAGTCCCTAATGTCAGACAACGGGCTGCAGTTTGACAGCAGGGCTTTCCGCGAGTTTTGTAGCAGTCTCGGCATCACAAACCAGTATTTAACCCTGACATATCCACAAAGCAACGGTCAAGCCAAGGCTACCAACAAAGCCATCGTGAGCGGGTTAATGAAGAGATTAGAAGGTGCTAAGGGCAAGTGGGCAGAGGAGTTGCCTAATGTTCTGTAGGCATACCGGACAACTCCAAGGAGGTCCACGGGAGAAACTCCGTTCTCTCTAACCTCATACCGGCAGAAATAAACTTATGTAGTGTCCGGGTTTCAGGATTCAACCTCACCAAGAATTCGGAATTAATGCTGAAACAATTGAACTTATTGGAGGAACGCCGGGAATCGGTGACTATACGGTTGGCAGAATATCAGCAAAAACTTGCCCGGAGATACAACAGGGACGTAAGGAGAAGAGAGTTTGGAGTGGGAGATCTGGTACTTCGGAAGGTAGTGGGAAATACACGAGATGTCAACGCAAGGAAGCTAGCACCGACTTGGGAGGGATCTTATAGAGTTACTGCTATCACAGGTGCAAAGGCGTACTATTTGGAAGATTTGGATGAAAGACCACTTCCCCGGCCATGGAATGCCCACAATTTGGAGAAATTCTACCACTAACCATAAGTACACAGGGGTATGGATTAAGTGTAATGTTATATGTGCATGATATTAATTAATATGAAGGTGATGTTTGTCCATGCAGGTGTATTTATACTTATAATTTCATTGTTGTTAACTTATTAGCCTCAGTCAACAAACGCAAGGAAAACCTTATATCAAATTTTATCTAAGGACAAAAACTTGCTTCTCGGTTCGTTCTTAATCATCGGGCAGGTGGAAACCTTATATCAAATTTTATCTAAGGACAGAAACCTGCATCTCGATTCGATCTCAATCACCGGGTAGGTGGAAACCTTATATCAAATTTAATCTAAGGACAGAAACCTGCTCCTTGATTCGATCTTAATCACCAGGCAGGTGAAAACCTTATATCAAATTATATCTAAAGGACAGAAACCTGTTCCTGGTTCAATCCTCATCACCGGACAGGTGGAAACCAGGTCTTAAATTTTATCTAAGGATAGGAACCTGTTCTCGGTCCGATCTTAATTACCGGATGGGAGGAAACCTTACACTGATTTATTCCAAGAATACAAACCCTCTTCCCGGCTCTATTTTAATAATCGGGCACATGGTGCTTACGTCGAACTATTCATGGGACTGAAACCAATCTCTCAGATTCAATCTGGATCACAGGGTAGGTAATTTCCTTACACTAAATTTTCCTAGATAAGTCAACATATGTCAAATTCGGTTCTTATCATCGAGGAGCCAATTCTTTCCAGATACAGGCAATCTCTTCTAGACCAGTCCCAATCACTATACATGCATAGATATAATCTATCCTTTTGAAGATAAATGAGAAAACAGTGTCAATCACCATTCGAGGGCAAATCATGATTAGACTGCCCAATTATGAGGAATAAAAAAAAAAAAAAGAAGACAAAAAGAAAAAAAAAAGCAGGCAAAGCATGACAAAAAGAATAACTTAGTAACAATTAATCATTCATAAATATGGTTAAACTAGATGTTTGTTCACCAAAGAAAAGCAAGCAAAGATAAATCATTGTTATATCACCACAACCTAGTGATTGTAGGCAAACCAAACCAATAAAAGTAAAAATTAAACACGAGTGGAAAATAAAAGCAAGTTAAAAACATAAGTATCAAACTGAAGGATCGGTGGGCGGGAGATAGACTGCATCATCGGCTTGCCGGTCTAGGACATCCTCGGTTGGTGGTTGTTGGACTTGCGCGTCTTCGGCAGAATTAAGGTTGCTGGTGACCTTGAGATCAACGGTCTCCACATGGGTGTCAATTGTTTGCACCAGCTCCCTCATGCTGGGGGTATCTTCTTCGTCGACAACACCAGCTTGACTCTAAACGGGTGGAGGAGGAGTCGGGTATGGGATTTGCCCTGGATTCTTCAGTGGGGAATCTTCGGGCACCCCCATTGCTTGAAGGGCTGCCAACCACCCCTCCCCGAACCCATGAAATCGAGCTTGGTGGACAATAGGCTTCACAGAGTTTTTCGCATCCATGAAGCCCTCGTTGTACCACTTGTTCTCGCAGGCTTCAAAGGCCGCCTTCAGCTCAGCTATCTTGTCAACTTGGGCTAGGTTTAGGCTTTCTGCCTTCGCCAATTTAAGCTCTATGCCCCCCAGCTTAACTTCCATCTCAGCCAGTTTCTTCTCCGCCACCAACCGAGCTTTCTCCAAAGACTAAGCCATCTTTTCGGCTGCTTCAACAACCTTGCCCTTCTCCTTTGCCATGGCGTTTGCAACGTCCTTGAAGGCTTTCTCCCGTTTAGCATCCTCGACGAGCTCCTTCAGCCTCTCTTCGAGGATATGGGTCAGCTGCACGACCTGATAACGCAACAACAACAAATATAAAGGTGAAGAGATTACTCATGCATCAAAACAAACAAAAAAAGGAAGGAGAGGTAGTTACCGCTATAGTATACCATTGTAGCTGCCTTGCTATTGACTCCTCGGTATCGTCCAAGAAGAATTGGACATCCTCGGGCAATAAAAGACCCTGCACCAGGCTTTGGGCGACTCGCCCTCCTTCGCCCTGAGCCCATATCCTCACGTTGGCAAACACCGGCAGAGGCTCGTTCCTGAGTCTGAAAGCGGTCTGCCAGCCCACCTCAAGCCGAGAAGAGGATGCAACGTTTGTCCCAACCTGGGTAGTTAGTCGAGAAGTGCCAGCCGGTTCCCGGATCATGATCCTGCCAGACACCTGGAGAGGGGTCTTGGCGGGAGCGTCACTCGGAACCCTAGGAGGCTGATCAGCGACACGTTGTTTCTTTTTTGCACGGCCAGCAGGGGGAGGAGGGGGAGTTCAATCCTTTCCTTGAGGCTGTTGAGGCTAAGCCGAAGGACCAATGCCGGGTAAGAACCGATCAACAGTCATCGTTTGCTTGGTCACCATTTCTACGCCTTGGTCGGCCTTGGCTACTTCTAGCTCGGCTGTTCGGGATGGGGCTTCTTGCTCTTCAACAAGCACATGGACTTTACGGCTTTGAGACACATGTTCAGTCGATTCTCACCGGTGCAAAATCCTCTACTATAGTATATCTGGGGCCGAGGTCCCAAGCTTCACCAACTGACAACGAGGGTAGAAGGAAATTGGCGTGTCGAACATTGATGTATGATAACAACGGGCTATCCACCAACAAAGCTGGCCTGAAAGGCTGCTAAGTAGTATAAACGAGATTGCAGCCGAGAATAAGATGCGGTACACGTAGTTGCCCGTCGGAATGCACAAATAGTTTAGACCGAAGTATGAAATTCAGGTCTCTCATATGCACCACTCTAAGGTCTAGCTTAAACCTTTTGCTTTCTGCATCAAAACAATACAAAAGCTGGTTAGTGCCTATTTAAGAAAAATAATCATGGGTAAAACACAATTAACAAGTAAAAGATGCTCGGTACCGACCAACATCACATGGCGAAAGTGGGCAGGAGAGCTCATCGGCAAGCCAATTACCGCTCACTAGGACGAATTCTCCCGCCGAGTTCCTATTGGAGTCGGGAAGGCATGATATAAGCCGTACCTGTATGTTCCTAGTTTTTAAATAATAATTGGACCTAATATTGCCGCATAAATTATACATAAAGTTGATGTCGTGATGGTTTAGTTGCAACCCGTATATTTGGTTTAGCCTACTGATACAACTCACAACTTGGTAAAAATTAAGGGGGAGTTGGTCGGGGTATAGGCCATAGAACCTAAGTGTACCTACAATGAGAGGGTCCACGGGAAACCTAACCCTACCCTCTAGTATAGCCATCAAGGGAAAAAATACTACCTTTGGGCCAGAGCCCTTCTCGAGAGCAATATCGCCCTCATGACAATAGACAATATCGACATCCCTAAGGACGCCATAGGCTTCTCTAAAGTTGGCCAAGGCAGCCCCAGGTGCAAGGAGATGAGAGTATCCCATTCTTAAACTATGGAGTGAAGAAAAATTGAAAGGAAGAAAAAGTAAAGAAAACTTACTTTAGGCTCTAGAGAATGGTCTGGAATGGATTGTTTACACACAGGAGGAGAATGCTCAGCAAAGAGGAAGTTGAAGGAGAAAGGATGTAAAGAGTGATGTGGGAAATTAGAGGGAATTATTTAAAGGGTCCAAATGGGGTTAAGAGCATTTAATGAAAAGGGGAGGAGAGAAAAACTTTCCAAATTCTTTTCGTAATTGCCATGTGCGCTGCCTCGGTTCACGAACCGTCAGGCTATGATGACAATTACACCTGACAGCCTGGCATGTCGCACCTTTCAAGAGCACATAAATGAACGTCCTATCCGTTCAGTCACTGACGCATGAGCTTCCCGAGGAGCCTTTGGCACATGCCTTCCTTGATTCATGCCCGGGAGCCAAACACAAATCAAAGGGGGGCTATTGTACGGGGCTGGGCCCCAAGCCCCACGGGCCTTGGGCCCAAGCCTCGCGATAGATTATATGACCCTATCCCCATTCTGGATCTTTAGCCTCGATCCAAACGTCTCAAGGCCCAATCTGTGCCCAAGAGCTGAAATGAGACTACGTCGTCCTAGATACCCAAAGCAAGCCCCTCCCAATCGTCTCTAACCCGGTCGAAGGTGTTATTGCTCGGAGTTACCTTGTACTCAGCTGTCCGGTAATGCCTTCGGGAATATCGCTACTGAGCGGGCTTTTGGAGGTGGAAATTAGTTCCAATGCCATTACCACATTTCCCAACGGAACATCCACTTAGAGATGATAGAATTGGACCCTTATTCGCACTAGTAAAGGGGAGTAATTATAACACCTCCACTTACCTTAGCCTATAAATAGGAGAAGAGAATGAGAAATAAGGGTTGGAAAAAAGGGGTGAGGGGGGGGAAGAAAACGAAGAAGGAAAGAGCGACTAAACCAAGAGAGAAAAGGAGTGATTCTGTGAGGTAAAGTGAAAGGTTTAAGGAAACAAGAGTGCATTTGGGTCACTGAGCATAGGACCACCCATAGTAGGAAACCCAAAACCCACAACACAAATAGATTGTGAGTCCAAGTAAAGGTTAAGCCCAAGAACCATATTTTGAGTATGCACAATAATAAATGGGTTAAAAAAACCCACAATCTTGGACCTACCCACCCAGGAACATGGGTTGAGGTATACCATATATCATTACTCTGTGGCATTCACGAATTATTTTGTTTATGATCTTATTTTGGTCAACCTAATGTTAGTCTTGTCACAATAGTTGATCTATGCACTTAGTTAATTTATGATATTTATCATTCTTGTACTGGTAATGAGAAACTTATACAACTTGAATTTATAAGAAATTAATCTAAGTAACTGTGGAAACTTTTGGAATATGTAAAAAAACAAATTGGATCTTACTGCAAACTTGTTTGTTGGTCTTAAAGAAATTTTTGGGTAATTAGTGGGGTACATGGGTAATTTTAAGAATAAGAGGAATGGAGGAAACCCACAGGTATAGTCCATACTCCATAGAACATCTCAGAAACTTCCAAGGCAGATTATCATTATATTACTCAAATACTGGATAAAGGTCTTTTTCTTTCATAACTAGAAAAACAAGAAATGAACATGCATATATGGAAATTTACTCCCATATCTCTTTTCCCCTTTCGGAAGCAAAACCTTTGTCACCACAGAAAGCTGTTTTCTTGTAGCATTAAAAAAAAAAAATACAACCTACTATCATTTATTAAATATGTGGATTGTGGATGTTTTACATCCTTGAGATCTGGAGGGGAACTGAATCTTTGAGAATTTCACCCCTAATAGAGCCTAATGGAAACATCTCTATGTCACCAAGTTTCTTTAAGAGAAGCTTCTGACAGTTTTCTGCAGCCATAACTCCGGCGGAGTAAGCTCCATGTACAGATCCCTGGTTTTCAAGACTAACTGCTTCCCCCCCAAAGAAAAGATTACCCAAGGGTGCTCGAAGCCGCTCATATACATCTTCAGGCATTCCAACAAAGTCATATGAGTATGAGCCAAGAGAGTTTGGGTCTGTTCCCCAACGAGTTACAAGATACTGAACCTGTTTCAGAAGACAGATCAAACATTAGCTTTGAAACATTGGAATTAAAAATTGACTCTAGGTTTCTTAACAAAAATATGCAGCATCTAGGACACTCAAGATATAGTAAGCAGGTCAATCAACCATCGAAATTTCTCATAGTCACCAAACCATAAATTTCAATGAGACAGAATGGGTAGAACAATACATAAATTGGCTGAAAGCAGAACAAATACATGAACATAATGAACTAACCGGCTCAGTTGCATCAGGAAACATTTTCTTTAGTTGTGACATCACGAAATCTACAGTAGACTCATTAGACAGCTTCTCAAGGTCATATGCAAACCTTCCAGCAGCCATGTAGACAAGAACCGGATGGCCTGTTGCCTTGTGAAGATTGAGAAAATAACCACAGGCATAAGAATTTGGTGCAACAACACCTAAAAATTCCACATTTGGCCAAAACACTTTATCGAATCGTAGGGCAATCTTATTTTCATTTCCCACACCAAGATCTGAAATTGCAGCAACCTTCCAATCGGGCAATTTTGGCTCGAACTCAATAAATTTGGCTTTGAGAATCCCAAGGGGCACTGTTAAAATAGCAGCATCTGCAACAAAACTTGTCCCATCCTCAACTGTGACCATCACCTTATTACACCCGCTGGATATCTTTGTAACCCTACTCAACAGATTAGAACAAGAAAAACTTTAATACAGCTTATTTTTCTTATTCACATAAGCAATGTTACATAGAGGTAATTTAGTTGAACAGGATCTGTTATATATGCAATGCAATATAAAACAAGAATAAATCTACAAATCTTAGGGTCAAAACTGAATATTGGCTGCATGCAAAGTTAACCACAGAATTTGGGGAGCAAATTTTTCGTTTCTTTGTATAGGGTGTGGGGTTAGAAAAATCTGAGCTTAGTAAGTTGATCAGGATCTGTTATATATGCAAGCAATATAAAACAAGTATAAATCTACAAATCTTAGGGTCAAAACTGAATATTGGCTGCATGCAAAGTTAACCACAGAATTTGGGGAGACAATTTTTCGTTTGTTTGTTTAGGGTGGGGGGGTTAGAAAATCTGAACTTAGTAATGCTGGTAAAAACTTGATTAATAGGTTCGCCACATAATAAAAATTATAATCTATTAATGAAATCTGAGCACCTGCTGTACGTCTAGCTAGGATAAAATCTCTTGCCACCATACCAACAACCTAGGATTAAATTACCTTCCTCAAGGACAGTGTCTAATGGGAGGGAAGGAATGTCCTCCAATACCATAGCCAGTAAGCTTTAGAGGCCTTCAACCACTTTAATGTATGACTTGGGGAATAGGTTGCTAACAATAATCTGATTGTTGTAGCTTGATTTTCCAAATCCCCCCCCCCCCCCACCCCCTTGTTTTTGTGTTTTGTGTTCTTGGCATGTTTTCTACGCATCATTTAAATATGTAAATGCATTTGAGTCATCTAGGAAAATGAAAACAATACCGGTGATTCAACCGTATATCAATATCTTTTGCAAGAGCCTTTATTATGGGGTCATAACCTTGCACCATAAGCCCATGACCACCAGAAAGAACATGTTCCTGTACATCAAGGAATAACCTTGACTGTGTAAGCAATAAAATGATGGTAAAGTAACTTAAAAATAGCGATTACCAGTCACCCCTGGCCCAACACACAAATTTCATCAATTGACATATATGTATATAACAAAATAATATTTATTAAAAAGAGTATCTTCTTGTTTTAGAGAGAGAGAGAGAGAGTAAAAAATTCTAAGAAAATTCATTTCCCAAGGGTATGGTTTTTCAATCATCATCTAACAGCTGCCATGAAGTACTTTATAGAATTTGGAGATCTCTCCTTATACTTGGGAGTCAAGCTACAATCTCTCCTAAGGAGTTTAATTAGTATAACACACATGATTATCCCTAAGAATCTGAAGGACAAAATTTTCTAAAAAATAAATAATATTGTACTAGGAAGTTCAGTTTAGATATTTAAGAACAGAAAGTTCAGTGTCCTATACACACTTATTCAATTTCTTTAACACAACAACTAATGTCAATCATTATCAGATTGCCACCCAGCTATATCCTATGAAGCATGGACACAACCTTATGAAGATTGTGACAAGATGTATTCCAAAACCCATATTCTTTGCCATAACTAAGTCTTGGGTACTTCAACAGCCATCTGAAAAGTCACTAACTTTACTTTTCAGTGGCAGATTTACTTAGCATGGGTAACTGCACTCCATACCCATATTATGTGTTCCCTTTAGAATGTTGTACAATTGATATTTAATTAGCAAGTTTATTATCCTACTTTCTTCTCATTTACAACACTTCAAATCATTACCAGAGTTATCTATGGTGTCTATTCAATAGATGTGCAGCCAAGAACTATTAACTGTAAAAGATCAGATACAGCACTTGCCTGATCCCAGCTTTGCAAGGATATCATATCAGCATCTGCTGCAAACCAAGCTTCCAATCTACATAAGTACCATTGCAACACTTCATGGGCAAGTCCTTCTTGTCTATATAAAATGGAAGGTATATCAGTGACACTAAACAGATTTAACAGTTGAACCAAAACTATAAGTCACGTATATTCTATGTCCTGCTTCCATACCTTAATTCTGGAAGCCTATCCAACACAATTGAAATTGCTTGAAGAACAGACAAGTCATCAGTATGTTCATCTCTTACTTTCCCTGTCTGAAGTGAAAACAGAGAAGCAAATACTTTGTAAAATGCCACAAAGAATAACACAATTATGGGAAAAGAAAGATCCAGCCAGAAACTTTAAATAAGGTTTAGAGAGAAGGAAAGAATAGAGTTGTTCCAGCCCAGAACATAGAAGAAAAGGTTCTACCTCTTCGAGAATCCTCTTAAATGTTTCTCCAACTTCAATGACCATCTGTTGAGGAACTTGATGGCCATCCATATCATAGAGTGTATAGCTGAAAGGATCAAATCCAGATCTTCAAGTCAATAGTTCAGACAGAATACACATTAAACTGTAATTATAAAAAGCAATATTATAGTTTTATGTGCAATACAATAGAAATGTGACCTCTGAAACAACTGAACCAGAGGGGTGTATTGTCTGTACCTTGAAGATAACACCAGCAAAAACCGTTTTCTCCGTATCTATCTTTTTACTTATTATAATGTTCATTTATTCATTATATAATAAAGGTAACAATCTAACTTCTAATGTCATGAGAGGGATTTGGCTAAGCCCCAAATCACCTGGGCTTTGGGCTCTATCTACTGCCTTTCACTTTAAGGTTGTTACAAATCTTAAATACATGAGAAAAAAGGGTGCATCATATATGAAATCATGTAAAAAAATGATCAATGAAAATCATACTTCTAAAGGATTATGATAGCCAAAAAGCATTAGGACACAGAACTTCAATCTTAAGAGGTATGAGCTGTGCACCATTTACGGACGCACATACATTGTAAGATGCATAGTAGAATAGCAATGTTAAGCAATGAAATGATTACCTTTCCAAATCATGGTCATACAACACAGAGTTGTCACCACTTGTGCGATATAACGTAAGCCCTAGACCACGTATCAGCGGAGCCAATGGATTCTCATTGCAAACACCATGTAGCCTGCATGATATTTATAAGAATTAATATGGCATCTATCTTATGATTCTTCAGATGCACAGGTTAATGCATGCCCAGTACAAACTATAAGAGAAGGCACCCTTTATTTGAACATGGGAAATTCTATTAATTAAAAATTCCTATTGTTTGAGATCCAGTATTTTCTGAGGGTCAATAAGTGAAGCAAATTCAATGGAATTCTTCCCTATGCCATGAATAACAAAATCCAACCTAGCAGCAGGGAGTTAGTAGGCAGATACTGGTGTGCAAAGATAGTCCATAAAAACCACTGACAAGAAGGCAAGTAAACTGGAAATGCGCCCCATGTTCACACTGCAAACAGTGATTTTTAAAATTTTCTTTGCATAACTGCTCAACCCGTTTGTGTTTTGTGTTTACAACAGCAAAATCACTAAAGTTATCCTCAAAGTAATAAGTGAACTTGCCATGATGCTCCCAGATCTACTGGACAACCAAATGAGTAGTCAGTATGAATACGACCACCAAGTCTATCCCTTGATTCCAGCAAGATCACCTGAATAACATGATGATGATAAAACATTTTAGAAATCAAAACAAACTATTGTCTATCACATACATGGGGAAAAAAAGTTATAATGCATTAGATATGATCACCTTAAATGACGCATCATAGAGGGTTCGTGCAGCAGCAACCCCTGATATACCCCCACCAATAACAATAACTGACGGTAGCGAATCCTGTTCCCTCTGAACATGGGGGACAATTTTGCCTGGTCATCATACATATACAAATCAGTAAGGGCATACATTTTTCTAAGAGAATGAAACAACTCAACAAAGCTACCAAAGTTAACCTCATTATAGAAAAAGATAAATCAGTAATTAAATATTTGAGCTAATGAAGACACCCCTCTGTCAATCAAGGTATTGTTCAAATATTTCAAAAATGGTAAATCATACATTTCACATTTGAGGCATTGAACTGAATCAAGATGGACAATCGAGGGTAAGTACCCCAAGTTTTGGGCGTTGTCCCTAATACAGTGGGGGTTCATTATTAAAATTTAAATTTTCAAGTGACAACCAAAAAAAAAAAAATTGTCATACCCAGTGCACAAAAACTCCCACTTTTGAGGAATTTGGGAGAGGCGATTGGTGGCCAACTTTACCCATATATTTTCAAGTAACAAAAAAGAAAAATACAGATTTTTATTTTTAATAATTCCATCTCACACAATACAATATTAGAGATCGGGATTTGGTGTGATGGCAAATGCCTTCCACAAAATGCGACCATGAATCAGCCTCTTCAATTAATTAATTAGGGGTAAGATGGCTTACTATGACCTCTATCAGATCCCGCAAAAGTGAGAGCTTTGTGGACCTTCTTATCTTTTGTTTAAATCCACATTTAAACCCATAAAATTTGAGTTCAAATACTAATGTAGGAGGAAAATTGAGGTCATCCCCTAAACTTGAATGCATCAAAGTTTATAACATTGATAGCTTTCAGGTTAACCGATCCACGCGTATAATAGCAAAAGTATATATGTTAATCCAGATTAAGACCCACTTGAGTTCTTCGAACAAAAATCTCTTTTTTTTTTTTTTTTTTTTTTTTAAATCCAATCCTATAATTGTGAAATAACATGAATCAATCATTCAAATAGATATCAAAAAAGAAAAAGGAATATATATACTGACCGTCAAGCAGATTGTTGGAGAACAATTCCTTGGAGTCCATTAACAAGAGAGAGAGAGAGAGAGAGAGAGAGAGAAGGAAGAAAAAGAAGAAGAATTTGGAAAGAAAAGAGAGTTGGGAAAAAACAATTGGTGAGAGAAAGCAGTGAATGGTTTGAGATATTGGTAAAATTTTAATTAAAAGGGTGTATAGGAATCAAGAAATTGGAAACTAACTGAAAAGAATGATAGAGAATGAAGATGAGAAGGCCAGCAATGAAGCGGCTGAGATTGGAAGAAGAACGCAGCTTGTCAAACCAGCTCATGTGTAGGAGACGACAACAACGACAACAGCAGCAGCAGCAGCAACAGCAAACGGCTTTTCCTTCGGTTTGTGTGTCAGAAATAGGATCGGATTCGAAGCGTTTAGCGTCGATTGCATAGATCGATGTTTGAGAGAGAGATCCACTGGGCTCGCAGAGATAGAGAGAGAGAGGCAACGTGAGACGAGAAGAGTAGTTCTATACTTTTTATATAAAAGTTATAAACGCGAACGTGAAGGTTGCTTTTGTTAGGGTTGGTTGGGCGATGAGACAAATATCTTAAGACCTATATATCATCATCATGCCTTATTTTATAGACCGGTAAAAGATTCGCTAGTCTATTCTTTCGGGGACCTTTCCTAGTTGTTTCTTATTGTATTTATTCCTTAATTATTTTTTTTAAGCTGAGATACGCAAATTTGTCATTTACCTTCCAAGTTGTTTTCATTCTAAGGAATGTTTGGGTGGAGGGGAAAAAGAGGAGGAGTAGAGGGGAGTAAAATAGAGGTGATTAAAAATATACTAATTTTGTGCTAAATTTATTCTATTCTACTCTACTCTCCCTTCCTCTCCCTCTCCCTCAATCCAAACGGATCATTAATATTGGTATACATTTTGTCTTTCATCCCTAAATTTTAAAAAATTCGTTTAAAGGGATGGTGTTAATATACAGTGTAATTTGAAGAAGAGAAAAAAAATTTCCTTTGTGGTAACAATCCACTAAAAAATTAATTTAAATACATAAAGTTTTAAGAACGTCATTTTATTATTTAAAGTAAATTAAGAAAATTAATCAAAGTAAAAGTGTTAAGAGTATAACAATTTACTTGAAAAGTTGGGTACATACCTAAATGTGTTGATGGTGTTTTAAAAAAATTATAGAATTGAATTTTTATTTCTGTATTGTTCAAAGTATTAGAAGTTGGGTTTACAACAAAAATCTAGACTTTGAAACTATAAAAAAGTCAAGAGATTGAGAAAAAGAATGTTGCGAAAGAGTTGGAGGCATTTCAGTTACATATTTGATGTCATGATAAAGTAAGACAAAACTAGTGACTTTTTTTTTCCTCTAAAAATTTTGAGTGTAAAATATAAGACATGTTACTTTGAGTTTCAATTATCGTGAAAAGGATCAATTTGCTTTTTTGTGCAAGTGGTTGTGAGTTTTAATTTCTAAAATTTAAAGGAATTAAAAATAAAATTAAAATGAGTTTCGATCTTTAAAGGATTTTTTTTTTCTCCAAATAGGGGCAAAATAACAAAAATATCCCATTAGCATGTAGTTTTTTGGGGAGGTCGAGGGAGGTCCATTTTAAACTATGATTGTTTCATAAGAAAAGAAAAAAAAAATACATGGCAAGTGAATAGAAATACTCTATTTGTTTCAAAAAAAAAAAAAAAAAAAAATCTATTCTACTTTATACTCCATCAACTTTTTTTAATGAGAAATACTCCACCAATTTTGATACGTAATGTATCTTTTTAAAGACTTTAGTTATTTTTTAAGGTAAGTAGAAAGAATAGGCGGTAAGTGAATAGAAATTATATGTCACACTTTTTGTATTCTTTCCACTTTATGCTCCACCAATTATGCTATGTCATGTCTATATATATTTATTTATTTTTTCCAGTTTTAAACTTTGGTTATTTTATAAGGAAAGTAAAAAAGAATTTGTGGCAAGTGAATAGAAATCATGTCATACCTTTTGTGTATTCTTTTAGAAACAAACACACACACACACGCACAAGAGAGAGGAAATTGAGTTCTAACTTCTAACACAAAAACACGCCACAAATTCCACTCAAAAGCTATGGTAACTTTCAAGGGAGGGTAAGGCGAGTTATACTACACATAATACACTTTCTTAATCAATATGAGACAAATACTGTGGACACAATGGAAAACAAAGTCATCACCTAGTTTTTGCAATGACTTAGGAACTATATATATAGCGTCCTTTTGAGAAAGGACCTTTTGATCTTACTACTAGAGATATGGGTTCAGAGTTAATGTACGGTCTTGGGAAGGTGTTAGGCACCCAAAACCGTCTAACCTTAAGGTTGACTTCCCATCATTGTGTCTTATGACTTAACCCTATTAAAGGCACACTCAATACTTGTATCTAACTCACACACACACACACACACAAGCATACATCTAGCAATCAACATGGCATCAAACATCCCTAACCATACATCTATCGTGCTTGCAAACAAAGCCTGCCATACATCTAACATGGCATCCCTATCATACATCTCAACCAACCTAATATTCACCTAACATGGCATAACATAACATCATATCCAAAATAGGGCAGCAACATGTATGATTGAACCAAGGCAGAAGCATAAGCATAAGAAAAGATCAAGCAAACATGTGATTAAGCATAACTCATCCAAGCAAGCATATTCATCTCTATCATCAAAATGAGATCATATCACAAATGCATGAACATTACAAATGTATGACTTACCTTTACTTACCTTGCAACAACTCAGAACCTATGGCATCATGTATGAGCATGTGAATGAATGATCATGGCATGAAACAAGGAAAACATAAAATAAACCCTAATTCTAACATGTGAGACAAACCAAACAATTAAACATGTGAAACATAGACTTTAAGAGCATAAAAACATGGAAAAAGAAGCTAAACAAAACAAACATGTGAAAGTAGAAGCAAAAAAAAAATGAAATAATAAAAAAATTAGGATCTCTAGGCAGAAGCTTACACACGCAAGAACAAGCCTGCGTGCGCATAATTAAGCCTGTGTGCGCAGGCAAGATTATGCGTACACAGGTTCTTGCCCAGAAAGCCCTAAAAACACAACCAAGCCTAAAACACTAAATCTAACACTCTAACATGCATTTTAAACATAAGAGAAACGTAAACCTAGACTAGAAAAGCATATCAAACATGTTATAGCAAGAAACAAGACAAACATCAAGATTAAAGAGCAGAAAATAAAAGAAAAGAAAAAGAAAGGTTTAAAACTAATACCTCAAAGAAAAGCTCTTCAAGCTTGAGTTTTGACCGTTCCCCTCAGTCAAATCTATTCACAAACTAATAAGAAAGTGATTAGTAATATTAAACTCAAAGATCAAGGCCAGAAAAAGGCCTTAAACAAAAGAAAATTGACTTTAGAATGTTTTGTGAAAAGCTCCCTCTTTGATTTACCATTTCTAGTGAATCTTAGTGTTTTCTCGTGGGATTTCTGTGTGTTTTGAAAATATAGCATGTAAGGCTACTTATAGTGTGAAAATAGGGGTTTGGAATAACTCCCAAACGATGTGGGATTCGTTCAAAAAATCAGTTTTAATGTAGAAAACTTTCCTTTCATAGTTTCGGGAGTCCGCCATGCATGTGCGGGTTTAAGCCCGTGTACGCATGCATTGTGGCCGCGCACACAGGTTGATTCCTGCGTGCACAGGCTGAGGGTTCCTTTGGTCCTTATTTTTCAAAAATAGATTTATTTGCATATTAAAAGTTATATTTTCTATTTTAACATTCCTCAAGTCAATTTAACATTTGATTGTGCCCTAAACCAACATTGGATCTTAGAATTTCAACATCATTGGGGAACAGGGGCCCGAGTCGTATACGGTACAAAATGCGGTGTCTACAATTACCCATTTTTTTCTTTGAGTGAATAGAAATATTGAGAAATGCTACATTCACAACATTTTCACAATATTTTCACAAAAAATCCTAAATGGTAATTGCTATTGGCTATTATATGTGGGCAAAAAAGTAATTTTAGTTACAAATTCAAATTTAAACCAATGACAACTTACCACCAATAATTTGTTGTGAAAGTATTATGAAAATATTTGGATGTAGTACTTCTCATAACTATTTGGTTTCACTTTATGCTCCATCTATTTATAGTATGTCATGTGTCTAATTGTTTTTTTCAATTTAAATTTTGGTTATTTTATAAGGATCGTATAAAGAATATGTGACAAATGAATGGAAATCCTATGTCCCACTTTTTGTATTCCATTTTATGCTCCACCAACTATAGTATGTCATGTTGTTGTGAACAAATAGAGTCCTTGTGCTTTAGAAAATTTGAAGACCAACTTTGATGGCGCAATATTTGGAGAGTCATATAAGGCTGGTATTGGAGTGGTTATCCGAAACTTTGAAGGTGAAGTGATGGCGGCTCTTTCTGAGAAAATTAAGAAACCATCATCTATGGAAATTTTGGAGTTGCTAGTTGCAAGGCGAGCAGTGATTTTTACGATATAAACTAGTTTCAACAATTTTGTCTTTGAAGGGGATTCCAAGTTTGTTGTAAAATCTTTACAGGGTAGGGGTATGAAAAATTCACAAGGTGGGCATATCTTTATAGAGTTTTTCTTTCTCTCATGTTGTTCGGTAAGGTATTGCAGTTGCATATGCCTTAGCCTAGAGAGCAAGACGTTCTTTTCCTTTACAAGTCTAGATGGATTTTGTTCCACAAGATATTTTGTATTTTCATACAGTTTGATTTCCCTATTTCATGAATAATAAACAATAAGTATTTTCTTCTAAAAAAAAAAATTGTTGTATTATATCTCATGAAACTACGATTATTTTATAAGGAAAGTAAAAAAGAATATGTGGCAAGCTTTTTTTTTATTTTATTTTTTTTTATAAAGACTAGTAAAAGATTCAATAGTCTAATCTTTCGAGTAGGGTTGTCTAAGGGAACTGAGAACTCAAACTACTTGAGTGACCTAATCAGGATCGATCCGATTTGGTGGCTGTGGTAGTTGGCGGCAAGTCAAAGCCTTTAGAACCCGATTCTAGTAGGTCGACTTTCAGTTTCTCTCTTCCAAAACCCAAAAAAACCAACCCTACTGAAAACCTAAGGAAACTTTAGTGAGATATGCCAAATTTGGTGAAAGCTCAGCCAAATTTGGCAAGATCTCGCCATATCTAGTGAGATTTCCACAGGATATGGCAAGATTTCGGTCAATCTGTTGAGATGTCTCACTAAATTCGACAAGATCTCACAAGATTTGGTGATATTTCCATTGGATTTAGCAAGATCTCACCGGATCTTAGCCATTTGCCATCAAATTGCAATCGTTTTCACCTTTCTCGATTTCGATTGAAACCAACTCAACCCATGGAAGAACTAACTTTATTCGACCCATTATAGTTACTAGCCGGCAACAGGCCCTTCATTCTGACACTAGCTAGAATTGGGTTGGGTTCAAGTGGAGCCTAAACCTAATCTAAATCGAACTGTGGACAACCCAACTTTCAGGTCTGTTTTTACTCACTTATTATGCTTTTAGGCGTAGTCTAGTTGTTTCCTATTTATTAGCTTTGTATTTGGAGTTATTCGGTTGGGAGAGTTTTTCCTTGCATTGTGTGTATCAAAATTCCTCTGGCTTACGTTGACAAGTGTAACAATCATTCACATATACTTTTTTTTTTTTTTTTAATAACAATTCACCTATACTTTTTATTACATAGCTTTATTTAATGAATTATGTGGCTAGCATTCATTGAAAATTTTGGTAAATTACATAATTAAGTTCCTTATAATTTGCTACATTGTCAAATTAAACTCTAACTTTTAAAGAGTTTTAATTAGAACCACGAACTTTTTAAATCTTTTCAATCACATTCTTAATGTGTCAACTATTAACTAAAAAAGAAATTCACATAAGTTTTGACTAAAATTTAGGCGAAACTACAATATTGGTCCCTCAAGTTTACCCTGTGTGTGCAATTGGTCTCTTAAGTTTGAAGAGTGCGCAATTGGTCCCTTAAGTTTTCAGATTAAGCAATATAAGTCCTTTTACTAACTGCCATTAACGATGTTACTTATGTGGCTAACGGAACAATGACTTGGCATTTTGTTTTAATGATGTGGCATATTTTTAATTAAAAAATAACAAACTAAAATTACACATGAGAAACATTATTTACCAAATTAAAAAACTATTTTCTAGCTATTGTAAACACCCAGCTACGGCTTAAAAAAAAAACAAACACACAGCCAGCCACGAGACAAAGAAGGGGAGACAGAGAAGAACAAGCCTTGGTAGCCGCAATGATATATTAGTTTTTTCCAGTTATGCAAGTGATAGTGCAGTAAATAGCCCCAGGATATTGGAATTGGATCTCCAGCAACCCCAGAAGCAACCGCTATGGAATCCCAGCCTCTAAAACCACAAATGTCCTCAAAGCCTACTAGGATTAAAGGGTGTTGATAAACTTACCTAATAATGAGATTTCATTGTTACGGAATAGACAATTGAGCTTTGATGAAAGAGACCTAATTCATTGTTACCTAATTCAAGCTTGCCTATAAGTATGCTAAATGGTATAGTTGGCGAGACCTATAAAAGCAGCAAGACTGTGCTTGAAGTGCTGAGAGAGTTAGATGCTGATTTAAATCATTGGGTGTATGGTAGCGTTGCAGGTTTGGAAAGGAGGACATAATAGTGTTGCAATACGGTAGCGTTGCGGCGGCTGGGGCTTGTTGTTCCCTCTCTCCCCTTCTCTATCTCGTGGCTAGGTGGTTTTTTTTTTTTTTTTTTTTTTTTTTTTTTTTTTTTTTTTTTTAAGCCATGGCTGGGTGTTTACAATTGGTAGAAAATAGTTTTTTAATTTGGTAAATAATGTTTCTCATGTGTAATTTTAGTTTGTAATTTTTTAATTAAAAATATGCCACATCATTAAAATAAAATGTCAAGTCATTGTTCCATTAGCCACATAAGTAACACCGTTAATGACAGTTAGTAAAAGGACTTATATTGCTCATTTTGAAAACTTGAGGGACTAATTGCGCACGCTTCAAACTTGAGGGACCAATTGCGCACACATGATAAACTTGAGGGACCAATATTGTAGTTTCGCCTAAAATTTATCAAACACAAAAAAAATTCCATGTAAAATTATAAGACCTATGGTATAATATCAATTATTTAATTATTGTTATCAAAACTTTAAATTAATATTATATGGGAAATGTTAACAAGTGCCCTTAAGGTACTGGTTAAGAATCTAGTTAAAGAAAGTTTTTATAGGAAAAGAAAAAAAAAAATTAATGTTTTGATAGCTTTTTTCATTTCCCATAAAAGTGATATCAAAATTTTCCTAAAATGGATTGTTAACGAGTGCCCTTAGGGCACTTGTTAGCATGTCCCTTAATTTATACATGCCATACTCAAATCATATCATATGATACTTGATGGTAAAAGTTGTGTCATAAATATTGTGGTAGCGCCAAGTAGAGACCTTATTCTTTCTTATTATACATTAAAGGTTATTAATTGTTGCTCTAAAACTTGATTGCCAAGAGATTTTTTTTTCCCTAAAATTCAAAAGGATTGTATTATTTAGGGTAAATTGCAAATTACACTCCTAAAGTTTGGGGGTGATTGGATTTCACACCCTGAAATTTCAGAATTTGGATTTTACCCCCTGAAGTTTGAGTTATTTGGATTTTACACCCTGACATTTCAGAACTTGGATTTTACTCCCTAAAGTTTAGGATTGTTTGGATTTTACATTCCAAAATTTTGAAATTTTATGGTGTAAAATCCAAATACTCCAAAACTTTAGGGAGTAAAATCCAAACACTCTTAAAATATAAAGGGTAAAATCCAATTTTTAAAATGTCAGAGTGTAAAATTCAAACATCACTAAACTTCAAGGGATAAAATTTGAATTCTAAAACTTCAGGATGTAAAATCCAATTACCCCCAAACTTTATGAATGTAATTTGTAATTTACCCTTTTATTTATTTTATATTATTTTAATATTTTATGACAACTTTTTTGTTTTAATAATAAAAGTTGGGTCATATATGAACCATATAGCTCAAGTTGTATAACATTATAATTTTTCCATATATGCTACTAATTGTAAGTATATTTAAGTTACTAACCTAGTTTACTTAAAGTAAAATCCGATTACCAAAATTTTAATTATATTATTATTAAAATATTTTTAATTTTATGAATAAAGTAGGAGTGATATAATGTATGGGATAATGCTATTTTAATTTTTATGTACTAAAAGGGAGAAAAAAGATTGTGAACAAGCATAAATTAGAGTAAAGTGGCAAAAAGTGAGACAAATTATTTGTATTCTTATATATATATATATATATATATATATAAACAAATATATATATATATATATATAAACAAAACAATAAATAAAAACAAAACAATCAATCCTACCGTGTGGTAGGTAGAGCGGTGGCCCTTTTTAGAGAATGATTTCACTGATTAGATTCGTTTGAATGCTTTTTAATTGAGGCGTAGCGTAATGCATTAAGCCTTCTTTCTTGACTTGTGTGAGGAGGCTGCAAGCAAAAAAAAAAAAAAAAAAAAAAAAAAAAAAAATCATTGGGACCAATAACCAGGCCCCATGTGCCTCTGGTTAGGCAGCTCCACTTGATAGACATTGCATCAAGTAATTAATATTTTGGTCCATAAAGTTGTGGAGAGTAAAGGTTTTGAGGTTGGACAAGTCTTCAAACTTTGTAAACAAGACACCAATACAAACAAAGAAGAAGAAAAAGGAGCAATGGAATATCCAAACTGGTATTCATGAGTCATGACCTTACCATGCATGTTTGGCATTTTGGCCCACCAATTCAAGACAGATCATTTTCAAAGCCGAATTTTCTGGTTGCCATGATGCATGTATAGTGTATGGCGTACTCATTGCAAAAATAATTTAGAGTGTAGAAAAATAAGGTGCTGTTTGGATTTTTAGTTTCCATCACTCATAATTCTATTTTCATTATCCATAACTCAAAATTGGTGGGTCCCATGGCTGAGTAGTGTGTTTGGATGTGTTTCCAGTTTTTGTTCACCACATGAACTGAAGCCTTTGCTGCCTGCCCTCACCTTCACGCAGATCACCATACTCTATCTTCACACACATAGTGCCTGATCCAAGCTTAGCCAACCCGTGTCGCCATGTCACGATTATGCAGTTCTTCACGTGCCAACCAAACCGATCCCCTGACCTCTTTCTCAGCTTTTTCATAGAAATAAGGTATTATTTACATTTGAGCTGTTTATACATCTAATTTGTTGGTAATAGGGTGGTATTTCACATCTTTTACATTGAATTAAGGATTGGTGATGAAGTTTGCTTCTCTGGTTTTTTTTTTTTTTTTGATGTTTGGGTTTTCGCATTTGATTTGTTCTATTTCAACCCATGGTGATGGGTTTTCAACTCGTGGTGATGAAGTTTTCACATCTTTTACAATTGTGTTTTCAAACCCATGTTAATCTCCAAAATCAAGCAACCCATGGTGATGGGTCACGTTTTTTTATGCTTGTCAGTGTCGCTAGGTCACGACAGAGGAGATCTCACCGACGGTACACGTCAGAGAAATGGGTGAAGCGGCCCTGGTGATGGTAGAGATCGGCAAGGGAGCTTCTTCTATTTTTATGGGTTCGGGTTTGTGTTTTGGGAGAGTAATAGGGCTGAAGGGGGAAGGGGAAATGAGAAGTGAAGAAAATGGTAGGGAATGAGGGTTCTGAGGGTAGGCTAACAGAAGGCTCTAAGTGAGGAGTCAGGCATGGGTCCCACAAAAAGTAGAAATATTTAAGTGATGAAAAGCTAAAAATAGTGTGCCAAACATGTGGGGTTTAGGAAATTGGGGTATTTTAAGTGATGAGTGATGAATGACGAAAATTGAGTGAGAAGTGATGAGTGATGATTTTTTAAAAACCAAATAGCCCATAATTATTTGAACTTTGAATCATTGTATGTATTGGTGGGACCTGAACCGGACCGATGGTTGTCTGGTCACCTAAACAATACCAGCCTAAGGTGGCTCAGCGTCATCGGATGGACTTGTCACCGGGTTGGTGGAGTTGCATAGCTGCCAATGGATGAACCTTTTTAAGTGGTATCCGGCTGAATAAAAGGATCAGAGACACCATTGGGATGGTTCTTGTGCCTTTATTATGCGTGTTGAGATAAGGGAATTGCACGAGGATAGTGATTTGGAGGGATATTGGGAATAAAGAATATGTGCTCAAGAAAAGCTATTAGTGGATATGTGCTTTAACAAAAATTTATGCCTTGATGGGAATCCTTGGCTCCAACTAAGCAATGAAAGAATGATATATGTGCTATGTGACACTTGGCCCTTCACATCTAGTGACAATTTGTCATTAGACCATTAATGTTCCTAGCCATTCATGTGTATAAATAAAAGTAAAATCTTTATTTTTAGGAAAAAGAAATAGAAGATAAGGTGTGATAAAAAGGAAAAAGAAAAAAAAAGAGGGAAACATTTAGTATTAAAAAAGTTGTGGGTTCTAGTTAGCTCAACTGGTAAAGTTTCTGATGGTTGTATAAGAGATCTGGGGTTCAATCCCCGCCTACACCAAAAACTGATTGGTGTCTTGGTCTGATGATAAAGAGCTATCATCAGGAGCGGACGCCATAGATTGAAACTCTCTCAAAAAAAAAAAAAGTTATTGAAATTGAGTCTAAGGAGGCTAAACCATATATATTCAACATGTTAATCATAAAATAAAATAATGGATCTTATAACATATTAATCTCATAATCTAAATCACCAAAGCATGTGATCATGATGCACACTTCAAACCTCATGTTGTACAAAAAGAAAAAGAAAAAAAAAATCCAGTAATATTAAACAATATATCTCTCCATTTATATGTTTTCATAACTCAATAGAAACATTAAAAAAAGACCAGTACATGCAAGGCCAAGGGGTGGGGAGAGCATGTGGTATTGATTTGGAGGATAAATAAAAATAACTTATAATGAATCTTCTATTTCTACCCCCAGATATATAAAAATTAGGATAATGGTCTTTTAAAATATTAACCCAAAAAAAAAAAAAATTAAGCATAAATTATGTTAAATTACTGATTGTCCCACTACTAGAAAACGATAAATTTAATTATTTAATCATAATTTATGCTTGAAGGGAGAGATGAACAATTGAGGACATTCTAATAAACCTAGTAGCTCATCGAATCTACATATAGAGACGGAGTCTCACTTTCACAACTTGATGCGATCTTCATAACATTCTCATAACATTCTAGTAAACAATTTGCCATATGGGGGTTGCTATCTTTTGATTCTTGGAAGCACTTTGTTAGGCACCCTTTAGCATTAAGATAAATTTTCACTTCATCAGGTGTACTATGTTCATGATGCTTAGACAAGCACTTGACAAAACCATTAATATAACAATGTGCAAAATCAGTGCTAGCAGAGCCATATTTCTGTTTACAAAATTTCAATTTAAATCAAGGCAATTGTATAATGGGCCAGGAACAATATTATCAAGCTGAGAGGAATGAGAAAAGTGGATGATGGGAAGTGAAGAAGAGAAAAGAGAGGAAGAAATAATAAAGTTATTATTAGCTTGCACTTCAAATACTATAAAGATAATCAAATCCATCACCACCATAAGTTTTTTGCATATGTTACCTATTGGAATTTTGTCCAGTTTTCTTATTTGAAAGTTAAGTATATAACAACCATTTATTGGAAATAAACCCTCTAGTATTCTATTACAATTAAATGGCAGGACACCGTTGAAATTAAGATATTTTAGTGTGTATATTTGATTTGTCATGAAAAAATTAATTAATAGAATAGTTGTTTAAGAATCATAATTTGTAAATTTGTCAACTTTTCCACTAAAAATCTTTTGGTCCAAGTTATGTCTTTTGGTTAGGATACAGATCTCACAAGACTTATTTTACGCATAAAATATATGATTTTTTTTTTTTTTTTGGTTGAGAATCAGTGCAATGATTATGTTCAAATTTTCGAAATAAAAAGGTCATGGATGGTAGTTTACACGGGATAGTTTATTTGAAATAGATTAGATCTAAGTCACAATATAATAGGTCGAAGTACCTATTTAAAAATTTATCCAAAAATATGTTTTTTTGAAGAAAAAACTAATTGTTTGTTTTGAGAAATAAACTAATGGCTAAACATATACTTAATTACACTCTCTTATCCAAAAAAAAAAAAAAAAAAAAAAAAATTAACATGTCATATTGGAATAAATGGAGTGCAAAATACTATACTATTAATTTATTTTTAAAAAAGCATGCATATTATATTATCATACTTCTAGTTAATTAAAAGGCACTATAAATGGTGAAACTTATATATGAAGTGACTTCTCAAGATTCTCAAAAAAAGAAATGAAAAGTGATTTCTCAAAAATAAAAACATATATAAATGAAAAACTATTACATAAAAAATAAAATAAGTCATGAAAATTACAGGGAGACAATTGCAGCAAACCGAATTTGATCCAGATAATGACATTACATAAGGAAAATGTCAAAAAGAAAGGAGGTGTGGGGAGTGGGAACCACAACGTGAAGGAATCGAGGAATGTTCGAATATCCACACTGGATAGTGAGTCTCAAAATAAAGGTTCAATTAACAATGTATTTCCCTTAAGACAAGAATTTTCAATGGAGTCACCACATGATTAATACAAAGAATAACTCAAGAAACCTTAAAAAATACATCATAACAATTGAAAATTACACTGTCTTAATAATAAAAATTAGGAAAGTACATGGTTTTTCTCCTAGTTACAATCTAAATCAAAGATAAATAATGGCCAATTTTTATTCTTATCACACAAATTAGATAATTTCATGAATTCCATGTCAACAACAATAACAAAACAGAAGTAGTAAAGGAAAACAAACATGTAAACAACTGCATCTAAAACACGTTAGTTCACATGACAGAAGTTTATTATGATTCAAATCATAAACTAGTAGTTCTAAAATCGAATGAAAATGGAGACTTTCACGAGATGAAATGATTGGATTCATATCTACTTCATGCAAATGTAAAGCTTTGATTTTTTTAAAAAGAGATTAATTGCTTATTCTATGTTAAATCATGGAGCATGTGGTCATGATGCACACTTCAAACATCACGTTGTACCAAAAAAAAAAAAAAAAAAAAAAAAAAAAAAAAAAAAAAAAAAAAAAAAAAAGAGGAAGAAGAAGAAGAAGAAAAGACTTTTTCTTTGTCACTACCACACTTTGCCCAATTTACAGCTCAAACACATAAATTGAGAAAATCTGTTTGATTGAAGAGAATATTGAACTAACACAATGATACAATTCCTTCCAAAACGAGTGGTGTATTGCCATGACAACCCGAAAAGCTTCCCAAACCGAATATGAAATTTGGCTAAGTATGGGAATGAGTGATCAAATTTTGACTTCGGTCAAACTGTGGGCCCAATCTTGGAATTGTGTGATCCATATGTTTTTGGAAATCTTGTGAAAAAAAGATTCATTTTGAGGGGGCTTGGAGACTAAATTCTAAGGAAAAAAAAAAATTACACATAAAATATTGCATACAAACGAAACCTAAAAAAAAAAAAATGCAAATCCATACTTTCAAGCGCTTAGTAAAATCTTGTAACAAAGTTTGTTTCTCTCAAACGAAAGAACAAAAATAAAATTAATGTCCCGAGCCTTCCAAAGACATTTGGATCACTCAATTCCGAACTCGGGAAGGCCTTAATAGACATGTATCAACTTGAGTAAAGGTAGTGTGAAAATTCAAAACGTCTACAAGATACCAACTTCCCGAGGTCATAACTTTTAATTCGAACATTGGATTGATGCAAAATTGGTACCATTGGAAATTTGGAAAGAAGATTTAATAAAATTTCCAATAGGAGGATGTTCACATAATTTCGAGATGGAAGGCCCTCAAAATGGCTGTTAAAGTTACGGGCAGGGGGGAAAATTTCTAAAAATCATTGCGTGAGCAAAGTAAGCTAACACATGTCGATCATGACTTGTCCATAGTGATGCCACTCATGATGGACATTCAAATTGGTTAATCTCCTATAAATTTAGACCCCCCTCACTTTGTTTCACAAGCTCTTTGTTGATACCCATTTTTGATTATAAAAAGAAAAAAGAAAAAAAAGAGAGACCCAACAGCAACAAAGTCCAATAACAAGTAAAAAAGAAATGCAATAAAAGATTAGTGAGTAATGGCAGAAACAAAAGGCTATAAAAGCTCGAAAGAAAGAAGAGAAAGAAATAAGACCCATCGGGCTGGCTTGGTAGAAAGTAGCAACAGGCAGACCGCAGACCCACAGGCCCAAGAAGTGGCAAAAGTGGGATAAGCCCAATAAGCCCATGCCATCTCCCATAAAAGCTAAGCATGGGTACATAAAATGCAGGTTGCAGAATGAGACAAGGCCATACATTAGTGGCAAAAATGGCATGAGAAAGAAAGAAGACAAAATAGGAAGTAATGGGACAATCACATCTTGGCCAAAGCACCACCAACCTGTATCCAGCCAATGCAAGGGAGGTGGGCCCACAGTCAAGGGATTTACAGAAGGTGTGGTTTGGTGAAGGGGGGAAAATGGTCTATTTATGGTATCCAACCAAGGCCTCTTTTGGGAGGTACTTTGCTGGGAAGGCATCTTTGTCCAAAATAGATGGTAAATGGCTGAGACCACTTGATGCATGCTATAGAGATAGGTAGAGAGAAACCCAAAACTTTGCTCGTTGGAATAAGAGAGATAGACTCACAGCAGAACCAAACGGATAAGAATTTTTCATGAAATAAATAGTGGAAAAGAGAGAAAGCACTGGGCATGCCCAAGTGTTATGGAGGCCGAGCGGCCAGTGGGCTAGTGAGCAACTCTGAAAGGGTGCTCACAGCAGACAAAAATGGTTGATGAGCAATAGGGGTAAACTAGAGAAATCCCATCAAATTAACCCTAATAAATAGTAACAGTAACCATAAATGGAAGCAGGATAGCGACTAAGGCAAGAAATAGAGAGAATTGAAGCAGAAAAAACAGAGAAAAAAAGAAAGAGCGAAGTAAAAGAGAGGAAAGTGAGCATAGCAGAAAAGACATGCATCAATAGACCATCTTTTTCCTCCCTTTTACAGCAAACCTATTCTTTGAAATTCCAACGAAACAACAAGTAGTCATCTAGGCTCATTCCCCAAAATGCACAACTTTGATGACTTAGCCCAATAGCAAGGTTGTCCAAGTTGGGGTTCGAGCTCTATTTGGTTCATTTCTTGCGGAAGAATTCATCATGTTTACATTCTGTTGTATCATTTTTGCATTATGTTGTATTGGTTCTGCTAATTGCTCCCCAGACTAACCTTCCTATTGTAACTAACCTTCTTGCTATAACATATTTGCTCTTAAATCTATAAACATGTATTGACATTTGTGGACTAATATACATGTATTTGTTAATACTTATTGACTTTATTTTGGGTGCTGGGTTTATGCAAAAATTGGCCCTTTAACAAGGTATTGCTAGAATAGTGGGCTAGGCCCAACGCTCTGACCCATAATAGAACGGGCCTTAGCCCATCAACACAAAAAGCACCTACACTCTTCAATCCATTAGAGCCTTCAAATTCATTATTTCTCTTGCCCTAAAACGAGTATCTTGTTGCACGATTTGAAAGGGTTTATACCAAAATCTTGGCACGACAATATTTTAGAAGGGCTCTCAAGGAAGATCCGGTCTAACTAAGGTTCCGTTTGGTTGGAGTGATTATTGGAGGGATGGAAAATTGTTGAGAGAAAAGTGCAGAGAAAATGAGATTTGTAATTGTTTGGTTGAGAGTGGAAAATGGGAAAGATTTTGGTGGGGATCATGAGTTTTCTCCCAAACCCACCAAAACACAATCTCTCCAAATTGGATACAAACTGGTGCAAGAGTTGGACAAAATTGCCCATGTGAAGCTTCTTTTCTTTTATCTTCCCGTGCTGCCTTTGTTTCCTTTTTGGGTTTTTTTTTTTTAATTTATTTTAATTGGCCATGAATGCATGATTGACAATTTTTTTTTCGTTTGCTTTTTTGTTTTTTACTGAGCATGATTGGATTTTTCGTTGGTTGGGTCTGTCTTTTTGTTTTTATTTTTTTAATTTTGGACATGATTTTTGTTTTAATAGACTTGGTGTGGTTGCTTTAGTTCTTTGATTTTTTTTTTTTTTTTTTTTTTTAACTGGAATAATTTTTTTAATAAAAGCATATAAGTCAATTCATATAAATTACATTTTTATTAGCTGTGTGCATGATGAAAATAGTCTGATAGTCTTTTTTATATAATTTCTGCAATATAAATCTAGTAGCATTTGACTTTAATTTTGAGAAAAAAAAAGTTCGACGAAATTTTATATCTGAAGCTCAATGGTTTTAAAGGTCATTTTGAAAAATGGGTTTGGAGTCGAACTTTTTTTTTTTTTTTTTGATAGTGAAAACCTCATAAACAATATCATTACTTAGGACAAACTGTCCTCACCGTTTACATCCAACTGAACTTGAGTAGCAATTACAGGGGGGGTGTCTTCCACCCAAATCTGACAGTCATGAATACCTCTAGCTTCCCTAGCCAAAATGTGTGCAGCACAGTTAATCTTTCTGCTAATATGACTTACTGACCAATGCTTAAAGGAACCCAGCCCCAATTTTATCCCATCCACCACCTTCAAGATAGAACTAGGACGCGATCCAGCATCAAAAATTGCATTGACTACTACCTGTGCATCACTCTCTATATCTACCTCCCATAAGCCCAGATCACGAGCAAAATTTATCCCCTCTTCCATTGCCATCGCTTCCACCTCCAACGCACCTAAAGGGAGGGGCAAATTTCTGCTCAACGCTCCCATAATCTGCCCCATCTCATTCCTAATGACCACCCCGATACCACAGCTTTTTTGGCTTGTAAACACTGCCCCATCAATGTTGACTTTGAACTTCCCTTGACGAGGTGGACACCATCTTGTTCTGACTGGTGCTTGGCTGCGACAAGAAGATTGAGATTCCTCTGCTTCTTCTACTTCTTTTGCATACTCCTTGGCCTCCCTAGCAATTCTCTTAGGGTCCTTACTTCTCCCCTCATGCTTGAACACATTACGGTTGTTCCAAATCATCCATGCTGTTATGGCAAACAACTCCCAATCTGATTCCCTTTCCTTCTCATAAAGAGACCACACCACATCAATAAAATTCTTTATGGGCTGCTTCAGAATGGGCAAAGTGATATCTACTTCCTTCCACACTTCCGCCGCAGCACAACAATCCCATAACGCATGGCCAGACGATTCGCAATCTCCGCAGAAGCCACACCTATTATCCGTGGTCACTTTCCTAGATGCAAGGCAGAAGTTTGTTGGAATTATGTTCTTACACGCTCTCCATAGAAAATGCTTAATTTTATTCGGGCAATGAAGCTGCCAAACCAACTTCCATAATCCAGCAATCTTCCCCATATCTGAACATTCTCCACCTCCTTTAGCTGAGTGCCTTTCTTTAAGCATCTTGCGTGCCACAAGGTACGCGCTCCTCACTGTGAAGTCGCCGTTCTTTGACCATGCCCAAATCAGAGAGTCCTCCGGCAGTCTTGAGCTAATAGGCATTCCGAGAATAACTTCCGCTTCATGGGGAAAAAAGGTCTCCCTTACTTGATCCACCTTCCACATACCCGTATTTCCATCAATCATTTGCGCCACCTTAACCAGCTCCACATTCGGACCTTTGGGAGTAATTACTTTGAAATTGTTCGGGGTTGGAATCCACCTATCCCGCCAAATATCCACTGATCTGCCATTGCCAACACACCACCTAGACCCCCTTTCAACCGTCTCCTTGGCTGCCATAATACTTCTCCACACATAGGAAGGCTTTCTTCCCACCTGAGCTTCCAAAAAAGAACACCCCGCAAAGTATTTAGCTTTAAACACTCTATGGGTAAGAGAGTTCGGGTTTTTACTTAACCGCCACCCTTGTTTTGCTAGAAGAGCCAAATTAAACGCATTAAGATCCTTAAACCCCATTCCCCCTTCCGATTTGGGTTGGCATAGTTTTTCCCATGAAATCCACGCCAATTTTCGCTCCTTCTCTTTCTGCCCCCACCAAAATTGACACACCATTGAATTGAGTTCATGACAAAGGGAATCCGGGAGTTTAAAACAACTCATAGTATAGGTTGTAGTCGCTTGAGCTACTGCCTTAATTAGAATTTCACGCCCTGCATTTGACAACAAATTTCCTTTCCAGCCCGCAATTCTCCTTCCGACTTGGTCCTTAATGCGATTAAAGGCCTTCTTTTTCCCTTTCCCCACTAGAGTGGGCAGCCCCAAATACCTTTCATGCTTTTGGATAATTTGAGCTCCAAAACTCCCTTTTATCTCCTCCCTTATTTCCTTGCTGGTATTCCTACTAAAGAAGAGAGACGTCTTCTCTTTATTCAGTTTTTGTCCCGATTCTTTTTCATAATCAGCCAGCACCTTTAGTACTCTATTGCCTTCCTCAATACAAGCTCTTCCAAAAATGATGCAGTCATCGGCAAACAAAAGATGAGAAATCCGAGGTGCCCCCCTACATACTGAAATTCCACTAATCTTCCTGTCGCATTCCTCTCTTCTAAGCATAGCTGTCAACCCCTCCGCACACAAAAGAAAGAGGTAAGGCGAAATAGGGTCGCCTTGACGCAGTCCCCTTGAAGGGATGATCTTTCCCTTTGGCTCCCCATTTATAAGTACTGAATAGGAAACCGTCCTTACACACATCATCATCAACTCAACCCATCTCTCACTAAAACCCAATCTCCTCATCATCACCTCCAAAAAAGCCCACTCCACTCTATCGTACGCTTTACTCATATCGAGTTTAATAGCCATTAACCCCTCCTTTCCCCTCCGCCTTTGATCTATGTAGTGCATAGTCTCAAATGCCACTAACACATTATCCGTAATTTGCCTCCCAGGAACAAACGCGCTCTGAGCCTCACTGATCACCCCAGGCAGAATTTTCTTCAACCTATTAGCTAGTACTTTCGACACTATCTTGTAAACAACATTACATAGGCTAATGGGGCGAAACTCCGTAATCTTTTGAGGGCAGTTCACCTTAGGGATAAGGCAAATGAATGTCTCATTTAGGCCTTCAGGCATCACTCCGGTTCTAAGGATTTGGAGCACACTGTTTACAACACACGGGTCGAACTGGGTAAACAAAAACTATGCATATCCAAAACTGATCGTGCATTTGTAATCTAGGATACATTATCTCAAAACATATACTTTTATTTCTTTAGAAAATCCACTGTGCTTAAATTCAAAACGGACTAAGGCCTTTGAAAGCACACATTTATTTATTTTATAATGGCCTCATTTGGTTTGTCCCCGTCTCAGTTCTCACCATGATTTCATTTTGTTTACTAACATCAGACAATTCATATAAGCACATCATCATATATAAAAACACACAATTAGTGTTCATTGTTTATAACCCACATTGGTTGTGTTTAATGTCCACTATTTATTACTCCAATCTACAACTATAAAGGTTAGGCTCTTTTATAGTTGTACTCTGATTATGTAATATATTATAAATCCGGTTTAAAACACTAACATTACTATTTTCGTACGTGTTCTAATAAGTTTTATTATTTACTAAAACAAAATCATATGTAAAAACACAGGCATTGGGCTTCTCCCTAATGGCCCATTTATATTTGAATCTTCATTCAATAAAATTGCAATATGGGTTGGGCTTAAAAGTAAAATGGGCCATTGTGTCCATTTCATAGCTTTTGGATTCATGCCTCATTTGCAATTTAAGCCATAGTTTCTTAAAAGAAAAATGTAGGAAAAAAGAAAAAAGCACCTAAATATGAAATGAACCACGAATTCTTACATTACTCTCACGTAGGGGTAATGTTTTTCCTTCTTTTTTAATAGAGTTACACACCAATATTGCGAAGGCATCTCTCTCTCTCTCTCTCTCTCTCTCTATATATATATATATATTAGGCATTATATTGCATTAATATTAACAATTTAACACCAATCAATTTACCCTTATATTTATCATTAATTAACCATAAGCTAATTGTGCGCAAAAGTAAAAGCTATTATATATAACACATCAACACATTCAAAAATAAATAAGTATTTGATATATGCAGACTCACAGAACCAAATAAATAATTGATTCTATGACAACCAGGTAAATAATTAATTATGACATGGAACCATTAACTAAGGAAAGCCACCAAAAACAAATGCATCATCAGGCAGCTTTTTCACAAACTGCAAAACTACCTGGGTTAATTGTAATGCTCTTAGTGCAATTATCAGTTTTGTAGATCCCAACAAGTCGATCAGCCAATTCAAACATGTTGTTTCTAAGGCTGCAGGTGACATAAAAGATAACATCAAGAACAGTGTAAGTAAACATGTCAGTAACTACTAACTATAGCAATAAATCCCAGGGGGCATTGAAAGTACCTTATGATTATAAACTGGGCATCCTTTGTTCGGTCCTTCACATAATGCCCCACAATAGAAACATTTTTGAAGTCTGCAAACCATATGGATTGGTAAGTGAATGAAGACCAAAAGAAAAAGAAAATGAAACAATTTAAGAGGGGGGGGGGGGGGTGAGAAATTATCATCGAGGATGCGGGAATGTACCCAGTGCAGCATCAATCTCATCCATTACATAAAGCGGGGTTGGCTTGTAGTGATGAAGCGCAAAAACAAGAGCTAATGAACTCAAAGTCTGAAAGCAGTAAAAGAAACAACATTATATGTCTGTAAATAAAATTCAGGGATTCTGTAGGCAGGCATGCTTATAGTTCAGGTAATGGGTTCTACTTCTACAGAAGGGTTAAAGTCAACAATGTTCAAAGATAACCTTTTCACCACCCGATAAATTTGCAATATTCTTCCAGCTCTTCTTTGGTGGTCGGACACTGAAAACAACACCTTCAGAGAACGGATCCAAAGAGTCCACTAGCTCAAGTTCTGCATCACCTCCAAGTGTGATCATCTATGGCAAGTCCATTAGGAGGGAAAAGTACAATCATTACTTGCAGATGCATATAATTCAAGGAAAAAAAAAAAAAAACAAAAAAAGAAGAGGAAATTAGCATGAAACAAGAAGTGTCAAATATAAAAAGCCCCAACTGATTGCAAATGAAGGAGCCTAGAAAATAATTCTGCTAATTGAAAGTGTAGTTCTTCAAAGGCAGAACATCTAGCACCAGAGTACAAATGACACCAGTCATATTTCTTGCAATTCAAACTGTTTAATGTACATTAAAGTCTCATATGAAGACCAAAGAGTCCAAAAGGACAATAGAATTTATAACCTAGCTAAAACTTGTGGAGAGTGATTTATTCACAAACCTGATACATCTCCTTCAGCTTCAAAGATATTGCATTGAATCCTGCCATGAACTCATCCAACCTGTTATTGTAACATATCCAGTTGAGTGAAAACTAAAAAATTGTGTAGAAGGATATAAAGAAAACAAATCAGACATAAAAGTAAAGATAGATATGCATGCCTCTTCTTCCTCCATTCATCATACTGCCTCTTTATGTCATCACGCTGTTGAGTGACCTTGTTTAGTTCCTCAACTCGTTCATTATATAATGATACTTTTGTCCGATATCTATTAATCATATTATGCAAATTTAGCAGAGGGCCCTGAAGAATTAAACTCAGGTAGGTAAACAATTTTAAAGAACAGATAAAGTCATACTCTGAGATAGAATCAAGATTTGGATTCATCTCCTTCAGTTGTGCTTCCAGAAGTGCTACAATTTCAAGGGCCCTTTTTAGGCCACAGGGCTCGTTAAGGGTTTCATCAGTCAAGGTTGCCTGAAGCTTTTCAGGGTCCACTAAGTCTTTCTGAATTCTGCAACCAATACACAATGTTATGTTTCAAGTTCATTAAGACCCCTGCTTCTTAAGAGTTCCACAAAAAGACATACTGTTCCATATGCTTTATAAGAGCAGTTTGCAAGTCGTCAAGCCTTTTTTTGTAAGCCTTTGCCTTCAGTTCCAACTCCTTGTATGCCTTTTTCATGTCTTGTAATTTGTATTCGGCGTCAACCTGTGCCATCACAGAGATTGTAAACAAGATGTCAGGAAAAATGAGCCCCTCCACCCCCCCCAAAAAAAAAAAAAGAAACTAAAAAGATGCAAGAAAGCACAGTACCTCTGATGCCCGTAACTCATCCACAGTCCTTTTCACTTTGTCATAATTGGATTTTGCATTGTCTAATACATCTTTATGTTCATCGATCAGCTATACAAGGGGGAGAAAGAAATTAGATCATATGGCAGTACAAGAAGTTCTTATTTCTTGTGGATTTTTATTAAAAATAAAAAACCTTCTGTGTCTTTTTATAATTCTCTTGAACTGTAAATGCTTTCTGCTCAATTTCTTTGAAAACGCCTCCCAATTTTTCCTTTTCCTCAACAAGTCTTTCTTTCTCCTTCTTTGACTCCTCAATCCCTTTAGTCAACTTCTTCATCATTTTTTGGCCAGTCTCTATTTGGACTCTGTGGCGGTTGATCTCTGTGCTCTTTTTATCGATATCCTAACAGTTGGGTAGCATGAATTAGTGCAACTCTCCATTGTAACTAAAAACTTGGATGTTTGATTGTTTCATAGTATTTCATATACTTACAGATTGAATCTTATTGACCTTTAACTTTTGTGCTTTCAATCTTTCACCACCAGCGTTTTCTATATTATTCTGAAGCTCCAAAGCCTAAAGCAGAGACAATTAAGCATAAATCAAACAAACTGAGATATCAAAATAATATTTATGCACTGTTCATGTTAGACATGATATATGAAATAAGCAAAACAACAGGTTAGTAGGGAAGCCAGAACATAAACCACCTACCATGAATGCAACTAGCCTAAATTCTGTTCTGTAGGTAAATGTAATGATTGAGATGCAACATGCAAGGACAACAAAACATAATAGAGCTCATCACCCACCTTCTCTTTCAGCTCTTTAGACCCTTGTATAAGTTTATCAATCTCCTTTTCTTCTGTAGAAATTATTTTCTTGAGCTCCTCCAACCTATCAAGCTCATCCTTCCTTGGCTGTGATGCAGCCTCCAGTGAATCAAGTTGTTTCTCAATATAACTATGTTGTGAATTCAAACTGTCAATCTGTTGAAGCATAGTTTCCAATGCATTATATTCATTTCAAATTTAACTATAAGGTACCTTAAAAAACCCCTAACTGAGCATTACCTCTTTCTGACTTTTAGCTAATTCCATCTCCAGGATAGCAATTGCTTTTTCAGATGCCTGGTAACACCGCACTGCCTCAGCAATTCTTTGGCGGATGCTATGTAATTTTTCAACCATTATAGACAGTTCCTTGTCAGCATTTGCAACAGCTTCTGCCGACACACTGTCAGCTCGAATAGATGTCCCCATTTTGCCACCACGAGGCTTATTTCCCCCACCACTCATTGTACCAGATGTTTCAAAAAGTGCACCATCAAGTGTTACCACACGTCGAAATTCTTTGTTTCCACTGTATGCAATACGTGTTGCCTGAAAATTGGAAAATAGAAGCTATTTAACAATTTGCCAAACCCAAGTCAACATTAATGTGAAATCTCCAATAAACCATATAAATTCCCAAGTTCTACTTGCACCAATATTGGTTATTTTACCCTCAATATTCAATAACATGGAAACCACCCACAGACGGAACTTGAGGATTTAACCTAATCAAGGGATCAATGCATATTAGGAATTAATGATAATCCCTTTTGGTATAAACAGATTTAAGTTTCTGATACAAGTATGGCAGGGATAAGACGCTCAGGGCCTTAAAAAAATAATTTCTTCACTCTTAGAATATGTTTGCTTACATTGTGGCATATTCCACTTAAGATTCTATCAGCAGTAAAACATCTAAAATTTCCTTCTCATTTGTCTTGGGTCACAGTTGAAAAGGATCCGTCACAAGGTAGATTGTGCAAAAATGTTTTTTTGGAAAGCACACATAGGCAAAAAGAAATTAAAAAGTTCCAAGCCGACAACTTTAGTTACTCCATGGCAACTAATCCAGATAAACCAACCACAAGCCACAAAATCAACTTATTATCCACAATGTTAAACTATCAAAACACCAGCTTGCTATTAGAAAGAAGCTAGCAATTCTTAACACGGCATATTTTTACAATTTTAAATCAGAAGAATAATCCTAAGATTTAGAAAGAAACTGGAAACTACCTGGTCAAGATCCTTAGCAACAACAGTGTTTCCCAATGCTGCAAAGAAAGCAAGTTTCATTCTTTCATCCTGAACTTTAATTAAATCGAAAAGACGTGGAACTCCCTCTGGAGTGCTTATCTTCTCCTTCAACTTGGGTAAGAATTCAACTTGCTTCTCCTGCAAGAGGAATTTAAATTATAAAATAAAAAATAAATTAGTCATAGTTTTATGAGTCCTCTTCAATTAATAGGAGTATATTGTATATGAAGGAAAACGATAATATATATCTGCATAAAAAAATTTAAGTGGCCACCAAATCTAAATCATCATTTTCTAAATTTATTGACTCCACAATCCTATTAAAATGAGATAATAAAATTTCAAAACCACAATGACTGCTGTAAGTTTAGGTTGCACATCTGCAAAATTTTAACCACAAACTTTTGTAACATGAACCCAATGAACAATCCAATAGATCCTACAATATTGAAACATTGTCTCTTCTTACTATCTCAAAACCAGGTAGTAGATTCAATTGTGTGGGAACAATCTATAGTATCATAATTTTAAACTAGAGTGATCTACAAACTGGAGATATCAAAATCATGCACACAGATTCAGCCAACTTTCAGTGAAAAAGATCCAAAGACCGTGTCATCAGTTCTGAAAATTTTCAGTCAAGTTTCCTAGGATCGAACTGAACCAGTCAAGCTTCCAACTTCTAAGTAAACAAGGTCTTTCAGGTACTCAAAACATTAAAGTAACTGTTTGGACGGTATAAGTTTCCATATATCATATAATGTGAAATTGGTACCAAAATCATGAAAGTTGCAACACCAAGATTCTCCCTCCGAAGTAGCTCAACACATGCTTGTGCTGCACCTGTTGTTTCCACTACAATATAATCAAGTCCAGGGCATGCCGTTGATATAGCAACATCATATTTTGCTGCAGGTAGAAAATCATAAGGCGGTGAATAGAAATAAAATTTTCTTTAAAAAACTAAATATAAAAAAAATATGGGAATTGATATCACAATATTATTTGATAAAGAAAATGTTAAGCTTGTCAATGCATTAAACACGACAATAATTAGATAGGGCGGTAAAGTAATAAAGCCAAACACAAATCTCAACTCATATAAATCACATGTATTGCTCTGTATACCTAGGACAAGAACTGCTTTGGCAAAGCAGGTATAAGAAAAGGCATCAATTGATTACAAGTCGCACAAAAATTGTACTAAGGTTATTGTGTGAAGCTTAAAAAGATGGCTAGAAAACAAATATATAAAACTAATAACAAAGAAAAAGACTTACCATCAATAGCACCAAGATCACCCATCCTGCCATATATTCCCTCAATTCGGTTGGACTCCTTGGCCTGCAAGATTGCTTTCAGAACTGATCCCTGACTCTTCTCAGAATCCAGAATAGACTTAAGTTCTGCAACCTTCTGTCTTGCAGATTGTTCAATAGGAATCAGTGCATCCTGTTCTTTGATACATTCCTGCAATAAGGGTTAAGTACTATCATCATATTCCCTCATGGCAAAGCAACAAGTGAACTTAAAATTCAAATTATTTGTCATGAAATTACAAACTTGTTCCACTCTACGAGCTTCCGATGCTTCAAGCTTGTTCCTTTCTATATCAGTTTGAATATTTGTGATGCTTGCAGTTTTTGTTTTTAGTTTTCCCAATATAACATCCATCTGCTTTCGAGCATCTTCAAATGCTGCATGACCAGCTTCATGCTGAAACAGTCAACCATCACTTTCAGCCAACTATATTTTAATATCCACACATCCACTAAATGATTCGATATATTATAGGACCTATTACTTTCAACCAAGATCAATCTACACACAAGAAATGAATTCCTTGAAAAAAAAATTGAAGATGCTTAATACAATTTTTTTCCATTTATATGTGAGGAAAAAAAATAATGGAAAACTAACAAGTAGCCAGTGCTTTCATGCATCCTTTAGAATTAATTACCAAGATACTATCAAAGTACCAAACTCACCTTTTCATTCAAAAGCTTGCTTTCAGTACATGTAACTTCTAGTTTTCCCTTATGTTCAATCAATTGCTTTTCCCAAGGTTCTAATTCAGCACGAACTTTTGCAAGCTCAGCACGATATCTCTCAGTTTCAACTGCTTATTGACCAATCAGGGGTAAGTAACATGTAACTTCTTGTTTCTCAAAAAAAAAAAAGTGCTTATCGACCAATCAGGGTTAAGTAACATTATCGATAATTAACTGCACATTCCCATGTCTGCTAGAGCTATGACAGTATCACAATAACTATTTAAAGGGGGATTAACTCTTCAACAAGAGAGTACCAATTTCCCAACCAACAAAAAGATAACATACAATACCGATTATACTTGGAAAGAATAAACAAAAGCAGGCATCCACACCAAAGTCACAAAAGAAACTTAATTGGTCCCTTATTGGTTCTCCCCATGGGGTTAAAAGGAGTGGTTTTGATTTAAAGTTTTTTATTTTTTGAACGAGGAGTAAATTATGCATTAAACAAGAATCAAAGGTGCTAAAGAGCAATAGCTAAACTGGCACTTCCTTCTCCCATAATAATGGAGTGGAAGGTGAGGTAATGGGTTCAAGAACCATTGAGCGTGTGTGTAGCTTACCAATATAAAAAATAAAAGGAATCAAAGGCCTATATATGTGTATAAACCCAGGAAGAATTCAATATTAATGATACATTAATTTTAGGCAAAAATAAAAATAAAAAATAAGCATACAAAATAACACCAACTCGAAATGTGTTGAAAATGACAAGGGCATAACCTTTTCACATGGTCAAGCATGAGAAAAGTTAATTCCAATATCCTTTAATACTAACGTTCCAATCCCACCTCAAAATGATACTAAGACTTTCTATAAAATTGTAAGCCAAATCAAACTTCCAAATTCAATTAGAATATAAATTAAGAATTTTCCAAAAACAATTGTACAGGAATACAAAGTAATGCAATACGTATCAGAGCCATATAAATCATGGATATCAGAGCACAAACTCTGAATATGAGAACTCCATGATTATTTGGGCATCCTTTTGAATGTTAAGCTATTGTTCACCAGTCAACTACTATTTAATAATAAAATAACCAAAATATTATATCTACCATGGGGGATGGCACCATATAAAATATAATAATAATAATAAAATCCAACTTGAGAATACTTAGTATAGACCCGAGTAAACACAAAGCAGTGTAATAAGAATCAAAAATTTTACTTAGGGATATAGCTTACAACAAAACCCACAAAAAATGAACAATAATATTTTACAATGGCATGAAACATACATAAACAGTTATAAAGTAAAAACTTAATGTTGCTGCTTTAAAGTGTGATTTGCAACATAACATATTCATATTCTTCATAATTGAAAAGATAAAAACACCTTTAGAATTCTCTTTAATTTCCTCCAAGACTTTCTCCTCATCCAGCAAGAGCTTTTGCAGTTTTGGTATACTTTCCTCAAGTTCCGGGATCAGATTTTTTGAGTTTTCACACTCCTTTTCTAAGTCATTAATCTTTGTTGAATCCTGAAATGGGAAGCCAAAAGTTAAATAATAACTGTGTTCAGTTCAAGTGAACAATGTCTTTCCCATACCTTTTCAAGTTTATCCTCAAGTTTCTTGATCTTTTGCTTCATGTGCTTCAAATCTTCCCGATATTTGACATCCTGCCTTTCAAAATTCTTAAACTCTTCCTTACAGCTTCTGAGTTGATTATCAAGTTCCTAATTATTCAAAAGAAAGGTAAATAGTTGATCATTCAAATAAGATCAAAGTGAATTCAGTAAGATAACATTCAATGCAAACATATCATTTTAAAGAATGGGTGGCACATGGTTTGAAAATCAATATAATAATATAGTGTCCTCACAATGCCACAATCATATACCAACAATATTAATATGTTCTTGTAAGCATTTGTTTATGCAATATAAGAGCCATATTCTGCTAACCTCTTGTCTCTTCATGTACTTGTTATGCACAGTTTCAATCTCCTCCAACGTTTTATGACTTTCTCGTATATTCTCCCTGAAACAAGATGTCAAACTCTTCATCAGATATATATTTTTTGTTTCAACTAAACATACATATTTCAAAACATGCCATAAGCATATACCTTTCAGTCTTCAGGTTTTCTTCTAAACTGGCAACATTTGCTTGTAGTTCAACCAATTTTGTATTAGTATCTTCATGAGCCAATTTTGTGGCTTTCTCTTGCCATTTCAAGAGAGACAACTCTTTCAGCATGTATGCTTCTGCTTCATTCTTCACATCCTGTTGCAGCAAAATATGTGAACAGGATAATTAAAAATTAGATGATATAGCAATGTGCAATAATATTTACATACCTCCAAGCTATCTCTCTCTTTCTCGGCTAACTTAACCATTTGTACCACCCCAGACCTGCTCTCATTAAGAGATTCTAGCCTATGAGATACAAGGAAAAGAACATTATCAGTTGTCAAAAAATTGACAAAATGCTATTTTGGGTAATGACTGAATTTGAAAAATATTTATTTCAATAAAGTAGAGCACAGAATGTGACAGCATATTTGACAGTGGCAGAGAGCATCAAAGATGATAGAAAATAAAGTTTTTTTGGCAAGTAACAGGAAAGGAAATTCATCTAATAAAAAGAAGCAAACAAACCCCAGATTGATAATGGCAGCATCATCTGAAAGGATACATGTTCTTATCTTAATGATGAACACTGCATATCAAGCTATCACATAAAATGCTATTTCAATTAATACATTCTAAAGTCTGGCTTCCCACAACTAACCCATTTACAAGTTATACCTTCTATCCTCAACTTTCAAATTTTCAGCTAACTAACAAGAATTATGCCTCCAATTAGCATTAGCACTAACACAAGTAATAGATATAGTGCATCATTAAAAATAGAAAGTTGATGTAGCAAGCAGGAATAGAAAAAATAGAAAATAAACTTTCAACTAAGTTAACACGCAGACTGTACTCACTGCTTATTTGCTTCATCAATTTTTTCGACGTATTTGTTGGTTCCAATTATGTCCTCAAGATATTCAAGAAAACCTTCATCATGGGGTCCCTGAGCTTTTGGCTTCATAAGTGAAATTTGCTCAACTTCACCCTGGCAACAGCCAAGAAGCAAATATTACAACACGTAGAAACAAACATCTTATTCCAAACTACAATCACTGCATAGTAAGTATCAAACCTGAAGAATCAAAAAACGGTTGTTGTCCAGGTCAACTCCTTTCCCTTTCAATTTCCGGGTAACTTCAGTAAAATTACTTGACCGGTCATTAATATAATATTTAGAAGAGTTATCCCGAAAGGCAACTCGAGTAATCACAAAGTCACTCCCTGGAACAGCTTCATATGTTCCATCATTCTGTAATCATTAAAAATAGCATGAGAAATGATGAAACTGAAATCACTAAAATTTTCTCATTTGCTGACCATGTAGATAAAGATAAACAATTTTAAATATTATTCTAATTACCACATAAAAAAATATATCTCCTTTAAAACAGAGAAAATCAATTGGGTTAGTAAAATTTTAGTATCCTTTCCTCTTAGCATCCTTTTTCAAACAATCAACCAAAAGATAAAGAAAAGTACTTATTGGAAACATGACCCATATATGAAAGATGAAAGCTTTTACGTACCAAATCAATAATCTCCTGGAAGTGTACAGAGACACCTGCACTATCCAAATTTTGGTGATTAGTGGAATTGTGGATGAGCTCCGAAACTTTATTAAGACGCATCTGCACATTTAAGTCAAAACAAATCAGGCACAAAGCATGACCCCCCAAACACAAAACAAATAAACCCAACGTAGTGTCTGTCATATCTCTATAAGTATCCATGTAACAATTTATAGCCAAAATGTTACATAATGTTTAGTAACTCGTATCTACGCATTAAACCATGACAAATTAGGCACAAAGCATGAAACCCCAAACACAAAACAAATAAAACCCAATGCAGTGTCTATCATAGCTCTATAAGTATTCAAATTCAAGTCACAATTTTTAGCCAAAATACAACATAATTTTCCTTAACAAAAGCAGCAAAAACACATGAACTTTATTAACTCTCATCTACACTTAAAAAAAATTTAAAAAAAAAAAAAACCCATCTGCACATTTAAACTAATACAAATACAAATTGGCCACAAAGCAAACCGCCCCCCCCCCCCCCCCCCCCCCCCCAAAAGCTCCCAAAAAAATTCAGATCCAAAGAAGAAGAAAAAAAGTGTCACCTGCTTTGCTCGCTTTCCGAATACAAACAGCATTGCATCAATCACATTGCTTTTCCCACTCCCATTTGGTCCAACCACTGCTGAAAAGCTCTAATTGTCCCAAACAAACAAAACAAGCCAAAAATATTTCAAAATTCAATGAAATTTTGAAATTTTTTTTTTCAAAAACTTTCCACTCAATTTTTCTCGGCATCCAAACGGGAGGAAAGAACCCTAACCTTGTGGAAAGGCCCGACGCGCTGTTCGCCGGCGTAGGACTTGAAGTTTCGCATCACCATCTCTTTGATGAACAGTCTCGGACCTGCTCCGGATCTCCGCTCCGCCGAGCCCGACCCGTCCCCCATAACCTCGTCCTCCGATTCCATCCCCATTCTCCGAGTCAACTCACTAAGTTCTCCTTTTTCTTTTCTTTTTTTGGGTGGTTCCACGAGAAATGGAATTTTGTGAAAGGTTTGAAAATAATGAGAGAGAGAGAGAGAGAGAGAGAAGTATAGAGAAGGAGGTTTTGGCGGGAAACTGAAAAGTATTTATTTTCAAAGAAGAAACTGGTGGGCCGAGTTTTGGGTTCCTAGTGGACTATTCGGATCATGTTTGACAAGCCCAGGCAATGAATTGCTTTTTATTAACAATTCGGCCTGTCTAATCTATTATATATATATATATATATATATATATATTGAGAATGCTCTAATCTAATATATGGTAATATATTGAAGCAAAGATAAATGTTAGTCACAACATTTTTACCAAAAAAAATTTCTAGGTAGTAAATTGTTATTGGTTATTACCTGATATTGCCATAAAAAATTTACAATTCTGGACATTCATAGTTATAAAAAAAATTGTACACAATTTTTAAAAGAATGTATATGATTATGTGTACACAATTTTTTTCAAAAAATGTAAATAATTTTGTATGTTTAATGTATGCATTTTTGAAAGAATAAACACAATTTTGAAGATTCAAAATAAACTATTTTTCCCGAATAATGTACACAATTCTTTATATTTAGGGGGTGTTTGGTACATGCATTTAAAAACATGTGTGAAAATATTTGTAAGTGAAAAAGTATGTGAAAATAGGTGTAATGTTGTTTAAAAATTGAAAATTGTTGTTTAAAATGGTGTACCAAACACTCCCTTAATCTACATAATTTTTTAAAGAGCACACACATTAATTTTATATATTCAACATTTATAATTTTTTTGATACGTGGACAGTTTTCTTAACAAATTACTTAAAATGTAAGATCTATGTAATAAATATAAACTTTTAAAAATGTACACAATTTTAAATATTTCAAAAAATGTATAGAATTTTGTATATATATATATAAAATTACTTAATTTTTTTATTAAAAAAAATGGACATATGTCAATTTATACAAATTTTCAAAGAATTTTCTCTAGATATTCAATTTATACATATTTTTGTTAAGTACAAACTTAGGTACAGTATATTAAGTGTTGTTTTTTAAGTCCTTCTCTTAAGATTTAGTTATATAACTATTTGTTTCTCAAAAAGTTATGTGACTATTTAATTAAAAAATACATTTCTAACTCATTAAAAAAAATTTACATAACAAAATCTTTAAAATAAATTTAAAAATAATTACCTAAATATTGTACTTAAGTCGTGCTCTTTTCTTAAATACCCCTCTTATCCACCGATTTAGCAGATCTAGTGTACTTTGTCAGGGTCCAGTGACTCCAGTCTGATGTGAAGACTGTTGATGACAAATGGTAATGACTTATTGCCGTAGCGTTAAGGGAGACAGAGATAGATTCTGTTATCTACATGGAAATGCGTTCGCTTGTCTTGATGACATTGAATGCTACCTCCACCAGCTTCCTAACTAATCCATGAGAACCCATTAAATGAGACTTAATAATGCTAGCATATAGCCAGAGTACACGAATAACCAAAAAGAGAATAGAAGAAAAAAAAAAAAAAAACTATGATGGAGAAGAGAGCTAGTTCTCCCAGTCCCATGAACATCATGGGTGGTTCAAGAGATGAGGAAGATGGGAGTTGTAGTAGTACTGTCAACACCATGCGCACTGCAGAGACCTTGCTTCGTCTAGTCCCCATGACCCTATGCGTCGCTGCACTCGTGGTCATGCTCAAGAACTCTCAGACCAACGACTATGGTTCCCTTTCCTACTCCGACCTTGGAGCTTTCAGGTTTTCTATTCCAGCATACATACATATATATGTGTGTGTGTACTCCTACATGTACATATTTTCATTTTCATATACAAGTATGTAAGGGAAAGCATGAAGTTTCAGCTCCAATGATATATTCAAATATGGTCATGATAGATGTGTAGATATTGAAGGCATATTTCCTATCCCATCACCCACTAACTCATTTTCTAGTTGCAGCCACCATTAGTATCATTTTTCATAATCATCAATAGTCGACTGGTAAGTGCAACCAGAACCAGCCAGGTATTAAATTCCAAACTCTTTAATCAATACCCAACCAAATTAGGGAGTTGCTTGGTGGGTTGGGGCCATCACTACTCTTTAGTTCTGCTAACTATGGTTCATAGTCCAAAATCTAGCTAATAGTTAGACATGGCAAAATGGGCGGGTGGGGTACGGGTTGGGTTGACCCATATTTTTCACATGAATTTTTTTTTTAAACAAAACAACATGTATTTTCCATTTAGAAAGTCATGCAACAAATTACTTAATGTAAAATGATTACTTTGAACTCACCACTTATATTAAGAATGAATTACACTTATTAATACTTATTCAATAATTTTAAAATTATACAAATCCTCACATTGCTATCTAAAACAAAATAACACAAAGATAAGTAAAAAAAATACACAAGTTTTATTTCTACACAATATCAACATCCCAAAATAAAAATAAAAAAAATTACAAATGACTTATTGAATAATTCATTTGATAAAGAATAAAAATATATAAGAAATTTACAATCTTAAAAATTAATTTTATAATCTATTGTCAATTGTAATTGGCACTCTATTTCAATCTGAGATATATATTAAAGTTTGATTATTTACTTATTTATACATAGTATCTTTTATGAATATCATCAATACATACTCTAGGAAATATTATAATTTATTTTGAAAAACTATTTATTTTGGATATAAATTGTTATAAATAGGTCTAAGCATTCATAATTTATGTTAATTTGATACTTTGGCTTCACTATTTTCACACTTGTAAATGTTTTTCATACATATCTACAATTTTAAATCTATATTTTTAACTGTACTGTAACCAGATTATCTTGGCATGTACTTTGCTGTTTGCTATTTAAAAATCTTTATTCATCACAGAATGCTCAATCATTCATCTTTTAATTAATTTGCATATAATTATGTAAATGTCTCAATCGTTTTCTTAAAGCTCACAACAAACAATTAAACCAATATTGTCTTAATTTTTTTTTTTTTACCAAAAAAATAAAAGTTTTAAAAAAAGGTTCGGGTCGGGTCAGGTTAGGTTGACTCGTAAAAAACATGGGTTAGGGCACGTGTCAATCCATTTTTGTTTCGGGTGAAAAAAATCAAGTTTGGGTAGGTATTTTTTGGGTCGGGTCAGAAAATTCTGACCCATTTTGGCAGGGCTACTAATAGTCTAGCTTATAGATCAAAATTAGTATTGTTCTTTTTCAATTTTGTACATACATGTTCTCTTTCTCATCCTATAGCAACGTGAGGATGCCTGTTGTTGTCATGTCATTATTTAACGGCCGAGATTGGGCGTACGGTGGCTGAGTTGGTAATGAGCTAGATGGCTGATCTTGGCTGTTGAGTGGTTGATAAGCCATGGATCATGATGGCCAATCTTGTGAATGGATGGGTGGCCGATCCTAGCTGTTCGATTTGTTTGTAAATAAAATAGAATAAATAAATACTATTTAGAGTAGTTAGAAAATGAGATTCTAGGTGGAAGCAAAAAATGATTTAGGGTGTGTTTGGATAGAACTTATTTTGCTGAAACTGAAAACTGAAAACTGAAAACACTGTAGCAAAATAATTTTTAAATGTGTGAATAGTATTGTGGGACCCATTTTTAGTGAAAAAGTGGATAAAAAGTGGAGTTTGTGGGACCGTGAACAGTGCATAAATACACTGTTCACCGGAGAATGGGTCAACCATTGCGGCTGAAAATGCAAAAAAAAAAAAAAAAAAGAAAGGAAGGAGGAAACGCAGACGCAGCAAATAAAAGTGCTATCCAAACTAGCACTTAGTTAGAAAAAATTTTAGGGAAAAAAGGTGGCTTTTGGGTTAAATTTGTTTAAAATCTTGTCTAGTCCAATATGAATTCTCTAATAAGCAAGTGAATTAAAAAGTCTATTGAAAACATGGTTGCTTTGTAGCATTTGGAGGATTTCATTTTTGGTTTTTGGTATTTCTTAGATAGGTATTGGTTTTAGTAGTTGTGATGATTTTGTGTGTGTGTGTGTGTTTCGCGGGGGGGTGGGGGGGGGGGGGGGTGGGAGGGATAAGTATTGAGATGAATGGAAAGAAGTTCAACAACTCATATTTAGTCCAACACAAGGACTGTCTGAAAGAAAGAATTCAAGAATGGAAATATAGCAGACTACAACGCCACCGAAATTACAACACATCCAAAACTAGCAAAATCAAAATAACGAAGAGTTTATCTACTTGATCATAAATTAGAATAAATGGAGTTCTTAACAGGCTCTAGGATATCATAATAGAATAGCACATCCTCAAAAAAAGATTTGGTAGCTTGTTCGGCTAACTCATTAGCAGATTTGTTCCTCTCTCTATTCTCCCAATTAAAGATGAATTGAAACTGATTTGCCAATTTAACTTGGCTCCATGTGTCTTCTACTACCAGAGTGATTTCCCAGAAGGGACTATTCCTGGAGGCTAGATGATTCACAGCTTCAAAAACTGTTAGGTCATCTCCTTCTACAATGAAATTGCATAACCTGTCAGCAATGGCTTGCTCCACAGTCACTTAACTACCTTAGCTTCAATCACTAGAACTAGCTGATGAGATGCTTTTGACCCATGCTTTCAAGCATCCATCTGCATGATTTATCACCACTCTATCGTGATGTAAGTTTTACATGTAACCAAAAAAGCATTGCCATTTGCTTTCCACCAAGAATAAGGTGGCCTTTCCCACTGTAGCATTCTAAGAGTTTGTTTACTGTCCCAGATTTTAGAGATCTTACCTTTGAACCACTGATAGTCTAGTTGGAATTGCTGAGTCAAACAACCCGGATTGATTGGCTCACTTGTTAGCATCACTTTATTTCTGAATTTCCAAATGGCATTAATGGTCACTATAGAAATCATCAAAATTCTATCCTTGGAAAGACTTACTTGCAATGTATCACTATCAGGTAACACAAAAGCCTTGATCAAGCCAAGACTTGAATTTGTGCTAACTTTGTCCACTCTTCAGCCCAACACTAATTTAAACCACACTATTCTCACCATATGACATTTTAAGAACAAGCAACCCTCGGTTTCTACCTTTTTTCTCACAAAGCATGTGTGTTCCTGTTCTCCCAATCTTTCCACTAATCTAGCTTTAAAGGGTAAAACTCTAGCCTCTATCCTTCACAGCAATGTCTTTATCCTCTATCCAAAATAGGCTTGAGAGTTATTGAACAAGTTTTTATTATTAGGCCAATATGTTGACTGATAGAAAAATGCCAAGATCATACCAACCCAAATCACTGTCTTGTCCGAGGGAGACGAGGAATTGTTTACCAATTGCCTCTCTTGTCTCCTTGTCAAATGGGTAGTTATTTTTTTACCAGTCCCATTTCCTAGCAGATGTGTGTGAAATTATTTATAGTGAGAACCTAATCTCTCATCTCATCTGTTCTAGCGTGTGGCTTGAAATCATGGAACCATGGGATCCAAGGATCACCCTAAACGTTTAAAAATAGGAAACATCCGCCCTTGTTAATGATAATTCTCATTCTAGCCACCCACTTCCAAATCCAAGATGCATTGCCAACACGTTGACCTCTCAACCAGTTTTCCTTCTTGTCTTATTTAGTTCTCAGCACCCGAGTACAAAACTTTTCAGAGCAACTTGTCAATAACCAACCCACTTTGGTTAACAGGGCAATGTTGCTGTCTCTGTATCTACAAAGGCCTGACCCCCCACATTACTTCCATTGTCAAATATTGTCCCAAGCTTTCAAGGTTATGAATCTATGATTAGTGCCATAGGGTTTTCACAAAAGCTTTTGACAACGGCATCTAGGTCATTACAAGACTTCGTCAACGATTCTAAATGTGGCCTTAGTGTAAGCAGAAGCCTTAATCAATGTGGCTCTCCCATCCCTGAAAAGGCACTTGGACTTCCAACTATTGAGCTTAGATTCCAGCTTCTCCTTCAAAAAATCAAAATCCATAGTTTTCCCTTGAGTAAGCAAGAGAGGGTAACCCAGATGTTTAGAATCAAGACTGATACTTTAGCACCCGAGGAAGTTAGCTATACTATTTGCCACAGCCCCACATCCATTTTTTGAGACAAACATGACTGACTTATCCAAAATTATGGCTTGGCCTTACCATTGGAAGTATTTCCTCATTCAGTTTGCTAAAATCTCCACTTTATTTTATCTAGTATTACCAAAAATTTTAGATCGCTTGCAAACCTAGATGAGTAGGAGTTCTTTTAGCCATCTTATCCCATTGACATTCTTCCTATGATCTTCCTTCAGAAGGATTTATGATAACACATCAGCCCCAATGACTTACAGGTAAGGTGAAATCGGATATCCCCTATCTCAATCCCCATGAAGGGGTTATTTTACCTCAAACACTATCAATTGAGAAACAAAGAAGTAGTACTTGATATGCACTGCAGCTCAATGAGGCAACAAACTTTTCTCCAAAGCCTAACTTTTTGAAGAAAAACCAATATAGAAGTTCCATGTAATCACAAGCCTTCTACATATCAAATTTAAGTTGCTTGAAAATCAACTGACCTGGTTTGCAACTTTAAGTTTCTTCTATTTGTGTTGTCAAAGGCTTGAAGTTTCTTGTACATTCAATTGTTTGGATGAAATTTCTTATTCATAATAATAAGAAGAAAATAAGATCCTTTTTTTTTTTTTAATGCATTTTCTAACTGTATGAAGATTTACAAATTTTAGTATAACTGTAAACAAACTCTTCTGCAGGTATTTGGTGCATGTGAATGGAATTTGTGCCGGCTATTCCCTTCTTTCAGCCGTCATTGTAGCCATGCCTCGCCCATGCACAATGTGCCGTGCTTGGACCTTCTTCTTCCTTGACCAGGTCAGTTCATTTTCAAAACCTTGTCTATTTGTACTTAGAAATCATCATAAAAGCAAGAACCAAATTTCGGTCAGTGATGCATCTAGGTGTTCACTTATGTAATTCTGGCTGCCGGAGCTGTGTCATTGGAGCTGGTGTACTTGGCATACAAAGGAGATACAGACATTACCTGGAGTGCAGCTTGTGGGTCTTTTGGTGCATTCTGTCACAAGGCCACAGCATCTGTAGCCCTGACATTCGTTGTAGTGGCTTGCTATGCAGTGATTTCACTCATTTCCTCCTATAAACTTTTCAGCAGATATGATGCACCTGTGGCTAATTCCAGCAACATTGCTGCCTTCCAAGGCTGACCAAAATTGTGTTCTTACAGTTAGATGTACCTAACGTGACACCCTGCGCATAGCATATACATGTATGTTTGGTGGACATTTGAGGTGCTTTATGTAATCCTGCTATTTGTTTATGCATTATGTAACTTGTTTTTGCTACTTAATATTTGGGACTGACCTGAGAATCTCAGACAACTTGAAAATAAAAGTTTTCATTTTCAGGTTCCAGAATGTTATAGTTATGATAATCGTCATGTCTAAAGAATTCACCAAAGAGAATGTTATAATTATGATAATTATCATGTCAAAAGAATTCACTTCTCATTCAGAGAACAAGCAATGATATACGGTTACTTCCTTGCTTTGGGACCTGCATAACCCAACCGATGCAAATTCATCAGGTGCAGTGAGTGATTTTTAGTGCAGGTTAATCAGAAGTCACCTTTTCATTCTACCATCATCAGTTCCCTGAAAGCATGAGGCAGCATTCACACGAGTATTTTTGTCACATGGTGATGCAAGTGAATGTAATATAACGAACGATTAAAGTTGGCCAACCAATAACCATATATGATAATATGAAATAGACAACTACCACTGAACCTTAAGATCACTTGTGAAAGTTTTAGCCGAATTATAGTATTTTGAATTGAATGATCGCCCCACTGAACCTTACAATGAAAACGTTTAGCTGCCATTTTTAACTTTTAATGTCTTAAAATATTAAGATGCTATTATTTGTGCTGTATTGGTTAATACACATTTATTTGAATTTAATTAAAGAACCTAATATGCTTCACTTATATAAGCCAATATTTTCTTTTCCCTCCACCTGATAAAATCTAGAAGAATAAAACTGTCTTCAAGGATGGAAGTACTTAATTTTCTTAAAGGAAACTGACCCATCCAACCCTTTTTTCTCTATGCCACATTAATTTCTTTAAGCTAACTAGTAAAATTTCTATGAAAATAAACATGTAAAATTCGATAGTAGAAAAGTAAAATGTTGCAAAAGAAAAGCGTTTAGCTCAAAAGAGCATTAGTCATACAGTAAACATAGCCTCAAAAATAAATAATAAAAAAGTCATACAGTAAACAATCACTGCTACACGCAATAAAAGGCTACAAACAACCCCTTAATTATTTCAACATACAAAACTAGACTAAGCGAAGACACAATAGTCAAAGAGTGTTGACATTACAAAGAGAGAGCCTCCATCTCTGTCTCTGTGCCCTTGTTGTAAACTTGTAAAAGTAAGATCATGAAAGAAGAAGGGAAACCCCAAATGAAATAGTGGAGACCATAAGGCCCAGCAAAGCCAAGAACCCATATTTCCCTATGGTGAGACGGTTCTGGGGATCGCCAGTAGAGTAGCCTTTGAAGTAGAAAAAGCGAGTCACAGTGTAAAGTAAACCAAGCACGGCGCACGTGCAAGGATGCCTTAACCCTCCTAATATCATTAACATGAAAAACACGGGCATCATCTCTAGCGAGTTCTGATGTCCTCTCTGCACCCAATTAATTTTCATCATTATAAATCAGCAACACACAATTTTGTTTTACTTCTATATTAAAAACATTTATAAAAAAGAAAAAAAGAAAAAAGACACAAATAGTTGAAGTAAAGAAATCGGGAAAAACCTGAACACAGTTGAAGAGCTTGGCTTCTTTGTTTTCAGATTCCGAAGCATAGAGAGTTGGGTATGGGACTTTTAACCTTTTTTTTTTTTTTTTTTTTTCACAATTTCAATAAGAGATTACGACTCCCAGTAAAAAGAATAACAATGAAAACGCAATAATTGAGGGGGGCATAGAGAAATGAAGTTCTTGCAGCAAATACCTTTTGCGGGCACTGCCAACTTGGGCAGCCATCCAAAAGTTCAGAAAGCAATAGAAAACGAGAACAAGAGCCACATAGCCATATTCCTTGGGCAACACCAATTCCATTCCGGCCATTTTTTTTTTGGTTTCTGGTTCAGAATTCAGATCACAATTCTAGGGAGACCCAGAAAATGCTAAATTGTTTTGATATTATACTATGTTTGTTGTATTGAGATTAGAGTGTCCACTAGTATATAAAGAAATGAAGGAAAGAGGTTATCACCTACGCGGCTATGCTTATATTATTGACTTTTGACTTTCTCGATTCTTCTTGAATAGAAATGGGCTTTACCATGGGCTTTTTAATTCTTGGGGCAGGGGTTTCTATTTTCTAGTTTGTTCCCCTACTTCTTCTCCAAGGCAAGTATTATACAATTGACGCTTCATCATCTTCGAACTTTCCCTTTTCCCACTTGTTCAATTGAGCCATGATGCATTAACTTTCATCATGAGAAAGGAAAAAAAGCTGCCACGTGCCATTTTTTAATTAGTTGTACATACAGTGGATCATATTTTGTGGGACAGAGGATTAGGACCTGCCAATTTATAGCTGTATACTCCAAATTGTTAATGTACAAATATTCAAAACTACTCTCATTATTATTTTTATTTTTATTTTTTTGATGAGATACTCTCATTATTAAACTATAGAAAAAAAAATATTGTTGACTTTTTAAATAAAGTAACCGGGTAAGATTAAAATTTTATTTATTAATTTTAGAAAAAGAATTTCATTTTGAGACATTTCAAAATGAAATATAAGACCAACAATTTAGAACGAATGGAGTATTATCTATATATATAAATATAAATCTAAAAGTTGAAGCGTAACATTTATTATTATTACTCTCCTGTTAAGCCACCTTGTCCGCCATGTCATTGGTCACATCATCATTTTTTTCATATTTATTTTTTACCTTTAATATTTTTGACAACATTAAATATATAAATATATTAGCTTTATAAATTCATTTTAGACAGTTTTAACTTTACATATACATCTACTTTATTTTGGATGTTATAACTAAATAATAAATCAATAAAAAAATCAAAATAAATGTATTGTCTACGCATATTCATCTTGGGTAGTTTTGATTCTCAAAAAAATCTTGGGTAGTTTTAACTATACATATAATTTTTCCCTTTTATCTTCTTTTATTTTGGCTCTTCTTATTCTCATCCTCTTACTATAATTTTCCACTCTCCTATTTTATGCATATTTTTCCCACATAAAAAAGGTTATTTCTCTCTCTCTCTCTCTCTCTCTCTCTCTCTCTCTCTCTCAATTTTTTTTTCATTATTTGTTGGATTTTTTTTCTTGCATCTCTACCTTAGATTGATAAATATTTGTGTTTTTTAGAGCTATACTTTTTGTTGTCTATAACTGAAAAATTAAATCAAGGAAGAATATATATATATATATATATATATATATATATTAAAAAAAAAGTCTATAAGAATGTTTTCACAAATCTTATTTAATCATTAATGGTAAAAAAATACAATCTGACAATTGCCCCATAAGAGGATCTCCTACCAGAGGCTTGTACCCTCCCATTGTTTTATTACTGACTAATTCATATGTGTTCCTTAATGCAAATATTTTTTTTAATCATTTTTGTGGTGGGTAAAGTCTGTCAGTTGATGTTGGGCCGTAACTCACGTACCAAGCCCAGCCGCGATAAAGAAGAAAAGGCATGGGCGTAGGATATCCCGTCTCAATTATGATGGGCCAGGCCTGCTAAGGGGCGTCCGAGGAGGAACACCTCCTCGGACTCACCCAGTAAGCATCCAATTTGCACCCCATACTTAGCGAAAGGTCGCCCAATACGAAGAAACAATGCGTGACACTCAGGAAGGAGGAGGGGACAATCACAACTGCCGCATTAAATGCCAAGGAACTACTTTTCCAGCCGCATTAATGTGGAAGGGACAGGAACGCAGAATGACCTTGGCCAGTGCAACTCACAGAAAGGAGGGAGGATGACCTACGGACAGGCACTCGAGTGGAGGATCGGATGACTGACAAGTGTAGGGACATGATCTCAGGAAGGGTGCTATATAAGGGAAGGAGATCCCCATGGAAAAGGGATCGCAAGCAGAAAGAAGAAAGGAAAAAGAAGGAGAAAAGAGAGAGAAGTAGCAGGAACAGCCTCAGGGACCGTTACTCCAAAAGCTCGAAGGAATATCCCTACGTCCAACTGGTTGCATGGCTTGGTCGTAACTTCGTTTCTCCTGTCAAAGACCTAGTTCTATAACCTGCTCTCTACAAATTCATTGTTGAGGGACTTTTGGGCCAGAATTTCCCACCTGTTGGGCCTGAGCCCCAAATTCGTCACCTTACAATTGGCGCCGTCTGTGGGAAGAACTTGTGTCTCGACAAGTGAAACAGCAAGGGATGGAAGGATCAGGTCCGCGCCAAACCGGACGTACTGAATCTCAACGACAGGACAACTTTGTAAACCTTGAACGAGCAAAAGACCAAAATGATCAACGAAAGGGCAGTGGGAACACCGCTCACACGAGTAAAAGTCGCTCGAAAGGGAAAGACCATGCATCCCACTAGCACAACGAGCAGAAGGCTCTGCAGCAAGAGATTGAGGATTTGAAGAAAAGGCTGCGGCGAGCCCAACAAAAACGTCCTTTGCCCATTTCGGATACTAGCAGTGGTGAGGATGATGAATACAGACGAAGGAGGAGGACCCCCTCGAGCGAGACGTTCTCCTATGAGGAAGAGAGGCCTCACAAACGCGGCCGCAAAAGCCCACCTTACCAAGGCTTAGTCAATGACGCCATGAGTAAGGCCCTGGATCGAATCTCCCAGTCGCCATTTACCCGTAGGATAGAGCGGGCGGTGCTCCCTCGGCGATTTAATCAGCCAACGTTTAGCCTGTACAATGGTCGAACTGACCCAGTGGAGCACGTGAGCCAGTTCAACCAAAGGATGGCCGTTCACTCCAGGGACGAGGCGTTAATGTGTAAAGTGTTCCCCTCCAGCCTGGGGCCCTTGGCCATGAGATGGTTTGATGCCCTCCCACCAAACTCCATAGACTCCTTCAAACAGTTGACGCAGGCCTTTGGCTCCCGCTTCATCACCAGCACTAGAGTCCCTCGGCCCCTCGATTCCCTTTTATCTCTGTCCATGCGAGAAGGAGAAACGCTAAAAGCCTACTCGGACAGATATTGGGAGGTGCACAACGAGGTAGAAGGGAGTCATGATGACGTCGCCATCAGTGCCTTTAAAAGGGGTTTGCCGACAGAGCATGGCTTGAGAAAGTCTCTCACAGGGAAGCTAGCCACCAGCGTGCGGCAACTTATGGACAGGATAGACAAGTATAAGAGGGTCGAGGAGGACCAGCAAACCGGGAAGGGAAAGGCGAAGTTTGTCCCCCAGGAGAGAAGGGACTTCAGGTCGGACCGCTTCAGTAACAGTAATAAGCCGAGAAGAGATTATGCAGAACAGTCGGGATCTACAGGGGCTCAGGTAGTCCACGCTGTGTTCCGAGAGCCGTTACACGTGATCATGGAAAAAATAAAGCACGAGCCCTATTTTCAATGGCCAAATAGGATGGCAGGTGACCCCTCAAAACGCAATCAGAACCTATATTGTGCGTATCACCAAGAGCCCGGCCACGTCACGGACGAATGTAGGAATCTGAAGAACTATGTGGATCGACTCGTCCGAGAAGGAAAGATAGGGCATCTGTTGCAACGCCCTGAGCAGTCAAATGTCGATACCAGGCAAAGCACCTTGAGGCCACCCATCGGCACGATAAATGTCATTCTTGCCGCACCTGGGAGAACCGGTTCCGGCCCATTCAGAGTAATGTCAGTAGGTAGGTTCCCGACAGAGCCAGGCGAAAAGGAATCCAAGAGGGCTAGAGGGAGAGTGCCATTAATTGGATTCACGGAAGAGGACAAGGAGGGAACTATTCAGCCCCATGACGACGCCCTAGTCGTGACACTCAGAATAGGAGGTTATGACGTGAGGAGGGTGTTAGTTGATCAGGGCAGCGCCGTGGAGGTGATGTACCCGGACCTATATAAAGGGCTGAATTTAAAGCAAGAGGACCTGTCGCCATACAACACTCCTCTGCTTAGCTTTGAGGGAAAAATCGTCATCCCTAAGGGCATGATCAGATTGCCTGTGCAAACAGACATAGAAATAGTGGAAGTAGACTTCATTGTGGTGGACGCATACTCACCCTACACGGCTATTGTGGCACGGCCATGGCTTCACACGCTAGGGGCTGTGTCGTCTACCCTGCACCAGAAGGTGAAGTATCCCTCAGAGGGCCGGATCAAAGAGATAGTGGGGGATCAAGGAATGGCCAGGCATTGCATGGTATCGGCCATTGCTCGACGATTAAGCGATGCGCCTTCCACTTCAACCGGGAATACCTTATAGCAATCAAAAACCCCGGTCCAAGTTGCAGGTAATGAAGGACCGGACCTGGAGGTGAGTTGTGAAGAGCTAGAGAGAGTGCTCGTCGGATCAGACCCCGAAAGGTTTTTCCAGATTGGCTCGGAGCTACCAGCACAGGAGAAGTCGGCGCTAATTGATTTTCTGCATCGAAATGAGGATGTATTCGCTTGGGATCCTTATGAAGCCCCTGGGGTTGACTCAGACCTAATACGCCATCACCTTAACGTTAACCCAGCTATTACCCCAAAGGAGCAGCCCCCTCGGCGCCCGTCAAGGGAGCATGCAGACGCTGTGAGGGAAGAAGTGACGAAATTGAAAAGAGCTGGGGCTATCAAGGAAGTGTTCTACCCCGAATGGTTGGCGAACACAGTCGTGGTGAAGAAGAAGAGCGGGAAATGGCGAGTCTGTGTGGACTTCACGGACTTAAATAAGGCTTGCCCGAAGGATCCTTTCCCAATGCCGCGAATAGACCGACTGGTCGACGCAACTGTCGGGCATCCCCGAATGAGTTTTTTGGACGCTTTCCAGGGCTACCATAAGATATCCTTGGCCACGGAAGACCAGGAAAAAACTGCCTTTGTCACCCCAATTGGCAACTATCATTACAAGGTGATGCCTTTTGGCCTGAAGAATGCCGGTTCGACCTATCAAAGGATGATGACTAGGATGTTTGAACAACAGATGGGAAAAACTGTCGAGGTGTATATAGATGATATGGTAGTAAAGAGCAAATTGGTGACTGACCACATCAGGGACCTTGACGAGGTGTTTCACATCCTGAGAAGGTACAGGCTGCGACTGAACGCTTCCAAGTGTTCATTTGGAGTGGGATCGGGAAAATTCCTTGGCTACATGGTAACCCATCGGGGGATCGAAGTTAACCCTGACCAAATAAGGGCCATTCATAGTATGCAACCGCCTCAGAATCCCAAAGAAGTCCAGAAGCTTACCGGCATGATAGCAGCTTTGAACCGTTTCATCTCTCGCTCGGCGGACCGATGCCGACCTTTTTTCCTCCTATTGCACAAGTGGAAGGGTTTCGAGTGGACTGAGGAGTGTGACGTGGCTTTCCAACAGCTCAAGGAATACCTCGCCCGACCTCCGATCATGTCCAGCCCTGAGGCCGACGAGGTACTCTATGCATACATCGCAGTCGCCGATCATGCAGTCAGCCTAGTACTGATCCGAGAGGACAACGGCACGCAACGGCCCGTGTACTACGTAAGCAAGTCGCTACAGGAGGCAGAGACCCGGTATCTCCCCCTCGAAAAGGCAATATTGGCTGTCGTGCAAGCTACAAAGAAGCTTCCCCACTATTTTCAGGCGCATACAGTGGTTGTGCTAACCCAACTTCCATTGAAGTCAGTCCTCCGCAGCGCCGACTACACTGGGAGAATCGCTAAGTGGGGAACCATCTTAAGCGCCTTTGACATCAGATATATGCCGCGCACCGCCATAAAAGGTCAAGTCCTCGATGATCTGGTCGCTGAATTTGCGGAACCAACCGTGGAATGGATGGACGTGTCGGAATCACCGAATAATGATAGGAGATTAGTCAGCACGATTTCTGTGCAAGAGCACGATGAGTGGAGAGCATACATTGATGGTGCAGCGAACCAAAAGGGGTCCGGAGTGGGGCTCGTTCTAATCTCTCCCGAAGGTATAACCCTGGAGAAGTCGTTGAGACTGGGATTCCCAGCAACGAATAACGAAGCTGAGTATGAAGCACTGCTAGAAGGGATGTCAATGATCCGGAAGCTGGGTGGGAAATGCGCGAGCATATTCTCGGATTCAAGACTCGTAGTGGGGCAAGTAAGCGGGGAATTGGAGGCGAAAGACGAAAGAATGCAACGGTATCTTGCCCAAGCTAAACGCCTACGCGCCCACTTCGATGACTTCCGTTTGATGCATATACCCAGAAGCGGGAATACTCACGCCGATTCTTTGGCAACACTGGCCACATCCTCGGCTCAGCCCCTTCCGCGGGTTATCTTGGTCGAGGATCTCTGTCGCCCCACGGAAGAGGAGGCTAAAGGTATTCGGATACACAATGTCGGCGAGGGGCCAAGCTGGATGGACCCTCTTGTCCAATTCTTGAAGAATGATTCCTTACCAAACGACAAAGTCGAGGCCGACAAAATTCGGAGGAGAGCTTCTCGATTCTGGTTGTCCGAGGACTCCAAGCTCTACAGACGTTCATTCTCGGGGCCATACTTGCTGTGTGTACACCCAGGCGCAACTGAACTCATTCTGGAGGAGTTGCACGAGGGGATTTGTGGGAGCCACACGAGGGGCCGGTCCCTCTCCCACAGAGCTATGACGCTGGGTTACTGGTGGCCAAGCATGCATAAGGAAGCTCTGGAATATGTGAAGAAGTGTGACCAATGCCAACGGTTCGCTCCGAATATACATCAACCCGGTGGGGTACTTAACCCATTGTCCAGCCCTTGGCCATTCGCACAATGGGGCCTAGACATATTAGGTCCGTTCCCCAAAGCTGCCGGGAACAAGAAGTTTCTTCTCGTCGGCACCGATTACTTTACGAAATGGGTTGAGGCTGAAGCGCTGGCAAACATTAGGGATGTTGATGTCAAGAAGTTTATCTGGAAAAACATTGTCACCCGATTCGGCACCCCACACACCCTAATCTCGGACAATGGCCTGCAATTTGATAGCAAGGCCTTCAGGGAATATTGCAGTGAATTGGGGATTGTCAACAGGTACTCTACACCAGCCTACCCGCAGGGTAACGGACAAGCCGAGGCAGTTAACAAAACCATAGTGAATGGGCTGAAGAAGAGGTTAGACGACGCGAAAGGGAGGTGGGTTGAAGAGCTCGCCCATGTTTTGTGGACGTATCGCACCACGCCCCGCCGATCCACGGGAGAAACCCCCTTTTCGTTAACCTACGGGGCCGAGGCCGTCATCCCATTAGAGATAAACTTTCCCTCCCAGAGGACTGCTACATTCAACCCTATTGTTAACAACTGGCTTCTAGAGAAAAGCTTGGACCTCCTTGAAGAGAGAAGAGATTGCGTGATGGTGCATCTAGCTCAGTATCAGTAAAAGCTCAAGCGGGGCTATGACGCCAAGGTGAAGTCAAGGCTGTTGACGCCTGGGGACCTAGTGCTGAGGAAAGTCCTCGGCAATGCGAGGAACCCTGCATGGGGAAAACTCGGGCCGAACTGGGAGGGTCCATACCGTATCACCTCTGTGGTTGGCATTGGAGCATACTATTTGGAAGACTTGGACGAACGTGTAGTGCCACGTCCATGGAATGTAAATAACCTGAAAAGGTACTTTTATTAATGAAGAATATTTTACTTGATATCGTTTTACTGTACAATTCTCAATAAGAGTTAAACAGAACCCAAGTCCTGCATGGCTCCTCGGACCACAGACTTGGGGGAAATTAACCTCGCAGCAATCTTCAGTAAAGCGTTAAACAGAACCCAAGTCCTGCATGGCTCCTCGGACCACAGACTTGGGGGAAATTAACCTCGCAGCAATTTTCAGTAAGCGTTAAACAGAACCCAAGTCCTGCATGGCTCCTCGGACCACAGACTTGGGGGAAATTAACCTCGCAACAATTTTCAGTAAGCGTTAAACAGAACCCAAGTCCTGCATGGCTCCTCGGACCACAGACTTGGGGGAAATTAACCTCGCAGCAATCTTCAGTAAAGCGTTAAACAGAACCCAAGTCCTGTATGGCTCCTCGGACCACAGACTTGGGGGAAATTAACCTCGCAGCAATTTTCAGTAAGCGTTAAACAGAACCCAAGTCCTGCATGGCTCCTCGGACCACAGACTTGGGAGAAATTAACCCCGCAGCAATTTTCAGTAAGCGTTAAACAGAACCCAAGTCCTGCATGGTTCCTCGGACCACAGACTTGGGGGAAATTAACCTCGCAGCAATTTTCAGTAAGCGTTAAACAGAACCCAAGTCCTGCATGGCTCCTCGGACCACAGACTTGGGGGAAATTAACCTCGCAGCAATTTTCAGTAAGCGTTAAACAGAACCCAAGTCCTGCATGGCTCCTCGGACCACAGACTTGGGGGAAATTAACCTCGCAGCAATCTTCAGTAAAGCGTTAAACAGAACCCAAGTCCTGCATGGCTCCTCGGACCACAGACTTGGGGGAAATTAACCTCGCAGCAATTTTCAGTAAGCGTTAAACAGAACCCAAGTCCTGCATGGCTCCTCGGACCACAGACTTGGGGGAAATTAACCTCGCAGCAATTTTCAGTAAGCGTTAAACAGAACCCAAGTCCTGCATGGCTCCTCGGACCACAGACTTGGGGGAAATTAACCTCGCAGCAATTTTCAGTAAGCGTTAAACAGAACCCAAGTCCTGCATGGCTCCTCGGACCACAGACTTGGAGGAAATTAACCCCGCAGCAATTTTCAGTAAGCGTTAAACAGAACCCAAGTCCTGCATGGCTCCTCGGACCACAGACTTGGGGGAAATTAACCTCGCAGCAATTTTCAGTAAGCGTTAAACAGAACCCAAGTCCTGCATGGCTCCTCGGACCACAAACTTGGGAGAAATTAACCACACAATTCCTTCATCAAGGGTTAACCGTTTATGTTTCACGAAAAGCGTTAAAGGGAAGCCAAGTCCTGCGCGGGTTCTTAGCCACGGACTTGGGAAAAAATCAGCATTGTAATCGTTGTTGCTCGACTACAAAGTGTCGCAATTTTATCGTCTTTATTCATTATTGTTCGACTTTAAGCAGTAAAAGGGTAAGACCGATATCCATTCATGATGAAAACAAAATAAAGTAAAGCAGCGATATATGTAATTAAATAACTTTTGTCATATAATGTTCAAAGTAATTCAGTCCAGAAATATTATCAAGGATCAAACAAAACAAAGTACAAAAGCGGGACAGACGAATTCCTATTCTACGTCCCTAAGAGCCCTGAGTTGGGGCGGGCTGATCATCCACTGCTGGGTTCTCCGGGGCGATCTCCTGGGCCTGGGCAAGGATCTCGCTGATGCGAAGACTGTCCTCGGGTGACTGGCCCTGCGTAGCTTGCTCCATGCCTCCAGTCTCGAGAATGGGGGAATCTGCTGGAAGAGGTTCAGTGGAAACGACCTCCCCAGGAGTCTCACGTATCTCCGCAGGGTAAAAGATGTTCTCAGCTTTCCTGAGATCAGAATCTGCGGGGACGGCTGCCCTATCCATGGCCAACCCCCAGGTCGAGGTGACATAATCCCTGCAGACAATGGCGATTTCCTCGGTCAACCTTGCCTCAGTATCGTGAACCCCACGTTCATACGAAGCCGCCACAGCCTTCTCGGCAGCCTCCCTGGACAAGCGGGCTTCCTCCTTAGCCCTTGCAAGCTCAGCCTTAAGCTCCGAAACCGCTTGTTGCTCCGCTGACAATTTTTCCTCAGAGTGTCGGAGCTGCTTGCGCAGCTCTTCGGTTTGCTTTTCAGCAGTCTTCAGGCCAGCCTCTGCACTCGCATTGGCCTTCTTCACCTCTCTTAACTCATGATCCTGACGATCAAGATCACGTTTGAGATCGCTCGCGGCCCTCTCAGCTGTAGCACGGGACTGAGCCTCCCTATGCACATCCTCACGAGCTTGTTTGGCCCATTCCTCAGCAACATAAATTTGTTGGGTGACCTGCACTCAGACGGAAACGAAGACGATACCAAGATAAGACGATGAGAAGGTTCTCAACACAAAAATAAGATAGAAGATTCCACTTACCACAGCCATGTCCCTCTTCAGTGACATGAAAAGCTCTGGTTGACGAATCTTCCTGAGGCCTTCCATATCACGGGGCAAGAGAAGAGGTTGCTGCAATGCTTCAGCCAAGAACGAAGCTGGCTCACGCTGGGTCTCCCATAGGGTCGCATCCCAGAGGACTGGAGCGCCATCTAGCTCGATCCGAGGAGACCATGTCCGAGGTCCTCTCTGAGTGACCGCCTCATCTCGGCTCTCAGTGGACTTTGTTCTTTTTTCCCGGGGCTCTTTCGTTTCCTTGCTCTTCTTTTTAGGCCCGACCTTCTCGCGGGCAACCTCTCCCTCCTCTGCCTCTTCTACAGGCCTTTTCCGCTTTAGATTAGGCATAGGCTTCAGCGCCGCGCCCGACGAGGGGGGGGGGGAGGAAGAACGGGGGCTTTGGAGACGACCTGTCCTTTTGAGGTCTCCTTAGAGGTCTGCCCTTTGGACCTGTTGGATAAGAGACCCCTGAGGCCAGTCCTCGGCTGGAGGTCCATTCCTTCTTCTTCCTCGGTATCCTCGCTAAGATCAGGCTGTGCGATGACCAAACCAGTACCAGGAGCCGCTGAGGCACGGTCCAAATCAGCGTCAGAGTCGGAGATCTCTACTACTCTGACCGAGGCCTCCCCTTCCTCAGAAAATTGGAACCGGTCTATCTGATCCTCTAAGGATGAATGCGAAGAGCCGGACTCCACCTCTGGGATAACTACTGGGGGAAAAGCGTGTTGGGGGGGTAACTGAATTGGAGGCAAGTCTGTATCAGCGAGGAACCCTGGTATGGACACGTCAATCCGTGCTAATCTCGGACTACCGGCCCTTATAGCTTGTCCGGCTTCTACCTGGGCTCGAGTGAGCAGAGTATAATCCAAAATTAAAGGAGCCGACCGTAGTTGTCCGTCCCTGCTAACAAAAATCTCGGACCTCAGGAGGTAATTTAGAGCCGGGACATTGACTAGGCTCAGCCGAGGAGTGGTTCGCTTCTTGTCTGCAAAGGCCGTCAAACGATTTATGTTAGTCCGAGGAGACATGCAATCAAACCAACAAATCTAAAGCAAGTAAAAGAAAAAGGGGTGGAGGAGCTTGAAACCAGAATCCTCCCCACGGCATCTAATTCTACGACACCCCACCTGGTTTTCCCTCCCTAGTCGGACAGTGAGGGCCGTCAGACCATGGCCCGGAGACGATCAAATGGTCGTCCTTCAGGCCTTTGCTAGACTTCGAAAGGCAAGATATCAACCTCACTGCGTCAACCCTAGACTTTAGATAGTATGTGTCGCCGAGCTTATGGCATTCGTAAAGATGAACCACGTCGTGCCATGAGAGGCCGAGGTTCATCTGATCGTTCAGGGTTTCGACACACCCCAGGATCCGGAATACATTAGCGGTGCATTGATGGGGGGCCAACCTATGACCACGCAGATAGTCCCTAGTTATTCTCCCCATCGGAATAGTCATTCCTCCTTCCACGAAGGCTATCATTGGAATTGCGACTTCTTCTGTTCTCCGTTTCATCAAAATGTCCTCCAGATGACAGTACTCTAACCCTACCTCCGGTGGGATACGATACTTCGCCTTGAAGCCCGCCATACCGGCCGGAGAATCTACCAGTTTCTCAAGCCTACCCATCCCCTCTAATCCTAAAAACAACTTGAAGGCAGTATGATTAATGAAGAATAATGGAGAAGAAGCGCGAACTTACGGGTAAGAGGTTCGAAGGAGTCTTCAAGAGAATGGCAGCGGAAGCAAGAACAGACTGAAGGAATAGGCTCTGAGAAGTTCTGAATATTGGAAAGCTCGTCAAAAATGAGAGACGAACGCCCTCAAGACCTATTATACTCGGTAGAAGTCGAACAGACGCGCTCGTGTCTAAGACATGCGAGACGCTGTCCACCGTAGATCCTGCCTCCAACCGTTGGATTGAGCGAGTGTAAAACCCCAAAAGCTGTGGTTACTTCCCCCTGAGTCACCAACTGCCCACCGCATTAATGAAGCACGTAAAGGCGTGCCTTCCCCCTTCCACGTGTGAAGCAGTGGTTCGCCACGAGCCGTCTAGTGGGTATCAAAATCCCGCCTTTTCTCCTCGGACTCAAAAAAGGCCGGCATTTTGAGGGGCTATTGTGGTGGGTAAAGTCTGTCAGTTGATGTTGGGCCGTAACTCACGTACCAAGCCCAGCCGCGATAAAGAAGAAAAGGCATGGGCGTAGGATATCCCGTCTCAATTATGATGGGCCGGGCCTGCTAAGGGGCGTCCGAGGAGGAACACCTCCTCGGACTCACCCAGTAAGCATCCAATTTGCACCCCATACTTAGCGAAAGGTTGCCCAATACGAAGAAACAATGCGTGACACTCAGGAAGGAGGAGGGGACAATCACAACTGCCGCATTAAATGCCAAGGAACTACTTTTCCAGCCGCATTAATGTGGAAGGGACAGGAACGCAGAATGACCTTGGCCAGTGCAACTCACAGAAAGGAGGGAGGATGACCTACGGGACAGGCACTCGAGTGGAGGATCGGATGACTGACAAGTGTAGGGACATGATCTCAGGAAGGGTGCTATATAAGGGAAGGAGATCCCCATGGAAAAGGGATCGCAAGCAGAAAGAAGAAAGGAAAAAGAAGGAGAAAAGAGAGAGAAGTAGCAGGAACAGCCTCAGGGACCGTTACTCCAAAAGCTCGAAGGAATATCCCTACGTCCAACTGGTTGCATGGCTTGGTCGTAACTTCGTTTCTCCTGTCAAAGACCTAGTTCTATAACCTGCTCTCTACAAATTCATTGTTGAGGGACTTTTGGGCCAGAATCTCCCACCTGTTGGGCCTGAGCCCCAAATTCGTCACCTTACAATTTTGTTTACAACACTAAATACTTTTAATTAATGGTGTTTGTTGTTGACCTAATTTGGGGAAAATTAGGTTATAATATGTCCATGTTTTTTGTTGTTATCAAATTTTAGTTTATTTGAAAAACAACTGGATAGTCTAGACAATATGATGAAAAACAGTTAGTGCAGTTGAAGAAGATGGTTTTTGAGCAATTTCCTAATTTCATTGTTTGTAAATATTTTGAGTAACAAATTAACTACAAATTTTTATGTCATTGTTAAATGATGTTCTTAGATACCTGAGTAATTATTTTAAGCGTTTACGAATATTTTATATTGCTCTTCATCTTTCATATCCATCTTCCATATCTTGTTAGTGTATTCTTTGAGATTTTTAAGAAAAAAAATCAATTTTGTGTTTAAAATTATTTATTTATCTATTCATTTTTCACATGCTGGATTAGATGTTAGATTAGATTAAGACAGTATTAACACAATACTTCTTCTTTTTTTCAAACATTTTTCTCTACTTTTTTCCCTTTGGAATTGTACTCTTTTTTTTTTTTTTTTTTTTTTTTTAAAAGGAAAAAGAGTTACAATCATATAAAGCCATAACCAGAACTTTTGCTTGGGAATAGTAACATATTTCTATTGCATTAAAACCTTATTAAAAATTTTGAATTTGATTGTGCATTGTATATTTGGCTTGATCACATCACATTTTATATATTTTACATATTTGAGAGAAGGAGTTTGACTTGATGTGAGTTTTATTTTTCCATTTATTTTTTATTTTGAATTTTAGTTTTGTTGAGTTAATTTTTTAGATACATTTCTTGGTGCTTTTGATTGTACATTAGAAAAACTTAGGATGGAGATTTTCTTTTTTCTTTTTTTGTGAATCGAGGTTTGAGAAAGTTTGTTTAAAACTAAAAGAATATTTTTCAAAATTTTAAATAATTTTTAATGATACATGAAAAGTTATAAATAATTTTGTGGGGGCCAGTTAGCCAGAAGGTACTATTAAAACTGTACGAATTGGGCCTATGGCCCAATCCGATAACTAATCCAAGGATGGTCAAATAAGGTTATTATGGGAATGGTATAAGAAAAAGAAATAAGGATTGTATATGATAGTCCAAAATATGTCCGAGGAGAAAAGTCATCTCAGAAACAAAGATCCGAGATCAATAAGAATGTCTTATCATCCTGGACATCCTTCAAGGTTGCATCACGATTAGAAGTCGGACATTAGATAAGAGAAGATTATAGGGAGGCAACAAATATCTTCAAAAGCTGCTACCTCCACATTAACTGCATCCCAGCTAACTCTCTGGTCGCATTAATGTGGAGGTGATACTTAAACAGTGGTTAAACAGCCTTACAGCTGCTAGTTGAAGGTTCTGGGAGGTGTTGGATGGGACAAGAAGGAGTTCTTAGAAACTAACCTACACGTGTATGGTAGGGATGATACCAAAATTATAGTATATAGCATGGAGATGTGGCCTAAAGGAGAGGGATGGAGAAGTTAAGAAATCTTTGTAATAATCCTTTGAACTCTTGTAACATTGATCATCAACTAGATATTATAATATAGCTCCTCGGACTGTGCCGAGGACAATTTTTCTCATTTTACTTGTGTTTGATTCTCTTAAATAAACAACTGTTATTGTCATTCTTACCAATAGAATTAGTTCTTTTACCCACGCTCTACAAATTCATTGTTTGGGCTTATTGGGCTAAAACCCAATCCTCATATATTGGGTCCAATCCAAATTCAGTCCTTACAAATTTTATTGAAAAATTCATATTTTCACAAACTTACTTTTTGAATTCCTGAGAAAAATTGTATTTTTTTTTTCATTTTGGTACTACGGAAATTATATATATTACATTTGTGATTATCCCTATAATAAATAAAAATAAGATTATGAAATACATTATTATTTATTAAATCAGTCCAAATTGCAAAAAATAAATTTAATGAGACCACCCTAAAAATATCATCTGCGGGTTCACGACTAGTATATCTAAAAGTTAAAGTATAGTATTTATTGTTGCTATACTTATGTTGAGTCATATCAGCAACCATATTATCCACCTATTTACAACTCTCTCTTTTATTTTTAACTCCTTTTCTTCTTATTAATTCTCAACTTATCGTTACACTTTCACTAACATTTCTCATTCCTTTTACACTTTTATCTCTCCACTAGGACCACTACTATCTACCTTAATATCACTCTTCATCTATCATTTTATCTTCCTTTATTTTTGTCTTTTCTTATTCCCATCCTCGTACTATAAATTTGCAATTATCTTTCACATTCTATACATTTTTTCCCACACAAAAATGTTATCTCTCTCTCTCTCTCTCTCTCTCTCTCTCTCAATTTTTTCATTTTTAGTGGATCTTTTTTTATAAACCTAAAATTAATCAACCTAAAGTAGAGTTGCAAGATAATTATCTTGCAACTCTACTTTAGGTTGATTAATTTTTGTGTTATTTAGAACTCTACTTTGGGTTGATGTGGTTTAGTTTTGTGTTTTGATGTTCTTATTTATTATTATTATTTTTTTATATTTGATTTTATAGATGTTATCATATTGCATTAAAGATTGTATATGCGAATACAATGTTATTTTATTACATAATATTATTTAGATAATTTGATATTTATTACTGTATCTTTTATTTGTACTCTTTTTCTTCTCATCTAATTATTTTCTATAAGTTTTTTATTATCTCTTACATTCTCTCCTGGAAAAAATGATTACTCTCTCTCTCTCTCTCTCTCTCTCTCTCTCTCAATTTTTTATCCTTTCTTGCAACTCCACTTTAAGTTGATGAATTATTGTTTTTTTTCATAACTCTATTTTGAGTTAATATATTTTGGTGTTGTATTTTTTAGTTCCCCACCATAGGTAGTCTCTCTCCCTCTTATAGCTTTGGTTTGATTTTTGCTTGAGTTAATACTTAGTTATTTTGAAAGTGAGAATTTGAATTTATATCAAAACACAATATTGGCTACACATTTAAATGTGTCTATCAATTATTTGAGTAATATTTAAAAGTAATTTCTTTATGAGTTTTGATTATCATGATATTCTCATTTAAGAGAATGATGAATTTGAATAATTTATTTGAAACTTAAAAGCTTTAGTTGTGTAAAAAAAAAAAAAAATGGCATACCATAACATAATTTCAAAGAATATGGACTTGCTCATAAATGAATAATATCAATCAAACACGAGAAAAATAATAGAATGATATATTGATAGAGATAGAAAGATGAAAAAATAATTTTAGAAATTGTTTAATTTTTAGGAAGAACCAATTATCTTTAACAAATTTTAGAGAATAAATTATAAATTATTCATAATTACAAAATAATTATCTATTTCCCACGCATCGCGTGAATCTGCAACTAGTAATAATAAATTAAAACAAGTAAATTTTTTTTTTAGTCTTTTCGTTAGCCTCAATAACTAGTTCCCATTAAACTTATTTCAAGGGGATATTTCGTATCTCTATAAAAAGAGATTATGGATTCTATCTTGAGAATATGTGTTCCCTCAACATTATGTGTGGTTACCCAACATACTGAGGTTTTGACCATCAATATTAGATCTCACTCCTAATATATCAAGGTAACCTACATTTCATGATTGCGTTCACTATCCTCTCAAGATTGAGAGTCTATGAAATTAGAAGTCGTGAGATTAATTATTCAGGTGACAGTTGTTAATTGAATAATTAATCTCACAGCGGTTTAGTTTAATATGTCTTAAAACTTAAAATACATCAACACATCAACTAGAAGTCTCTACTTCTATGATCATGACAAATTATCTTAATTGACGTGTTATAGTCTTCGTAGATGAAACGTCCAATTTCATCACCGACTACGAACTATATTTTGAGTTTACAAAGAACTTGTAATTTATATTTTTTTGTGACTAAATCATATAAATCACATACAATGCATCTCAAAGACTATGATAATGTCTCATTAGTTCATTTATAAATAGTCTCATATAATTAAACAATTTAATTATTTATGACATGCCAATAAATTGAATTTTAGGACATAAACTCCAACATCTCCTTGGATCGGACCTTCAATGGGCAACACTTCCTTGGATTCAATCTTGGATCAGCAACACCTCGTTCGATGAGATGAATTTTTAATTGAAAAGAAAGAATATAATAAAAAAAGGTAATAGTTCAAATCCTTTATGCAATAATTTATTATTGTTTTATAAAAACTACGTATATAAGTAGTAAAATTTAGATACAATTATATATAAACTTTATAGTTTGATATTGTTTTCAAGTTAAAAATTGAAGTTTTATATGCACAAACGGATATTATATGGTTTATAATTAGTCATTTTATATATGTTTAAGCCAAAAAAAAAAAAAAAAAGTCTTTTTATGAGTTTAAAAAAGTACACACATTTGTGTGTGTGTGTGTTATATTTGAGGTTTATTAAAACTATCATTGGCAAAAAAAAAAAAAAAAAAAAAAATCTTTGATTATGTTTAATGCAAATCCAAATTACTTATGTTTTTCTTGTAGTCAACATCTTCTTTGGGTCTTCGTCGTCACCGTCCACCTCTTTTTTTCCACTTTAATTTGGATACTTTGTACGTCCTTGTGCTTTTAATGATCTTTTGTCCAGACATTTCCTCCATTGCTAGGTCATCTCTCTCTCTTTAGTGGGAACACATGCATTATTCTATGGTAAGTTCTGTATTTTAGCAAATTAACTGACTATACAGAGAGATCACCAAGGCAAGGAGAAATGGAGAATACAAATGTCAAGAAGGAAGAAGTTGCTGGTAGAAGCTTGATAGACAAGGTGTTCTCTTGGTCTTTCAGGGATGTTTGCAATAAAGATCTTTACAAAAATCAGGTTGGTGTGTTTTCCTTTAGTCGTAATTCATAATGGTTAATGTATTAAGCATATATATACACCCTATATGAGTTTTGTTATGTTATTGATTCTACCCAAAAAAAAAAAAAAAATTATGTTATTAAGCATAAAAAATATGCAATAGCAAGTTTTTATTATTTAAAAAATGTAAAGTCGAAAGGAAAAGCACTCATATTCAGAATGGTGTATCTCAAAGTCCTAGAGTTTTAACTTTTAAGAAGCGTAATTTAGGTGCCATTAATGTATTGTAATTTGTAGGTGTTACTTAATATACATTCGTTTTGAGTGTATATTTACACATATTTTGAGTCTGACAGCTACTTCCATGGGATCTATTATTCTGATCGGAGGTGAAATTACCAAATTCCATCATGCTCGGCGCCAATGAGCACTTGAGAGTAAAAAGAACTTCGCCATTTTTGATTGAGCCAATACTCTGTTTACCTTTTTTACTCACTTATCAGATACTAATCCAGAGTCCATTGCTCACTGCTAGAAAATGAAGTATGAGATATAAGAAAATATAAAAGTTAGAACTTTCATTTTAAGATGCATATCATTTGAGGAAATTCAAAAAATACGTTCGACATGCATGATTAGATTCAGTAATGGAAAAACTTTGCCTTTTGAAATCATCATTCAGTTGTTTGATTAAGTTTTCGTTATAGTGAATTACTCATAAGTAATAGCTACGTTTTCAAAAAAAATATTGACTACCACTTCCGAAAAATAGGGTTGTAAACGAGTTGAGTTTTGTTGAGTAGTAAATGTTTGAACTTGGCTTGACAACAAATTTAAAGTGTTCAAGCTTTTACCAAGCCTCCAAACAACGTTTGAAATTGAGCTCGTATATAAGAAGTCTAAAAACTTGAGCTCAACTTGGCTTAACTTTATTCATTAAACAAGTTAAGCTTGAGCCCAATATCAAGCTCTAGAACTTGAGATCTAACACAAGTACATTATCAAATGCTTAAATCTTCAAAAATCCAAAAAAAAAAAAAAAAAAAAAAAAAAGAAAAAGAAAGGAAAAAATTAAGGTGGTTGGGGTTTGAACGAGTGGTCCCAAGTTGCCACATGTATATTAAGATATGGGTAATGAGTTTATTTATTAAACTCATATCAAGCTTATTATCAAGACCACAAATGAGCTTAAGCTCGGCTTGTTTTATATTGAGCCCTATTATTTACGAGTTTGTTCATGAACGATTGTTTTTTTTTGCTTTGGTTGTGCTTATTTATTAAACAAGCCTAAAAATAATGCTTAAGCTTGGTATAAACAAGCAAATATGAATGAACTTTTTATTGAACCAACCCAAGTTTTTTATAAATGACTTAGTTCATTTACAACCCTAGCTAAGTCAAGAGCTTTGTAATTCAATTAATTGGGTTGAGTGGGACGATTTTGGGTTTGACCCAGCCAAGAATAGGTCAAATTAAGATCTAGTCAGAAACTTGTTGAACTAAAAAGAGTTGTGAAACCAATGAATTAACCTTACTTGGTTTTTGATGAATCAAGTCTCCTTGGTATGTCTCTTATTATTTTCACATGCAAAAAAATTAAATAAATAAAAAAGTAATTTGAGCCTATTCTTTTTTGTCTTCCTTTCAATTCAAATATGAGAACAAAGGAATGAAGACAATAAAAAAAAAAAGTTAAATAATACATAAATTCTACTATGTTGTAGTACATAACTAACATATCAAATTTTACTTAGAAAGACATAATCATGATAGGATCACACATCACACATGAGCTGGATAGAATAGTATTTGTTTAACCCAAGAGATTTATATAAGTTTAAAAAGCGTTAAAAAAAAACAATAAAATCTTATATAAAATAATTATCACTGAAAATATATTACCCAAATTTTACAAAAAAAATTGACATATTTAATCTTTTTCATATAAATAATAATCTACATAATAATTTTTAGTATTTTTATGTAATATAGATGACTAAAGAAAATTTAATTTAAAATCTAATTTTATTTTTAAAAAAATGAATAACTGAAGCTTCCTCCTATATAATTTCTTTTACATAATTTTTTTTTTAAGTTAGAAAATACTTAAAAAATTAATAAAAAAAGGTTGACTAGAAACAATCAAACAAACTCACAAAAATAGAGGTGTTTTGAATGAAAAATTTCTGTCAAAGTTGATGGTTGAATGCAACGATAGAAAATTGATACCACTGACGTGAAGGGCTTGAACTTGAGTATATGTGCACCAACTAATAGACATGAAGGAGCATCGTATGTGAGAGATGCAGTATTTTTGGTGTGGTCACCCATCACACGCCTACACAAAGTACCTATTGGAAAGTCAAGTGATTATTCTCATGAATACATAGATAGTTTTTTACGCTTAATTTTTTATTTTATTTTATGTTCTTCTCACATTTTCTAAATCGTGTATTATAACTTTAGCATTATCAAGGAATTGTGAGCCCTCCATCTAATAAATGATCCTTTTTCTTAATACTAGCCTCTAGCCTCCTCATGCTCTCTCTTTCTCTCTCAAGAATAAAATCAAAAGAAAAAAAAGGTAAATTACAGTAAACTCACTTATGGTTAAACCTGTTTTTACATTGTGTTTCTATAGTTCAAAACTTAATACTTTTGCAAAATTTAACACTTTTGTCTACCTGAGATTATCTCCATTTGTTCCCTGTAATCCATTAGGTGGGCAAAGTGTTAAATTTTGAACTATAAGTAAGGTGAAAATGAGCTTAACCACACCACACGTGGGTTTATTGTTATTTGTCAAAAAAAAAAGTAGAAGGTGAAGCTTGCAATACAATGGTAATTGAAGAAGATGATAACTATCCAAATCGTGTGCCAATTTTAAGGATGTTTTTTCTCTGTCCTTATTTCTTAATTTTTGGAGAGTACGTGAAAGTGGACATCAAAGAGTCCCATTTCAATTATGTACATACTACATATGTTGATAGATTCATTAAAATCTTATTGTTTATTTCAAGTGCTTGCCTGTTTTACTATACTATTGTTACATGTCATGGTAGAGATTTAGGGTTTAAAATTTAGGGTTGTCTAATGTAATTTCTCCCTCTGCATTCTAGAGATTTGACATAAGATCAATAGAATTTCAAGTGATTTAATTTTCTTTAATCAATTATTTATGTTTTAACTTTCCATTCAGTGATTCATATGCTGCTCACACAAACATGTATAAATCTTTTCTTCTGAACCATGATATATAGACTCATAGCTGTGACATCATTCGTTGACAGGTGCAAAGGATTCCAGAGACATTTTTGTCAATGACAGAGTACATGAATTCATTCATGGATCCATTAATTGAGGAAGCCCATACTGATTTATTCTCAAACATGACAGCAGTTCGTCGAGCACCTGTTTGTAAAATACATTCTGTTGAAGAATCTAAAAAATTTAAACTCCCCAAAGACTTGTTTTATGAAATTAAATTCAATGCAGCTGAAGATACTAAAAAAGATACAGGATCCTATGAACCTGAAGTTGGTGATCTTATTGCCTTGACAGATTTTAGACCAAAATCCATTGATGATTTGGACAGGCCGACAAGATTTTATCTTATTGCTTATGTTTATGGGACTAAAGCTGAAAGTTCTGAAAAGCTCCAAATACTGGCATCAAAGCGTATTAGGACTGAACCAAACATGCAAAGGAACATGAGAGAAAATTTTCTTGGGAGGAAGAGAGAAACATTTCCTACAAATAAGAAGGAAACACTTCTCGCAGTTTATCTTATGAACATGACAACAATTGTTCGAATGTGGAGAGCAGTGAACTCGGACCTGGAAGGGGGAAACAGGAACATCCTTAATAAAGTAGTGCAAAACAATGCAGCAGTAAGAATCATATATCATTTTGTTCTTCAATGTCACACACATAAAAATATATGCTTCTTTTTAAAGATTGTACATGTTTACTGGTAATGGTGTTTGTAAATTGTAGGCCTTGCACATGTTACAGAGTGATAAACCTACTTACTGACTTCATTACCATTACATTTTATATTTATTTCTTACAGGATGAAGAAAATTGTACTACATGCTTCTCAGAAGGAAAATGCAGTCCTTCCAATTCGTTTATATGTGATATAATTTCCTCTTATAATCTAAATAATTCGCAAGAAGCTGCAGTTTTAAGCTGTGTTGGTTTGAGGGACTGCTGTCATCAGAATACTGTCAAACTGATATGGGGTCCTCCAGGGACTGGGAAAACAAAGACTGTTGGTTTGTTATTATTTGTTCTCCTTAAAATAAAGTGCAGAACACTAACATGTGCTCCAACTAACAGTGCGGTTTTGGAAGTTACAAAAAGGCTGCTGAGTCTGGTTAGGTCACTAAAGTATGGTAAATATGGGCTTGGAGATATAATTTTATTTGGGAGTGGTGAGCGATTGAGGATTGATGCTTGTGATGATCTTCGTGATGTATTTCTTGACTATCGTGTTAATGTGCTTCGTAAGTGCTTTACTTCATCATCTGGATGGAAAGATTGCTTAGAAGTAGTGATACGTTTTCTTGAGAACCCTAAATTGGAGTACAATATATACTTTAAAGAAAGAAAGAAGAAAAATGTTGAGGTTGAGGATGAGTGCAAACAGGAGGAGAGTACTAGCAATCCAGTAAAGGAAGATGATGATACTATGACATTTGAGGAGTTTGTAAAGAGGAAGTTCAGTTTAATTGGTAAGTCACTGAAGTGTTGTATGAGTGATTTATATACACACTTACCAACTTCTCTATTACCATTAGAGGTAGTGAAGGACATGACTAGAGCTCTGAAATTGCTAAAATCTCTTCGAACTTTGTTGTGCAGTCTCAGTACTGTAGCCAATGAAGGGTTAGAACATGTTCTTAATGACTTTGAAGACATTGGAAGCAGTGTTGATTGCTCTTCAAAGTTAAGTATCACCATAAAAGAGTGCCTTGATGTACTAAGGTCTCTTTCTCACACGTTCTCTGTACCAAATTTAACTGAGCACTATGCAATACAAAAATTTTGTTTGGCAAATGCATGCTTGGTATTTTGTACCGCATCAAGCTCTGCTAAATTACACACAGAAGGAATGACACCATTGGAATTGTTAGTTATTGATGAAGCTGCTCAACTTAAAGAATGTGAATCAGCCGTTCCTTTACAACTGTCTGGTCTCCGACATGCTATTCTCATAGGAGATGAGAGGCAGCTCCCTGCTATGGTTCAAAGCAAGGTTTGAGTCTTATCCTTGTCGTTCCTTTGTCTTTACAATTTATGAATCTTCCACTTAGTTTAACATATTTTGAATGTGCAACTTTTAGATTTCCACGAATGCTGAATTCGGAAGAAGCTTGTTTGAAAGACTAGTCATGTTGGGACACCAGAAACACCTTCTTGATGTCCAATACAGGATGCATCCATCCATCAGCTTCTTTCCAAACAAGGAATTCTATAACAACCAGATTTCAGATGCTCCAAATGTCATAGAAAGAGGGTATGAGAAGCGTTTTCTTCAGGGCAACATGTACGGCTCATACTCTTTTATAAGTATAGATCATGGAAAAGAGGAATTTGAGGGAGGTTACAGTCCGAAGAATATGGTTGAGGCTGCTGTGGTCTCTGAGATAGTTGCAAATCTTTATGAAGGTATGTTTTATTGCTTATTTCTCGAAGTTCTTATCCATAAAAATTGCTGCCAGAAAAGCTTCTAGACAAATGATATAAATTCCTTTACCTTTTCCTTTTCTTTTTTGGTTGGCCACAGAATTTCTTGTCACAAAGAAGAAGGTTAGTGTAGGAGTTATATCACCATATAAAACTCAAGTTTATGCAATTCAAGAGAAAGTCAAAAGATATAGTATATATTCTGACAGTGGCTTCTCTGTGAGTGTTCGCTCTGTTGATGGGTTCCAAGGAGGTGAGGAAGATGTGATAATTATCTCAACTGTAAGAAGTAATGATAAAGGATCAATAGGTTTCCTTTCCGATCTCAAAAGAGCAAATGTGGCCCTGACTCGTGCAAGGTATTATTAATTTGTTTATACCAGATTGTGCCTGCAACTCAAAAACGTTTCAGTTTCTCTCTCTTTTTTTTGGGTGGTTTTGCAAATTAAAAGACTCCAATTTTTTCTGTATCTGTAGGTACTGCCTTTGGATATTGGGGAATGGGACGACTTTACTCAAGAGTGACTCTGTTTGGAAGAAGCTAATCCTTGATGCTAGGGAACGGCAGTGTTTCTATAATGCAGAAGAGGACCAAAAGTTGGCTCTGGCTATTACAGCAGCTTTAGTTGAGCTTGGAAAACTTGATATTTTACTCAATAACGACTCTCTACTGTTCAGAGAGGCTAGATGGAAGGTACATGCAATGCATTATTTATTATTAACGTGGGTGTTTTGAGCTCTTCAAGCACTTAACTATTCCCTGAGTGTGTGTAGTCAACTGTCTCACACACACCTAGTCATGAGGGAAAATCCCCTATTTGTCTGAAATATATTTTTCCTCATTGACTGGTGTATATATTCTCGACTGAATCAAAGGCAGAAGGTTGGAAATATGACTTTCTAGAGACAAAATTTTCCTCTTTATTTTCAACAGAATAAAGTGGTTTAGATAGTAGACTCTTTCATGGTTTTGAACTTATCTGAATTTATATGATGACTTTATTAGTTCCTAAAACATAAATCAGGTAATCATTATCTACGTTACTATACAGGTTATCTTCAACAATGATTTCAAAGAGTCTATACAGAGAGTTAGAAATTCAGAGATTTGTAAGGAAGTGCTTTATGTGTTGCAAAAACTTTCAAGTGGTTGGCGTCAGCCTCAGGAGGAGAGAGACCCCATTGTCCATGATGGGCCTTCTTCTCAACTTTTAGAGATGTCCAAGGTCAGCGAGCAACTGAATCTGGTTTGGAATGTAGATTGTCTCAAGGAGGATTTGAATTACATACAGATCTTGAAGGTTTGGGATGTCGTGCCATTATCTGATATACCAAAACTTGCCAAGCGTCTTGAAATCTTATTTGGGAGATATAGAGTGGATGAGATGAATCGCTGCAAACACATATGTGTTGAGGGGTATTAGTTTTTCTGAATTTGCTTTGAAGATATAACAAAAGTAACTAATATGAACCACACTTTAAAAAACAAAAAACAAAAAATGAATTATTTTGAATAGATTTCACTCATCAATTAACTAGTATGTTGCTCTCAAATTGTGACTTATAGTTTAATTAAGTCTAAAACCGCATAAACTCAAGTAGCTGGCTGTCCAGAATCTGTTCCCACTGCTCATCATTTGAATTTGTTACAGGAGTTTTGTTGTTCCAAGGAGATGGCCAGTGGATTCAAGTAGTTGCTCAGAACCTGATACTGTGTTGTCTCTCTCAAAGGACCTATCCTCAGTGAGTCTAAGTGATAAGCCAGAAACATCAACTGCAATTTATAGGTGAGTGAAATACAGCTACAAGACTTACATTTAAGTTTTCAACATTGGTTTTCCAAGGCAATATCTCTTCTGCAGAATCACTTTAATGAAAATAGAAATTGAAGATAGTATAATTAGTCATATAGGTGTAAAATGTTATTGCTCATGCAGTATGCCTGAGGTACAGATTAGCAGCTCAAGCTGACTTGGATTGCTTCATGTATGGATAATCCCCGCCACTTGCTCAATTCTTTGACTTGGTTAAAAAGGAACTAAGAAATTTGTAGAAATTATCCGAATAAGACACTCGATATACCCAAAAGAAAAACAAAAGCAAAACTAATTTTTACATACGAACTTGGAATTGAAGGGTTATTCAAAGGACTGATTATTATATAAATGAATGTCAGAAATCATTTCAAGTCAAACATGGAGAATAAATCTGAAGATGTTGAATTTAAGCAAAGGTGGCTTGACGATTGATGAAGCAAGATTGCCTTCGTTTTGAACGATGGATTTGGATGCATTTCCAAGCCATCTTTCCTGGTAAGTGTCATAAGTTGATACATGATGTTCCTTATGCTATTAAATATTGGAGTACTACAAAAATTGAAAGATTGCCTTCATTTTTTTGTACACTTGTTGATATTGTAGATAACATTATGAAACTGATGTTACCCTAATCGGGCTGTCTTAGATGCAGGTGGTACCATGCTAGAGTTAAGGGCTCAGCCATTACACCTCAAATGAAAGCTGGAACCATGGGGAAACTGCTTTAGACATATCATAGTTTCAAGCATTCCCTTTTGTATAATTACTAGTTGCAGACGCATGTAATGCGTGTGACAATTATAATTTTTTGTGCCAATATTTATTTATTATTTATTTTTGTTTAGTAACAATTTTGGTGCTTTGTAAAACCACACAGCAAAGTCATCAACATAGCTTGCTTCGTGTGGCCTTGTTTTATTATATTAACTATTTTGAGTGCTTCTATGAAAATATATATGATCATTCTTGTTAGAGAATGGAGAGGAGAATAAATTTATTTATAAATGAATTTCTATCATGGTATATATGTTGAATAACTTATACAATATACATTGCAAGATTGTAAATTATGATACTAAACTTAATATCATAAATCTTTAAATTTCTTATCACTTTATAAAATAAAAAATAAAAAATTTTCCTTAATTGGTCTTCAAATTCAAATTATAACATATCAAAACACTAAAACTTTGTAATTTACTCAAAAACTAAAAAGAAGTACTACGTTCATAACATTTTCACAACAAATTAAAGGTGGTAAGTTATTATTGGTTCAAATTTGAACCCACAATTGAAATTACTTTTTTGCTCACTAATAATAATTAATAACAACTTGCCACTTAGGATTTTGTTATGAAAATATTGTGAACACAATATTTTTCAAAACTAAAATACTAATATTAGCTAAGGTAAAAAAAAAAAGAAAAAGAAAAAAGATAATACCACAAATCATTAAATTAAACTAGCCTCATCACACGCGCTTCGCGTGTGCGATGAGGCTTTTTATTTTTATTTTTTTATGTTGTCATAATTTTCATTCATTCTAATTTGAGGTTTACACATTTTCTTGTTAATATTACGCATTTAGAACTACTAATACATCCAGGAGTGTTAGGAGGCTAGCTTCAAAAAATGAACAAATATTACATGTTTAATTTTATAAAAAAAAAATTGTTTTTATTATTATATATATTTATTTTTATTTTGAGAATCTAATTTAAAAGTGAATAAAATAATTTGAAAATCAACAGGAGAGTGACCCTATTTTTTAAGCAATATTTTAGTGTGAGTTAGAGTTGTATTTTTACCGGATTGTCCTTTAGTTTTGTCTTTACTTAAATATAAGTAGAGTGACCCTATTTTTTAAGCAACTAGTAAGTTGCCCGTGCGATGCATGGATAATTTTGTAATATTTTATATAAGACGGTTTTGGATAGTTTCGTACATATATTATAAAAAAAAAAAAGTAAACTAAATTAGAGTAAAGAAACACATACATTTTGAGATATTAAAAATTAATTTAGTAGTTTCACTGCATATTTATATTATTTTCAAGGTAAGATTATTATTATTTTTTTAAATCATGAAACCAAAAATAAATGCAAAAAAGTAATGGGACCATGAAAATCAACTAATTTGTATTGTGTTCACATATTTAATACTATGAAATAAAAGTATGTCAAATTCTCTCACTGTCTTTCACTCATCGATAGTGCAACGTTAAAACATGGTGTGGGTAAGTGTGTATGCATATGTCTTATAGATGATTTAAAACCATGGTAGAATATGGCTTTACATTGCGTACCAAGTATTCTCTCTACTTATATATCCAAAACAAAAACTATCCAACCAAATGACCCAAACCTAAATCATATTTAATCTCCTAATTTAAAAAGAAAAAAAAAAATACCCACAGGGGTTTCGAAGTCTTGATGGTGGTGGGAGGCCAATATGACGAAGGCGGCGACCCTTCAGATTTCTCTTTTTCTCTCTTTCAAATGTTTTGTCAGTATCAGGTATTTTATTTTGGTAATATATACAATGCGTTTTATTTAACAACCCACAACATTTTTGTGTCTTTCTATCTCTCTCCAAGGCCTTATTTGGTTAGTTATTACTATTAGTCCTTAATTATTATTATTTTTTTTTGCTTTTTTTAAAATATTATAATAGTGAGTATGCTAAAAGACATGAAAAAGAGAGAAAGGTGTGATGTAAGCTTAGGAAATTAATGAGAGATTAATGAGATAACAATAAAATAAGTTAATGTAAACTTTTGAGTAACAGTAAAAAAACCTTAGGGTATGTTTGGTACGCTGAATGTGGATTACATTAGGAATAGTAATCTTTATTACTGGGAATAGAAGATATTGTAGTGGAATAACTATTACTATTCATAAGTTTGGTTGTTACATATGGAAAGCTTGTAAAATATGATGTATAAGGAAACTTTATATTTTTAGAAATATATTAATTTTAAAACCTAGTATATATACTAAGGAATAGCTATTACATCCATTTTAAAGAGGAATAGCTATTCTTCAATTTAAAGAATAGTCATTCCAATGTAATAACTAATCCATGTAATAAAGATGCAACCAAATGACCGAATTGCTATTACACATGAATCACTATTCCATTATAGGAGCTATTACAGCATACCAAACGTACCCTTAATGAATGAGGTAAAAAAATGTTAAATGCAAAATTAGAGCGTCACTTAGCTAGACCTCATACACTCCTGCATGAGATCTCCGTTTTATATATATATATATATATATATATATATATATTGTAACGCCCCAAAATCATAGGCAATAAAAATCTATTTAATCTGAATAATCTATAAAAATATTAAATAAAAGAAACTAGCAACCTTGAAACTGATTACAAAAGTTAGAGCTCTAATTCACCAAATACAAAACATCCTCAAAATAATTCTCCAATACAAAGTTTAATGCCATAAAATAATAATAAAATCCTCAATTCCATAAAAATAGTTTGTAACATCTGTCTCCCAAGAATCTCTACTCCAGTAATCCACCTAATGTATCTGTAATGGGAAATAAAGGGGGGGGGGTGAGATAACTCAATAAGTGGAATTTACTAACATTAGGGTGTGGGAACAAACCTTTCAAATAAATAATTTTTTCAACAAATTCACAACTTATAACTCACCAATATTTTGTCATCAACTATTTCATGTAAAAGAAAATAATATCTTTATATTGTGAGCCATCATAATATATATATTGATATCATCACATAAACAATTCTCTAGACTTTTCTCGTGGTCAACGTTTACGCCCCGTTGACAGGGTTGTGCTGTCCCCTTTTTGGGACTGGAACCTCCTTTCATCCCATTTCTCAAGGATGGCTCATTTGGAACCTAAAGATACACTCCCTTGCTAAGGAGCTTCCTTTTGGATCCTCAATAGTATGCTCCCTTGCTAAGGAGCTATCAAATGTGCACTGTCCCCTTTTGGGACCGTCCCTTGCTAAGGACTAGCTGCAGCATGATTGTCCCTTGCTAAGGACTAAATATCATACTGAACTTCTAATCACGACTTGCCATAGGTTTTCAAAACATATTCAATATGCTCACAAAATAATCCATTAATACTTCTCAAAATATAAAGACATATTCACACATACAAGTTTAAATAAAATTAGGTTGTCCCACAAGTTTTTCATAAAACGAATAGCCAATGTGCACATCAAACATTTGTAAAATATTCATTTATATATAGAATATCAACATATTCTTTCATATAAAATAGTTTAATAATTAACACTGTTTTGGGAAAACCCCCAAAATTAGTAAACACCACTTACCTCTTTAGCTGCAAAAATAAAGGAAATCAACTTCCCTTGAATCACAACAATTCAGTAGAATTAGAACCTAGTAATACCAAAAATAGGTTCATCAATACGCAATTTCCCACTTCAAAATTTATTTTCACACTTAAACGGTTTTATCCTAATCAATTTTAATATATCCAAAATCCTCCATTTATTCACTTAACTATCAAATTTACTATTGGAAGCCACGTATTGTCTTAATTTGTTGCTTAGCATTCCCTCTTGATGCCACTAGATGTCCATTGACTCTAACCATTATGTATATAACTATATATATTCAACTTAACATTGAAGGCCACGCGAGATTGCTTTAATCCATCAATCTAGTGCTAGAATGCTCCCTTGATGCCGCTAGGCATCTACTGACCTTAATATTACATATATATATATATATATATATATATATATATATATATATATAAAACCAAAGTGAAAGCTACGTAAACAATCAAGCTTGGACCGTGCTTAGTAGGGTAAAGCATGGCAATACTTGAGGTAGCATGTGTAGCATGGCAAACGGTCAGAGTTTATTTATTATTCTTAGTTTTTCAGCTGCAATGTTGGACTTAGAACTACTAGATCAGTGCAGCTATGTAAACAATTGCTAATATAATATTGAAACCATCACTCCAAGGACCCAAAATCTATTACACGTTGAACTAGTGTGAATACAAAATAACCGGTCAACAATTGTGGCTTAGTGTAAATGCAATAACATAAGCATTCTTTTCACTTTAACATGGTGACCAAGTCCACACTTATTACTCTATTTGGCTCAATTTCAAGTCTGTATCTCTGCCTGACATATTGACCAAGTCTTTATCTAATATAATACAATTATAGGAAACCCTTTTCTATTAGTATAATGATAGTCTAGGTTCCAATCAATTGCAAGCTATTGACCATACAAACTTTTTAAATCTTGAGCTTGAGAAAAATCATACCTGAAGACTCCCACCAACGCCACAGTGGAGAAAGGCAGAAATTCAATTGTCAGCTGAAGCAAAAAGAAATCCCATCAGAAAAACATGTGTGACCTAAGAGGAAAAAGGCTAGGGTTTTCAAGGCCCATATATGTACTTATGTCACCTCACTTGGGCTTCATATTTCATAGAATTTATCTTTTTTTTTTAATACATTAGGCCCAAATTTATTTAATCCATTTTAATTATAGGCCTCCATTAAAAATTAACGTATAGTCATTTAATTGGTATCAAATTATGGGGTGTTACATATATATTAATGATTATTCCTTTATAACTTCTAATCACTAATCAACATGAGTCTTAAAAACGTTGTGATAAGACTTTATCATACGTACAAAATAAGCATAGATTTTTTTTATCTTTATTTTTTATTTTTTAAAAGGATATTGCTATTGTGTTCATCCTTATAAGAATTTAAGCACAAATTAAATTTTCATTATTTTTGACAATTTTTCTTTGATTCTTTTATAATTTATATATTGTGTTGGTTTACATGAATTTTTTCTCAAGCTTTCAAAGGATGGACTTTAGATAAGATGTTCAACTTTTATACGCCAAGCATTGACTATAAGTCTTGAATATGAAACAAATTAAGATAAGAAATTAAGAATATGGTCCATTTTGGTTGGCCTTAGCTTGATTTTTCTAGACGTCAATTCTCTCTCTTGCTGAAAGTCCCACTTATTTTAGGCGGAAGTTTCATTGATTATTACTTGTATACAAAATTCCATGATCATTAAATTTGAATAGGACCTTACTAACCTAACCAATTGGAATATGATCAAATTTCTTCCCATCCACACTAATCGTTGTGTACACTCCAAATTTTTTTTGCATCTCATAATGATACGTTGTGGAAAGGTGTCATCCAAGTCCAACATGATTGAGAGTTGTAGTTGAGACTATGGCCCAGAAGCTTTACTATTCAATACTTTGCAAGAAAAATTATACACTCATTTGATGTAATAGGAGACTATGGAATTCGACATTGTATACACTGGGGTTTGTTCTTGATGTTGTGAAATTGCTGTAGGTACTAAAAACTTTACTTTGATTAGTTGGCAAGTCATGTTCTTTAAATGTGAAAAGTCTACAATGGAAAACTTTTATGTTCCTACAATAAATGTTTTGGAGAGAAAATTGTTAGCCCTCTCATCCCATTGGGACCCCCCTATTTATACAAAGGAAAAAGGATCTAATATTCCTAAGTGTGACTTAGTTACATGGAATTTTTGTGCAATTGTGCCTAGATTTCTTTTAAAAATTTAATTATAATTTTAAACTCTAATTTGGTGATTTTTATATGATTTTTGTGGTTTGATTTTGATTTAGTAAAGACATATTAACCAAAAGACACGAAGGTAGAGCTATTAAAGAAATCTGTACTTTCAGATTAGCAATTACCGATGGCCAATGCAGTATTGTCATTTGTGGTTGTGGTATGAATAAGTGATATGTTGTTTGGGGGACTAATTGAGGAAAGCAATTAACCATATTAAAAGGGAGTAGCAACTTTTTTTCTTTCACCTTTACCATTTGTGGTATGTATATGCCTTTTTCACATATGCTCAAGTGAAGTACCCATTAGGATTTCCCTTAATTATGATAAACATATTAATTTTTTTTTAAAGGATGTTCTATATTTATTGAATGATATATATATATATATACACACACACACACACATATTGTTTTCCTTAAGCTAAAGCAGTTGCGATGAAAGTGTGGGGCGGATGGTTTTTTTTTTTTTTTTTTTAGTCCTTGAGTATTTTGGGTTGTTTCAACTGAGTAATGGCTCTTCTTAGGCTCCTAAAATTTTTGGTTTATTGATTTTGCTATCTATAACTTAATTCTTCTTTACCTAATAAAGTTTGGAATTTTTGTTAGTACATTTTTTTTTTCCAAGAAAATGAATAGAAATCTCCCTTCAAGTTCATGCTCATGTTAATGTTTATATTTGTATCTTTTGCAATACTCAATAAGTTGTTTACTCATTTTGTGAATTATCAATTGTAGTTAAAAAAGAAGTATAAACACAATACTATTCAATTAAACTAATGTGAAAAATTAAATCTATTAGATTAAAAAAATGGACATGAAAATGAAAATTTCACAAAAAATTTCTTAAATAGAAATAAAATAATTTTTACTCAATATTGTTTATCAAGCAATCATGTACTAACTAACAACATTCCAATCATTACGTGCATAACAGGGTGATGAAATGGTTGTTCAGTTTATTTAAGAAATGTGATCTAGCTAATAGAAATTAAAAAAATACAATAACTTTCATGCGTAGTCATGAATTATACCTTTACGTATATCTTATACATTTTATGAGTTTTATTTTATATAAATGTATTTCATAAAATTAACAAAATTTATCATAAAACCCTTCATTGTATTTTTTTAAATCACTACATAAAAATGAAAGAAGTTTTTTTCCCAAAAAAATGTCCTCCAGTCATAATATTTACCAAAAAATATCATACCAAAAAAAACTGTGCAACGCACGGGCCAATAACCAGTCAATATATATAATTAAAGTCTAAACTAAGAGAAAATCCAATTAGATTCTAAATTGGATTCCAATTACTGTCTAATTTTGCGCCATATGTCCAATTTAAGGTTTTTTTTTTTTTTTTTTTAAAAAAAAACATTGATTCCAAATATCGATGGACTCACCATTCCAAATACATTGCAATATACTAACTTTTTTTTTTTTGGATGAGATAGTGGCTCCAAAAATAGGGCCATATATGGGATTGTGATTTCATGAACAACATGTAATCTATATATAATAATAATAATAATAATAATAATAATAGGTGAAGCTGAGAGAAACTCAAATTAGAATTCCAAATTAGAGTTCCAATTTTGCACTATGTGTCCTAAATTATTTATTCTTAAAGAATTATATTTCTTAATTTTATAATCAAATTTGGAATCACATCATAAATATTCATCTAAATGAGTTATTAATTACAAAAACATAAAGAGTGTAGAATAAATGAATTGTAAAAAAAAAAAAAGTACTTCACAATAATAAATAAATAAATAAACACTAACAATTTACATTTTATACCTAATAATATCCTTACAAATTTTTTTAAAGAGTTAACAAAATATAAAAATGATTATCAATTGTAACGACCCAAGAAAAACCCCTAGCCACATCTGCGCTATACCTTAAAATGACTAGTCACAATTGAGACTCCTTGCAATTGTTAATAAAGCCCAGTTCAACCCAGTAAATACCTGATGTGAAACTGATCACATACTCACACACATCACACAATGAATCAAATTGGGGCATCATAATTTCTTCCATTTAAATCCCTAACGTCCTCGTTAGGGCCCACTTTATGGAGTAGCATCTTCAAGTCCACATGGGGTTAACGGGTCGGCTCTGATACCATATGTAACGACCTCACCCCACCTATGTAGATATTGTCCGCTTTGGAGCCTCATACCCCTCACGGTTTTGTTCTCTCCCAAAGCACACAGCAGTGGGGAAAAGGCCTCTACTCATTGAAGGGAGGTCATTCCTTATAAACACATCCTCATGTGCTTCCCCAGGCGATGTGGGATTCCATAGAATGCAAGACCCCCCTTTTTGGGTCATTATATCAATAGTATTTAAATTATATATATAGGAATTATATTATGCATATTATTGTATATCTTTAAGTGTATCCATATATATACATGGGGTTACAAGCTAGTTTTAAATAAAGTGATGGTAGGTTGCTATACATATATATATTGGAGTCTAATTTTGAGCCACGTGTCTAATTTGTGTGTCAAGTGAATTATTAGGTGCAAAAATCAAAGAGTCTAAATTCAATTAGATTCTAAATTGAAATTTAATTGGAGTTCAATTTTGCACCATGTGTTCTATCTAATTTTTTAATTTTTGTAGCAAGTGAATTATTTGGTACAAAAATTGAAGAGTCTAGATCCAATTAGATTCTAAATCATATATATAATTGTGATTGCTTTTAAATGTACATGTGCATATGCACGGGGTTATACACTGCTTTTATTAAATGGATGTATCAATTTTTAAACACAAAATAGAAAAATAATTAGGAAATTGATTTATTACCTTGTTGACATGACACTAATTATATTCATTACCATGTTAGTTTACAAGATTTTTATAATATAATCGGTAATAACTTTAACTTCTTAAAAAAATGATAATGTAAAAAATTGACATTTGGCCTTTTGTTTTGTTTTGTTTTTTTAAATTTTCATTTTAAAATTAGGTAAATAGTATGTTTTTTAGATGATGTTCATGAGAAATTTAACTAAAAAGTCAAGACTTAAACCCCATTTGGTTGTTGAGAAAGTAGAGGAAAAGAAAAGAAAAGAAATTTTCAATTTCTGCTAATAAAATGACATCTCATTTACTTATGGAGATGCAATTAATATATTTTCAAATATTTTATTTTATTTTCTAATTAAGGACACGTGATAATTCAAAGGATAGCTTAGATGGCATAACAATATTATTTTGATATTAATGTTATATAAATCAATTCTTTTCATGTACCGCTTAATAATAAGGATTATTTTGACACAATACCAAAAGTTTAGAAACAAAATTGTCACGTTTAAGATGTTAAAAGCCATTTTGAGACACAGTACAAGTGTTAAAGACTAAAACAGTAATCAAACATGTTTTTTACATATTTTTATTAAAGATTAAATTCTATAAGGATGTGGTTTAAATCCCAAGTTTTACCCCCTTCAATCCCAATATGCCATATCATCTTATCACGTATTAAAAAATAAGCACAACTATGCTCAATCAATTATAATACTCATATGAAAATTCAACAAAATTGAGAGTTTATTAAGACGTTATTAATTGTAGTATTATGTACTGAATTTTAAATAAAAAGTTGATGTGACATCTCTTATTAGAGAGTGTAAAACATGAATTTTACACCTTATTCTTACTAAATTCAGGCTCTCTTTATTAATATACTCAAAACATTTTTTTTTTATTAGCTAAATTTGGAAACTAATATCCTGTTTGGTTGTAAGGGAGATGAAAAAAAAAAAGAAGAGAGGAAAAAGTAAGGGAAGGGAAAGGGAACAAGAGAGAGTTGTACATAGAAGGATTGCATTAATACAATTTCTTCAAAAGCAAGGTCTTCTTTGAAAAAATAATGGGACCGTCTGAAAGATTGTGCTAAGAAAATTTCTAGAACACAAACTTTTCTCAAAATTATGGGTTGTGAGAAAAGTATGAAACTTCATCAAAAAAGAAAAAGTATGGAATATTGGCGAATTGGTCAAATTGTGTATTCTCACTTTTTAATAGAAAATTGAAAAAGTGAAAATGCTTGGGACCATCACAGCACATATTGATATAGAAAAGCTTAATGAAAGAGGTAAATTAGAGTGCCACTTGGCAAGATCTCATACACTCCCGTATGAGGTCTCTGCTTTTATATATATTGATGTTTTAGTGGGAGTCAGAGTTGTATTTTTACCGGATTGTCTTTTAGTTTTGTTTCTACTTATATATAGAGGAGTAGGGGCATTTTTGAAGTAAAAAAAATAAGGTTCCCAAACAGGAGAAACCCCTTAAATAATAGTATAGATAATTAAAAATAGTAATATAACTTTTTGTAATCTTGGATTGAAATGAATGAAGTGGACCGGATTGGACAAAATGGACTGAAGTGGATCGAATTGGATCGAATGAATCCAATAGACCCAAATGAACCGAAAGGACCAAAGTGGACTGAAATAGAGCAGATTGGACATTTCTGGACCGAGTGGATCGAATTGGACTGAATAGATGCAATGGATGGAATGGACCGAAGTGGACCCAAATGGACCAAAGTGAATTGAATTTCAATGCCCGTATTATTAACAATCCTTGACATTAATTTATAGGCAAATTTACACGTTTGCATACTATTTTATGTTTTTGGGAAGTAAGTGATAGAAATTTATTGAAGTATTGTAAAAAGGATTGAAAATAAAGCATCACAGTAAAGATTTTGTTTATTTTTTATTTTTTTAAAAGAATTTGGAATGTAATTTTTCATATTTTTTTATTAGTCATTACAAAGCATTGAAAATACTACAATATTTCCCCATTAAAGCTTCGCCTTGCATGCAAAATTGCATGCAAAATTGTTAAACATAGGATTTTGTAGATATTGTGTATCATTTTGTTATATTTAGTATATACATGGTTGAACATACGATTTGTAACTTTTATTAAATAAGATCATCAAGAGTCGTGTGCCCTAGTGGTATTACCAATTCTTTGTACATGGATGTGAATCTCTCCTCCTCACTTGTAAGCAAAAATAACTTCAATAATTAAGATCAGTGTTTAACTAGCTTAGTTTTCAATATTTCCCCATTAGAACCATGGTCAGCAGAATGGGGAATCTAGTCTTGAAGCTCATAATGAACAATATCTAGGCATCCTAATATTGCGTAGAATGTGGCAAACCACTTAACCTTCTTTTAAGGTTTCGAAAGAAAATTTCATTAAAGGGATGATTACATCAAAATACAATCATCCTTGAACGAAAAGTGGTTTTAGGGTTTTAGGAACGGGTGTAGCCGCGCAGGCATGCCATTAGTTTCCCTCTTTCCTTTGTTTTACTTCCCCAATAAACTAGGGTTGGGATTATTCATTTAGTACACCACACCAAATTGAGTTTCATATGTAACTACACGTTGCACAGAAATAAAAACAAAAACGTATAGAATCAATTTTAAAAGGGACAAATAGGTCTGTAATCTGTACATCGTTTTATGCAAGATCAATGATACACGGTATCTGCAATAGCTGGTAAATATGACAATTGGTTTTTCCATTAATCAAACAAGAATGTGCAATGTAGCTTGAGAGCAATATCTATCATCACTTTTTTACATATTACATCCTCATCTCTAGCTGCTTCTTCACATAGAAATCTGATCCGAGCTATTAAAATATATATATATATATATATAAAAAAAAAAGGAACCCAGAATAAATTATAATAAGATTCCGGAATATGGCAAAATTGGGGACATTATACTACTGTACAACACTACAAAGAATAATATACGTGGGGCATTCTCAAATACTCGCCCCAAGATTGACCAACCTTTAAGACAAGCCATCAATTTACAACAAATACAACAGGTGCTGTCAGCTCCAGGATGAAGGCCCCCCGATGGCTCTTGAAGCTGCTGGCTGGAACAGCTGTATATAACATAACAGAGGTTTTCTGCTACCATCAAGTCAAATTTGGGACATTCCGATGACAGAGGTTTTCTGCTACCATCAAGTCAAATTTGGGGCATTCCGATGACTATCAGCAAACTCACGGAGTAGACGCTTTAAAACTCTTCCCCCTTTCCCTTGCATATGCCCATAATTATTTTTCCCCCCATCACAGCTCTTGCTCTCAAGACAGTCCGAGGCAGCACCAGCAAGAGCCTTTAACCAAACTGGCACTACAGATTCTGCTTCCCCCTGGTTTAGATATTCAACAGGAAGAGTGTGCACCTGTATAACTAAAGCAGTCAAATAATCTGACACAGACGAGGAGAAACAAAGAATATCCACATTATCTTTCGAACAAGAGACTGGTGACAAAAGCAAGGCAGGGAGAGTGACAAAAGCAAAGCAGGGAGCCAGTTATAAGTAAATTCATAAAATGTTTCTTTTGGTAGAGGATATCAAGTTGAAACATCTTCAACTGCAGCACCAAATATACCATAATTAAAGCTCCAGATTTAAAATATTCATGATAGATGGAACACAAATTTAGTGATAGATTTCATTAGAAAAGTTGAGTACATATATAACTGCGGATATACTTGTGTGTGTGTGTGTTGCCTATGGCACTTTCATGTGGCTTATTACAAACTCTAATTACAAAGAGAATGTCCTTCAGTAAACACAAACACGAAATGTTCGTAGAGCTATTTACTTGATCGCAGACATTTTTGGAACACCTCTAACAGAGAGACAAATAGTCAATTTTGAAAGAATTTATTGTAAACTTCCTTCAGATATGATGTTATCTGATTCAGAGAGGAAGAACTTGCAGCAGTATCTCAATTTCAATTCAATCATGGGTTTGATTCACACTCCATGTTCTGAGAAATATTAACCATCCGAAAAGAGGAAAAAACGGAGTCTTTGTCTAAAGAAATGCCTTGAGAAAGAGCAGATGTATAGAACCTTTCGATGAGATAGTGCTTTTTCAACTCTCTCAAAATGGAATCTATTCCAAACATATATGCCATGTTTCCTTATTTCAACAGTGTACAAATATCTAAATTTGACATTTTTAGATACTTTCTTAGACCTATTGCCAATACTAAGCAGCATCCAAAAATTTGTATCCATTTTTCATGATATTATGCATGGATAAGCCTCCTTAGAGGGACCCGTAAGCCTTGCCACTTGGCTACATAACATAACCAGAAAACAACCGATTTCTGCTTGGGTTCCAAATCAACTAACCTGAACCAGACCTATATAGCAGGAACAAACTCAAAACATCCATCCTGATAATAAATCATACAGTGAATTGTAATTTTCCATCCTAAACTAAGGGTAAATTCACAATGTCACCTAAACTTTAAAATTGAGCAATCACCCCCAAATTTTCACTCTAAATGCAAATAGCCCCACTATTGCAAATTATGATGTTAAATTTAAAGTTCTTACCTTGTGGTTGTCATAGATAATACAGGCTTTTGTTTCATCTTAAAACACTTTTAATTTGCTAGTCATGTGATAATTATTTTAAAAACTTCAATTTTTATACTAATTTTAAATGATAAGGGACTAATTTTCATTTATGGTGTAACTTCGAATGTTGATTTTAGAGATCAAGAGGACAATGCAAATCACATGGTGAAATTAAATTGCCATAAATAACCCCAAAATTTTAGGGTTAGCTGAAAATTGCATTTAAATTAATTTTGTTGTTGTTGAAAATGTTGTGTTTCTAAGACTTATATAAAAACTGACACTTTAAAATATGTGAGTCCAACTCACACTTTAAGAGATGAAATCTTGGGTTCAACTCATGATATACTTGTAGTATTGAGATCAACTCACATTTTAGATTGACATGTCAAGAGTGAATTTGATTGTGAGTTGGACTCATGATTTCAACCTAAAAACATAAGTGAACTCACCATTTCAAGTAAACTCGTTAGTTAAACCCACAATTTCAAATCTTGAAACCATGAGTTCAACTCATGTTTTTTAAAGAGCCACATTTTTTCAGATAAATTTCAGAAACACAATATTTACAATATGTTTTTTTTATTTATTAAAATACAAATTTTCAGCCGAATGACTCCTAAATCATAAGACTGTTAAAGATTAATATACACAATATGAAAAGTAGTTTTGGGTTAGTAGGTTCAGTGGCCTTAATTCCAAAGTGAAACTGACCCAATGGTCTTGGCTGGATTTGAGTACTCAAAGCCGGCCCGTACAAATCCACTCACATTCACACATGGATGTATATAAATGGGCACAGAAGTGTGCATGTGCCTCCCCCCCAACCCACACCCACACACACATACAAAGAGAGAGAGAGAGAGAGAGAGAGAGAGAGAGACCGCTGAGTGTAGCCACCCATGCAAAGATTCCCAACAAAGATTAGCCTTCCAGGTTGTTCTCTCACTTAAACTGCAAATTGCTGCTAATTGTTGCAAGATTGTCGCACATTTATGAACCTATAAGAAAGAACAGAAAATGACTTCTTAGCTGTATTCCATATGGATGTATATTCATGATACACCAATTATCAGTAAGGCAAATGGGTGTCCCCTGAAAGTGAATATGCACTATTCTCTTTTGTATAGGAATTGGGGGGAATATATTGCTAATTAGAAATTAAATCAGCCAAATTGTTTTCTTAATACACCTAGGGGAAGGACAACATTGTTATTGAGTAGAATGTTACACACAGGCATTCCAGTGAACCACAAACTGAAGTATCCATTACAACACCGACTCATGTGATTAATATCCCTGTGAAACACTGGGGAGTGGTCTATACATCCATTTGTTTCAACAGAAAACAATTTTTGAAAAGTGAATCGTTTTCTGGAAAGCTGACTTTGTTTTCCTATGTTTGGTTGACGACCTTAAAAATGAGTCAAAAAACATTTTATGTTGTTTGGCTCCCACCAAAAATCATTAATATTTCTTGCAATTCCGAATAATTATATGAACAAAAACATTACTTTCTTCCTAAACCATTAGCCTTCAGGTTTGAGGTAACCAGGGGAAAACTAACGATTTAAAACCCACACCATACACAAGGGTCCAGGCACACACGAGCTAGCAAGTGAAAATCAAACCAAAGATAATTACTCATATGACAAGAAAAGTCAAACCATGTGTTCAGAAGGGGGAAAAGTCAATAGAAAAACAAAAAGGTATAGAAAGTGCAATATGCGGGTGACTAACAAACTTTCAGAACTATTATTAAAAAAAAAGAAAAAAAAGTCAGAACTTCAATATTGCCACTTAAACAAACTCGGATTAATTTTTTACTAGGAAAAAGACTATAGAGCATAGTTATCAGAGCTGTTCCAGACAGCAATCTGATCAAGAGATAAGTAACTGGGTTTACAGTTTTACACATTCTTATTGGCACAGCGAACAGGTGTATAAATATTGTCTCTGTTACAAGCTTGAAGCCTTTCTGGAATAATAGTAATGGCAATACACTTGGATCCCTGAACTATAAGTTCAAGTCCTACTGCCCCCACATTTATTTTTCAAGTAATATAAACTAGTACCAGATTCCAAATAGTCCAATTGCCACCATTCAACTGTGGATTGTTTAGTTCATATGAATTAATCCAGGTTTCAGTCTCTAAATGGTCATATTGAGGATGCAAACAAAATAGAGGGTTGAGGCAGAGTTTCTCCTGTTTCACAGTTGGGTCTGGTCTAGGTTCGATAATACTGGACTTGAGCCCAAATATAATTAAAAAAATAAATCCCAAGAAAATATAATATTTTGCTTATAGATAATGAAAAAATGAAACTTCAATCTTCACCTGAGCACTTAATCACTTTCTGTCTGCTTTTACTGCATTAATTGAACTCCATACTATAATACAAAACCTTTCATAAATGCAATACAATAGACACATGGATAAATACTACTTTTTACTCTATGCATGTCTATGTAATGCAATTAAGAGTTGTATTTACCCGAGACATTGCTGAAACACCAAGTAAAGCATACACCACATTTGATACAAGGCCCTCGCCACTACGAGATATGACCTGAATTGCTATGGCACTGAATGATCCTTCGGAAATGCAAGTTAGGCACTCCAACAAAGAGGCCAGGCCCGCATCCAAGAAACCTAGAAAGCTCAATAAAATTAGAGTTGAAACACCTCATCTTAACAAAAGTTTAAATCAACTCAAAAAACCAAAGAGATAAACATTCAACAAAGGCACATACCCATTCAATATAGTTATTGACCATACTGTAGAAAACTTTTTTTTTTTTTCTCTTTTTTGACAGGCAAAAGAACAAATAATAGAAACACACTTTTTAGTGACTACATATTATTAAGAACACTTAGGGAAAATAACAGAAAGCATCTGTGAACTACACTTTGTTTGTAAGTTTAGTGGACTGCTTTAAGTTTTAAACAAATAAGTAATAAAAAGTAGCTGTTGTCTATCAACTTTATTCTCTGCTTTAAACTGCTGGGATATCAGACATATACAAAGAAACGCCACAGAAAGCAGCTACAGACAAAGAAGTAAGTATTACAGCCACAAAAGTAGAAAACCTGTTTGTAACATAGAAGATAGGGAAGATCAACAATCTATTCAATGGCTGACATGATAAGCATGTTGAGGGTAACACTTACCAACCAGCAAGTCTAGCACCCAACTGTAAATATATTTGGAAGTTTCCAGAGGAACTCTATAGACTGAACCGAAAGGTATTTTGTCCAAGGCCTTGGTCTAGGTCTTAATTTACAGAAAATTGAATAAGATATCCACTCATTTTCAAAATGTGGATCCATCAGTTTCAACACTAAGGATGTGGATCACATATAACTTGGTGTTAACATGAGCCAGTACTTTAAGTGAGAAAGTGGAGCAAAATCCAATAGTACATAGATATAGTTCGAGTAAAGAAAATTGACTTATTATGCCTCAACTAAATATAACTTTAAAAACACAAAAATGTTAATGCGCATTTTTGTTTGCTGGAAAGAAAGCTGAGCTACAATGCAATATATGTCTTTTCTGGCTTTCTCAGGTATTATAATAGCAGGGGGAAAGTAAACAAGATTTAAAAAATAATAATAATAATAATAATATTAAAGAAAGAAAGAAAACCATCCAATATGCTTACAAGACAAATATGACATTGCAGCTAGTGCTGCGCCACGATGCATAGCTGTGCAACATATAGCTGCCTTTTGGAAGGAAACTTCAAGAAGTGAACCAGATGCAGCCAGTACTTCCTGTAATACATCAAATAAGTGAAAATCTCAATGAAATAATTATTTATACAATCCTTTCAATTTCTAGAACTATATGAAAGGAAATTTTTTCTTTTGGAAAAAGTAAATCAATAAAATAAAGATTTACAAAACCTTAGGAGAGCCCCGAACGAATGTGGATGCAAAGTTTGTGTAGGCCTCCACTAGATCAGGTTCTTGGTCACATATATACGAAGAATTAAGAGCCACTACCGATACTGCATATGTAAATCTTTCAAAAGTGGTGACAAACAGAGGTCCGTAGTCCTCCCTGTGACCAAATTCTTCAATGACAACAGAAGCTGAAAATGATGCGTCCCAAAGAGAAAGGAAGGGAAAGTAAGTAGTCTAGTTGTTCATTGCATTCAACAAAGAAGCAGCTAACATGACCAAATAATTTTAACTATTTCTGCAAACCATGCACCTCCTATCTCAGAAAATGTCTACATTGAATTATTGAGAAGGCATGATATACTTAGAGTTACTTCTTGTTATATTTTACATTGGCAAAAGGGTATTCTTATAATCATTCAATAAAGCCCAAATATAAATATTTGCAAAGGTGGGACTGGTTAACACAGCCCCAAACCTTTTCTCAAATATCTCTCTCCATTTTTCTTCTCTCATTTAACCCCAATATCTCATATTTACAACTCAACTTGGTATCAAAGTGTACCAATCAAACCCCAAATGTCGTCAAAGCAATCTGGAGATAGTTATAAGCTATCAAAGGAAGCGTGTCAACACCACCACAGACCTAGGTCTGGCAACCACATGGTTTGGTTCACCTCTCTCTCGATGATTATTGTTTCTATCTTACAATGATTTTTCATTTTACTAGCCTTATATATATATATATATATATGTGATTTTGAAGATTGTTTGCTGATTTATAAAGTTTTTTTTTGGGTGGATTTTAGAAGTTCAGTCTTCACCAATTCACATTACAGAGCGTTTTTTGTTTGCTGAGTTGAATTTGTTTTAAAACTTAAGGAGTTCAGCCCATGCACTTATCAAAAAATTGGAGTATAGCTCATACAGGGATTGAAGTTCTGGAGTGGTTGGTTGCAAGCTTGACTCTTGGTGTTCATCTGTTGGTTAATTGATGAAGCTAGTATTGTTTTCTTCTCTTTTATGGGTTTGGATCCAGTCCACTTAATTGATTATTAGCTGGCCAAATTTCAATAGAGTTCTACCTTGACTTAGTTGTATTTGATATGACTGAAGAAAATTATATACTCATGGCTAAGTGAAAACATCACTGCTGAAGGATGATGATATGCTTAAATCTATTTCTTCAAAAAAAGTTAAATGCATTTAATATGACTAAAGAAAATCTATGGTCATGGCTAAATGAAAACATCACTACTGAAGGAGATGATATGCTTAAATCTATTCCTCTGAAGAAGTTAAATGGTATATATTATCTGGGTTGGGCACATGTCGTGAAAATATTTCTCTGAGACAACCAAACGTTGAAATATTTGATAGATAAACCCTCAAAAGAAAGACTGAATTGGATGAGTGAGGATTCAATTGGAAAAATTAGAACAAAATATAAGGGATATATAAGATTGTCATGTAGTATTATAGCTAGAGAAGGATTTATACTAAGACATAAGGAAAAGACTCATAAATGTAGTGAGAGATAATAATGAAATGCAAAAGTTCAATAAAAAATGGCAGCAATTAACATCATCCTTTCCAGGGACATCAAGCATATAATGATTATAATATGCCTATATGTCATTTATCATGTACAATGTAATGCATTTAGACACCGTAATGTTCAATTATTACGAAAGACAATCCTTTAATAAAAACTGAAGATACTATAACACTAAATTTCACTGCTTTCAAATCACCATAGACCAAAATACCCTACCTGTTCTAATGTAGCATTCATGACTTTGGAATGACAAAAAGTTAGTTGATAGGCAATCTAGTACTTTGGGCAGTACTGCCACGAAATGCTGTCCTGCAGATAAAACCAATTCAGGGTTCTATACATATTTTGTGATGAGAATTGAGAAGATACCATGACCAGTAAGAAAGTCACAATTACTGTCTTTAATCATACCTGAAGACTGAACTGCTTGTGAAAGGGCCCGGCAAGCTGCCGCAGCTAAATTACCATTCTCCAAGTGTCCAGACATAAAAAGCTTCTCCAGCATGGGCCAAAATACTGTGAGAAGTGCTAGTATGGGATCATCTGCAGAAGGACCTGTAGGCAAAGATGTTCCAAGATGACTGAATACAGTTCCCATCCTGAAATGAAACAAATAGTCACAAGAGCTGGAGAAGAAGATATTGTATAATTTTGATGCGGAGATAATAATTGTTTAAACAAGGAAAATAGCATATCAAGCATTCACATTAGCTCGGGCAAAAATTTCTGTTTATTTTAGCATAAGAACCTACTTTTTTCTATTTTTCATACTCACTTTTCAAAATACTCCACATTAGATTATCTATTTCACACCACATTTATTAAAATATCAAATTTTCTTGATTTTTTTAATTGTTTCTCTTTCTTCATCCTCAGGATACATAAGGAAATAATAAAAAAAATAAATGCAAAATGAATAGTTAGGGTTGGCTATGGATCCTCAACAGGTTAGTTAGGGTTGTCCACATATGTAAATTTGATTCCATTCTAATCTATCTATAGTCATACTCTCTGTCACTCTTTTAATTGCCATGTCTCTTTTTATTACTTTTACTAAGCATTTGTCCACTCGAAAAGAGTCTAGAGAAGAGCTGCTTCAAGTCATGAATTGATCTCTCATCTCCTTCAAAAGTACAAGCATTCGTTTCTCTCCAAATACTCCACGAGGCACTGAAGGATCATGGTCTAAATTTTTGAAGATCTGTACCTGTTGAATTTGTGTGACCAGCTAGCTAGAAGATCCACAACCCACTCGGCACCACCCACTGCAACGTGCAACCCGAATAATGAAAACCAAGTTCCACAACTCTCTAGCTATAGGGCAGTGCATAAGTAAATGATTAGTAGTCTCCCCATCTTTCTTACACATGCACCACCAATCAATCACAACAACTTGACCCCTCCTCAAGTTATCAGTAATTAAGGACCTTCCCAAAGCAGTAGTCCAAAGGAAGAAACTAACCTTTGTTCAAACTTTCAGCTTCCAAGAGAGTTGGGCAGTAGAAAGTAAAATCCTATAATAGGTTCTGACAGAAAAATTCTGCTCTGGGGATGGATTCCGACAAAGCCAATCCCTTTCATTACATCTCATCAGACCAGAATAGATCAGATCTAAGAAAGATGCAACTGATTCCAACTCCCAATCTTGCGCAGGTCGACCATCAAGCCACCCCTTCATTTCTATTTCTATTTCTATTTTTACAAAATTTACATTCCATGTACTCTATTTTAGTCCTACTTAATTGAAATCCTTTAGATGCTAGAGCTCTCACCAAATTTTTAACTTGGCATTAACTTCATTTCTAGCTTCATCCACTAAAACTATATCATCTAAAAAAAGCATACTAGGTCCTAATCTACCAATAGAACAAACTTTAGAAAACCTAATGAAACCCTCCCAAGACCTTTCCACTGAACTTTGAACAAGAAAGTGCCAGGAATAAGGCCTAATCAAGAGGACTTGCTTTGATACTATAATACGTTACAACTTATTGGAAAACTCTAAACTGATAGGAATGGAAGCAATTTAAATCCTTCCACCAAAGACAAATCAAGCTAGCATAGGTGTTAAATTGCATGCTTCCCTGCAAGCTATCCAACTAATTAATCTCAATAACATTACCTGTACAGCCCTCTCGCTGCAGAGGTCAAAATTTGTGTATAGGTAGCTGGGTTCTGTCTCAGAGAATGCTTGTTATCTTCTTCAACCTGAAAGAACATTAATCTCTTAGATCTTAATTGCACTTCAAATTGATTGGTTATTATTTGATTAATAATACTCATAGCACAAACCCATAAAATGAAAACAGGCATCTTAAATAACAACACACAAGAAAAAGCTTACAAGTTTTCCAATTGCTTCGTAGCTAGAAGAAAGCAATCTAGCCAACAAGTTGCCCTTTAGTTCTTGGTTGGGAACAGAACCAAGGATCAGACTTATTGCACTGACAATTTCTTCCTCATATTCTAAAGGTAAATTCCTCTTCTCCAAACCCTAGAAAACAAAACACTACTTATAAGGCAAAGAACACAGATGAATATGTATTCCTATTAAATATTTGAAGAGAAGATTTAATAATAATCAGGAAGCTGGAATACAAAAAAGTCAAACAATAAGGCACCACTTTTCGCGAAAAAATCAAGTAGGATTCCAATGTCAGCAGCAATTGGCATAAATGACAAAATTAATTACACAGAAATCACTGAAAGATATAACAATTGAGTGAAGCATCCATGCAATACCCAATATAGCTTTGGAAAGTAGCTCACCTCTCCTATCCACATCAAAATTTCCAAGTTTGCAGGTTCATAAATTACTGCAGAAGCATCTTCACAAATTTTACGCAACGCTGAGGCGCAAGCATTTGAGGACAGAGGTTCTGAGATCCCCGTAGCAAGAAATAATCTGAAAATAGCAAATCAGTACCAAATAGGAAATGGTTTGTGGCAGATCTAGCGATGCTAGATGATAAATACAGCATAATTTGTTCTTATCTAAAAAAAAAAAACTTGTCAGAGCTCAAAGCAACATCAAGAATAAATTCATTGATATAATAAATTGGCAGATACTCAACTCTACTAAGTCCACATTCCAACTATATGGGCTATAAAAATCCTTATTTGCAATTGGGAAAAAGCCATGACACCCCACAAACTAAGATAGTGGCCATTACACCCACTAAACTTTTAATTTGGCGAATTTACTCCTTAAACTTCACATATGTGCCAAATAGATACTTCCCTCACTTTGCCGTTAAAATTTAACATTCAACTCATGTGAAAGGAAAAAAACACCAAAGGATCTGATTGAGAGGGAGAGAGAGGGAGAGCCAGGGTCCAATTTTTTGAGAAAGAGAAACCGACCAAAGAGAGAAAGAGGAACAAGGTTTTGGAGTCAGCAGCCACTGGTTGAATCCACCACTGCCATTTATGGACTCAATTTTTTCGTTTTCTGCACAAAACTTCCTTGTGTGGATTCATTGTCCCTCTGCAGACCTACTTTTATTTGTTTGTTATTTGTGTTCTCACATCTTCTCAACAATGAATATGGTAGAATTGTTAAAGAAGATAGAGGAGAGGGGTGTTTGCGTTGGGGTTATCGGAGTTGGTGGGGTGGTGATTTATGGTGGTGGCCATCTAGGCTTTTGGTTGATGGGTATGGTGGTATTTTGTGGTGATGTAAAATTTTGGGTCAGTGACTAGCTTGCAAATCAGCAACTGCAAAGTCTGCACTTGCCCAGTCAAATGGATCTACTCTCATTCCCTTCAGATTTATGTCCACCGTACAACACCAATTGAGGAGATGAAGTTTTGGCTATGGAGGTTTCCTTCTTTTAGTTTTGTCAAATAAATGTCCAAAATAATTGTCTCATTAAAATGTGTCTAGAATAACATTAACAATGTAATTTGGAATGTTCTTGGTCAATTTACTCTAGAAATCTGGATTGGTGTCTTTGGGGTTTATTTTCCTGCCCTTCTTTGGTTAGTTTCACATCTTTAGAAATACTAACAGTTTGGTGGAGAGTTGTCAGAGTTGTTAGGGGTGTGGGTTATAATCCTCTCTCTGGTCAGTTTATCTCTCAACTGAACCCAGCTCTATCTCTCTTCGCCCCTTTCTTTCTTTTTCTTTCACGTGATGTGAGTTGTCCGTTAAGTATTTAATAGCAAGGTGATGAAATATCCATTTGGCAGATGTGTGAAGTTCAATGAAGTTCAAGGACTAAATTGGCCAAATTAAAAGTTTAGGGGGTGTAATAACCACTACATTAAAGTTCAAGGGGTGTGAAGGCATTTTTCCCTTTGCAATTCAGCTGTAAAACATCTTGTCAGATGATGCCCAAAAATGTATAATATAAAGTAAAATGGATAGAAAGTATTTGAACAATATAGGTGGATCTCAATCCTAACACCAACTGATAAATAAAAGAAGAGTACTTACAGTAAGGACCTAGCATTTGATTGAAAAGCAGATATCAACTTGGAATAGGAACCAACAACATCAGCTAGAGATCTGTATACCTAGAACAGAATTAAGTATCTTAGACAATAGAAGAATGAACATGATCAAAATGGATTCTCATAGATTCAAGGCCTACTACTATTTCTTTATATTAAAATAAATTTAGCAACTGATAAGCACAGTAGAAAAAGTGAAAAAGGGGGGGGGGGGGGTGTGCAGTATCTGACATACAAAGCACACGTAGCCCTTAAGCTTGTCAGAAGGCCAAATGGACAACATTGTCACCAGCTGCATAATCACAGAGAAATCGAAGGATTGACCCTCCTGTAGGACTACTTCTGCAACCTGAAATGTGAAATTTATACATTAGTACTAAGGTAAGGAGTATCTAAAAACCAACCGCAATACATGTGAATCACAAAGTCCATATTCAATGAAGCTCAAATCTATCAAAAGATCAGACTCGCTGAAACTCTTACAAGGGTTCTGGAATAGTACAAGCCAGGTGACCCATGTAAGTGGCCAGCAGAGACATACAGATTGAACTGAAATAGCAACCCTCAAACATTCCAAGTTGAGAGAAGGAGAAGATAATAAAATAAAAAGCTGGTTGCAAGCATGAAACCAAAACAGTTTCTGAGGCCTAAATACAACTATACCTAGTAAAACATGTCACCGTAAAGTCTAGTACATGCATACAAAAAGTTATTAATAAAAAGACATAGAGGTTGCATGTATCAATTGGTTTGTAAAATTGATTTTTGCAGTGACTATGATATAGCAAACATATTTTGGATTTCAATATATCGATACTGACGGTAACTTGCAAGTATCATGGTTGTGCCCAGCAAGTTATTCTTAAGAATATTTATTCTTGCATACAAGTTTTTTGGAAGTGTTGAAGGATAACAATTCCTGCATTTGATACTTGCTTCAATTTTGGAATCACCTTTGGTAGCACTTAGTACAGTGAAGCCTTGCACTCCACCCATCATTAAATTTTTCTGGGATAAAAAAGCATATCGTGCGGGATCAGCATTGTAAATGATACAGCCTTATCTTGATCCTCAGAAAGCACAATTGAATCAAAATTTTCCACTTCATCAAGCCTTGTCAAATTGACATTTTCAGTGACTATGATATACCAATTAACATATTAGTATTTTGGATTTCATTATATCAGCGATACTGACAGTAACTCACAAGTATTACGGTTGAGCCCAGAGAGGTATTCTTACAAATATTTAAGTATAAGATGACATAGAAGAAATATTTTGGAGAATGTAATTAATCGTGCCTTCCCAAATGGGAGATATAATCACAAGCTAGTATAATGACATGGAGGCAAAACATGTATTAGTTCAATTTTCAAAACCCAAAATGGGTTACCGAAACATATTAAAGATGGGAACAACATAAATGATATATCCATGCAAGAAGAGTTTAGAAGAAAATTGACCCTAAATTAGGTAAATCACCTAAATACATATTAAACATCACGCAAATGCAACAACTGGCATCACCCAAAAGGAAAATTCAAAGTTTGGAGTAGCAAGTTGTCCTCACCACATTAAGAGCAAATAATTTGCTCTCCACTTCTGTCCAAGGTATTGGTACATTTGCTGAGGTCCAACCACCAATGAAAAGCTACAATGCCATTTAAAAAGTTAAAATACAAATTATGAACATCATAATTTTATAATAAAGAACTTCAACCCTAAATTCTAAGCATTAAAGAAAAGAAAAAGCATGAATTAATTTAGGGACACTATTGGTCAGGTGGTTTTATATATATATATATATATATATAATATTTATAAAAAGAAGAAGGACCAAAGTCGTCAATACCATACCAAAGGTTATTTCAGTTTGGGTAGAGGAATAAAATATTTCGATATTGGTTAATATCGTTGTATCATTGCGGGGTTATATATATAGGGTCGGGATCAAGTAGAGGTGTTCACCAAACTGCACAAACCGCACCAAAACTGCCAGCAAAATGGCATAACTGTACCTCACCGCAAGTAACAGTGCACCGCACCGTATGACGCAGTGCAGTTTGCGGTTTTATAATAAGAAAACCGCACAAACTGCACCGCATCTTCTCTATATATTAATATATTTATTTTTTTAATATTAAATATATTATTAATAGTTTAATAACCCTAGTTTTCAAGGGAAAAAAAAAAAAAAAAACTTAATAACCCTAGCAAGTGTTGATTAGGAAAGCCAGCCCAAAATAAAGAAAAACTAGCTCAATAGTTTAAAACTTGGCTCAAAACAAAGGGAAAAATCAGTTTTGGGCTGGGGAGGAAAAGCCCAAAATTTGAAAAATATACTGGCTTCAAACTGCATCTTATGCAGCGCATCGCATCTGTGACCGCAAAAATGAGGTGCAGTACGCTTATGATTTTGGCTAAACTCTAAACCGCACTGCACATGCGACCACAAAAAATGAGGTGCGGTGCAGTTATGGTTTTGGCTAAACCACACCACAAAGTGCAGTGCTAAAATTGGCCCAAAACCGCACCGCGAACACCCCTAGATCAAGTGACGCCATTTGATAACTTTTTATTGAATTTAAATTTTGAAAATCTCACGTTGGATAAAATGTTATCCATGTTCTTAATGCGTATGCCAAATTTTGAGCCAAACAAATGTTATTTCTCCTATGTAAGTTATCTAATGCGATAAAATTCTCCAAAGCAGCTGTCCACATAAAGAAAGCTACCTTAACAGTGATTTTAACCTTTCAAATGCTTTTTCAAGGAAAATATTGGGCATTAGGTGGTTTTACATTTCCCACACTCTGAGCTAGTTACTATCACAAATGTTGATTTCAAGCAGCTGTCCACGTAAAGAAGCTACCTTAACAAGGACTTTAACCTTCCAAATGCTTTTCCGAGGAAAAGATTGCACATCAGGTGGTTTTATATTTCGGTCACTCTGAGCTAGTTACTATCACAAATGTTGATTTCAAGCTCTCATTTGTAAAGAAAGCTACCTTAACAGGGATTTTATCCTTCCAAATGCTTTTCCATAGAAAACATTGTGCATCAGGTGGTTTTATATTTCAAACACTCTGAGCTAGTTACTATCACAAATGCTGATCTCAAGCAGCTGTCCCCATAAAGAAAGCTACCCCATCAACTTTGATGAGGCACCTAGGCATCACTTTCTCAGAAAGCACTCAACCAACAACTCCTCCAGCCTATAGGCTTATTAATCATGATGTCTCATATCAAGCACTATATCATTGACTACATCTATGGTACAATAACAAATAAGTTATACAATACAAAGGAACATAGCACCAGTTCAGATATACACATGGTAAACCATACTATAAAAGAAGCACCTTTTGTATAAATGTAGCCGAACTTAAAAGCTGACAAATATCCACCAAAAGCTCAACAAGATTCATCCGGAAATGGATGAGGCCATCAGGCAGGTCAGGATTTCCTCTCTCATCATTGAATATAGATTCATCCACCTGTCATAGACAAGTTCTTCATATCATTTATTTTAGGAAAATTTTCCAAGAATTAAAAAAATCTTACCAACTTAAGTAACATAACAAAGATACAAAAATTACGATATAAAAAGAGAGACCACAAATTTTGGCAAAATGCTTTTTTGTGAACATGAGAGATTGAAAAATCATGTCTTCAAATTAAAGAACGTTCAGCTAAGGCAACATTTTTATTTTCGCAACAACTTATACAAAAGAAGTTCAAATTCACTGTTGTGTATGGTGCCCGTCTTGCTAACTGCCTCCCAAAAACCCCACTCCAAAACCCCCACTTGTTTATTTGAAAACCAATTCATACTGCAACATAGCATACGCAGGAGGAAATCAACCAGTATTCAAAAGCTTGCAATAATAAACCAAGAAAACAGAAGAATTAGGCCTCCTTAGCATCACCTATAGTACTTAAGAGTATCAACTGTTCATTACCATCAGTCTCAAAAGATTGAGCTGTCCCACCCCCCTCCCCTCCCCTCCCAAAAAATAAAAACCCTAACCCTAACACTCCCTGCATGCTAGCCCACTCAACAACACAAAATTAAATGCATGTCTTGCACATGCGGAATGAAAATAGAATTAAACATCAAACAAAAACTAATGCTCTGTTTGTTTTGACAATAATGTTTTCTAGAAAATGAGTCATTTTCCAGAAAGTGTTTTCTATAAAACTATCTCATTTTCCTATGTTTGGTAGTTACCTTAAATGAATTGAAAAAAAATCTCCTAACTTCTCTTATTTAGCTTGTTGTGAGATAGAGTTGTTTTCCAAAAACAATTACGTTCTTTTTGTTTTAGCAATGATGTTTTCTAAAAAATGAGTCATTTTTTATAAAACTATCTCATTTTCTTATATTTGGTAACAACCTTAAATGAGTTAAAAAACAATCTCATAACTTACCTTATATAGCTTGTTGTGAGATAGAGTTGTTTTCCAAAAAAAATTAGTGGAAAACAATCTCTTAAAATAAGCCATACTTTTTATATTGACTAAAGATAGTTTTCCTTTGATTCATTTATTCTAATGCTACCAAACACTGGAAAATATGGAAAACTATTTTTACACAATGTTTCCCATCGAAACAAACAAAGCATTAGTGGAAAATAATATCTAAAAATAAGCCATACTTTTTATATTGACCAAAAATAGTTTTCCTTTAATCATTTTTTCTAATGCAACCAAACATTGGAAAACATGGAAAACTATTTTTACACAATGTTTTCCCTCAAAACAAACAGAGCATAAAAGAATAGAATGGAAGTCAACAAGACTCAAATTATGGGCCTCACATACAATAGGCTTTGATGCTATGTTGGTTACCATCAAGAAGTGAGACAACAATGAATTAGCTCATACAAACTAACTCTAGAATCATTTAGAGTACCTTTTTTTTTTTGGTAAATAGATTAAAATAAAGACTGGTTTTGGACTGTTCCCAATAAGTTGACAAAAATTCAGTGGAAGTGTAATTTAGGAGTACGTTAACCTCTACATACACTTTTGATGTTAATTTCAAGTAAGACGTCATCAATTCAAGCTACTACCTATTTGCTTTTAAAAATAATTACCAAATTCCACTCATGTATTCAACTCTTCAGTGGTCAAGAAAATATAAAACTAAAATTAATAATTGCAAAATCTTACACTAGGCAGAAAAAAACATAACAAAACAAAATGAGATTTTTTATATATATAATAAATACTGATTTTTATCAAACTCAAAAAAAGAGTCACCCAAGTATACAAGATGTATACAACTGGGGACCAATACAATCAAACACGCAAAGTACTAAGATTCATCAAATCAGAAACCGAACATAGAGAATATCTTCCTACAACTGACATCCAACCCTACAAACTTTTTAAGAATTTTTTTTTTTATGATCTGGTAAGGTCCTCTCAGAGTAATCAAAGGCCTGGTTATTCCTTTCCCTCTAAAGACACTGCATCAAACAATGTGGGACAGCCATCCAAATAACACCATTGCGATGTTGCCCAATCTCCTTTGCCAACAAGCTAGAAGATCAATAAGAGTCTCCGGCATCAACCAATAAACTACAAACAAACTGAACACCATAGACCAGAAATCAGTAGCAATATGACAATGGGGTAAAAGATGGTCTACTGTTTTACCATTACTTTTGCACATATAACACCAATCCAAAATCCAAACTTTCCTTTTCTGTGAATTATCAATTGTTAAAATTTTCCCCAAGGCTGCAGTTCAAAAACAAAGAAAGTAGCTCTAGAAGGGATCTTTGGCTTTCATATGCTTTTCCAAGCGAAAGAATGATCATCAGCACAAGTCAAAACCCGGTAGTATACACTAACCTCAAAACCTCTTCTCTTAGCTGGCTTCCAACACATCTTATCCTCTCCACTGACCCTCACAACTACATAAATAATATTCATAAGCTTTGCCATACTAGCCTCCTTATCTTGGCTGATAAACTAATACATAACAACTAATCTACTTCTGTTTAGCATGTAATAAACGCATTCAAAGAAATCAATTTCTTCCAAATGTTTTAATTTGAATGCTACAAAACTAACCACTAATCTTTAAAAGAAACCACACATGTAGCATCTGCTCAACAGACAATCTAAACATAAAATGTTATTTAAAAAGTTCAAAATTTTAAACTTTTATATAAAAAAGCACAGCAGTGATATGTAATGAAGATGCCCCTAAAACTCTTTACTTGACATCATAATCTAATGAACAAACCAACAAAATCAAATACCAAAAAAGACATACAGCAATTAAACCTTAAAAAAATCTTTAATCCATGATCACAATATAACAAGAGAAATAGACAAAGAATAAACCTGTGCACGTGATAAAAGTGCATCAAGCAACGCTGAGAATAAAGAAGAAAACATTTCTTCCACATGTTTCCTACTTTTTGTACCATCTTCATCAAGGCCAAGAATATAGCTTGCGAGACTGGACCTGGGGAAAGATAAATTATGCTCACAGTTATGATGCTCTAAATTAGCAGCAAACATCATAGAATCATCAAAATCAAATGCACGAATAAGAAAAACTTTCATATTTTCATAAAACTCCATTAGAAAAAAAAAAAAAAAAAAAAATTCATAGGGAAAAGAATACATGTGGCCTAAAATAACATTAATAAAAAAGGACAAAACTTAAGTACAGTACCTTAGATGCTGTTCCTTAGGTTTCCTTCTTAAGATTCAGCCATGTGGCTACCTAACTTAAAAATACACTTCTATTTCATGAGAAAAAATCCACATGGTAGAATCTTAAAAAGGAAACCTAAGGAACAGCACCTAAGTACTATACCTAAGTTTTGTTCAATAGAAAAAGCATCATGACATGTCAAGTAAGGAGTTGATAGAGAGTATGATTTTGGATAGGATAGATCGGCAGAAAAGGATAACTATTATTGGAGGTTTCACCCTCCATATAGCTTTCCAAGGAAAAATCTAAAATGTTTTTCACTCTCTACAAGCTTTTAGTAACAGTTTTTGGGGGGGGAGGGGGGGGCAATTGGCTTATTTCAAATAGTTCAAGGTGGACATTGGTTGATTTTATAGATTAGGGAGGAATTACAAATGAACTAATAATTAATGGGGGGGAAAAGTATAATTAACGCAAGAAAAATTCTAGGATTACGATAAAACCAACTATGCTTTATGGTACCAAATGAATGACTGTTAAAAAAATTAGTCCTAAAAAGAAACATGCTCATAAAATGAGAATAACTAGAATGAGAAATTAAGATGGATGAGTGGGATTACTAAGGAAGACAAACTAAGGGATGAAATTATTTAGATAGGGGTGGCTCCTATTTATAAAAAGACGAGAAATAGTTGCTTAAGAAGGTTTGGTTAGGTACAACAAAGACCATTTTCTTTTTCTTTTTCTTTTTATTCAAGAAAGATTACTTCATGAAAAAATGACACAAAGCAACCAGAAAAGTATTTAAAAAACTGAAAAACACTCAAAACTATGTACAATATAAATGAGAATTTATAAACATCAGAAAGCAATCACTGGAACTGAGTCCCCAAGCATGATACCAATCAAATAAAGTGCCTACAAATGAGGCAAGGAGATGACCCCCGAGCTCTCCACATCCTCAAACATGCGATTGTTCCACTCCCTCCAAATACATCACATCAAACACAAAGGTGTCAAATTCTAAATGTCAGGATGAGTGTTTCCCTAACCAATTCTTCCATCCTATCAAAAGATCGAGCGCTCTCTTAGGAAGAACCCAAGTGATCCCAAATGATCTAAAAACAAAGCTCCACAACTAAGAGCGCCCACCCCCCCTCCCCCCCCCCCCCCCCAAAAATGATTAAAAGATGGTCCACTGATTCCTAACTATACTAGCACATGCAACACCTGTCCACAATAAAATAACCTCTCCTCCTCAAATTATCACTAGTGAGTATCTTTCCCCACACCACTGTCCAAACAAAAAAGGAAACCCTTTAAGGGGCCTTGACTCCCCAAATACCTTTCCAAGGAAACCCTCAACACGCTATTAAAAGACCAAATATCAAATTCCCCATTCTTCCTCAACTTTCACCTCACACGAGGACATGCAATACGAGTTAAGACTCCAAGAGATGATGAAAAGCCGCCACCGATCCCATTTCCCAATCATTACCACAATGGAACCTCACATCCCAAATCCTCTCTCAATCATTACCACAATGGAACCTCAAAATACCAAATCCTCTCTTGCCCTGCTACCTCACCAATAAAGACTCCACTGAAGCCACCTGATCAGAAGTATTCTCATATAAGACCAAAAAAGCCTCTCCAAGAGGCTAGTCGCCACACTGCACTTAATTCCCTATTCCAACCTATCCTAATGCACCTCCAAAGACCACAACCATGAGGACACCTATTCAACTTAGAAATCCATCCTCCAAAGACCAATTATTATTTTGCAATATAAATAATGTATTTTATCACAAAACTACCTCATGCATGTAAAAAGCACAAGTTAGCCTAAAAAATATATCAAAGATTACATGAAAACAAAAACAAATAACCAAATTCTATGATAGTACTACTATCACTCGGTTCCATTACATTGGACCAATCTCTAAGTTGTCTAATAAAGGTCTTCAACTAAAATTTCGAAGATTCAAATCGTTAAAGGTGTGACTATTCCATTCCCTCCACAACATCCACATCAAACACATGAAAGCTAAATTCCACAACCATGATGGGAGTTTACCAAGCCAGTTCCACCAACCAACCAGTAAGTCCATCATTGTTTTTGACATCACCCACTCCACCTAAAAGAGCCAATCACACAACTCTACATCACATAAACAACACCAATCTACATATGAATCCTTGTTTTTGGAGGTTATCATCGGTTAGGACTCAGGATCTTCCATAGAGCCACAGTACGCACAAAGAAACCCACCCTCTTGGGGGCTTGGCACACCAAATACCTCTCCAGGGGAAACTAATCACCCTAGGGGCATGAAACATACCATAATAAGACCTTACATCAAACACCCACTCCCAAGCAATCTCCATCACATCTTATCCAGGTCCTCACTAGTTGGCCTACTAGAATACAACAGTACAAGCAAAAATTCAACAGTTAAAAGATTGAACAAACTGAACATTCCAATGCTTCTCACCCCCACTAGTGCCACCCACCCAATAAGCAAATACCAACACATCCTAATATGCTGCCAACGAATATAAGGCAGGGTATTGCTCCTTTAAAGGGTGCTCCCCAAACCACCTGTCATGCCAAAAATGCACTTTGTCTCCTATTCCAACTTCAAACTGCACATCATTGACAAAGCCATCCCACTTGCTCAAACACCCTTCCATACACCTATGTGTATATGTGCTATGCACCCACTTTGTTGCCCCATACTTAAACATTATTACCCTTCTCCACAAAGGAGTCCCCTTTACCCAAAACGCCACAACCACTTCCCTAATAGAGCTCTATCAAAGGCCCCCATTTGGTCCACCCCATCCCTCAGACATGACTGGAGAACACACAGTATTCCAATCCACAAGGTGAAACTTAGGCTCATACCTCACCAATTCCATAGAAAGTTTGTTTGTAACTTCTCTAATCTTTTCGCGACATAGGGTGGAATGGTAAAAATAATGATAAATAGTACATAGGAAGGCTCAATAGTGTGCTTTTAATGTGTCATTCCTCCCCCTTTAGATAAATATAACTTCTTCCATCTTGATAATTGCCACTCCATCTTCTCTAAAATGGGGTTCCACAACGCGCGCCTTAAAAGATGAACCCAAAGGCATTGCCAAGCAAATCATAGGGAAGCTCCATACCTTATAGTAAAAAGAGGCAAAGGTATGCCTAAAATAACACAGATAGAAGCAGCAAAGAAAGATATGTTAATTTGGGAAGCAATAGAATGGTAGAAAAGGATACATGTGATTCTCCCAATTGGTCAACGACGGTCCATAACTGACCCCAATTTACAAGGGATTAAAGCTTTAGGTGATTGGATTAAAATGCGACAAGATCCTTCTTTCCTACTAATTTGAAGCTCGACTTCTTATAGAAAGATACACCGAAAAAACAATAATTAAATCAATTATAGCAGTACCAGAATTGCAAAGTTGAGTCTGCAATCTCCCAGTCCTCACTTGGAAATGCCACACATCTGCCAAGGTATTGAACATGTCAGAGATATCACAAATAAAAATTTTCATAGAGAATGGCTTATATGTGGCTATATGATCTAAACAAACACTGCATTTCAAGGTGAAACACAATCGTCAACCTATGACAAAGGTTTATCTCAAACATGCTTATGTATGTTTCCTATATCACAGATCTTTGGTGTCTAAACTTGAACACCACACCCTTCCCCCACCCACCCCCCCAACCCAAAAAAAGAGTCCTTAATGTTTACTTTTTCCCATGTTCATCCTCAGTACTGCTTTTTTTTTTTTTTTTTTTTTTTTTTTTTTATGCTTAATATTTGAACTTATTCACAAGCCTCAAGCATAAAGCTGTCAGCACATCTAAAGTCATCCAAAGAGAACATAGTGAGAATATGTTTCAAAATGATATGTTGAACAATATCTCATTAAGTAAACCTTTCTATTCCTTGCTTGGAAAAACATTAAGTGGGAAAAATTATTATGTTGAGAATTATAACACTGAGATATCACCTCAAGAGTGCATCCGCCAAAGAAAGTGCTTCAGCACTTGCTTCTACAATCAGAGATGGTGCCTGGGGTACATTATAAAATTCAAATGTATTAATGACAAAGAAAAAGATAGATGTTTGTATAAATAAGCATCAAACCTTGTTACATCATTACCACTAACAACATACTATCCCAAAAAAAAAAGCATCATTTTCACTAATGACATGAACAAGTCTTAGACAAGTTGAATGCAAAAAATCCTTCAAAAATAATTTGGAATAGCACAATAACAAAGTACAGAATCACATAATCAAAACGTACAGCCTGCCCAATTTCCGACAAAAGGCACGCAAGACCACCAATAACTTTCTCATCTCCCTTAGTAAGAGCTGGTAGAAGAAGCACTTCTTTAAGGAAATGTACTCTGCATAATAAAAACTGGGGTAGCCCCTACAAAAGAAATCATAACTCAAATTAGACAAGATACTCAAATTAAGTGGAGCACAAACTTTTTTTATAATGAATAATAAAATAGGTCATTTCATGCTCACGATGATAATCACTCCATAACCTAAAAGAATTACAAAAAATGATGCATAAAATAGAAGTGATTCTGAGAAATCTATAAGAGTGTTACTTTTTGCAAGACCCCAAGCACGGGACCAATCAAACAGAGTTTCACTCAGTCAAGCTTCAAAAGTATAGTTATTTCTCTGCTTCCACAATAGCCACATCAAACATAACGGTAAAATGTTACAAATCTCTTAAGGGTTCCCAAACAAAAGGTCAGCCACCCTCCTTGGTAACACCCAACTGGATCCTAGAAGGTCTAAAAACCAGGCTCAATAAATCATAGACTACATCGCAATGAATCAAAATATGACCTACCATCTCCCCACTACACTAGCACATACAACACCATACAACTAAGGTAAATCCTTGCTTGATAAGATTATCACAAGTAATAATCTTCCTCCATGATATTGTCCAAACAAAGAATGAGATCCTCAGAAGAGCCTTAACACACCAAACACTCTTCCAGGGAAAGAATTATGTACCCCTCAGATAGCTTCACAACAAGAGCGAATAGTAAAGATGCCACTCCCTTTCAATTTCCATACATCCTCTCACAACCCTCCCTACTAGGGATATTGGAGTATAAAAGATCTAGGAAAGAGTTGACAAAATCCAACTCCCAATCATGAAAACCTCTGTGAATCACACATTCTAGATCCAACCTTCCCCACCTATTGGGCCATCTATGACTAAATGAACCGAGGAATTTTGATCAAGCGAGCAAGCATACAAGTCTAGCTACAACTCTTTTAAAGAATGACCTCCACAGCAAACATCATGTCAAAAACCTTAATTGAGTGTCGTCCCCCACCTCAAAAGACACAAATTGCTGCAAAGTGCCCTAGCTCCCACTAATACTCCACCATAGGCTATACGTATGAGGTACTCTAACCGAACCCGAAGTCCAACCACCCCATTCCTCCACATATTTTGTAACAATTGGGTCTCTATAATTGTGTGACCTCAATCCCAAATCACATAACCACTTTCCCATTAGCGCTTGATTAAAGCTCCCTAACCTCTGAATCCTCAAACCACCTATAGCAATAGTAGAACACACAGTGTCCCTTGCCACCAAAGAGAACTTTAAACTCCACATCCAAAGCGCCCCACAAAAAATTTTGCTTTAACCTCTCCAACCTATTAGCCACATTTGTAGGAATAGTAAATGAGAGGTAGTAACTTGGTAAACTCGAAAGTGTACTTAAAAGCGTTATTTCCCAAAATTTTATCTCAATTTTTTGTTAGGTTAAAAGCATGTAGCTTGATTTATGCCTGCAAATAATATAGATGTGGAATCTGAATAAGCTTAAGTTCAGAAGTATTTCTTGACAAGTAACATAAGTAATGTAGTGGTAGTACAATAAATAATAATATGATGTCATTTTTTGCACCATGGCATCAGAGCACCATTTTAGCATCATGAGCTATGAAGGTAGCTTAGGCTTTAATACACATGCTAGACGCATTGATGGAGGATGAACCTTTAACCGATTTAGAAATTCAGATATTATATTCTTCCACTATTTCAAACCTTTCTGTGCGACCAATGCAAACACTGATGCCGGATTAAAGGCCAGGTAGTGTTGATTTTGCTTGGCCTAATAAGATTTTGGGCCTGGCTTGAGTTTGACAGTTAATGGACTGGTAGAGTCAAGCGTAGTGTAATGTTTGATTCTAATGTTCATTTGTCAATTATTTCCTTTTGATGTGACTCGGATCAAGCACATTGAATATCTATGATTAAACAGGCACACCTGAAGCTCTATAGGGCCGGGCCTAGGCCATGCCGGCTTGGACCAGCAATTTTTACTCAAACATATGGTGCTGGCAAGTACTGGCCCGGCCTCAAGCTGGCATGGCTCAGCTCATTAGCACCCCTAGTTATATACACATAAATTGAAAGTGCAAACATTATCAATGGGAAAGGTACGAGCATACCTCATGTCGACTAACAAGTTCAATGAGAACTTCAATGGCCAGATCAAATGAAGATAAAACCTGTAAAACCAATAAGTGCAGATATTAATTAATAAGACAGCCATAAGTATCATTACTCTGGTTCAAGAGTCATCGTAATTAAGAAGAATTACCTGCAAAGAACCAAAAACAAAATTAAGAAGTGGATGTGCGGGCAATGAGCCCTGAGGAATCTCTGAGAAACACCCAGCTCGAACCTAAGTGCAAAAACGTTAAATATGTTAAGAAAACCATAATAAATGGCATTTGCATTAATGCAACAACTCAATTCAAACTAAAGTAGCACAAAGCAGCAATTGGTATCAGAAAACAATAATAGAGAGCAACCTAGATTAGTCTAGGGTTAACCTCGGGTTCTCTAGTATATAAAACAAAGTCATATAGCGAAAATGTAGGCGTCAAGGGATTTCCAAATTGTGTTTTCGCTTTTCTATTTTCTTTCTTCACAATTTGATTGCAGTAACAACAAAAATTCACAATTCAATCAAAAACAAAAATGCCATACCCAACTCAGTAAGCAACGCAGAATTTTCCTGCTCCTTTCGTGACCGTGCAATTGCGCAGTAGCAGCATCAAAGCTTTTCTCCGATTGTTGCAGTAGAAACTCGAGAACTACCGGCGTATGCGAGAGAAGCTGCAGGAAAAAAAAAAAAAAAAAAATTCGAAACGATCAAACTCCGCAAAAGCAAAGCATTGAGATTCTAAAAAGCAAACAAAAGTGGAAAAACCCTAACTAACCTCTCGGCAATACTGAGTTCTGAGAGCAGAAGTCAATTTCGAATCAGTGTTGTGAGTGTCGAAAACTTCTTCAGGCAAAACAGTAAGCATTTCCAACACAGCAATATTACCATCCTCCTGACTCTGCAGATTCTGCAGACTGTAGAAGAGCTGCTCGATCGGCTTCCCGTTTTCGACGCCGCGGAGAATTAGGGCAGAGAGAGCGAGGCAGATTTGCGTCAAGAGCTGAGGAGGACCGGAGGAGCTGAACCGCTTGGCTGCGAGGAGAAGAGCGTTGAGGAGGGCGTCCTTGGCTCCCAATTGCAAGAAACAGCCTTCGTTTTGAATCTTCCGTTTGAGAATTTGGGCGGCGAAGAACTCGAGTTCGGAATCGGCGGCGGAGGCGGAGGAGGAGGAGGAGGAGGAGGAGGAGGAAGGGGAGTGTGGAGGAGGAGGAGGAGAGGAAGTGAGGATTGAAGTGGCGACTTCCCAAGCGGCGTCGGTTTGTTGGAAATGGACGAGCCATTGGTTGGCGGCCACGCGGTTGCAGGACTGGGTGTCGTGGTTCAGCACGTGTACGGCCTCTGCCACCTTCATTTGCAACTCCATTTTCTCTCTCTCTCTCTCACAATCTCACACACTCACACAGTCTCTCTCTCTGTCACTGTATTTATTATTAGTAGTAATAGTAGTGGTAGTAGAATTTTATGGATCATCGATCTTTGAATCTTCAATCATCTCATCCAATCTGTGCTCTCATCATCCGAAACCTCTCCGTGTGGCAATCCGGTTGTTATCAACGGGAAGATAGAGAGAGAGAGAGAGAGAGAATAACGCGTAAAACTCAAGCGTTTAACCAAACCCTCCCTTAATATTATTATTATTATATTCTAAATTTCTAAAATTTAAAATAAATTAAAAACAAAAAAGGACATTATATAAGTTTATAATAACCAACAACTCAATTATGATTGAAAAACAAACTATTAATTGTTTGGATGCAATTTTTTATTCTTTATTTATTTATTTGATAGTTACAAAAAAAAAAAAAAATTACAATATGAACAGATTCAAAACCCTGTATATTTTTGTTAAAAATGATAAAAAGTGGTTTTTAGTTTAGCTACCAAATTTTTACCTTAATTATTTGTTTATTGGGTGAAAATTGATTAAAATGTAGTTGTGTTATGTCTAAAAAACCACTTTTCACTCAAAGATTTGGTTGTTCTTGTTTCCTCTTCAACTAGTTTTAGTTGCAACTACATCAAACAACATCACCAACAGCATTACAAGAACTCAAAAATGGCTTTAGGTAATCTACCACAACCTCTAAATCCTCCTATTTTGTTGCATATGTTCTACCTCAACATCTTTTTTTTTTTGTTACATCGGATTATTTGCATTATAAAAACAATAGGTTTTTGATGGAAAATGTTTTCACCAAAATAAAGAAACTTATAATATTATTTTACATTTAAAAAATAAATTATTATAACCAACAAATCAAATCAATTATTAATTGATTCTCAAAAAAAAAAAAAAAATCAATTATCAATTGAAAACAAACTTTAAATTGAATTTTTTGATGCCCAGTTTTTCTAAAAGCCCAATTGAAAGCAAAACCCAAACTCTTTCTGGACCCATTATCTTTTTTTGGAGGAGTATAATTTGAAGGGTAAAGAATGAGTCTAGTTGGGCTTATTCATGAAACTAGATTTGTGGTTTACAAAGTGAGTTGGGAACACTTGTAGAAGTTGAGGGTCCATGAGCAAGCCCATGTGTTCGCCACAAGCACACCCAAAAACACTGATCTGGTTTGCTGTATTTGGCTATTTGCTACAAAATCCAGAGTAATGAACCAACCTATCTTAGGGTTCGTTTGGTTGAAGGGATAAAAAAGTGAAATGATAAAAATGAAAAAGGAATAGAAAAGTGGGAGGATATAAGAGATTTAGTTTTTTTTCATATGTATTTGGTTGGGAGAATAAAAAAGTAGAGAGATAGAAAACTCATTTATTTGATTTAGAAAAAAAATGAGAGGATGAAAATTGAAATTGGTATGAATGGAATCATATGCCCTTATTAAAAAAAACTATGCTCAATCAAAAAATAAACAAACAATCAACCAAAAAATTAATAATCCCACCAAGTTTATTAAAACAAAAATTATGCCCAACTAAAAAATAAATTAAAAGAAAAGAAATAAAAAATAAAAACCCAACAATGCTCAGTAACACACTAATACACGGCCATTTAGTAGAGAAGAACAAAGAAGAGAAAAAAAGAAAAAAAGGCAGCACGTTACTTTACTACTGCACAAGGATAGAAGCTAAAGACAAACAAATGAAGAAAAGATACAAACGAGTGAGAACAAAAAGAAGCTTGTTATAGGGGGTAGTTTTGTAAAACAAATTGGACCAGTTTTCCACCCTTATTTTCTCTTCATTTTGGAGAGATCAATTTTTGGTGGGCTCAGAGAGAAAATGCATGGATCCCACCAAAAATTTTCCATCATTTCTCTCCTTACCAAATAATATCAAATTCTATTTTCTCTCATTTCTTTTTTATCGTCCTTATATCACCTCCAACCAAACATACCCTTAGACTTATTTATAATCATCATGCTTATCACCAAGGCACTCAACATTGTATTGTTGCTAGCGCATTAATCTAAACCCATATTGATTGGAGTGGTCAAATCCTTACATCTTTTTTTCTTTGATCCAAATATAACACAAAAAGTAAAGATTTGATTCACATTAGTAAAGTTATGAAATTTTGTCACAAAGGCGCTCTACTAATATCCAAAAATAATGTGTTATTGGGGTATTGTAAATTCTATGAAGTGTGTGGGTAATCCTTTAATTTCTATGATGTACAATTCTCTCATTTCAATGAAGTGTGGAGGTTTGATGGAAATTTATGAAAACTGTGGGGGTTTAATTATAATTTTGTGATGTGCATGGGCTATTATATAATTTCTATAAGCAAGGGCATTTAATTGTGTAGTTTCTGTAAAATGTTGAGGCAATTCCTTAATTTCTATGAAGGGTAGGGGTATTTTGTAAAATCTATGAAGTGTGGATGTTTAATTGTAAGTTTTATGAAGTGTGAGTGGATTTCTATAAAAGTAGTTAAGGTTTAAGGCTGATGATGGGCTTTATATTTTTCAATAAGTTATTTAGTTTAAAGATACTTTCATGGCAGTTTAGCTTGAGTTTATAAGTTTAACTTTTAGTTTTTAACTTATTTATTCAACTTTTTAAAATCTTATTTTTTTTCTTTCTATTTTTTCTCACTTTTTCAAAGTACAACTATGCTTTAACACACATTTCCAAAAAAAAAAAACTAAATCAGTCATGAGTGACAATTCTGTCATGAACTCATGATGGTGAGTAGAGCTGTTATTTTTATTTATTTTTTGTTTGTTTGGGTTTAATGAATTGTTGTTAGTGGGTTAGGCTTTTATGGGTAAGGTCAGGAATCGTTGAAATGTTCTTGCGGCTAAAACTGGTTTGGGCTGAGATCTGATGGGCCGAATGGGTCTAGACAGGGTGATGGGTTTACATTATGCAGGCCCAACAGTAAACACACCTCTATCTATGTAGAGCTTTCTGAACCAAAAAAAAAAAAAACCAGTTTCTGATCAGAAAATTTTTCTACATATAGATCCCACTTCAAATGAATTTTTTTAATAAGAAATTTGGGGTTCAATTTCCGTCTATACCAAAAATCAATTTGTATATTGGTCTGATGATAAAAAGTTATCATAAAAAGTGAACGTCATAAATTGAAATTCTTTAAAAAAAAATGAATTTTTTTGGCTTTGAATAAATAAGATAAACTATATGAACCTCAATGGTCATTAATTTATTACCAAAGCTCAATAATTTTTGTTTTTTTCCCATCTGGTGGGACTTAGGAGTTTAATCATTTCAAAATATCGGGGTATGATAGTTCAAAATCATAAAAAAAAAAAAAAAAAAAAAAAAAAAAAAAAAAAAAACAGTTAAGGGTAGGATAAATCACTATACACAGAAAAACATTGTGACACCATGAAGAAGACATGAAATACGTGTCGTATCTCCGTCGGCCTTTGGGCTAGCATGAGAGGACCGGACATTAAATGTGAATAAGAAGTTTAGTAGCTGCCGCTGTCTTTAATTTATTGCTTCCAGCTAGAAAATAGTTACACCACTCAATATCTACTTCTATACCTGCTTGCAAGTTATCAAAATTATCGGAGATTGATAGCTATCTTATTCTTATCTTAGAATGTATAAATTTTAAGTTTTCTTCTTCTAAACTTAAAAATTATACACAAAAAACATGAGTTTGTATGGCAACTATCATCCAATTAATTAACACAAATTTCAGTGTGCATATTAAGAATAATAAAAATATATAATCTCATTGTAGGAATTTTAAAATATTAATCCAATAAAAAAAAAATGAATTGGGTAACTTTTATCAATGTTACACCACTTATTTCTATTAGACAATTTTTTTGATAAATTCATAATTGAATTAAATTGTCTCCTTATAATACTCTATGTGTATGCAAAATATCAAGACCAGAAGAGATTAAATAACTATTTTATCCATAAAATTTATATATATTTTTTGAATTTTATAATTATTTACAAAACATGAGTTTCTAAATAAGAAGTTGGATACGAGTGTTAAAAAGATAAAGAACAAATTATTAATTAGGTGGTGTAAATGTGTAACATTAATGAAAAGCTGTATGTTTCTCCTTATAATACCCTATGTGTATGCAAAATATCAAGACTAGAAGAGATTAAATAACTATTTTATCTATAAAATTTATATATATTTTTTAAATTTTTTTAATTTTGAAATTATTTACAAAACATAAGCTTCTAAATTTGAAGTAAATAACATCTAATTGACATAAAATTAGATATGAGTGTTAATAAGATAGAGAACAAATTCTTAGGCGGTGTAAGTGTGCAACACTAATGAAAAGCTGTATGTTCATTCTCCCGGAGGATGTTTTCTAACCCATACCAAAAAAAAGTACTATATATCTACCAATTCAAAAGGGAGAGTTTTTCTGACATCATAGAAAATACGAAAAATTCGAACGTACATGAGCTGTCAGGACATGTTTTGTGGGTCCTTTTATTGGATAAGCAAAAGCCTCCATGGGCATCAAATTCATTCTTTTTTCTAGGTGTTCGTTGCTTCATTCTTTTTTTGCTGAATGAGTAGGTTGCTTCATTCACATAACAAGAATATTCAAAACAGAAAATTTACATTACAATCAATTAATGGCAAAATAATATACTACATCATGAATAGGTTATTTATCAATATTTATGTGACTCAGATATTGTCAGACAAATCACAAATACTCCATATAAATTATATATATATTTTTCATGAGTCTCATAATTCAACTGATTGATACTTCTTAAAATTTCTAATGAAAACTTTTAGTTTCCAAATTAATTTTCTTTCCCCTAAATATCAATATATATATATATATATATATATAATCTTTTACAAATTATTTTTTGGTGAGGGTAAATGGGAGGATTGAAGGTAAAGATGCACACAAGATAGAATGAGACACAAATTCTTTATTATCACCAACTACTTTTTTTTGAGAAGGATTATCACCAACTACTTTGTTAGTGAATACTTCCCCAAAAATTTTTTTAAAAAAAGTTTGTTAGTGAATAGTCTTTTTGTATGGTATAAACAAGATTCAAATGTAGATTATTATTGGACAAAGATATGAATAATATTTTTATTGGAAATACTAAAAGATATCAATTGAGTTACAAGGTTTTTGGCAAATATTTCTAAAATTATCAATCACGTTAGTTCAATTAGTTTCTGATTTTAACAAATTAAAAAAAAAAAAAATTGGACTTGGTGTAAATTGTAATGAGGGAAAAGAAGAGGCAAAAATTGGAACAAAAATATCATTTGATTCGTTGATTCTCCACAAAAGAAATAAGTAAAGTTCCATTGTTGAGTGAGAAATGAGAAATTCATGGGAAGTTACAATCCCCACCGCGTAATAGTGCACATACACGTCTTCATCGACAATTCGGCGTTGTTTCTCAGGACTTGGTGTGATGCTCTAATGATCAAAAATATGTAGGACAATTGTGATGATCCAACAATTCAAGATTCAAGACAACCTTCTAAAACAAGCAATGCCCAAGTATCAGTAAAGCACAAGAAAGAATAAATCAACCCTTTATAGATCAAAGGGCATTTATGTAACGTCACAAGGAAACTTCCTTTTTCCTAATTCAATCACTGTGAAAACTGAAAACTCTTCAACTTTGTGTTATAAATACAAGCAATATCAACCTCATAGTCATTTCCTTTACACTTGCAAAAGTTATAGTGACCAAAACAAAGAAGAGAGAAAGAGAGAAATGAGGCCTGCAAGCAACTCCACCACAGTTAACGTTGATGCTGGATTCCGGAATTTAAACTCTCCTATTCCTTATCTATTTGGTGGCCTAGCCCTCATGTTGGGACTCATTGCAGTGGCACTGTTAATTCTAGCTTGCTCGTTTGGTAAAACTTTTTCCAACCCACCTAGTGATGCTGAAGAAAAACAGGCTAAGTCGAAAGTGGACATGAAGGCGGATTCCGAGCCAAAGGTTGTTGTCATCATGGCTGGAGATGACATCCCTACCTACTTGGCCAAGCCGGTTTCCTCTACAGGCCATAGTGAAGAAGTGTAATATATATGGATCTCTTATAACTCCATATGGAATTGTAATACTTAAATTTTGCTTTCCTTTTCCTTTTCTTTTTTACATAGAATTACAGTTTGTTTGTAGTCTTTTGATATAGGCTTTTTAGAGTTTGAGCCTGCGGGAATATGTAAAAATGAGTTAGACAGACTGTCATGAACTCATCATGTTAATTTTTTGAGGGTGCTTTTGATATAGAATTATGTATTCCTTAATTTCTATTCTCTCTGTCATATTTCTATTTTTTCATTTCTTTTCCTTCTAGATTTTTGCCTTGGTTTGTTGTTGCATGGAAATACTTGTATTGCTTCTAAGTCATCTTTCTATGGACATAAAAAATAAAATTAAAAGAAAAGAAAAAAAAAAAAAAACCTTCTTAGACTGATTATTTCATGATGAATAGATATTGTTGCTTAAAAGCTAAGTGAACTTGGTGCCTCTTTGGAAGCAACTTCAAGGTCGAATTTCTTTGATGTCGAATTTATACTTTAAGAGTTTTTAACTCCAAAATGCCACTCTTTTTCATTTCATAATCTTAAGGATTGCTTCAACAAGGAAATTGATAGTACAAATTTGTAAAGCAAGTTGAAGAAAATAAACCACAAAGAAGGGAAAGAGAGAAAAGAAAAGGAATTTAATGACTTTACACAAAATGCAATGATTTATGATACATCAATCCCATTGGACAAGAAAGACTTTGAATTGGTTTGCCAAATGGGAATCTAGAGGAAATAGAAAGAAAAGAGGAAGAGTAGTTGTTCACACAACATTTCTCCATCCCAAAATTTATCATTATGGTTTGTAAAGTTTGGACTTACTTTCATATTGCTTCTTTGAAATGTGATGGTTTTATGTTATAAGAGGCTAAACTTGCTAGCTCCAAGCATATCCTCATTAAATTAAGGAACAACTTTTGAAGAAGACAAAATAACAAGAGCAAGTCTTTCCTTAGCGTCTTTGTTGGGATACAATATGCAAGAAGTATTATGATAGTTGACAAGAGGACCATTTTGGTCAGTAAACAAGGACTAGATGTTGAACCATGAAGAATTCTTTTTGGTTATCATCAATGGGACGTTTTAGGGTCAAAATAAGCTGCACCGGTGACCAGGGTTGGTTTTCCACAAATCCATTTAGACAATTTCCTGACAACCTCAAGTGCAAAATGGTCTCATAATTTTGGTTCTATGGTACAATACCAAATATATATTACAACCTACACTAAATATATTTTATATAAATTATTGACTTTTTATTTTAGGAAAGTAATTTTTGTTTAGCTAAAATAGTAAGAAACCCATATACCTCTTTTACTCTCTCCCCTTAACTGACAAAGGTCCCTCCATCATTAAACAAAGAAAAATGTTATTCGTCTTTCCACAAAATCTCTCTCTTTCTAGTCGACCATCAAAATTTTTTTTTTTTTTTTTTTTTAAATAATTATCCCTAAACTTATTCTTACGGGTCATATATATTTGAGGAAAATAAATTTTTTTTTTTTGAGAAATTACTTTTTAAACTCAATAGTTCATGTTATGGGGATTTCAAATTAATCTTTATACTCATAACTTACGAATTAAATCCTTTAGTTTATAGGAGGGTTCAAATTAAACAATATAGTATTATAATTTACATATTAAATCTTGAACTTTTAAATCGGTTTTCATTGAGAGAGGGAGAGAGGATATGGTTTTTTTAATTAATTTTTTTTGGATTTTTTTGAAAGGAGGGAAAGGCCAAAAAGGGTTTTGGAGGAATAAGATACCCCTCCAAACACCTTATTTTTATTTCCCCCATATTGTGGTAATTTTGAGGGGAAGGGAGGGTTACAATTATATCAAGAAAACTTAAATTGTTAATTTTTCATCTTTAAATTGAACAAAAGAGGGGTATAATTACCAATTTATATGATTTTTTAAAAATCATTTTATCTAATTCTCATTTTAATTTTTAAAATATTTAATCAAAAGGACATGATCTATAATTCTATATTGTAGCCCTCTCTACTTGATTTTTAAAACATCCAAAGAAATGATAACCATTTTCCTCCCCTTTCGTCACTTGTCCTTCATTTCCCCTTATATCTTCTACTCTCTTCTCCATTCAAACTTCCAATTACACTATTAGGAATTGTTCAGATTGGTTGCAGATGGGGGGAGGTGGTGTTGGCTTGGGTTTCATTTGAGTAAGGGCAATGATGGTGGAGTCAATGGTCATGTTGTTGGTTGTAATGGCTGCACCATTGGAGTGAAGAAGGAAAGAAAACAAAAATACATGAGACAAAACAAAAGAAAGAAAAATGAAAAAAATGATTTCATTTTATTTAATATATGTTTCTTTATTTTTTAATAAAAATAATGTTGATGCAGATAAAAAAAATTTGTTTCAAATACCAAAAAAACACTATTTTGAATTTATATGATACTTAAAGGCCACGTCAACGATGGCAATGGGAGGAAAGGAAAATTTTAATATTGCTCCTAAATGTAAAGGACTAAAATAAATAAATAAAATTAAAATTAACCTAAACTTAAAGAACATACAATGTACTTTTGAGTATTGAAAGTACCCCATAATTTAGAGTGAGAATTTGTTTCAATCACTATGTTTTTAAGCTTGAATTATCTTCAATGATATATTATTATTATTATTATATATCTTACTTCCTCTTTGGTTATGGCTATTAGTATTATATTTTTCTTGGTTTGGTATTATAACAACTATTAATATTCTTTGCTACTTCATTCCACCATTTAATTTGAAAGGAATGGTAGCACACTCAATCTTACCTCTTTTGTATGCCGTGTAGTGCCTATTTTATAGTTTCACATATTTGATATTCCTATGAATATTCTAATATATATATATATATATATATATATTTAATAATACCCTAGTCGTAAAGAGTAATAATATATATATATATATATATATATTTCTATGAAAACTTGAAGTAAAGGCCTTTTATTGTATGTTCATTTCCCATCTAGATCAGAGATTTATTATTTTCTTGTAAGTTTTTTAAACGTATAGAGTTTTCTCGTAATTTTTTAAATTTTATGGATCAAAATTGACCTAAACTTATAGAGTCCAAATTGTATTTTTGTATTTAGGGTGTGTATTGCAAGTACCCCATAATTTAGGGAGATTATCGGCATTCATCTCTATGTTTTTTAAGCTGTAATTTTCATCAATGATATAAATTGCCTATTATTATTATTTTCCAGAAGCTTCTCAAAATATAGAGAGTACGTTTTTGTGTAGTTTTTAAATTCCAAGGATCAAAATAAAAATTGACTTAAACTTAGAGTCTATATTCCTTTTAGTCTTTAGGGTTGCAATTACTGCCATAATTTAGGGTAGTTTTCTGCATTCATCTCTGTTTTTTTTTTTTTTTTTTTTTTTTTTTTTTTTTTTTTTTTTAATTCAAATTTTCATCAATGATATAAATTGCCTAGTATTATTATTTTCCCGCAGCTTTTCTAATCATTTTAGACTTTCAGGAATTTTGAAAAAAAAAAAAATCCGTTACGAGAACATTTTTTCCATGATTGAAAAAGTTTTAGATGTGGGTTCTAATTAGCTCAACTGGCAAAATTTCTGATGGTTAAATAAGAGATATGAGGTTCAATTCCCGCCTATACCAAAAACTAATTGATGTCTTGGTCTAATGATAAAGAGCTATAATCAGGAATAGACGTCAAATGTTGAGACTCTCTCATAAATAAGAGTCCAAATCTTTTGTCCCACTTTTTTTGCTCCACTCTATACTCCATCAATAAAAGCTTGCCACGTATTCACCTAATTAATTAAATATTACCATTAATTAATAATGGTAGTATTTAATAAGTCAATAATGATAGTATTTATTTAATTAATTATGTTAACACGTGGCAAGTTTTTATTAGTGAAGTATAGAGTGGAGCAGGAAAATGGGGACAGAAGATTTGGATTCCATAAAAAAAGTTATAGATAAGTTTCATTTTAGCTCACTTATGATTTGGATTCCATAGAAAAAGTTATAGATAAGTTTCATTTTAGTCTCACTTATGATAATTAAGTGACTAATCGGAATCATGGAAGATTCCCCCAAAACATGTTTTAATAATGTAAATTTACTACATGACCACCTCATCTTTATCAACCACCATTATTACTTAATTAAAGGGGTTGATATAAAACATGGAATTAATGAAGTAGGTAATGGAGGAAGCACCCTTTTTTTTTCTGCTGAATAAGATAATGGAAAAACACCTAAACACAGAAGAAAAGTTTTTTCGTTACCTCTGTCAACTACTAAAGGACCCGCATCTTCCATTATACTTTTAGTTTGATAATTATCAAACTAAAAGTATAACATTATAGGTGTAGCATTAGCCAATTAAGTTTAATATTAGGTGTGTACAATTCAGCACTTGTCCAGGTTAACAGACGTGGTGGCTCGAAAATGTACTTTGGTACAGTGAATATTTATTGGGGGAGAGAAATTTTGAAGGTCATTGTCGATTACAGATAAGAGTAAGTGAAAAAGAAGGCTTTTTCTTTGTATATGGCAGATTAGTCTAAAGGCTAGTGCATTTCCACGCCACATATTCTTTAGTGGGAGACATATGAAGTGAGAATTTCCAATAGTTTTGTATTAATATATATATCCACATTTTTGTCGAGTTTCTCATTGACTTCGACAGAAATTTAAATGAATCCTCCCCCAATCCCCTATTATAGTCTCATGGGAGAATTCTTCAGCCAGTAATGCTGCTGTATATTCAAAAAGTTTTTTTTATTTTTTTATTTTTTTATTTTTTATATGATAGTTGAGTGGATAAGATTCTGCTGGTTCTCATTTCGGTCTATCACTTTTTTATCTATAATTAAATTACCAATTTTTACAAAAATTTAAGCTATTAGAATATATTAAATTTAATCATTTAACCACATAATTCTAACACCCTTCTCACGTTTAGGCCATAAATGAAAATTTAAAGCAAAGAAGATATAGATCAAACTTATAATCTTTTACTCTGATATATACCATATTAATTTACCGATTCTTTCAAAAGTTTAAGCTATTGAGATATGGTAAATTTAATCATTTAATTAACCACACAATTCTAACATCTAGCACTAAAAATCTACCAAATTAACAGTAGTAAATTCTTTTCTGTGTTTGTAAACTTTCTCTTCTTTAGCCAAGTGGGCAGTGGCGGAGCCACACACAAAGGTGGGGGGGCCAAGGCCCCCCCAAAATTTTAAAAAATTAATTTATAGTATGTATATTATTTACATTTTAAAAAATGTAGCATGTAAAAATTGAAGTTAACCCCCCAAATTTTGAGTTATTTCAATGGTGCTCTTAAAAGAAAAAGAAATTATATTAAAATCATATAATTTAAGAGGTTTAACAAATTAAACTATGTAGAAAATGATAAATTTTTGTACATGTCTAATAAAAGAAATACATGACTTTTATATACTCATTAAAATTTAGAAAATGATAAATTCTCTTAGTAAATTAATTTATATACATGTGTGTGTAGAGGTTTGTCTTAACTAATATATTAGCATCACAACTTGGTCTCCCAAACCAAAATTTCTAGCTCCACCCCTGCAAGTGGGCAGCACCGTAAAAAGCTTTAAATCCGGTGGGCCTGTGCCATGTTTGGCAACCTTGTTCCAGTACTTGCACATACAATATGTTATCAAACTTATTTTTTTATTATCAAATAATATATTATGAAAACTATAAGGTTTTACAAGATACCGTTTGTGTAAGTGGAACAAGGTTGCCAAATATGAAACTTATGATACTTTGCATCCAGAGACTGTTAATAGAAGCATGGAATCTAAAATGTGCTACTAATAGGACAAGTAAAGCCGAGCGTAAAAACCACAATGGACAAAGTTGCTGGTAAGTCAAATCAAGCCTAATCTGTCCCCTTTGGACTTCAATTGATTGAGATATAACTTTGCAAATCTTATCTAATCAATCTGAAAATATCCAATTAATCTCACATCAGCAGTCCAGTTTTCCTATTTTCCCAGGTGAAAAAGATTGTAATGTGTCTGTGTCTAATAATTAAAGTAATGATATCTATAGACTGTAGCTAGATATACCGAGATGAGTCTAAATTCCTCTGATATTCTCAGTAATAAATTTGCAGTTTGTCAAAAAATCACATGTAACTACGATTGCTTTGCGACTATCAAGAGGGTGAATTTGTACCTACGATTGCTGTAGAATAATTTTGATTTGTACCTACGATTCCCAAAATGAAGGCATTCAACTCTCCAAATCTCCAAAGCCGATTCTCTCCACACACACACACACACACACACACACACACAACCCCCCACCCCCCAAAAAAAAAAAAAAAAAAAAAAAAAAAAAAAAAAAAAAAAAAAAAGAGGAGAAGAAGAAGAAGAAGAAGAATAAATCTCCAAGCTTGCTATCAAAGGCTTTGTTTATGGTTCTTTCTTTAAAAAAAATAAGGGGGGGGGGGGGGGTGGTTATGGTTTTTTTTTTTTTTTTTTTTTTTTTTTTTTTTTTTTTTATAATGTATTTGGGAGGGTAGAAATAAATGGAATGAAAATAATTTTTTAAGAATATTTCTTCAACTCTTTTGTTTAGGAGAAAATGGAAATGTCATTCCTAACAACAATAACAACAAAGCCTTTGTCCAAATTTTTTGGTGCCAACTATGGATTTTTGATAAATTAGTTAGAAAAATAGAAATTTCATTCCCAACAATAACAACAACAACAAAGCCTTGGTCTCAATTTTTTTGGGTCGAATATAAATCATCAACAAATTAATTAGAAAAATTGAAATGTTGTTCTCTTGTTTCGAAATTTAAGTAGAAGGGAATTAAATAAATAAGAGAGAACACCCATTTTTTTATGTCCACTAAAAAATATAATTATTTCATTTCCCAAAATTCAAAGATATGGAGGAAATGAAATAGAGTAATTAATGAAATTTTGACTAAAAGTTCCATAATGCCCATTTATATTTTATTAATTTCCTATTATATCTATTTTTTATAATTATTTGACTCACTTTACCTAAGGATACCTCATTATTTTTCTGTTCTTAATTTTGAGATTAAATCTTGTTGTCTTGTCCTAAAGGAGTTTTACTTTTGCTAAGGGCCTTGTAATTCAATTGAAATTTCGTGATTTTTATGATCGAAATGTCTTAGATTTAAATCCATCATCTCCCACTCCAAGAGTTATTAAAAAATGAAAAAAGAAGAGCTATACTTTTAAGGCATCATCACGATTGGTTTGCTTTTTTATAATAATAATAATAATAATAATAATAATAATAAAAGTAGTAGTAGCTCCATTAAATCGTGTGTTCTGAGGGTTTTTTTTTTTTTTTTTTTGGTTTAGTGTTTCAACTTTTCATGCATCTCAATTTGAGATTTATGAGTTTGTTGATTGGTAATTTTATGTATTTGTGAACTACTGATATGATCAAGAGTGTCATGAGGTTAGCTCCAAAAAAGAAACATGGAGGAATATATGATTTCAATACTATTGAGATGATAGCTTTTTAATAGTTCTCATCAAAATTTATCATTAACCTCACTTTATCATCTATCGGTCATAAATTATCGTCTCGAAAGTTGTAAAACATTTTACAAAAATTGTTGTGACTTACTTTAGGTGACAATGATACCTTCAGATATCCTGATAACATGCCAGCTGCTATGCTATGACTCATGGATTATTGTTCTTAAATCCAATTCTTGGCAAACGAGTGATGAGAATATATTTCCATGCCAATAAAGCCATGAATTGACTAAAGTTTTGTATGATAACTCTACTTACCTAATTTTTTTAAAAACATAATTTATCTTAATCACTCATGCTTAGTTGGCTCTATGCATGAAAAGATAGTTGAAGTTCAGTTGTAATTGTCAAGTTTAATATATATATATATATATATATATATATATATATATGCAGATCTAATCAGAGTGACAATGTGATAATCTTCAGAAATTTATAGAGCAAGGAGAAGAATGGAGAAAGTTCAAAATAATTTCTTCTAGTTTATTATTATACCATCAAAAAATTTGTTTGCTGAGATAATAATATATATATATATATATATATGCAGATCTAATCAGAGTGACAATGTGATAATCTTCAGAAATTTATAGAGCAAGGAGAAGAATGGAGAAAGTTCAAAATAATTTCTTCTAGTTTATTATTATACCATCAAAAAATTTGTTTGCTGAGATAATAATGTATCATTTTGATTTGAACATTCTGGACGTATACCTGGTACACTTGTCATCGTATAGTAGGCACAAATTTGTGGCTTGTGGGAATGGACTAATTAATGGTATTAATTACATCGTCACGTTTCAGTTTATTTGTACCAAAAAAAAAAAAGACTTAGTACGTACTAGGCTAATTTGTAATTGATTTGAAAGGTAATCACTATCTCTAGCTAATCTTATTTTTATTTTGTTTAAGGGTAATTTTAGGTTTTAATTAAATCTTTAGTTAGGTCAGGGTATAGACTAACAATTTGTTAACAGATAGTTACCGAAAAATGGAGGTCAATGAATTGCTAGACAAAGAGAGCTTAATGTGGCAGCAAAGGGCTAGAGCTTTGCATCTTAAGTGTGGTGATCAAAACACAATGTTTTTCCATAACAAAGCCTCTCAGAGATTTCGACGCAATAGGATTGTGGGTTTATTGGATGATTCTAACTCATGGTGCACAGATACTATTCAGGTGGCTGACATTATAGTTGGGTTTTATACGAGGCTGTTCACATCTGAAAGACCATCCACTACCCAAGGTATTTTGGAAGTGATACAACTAATAGTTACTGAAGAGATGAACACCAACCTAACTAGAGATTTTACTAAACAAGAGGTTGATCTTGCCTTAAAGGAGATGGCCCCACTTAAGGCTCTGGGACCTGATGGTATGCCCCCTCTATTCTTTCAATCTTTTTGGCCTTTGATTGGTGATGATGTCTCTAAAGCTGTCCTGGATTGTTTACAGTCATGTCATATTCCTAAAGAGTTTAATTACACTTATGTGACTCTTATTCCTAAAGTGAAGAATCCTGAAAAAATTTCTGAGTTTAGACCCATAAGTTTGTGTAATGTTATTTATAAATTGATTTCAAAGGTTCTAGCTAACCGTTTGAAACCTCTGTTGCCTTGTATTGTGTCTGAGAATCAAAGTGCTTTTCAAGCTGGGAGGGTGATCACAGACAATATCCTCATGGCATTTGAAACTTTACATTACATGAAAACTCAGCAAAATGGTTCTATAGGTTTTATGGCTCTCAAACTCGACATGAGTAAGGTGTATGACCGAGTTGAATGGTCTTTTTTGGATTGTTTGTTGAGAAAGTTGGGTTTTCACAGCCGTTGGGTTGATCTTATGATGGAGTGTATTACTGCTGTCTCTTACTCCATTCTGATTAATGGGGAGCCTTCTCAAACCATCTATCCTAATAGATGATTGCGGCAGGGGGATCCTATATCTCCTTACTTACCTATTCCTCCTAGTTACAGAGGGTTTACATGGCCTAATTTCTAAAGCGGCCACTTCTGGTGATATTAGAGGTATATCTATTTGCAGGAATAGACCTCGCTTAACCCACTTATTTTTTGCAGATGATAGCCTGCTTTTCTGTAGAGCATCAATACAGGAATGCAATCACATACAAACCCTTCTTGCTACTTATGAACAAGCCTTTGGGCAATAGCTAAATCGGGAGAAAACAACACTGTTTTTCAATAAAAATACGGGCATTGAGGTCCAAGAATCCATTAAAGATTTGCTGGGGGTACCTGAGATTAAGCAGTATGAGAAATACTTAGGCTTACCATCTTTTGTGGGTAAGCGTAAGAAAGCAAGCTTGGCTTACATTAAAGATCGGATTTGGTCTAAGCTCCAAGGATGGAAAGAGAAGCTCCTCTCCCAAGCAGGTAGAGAAGTCCTTCTAAAGGCAGTGATACAAGCGATCTCAGCTTACTCTATGAGTTGTTTTAAACTTCCCATTTCACTTTGCCAAGAGATTGAGATTATGATTAGATAGTTTTGGTGGGGACAGCGTGGTACTAGAAGACGTATTCATTGGGTAAAATGGCACACTTTATGTAGGCCAAAAGCTTCTGGAGGTATGGGGTTTCGGGAGCTCAGAAATTTTAATGACGCCATGTTAGCCAAGCAAGTGTGGCGCCTATTAAAAAATCAAGACTCCCTTTTTTACAGGTTCTTTAAATCAAAATATTTCCCACATGGGTCTATTTTTGATGCTAAGGACAATAAAGGGTCTTTTGCATGGAAGAGTATTTTGAAGGGTAGAGAACTCATTAAGTGTGGATTGAAGTGGAGGACTGGGGATGGTGCTCAGGTGCGAATTTTCCACGATGCTTGGCTGCCTGGGTCTCAACACGGCAAAGTCCTTTCCCCTGTCCCTGAAAGACATGCAAATGCCTTGGTCTATAGCTTAATTAACCATGACGATAGGTGCTGGAATGTGGCAGAGATTGACAGATTGTTCTTACCTGATGAGGCAGCAACCATCAAGGCCATCCCACTTAGTTTGTTTACTCAAACGGACCTTCCTTTTTGGCCGTATTCCCGTGATGGAGTGTTCTCTGTTAAGTCCGGTTACCACCGTTTGATGGAGCTTGAGGATATAGAGCTGAATGGTGCGGCAAACATTGGGACTACATCACTGGTTTGGAAGGCCATTTGGCGTATGAATGTTCCAAACCGTGTAAAATCTCTTATATGGCGAGCTGGGAGAAATGCCCTTCCTACATGGATGAATTTGGTCCGTCGACAAATTCTTACTGATGCGATGTGCCCGAAATGCAAGGTGCAGCCAAAGGACACGCAGCATGCTCTTTGGTCCTGCCCGATCCACAGGATGTGTGGAAAGTGAGCTTTGGCAAGCTTGTGACAAACATGGGCTCCAGCTCTAGTTTTCTTAAGGTACTTGAATGTGCGACAGCAGATAAACCATCAATGGATTTGTTTGCTATGACGATATCAGAAATCTGGCAGCGTCGAAACAAGGCTCGTGTGGGAGAGCCTACTGTACCGGTCTGCCAAGTTGCTCCAAAGGCAAATGGTGCGCTTCAAGAATTCCAGCAACTTCGCCCCACTCATGCTGTGATCCCAAGGACAGCCCGTGTAGTAAAATGGAGGCCTCCTATAGCGCCATGTGTGAAGGCGAACTTTGATGGTGCAATCTTCTCACAAGATGGACTAGCTGGCACCGGTGTGATAATCCGGAATGAGCAAGGATTGGTTATGGCTGCTCTCTCACAACAAATTCCATCACCTGCTTCGGTGGAGATGGTGGAAGTGTTAGCGGCTCGTCAGGCTCTGGTGTTTGCGAAGGAACTTGGGTTTGACAGGATGGTTTTGGAGGGTGACTTTGAGACGGTTATTAAGGCTATTCTTGGTGACTATATGGATTGCTCTTATATGGGTCATGTACTGCAGGATATTAAGATGTTGTTTTCTAGTTTTTCTTTTATTTCAGTCAAGCATATTCATAGGGAAGGGAATTGTGTTGCCCATAAACTTGCTAGACGGGCTATCAGAAATCCTTTTCTTGTCTGAATGGAGTCTGTTCCTCCAGATATTCTTGATGTTATCAACTTGATCTTTTAAGGATGCATTAATAAAATCATTACCCCGAGGGGGTTGTTTCTCAAAAAAAAAAAAAAAAAGTTACCGGAATGAGGTAAGTATAAATAATCATACATATTCAAAGAAGAAACCGATGGATTTAAATTAAGAGGTGCAAAGTATAGGTTCTAATAAAGTTCCATAGTGTTTAAATGTATTTTTTTTCTAAAATTATTCATCTTATATTCTTATTTCATTTAACTGTGAAATTATTCAGTTTACTTGACATTATACCAAACATTTGTCTAACAATAATAGTGTTGTAGTTAATTAATTCCACACATAAGATTTAGCCTTATATGAGAGAGAGCGAGAGAGAGATAATGCACCAAGTGTACGAAATACTTTCTTTATCTAACACGTTTAAGGAGGCTAATGTGTTTTCCCAATATAAAGTCCAATTGCAGGCAGTAAAGGAAGCTTTCCCAATAGTGCTAGCACTTCCTTCGTGTATAATTTCAGAAAGACAATTGGAGGAAGAATGAGAACCAACAATGTCAACATTTCAGCTTCTTCGGGAATAAAAATTTACTTATTTACATGGGTACTGTTTCAGTTAGAACACCAGTCCTCTCCATTTTGCATAAGAAGATGTTGGGGACCACAATTCCACTCCAATGGCTCTTAAAACAGGCCTGTACATGGGATGTGATATTAACTGTTATAAAAAATTTGAGTGTATTTTTTTCATCAATAATTTTTTTGAGGTGAAGTGACATAACTCACAGTCCAACAAATGGTATCAAAACCAAAATCATAAGTTCGAGTAGTAGGAGTATCATTGTGAGAGGGAGATTGTTAGGGAACCATATTTCAACCGCTCTAAAAACAGGCATGTAGAGCACAATGTTGAATGCCAAAAAAAAATTTGAGTATATCTTTTTTATCACTAATGGACGTGATGAGAAATGGGAAATTGTGTTCAAACAAATTGACGTCGTCGTGGACGTGACTGGTCGAAGGTTTAAAGAGAATTTTCATAATGATAGGGTGGAATGATTTAGATAAGATTTCGAATGATTTGTTGGAAAAGCTGTCGAAATTATAAAGTAAAAATTATATTTTTCTTCCTCTGGTTTTAGTTGGACACCACTCTTTGTAAAAGGAGACCACAGGATTTTGGCACGAGGGAGGAAAATAGGAATGTTAATTGGGAGGGTGAAAAGCTTTGGTCGGTTTCGTTTTGTACAAATGGAAGAAACAATTTAAAGATGGCAAATTAGTCCCACAGGCTGTATCGTGCTCGCATTCTTTAGTGGGAGACACTTTGCTGTGCGAATTTTAGTCATTTGACTTGTGTCCCCCCATGGATTTCCAAGTATAATCTATTTTTCCCAGTGCATTAAGATCAACCTGAATCACACTCACACATTTCCAACATTATTTCAAAGCTAAGTTGCCCGGTTGCCTCGTTTCACAAATTTTGAATATATAAACACACATAGAGGTTTAAGTTACACTTAAAGTAACTTTAAATATCATCACATTGGTTGTGTGCATCTGATTAGGTTTTTTTAAATTTTTTTTTGGAGTAATTGGATAAAGAGAAAGACAAAGGGAAAGAGAAAGCAATATAATGAAATTTATTAAAAACAAATGATATGTTCATATTTTCTTAATTGAGTTTTGAGTGATTTTCTTCTTTTGAAATTAGTGGGAACTTAAGAATAGATGTGCATGATTGAATTTGTTTTTTAGAATTTGAAGAAGAAAGAGAAAATATGATAAAAATGGATAGACATATAAAATGAAGTAACTTTTTATTATTGGGAGTATAAAGTTGGCAGGAAGGTGGGAGTAGATATGTTCAAGAGAATAAAAGAGGAAAAAAAAAAAAAAAACCCTATACATAACTCTTTTTAAAGGAAAAAACGTTTGTTAATAAACTACTTTTTTAAATTTATCTAAAATTTAGGAGTTTTAAATTTAGTAATTTTACACGTTTAACCATATTATTTAAAATTTCTAAAGATAAGAATTTTAGGGTATTTTGGGTATCAAAAAGTAGAAGTCTAAACAGGGAAGACCACTTAAATAGTACTAGTATAGATTATACAACTCAATGTTATTTTTATGTGAATTTTGACGAATTCACTGTAAGATTTTGGTTTCTTTTTATACCCTCCCATGCTTGCATAATTTTAAGATAATCAGAAATTAATAATTATGTCATCTAACAAATGTTAAAATTCAAGTTTTGTATTTTAAAATCATATATAAAATATGAGCTATTAGATCGATTAGTAAATAATATTTTATTTGCATTTGGCATGCATGTCTGTGTTTTTTATAAAACTAACTACTTAAAAAGTTATTGGATAATGTAACATTATTTAAAATTACACCCAATATAATTTTAAGCAATATTATACCACTCCAATGGTGTGATTTTTAAAGTTTTAATCTATTAAAAAGTTATTAGGTAGTGTAACATTAATTAAAAGTTACACCAGATGTAACTTGAAATTGATTCATATATAGAGTTGAATTTAAGTTACTTTTGGTTTAATTTTAAACAATGTTACACCTTTTTTTTATGCGAATTTTGATAATTCCATAGTTAAATTATATTTTCTTCTTATATATTTAGTTTTTTCAGATTTTCAAAATGATTAAATATCAATAATTATGTCTGTGGGGACAATTTTTGCTTCAAAGGCCAAGGGCTAGACCATGTTGGAACCTTAGGCAATTTTTTGTTGTCCCACGTTGGAAAGAAAGCCTCCCTCTTTGCACCTTATAAGGCATGAACCAATGGTGATAGAGTACCACTAGTATGGTTTTGAAGCAAAAATTGTCCCCACAATGTCATTTATCAAATTTTAAAATTGAAGTTTTTATATTTTAAAGTTATGTATAAAAGATGAGCTATTAGATTGAATAGTAATATATCCGATTAGTATAAAACTTGGCACGTGTGGGGGTAAGGGCCCAAAATCATGTATTGGGCTTTGGGCTTTGGGCTTCACCCGGGACAATTGACAAGTCCGAGAAAAGGAAAAAGGTTGTTAAAGGGACTCCCAATTAAGGTCTCATAAACAGGGAACCCATGAAGGATGATTCGAGGAGGAACACCTCCTTAGATGCGATGGGTATAGCTCAAATGCATAACTCTAGCAATTAGAGGGCCCCTCCGAAAGGTCCTAGTGATAGGAATGTGCCACATAAACATACGAGGAAGAAGGAAATGCAAAATATCTAAAGAAAAGCTGCTACATTAAATGCGTTGCAGCTACTTTTCTAACTGCATTTATGTGGAGAAGACCTTTGAACAGTACTGCCTTGGCTACCACAACTAATAGAAGGCTGAAGGGGGGTGTCTGATGGGACAGACACTTAAGTGGGAGCTTAGATGATCAACAAGTGTAGGATTAAGATGGCCAAAGGAGGGCTATATAATGGGAGACATCCCCAGGAGAGAAGGGGGGAGAAGGAGGAGAGAAAAAAGACGATAGTAGTCTAAACCATCTTAGAGTTCAACGATGATGAACATACAACAACGGTGGTCTCCTTGAACCGAAAATCCATTGTTATTAATACCTCTTATTTGTGTCTAATTGTCTTTTAATCCTATACTAGCCGTTACTTAACTCATTAGGACCTAGTTCTTCGACCCATTCTCTATAAATTCATTGTATTGGGCTCATTGGACCAAGAATCCATACATTTTGGACTTGGGTCTTAAATTGGACCCTATAATTGGCGCCATCTGTGGAAAGAACTTATGTGTTAGTGAGTACAACAGTTAAATATGGTAGGATCAGGTCCACACCAAGAAAACCCACGTCAAGCAGGCCCTCAGTGGACAGAACCCGTGGGATCTCAACGACAGGAAAATTTTCCTGGCCCTGAACATGAACAAAATCAGGAGAATGAGAGGAATTGAGAGGGGAGCATGCATACTGCCTAGACGAGCAAAAGCCACTCCCAAGTGGGTAGTTGCATATCCCGGAGACAAAACAACAACTAAGCCATGCAACAGGAGATAAATTACTTGAAAAAGAAACTGCACCATGCATAGTGAAGGCGGTCCCCTTCCAGTTCTGACATATCCTCTAAAGATAAAGAGGACGACAATTATAGGCAGAGATCAAGAATTCCTCCAAGCGAGACTTTCTCTTATGAAGACGAACACCATCATAGACGAAAATGCAGGGGCCTGTCCAGTAGGGGCCTAGGTAATGATGCCATGAATAAGGCGTTGGATCAAATCTCTAAGTCACCCTTCACGTGTGAGATAGAAGGGGCTAGGCTACCTCGGCGTTTCCACCAGCCTACTTATAACAAATGAACGGACCCCATAGAACATGTAAGCCAGTTTAACCAAAGAATGGCCGTCCACTCCAAGAATGAAGCTCTGATGTGCAAGGTTTTCCTGTCCAGTTTAGGACCTGTAGCGATGAGGTGGTTCAACAGCTTGAAGACGAACTCTATAGATTCCTATAAGCAGCTCATCCAAGCATTTGGCTCTCGTTTCATTACGAACAGCCGGGTTCCTCGGCCCTTGAGTTCTTTGTTGTCATTATCCATGCGTGAGGGAGAAACCCTAAAATCGTACTCGGATAGATATTGGGAAATGTATAATGAAATGGATGGCAAATTTGATGACGTCACCATTAACACTTTTAAAAGTGGCCTCCCAACCTAGCACAGCTTGAGGAAATCCTTGACTGGCAAGCCTGTCACCAGTATATGCCAACTTATGGACCGAATTGACAAATATAAAAGAGTGGAGGAGGACCAGCTGCAAGGGAAAGGTAAGGCGAAGGTTGTCCCCCAAGAGAGGAGGGACTTCAGGTCGGACCGATTTAACAACAACAACCGACAGAGGAGAGACTTTGCAGGGCAACTTGGACTTGCTAATGCGCAGGCAGTCAACGCTGTATTCCAAGACCTAGTGCATCAGGTTCTGGAGAAAATTAAGCATGAGCCATTCTTCAAATGACCAAATAAGATGGCAGGAGACCCACGAAGCGTAACCAAAATCGGTATTGCTAATATCACTAAGAGTCGGGGCACAGCACCGAGGATTGCAGGAATTTAAGGAATCACTTGGACCAGTTGGTCCGAGAAGGCAAATTAAGGCACCTCCTACAACATCCCAGCGACCAACAAGGATAGGCAATTCCTGAGGCCTGAAGAGACACCTCATTGAGGCATCCCATTGGCAATATTAATGTTATTCTTGCCACTCCGAGAAGAACCGGCTCTTGTCCTTCCAAAGTAATGTCCGTGGCTCGGCTTTCCATCAAGAACAACGATAGGGAGTCCAAAAAGGCCAAGAAGATGGCCTCACTCGTGCTGGGCTTCTCGGATGAAGATAAGGTTGGAACTATCCAACCCCACGATGATGCCCTGGTTGTGATGCTTAGGATTGGAGGATATGATGTGAAGAGAGTGCTAGTAGATCAGGGCAGTGCTGTGAAAGTAATATACCCTGACCTATACAAGGGGCTCAACTTAAAACCCAAGGACTTAATGACATACGATTCCCTTCTGGTAAGCTTCGATGGGAAAATCGTTACTCTAAGAGGCCAGATCAGATTGCCCATACAAACAGGTTCAGATGTAGTGGAGGTGGATTTCATTGTAGTTGACGCTTATGCACCTCACACGGCCATTGTAGCTAGGCCTTGGCTTCATGCCCTGGGAGTTGTCTCTTCCACCCTACACCAGAAGGTGAAGTACCCGTTAGAGGGCCAGGTCAAAGAGATTATGGGGATCAGCCTATGGCCAGACAATGCATGGTGGTTGCCGTCTCACGCCATCACAATGTTGAGCCTTCGGCCTCTGCTGAAAGCAGCTTATAGCAATTAACCACCCCGGCGTTGCTCGGTGGAGAATTAGCCGAGGAGGCAAAATGCGAGGATCTAGAAAAGGTCTTATTGGCATTGATCCAGAAATTTTTTTTCAAATTGGCTCGGAACTACCCCCCCTAAGAAAAAGACAAGCTAATTGGTTTTCTCAAAGAAAATGTGGACGTATATGCGTGGGATACCTATGAGGCCCCAGGGGTCGATTCGAGCTTCATCTGCCACCACCTAAATGTTAACCCATCCATTACTCCCAAGAAGCAACCACCTCGACGTCCGTCGAGGGAACATGCTGACGCTGTTAGGGACGAGGTGATGAAACTTAAGAAAGTAGGGGCTATCAAAGAAGTTTTTTATCTTGAGTGGTTGGCCAACACTGTAGTGGTGAAGAAAAAGAGCGGAAAATGGTGAGTCTGTGTAGACTTCACGAATCTGAATAAAGCCTGCCCAAAAGATCCATTCCCTATGCCCCGGATAGATCAATTGGTAGACGCGACCACTGGGCATCCTCGGATGAGCTTCTTAGACGCTTTTCAAGGATACCATCAGATACCCCTAGCCGTAGACGATCAAGAAAAGACAGCTTTTGTCACCCCCATTGGGAACTACCATTATAAAGTAATGCCTTTTGGTTTGAAAAATGCAGGATCCATCTACCAGAGAATGATGACCAGAATGTTTGAGCCACATTTGGGTAAAAGCATAGAAGTCTATATTGATGACATGGTGGTGAAGAGCAAAGTGGTGTTCGAACACGTAAGAGACCTCAGCAATATTTTTGAAATTCTGAGGAGACACAAGTTGCGTCTCAACGCATCCAAATGTTCATTTGGGGTGGGATTAGGGAAATTCTTGGGCTATATGGTGACCCACAGGGGAATCGAAGTCAGTCCCAATTAAATCAGGTCTATCCACAGCTTGTAGCCTCCTCGGAATCCCAAGGAGGTCCAAAAGCTTACTGGCATGATCGCTGCTTTAAACCGTTTTATTTCTCGGTCGGCAGATAGGTGTAAGCCTTTCTTCCTCTTATTGAATAAATGGAAGGGATCTGAATGGACCGAAGAATGTACTTTAGCCTTCCAACAGCTTAAGGAGTATCTATCTTGGCCACCAATCATGTCCAGTCTGGAAATTGATGAAGTCTTATTCGCCTACATCGCCGTGGCCCTTCATGCAGTAAGCCTTGTGCTGATACGAATAGACAATGGCATACAACGACTAGTCTATTACGTGAGCAAATCATCGCATGAAGCCGAGACTCGTTACCTACCACTAGAAAAGGCCATCTTAGCGGTGGTTCAAGTCACACGAAAGCTTCCCCATTACTTCCAGGCACACACATTTATTGTCCTAACCCAACTCCCGCTCAAGTCCATACTTTGGAGTGCTGATTATACAGGGAGAATTGCGAAGTGGGGCACGATTCTAGGGGCTTTTGACATTAAGTACATGCCACGTACCTCTGTGAAGGGCAAAGTCCTCGCGGATCTGGTGGTCGAATTTACTGAACCCTCGCTAGAAGAGAAGTAGGAGCGCAAGGCATGGATGAAAAATATGTTGGCGCAGTTTCTCTACAAGGGCCCACATACTGGAAAGTGTATGTTGATGGCGTAGCAAACCAAAGGGGCTCTGGGGTGGGGCTAGTTCTGGTTTCCCCTGAAAGGATCACCATCAAAAAATCACTAAGACTGGTCTTCTCAGCCACGAATAATGAGGCAGAATACGAAACCCTGCTGGAAGGAATGTCCATGGTTCAGAAGTTGTGCGGAAAAGCAGTAGATATGTTCTTGGACTCAAGACTAGTTGTTGGCCAAGTGAATAGGGAGGTGGACGCAAGAGACAAAAGAATGCAAGAATACTTGGACCAAGCTAAACGCCTACAGTCACGTTTCGATTCCTTTAACTTAATGCATATCCCTAGAAGTGGAAACATGCATGCCGACTCCTTGGCCACGCTCGCCACCTTCTCGGCTCAAAATTTGCCCTAGGTCATCCTGGTGGAGGATTTATACAAACCTTCAGTGACTAAGAAAGAAGTAGTCCAAATCCACAACGTCAGGGTGGAACCTAGCTGGATGGATCCTCTAGTATTGTTTCTAAAGGAAGACATTTTGCCTGAAGAAAAGACTAAGGCTGACAAGATACGGAGAAATGCTTCTCGGTTCTAGCTATCTGAGGACCAAAAACTGTATAAACATTCCTTTTATGGGCCATACTTACTCTGTGTATACCCTGAAGCCTCAGAACTGATTTTGGAAGAATTACACGAAAGGATCTGTGGAAGCCACACGGGAGGCAGGTCTTCATCTCATAGGGCCATCACCCAAGGCTACTGGTGGCCGAACATGCAGAAAGAAGCACTCGTATACGTGAAGAAGTGCGACCAGTGTCAGAGATTCGCGCCAAACATACATCAACCAGGAGGGATCCTCAATTTGCTGTCCAGTCCTTGGCCTTTCACTCAATGGGGCTTGGATATTGTCGACCCCTTTCCCAAGGCAGCAAGGAACAAAAGATATCTGCTTGTCGATACAAATTACTTCACTAAATGGGTTGAAGCTGAACCTCTGGCAAATATCAGGGATGTGGACGTCAAAAAGTTCGTTTGGAAAAATATTGTTACCCAGTTCGGGGTCACTCACTCCCTCATCTCGGACAATGGTTTTTAGTTTGATAGTAAGGCCTTCAAGAGGTACTGTTGCGAGTTGGGAATTATGAATAGATATTCTACTCCAGCCTACCCCTAGGGGAATGGGCAAGCTGAGGCTACTAACAAAGTCATAGTAAATGGACTTAAGAAGAGGTTAGATGATGCGAAGGGAAGATGGGTAGAAGAACTACCACATGTCTTGTGGACGAATCAAACCACGCCTCATAAATCAACAGGAGAGACCCATTTTTTGATGACTTATGGGGCCGAGGCTGTCATCCCTCTGGAAACGGGCTTTCCAACACTAAAAACTAGCTCATTCTGTCCGAACAGCAACAATGAACTGCTGGAGAAAAGTCTAGATCTTATCAGAGAAAAAAGGGAAAAAGCAATGGTTCAATTGGCCTACTACCAACACAAACTCAAGCAAGGGTATAATGCCAAAGTAAAGCTAAGGCCGCTAGTGCCTAGGGACTTGGTGTTGAGGAAAGTTCTGGGCACTACAAAAAATCCAGCATGGGGAAAATTGGGCCCAAATTGGGAAGGACCGTATCGCATCACCGCAGTTGTTGGTATTGGGGCATATTTTCTAGAAGATTTAGATGAGAATGTAATTCCACACCCTTGGAATGTAAGCAACCTGAAATGGTACTATCATTAATGAAAAGTTTCATTCCTGAATAAATTCTGTTGTTGTTATATATGGGTATTATGCTTATTGTCTCTCAACTGATTCGAGTATTAAACAGAACCTGAGTACCATGTGGCTCCTCTAACCACAGGCTTAGGGGAAATTAATAGCTTTTGAAATTTATCCAAGCATTAAACAGAACCTGAGTATTGCATGGCTCCTCAGACCACAGGCTTAGGGGAAATTAATAGCTTTTAACGTTTATCCAAGTATTAAACAGAACCTGAGTGCCGCGTGGCTCCTCGGACCATAGGCTTAGGGGAAATTAATATATTTTAAAATTTATCCAAGTATTAAACAGAACCTGAGTACTGTGTGGCTCCTTGGACCACAGGCTTAGAGGAAATTAATAGCTTTTGACATTTATCCAAGTATTAAACAGAACCTGAGTAACGCGTGGCTCCTCGGACCACAGGCTTAGGGGAAATTAATAGCTTTTGAAATTTATCCAAATATTAAACAGAACCTGAGTACCGTGTGGCTCCTCAGACCACAAGTTTAGGGGAAATTAATAGCTTTTGACATTTATCCAAGTATTAAACAGAACCTGAGTACTGCGTGGCTCCTCAAACCACAGGCTTAGGGGAAATTAATTACTTAGGCAAAACACAAGACACGAGGGATACCTCTTACGCTCCTCAGGTCCAATATCCACTATGTAAGAATTATTTCGTATCACGAATGAAGAATCTTTTTCTCTTGTTCACACTTAGATATATTTCTTGAAATACGAGTAATGAATTACTATTAGAAATCTAGCAGCACAGTCCAAACCCATTCATGATGACAATAAAGTTAAAACAGTAAAAATAAAGACCCAAAAAGAGGAAATGAGATCATTCATTAAACTTGAAGAGAAGTTATCTTACAGGCATTGGCAAAAGCCAAAGAAATGAAAAACAAAACAACAACAATAACAAAAGAAAACCCTACACCTAGAGTTCTAAGCCTTGTCTTTGAGTGGACTTTTTGCAGGGTCAGCAGTCTCGGGATGATCACCTTCAGCTTTGGATTTAGACTCGGCACCCTTGGCCCGCGAAATGACATCTCTGATTGTGAGGGTGTCCTCGGATGGCTTGTCCTTTGTTGGTGGCTGAGTCTCCTTATCCACTCCTTACCCCCCCAAGAACACTGGGGTCAGGAACGGCGGCCTGGGCAGGAAGGGGCTTCTCGGCAGGAGGGTCCGAATCAGAAATCTCTCGAATATCCTCTGGGAATAAGATACTCTCGATCCTCTTAAGCTCGGAGTCTGTAGGAACTCCTACCCGGTCTATTGCCACTCCCCCAGACTCGGTGCAGTAGTCCCTACAAACCACAGCCACCTCCTCGGTCAACTTGGTCTCGGTGTCCCGCACCCCACGCTCGAATGAGGCCACCACCGCAGCCTCAATTGCTTCCCTGCCACCCGAGTCGCCTCCTTAGCTTGCTACAGCTGCGTTTTGAGGTCTAGGACTGCTTGCTTCTTAGTGGCCAGGTTTATTTCCGCTATGTGTAACTGCTGGCGCATGTCCTCAACTTGCCTCGTCGTGGTCTTAAGGCTCGCTTCAGTGCTGTCTTGAGCCTGAATAGCCTCTTTGACCTTCTCGTTTAGGCTCTCTTTCTCCAACCTAAGGGCTCTGACAGTTTTTTCAGCTATGAGGCGGGACCGAACCACAACATTCACCTCCTCTCGGGAGTTCTTAACCCACTCCTCGGCCACATAGATTTGCTGGGTAACCTGCATAAAGGTAGTGGAAGAATCATCAAAACGTAGACGGCAAATAAATGAACATAGAATCAAGAGTTTGAACTATGAGGGGTTTGCTGGTTTACCATTGCAAGGTCCCTCTTCAACGACATGAAGAGGTCAGATTGCCTCGTATTCCTAAGCCCATCTATGTCCCGGGGCAGGAGAAGGGGCTGCTGTAAAGCCTCGGCGAGATAAGTCGCCTGCCCCCTCTAGGACTCCCAAAGCGTCGTGTCCCAAGAAATGGGAGCGCCATCCAATTCCAGTTGAGGGGACTAGGTACGCTGCCCCCTTCGGACTGCAGCCTCATCCTGACTGTCTATTGACTTGGCCCTTTTATCTTTAGGCTCTTTGGCCTTCTTCTGCTGCTTAGCCTGCTGAGGTCTGACCTTACCCTCCTCCAAGTCATCAACTGGCCTTTTCCTCCTTAGATTCGGATTGGCCTGCAACCCGGGGTCAGTGGGAGGAGGAGGAAGAGAAGGGAGACTGGTAGGAACCTGTACCTTAGGGGCATCCTTGGAGGATTGTCCCTTGTTCCTATTGGCCATCAGGCCCTTTAAACCAGACCTCTATTTTAGATCCATGCCTTCTTCTTCGATCTTTTGGCTGGTATCAATCCGAGCAACTATCAGCCTCGGAGAATAGGTCGCGGAGAATCGATCAAGATCGGCTTCAGAGTTCGAAAGCTCTACTAGCCTTGTCGGCACCTCACCTTCCTCGTCAAAACGAAAATGATCGATCTCGGCTTCGAGAGAGGAGTGGATAGAATCAATCTTCTCTCTTGGAGTGACAACCGCTTGAGGAACATGTTGAATGGGCGGACGAACAAGCGGTAAATCTCTCTGAGCCAAGAACCCCGGCTTGGAAACGTCAATCCGGGCCAATCTAGAACTCTTGGCCCTAATTGCTTGGCCTACGTCCTGGAAAATACGGGACAATGGCTTGTACTCCAGAATGAGATGAGCGGCCCGCAACTGCCTGTCTTCGCTCACAAAAATCTCTGACCTTAGGAGATAGTTGAGAGCTTGGACGTTGACCAGGCTGATCCTCAGGGCGACATGCTCTTTGACTGCAAAATATCCAAAAGGGAGGTTGTGGTTAGTCCGAAAGGACAAGTAATTAAAACAAGTAAAGGGAAAGCTCAGAAGACTAAGATCGCAGTCGAAAGATCTGATCCTAGTGTACTCCACCTGGTGTTCCTACCCTAAATGGGCAGTGAAGACCGTTATGCCATTCCCCGGAATCAACCAGATAATCGTCTTTCAAGCCTTTGTTGGACTTACGAAGGCAAGATATCAGCCTCACCTCGTTAGACCAAGATTTTAAGTAATATGACCCGGAAAGGGAGTGGCACTCGTACAAGTGAGCTACATCATGCCATGTGAGGCCGAGATTCATCTGGTCGTTTAGAGCATCTATGAACCCTAAAACTCGGAACATATTGGCGGCGCACTGGTGGGGGGTTAGCCTATGGTTAAGCAAGTAGGCTTTGGTTATCCTACCTATGGGGAGTGTCATTCCTCCGTCTATAAAAGCGATCATAGGAATGACGACCTGGCTCGTCTCTCTTTTAGTTAGTATTTGGTCCAAAGGGCAATATTCTAAACCCATTCCTTGTGGGATATGGTACCTAGCCTTACACCCCTCCATACCGGCCGACGAATCTACTAGTTGCTTGAACCTACCCATCAAGGTGACTAGAAATGACACAGAAAAAAGGCTTATAAAAGGAAAAGACAGAGGAAGAAGGCCGAGGATAAAAAAAAACAATAAGAAGAAGTAAAAGACTTATGGGAACTCGTATACTAAGTCTCTCAAACTTTCAGAAAGATTCGCAAAGAATCTTTACAGGAAATGGCTATGAAAACTCAGGGGCTTAGAATACTTTGTGAGAAGAGGCGCTGGAGTTCTCTTGTGCACTTGAAGATTTTTTGAAGAAAAGAGGGAAATGATCTCCTTCAGGGCCTTATATAGAAGGGAAAAATAAGTGGGTATACTCCTACTCAAAATTCTAGGGAAGTGTCAACCATTGGATTGACCCCTCACCGTTGGATGCGGGGGACATAAAACTGCCTGGAGTAATTACTGGCGCCTCGTGGGCTACGAAGGGTCAGTAGCAATTATGAAGCGCGTAGAACCGTGCTTCCGCACGTGTAAATCAAAGGATTAGCGAGTCTTATCCCTTAAATATCAAAATCCCACCTTTTTCTTCTCGGATAAGAGAAAAAACTAGTATTTTGAGGGGCTATTGTGGGGGTAAGGGCCCAAAATCATATATTGGGCTTTGGGCTTCACCTGGGACAATTGACAAGTCTGAGAAAAGGAAAAAAGTTGTTAAAGGGACTCCCAATTAAGGTCTCATAAACAGGGAACCCGTGAAGGATGATCCGAGGAGGAACACCTCCTCGGATGCAATAGGTATAACTCAAATGCATAACTCTAGTAATTAGAGGGCTCCTCCGAAAGGCCCTAGTGACAGGAATGTGCCATACAAACATACGGGGAAGAAGGAAATGCAAAATATCTAAAGAAAAGCTGCTACCACTGCATTAAATGCGTTGCATCTACTTTTTTGGCCGCATTTATGTGGAGAAAACCTCTGAACAGTATTGCCTTGGCTACCACAACTCACAGAAGGCTGAAGGGGGGTGTCTGATGGAACAGGCACTCAAGTGGGAGCTCTGATGATCAACAAGTGTAGGATCAAGATGGCCAAATGAGGGCTATATAGTGGGAGAGATCCCTAGGAGAGAAGGGGGGAGAAGAAGGAGAGAAAAAAGACGGTAGTAGTCTAAACCATCTTAGAGTTCAACGATGATGAACATACAACAACAGTGGTCTCCTCGGACCAAAAGTCCATTGTTATTAATATCTCTTATTTGTGTCTGATTGTCTTTTAATCCTATACTAGCCTTTACTCAACTCATTAGGACCTAGTTCTTCGACCAATTCTCTATAAATTCATTGTATTGGGCTCATTGGACCAAGAATCCATACATTTTGGGTTTGGGCCTCAAAGTGGACCCTACAGCACGCATGTTAAGAATATAAAAAACATGCAATTGAATGGTGTGATTTTTAAATTTTAAATTAAAAATTTTCCTAGGTGATGCAACATTATTTAATGTTACATCAAGTTTAACTTGAACCTAACTCGCCATTGGACCTTGTAGCCTAGTGACATCCGGTTCTGTTGTAAACCGTTAGCTCAGGGGTTCTATCCCCTGCAATTACCAAGCAAAAAAAGAAAAAACTTGAACCTAACTCATATATGGAGTTGAGTTCAGGTTACAGATGATGTAACTTTAAATAATATTATATTATGCAATATTTTTTATTTGAAGCAATTTTTTATGAATCTATTGTCTGATTGCATTTTCTTCTTATACTCTTTATGTTTACAAAATTTTAAAAAGATAAAGATTAATAATTATGTAATAAATCAAATATTAAAGTTCAACTTTTTGTATTTTAAAATTATATATAAAAGATGGGCTACTAAATTAAATAGAAAATAACATTTTATTAATACAAAATTTAACATGTATGTCAAAAATATAAAAAATACATAATTCAATACATCAAGAAAATATTGATTATATTTACATTTCAAATGAGGAGAAGGGAGGTTTCAAACCTAACATTCTCTTTTCAAAATATTAACAAATGCCCGTTGACCCAAAATTCATTGATTATATGACTTTAATAATTTTCAAAAATAATTGCGTATAGACTCAGTTAGTACTTTGGTCCGTATATATATTTTTTTAATGGAAACTTTGGTCCCTATTTTAATATTTACTGTACGGGTCTCTCAAAAAAAAAAAAAAATACTGTACGGGTCATTTGCATTGAACAAGTGATTGGAAAGCTTTTAAGACCTAATTTGGTTTGGGGTTTTTCCATATTGGATTGACCTAATCATCTACGTGGATCATACTCCACCGCACAAACCTTTTCAGCCTTTCCGGCATGTAAAAGAAGCTTCCTATAGAGAATGAATGGACCATTAACTATCAACATCCTCAAATAAATAATGGATTGTGATCAAGCCAAAATGATTCAGATTTTTAAAAATTTTAAGATTGATTAATTTAATTTTATTAAGCTCTAACATGTTTGCATGATACTTAATAAATTACTAAATTATATAACTTAATTTCATTTATGGATTTGTAAAAGTCGTATATTATATTATTATTATTAGAAATTATATACATTTTCTATTATGAAATTAACATTTTATATTATTAAGTTACAATGCGGATGAGATATTTGAACTTTAAATATTTTTCTTAGAAACACTAAGAGATATTAATCAGTTGAGTTATAAGTCTCTTCGATATATAAACACACACATTTTAAAAAGTTCCTAATTTTAATTAAGACTTTTTAAATTTAATTATGATTTAATTTAAAATCATCCAAAACTATTGGGAAATTATATAATTTACCCAAGTCTTTAATGAAGGGTAAAAACTTGGTGCTACATGTAGAAAGAAAATAGTTACTTCGTGTGACCAAAACTTTTAGTAGCCAAGTTTTATTGTTTTATGATATAGTATCTGATATTATATAGACAAATTTTTTATTTATTTTTATTTATTGCACTATTTTAAGGAAAAGGAAGAATTTGGTTTTTTTTTTTTTTTTAATATAACAGGAAGAATTTGATTTATTACTTCTTAACATGATGCAATGAATTTATTTAATGTTGACATTTTTCAATTAAATTATGAAAATTAATTGAAATGAGCATCCAATTCTTAAAATTAAATATGTTAAAGTTTTTATACAATTTATATTTGAATTAATAAAAAGTTTTAGTAAAGAATTTGGCCTACTTTCAAATGGTTTGAAGTGAATGAGTTGGAAATACTTTTAGTCTAGGTAAATTTAAAGTAGTTTTTGACTAGCTAGGTTAAAAGTAGTTTCAAATTGAATGGGTAAGAGAAAATTATAGCGTGTATTACACATTTACACTTAATCCTAAGAATCCGTTTGGCATGGACTACCTTGCTATATTGCAGTATTCATCATTACCAAACAAAGCTGAAATCACCAAGTCACTTTTGACATCGTGAATTATTAGGCATCTGAAGAGCACAAAAAGGAATCTTCCACTTAAATCCAAGCAATCCAAATCCAAACCCCGCCTATAAATTCATGACACCACCAACCTCATTTTATTGCACCGCCAACACCATTAAGCAAAAGAGAGAAAAAAGAAAAACAAAGATTAGCTAGCTAAAGCAATATATAGAGAGAATAAGAAAAAAGAAATTAAGAGAGTTCCAAAGGCTTAAAAAGCATGCCTTTATCACCGTCATCATCAGCCACCGGAGCCCAACTATGGAAGTCTCCAGTGCCATATCTCTTTGGCAGCTTGGCTATAACATTGTTACTCATCGCTGTGGCATTGATAATCTTAGTGTGTTCCTACAGGAAAAGAGCCTCTAACTCATCAGGTGAAGACGAGGAAAAGCCAGCAATGAAGATGATGAACAACACAGTTGTTGATAGTGAGCCAAAGATTGTTGTCATTATGGCTGGAGATGACAAGCCCACGTACTTGGCTAAACCAGTTGTCACTGCATCTTCAACTTGCCACTGTGACTGTGAGCAAGTCTAGAGTATTTTGAAGAATATTACTTGTCACAAAGAGGAAAAAGAAAATTGTTCCTCCTAGCTAGGTAGCAGAAGATTTTGTCCTTCTTCTTCTACTACTTTTTCTTCTGGGGGAGTTTTGGTTTTCTTGTCTTGAGTATGTAAATTGACGAGTACTAATGGATTGGTTTTGAGCAATCAAATAAATTTTTGGTATCTATAAAACAAAATATGTTTGTTCACAGTGTCAAACTGGACTAGTACTTAAAAGTTCTCATTTGTTTGGACTTTGTAATCATCAATATCATCAAAATAGCAGCCGATTGTTATAAATTTGGTCTATTTGGTATGATTCTAGTTTCAATATTTATTTATCCTTGATGTATCTATATGGCTATGCAAAGATAAACTCTAGTAATCATTCTAGTACCAAAAAATAAACTCTCCAGAGAAATTTTATTTCTGCAAGGCTATCTGAGCAGTTTCTCCGTTTTTCATTTGTATTTTGGTGGATCTAATAATCATTCTGTGATCAGCAATTACACCACGAGTGAAGAATATTAACATCGTTTAGCCAAAAAAAAAAAAGAATATTAACATCAAATTAATCGGCGAATAATTCATTGTTGTCCAACAAACGTGGCTGAATATAATTTGTGGCCAAAAAGTGAGTTGCTGGCGGTCATTTCGACCATTTAATTGCAGCCAATTCATGGTGCGAAATCACCAATGCTCTAAGTCTGTCAACGGCTTTAAATAAAAAAGGACAAAAGTTTGATGGCACTAGTAATTCATTTTGGATGAGCACTTACCATGCTTGGAAACACTCTTGACAACATAGAATTTACCTCATTTTGTAGAAACTCTAAAACCTTGACCAAGACATGGCTTCCACAAAGGGTAATTTAGAGCTTAAATTGAACAATCACACAGCAAATTTTGTAATTTTTTTGAAAAATTGTTTTGGTGGTTTATGAGTAATATTATAGAGTACATAGACACAATAATTTCATAATTATTATACCAACATGTTTTTATTAGTTTTTATTTAAGTATGCCGCTTACGTGATGTTTTCGATGGTTGTATATTATTATTTTAAAATTGTTGGGACAGTGACACCAGTGATTGTTATTGCAAGATAAAATTTCACTGCGCATGAATGTCAGTCTGAGCATTGTTAAACCTAAATTCGTTAGAGAAAGAGCCAAGATTAGTGATTTGAAGTGAGGTCAATGACATTCCTGAGCCGCTAGGTCATAATATATATATTAATAATGTCCATCCAAATCACATGTTGAGCGTCCTTATTGGACAATGCTTTTCATGAGAGCCTTATTGAACAATACAGGCATCTACACGCAAGCACCTTACCCTCTATCTAATTTCAATTTGGCCTTTCAGTCCACATAACCAGATAACACTCTCATGTAGATTTACCACATATACTTAAACATGTTATGTCAATTTATTTTTTAAAAGAAAGTTTCAATCCATAGCATTCGTTCCTAATAATATATCAATTGGATTTTAATGTAGGTCAGATCGAATCTCATATTTTTTATTTAACGACAAAAAATTTATCGATTAAACTAATAGAAATCCACACATCAATCATGAGTTGACACATAAACATATTGTGAATCAATTGAGTGTAAAAAAGGGTTTATACCTAGTATTATTCTTCTTCTTTTTTGTGTGTGGGGGCTGAACTATTTCACATTTCGGCATATTGGGAGGCGCCGGCAAATGGAGATGTATTTGTTTATATATATATATATATATATATATATATATATATATATTTATTTATTTATTTATTTATGTTTGTTGATTCTTATTATGTGTTAGTGGACGCAGCGGCCTGGAGACGCAAATCGGTTTAATAATAGTATTGTTGAATGTGCTTGGAAAAAAGGGTCTTTGCCACTGTGATTAATGGGGAACATGTACATTTGTGCTTACACTTTTCAACAGCCTTTGTCAAATAATTCTTTATCTTTCGAACATATCCTTATGGATATTCCTTTGGGACTATGGCATAGAAGAAAACCTTAGCTTGGGTCATGTCATATCATGTTTGGTGTTTGTACTTTGAACTAGAGACGAAGACCTAGCTTGTGAAGCTAATTTTTTTTTTTTGGTTAAACATTAGCTTCTGATGTCTTATCTATTATTGTACTTGTAAGATAATGGAAGACAACTGCACCTTTGAAATCTCATAAAAAATGAGTACACCGCCAATTTCACCATTTTTTTCCTAGAAAGATCCTATATATATATAGTTAAAGCTCAGAGAAAGTTCAATTAGAATTTGAAATTAGAATCCAATTTTGCACTATGTGTCTTAATTTATGTGGGAACTACATTATAATTATCCACTTAAATTTGTGTCACATATCCACTTAAGTTTTTTAATCTATGTGACAAATGAGTTAATAAGTGCAAAATACTAAGAATATAATATTAATGAACTATAAAATTTAAAAAGAAAACCAATCACATATACCCAATAAAAACCATGGATTACATGCTAGTTTGGACTAAATTCTTGTCGTCTTCATAGTTTTTGTTTAGTCTCCTTTAATCTAATTTTGTAATTGTTGGAGCTCTCGGGAATGGTAAATTCGTATGTGTAAGAAAATCTGAAAATACTAGTGAGGTCCTATATTATATATACATTCCCTTTACTTCTTCAAGGGATCAATTAATATGATTAACTCAAAATTATATCTTATTTGCACGGCCACAAAACTACTTATTTAGGAATATATTCTTCAGTTATATCATATTCATATATGTGTGTATATATATATTGATCGTAAAAGCTTAAATATAATTGAGCTTTTGCTTCTTTGCAAGGAATCTCGAGCCACAGCATATATATAATGAAAGGTACTGTAAAAAAGGATTAAGCTAATTCATTCTAATTTTTTATAGAATAAGTTAACAGATGTACTAAGAGCGTTGATTCTTTTAGAAACTTTTTATACATAAATAAAAAAAAACAATCGAATTTTTTTATAGTTTTTTTTTTATATTTTTCATAAAAGTAATATTAAATTTTTCCTAAAATGATCCGTTAATGAATACCTTAAGAGCACTTGTTAATAAGACAATTTTTCTTATTGTAATTGTAAAGCGTCTCTCAAATTTAGAAATCATTTAAAATTACTTTCATCTCATATGAAACTAATCCAAATTCTCTCACATAAACTTTTCATTAACAAACATAAACTTCAACAAAATTTCACCAATATCATTATAATTGAATAATAAAACCATCTTAAATTAGAAAAAACAAAGGATTTTTATTTTAGAGAAAAAAGAATATTCTTTTGGATGTTTAGAAATATATATATTTTTTGAAAATCTCATGAGTTTTTCACTTAGAAATGATATTTTCAAAGAAGATGCAATTTCTCATGAGCTTTTGTAGGAAATGAGATTTTTTTTTTGTCATTCCCTTGTTTCCTTGACCCTTCATTCCATTTTGATTCCACCACCAGCATTATCATAACTTCTACCACTATAACAACACTATTTCAAATGTCGCTCCCACCACTGTTTTTGTTGCTACCATCACCACCTCACCATTATCTAATGCAAAAGCGTAGTGACAATTTATGTGACAACTATGTGAGCGGCAAGTGTTATTTATTTTGTGTCTCTAAGCGCTTTTTATTTGTCATTATTATTTGGTTAAAGTTATTTATGGAATTTTATTGATAGTTGTTATAACCTAATTATCTATTTATTAGGATATGTATAGATTACCTAAGAAGTGGTCTATCTTGAAAGTTATTTTTGTATTGGAAGTTGTCAACATTTATTACTGTAAGCATTAAATTCACATGCATTATATTTGCATGTAAATATCAATTAGAGATAAAAAGAATGGAGATTTTTTTATTTAAAAAATTATATTTACAAGTGAATCTTATTTTCAAGTTGAGAGATTCTTCCTAAAAATCTAGTTTGTGGTTTGGTCACATTGAGTGACATTTATTTTCTGTGCACTACCTACAGTTGAGTGGCATCTCAATAGTATCCTCTTTTTCCTTAGTTGTTTATTTTAATTTAATCATCCTAACATGTCTCAACCTACATCACAGCCACTACCACCACACCACCTTTGTCACCCTCACCAATCATCAACACCACCTTTACCACCACCACGATACATGAAAATTTAATTTCCTTTTTTGTGTGAGCAAAACGACATAACTATTTCACATATCACTTTTATTGTCATAAACAAACACAGAAAAACAAGTCATTTTATCAGAAATATTTTTAATGGAACATATTTCTTCAGGAAACAAATTTCATCAAAACAAGCAAAGTGATAGATGTTTTACCTGTTCTATATGTGTAGAAACCTTATGTCGCAACCCCAAGAAAAATTAATTTTTGACCAAAACAACATAAGGAGAAAATGATCATTTTATGTATGTTAGGGACATATTTGATGTAATTGGTTAATCATTTGACAAAACGCACTTTACTTATAATTGAGTAGATTTAGGATAAGTTTAGTACTTCAAGAAACAAGTATTCAAGTTTAGTATTGAAGCTATGTAAATCTGACCAAGAAACAAATGAAGAATGTGCTGCTCATTAAATCTCGATAGAATCACTTCTATCGTGATTTAATGTTAAAGCTTGACACAAGCTGTATCTGTCGAGAATTACGAAATCAGGTTTTTCAGATCTGATTACACGCATATCCTTGAGTATTTGTGTAGGGTTTATTTTCTCACGACCCTAGACATATATAAGGATTATTTTAAGAGCCGTTAAAGGTGATGCAAGATGTTGCAAAAGAATAATCCATGCATGTTGTGACCGAAGACAAAAATTGCTTTAGTTCATTATATTCTTTGTAGAAACTAATGTGTCTTTACACCAAGGGTTTTGTGACCAAGGAGCTTCCTGATCTTCATTGTTTGATGAATTGAAGAACTTTATAGCCAACATCTTCCGCAAGTTGGTGTTTTAGTCACATACTGGGATCCGTGCATTATTAGTTAGTCATGTACTGAGATTCGTGCATTGAACGGAGAGATTGCTGCTACAATATAAGTCCAATTGGGTATTGGGGTAAGAGTTCAACCGTAAGTTGGTATTGGAAACTGGGATTCCTTTTACTTGTAACCGCTTGTTATTGATAATAGTGGATTCTCAAGAGTGGTGATCTTAAATTCACCCAGTGGGGTTTTGCCTTGACGGTTTTCCCCATTCGTAAACAAATCACCTGTGTCAAACTTATTTTCTGCTGCATTTAGTTATTTGGTGATTTGTTGGTGTTACCATGCTATTGCATGTTAAATTGACTTAATTAATTAACTTGGATAATTAATTGATTAATTTACTAAAGAGGTCAATACATTTTTGGCCTATCAATGTACCTGAGAACTTCAATTTTTGACCTAGGATTAAAATTCAAAATCATAATGGATTTCATTTGAATAAAGCTCATCTTGGATTAAGCTCGATCTGATTATATAATTTGCAATTATCTTTAAAAAAAAGTCAAATACAAGGGAAAAAAAAAAATTCCAAAATTGAGACTCTAGGCCTCAGAGGTGTTGGGAGAGGCACTTTGATTGTGTCAAGAGCCATATTCTGTTTGTTGAGAGAGTGGGTCAGAGTGTTTTTCTCCAATTTTTGTCATTAGATTTTATCGAATCAGTTTTGGGATTAAAATCTTTTTTTTTTTTTTTTAATCTTCTAGTGTCAAAGTTTCCAAAGCCCAAGGGGGACCCTAGGCCTAGACTACTCTAACCTTTCTATTAAAAAAAGGGGAACTCATCCAAGACCTCTCTTCAAAAATAGGGAGAGGTGCAGTTAACATACATCATTTAGAGAGAGAGAGAGAGAGAAATCATTTCTTATCAAACATGGAGGTAGGTCGCACCATGGTGATATTGAAAAAGGAGTTGTAGATCATCCAGCAGTATTATGAGCAAAGGAGTGAGTGGATGATTTTGCCATCGTTTTCATGAATGAAAAATCATATGCAAGTATACTTGTTAAAATTCTTTCGTGATGTTCATTCTAGATGATTTTCATTCTAGATGATTTGAATTAAATTTTGATGATATTTTGATAATGGTTACTAAAGAAAAATACAAAAGATGTGTCTCTAGTAATTTCTCACAAGAATTGCGCACATGTTATGGTGAAGTAAGGGGAATTTAGATTTTCTTTGTCATTAGCAAGATTAGGATTTATGATGTTTTCCAGCGTAGACATTAAAACATTAAAGTATGAACATGCATTATATAGTTTTTTATTTTTATTTTTTTTCACATAAAATAAGTAATGTTTCTGCATAAAATTATATAAGTTTACTATATAACTATTTGTTGACATAAAATCATGAATCTCATGCTTTTGAAAAATCTTCATGAAATGTATAGGTTTGAATGTTTGCTTGTTTAACATGCATAATTTAGTTAGACATTTTTTTTTTTAGTTTAATTTTGTCACGTTTCTTTTCAATTATATTTGTTCAACTTTTTCTTTTTCAATCTATAATTCCTTTTCAATCAACTTGTGTGAATTCAACCTTCCTTTCAATTTTCATGGTTGTTTCATTTTCTTTTTATGGATGTTGTAAATAATTATATAGTAGAAGAGAGTACGCTATATTATATTAACAAAAGAAAAAGAAACATCCAAAACAGTTCTTCTTCTTCTTCTTTTTCTTTTAAAAAAAAAAAAAAACCTAATAGATAAATACAATTGATTGATGTTGTGATTATTTTAGAAGCTTTTTTTCTAATAAAATATTACATGCTTTTTAAGATTCGGGCCTTTTAGTGCCAAAAAAAAAAAAAACTCTCACCTGCCCTTTGCTTGATTTTTCGTTTATTTTAGTTTATGAATGACCCTATGAGAAGTGAATTGAAACAATATAAAAAAATTGTGATATAATTGAAAGTTTTCAAACTCTATTGTTTAATTGTTTCTTCTTCTTCATTTTTTTTTTTGAAAGGATATGGAAGCTTTTTTTTTTTTTTTTTTAAGCATCAAATCCCTCAACCCCCAACTATAGATGAATAAAATAAACCCTTTTTTCACCTTCTTTTCTTAATCTCATGAAATTTGTTTCCATTGTTTACAGCAGACATAATCTTTCTTAAAATGTTGAAACAATGTACTTGTACTTTATAATCTGAAGTCAGTACTTGCTAGAAAAAAAAAAAATCATGAAGTCAATAAACAAGTCCTCTCGCTAATTTAAAATAAGCCAAAAAAATAAAGATGGAAAATTTGGTGTTCTAAATAATATGCCAAAAAACATCTGAAGTCAGCAAACAAGTCCTTACATTAAAATAAAAATGTTGTGTTCTAATCTAATACGCTGCCGGCAAACTCTATGAGGGCATTTTAGCCAACGTAGTTTGACAAAAGGAAATTAAGCAGAAAACCATCTATTTTTTGGAGTCGGTATAACTATAAAAGACGAGGCGTCTCGGAAATGTGTGCTGCTACTGCTACTGCTACTGTTAATAATGGGGGGCGAAGAAAATCCATACATTTTGTAGATCAATGGGCATCAATAATTTTTTAATTTTTATTTTTTTTAAGAATCAATGGGCATAGATAATTAAAAGTTAATAGGGTCACTTTTCTTATAATAGTGCAAACTTTTCTAAGTGTTAGTGCATTTCCACATCATCTTCTTTAGTGGTAGACATGGAAAGATACTTTCCACTAGGTTTTTTTTATATGTATATTTTTTGAATTCCACATTGAAATTGATAGAAATTGACCAATTTAATCTCTCACTCTCTCTTGGCCGCATATTTTGGCCATGTACACAGCGCCTTAAAAAATGATATCATGGTATATATGGCACCTATTATTCTCTAGGATATTGACACATAGTAAATATTTATCATGCGTTAGCATTTCAACAACTCTAATGCTCCTATGCACTGAATTTAAGTAGGTTCCTTTACAACATTATGCGAGCTACTAGCTAGCAACATGTCAAATTTGAATCCACCCATGATTTTAAAAATCAGATCAGTCTAATCGATTCAACTAAGAACCAAACCCTCAACTAGTCCTGTAAAAACCAGTTGTTCAATGTAAAAGTTGTCGATTCAACCCGTAAAAATATTTTATTAATGAAAATGTTTTTAGAAAAAGATGTATTTGATTTATGTTGCTTAGTGGAAAATGTCAACATGGAGAAGGGGTTGCTTGGTGGATAATGTCAACATGGAGAGGTAAGGGAATGGGGCGTGGTGCCATGGAGAAGCCGAGGAGGAGGAGGGTTGGTAGAGAATTGGAGTGTATAGACAATGCTAGCATGCATAGTTATATTTTTTTTAACCATAGATTTTCATAAGATCCAATGGTCAAAAAAGACACCAACCATATCATTAATATCCTAAATATTAATGAGTTACATTTCTTCATGTCACTTCTTCTTCTTCTCTTTTTATTTTTTATTTTTTTTTATTATTTAATTTGACTTATGTCCAATACTTTTTAAATTGAAATCTCTTTTTGTTTTAATGAGAAACTGTTATATTATCTACTAATTAAATGAAAAGTAAATATTAAAATTCACTACCACTTGCTACTGTATATTTAAAACAACAGGAAATGTCTAGTTAAAAAAGTATTAGAGATAAGTCAAACTCTTTTTTTTTAACCCTGATTTTTCTAATAAAAAAGAGAAATTAATGCCATTTAAGTACAAGATTCTTATATAATATCTAGTTAATTAAGTGATTATCTCGACAAAATACACACCATTAATAAAGCAGTATTCATTGTGTGTATATTTGTTTCTTAAAAAGAAGAAAAAGAAGAAAAAAAGAAAAAGAAAAGAGAAAAAAAAGCAGTGTTCAAAAAGGTGTTCAAAAAGCAGTGTTCATGACGAAAAATCATGTTGGCACATGAATTTGTTTTTTTTAAAAAAAAAAAAAAAAATCCAAAAAGCAATAAACAAACGGGCACTCAGTTAAAAAAATGTAAGAAAAATGAAAATGTAAAATTTGTGGTTTAAAATAAAAACCAAAAACCAAAAGGCAAACATCCTTTATTGATTGGCAACGTGAAATTATAGCCGCCATCATTAGCAGGTAACCAGTTGGAGCACCTTATCCAAATCGTTTTGATTAATTTCTTGAATGAAGTTCCATCAAACGATGTGCTGGAAAGAAATCCAATTCAAATCTTTTGACATCAAGCTATATACATGTAAACATGTTTTAACCGGTTTTACTCAAACAACCCTTTTTCTTTTCTTTTTTTTGTTTTGAAGATTTTTACTCAAAAAAGACTCATGAGTGCCCATCAATATCCTTTCGCACTAAACAAACATGAATCTCTATTGGCGCCTCCCTTTTCTTTCTAAGATATCCGATTGCTGTAGTATTTGGTCCATGGAACAATTTTGACCCTAGATTGCGAGTTTGTCACCATCCGAGAAAGCGTCGGTTACACCGAGAGAGACAATTAGAGCATTGACATCTATGATCAATCTACCTATAAAGTTCTTTCTACTTTCAGATAATATATTTTGCTTTTTCTATATTAGTTATAGCTATTTTTCTTTTTCACATATATTAGATTTTCTATTCTAAACCATCTTTCATTTAACTTTTATTTTTCATTTATTTTTTATTGTTTCTCTCACTTTTCAAAAAACACCTCCTTTTTTTAATCACAGTTACCAAAACACACACACACACCCAAAAAAAAAAAAAAAAAAAAAAAAAGAGTCAGAGAATGAATAGTAGTACTTCTTAATTATAAGGAGCAGCTGTATTAAAACCCCAAAATAGGGTAGGGTAGAGATAGGTAATCAAATGTGGACAGTTTTTAGGGTGTATTTGGGATTTTGCTTACCTATTTTGTCCAGAGAGCCATTTCTCACTCTTGTCCCTAGCAAAACTTCATATATATATATATATATTATCTCAAATGGTTTTTTTATATATTTATATAAAAATTTATAATTTTGGTCCCAAAAAATACTTGAAGTCTAAGAATACAATCCATGTCCCACTCTTGTCCCTAGCAAAACTCCATATATATATATATATATATCATCTCAAATGATTTTTATTTTATTTTATTTTATATAAAAATTTAAAATTTTGGTTCCAAAAAATACTTGAAGTCTAAGAATACAATTGGACCAAATAGGTCATAGAAAGATGAAAATAAAATGGTTGGCTAGTCCATGACATAAGGCTCCCCTTTCAAAAAATAAAAATAAAAATAAAGATTGTTATTTGTATGTTTTTAGACTCCTTAAAACACAAGTTATTTAATCTAGTTATTTAGCGAAGTGATTACTTAGATAAATTATTCAGATCTAGGTTAACACACTCAAATCATATCATGTAAATAATGTGAAAATATAAAGAACACACGATATGATAACCCAGGAAAACCAAACCGGTAAAAAACCTGGGGAGCATTTAACCTAACTATCCTCAAGGTAAAAATAGATTCACTATGAAAGAATTGAAGTTTGTACAACAAGACTTAGACCACTAACATCCTATTGCTACATCGAGTAGAAAACTTACTACCCCGACCATGTGACAGCTCCGAGTTCACGAACTACTTCTTTCTTTGATCCATTGCAATCACAAGTACTCTCACTTATGACTTTGAGACTCCACTCAAAGGTTTCAAATCTTCTTTAAGTTCTTTAGGTAGCAACTAAAGCGATCACCAAGTTCTTGACATGAATCTTGATTTTTATAACCCTAAGTGTGTATGAAGATAAACACCTCTAGATGTCACAAGAGATTCAACACACAGCACATCAAAAACTTCTAAAACGTAACTAGGGTTTTTCCTTTTATACTTGGAGTAAAACATAAAACCCTACACGTCAAACCGAGCTTGGGCAGAGTTGGAAAATTCTGCAAAAAAAATTAATCTGCACGAGGTTCGATCGATCGAGTCTAATTTTCAATCAATCGAGCCTTGCAGATTTAGACCAACAAATCCTACAATCACTTAATTCCAACTTTTACAAATAAACACACTTTGAGCAAGCCTAAACCTAGACTCTATCTTTTGATCATGGTTTGCCAACATAATACATAATGAAGTTCTAATACATTTAGTTCCTAAAGTCTTAGAACCTAACATTATTAAATGCTAAAAGTATAAACCAATTGAGTTGGGTGTGCGAATGAAGCAAAGACACAAGCATTGGAATTTCTTATTCGGTGAGGTTTAGGTCCAATGCATGTAGTGTACTAGACACGTTAAGATGGTGACATGTATTTAAAAGTTGACATGTGTTATAATCTCAACGGGTCCAATGCAACTAGACACTAGACCCAAACCTCACCCTTTCTTACCATAGTCTCGAATGACACTTTAGGTCAAAAGGAAAATTGTTGTTCGACATTTTCCTTCCCTCGTCAAGTACTAATTGGTACTCCTTGCTTAGTTAGATCAGTCCTGGTTTTGTGTAGTGATTTACTCTCACTCCCATGCATGCGGTTCAGCCTTGCCCTAACTGACAATCAAAGGCTTAGATTGATGTTATTCTAAGAGTGCACACATGCTTAGCTTAAGTTAGTTATTTCTACATAGACAAGATTAAGTTAGTTAGGGCTTTAGCACATGTATCATATTAAACAAGTGTAAATACTTTTGATCATACGATGAATTAGTCAGCCAACAATATTAAGCTATATAGGCAAAATTAAGGTTATAGTCATCTATAAATAGATGCTTATGACTCCTGTTTGGGGGAATGTGAAGAATAAACTTTTTGTTGCTTAGACTTGATTAGTCTTGTGCTTGGAGGAAGAGAATTTCTTGAAGAAGTCTCAATTGGAAAATGTGACTCTCTCGAAGAAGTCACAACCCATTCTATAACTTATCCATCCATCTTTCTCGTGCAATTCATCCACCATCCCTATGCATAAATGAAACCTTAATCTTATTTCCTATAAACCCTAGTGCCTCCTAAATGCCAATGTCTTTGTATCCATCATCGAGAACCTTAGAATCGCCTTCATATCTGAAATTCACATCCCTTAAACACCTAATTCCAAAAACTCATTCATCAATAATTGAAATCCCTCATCACAAAACACTAACCCCAAGAGTGCTTTTTATAATTGGTATCAGAGTCGATGATCTGACAACAAAATCTACGGCAACTCACCAACAATCCATGGAGGCAATCAAGAACACCATTCATGAGATCGATCAAAGAATCCTTGGCAATCCTCATTCAATATCGCAAAATCTAAAGGCAAAGTGTTTTTCATGCTCACTATCAACCAAGATTCATAAAGATGGAATTTTCAAGATTTAAGGGCAATGATCCTAGCAATTGGACATACAAAATCGACGACTTCTTTACTTTCACAACACTCCACTAGATTGACTTTATCTCAATGGATAGTGTGTCCTTGAATTTTTATTTCGTTTTTGAGAAACGTGTCGTTGATTCAGGCATTCGAGAATAGATGGTTTTTTATTGAACTAGTCGGAAACCCGTGCAACGCACGGGATCTTACCTATTTATAATAGACTAAAATAATTTGTGGGAACCAGGAATGAGGCAGTTGGGCCTTAAATCACTTGGGCTCACAATTTATTTGTAGTGGGCTTGAGGATTTCCTACTCTGGGTCGTTCTCGGCAGAGAGACTCAAAGCAACACTCAGTTTCTTTTTCTCACTTGACTGTTTTCTCTCTATTTTTCTGAACCCCTTCTTCCTCCCAAACTTCTGCTATTTATAGCCAAGGTTAGTGGTGAGATTACGATTTCAGCCTCTGTTAGTGCTATTGAAAGTCCAATATTATTTGATTTAAGTGGATTTTTAGGTGAGAGTGGGGTGCAACAATTATGGCTTTGGAACTTGGTTCCAGCTTAGTTGATAGTGCTCGGTAATGCAGTTTACCGAGCATATCATGATTTACCCAGACACGGTTAATACGCTTGTTTGGGAAAGCTTATGCTAAGCACATATCATAATTCAAGGCCCAAAATTAGTTTTTACGCTAAGGTAGATCCAAGAAAGGCTTAGGGCAATGGGGCTGTTCCCGTTAGGCCTGGGCCCAAGGGCCTATATGAGTCTTGGGATCTCGGTGCCGTACATTAGCCCCCTCTTGATTCATACCCGGTTGCCGGGAAGAATCAAGGAGCTGGCCGAGCCTTTTGACCTCGGAGATTTTTATGGCCTGGGAATCGTGGTTATGGTTCCTCATTAATGCTCATCTCAAAAGACGCGCTGTTTCGCGGCGCCAGGTACAGTTGTCATTATTGCCTGACGCTTCGTGAATCGAAGCGGCGCGCGTACTGGTTACGTTTGGCATCCGCAGGGTCGTTCGTAAATTGTGCCCATTTACTGCTTGATTAAACGCTTCTTTGCCCCCCCTCTTCTGACTCTATAAATAGTTCCCCATAGAACATTCTCTCATTTTTCCTCCACCTCTGATATTTTGCGCTTACTCTCTGCCGACCAACTCTCTGTGCGCTTACTCTCCTGCCCAGTGTTCCCTTCCTCCTTAGAACCCAAAGTAAGTTTTTCTTCCTTTTTCTATTCCTTCAGCTTATTTCTTCAAGTTCCCTTTCATAGCATTAGGTGTTAAAGATGGGTTACTCTTATCTTCTAGAGTCCCCGGATGCCTTGGCCACCTTTAGGAGCACATTTAGTATTCCCGATGACGTGGATGTGGCTTACTGCCACGAGAGTGATATTGCTCTCCACCGAGGATTTGGTACATCATTTTTTCCTCTGATGGCAATCTTAGAAGGCGGGGTTAGGTTCCCCGTGGATCCCCTTTTGACCGATACATTTAGGTACTACGGGCTGTGTCCCGACCAGCTTCCTCCCAACTTTTACCGGGTAGTTAGCTGCGTCAGTAGGTTGAACCATACCTTCAATTTACAGTTAAATTACCATGACATTAACCATATGTATAGCCTCTGTGGGAACAAAGCTACCAACTATTACCTAAAGACACGAGATAATCGAGTACGACTGATATCATGCCTGCCTGATTTGAACAGGAACTCCGCCGGGGAGTTCGTTCGGGTGCGCGGCAATTGGTTTGCCGGGGACGTCCCTTACCCCCTTTCACGGCGTGAAGTGGGTTTGTACCAATCCCTTGATCTAATTGTTTTCCTCCGCTTTTCCTTTTCTTTTAATGAAGTAAATCTTTATAATCAGATACTGATATGACACCTGTTCTTTTGCAGACGGAAAAGTGTTTGTTTCGGACATTAGAACCGTCCAAGCCAAGGATTTGAACTTCATCCTTCGTTTCGAGATATACGTGCATTGGGACGGACAACTCCGGGCTTCGCACCTGATCCTCGGGATAGAGCCAGTTTACTCCACCTGGCAGAATTTTAAGCAGGCACTTCTAGTTGACAATCCCCTGCTGTCGTATATAGACGTTCGGTACGCGAACTTCCTGCCGCCGAAGCTTACAACCGGGGAGGCGAGAGATTTTGGACGGCGCTTCACTTGCTCGGACGAGCTAGCCCCATTGCGAGACGAGTCCGCGGAACGGGTGTCTCGGCGCCTTAGGGAGTTAGCCCACGAAGCTATCCAACAAGAGGGCCCTGTTCAAGAGCAGTCGCGGCCCGAGAATCCCCCGGCCGAGACTTAGCAACCAGTGGTTGAAACAGCTGCCTTGTCGGTTGAAGCTATCCAACCCGGCGGAAGGATGGTGTCAAGGAAGGTCATGACCATTGACCGTTTCGTGCCCAGTGCACGGCAACCCAACCAGCCCCCACCTTCTCAGGGCCGGGGCCAGGGGCCTCAGCCTCCACCCTCTTCTCAGGCTGGACGGGCCCGTAAGAAACAGAAGGTAACCGATCAACCTTCCACGGGCCCGGGGGATGCCGCCGTCCAGACTCCTCCCCAGCCAACAGGGGGAATCGTTATCCATGAGCCGCCAACCCAGGCTGGTACGGGGGTTGCGTCTTCCTCCCAAGTGGCTCCACAGTGGAAGTCCAAGTTTTTATTAGACGGCAAGCCGCTGCCTTCAACCGCCTGTGTTCGGATGTGGGAGAAAGGTGAGGGTGGCCGTATTGCCCAAACTTTGGCCGAAAGTCTTCTTCTTCCTGAGGACGTGCACGCCTTCGAGGAGGGATCTGAGAAGTCTGTGGGGCGCCGGTTAAAGTGGCACGCCATTGCGGTAATTACTTAGTTTATTTGTTTCTTCCCATACATTCACTTCTGTTTCTTTATTAACTTTTGTGCTTGCTAGGCTACCCAACTGGCTCACATAGTGGCTAGCCGGACACGGGATCTCGCCGAGGAAGTCGAGCGCGAAAAGGGAGCGCGGGAGTCAGCGGCCAAAACGACGAAGGAAAAGCTCAAGGCAGCTGAGTCCACCGAGAAGAAGGCTGTTGCCGCGGAGAAGAACAGGGCATTGGCCGAAAAGAGGTGTGCAGAGCTCTTGACTAAGCAGAATGAGACGGAGGTCAAGCTAGCTGAAGCCATCAGCCTCAATACTACCAACGCCGAGGAGTTAGCCGACCTTAGGGTAGCCTTGGCGACCGCCGAGCAAAAGTGGTATAACGAAGGCTTCACTGATGCCGAGAAGTCTGCAGAGCCGGTAGTGGCTCAGGCTCGGAACCTGGGTTTTGAGGTCGGGTGGTTCGCCGCTCTCCAAGCACTGGGTGTTCCCGAGGATTCACACCTGAGAGACCCCGGCCAAATTCCCTTTCTGAGCCCTGTTGCTGCCGTCCAAGATACCCCAGCTGCTATTGATGAGGAGGAAACGGCAAGCATGAGGGAGCTGGTTGAACAAATTGATGCTCATGCCGAGCCCAAGGACATGGAAGCCACCAGCATCCCGACTATGCAAGAGCTTCTCGGTGAAGACTCGCGTTTCCCCCTGACCGACCAGCCAGAAGCGACGGACTCGGCTAGACCCTCCAGCTGATTTTCTTTTTGCAGTCCCTTTATGATTTTCCTTATTTTTATCACATTTTCAAATTATTGGTTTATTTGCCTATGTCACCGGGATGTGGTGAACGAACAATTACCTTTATTTGTTTGATTGGTAAACTGCTTTCCTTTTCGGACTTTCGTTTTAATCTGTTGAATGAATTTCTATCTATCTGTATGTTTTGCTTGGATCATATCAGTGTTTTGGCCATTTAATGGAATGATACCCCCAAAACCTATTGCGCGGTGCTTTGGAGAATCCGAGAGCGCTAACGGATTTAGCGTTTGTAAAGGGTTAGGGTTCCCGTATGTTCGGTGATTGTGATTCTATCGAGGGTGATGTTCTTGTTTTTTTATCTTTTTATTCCTTGATGGTGATAAGGCTTTCACCCGCTCGGCGAATTTAGATAAACCGAGAGCCAGGTTTCTGTCTTTGGTGCTTTTAGTGATAAGGTTTCAACATGCCCGGTGATTTTAGTCGAGCCGAGGGCCAGGTCTCTGTCCTTAGAGAGATTAGTTATAGGGTTTCCACCTGATCGGCGATTTTAATCGAGCCGAGGACCAGGTTTCTGTCCTTTGTGCTTTTAGTGATAAGGTTTCAACCTGCTCGGCGATTTTAGTCGAGCCGAGGGCCAGGTCTCTGTCCTTAGAGAGATTAGTTATAAGGTTTCCACCTGATCGGCGAGTTTAATCGAGCCGAGGACCAGGTTTCTGTCCTTAGAGATTTTAGTTATAAGGTTTCCACCTGATCGACGATTTTGATTGAGCCGAGGACCAGGTTTCTGTCCTTACAGATATTAGTTATAAGGTTTCCACCTGATCGACGATTTTGATCGAGCCAAGCACCAGGTTTCTGTCCTTAGAGATTTTAGTTATAAGGTTTCCACTTGCTCGGCGATTTTAATCGAGCCGAGGGCCAGGTTTCTGTCCTTAGAGATTTTATTTGCAATTCTCTTGGTGTGCAGTTACGGAACCAAAAACAGCATATACAAATAACTTCGTCATAATCTTGATTTTAGCAAAATACAAGTTCTGGCTTACATGGATGGTCATGCGTAGAATTTCTTTAAGTTGTTGGCGTTCCACGGCCGGGGAAGCGGCCTCTCGTCGAGGTCTTCCAAGTAGTAGGCCCCTGCACCAGCGATGGCTGTAACGCTGTACGGTCCCTCCCAGGTTTGAGCAAGCTTCCCTGCAGCTATGTCTCGCATGTTTCCCACGACTTTTCTTAGCACCAGTTCTCCGGCACTGAATTCCCTCCCCTTTACATTTCGGTTGTATCTTTGGGCTAGTTTCTGCTGATACTCGGCGAGCCGTATGGTCGTGGCCTCCCTGCATTCTTCTAGCCAGTCCAAACGCTCCATCATCAGGTCGGCGTTCTGGACGGGGTCAAACCCTGCGACCCGTGCGCTGCATAAGCTCACCTCGGTTGGTATCACAGCCTCCGCTCCGTATGTCAAAGAGAACGGGGTCTCCCTCGTGGATCTTCTGGGGGTCGTGCGGTAAGCCCATAATACACTGGGTAGCTCTTCTGCCCATCTTCCTTTCGCCTCGTCCAACCTTCTCTTAAGCCCGTTCAAAATAGTCTTGTTCACTGCCTCAGCTTGGCCGTTGCTTTGTGGGTAGGCCGGGGTTGAATACTTGTTCTTGATGCCGAGTTCACTGCAAAAGGTCCGAAAAGCTTTGCTATCGAACTGTAGCCTATTGTCTGTTACTAGCGAATTTGGCACCCCAAACCTTGTGACTATGTTTTTCCATACAAACCTTTTCACGTCAGTATCTCGGATATTGGCCAAGGCCTCTGCTTCCGCCCATTTTGTGAAGTAATCTACAGCCACCAATACAAAACGGCGGTTCCCTGTTGCTCGGGGGAATGGTTCGAGGATGTCAAGTCCCCATTGCGCGAACGGCCATGGGCTGCTGACGGGATTTAGACGACCTACAGGCTGATGGATCAAAGGGGCGTGCTTTTGACACTGTTCGCAGCTCCGAACATATTCAGCGGCATCCTTCTGCATATGTGGCCACCAGAACCCCTGGGTCATCGCTCTGTGTGCCAAAGATCGTCCCCCAACATGGCCGCCACACACTCCCTCATGTAGCTCGGTCAGAAGCTCTCTGACTTTTTCGGGATGTAAGCATAAAAGGTAAGGGCCTGCAAAAGACAGCCAGTACTGGGGAGCCACCCGACGAATCTTATTGGCCTCGTCTTCATCCTCCGGGACTTTATCCTCGACAAGGAAATCTATGATCGGGTTCATCCAACACGGATTGGCCACTGCTACCTTCGCAACCTCTACTCTGGCTTGGTCGGGAATACTCTTCACACTGATACTTGGCTCCCTTGTAAGTTCTATTGTGACTAGCCGTGGCGTGTCCTCGGTAGCCGATGAGGCTAACGTGGCAAGTGAGTCCGCGTGTTTGTTTTGTGACCGAGCTACCTGGGACACCTTTACCGTTTCGAATTGACCGATAATCTGCTTGGCCGCACTTAGATAAGCTTTCATTCGAGAGTCCCGAGCCTCGAAGTCTCCTGTGATCTGATAAACAACCAGTCGAGAGTCTGAGTAAATCTCAACATCTTTTACGCCCAGATGCAATACGGCCCTCAAACCGGCCAGTAGGGCCTCATACTCAACTTCATTGTTTGAGGCTTTGAATCCCAATCTGAAGGAGTGTTCCAATCGTATGCCCTCAGGGGTGATTATGACAATACTAGCCCCGGCACCCATAGCATTTGAAGCATCGTCCACAAATACCCTCCACGGGCGAATTTCTGCACTACAGATTACCTTGCCGTCGTTCTTGGGTGTGAATTCTGCGATGAAATCTGCGAGAACCTGTCCCTTCACCAAGCTTCTAGGTCGGTATCTTATGTCAAACGATCCCAACCGAGTCCCCCATTTGGCAATTCGTCCTGTGAAGTCTGATCTATTTAACAGTGACTGTAATGGATACTCGGTGAGGACGAACACTGTGTGAGCCTGGAAGTAATGTGGTAACTTCCTAGTGGCGTGCACCAGGGCTAAAACTAACTTATCCAGGGGCAGGTACCTCGTCTCGGCATCTACCAAGGTTTTGCTTATGTAATACACTGGCATTTGTACTCATTGGTCCCTTAGTAACATAGCACTTATGGCATGGTCGGTGACTGAGAGGTACATAAACAAATCCTCCCTGGGCTCCGGGGCCGTCAACCTTGGCGCCTTTGCCAAGTATTCCTTCAGTTCTCGAAAAGCCTCATCACATCCCTCGTCCCAACGAAACCCTTTCCACTTCTTCAGAAGTTGATAAAACGGCCGGCAGCGATCGGCAAACTTGGAGATGAATCGGTTTAGGGCGGCTAACATTCCAGTGAGCACTTGCACCTCCTTGGGATTGCTTGGTGGTTTGAGGCGGTTCACGGCCTCTATTTGGTCGGGATTAGCCTCTATTCCCCGAGTAGAGATCAGATAACCCAGGAACTTGCCAGCCCCCACTCTGAAAGTGCACTTCTCGGCATTCAGGCGCAATTTATGCCGCCGTAGTATCTCAAATACTCCCCGGAGGTCTTCTGTATGCTGTGACTCTTTTCTGCTTTTTACCACCATGTCGTCAATATATACTTCAACCGTGCATCCAATTTTTTCTCGGAACATTCTCGTCATCATTCGCTGGTACGTGGCTCCGACATTCTTCAATCCAAATGGCATGACCTCGTAGTGATAGTTTGCATTCGGGGATATAAATGCTGTCTTTTCTTGATCCTCGAGCGCCAAGGCAATCTGGTGGTAGCCCTGTAAGGCATCCAGGAAGCTCATTCTCGGGTGCCCATACGTGGCATCTACTAGTTGATCAATCTTGGGCATTGAGAATGGGTCCTTGGGACACGCCCTGTTCAAGTCTGTGAAGTCCACACAAACTCTCCATTTACCGTTCTTCTTCTTCACTACCACAGTGTTTGCTAGCCATCTCGGGAAGAATATTTATTTTATGACTCCGGCCTCCTTCACCCGCTGGACCTCCAGGTTTACTGCGTCGACATGTTCCTTTAATGCTCTTCTCGGTTTCTGCTTCTTCGGGGGAAATGATGGGTCTACGTTGAGTTTGTGGACAATGAACTTGGGATCTACGCCGGGCACTTCATATGGGTTCCATGCGAAAACATCTACGTTCTGCAAAAGGAACAACAACATCTCTACCCTTTCCTGGTCATTCATGCTTGTACCTATTTGGAAATACCTGTCAGTATCTGGAAGAATTCTAACCTTCAATACCTCTTCGGCCACGTCCGCCCCCGTTTCCCCTCGGGGCTTCTGTAATTGCTATGAAGTTTCTTTCTCGGCCTGTTCAGCTTGTCCGAGCTGCTCATTTTTCCATCTGACCCCAGCGACAAGACACTGCCTCGCCACTTGTTGGTTCCCCCTCACCTCGGCAACTCCATACTCAGTGGGAAATTTGACTTTCACGTGGAGGGTAGACGGAACAGCTTTCATGGCGTGAATCCATGGCCTCCCCAGGATTGCGGTATACGGTGAGAATGATCGGACTACTATGAAGGTAGCTATAACTCCCTTGCCTTCCATGTCCATCGGGAGAGAGATTTGTCCCTCGGGAATTACGACTCTCCCGTTAAATGAGACTAGCGACGTGTCATACTTCGCCAAATCCTAGGTCTTCAATCCGAGCCCTTCGAAGAGGTCCGGGTACATGACGTCAACCTCGCTCCCTTGGTCGATCATTACCCTCTTCACCAGGAACCCGCCTATCCTGGCCGTCACCACCAAAGCATCGTCATGAGGTTGGACCGTTCCTTCCAAATCGTCTTCTCCGAACGAGATGGTCAGCCGTTCAACCTTCTTTTTCTTCTCGGCTGAATCTCCTCCCGTGCAAGCAACTGTTAATACCCTTTTTGCTGCTGCCGTTCCTCTTGGTGCAGCATGGATGACTTCGATTACCCCCAGTGGAGGCGGGAGGGGGTTTCTTTTCTGTTGGACGCCCTGGCCAGCTTCTCGGTCAGTGGAGTCTACCATAAACTCTTTCAGGTACCCTGCCTTTACTAGCTTCTCGAGATGATCTTTTAATACCCGACACTGCTCGGCGGTGTGTCCTTTGTCTCTGTGATAGGTGCAGTATTGGTTTTGGTTCCTCCGAGACGGGTCGCCCCCCATTTTGTTTGGCCACCTGAAGAATGACTCGCTCTTGATCCGCTCCAAGATTTTATGCACGGGTTCTTTAAATGCCACATTAACCCCTTCGATTTGCACCTCTGGTTCCTGCATTCTGAAGTCTTTTTTGGGTCTTGCCGGCACAACGCCTTGCCGAGATCTCCCAGTTATCGGAGCTTTCCCCCTGCTCTGCAACCAGTCGTCCTCCAAGCATTTGTACTCCTCTATGCGTCTCATCAGTTGCCTCATATCCTCGGGGGGTCTTTTCGTCAACGATTCTCGTAATTCAGAGTCTTGGGGGAGCCCCATCTTGAAGGTGCTTGCCGCAATTTTCTCATTCCCTCCACCAATCTCGTTGTAGAGTTCCCAATATTGGCTGGCATAACTCCGAAGGGTTTCTCCGACCCTCATCTTCATGGAAAGTAGCGCGTCAACTGGCTGTTGCACTCAGCTGCATGTCACGAATCTACTGCCGAACTCTTGAATCAGCTCGGCGAAGCTATGTATGGAGCCTTTCCATAACCCATTGAACCATCTCAGGGCCGTTGAGCCGAGACTAGAGGGGAATACTTTACACATCAATGCATCATTGTGTGCATTCAAAGACATCATGTGGATGTAATGACTGACATGCTCCACGGGGTCCGTCTTCCCCTTGTAGGAATTGAATGGTGGTCGCGTGACTCTGCTCGGCATAGGGGCCCATTCAATCTCATCGGAGAACGGCGACCGGGCAGCCATCCGTAAGGCTCGGCTCATGGCGTCCATGGCGGCATTGTGGTGCTGCTGTTCCTCCGGTGATTCTGACCCTCGGTCACCATATTCATGCGACCGTGAACGGTCCCGCTGATGACGTGTCTCCCGGGAGTGCCGGTGTGACTCTTGAGAGCATGATCGGTCTCGAAATCGTTGCGTACCAGATCGGCTGGAACCCTCATCGCCCCGATTTCTCCTTTGCTGGGGGTTGCGATTCCTTTCTTGGCGCCGACCCTTTGCTTCCAGCTCTAAATCCATTACCAATCTGCGCAACCGCTCTAGTTCTCGGTCTCTGTCATCATACTGCCGATGCGCCGAGACGCCTGAAACCGTTCGGTGTGTCTGGGCCGACCCTTCTCCCAATCCGGACCTTTCCTCTCCTCTGGGGTGCTCCCTATCCTCCCGCCGTTTTTGCCTTCTCTCCCTCCACGTCGATCCCCGAGAAGATCCTATGGAACTGCTCGGCGCACGCCCTCCTAAACGCTCCTCGGACATTTCCCTGTTTGAGTCTCAGTCGAACCACAGCTTCGTAGGAGAGCCCCACGGTGGGCCCCAATTGTGGGAACCAGGAATGAGGCAGTTGGGCCTTAACTCACTTGGGCTCACAATTTATTTGTAGTGGGTTTGAGGATTTCCTACTCTGGGTCATTCTCAGCAGAGAGACTCAAAGCAACACTCAGTTTCTTCTTCTCACTTGACTGTTTTCTCTCTATTTTTCTGAACCCCTTCTTCCTCCCAAACTTCTGCTATTTATAGCCAAGGTTAGTGGTGAGATTACGAGTTCAGCCTCTGTTAGTGCTATTGAAGGTCCAATATTATCTGATTTAAGTGGATTTTTAGGTGAGAGTGAGGTGCAACAATTATGGCCTTGGAACTTGGTTCCAGCTTAGTTGATAGTGCTCGGTAATGTAGTTTACCGAGCATATCATGATTTACCCGGACACGGTTAATACGCTTGTTCGGGAAAGCTTATGCCGAGCACATATCAGAATTCAAGGCCCAAAATTAGTTTTTACACTAAGGTAGATCCAAGAAGGGCTTAGGGCAATGGGGCTGTTCCCGTTGGGCCTGGGCCCAAGGGCCTATATGGGTCTTGGGATCTCGGTGCCGTACATAATTTTATAAAATTTTAAATTGATTATGAAACTATACTATTGCATGAATTGCTCCTATTTTTTTGAGTTACAATTTGATGAATAAGCCATTGCTTGAACATGCAATGGGTTGCAAAAAATCTAGCTAACAAATTTAGATATTGAAAAAAAATAACTAAAAAATTCTAATGTTAAAACGTCTGAAAGGAAAAAAAAAATATATATATATATATATAAATATATATATATATATATATATATATAAATATATATATATATATATATATATATATACATATGACTACCAAATAGAGAAAATATAAGAGAAAGATAGGTTACCTTCAAGAGAATAATTCATAGTTATAACAGTTGAAATTTGCTAAACTGTTTCAAATATTGCAAAAAAATTGAACCCAAAAATTTAGATGGTCAAACTTTCAAAAGACAATAAAATTTAAAATCAAAAGATTCAGAACCTACAAATTATAAAAACAAAACAAAAACAAAAAGTCATTATTGGGAGACAATTTCAGTAAGGATGGAAAGCTTTTCTAAGTTTTTTTTATCCAATTCTTCCTAATTGATGAAAAATTTGGTTCAAACATTGTCAAACACTTTAAAGGTGCAAATAACATAGGCTTCCAACATAATCTTTAATTAATAAACAAAGAAGCATGACACCATAAGAGAAAACATAAGATAACATATAATGCATATATCTTACTCCACAGCTGTGAAAAAATATCCACACAAAAGGAATTGAAAACTTGTACAACAAATGCAATAAGCTACTTCTGATGTGAGACAACCTAACATACGTCTCCATAAGGTAAAGCTTAAGGTTATATAATCTAAAATAATATAGAATATAGCATCTTTGAACCACACAAAGAGTTAGCAAACTTACCACAATACTTGTAGTTATACTATATATTGTAAAGTACTACTCCATCGCCAATGAAAGTCATGTAAAATCTCATGGGGCCTGGAAGAACAGATAGCCGTAAGATCACCTCCACCAGACACAAAACAAAAGCAAAAAAAACTTATTCACAAAAAAGAGAAAAAGCAATAGCAAGCGTACTAAAGAAATTGAAGCTTAGGGTTTTCTCTCTTAGTGGAGACGGACAGAGGAGATTGCTTTAGGGTTTTCAAAGATTTTGTCTCTTATATATATATATATATATATATATATATATAAGAGACTCCTGTTAGGACTCTCTCACTATTTAGTTTTAAAAATTAAATTTTTTTTAAATTAAAATGATGATGTGAAAAATTGTGGGAGTTTCAAAGGCTTCGGTTATATATATATATATATATATATATATATAGATTAATTAAGAGGACAAAAGCTAAGACTTGATTATTGGTACGTGGTTAATCGGTTGCGATTGAGCATGACTCAAATAACCATATGTAACTGATTGCAGAATCATACTAACTCTAACGAAAATGATAATACAAACAGGGGTGGAGGAAGGGGGCTCCAGAGGGGGAGGGGGAGGGGGGGGGGGGGGGCATGGCCCCTTCGACTTTTCAAAAATCTTCCCCTCCTCTTGTATTTTTTGGTATAAAAAAAAAAATTTGGGCATAAATTTTAAATAATAACCTCCCTAGATTTTTACTAAAAATGTGTAAATTAACTAATGCATTTTTTTGTTACCTCTAATTACTATTATATCATACATAGCTCATTAAATTAAAGTGTATTTAATAAATACCATATGTAGTTTAATTATTTTTTTATTTTTATTAAATTGACTTTAAATTTTTAGACATATCAAGACTTTTTTTTTTTTTTTTTTTGCAAAGATGTAAAAACTTGATGTAAATAATTTTGTTTACACAAGAAAATATCATATGCTAAATCAAAATTACAAACATTCTACATGTATAATCAATATATATATATATATATATATATATATATATATAATAGCTTGGCCCCTTGACAATTTTTCCTGACTTTGCCACTGAATACAAAAGTAAATCGAGCATATAACATTATAGTGAACAGTTAATTATTGAGTATTTTCGGAGTACCATAAATATGTACTCTCTCCTCTCACATAATTGTGGGTCTCAGTATTTAAATTTATGGTGAGACTTACAATTCATATGAGAAGAAATAGTGTGCATTTATAATACTCTCAGAGTATTTAATAATTTTTCATAGTCAACAAGCACAAAATGACTAATAAGGCAATCCTAAACCATTTATTCCACTTAAAGGACTACTTTATCTCAATCCTCATACTTCCAGTTCCAGATGTGCTTTTATGCACAAGCTTGTGTTTTGTTACAGCTCATAGTTTATTACTGTTTGGCAAGCATCGACATGCATGGATGTGTCACTAGCTATAGGACACTCCTTGCATTGTATATAGGATATGTACGTCATCCAAACTGCAGCAATGAGTCCATGGCCGTTCGGTATGAATATGATCACATGATTCACACCTATTGCTACTGTTGCATCATGACTAGAGCCTAAATTCTGAGTGTCACGAAAAAGAATGAAACGAATAAAGATAAACTTTTCTAGAAGTACGTAATCTTTTAAGAGACTATTTGGCATGAAGTAAGATCCAGTGGTGCACTAATCATCACCAAAGAAACCAAGATTTCAGACAAATTTCTTCATTTATAATAAAATAATTATGAAGCTTCCTCTCATCATGTCACCTTTGATATATAATTTAAGTGTTGAGCATATGTCAAAGCATAAAAAGGAATCTTCCACTCAAGCCTGAGGCATTTAGTAATTTAAGATGCCCAATAAAAACTCACATACTGTGACTGTTGGGTCAATTGGTATCTTTTGATGTCCCTAACTTACACGTTTAGAGTTTGATCCTCCTCTCCTAGCTTAATGTAGAAAAGAAAAAAAAAGTTTAAACCCCACATGGAAAAAAAAAATCCAATTTCTATCTATTAGTTAATGAACCACCAACCTCTCCTTCAATTTCACATACACTAACTGGGGAAGACACTAACGAAAACTTTGTAGACACAAAGGAACTGTTTGGGATTAATTAATATCAGATCAAAAAAAAGGGGAAAGATTTGCTTTGATTTAATCAAATAAAATATATGGCACTTGCGATTTCCAAAACCCCAATTCAAGAAAGTGAAAGTGGACATTATGAAGTAAAAGGCATCTGTAACAGCACAATTATAGAATCTTCCTCTCATCTCGTGTACCATGGCCATGTTGTTGTAATTAAACTAAAGATGCCCTAATGATCAAAAAAGCCCAAGCCATTCAAATTTCCCCTTCATAAATTCATGAAATACTAACCTCTTATTCTATTGCACAACCACACGTTATGGAAGTAACTTTTTAGAAAATAAGGGTCCGTTTGATAATGTTGTTTTAGTAATGTTATTTAAATGTTATGAAAATATGTGTGAATGAAAAAATATTATGTTGTTTAAACAATGAAAATTGTTATTTAAACAAATATACCAAATAGGCCCTAAAATGCTCATCCAAGTCAAATTTTTATTAGGTCAGTTATTAAGTATCTTTAAAAGCATAACCAAGAATCTTCCCTCTCAAGACTTGAGGGCATTGTGGAAAATAACTAAATTAAAATGTCCTAAATCATATAGCACAAAGACACAAACAATTCAACTTCCATGTATATATTCATGAACCACCAAACTCATATCCCAGTGCACTTCAACACCAAAAGGATTTAAGAAAGAGAGTTCCATTGCACTTACATAAGAGAGAGAGAGAGAGAGAGAGAGAGAGAGAGAGAGAGAGAGAGATGAGGCCTTCATGTTCATTCACACCGTCACCATCACCATCACCAGTGACCAGACTCCAGCTTTGGAAGTCTCCAATGCCTTACCTCTTTGGTGGTTTGGCCATAATGTTGATACTCATTTTCATGGCATTGGTTATTCTAGCGTGCTCAAGCTGGAAACAAGCCTCTGGGTCATCCGGTGAAGGCGAAGAGAAGCAAGCAATGCCCATGAACATGGTGGTGGATACGGAGCCAAAGATTGTTGTCATAATGGCCGGGGATGACAAGCCAACCTACTTGGCTAAACCGGTTACATTTTCAACTTGCTCCATTGAGCTTGTTTAAATACTTTAGCTTCAGTTATGTTTACTAAAGATCAATTCTAAATACTCTAGCTTCAATCTTGTTTTACTGAAGGCCACTCATGTTGAAACTTGAAGGCAGTTTTCTAGAAAAAAAGCTTCTTGTTCTGATTTTTCTTTTCGGATTTCTATCATACTGCATATTCTGTCTATATTTGCATTAATGGCGGGAATATGTAAATTAATGATTATCAATGGCTTTGGTTTGAGAGCATAAAAACATTCATAGCTTTACCTCAAACAATAATTTCTCCTTAAGGGAAAAATTTAGGTTTAGTTCGTTAGGTGTAGCATGTTAGGGATTTATTAACTTTGCACGCATGAATGTATTGACCAATTAAACAGAAATATTATTTTTTTCAAGAATAATTAAGTTCAATACAACAATATGTTTGGACTTAATTGAAAAACCTAATATACTAAACCTAAAATTTACCGTATCTTTAATATATATATATATATATATATAGAGAGAGAAAGAGAGAGAGAGAGAGAGAGAGGGTAATGTTGTATTGTACTATAAATTTCCTAATTAAATTCAATTATGTGATTGTTTTGACCATTAAATCTCACGATTGAATTTAATTGTTATATTTGAAAAGATGACAATGGTTTTGCTGCATTAGTAATATAAAAATATGATTTAGGATGTATTTAAATATCGCTTATTTGCTAAAAATTGAAAACTTATTATTGAAAACATTGTAGCAAAATATATATATATATATTTTAAAAACATTGTTCACGCGTTTTTGTGCTTTGACTAGTACATGAACAGGGCCATAGGACCAGCCAAAAAAATGCAACGCACACAAACGCAAACGTAGCCGCTACGCAAACGCACACTCAGTTTAATTGGAAAACATAAGGTATTTGAACTTTTCCTTGGTGAACTTCACAAGGAGCGGGGAAATTCTAGGCTTTGCATACAAAGGAATATATAAATGACATTACTTTTCTAGTTAGACAAAATACACTATCATACGTTTTATAGATAAAATAAGATTTGAAACATTTGACGTTTGCTCTTAAATGATTAGTCTCTATTATCAAATTAAGACATCGATATAAATATATATATATATATATATATATATTTTTTTTTTATGGAGAATGAGATTTGAACTCAAACTCTTTATCCAATGACAAAATATTTATACTTGAACTAACTAAAACTTATTATAAAGGACATTATACATACTTGTACACGTGCAATTCCTTTCTTACTTATCAAAAGAAAAAAGAAATCATGTAATTCCTCACCCCCTCCCCCCCCCCCCCCCCCCCCCCCCGGCGGCACCGAGGTGCATGGATAACTCTTTTTAAAAGGATAAAATATCATACCTTAGGTCTGAAGAATTTTTTTTTCTTAATATTTTTCAAACATTAGTATACTCCCTCTTTAACCACTCAACCACAATTACTTCTACCTCTTGTTTTTCAAATGTTTGTCTACTTTCTAAAATGAATGTATACAATCATAAGTATTACAAAAAATGTGTACAATATATATTATAACTTTTCAAAATCATTACTTTCTTGTATAATAAACAAGTTAAAAAACCAATGTCTCCTTAGAATTACAAAGCTAATATGGGACGAGAAGAGTACTTCTTTTGCTCCACTAGCTTATTCCAATGAATTCATGTATGAAGGATTTTTTTTTTTTTTTTTTAAATGAAAATTTTGGGGATTTTGTGCACCCTTGTTATCAGAGGGTCTAATCCCAATTGGCCCATCTAATTAACTAACTTGTTCACATTAAGATCAATCCAAAAAAGCACAAAAAGACAAATTGGAAATTCTCAAATTAAATTAAAAATGCATAGCCCTACACCATAAGAATATAATAATGTAAATCACAAAATCGATCATGCAAAACTCAATTTTGTCCTCACATTATTTGTAGCTGATTTCGATAATTTCCCCTAGGCTTTTTACATTTCTTTTTTTGTCCCGATAATCGGCTACACACTGAGAAGGTGTTTCAAGTTCTTAACATTTACTAAGTTGTTGACCTTTAGCTCTAACAAACCTAAAGTCCTAGGGCTTGTTTGGATTGTATTGAGGTTGTATTCATTTTCTATTATTATTTCTTGTATTCATTTTTTGTTTCTATCTATTTTTTTTTTGTTTGGCATCATTTTCTGCTTTGTCTTTCCCTTCATTTTTTTAATTTTTATTTTATGACAACCACCAACAAAAAGAGAGAGAGAGAGAGAGAGAGAGAGAGAGAGTTCTTTGATGTGACAAGTCAGTGATAGTAGGACCCAAATATTTGATTTCATTTTTTTTTTTTTTTTTTACGAAAATACTAGTGTATTTATTTTCAAGAAAATGAAAACACCAAAAAGTTGTATTCAGTTTTTTCAAATCCTAGTTTTTTGGATACTAAAAATGAAAACTAAATACAAATATAAATACAAAGCCAAACAAGTGTTTTAGTAGTGGGTCGAACAAAAAATTGAAAATGAATACAAAATATACCCATTTTTTGCTCAAACCAAATTCAGCCCCTAGTAATCACAATTTATTAACAAATTTTGCTAGTTCTCTTAGGCCCAAATAAAAATAGACAATGATACAAATTCGGTACACGAAATTCATTTTAAATGAGCACTCACCAGAACCAGATTAATTACCATACTCACCAAAACCAGATTAATTGCCATTCTCTGAATCTTTTGGGAATAATTTACAAATTATAGAGAAAATGGGCTTTCCATGCATATGTAATACAAGTATAACTTCTAAAAAAACATTCTTCAAAATTTATTATAAAATTCCAACCATTTTACATACTATCTTTGCTTTTGCTTCCTTTTCCTGAGGAGGGTAATTATTGAGTACTTCCGGAGTATCATAAATGTGTATTTTCTCCTCTCACATAATTTTGAGTTCCACTAATTAAATTTATGATGAGATCCACAATTCATGTGAGAGGGGTCTAGGAGAGTACGCATTTATGGTACTCTCAGAGTATTCAATAATTTTCCTTCTAAGAAAATCTCATCATACACACCGCTTAAATGGAAAGCACATTGGTGACCATCATTACATGCTTCTTTTTCCATTTTTTTTCTTTTCCCAACTCGGTATTATGCTCCAAAAGATGCCAAAATTCTTTTAAAACTCACACGTACTTTGAAGATAAAGGAAGGAACATTGAAGTACACGAATAATCAATCTTTTAAGTCTTAACATTGCCCAAATCAAAAACTAGCTAGGGAAAGAAAGAATTGCGATCGATGTGCTAGTGAGAGGTGCTGGTTAACGATTCTTATCCGTCCACCAAGTTGCCAACTAAATGCAATTCTACAATAGCCCACGTGGGCATGTGATTACCATTTTTTCAGTATTGCTACGTCTATAATATTTTCTCAATAATTTTATAACAAATTCTATATCAAGCGATAAACTCTAATGAATAAAAAAGTAGTATTAGTAATAAATTTAAATTTGAGATTACTACTAGTAACAATTTGCTATTTAAAATTTGTTGTGAAAGTATTGCGGGTGTAACATAGGTATTTTTTTCTTTTTTCCATCTTAATCTATTGCTTCTTTCTTTTACCCCTCTTGGGGGCCAAGTTGTTTCATTGGCCTCATGATGAGTGGTTATGTATTATTTTTATTAAAAGTTGCTTTTTTGTTGAAGATTTATCATTTTGTTAGTGGATGCAGCCAGGATTTTTTCCTGAGAGATTGACTGTTTTAAGGAGGAACGTTCTTCCCTTTATGGTTCTGCTCCTGTGGATTGGATTTCCGGTCGATTTCCTCTAATATTCCGACTAACCCATGCGTATTAACATTTGATGTCCTCTGTTATGCTTTTTTTTTCTCTTCCGTAAAAAAAAAAACAATTAGTATTGCTGTTGTAATTGATTTTAGGGGCTATTTGGTCAATTCCCCATTAAGTGGTTAGATATTTTCTGTTTATTTTATTATTATTATGTCTGCCTGCCACGATTTGTCTGAAACAGTTTCACCTGCCGTGAACACATCCCTGACAAACTTGGCCTAGTTTGCGCACAAGCCGGACCAACTTAAGCTGAAGCTGGGCCAGTTCCGACTCTTTTATCCAGAAAACTTGGGCTTAGTGCAGCAGGAGGCAGCCCAACACCACTAGCACAGCCCACCCTCTTACAAACTCTAAATCTTTTATTCAACTATCAAAAATTTTACCAATTGAGCTAACTGGAACAAATGGAAAGGAATGTAAATGAATAGAATGTAAGTAATTTTGTTTAGGAGTAACATATACAGAGGGAAATGAATGAAATTATTCTATGACAATAGTACTATTAGACCACTATTTTAAAATAAATGACTGAATATATATGGGTATTTTGGGAATTTTAGTAAAAAATTCTTTCAATATAATTTCATTCTCTCCAATTTCTCCTAATTTCGAGGGGAATGAAAATTTGAGATTTTAAGAGAATGGGTTTGACTTACCTCCAGTACTTTTTTTAACTGGAATCTCCTTTTGTTTTAATAAAAAATTGCTACATCATCCACTAACTAAATAAAAGGTGGAGATTAAAACCCACTACCACTTGTCATTGTACATTTAAAAGAAAATGATATGTCTAATTAAAAAAGTATCTGAGATAAGCCAAATCTTAAGGGAATAGAGAGGTATGAGTATTGATAGGCCATAAATTGAATGACCCCTTGTGATAGAAATTAATTAATTAATTAACCAAGTTATTAATTAATCAATTTATCATACAAACGCGTGGTAGCACAAACAAATCACCAATAAACTAATAATGCAGCGGAAAATAAATAACATGGTGATTTGTTTACGAATGGAGAAAACCTAACGGCAAAAACCCTACCGGGTGATTTTCAGGTCACCACTCCTGAAACTCCACTATTATCACAACAAGCGGTTACAAGTAAAGGAATCCCAAGTACCTTACCAACCTACAGTTGAACCTTTACCCCAATACCCAATTGGACTTGTTTTGTAGTGACAGTTCCCCTTTCGATGCACGACTCCCAAGTACGTGACTAACCAATTGCGTGGATCCCAGTACGCGACTTCAATCACCAACTAAGAAGGTTGTTGGTTGCAAAGTTCTTCATTTCATCCACACGATGAAGATCAAGAAGATGCTTGGTCACAAAACCCTACGGTGCACATACACAACAACTTCTTCAAGAGAAAGAGATGAACTAGGGTAAGAACTTCGTCTCCGGTCACAATTTGCTTGAACAGAGTTTACTCAATACTTGTGCAACTTGTGAACTCTTTGATGGCCCTTAAAACAATCCTTTTATATATCTAGGGTTAGGAGAAAAGAAGGCCCAAAGACATATTCACGTATCCCAAGAAAATCATATTTGAATTCTGAAATTCTTAAATCTCGACAGATAGGAGATGTTGAGCAGCTGTCGAGCACACCGAATCTTTGAACAACTTTCTTAAGCTCGATAGATACAACTGTTGAGCTAGCTGTCGAGCTTTAATGATTTTGCACTATGAACTTGTTTTCTTGGACAGACTTGAAGGTTTCAATACTTGATCTTGAAATATGGTTTCTTAAAGTATTTAAACAATCCTAAATCTACCCAAATACAAGTAAAGTGCATTTTGTTAAAGGATAAGATAATTACATAAAATCATGACATATGTTCTTAATGTGAAACACATATGTCCTAACAAGTATTCTCTCCTACCTATTTCATTCTCTATCACTTAAACTCTTAAATAAGGGGAAGAAAAAATATTCTAAAATTATTCTCTTTATTCCTTTCGATCCATTCTATTCTATTCTATTCTTTCCTTCCAAACGAGGGCTAAGACTATCAAATTCTTCAGATATGATATTAGTTAAAAACAATAAATAAATAAATAAATAAAAAAAAACAAATATTACTTTGATACTTTTTCTCTTTTGTCTTTTACTGAAAATTTTATCTTAGGCATTTGTGATAAGTTTGAAACTCTGTTTGTGAATGCACATTAACAGAGTTGCCATTGTATTCTGGAGAGCGACCGTTTGAGCCATTTGCACCGATCTAGTTTGGGCGAAATCGCTTCTTAAGAACAAAGGATTTAGTTTTGTGTCTCAGCGATAAGTTTTTCCTTAATCCTTAATTTCATATGCTTTTACACTTGTCTATTTTTCTTATAAATTACTTTCAGCATATCTTGTTTTACTAATATATTATTGATACTACTTTGTAACTTTGTTAATTAATCTAGGCAATTTTCCAAACTACATTTCCAACAAAATGACCCAAAATATTTTTATCAATCAAATCTTTTGGTGACACGCTGAACTTTAATCATCTTATAAACAAAAAAAATCTTTTATCAAATCGAAAATGAAAAAAAAAAAAAAATTACATTAGGTGTAACTTAACAATGAAGTTTTTTTTTTTTTTTTTTTTTTTTTTTTTTTTTTTTTTGAGAATACTATGTATTTTTTTAACACACACACATGAAGAGAGGGGAGAATGTTTTTTTTAAAGAAACTTACAGTGATGTATATCCAAAAGGGCCTAATTCTTAGATACACAACACAGACTTTAAATCTCTTTAACTTGAACTCATTTTCCAATGTGGGATTAATCTACTATTTTTTTTTTTTTGAGAATACTAAGTATATTTTTTAACACACACACACGGAGAGAAGGGTGAAGGTTCTTTAAAAAAATTTACAATGGTGTATATTCAAAATGGCCTAACTCTTGGATACATAGCACATGTTTTAAACTTCTTTTGACAATGAAGTTGTTGTTATTGATTTAATCACAACTTTTGTCCAATATGCTATCACCAAATTAAAAGAAGTATTTTATATAATATTCACATGACTTGACTTTGGTGTTCCAAAATTAATGCATTTATTGTGAAACTTTCTCCTTGACACCATTTATAAATCTAGGCCCAAAGTTGAACCACTATAAATTTTGTGTTCCTTGTATAATTGTTTTTTTTTTTAATTATATTTATATTTCTATTTCATATAATATAAAACTATTATTATTTAGTTAAACATGAAATAAATAGGCTAGTTATTATTTGGTTACACAAAATAAATAGGTGTCAAAACTTACTCTATCTCAACAACCGCTGAATTAAGCAAACACAACGTCCAATATTGCCCAGTCAGACTTGATTCAGCGAGGGCACAAGCCATGAGGTGGAGCAGTGAGATGAATGATTACTTTTGACCTTTTTAAGTTTTTTACTCTCGGGAGAAATACAAAATAGTATCAACACTTGCTATTTCACAAGAAAAAGCATTCGTTTTTTTTTTTTTAGTTCGAAAAAGAGGGGGGCACTATTACAAAAACTTAGCCCATAGAGAGGTGGCTATATATATAGGATGTGATTTGTTTGAGCGAAATAGGGAAACCCGCCTGGTTTGAAATTCCAAGTTGCTCATCAAGTCTGACACCAATAGGCTGGTAGTGCGGTGTAAGAATGAGGCATGTCTGTGGTCAATTCGGGCCAATTGCAGCAAGAAGCACGGGATGTGGGTTATCAGTACATGTAAGGGTCCCCATAGTTGCTCATCCCTCCAGCTACCAACTGATGGGCGGATGATGGATTCAAAGTTCATCTCCATTGCACTTGAGAAGTATGTACGGGAAGACCTAACCCGAAAGGTAAGGGACTTGCGTAGTATGTTGCATGCAAGGCATGGGCATGATGTAACTATGTACAAGGTTTGGGAAGCCAAACAGAAGGCAGTTGCACGTATTTACGGGGATTTTGACGAGTCGTACGCAGAATTGCCACGATTTCTAGCTGCATTGTCTGATGCAGATCCGGATACTGTGACCACATTAAAGTGTGACCCCAATGTCCCGGGGACTTGTATATTCAACTCCGCGTTTTGGGCTTTCGGTCCGTGTATTAGAGGGTTTAGGCATTGCAGGCCGGTGATAAGCATAGATGCAACGCACCTTTATGGCTGAGGGAGAGAAGGGACCAATCTACCTGTGCATGCCCACCTTTCTAATTCTCACTATTTCTTTCTTTCTTCTCATTTCGTTTTCTTTGCTATTTCTTTTAAGTTTTCTATTTCTTAGTCCAAGTTCCCGTTGTTCCTCCTTTCTCTGTTCATGGCAAGACCCTCCTTTTATAGTGCCTGCCGTGACCAGATTTTACTGTTTTAGCCCTTAACTCCCTTTGTCTGGTCTGGGTGTACTGGCCGACCATTACTGTTTCGTCTGTGTGTCGCCCTCCCATCGCCAAACAAGGAAGAGTATTTTGTTTGCTAGTCTGCCGTGGCACTCTTTCCTGCTACGGTCTGGGTTATTTCTCTCTCCCTATCCCTCATGGCATGCACCTAATGGTTCCAACTCAGCTTACCTCTTTTGGGTAGTTAGCCATCCCAGCAGGACACCTCCTCGAAAGAGCTTGAGTCGGAACCTTCAAAATAGATTTTTCCCCTCTCCCCACCACCAAACCATTCCCTCTGATTCTCTAACCCCCCGACCTCACCATGCTCTGTATTGGTTGGGTACAGGCTAGTGGTGCTTGGGCCTTCATTCCATGTGTCCAAAACTTGCTTGCTGCCCATTCGTCTGCCGTGATCTGGAGGCTCGTCGTCCGTGTTTCTTGACCTCTTATATGGGCTGCCTTTTGTTTTCCCGCTCCTCTCAGGAGCTGGGCTTTATTTGATGATGGGTCTTACATTTCTTTGGTCCATTCCTTGGTTTCCCCTATTTCTTACAATGTCGTTCTATTATTCTTGCTGTAATAACTTAATCCTACTAGGCCTCTTTTAGGCCAGCCGTTTATTCCTTCTCTCAGTGGTTTTGCATGGCCACTGGTTTGCTTTTATTTATGGGCTCCTATGTCCCTTTTGGCTTTTCCTTGGGCATCCTCGGCCCGTTTGCTTTCTTTGGGCTTCCTCAGCCTTTTTGCTAATTTTACATTCCCATAGGCTTTTTACTAATTTCATTGGGCTTCCCTAACCCAATAACCTTATTCTCATCCTTGGGGTTTATGGGCCTGCCATAAATCCCTTACTTTCTTAGTTTGTATTACTTTGGGCTTGCAGCGACCCTTTCTCGCTTTTCTACCTCATACACTGCCCATGGGATGCTATTTCTCTCTTTCCGGGCTTTTTTGAGCCCATTTGCCTCTTCAAGACCCATTTATTTATTTCTTGGGCCTGTGATCCATTATTCCTGCCGCTTGGGCCTAATGGTTTTACTGTCTATTTTGTCAATTCTTTGTTGCCCTTGTTATTAGGCTTTCTTTCTTTCCACCTGGATTCTCACAAATGGCCCTCAACAGAGTTCAATTCTCTGTTTACACCAAAAACTAGGAGTGGCAATTCGTATTTGCGTGTCGTGTCAACTCATAAGTATTCGATGATATAGGTCAACACTAACTAGACATATTTATTAAACAGGTCAAGATTTCTCAACCCTAACATGACCCATTTTTTAAACGGGTCAGCTGTGTCGACCTGTTTATCAGATTTTATCAAAATGAAAAGAAAAATTATGAAAAAACAAACAAATAAATTTTTTTAATATAAAATTCAGAACTAACGAGTAATTGCATTACAAATAATCATTCAAAATTAAAACATATCACAATATCACAAATAATCAATCACAATATGTCAAAGAAAATAAACCACAACAACTAATAAGTTTATATACCTAGAGTTTTAAGGGTATATTGGTAAAATGTCATTTAATTAAATAAGTCAGATGGGTCAAACAGGTTCTATATGTTCAACACTAACCCAATCCGTTTATTAAACGGGCCAGACGTGTCAACCTGAATATGACACGAACCCGTTAAGTCTTAACCTATAACCTAATAATTTCATGTCGTGTCATATCGGGTTTGCAGGTCGTGTCCAATTTTGCCACCCCTACCAAAAACTGATTGGTGTTTTGGTCTAATAATAAATAAAAGAGTTATTATTAGGAACGTACGTCATAGGTTAAAACTCTCTCTCTAAAAAAAAAAAAATTAATTTCCATTCCTTTGTTTGAAAACACTCAAACAAAGTTACTTAATTTCATTCTATTCTATTCATTTCTTTTCCATTATTTTCCCTTACTTAAATCCATTCTATTTCTTTCCATTCATTCATGATCATTCCATTTCATTACCTTACAAACTCTCAAACGAAGTCTTTTAAAAAGGAAGTAGCCAAGGATGATTAGAGTGAAAAGGGAAAGACAAAAACAAATGAATTTTATTTCCCATTGATGCCGCAAGCTGCTGTGTATTTTCTGCAAAAGAAGGGAAGGTGCGGCTGACTAGTTTGCTAAGGAAATATGAGATGATTGTGGGTTTTGTTTGCTGCCAAAAATTCCCACGCTAGCCAAGGAAGATGCTGGAGCATGGGTTTGAGCTTTCCAACAAAATATTATAGGCTTAAGCTTTGAACATACCCAACTATTTTTAAAGCATACCCAACAGTCTGAAGTCATAGAAACTTTCCGATTCTCACACATACATCCGACCATGGCATTGATTACAGCAATTGTAAACTGAAACAAAGTCCTGGCTGTTATGACTTGCGAAAGCTATTAGCCTTGCATGATACACAGAAAACATGACAAGGACAAGGGTACTGGAGACTCTAATGTTAATACTTCTTCTTCATCTGATATTGTCAATGCTGCCAATTACTACTGAGTCCCTGTATGTTGCAAAGGACAATGCTAATGCTTCTTCTTCTTCTTCAACTAAGATGGGACAACTTAAATATAAGTCTCATCGACGTAAATATGCTTTCTAACTTTCAGACACTGTATTCATTAGTAAGAGAAACTACGTGCCCCTGAAGATGCTACTCAGACAAGTTTTACTTACTTTTGTAGGATGCTCTAGTTTACTCCTTTAGAACTCAGTTTTGTGATTTTTCTATTCCTGCATTTTATATAATGCTTAACATTAGGACACATTAATTTGCTTTTTATGGGAAATTTTATATAATGCATTAAAACCTACTGCCTCAACAATAAATTAAACATGCCAAGACAACCATTAAAAGAGAACTTTTATGCTCAATTTCACAGCATTGGCATCATCAAGATGAATAACTGGAACTCCAGGAGTATCCGTATAATTAAGAGAAGGTTAATATTATAATTTAATAATTGGTTTTCCAAAGTTAATTAGAATTAGGATGTTCTATGTGTAACACCACACACACACACACACAAAGGATTAAAAAATTTATATAAAAGGATTTCTGTTTTCTAAAGAAGTCATCCAGTGGTCCAAATAGATTGGGTATTAGGCAAAAAGAAAATTTATGTGAGAGTTATTTATTTTAGAGGATCTAATTAAACAATAAAAATATTGAGTAATGTTATTGTAGCAATTGGATTCAAGTTACACCTGATATAATTCGAAACAATGTTTTGTGCTTGTGTTTGTGTTTTGATCGTGTCTCTTCTTCAGTTTAGAGATGTTTGAGAGAGAGAGAAAGGATTTGGAATGAGTTTGGTAGCCGCTATGAAAGTTAAGTAAAAATTAAATATTTTAATTGATTGATTGAATATTTTATTCTCATTAATTCTTTTGCTAATGAACAATAGGTCATCAGACTAAGAGAGTGACTGTTCATTAGCAACAGGAATGGAGCTACATGTTAGGGTCGCCCCCCCCCCCCCCCCCAAATTTTTAAAATTTCTTTTTACTATATAGAAATATTTAATATTTTAATAATTAGCCCCCAAAAATGGGACTTGGCCTCCCCAAATATTTGTGTTGGTCCAAAAATTTTCTTAAAGAAATTGTCCAATTTGTCTAGTAGTTATAGAGAATGTATTGTTTCTCAAATTCATTTTTTATGGTTGTAAGGTCACAATTTGGCTCTCAAGCCCAAAGGATAGATGAACTTAGGCCCAAAGAGCCCAATACAATGAATTTGTAGATAGTGGGTTGAAAAATTGGGCTTTAATGAGTTAGACAACAAGCAAAGTGGATCCAGATGACAAGAAAACGAAGATAGACTAGCTTAATCTAAAGAAAATTGTCCTCGGCACAATCTGAGAAGATCAGTTCTTATATATTTCTTCTCAAGTTTGATTGCAAGTTCAATTCTTGATTGCTACAGTGTTTTTCTCTCAATTTCTCGATCATTTTCTCATAAGATCTTCTTTCTATTTTATACTTTCTTCCTTTCATCTCTACTCTCCACGTGTAGAGTGGATTGCAAGTATTGATTCTTGTCCCATCAGCACATTCCTGAAATCTCTAGTAGTAGCTATAAAGCTAAAAATTACTGTTCATGTATCACTTCCTCATTAATGCGGTTAGAGATTTAGCTACAGAGCATTCAATGCGGTGGTAGCAGCTTTCTCTTTAGATATTTTAAGACTTCCCTCTATCCTGCACTTCTGTGATGCTTATTCGTATCAATGGAATCCCTTGGAACGTTGCCCTGGATGGCAGGCCACCCCTTTGGACTTCGGTTTTGCTCAGCCAAGGAGGGATTCATCCTTGGACCATCCTCATGGACCCTTATGATCAAAACTAACCTCTTCACTTACTAACACGAACTCCTCTAATTATGTTCGCCCCCTCCTCGGACTACTTCATGTCCTCGGATTAGGCCTCTAGCCCAATATATACATATATATATATATATATATATATTGCTGGGCCTAACACCCCTAAAATAGCCCCTCGAAATTCTCCTTTTTGGATCCTTAGGAAGACAGGAGGATTTCGATGTCACCACAATGACCCCATATCTTATCACACATCATCCTTGTCTGCTCATGCATCTTTTTAACTGCCCAAATGCACGCTCTTAACACTTCGGCATCCGAGACATGCCTTCATTAAATTCTAGCGGCTCCATGTTCCCCACGTTCTACGGCATGATGCGGATCCAATGGCTGAGGATTTTGTTGGAACTCGAGCGGGAATTTTCCCGCTTCTCACTCTCTCTTTGATATAAATACTAGCCAAACACTCCATTCGCCTCACTTTAGCACTCATACACTGAACTTGCGTGCTTATTCAATTTACTCGTGCCTTTACACATACCAAGAGCCAGTCCGAGGATAGTTTTCTTCTCTGTGTAAGTCTTCATAAATCTTTCCATTTACTTTTCTTTTTGTTTCTCTTTTCTCCGTGTCCCTTTCTCCTTGGCCTCTCTATTTTCACCTTACCTTCTTAGTACCTTCAACCCTCCTTCAAGTATGGGTAGATTCACTTATCTGGTAGACTCTGAGGAGGGTATAGAGAGCTTTAGAGCTCAGTATAGGATTCCGCTAAGTGTATCCATTAGGTATTGTAAGGAAGGCGAATGGCATGAGAAAAGACAAGAGGGAGAAGTGGTAATCCCAATGATTGCCTTCATCGAGGGAGGGATGAGAATCCCTATGGGCACCGTTATTAGGGATTACCTTAGGGCTCATAGGTTAGCTCCCACCCAATGTGCTCCAAACATGTTTAGAATTTTAGGTAGCGTCGATGCCCTTAACAAGAAAGTGGGCTTACGTCTTACCCATCATGACATTAATTGGATTTACAACCTCCATCACCTAAAAGGGCAGGGGTATTACCTAAAATCTAGGTACCTCGAGGTTAGGCTCATCCAATGCCTCCCTGATTCCAACAAAAGCCTAAACAAGGACTTCTTAATCGTATCAGGGGAGTGGCACGATGGCCTCCCTTGCCCGACGAGCGAGGGGACACCAAGTGGGGCTCTAGGTCTAGATTGATTATTTCAAAGTCATCCCCTTTTTCTTTTTCTTTAGTTTGTGTTTATATATGAGTTTTCCTTTGATTCGTGCTATTTTTTGCTAATGATGTTTTTTGTTTTTCCTAATGGTTTTGCAAATAAGAATGCTATTGTTCCCAACTTCGGTCTTGTCAACTAGTCGAGCTTAAACAAGATATTGAAGGTCGAGGTGTTTGTTCATTTGAGATAAACACCTCGGCCTTCAATATGAGACTATTTGCAAATGAGACTATTTGATGTGATTTAATATTCACTAGTTGATGTGTTTAATTATATGAGACTATTTGCAAATGAACTAATGGGATATTATCATAGTCCTTGAGATGCATTGTATGTGATTTATGTGATTTAGTCACAGAAAATATAAATCATAAGTTCCTTGTAAACTCAAAATATAGTTCGTAGTCAGTAATGAAATTGGGCGTTTCATCTGTGAAGACTATAACACATCAACTAAGATAGTTTCTCTTGATCAAGGAAGTGGAGACTTCTAGTTGATGTGTTATTGTGTCTTAAGAGTTAACACATATTGAATTGAACTGCTGTGAGATTAATTATTCAATCATCAACTGTCACCTGAATAATTAATCTCACGACTTCTAATTTCATAGACTCTCAATCCTGAGAGGATAATGAATTCGATCATGAAATGTAGGTTACTTTGATATATCAGGAGTGAGATCTAATATTCACGGTCAAAATCTCAGTATGTTGGGTAACCACACGTAGTGTTGAAGGAACACATATTCTCAAGATGGAATCCATAATCTCTTTTATAGAGACACAAAATATCCCCTTAAGATAAGTTTAATGAAAACTGGTTATTCAAAGTGCCCACTTTAGTAAGGAGTTACTAAATCTTATATTTATTGAAATCGGATTTCAATAAATGTGACTAACTAAAAGATTATATTGGGTACTCAAAAATAAAATAGTTGTTTACAAAGTGACAGTTCCTTATGACTTTGTTCACTATGGATATTTCATGGAAGGGTCAAATGATATCATTAGAGTCTTGGGATATAATTTATTAATAAGACCTAAAGTGCAATTATATTTATATAGTGGTATTAAATATAATTAATGGTAACTTTGGACTTGTCAAGAGTTGACAGAAAAGCCCAAGGCCCATTGGAGCTAGAGTCTTATTTGTTCCATTTGGTCCTATCTCAAGTCACAAACTAAAGCCCAATTGAGTAGGCCTAAAAGGCTAACCCAATTAAATAATCAGTTTTTATTTAATAAGAGTTATTAAATAAACTAACTACCAAGGTAGTTGAGATGTACGTAGGATGAAAAGAAAAGAAAACATTTTTTCTCTATAATGAGAAGAAGAACTTTTTTTGAGAATCAACGTACAAAAGACTGATTAAGAGACCACACTTCTTGGGCACCATGTGGAATTGAGATGAAGATTAAATGTATTTTCAAGTCTTGCTTTTGAATTTCACTACATCAAGGTATGCTTTCTATTCTTTGTTCTAGAATTCAAGGTTACATGTTATCTTTCATGAATGAAGTAGATCTGTGATTGTTGCTTCCGCTGTGTGTTTTGTATAAGATGCAAAACCTGTTTTTCCAACAGACCCTCCAAGAGCTGCTAGAGTCCCAAACAGGGGCAAATGTGCCGGGGAAGGCAGCCTAGACCAGGCTTCCTACCCCTCCACCCTCCCAACCCCTCCAACTGTTCCTGTCGACCATAAGAGGAAGAGGGAGCAGAAGGGTAAGGAAGTGGTAGACGGAGGAAAAGCCCACCCCTCCTAGGAGGCTGAGCCCCAAAGAGGCCAAACAAGCTAGGGTGGGGCAAATGGCTGTTGACAAGGGACATGAGTCTCAAGTTGAAGCTCCGGTCTGGAACCCTACCCTCATATTGGATGGGGCCCCCCTACCAACTAACGCGTCCATCAGGGAATTTCGGCAGGGGCGCGCTAGCTATGTTGCCAATGTAATGGAACAGGCACTGCTACTCCCCAGCGATATGGCCAATCTCAAATCAATGAGGAAACATGAGGTGTTCCTCAGCATGAAAAGAAACCTTGCAATGGTAAGTCTTTCAACCAACTCCCTTCTCTTTCCTTTTTATTTATTTATTTATTTATTTTTTACTCTTTTTTCTTCTCCTTTCTCTTCTTTTAACTCAGTTATTTTTTTTATTTTTTATTTTTTGCAGGCTATTCAAGCCACATTTAGAGCCGAGGAGATGATAAACTACTCCCACTGGCAGATGAAGGAAGAAGAAGGGAGACATATAGCGGCCGTGGAGGCCTTCCATGTGGTCGAAAAAAGTAATAAAGAGCTCAAGAGTAAGCTAACAGAGGCGGAGAGGGACAGAAAAAGTGCTGAAGCTACCTTGGACAGCGTTGAGAGGTAGGCTGAAGGTAAACGAGTGCTCCTTTGCTAGGCTGAGGACTAGTTGGCTGCCTCCAAAGAACAAATTATCGCCTTAAAGAAGAAACTGGAGGAGGTCGAGAAGGCAAGGGACTGAGCAGAGCAAGACGGCTACGATGTGGGGGTGGTGGAGATCGAGGAGGCCCTCAGGGCTGAGGTATCGGGGGTATGTAGAAACTACTGCCTCCAGGTGTGGAATAAGGCCCTTAACCAGGCTAGGGTTGAGGCCTCTTCTGCATTTAGGGGAGCAAAGAGTGTTTACTACCCTCCTGCTATCCATGCATCAGGCTCAGTTAGTTCCAAGGTTGACACCTCCTTCAAAGTGGCAAAACTTGGGAAAGGCAGCCCGACCAAGGTCCCTCCTTCCTCTAACATCCCTTCCGAGGAGGCTCAGTAGCATGGGGTTGCTGAAAAAGAAGCTGATGCTAACAAGTGAGTGGCCCCTGATGCCACCAAGCCCCCAGCTGTTCCTCAAGATCCACCTAAAGAGAAAGAGGTGCCCTCTACAATGGAGATAGTTCTAGCAACTTTCCTATTGCCTACCAAGGATGATCTCAAAAGCAAAGACTCAGGATCTTCAGAGGTAGCACTCTCCCAATCTACGAAGGGTCCACCAAAAGAGAAAATTGTAATAAAAAAGAAGTAGTTTAGAGTAATAGTTTTAAGTTAGCTTTTTATTTTTTTTACTGTTGTTCTAATTTCCAGAACTTGTAATTTAGTTTGATCTTTTGTAAGCAATTTGCCTTTTTCTAAGGCTAAGATCAATGATAATTATGATTTTTTCCTTCATATTTGTGATATTGATATTGATCCTAACATAGTTTTTGTTTTATTTAACGCTTAATTGACATGGAAATGAGATATAGCTCCATTTAGTTGTCTGCATAAGTGGTAACACAGTTACTGCACCCCATATGATTGGCAACAGAACAAGTTAAACCTACTAAATCTATAATCTCAACAAAGTGTAGTCTTAACCTCAAAAACATACATAATGGTAAAGCATATATCCACATCAGACTCTAGTTCTCCACTTATCAGTAAGTCTAAGGAACTGGGGATGATAATCAATTATTAAACAGATCATAAATATTCTTTCAAATGCTTTAAGTGATGCTCATGAGTGTCCATTTGATCAGGTCACTACAACAAAGATCTTTGCCATTCAGCATGGCTGGCTCTGTTTGATACTTAAATAAATAATAGGAAGCATTAACTTACTCAAGACAGGTGGTCCAAGGAACTAGATATAATTCAGGTTCAGTTTGACTTAGAAAACTGTCTTGGAGTATTAATTTACCCAAAGTAGGTGGTCTGAGGAATCAAACATAACTAAGGTTCTATTTTAACACTTAGAAAAATGATTAAAAGATATCAATTTATCCAAGGTATGTGGTTCGAGGAGCTAGGCATGACCAAGATTCTGTTTGATACTTAGAAAACTGTCATGAAGTATTAATTTACTCAAAGTAAGTGGTCTGAGGAACCAGACATAACTAAGGTTTTGTTTAACACTTAGAAAAATGATTAAAAGATATCAATTTACCCAAGGTATGTGGTCCGAGGAACCAGGCATGACCAAGATTCTGTTTGATACTTAGAAAATTGTCATGAAATATTAATTTACCTAAAACATATGGTTCGAGAAGCCAGACATAGCTAAGGTTCTGTTTAACACTTAGATGGATGTCAGGAAGTATTAATTTACCCAAAGCATGTGATTTGAGGAGCTAGACATAGCTAAGGTTCTGTTTAATACTTAGATAAATAACTTAAAATATCAATTTACCTAAGGTATGTGATCCGAGGAGCCAGACATGACCAAGGTTCTGTTTGATATTTAAACAAATTGTAGAACGCATGACGCATAATGTAATAAACCAAAATATGGTAAAGAAAGCTTTCATTAATAATAATACATTCTTAGGTTGTTTATATTCTAGGGGTGTGGTACAACGTTTTCACCTAGATCTTCAAGATAATATGCACCTATTCCAACCACTGAAGTGATGCGATATGGCCTTTCCCAGTTAGGCCATAACTTTCCCAGGCTGGGTTCTTGGCAGTACCCAAAACCTTTCTTAGTACCAAGTCTCCAGGCGCTAGTGGCCTTGACCTTACATTTGAGTTGTACCCTTGCTTGAGCTTGTGTTGATAGTATGCCAGCTAAACCATAACATTTTCTCTTCGCTCTTCAATTAAATCTAAACTCTTCTCCAATAGCCCATCATTGCTGCTCGGATTAAAAGAGCTTGTTCTCAGAGTTGGAAATCCTATCTCTAGAGGAATCACAGCCTCAGCCCCATAAATCATTGAAAATGGCGTCTTCCCAGTGGCCCTACGAGGTGTAGTCTAATATGTCCAAAGAACGTGTAGCAACTCTTCCACCCATTTTCCCTTTGCGTCATCTAGCTTCTTTTTGAGCCCACTCACTATGACCTTATTGACAGCCTCGGCCTGTCCATTCCCTTATGGATATTTCGGGGTGGAATATCTATTTGTTATGTCCAAGTCACATAAATACCTTCTGAAGGCTTTGCTATCAAATTGAAGACCATTGTCCGAGATGAGTGTACGAGCGATTCCAAATCAAGTGACAATATTTTTCCAGCAACCCATTTGGTGAAGTAATCCGTGCCGACCAGCAACCATCTCTTATTCCCTGCTGCCTTAGGGAAAGGCCCTACAATATTCAAGCCCTATTGAGCAAAAGGCCAAGGGCTAGACAGAGGGTTAAGGATACCTCCTGGTTGGTGAATGTTGGGGTAAATCTTTAGCATTGGTCGCATTTCTTCACATACTCTTGTGCTTCCCTCTGCATATTTGGCCACCAATATCCTTAAGTGAAGGCTTTGTGAGACAAAGATCTGCCTCCTGTGTGGCTTCCACAAATCCCTTAATGTAACTCTTCTAGGAGTAGTTCAATTACTTCAGGGTGTATGCATATCAGATATGATCTAGAAAAAGAGAGCTTGTACAAATTTTGGTCCTTGGACAACTAAAACCGAGGAGCCTTTCTCCGTACCTTGTCAGCCTCGGACTTATCCTCGGGCAAGATGTTTTCCTTAAGGAATAGTACAATAAAGTCCATCCAACTAGGACCCACCCTAATTTGATGAATATGAACCACGTTTCTTCCTATTTCAGTAGGTTTACACAAGTCTTCTACAAGGATCACCCGAGGTAAACTTTGTGCCGAGGAGGTTGTGAAAGTGGCAAGAGAATCAGCATGTGTATTTCTACTTCTAGGGATTTACAATAAATTAAAAGACGCAAATCCTGATTGTAAGTGTCTAACCTGGTTCAAATATTCCTATATTCTGAGGTCTTTAGCTTTCAACTCTCCCCTTACCTGGCCTACAACCAATCTCAAATTTGAAAACATCTCCACTGCTTTTCCTTCCATTCTCTGAACCATAGTCATCCCTACCAACAGAGCATCATACTCGGCCTCATTATTGGTGGCTGAAAAGCCCAACCTTAAGGATTTTTCAATAATGATCTTCTAAGGAGAAATTATAACTAGCCCCACTCCAGATCCTCTTTGATTCGTTGCACCATCAACGTGTACTCTCTAGGGTAAAGGCTCTTCCAGGGAGACCATGCCAATTGATTTTCCATTCATATTCTTTTTCTCATCTTTTTCTTCAAATGGGGTTTCAGCAAACTCGGCCACCAGATCAGCGAGGACCTGACCCTTGACAAATGTGTGAGGCATGTACTTGATATCAAAAGCCCCTAGGATCGTACCCCACTTGGCAATCCTCCTTGTGTAATCAGCACTCCGAAGTAGAGATCTAAGCGGAAGTTGGGTAAGGACAACAACTGTGTGGGATTGGAAATAGTGTGGGAGCTTACGTGTAGCATGCACCACTGCCAAAATGGCCTTTTCCAATAGTAGGTAACACACCTCAGCCTCATGTAGTGATTTGCTCACATAGTAAATTGGCCTCTGCACACCCAAGCTCACTGCATGGGAAACCACTGCGATGTAAGCAAACAAAACCTCATTCACCTCAGGCTTGCACATAATAGGAGGCCAAGATAGGTATTCCTTCAATTACTGGAAGGCCAGGACACACTCTTCGGTCCATTCAAATCCCTTCCCCTAATTCAACAACTGGAAGAAAGGCCTACACCTGTCTGCTGACCGAGAAATGAATTGATTTAAAGCAGCAGTCATCCCTGTCAACTTCTGGACCTCTTTGGGATTCCGAGGTGGGTGTAAATTGTTAATTGCTTAAATTTGGTCAGGGTTAACTTCAATTCCGTGGTGAGTGACCATGTACCCCAAGAACTTCCCTGAACCAACACCAAAATAACACTTAAAAGCATTAAGGCTCAGGTTGTGTTTCCTTAATACCTCAAAGATATTGTCGAGGTCGTTAACATGCTCGAACTCTAACTTACTCTTTACCACCATATCATCTATATAAACCTCGATATTTTTTCCTAGCTGTGACTCAAACATCCTGGTCATCATCCTCTGATAGGTAGATCCCGCATTCTTCAAACCAAAGGTCATCACCTTGTAATGGTAATTCCTAATAGGAGTAACAAAAGCTGTCTTCTCTTGATCATACAAAGCCAAAGGTATCTAGTGGTACCCTTGAAAGGCATCTAGAAAGCTTATTCAAGGATGGCCTACAGTGGCATCCACCAACTGATCTATTCGGGGCATAGGGAAAGGATCCTTGGGGTAAGCTTTATTCATATCTGTAAAGTCTACACATACCCACCACTTCCCATTCTTCTTTTTCACTACCACCGTATTGGCCAACCATTCAGGGTAGAACACTTCCTTAATAGTCCCAGCCTGCTTAATCTTGCTCACTTCCTCCTTGACAGCATCAGAATGCTCTTTAGATGAGCGCGAGATGGCTGCTTCCTAGGGAGAACAGCCGGGTTAACATTTAGATGATGGAAAATAAGGTCTGGATCCACCCAGGAGTTTCATAAGCATTCCATGCGAACACATCAATATTCCTCCTTAGAAACATAATCAACTCCTCCTTTTCCCGAGGAGGCAGTTGAGCTCCAACTTGAATAAACTTCTCTGGGTCACCATCTATAACGATTTCCTCCAGCTTCTCGCATTTTGCACCTTCCGACACCATATTTGTAGACATGATCGGGATCCTTGACTGCTAAGAGCCCCCTCAGCAGAGGCCAAGGATTCAAATCTAGGCTGATGCATAATTACAGATACCAAGCACTGCCTAGCCATAAACTAGCTCCCGATTAGTTCTTCAATCTGGTCCTTGGATGGATACTTAACTTTCAAATGCAAGCTGGAAGAAATAGCTCCTAAGACATGGAGCCAAGGCCTTGCCATAATAGCAGTGTAGGGGGAATAAGCATCCACTACAATGAAGTCCACCTCCACCATTTCAGACCTTGCCTGTACTGGTAATCTAATCTGACCCCGTGAAATCACAACTTTTCCATTAATGCTTACGAAGGGTGAATCATAAGGTGCCAAGTCCTCAGGTTTCAACCTCAACCCCTCGTATAGATCAGGATATATGATCTCTGCATCGCTGCCCTGGTTTGTCAATACCCTCTTCACATCATACTCTCCTATCCTGAAGGTGACCACTAAAACATCATCGTGTGGCTGTATGGTTCCAATTTTATCCTCATCCGAAAAACTCAATGTCGGTCAGATATCCACCCTAACCCTCTTTGGCTCAGAATTAGAGTCCTCGGCAGGTGGCCAAGCTACAGACATCACCCTGGAAGGATGAGAACCAGTTCTCCTAAGAGCAGCAAAGATGGCATTAATTGTGCCCAAAGAGGGCCTTGAAGAAGCATTCCTTTGAGCCCTCAACCCTGCGTGGTCTCTTTGCCCATTGGGCTGATACAAAAATTGTTGTAACCTTCCATCTCTGACCAATTGCTCCAGATGATTCCATAGAGTTCTACAGTCCTCGGTGGTATGCCCTTGTTCTTGATGGTACTGGCAATGAAGACTTTGGTTGCACCTCATGGGGTCTCCTCCTATCTTGTTTGGCCATTTGAAGTATGGCTCATTCTTGATCTTCTCCAAGACTTGATGTTCTGGCTCTTGGAACACCGTGTTAACCACTTAAGGAGCCATAGACCCAGATTGCCCAGTAAAATCCCTTTGGGGCCTGTTATTATTGTATCTATCCGGCCTGAAATCCCTCCTGTCCTGAGGGATAACCTTAGCCTTTCCCTTCCCTTACTGCTGGTCTTCCTCAACCCACTTGTACTTGTCAATACGGTCCATAAGCCGATGCACACTCCTTACCAGCTTCTTGGCTAAAGACTTTCTCATATCATGCTCAATGGGCAAGCCGACCTTAAAAGTCCTTACAACCACGTCATCAAAGTCCCTATCGATCTCATTGAATATCTCTTAGTATCTGTTTGAGTACGTTTTCAGGGTCTTTCCTTCTCATATGGACATGGACAACAGGGAATTTAAGGGCTGAGGAACCCTACTGCACGTAATAAAACGAGATCCAAACGCCCGGGTGAGCTCTTTAAAGGAATTAATGGAACCTGCACTTAGGCCATCAAACCACTTCATCACCACAGGCCCTAAGTTGGATGGGAATACCTTACACATCAAGGCCTCATTCCTGGAGTGCACTGCCATTCTCTGGTTGAAGTGGCTTACGTGCTCCACAAGGTCTGTTCGACCATTGTACATGGTGAACGTGGGTTGAGTGAACCACCGAGGAAGTCTCCTTCCTTCAATTCTGCATGTGAAAGGTGATCTGGAAATTTGGTTGAGCGCTCTGCTCATTACATCATTTCCCAAGCTTTTGGAAGATGAGTTCTTATTTCTGCACTCATGGTAGTAGTCCTCATCATATGAGAAAGACTCACTAGAAGGAGTCCTTAATCTGGGTCTATAACTATCATCCTTCTCATCGTCAGAAAAGAAGTCAGGATTGAAGGGAGTTTGCCTTCGCCGTTTGTGGTGCAACTTCCTCTTCAAATGATCAATCTCCAGTTGCATGGTTTTGGAATTTTCCTCATAAGAAAGGTTGCTTCTGTTTCGAGACTAGCTCCTGCTAGTATGGGTGGTATGCACACAAAGTTCCCGGTCCCTTCTGCGCTTAAGATTAATAAAATGATCTTGATGTTGGGATCCCATAAATTCCTCTAGATTCAGACTTGAACCTACCATAGTTGGACATTAAAATCACTACAGCACTAGAATTCCCACAGACGGCGCCAATTCTAAGGTCACAATTTGGCTTCCAAGCCCAAAGGATGGATGAACTTAGGCCCAAAGAGCCCAATACAATGAATTTGTAGAGAGTGGATTGAAAAACTGGGCTTTAATGAGTCAGACAACAAGCAAAGTGGATCCAGATTACAAGAAAACGAAGATAGATTGGCTTTATCTAAAGAAAATCGTCCTCGGCACAATCTAAGGAGATCAGTTCTTATATATTTCTTCTCAAGTTTGATTACAAGTTCAATTCTCGATTGCTACAGTGTTTTTCGCTCAATTTCTCAATCCCTTTCTCTCGGGATCTTCTTTCTGTTTTATACTTTCTTCTTCCTTTCATCTCTACTCTCCACGTATAGAGTGGATTGCTGGTGTTGATCCTTATCCCATTAGCACCTTCCTAAAGTCTCTGGTAATAGTTGTAAGGTTGAAAATTACTATTCATGTATCACTTTCTCATTAATGCGACCAAAGACTTAGCTACAAAGCATTCAATGCGGTGTTAGCAGATTTCTCTTTAGATATTTTAAGACTCCCCTCTATCCTGTGCTTCTATGATGCTTATCTGTATCAATAGAATCTCCTAGAACGTTGCTTGGATGGCAGACCACTCCTTCGAACCTCGGCTTTGCTCAGCCAAGGAGGGATTCATCCTCGGACCACCCTCATGGACCCATATGATCAAAACTAACCTCTTCACTTACTAACACGGACTCCTTTGATTATGTTCGCCCCTCCTCGAACTACTTCATGTTCTCGGATTGGGCCTCTGGCCCAATATATACATACATACATATATATATATATATATATTGCTAGGCCTAACAACCTTACAATTGTAAAATGTGTTCTCGTATCTCTTAAAGTTTTGGATCATTCATGTCTTTGAACAATTCATTAATTCAATTGAAATTTTTTTACTCACAGTGGTAGGCAATTTGGTAACTTATATTGAAAGTGAAAATTGTAAGGAATTGTAAGGATTTCACTATGGAAGATGGTGAAAGATCAATTTAATTCTATGAAACATTTAATTTTAAGGATTTTATTATGAAGGATACTAATTTCTATGTATGTGTATAGATGCATGTGTTTGTGTATGTGTATGAAAGTTTGTATAGACTAATAAATTAGTAACACAAATCGGCCCCGCAAACAAAAATTTCTAACTCCGCCCTTGATTAGCAAACAATATTTTGCTAATAAATAATGACTTAGAGAGACTGATGGAGCAACTTTTGTGGGTTTACACACACATCTCAGCTACCCACATTGAATGAAACCTTGAGATTTCCCTGTGTGCAACAGTTGGACTCGACAACTCCTAAATTTGTGAAACATGACGAGGACATTAATCTTAGAGGTATTTCTATATATATTGCTAACCCTAATGTTATAATACTCACAATACATGTAGGATTAAAATTGTTTTTCTTACTCTACGTACAAGTACATTCGCCTAAAATTTGTTTGAGTCATACTATCTCTACCCTATTCTAGATGGTGCTTGAACACTTTGGTTTTCTTGAAAATATTATTAAGCTTATTATGAGTTGTGTTTCTACAACCTCAACTTCTCTTCTCTTCAATGGAAGAAAACTAGAGTCCTTTCAACCCTCAAGAGGAATCAGACAAGGTGATCCCATTTCACCTTATCTTTTCCTCCTATGCATGGAGTTTTTAGGTGCTCAAATCACTAAGATGTGTGAAGAAAAAAGGTGGGATAAGATCAAAGCCTCCAGAAATGGGCCTAGCTTCTCTTATGTATTTTTTGCAGATGACCTTATGCTATTTGCTAAGGCAAATGCTAAGAATAGTGAAGCCATTTTAGAGGTCCTGAACAGCTTTTCCAGCTTAGCTGGGCAGAAGGTGAATCATGGAAAATCCAGAATTTTCTTTTCCACCAATGTCACAAGAAGAAGGAAAAGTAGTATTTGCAGATGGATGGGAATCACTGCTACCAATAATCTTGGTAAGTACCTGAGTTTCCCTATCATACACCAAGGTAGAGTGGGTAGTGCCTTCAATTTTGTTACGGAGAAAGTTCAGAGTAAGCTTGTTGGTTGGAAAACCAATTTACTATCAAGGGCTGGGAGACTTGTACTTGCCAAAACAGCTACTGCCCCTATTGCAGAGTACTATATGCAGTGTCACACCCTTCCCATCAAAGTCTGTGATGCAATAGATAAGATGGTGAGGGCCTTCCTGTGGGGCTCAACAAATGAAAAGAAGAGGATGCATATGGTAAGTTGGAACACAGTGTCTCTCCCTAAAGAATTGGGAGGATTGGGTATTTATTCCATGAAGCATTGGAACCAAGCTATCCTAGCTAAGCTTTGCTAGAGGCTTGCTAATGATGAGGAATCCCCTTGGGCAAAAATGCTAGCTGCTAAGTACCTAGCTCCAAGTAGGATTTTTGAAGTAGGGAGGAAGCTTCCTTGCTCACATATTTAGGCAATTTGCAAAAAGGGAGGACTAGTGTATGTTAAAGGTTTAAAATGGGTAGTTAAGAGTGGTGATTCTATTAAGATGTGGAAGGACTTCTGGCTACCCAATGGTATCATGAGGGATATTATAAAAGGACCTCTTACCCATGAAGAGGAATAGCTTACAGTTAAGCAATGTTTTGATAAAGCTAATATGCATTGTAATAGACTTGTGAATTCCTAGTTTTATGCGGTTTTCTTGGTTTACCCAAAAAATATATATATATATATATATTTTTTTTATGTTTTTTGTCAAACTGTTGTTACCATTCTATAAAAATGATTAATTATATTAAATAACTATCACTTCATTATGAGATGAATAATTATTTTATCAAAATTTTCATTTCATCTTATCTCTTTGATTGACTCTGTGCAATACGACCCTTATTATAACAAATTAACCGTACCTATTGAAAAATAAAATTATGCCTTTTGGTTATTGTTTTTTGATAAGGACTACAATAATAGCACCATGCATGACCAATTAAATCTTTTTATTTATGTGAAGGATTTTTCTATGCATACAAGAGCGGGTTAGTTTTTTTTTTTTTTAAATCATTTTCCAACCTTAACTAGCAAATGATTTTATGCATCAAAGTTCATGATATACTAAACCCTAAGCCCGTGATTAAGAATTCAAAATTTTATCCTTTACCTTTTCTTTTTCCTTCTTTTTTTTTTTTCATAGGTATCCTTTATACCTTCTTGTGTATCCAATTAAATTCACCAAAAAGAAAATTTTAAGCCAACGAAATCTCCCAAATTCATTTAGATTTCTAATTTTCCAAATTTAGCTAAGTATTGGCTAAAAATGGAGTGTTTAATTTTGTCCCACAATTCAACTGAGTGCCACCAGAGCACACCTATATGTCTCCCTTCAAAGTTCAAATACAAAGCCGAGTGTTCCATTCAATTGGACATGGTAGTTGTTGTACATCATGGGTACGTCAGCTAGGCCTGCAGAGAAGATCCATGTGATTGAAGTAAGCCCAATGCGGCACATATGACATATCAAGCCCAGAACATAAGTCTAGTATAATTTAATTTTGGAAAAATCTTGTTTCATCGCACTCTCTATTGCACGTTCTTTATACACTCCCATCAATTTCAGCGCACATGGTAGTGTGCGTACAATAAGCGTGTAATAAGAAGTGTACGATAATTGTTACTTTTTAATCTTAAACTCTTAGTTGCTTTCTATTGATTAAAAACCTTTTTTGAAGAGTATTGATTAAAAACCTACCTACTTATTCAACTTGCCTGGTTATTTAACCACTAGGCACTATATGCCATGTTTGACGTGGGTTTTGAACTTTCAATTAACTTAATTGATAACTTTTTTTTTAATCATTGAATAAGAAATTTGAAATTTAAACCCCACTTATATTCAAAAATTAATTACCATCACACACCCTTGGTACAATAATCACTCCATAAGTATAAATGCTTGTGAGGTGTGAGGGGTAAGGGCTGGGATTCAAGTCTCTAAAAGGGAGCTTCACACACATATATACTTAGATTAGGTTAAAGTAGAAATTTTATCTTGTATAAAAAATAATAATAATAATTAGAATCTTAACCAGATGGTAAAGAATAATTATTATAAAAACAGATGTTATACATTAAAATTCTATTATATCTAAAATAAATAATAATAAAACCCTATGCGCCATGTTGACCTCAACTAGGTGCATTTAATTCACTTGGACAGTCCTAGTGGCGTCACTACGTTGTATTAAGGCTTGGGGGAAAATAATTACATATAATATTTTTTAAATTTTTTGTTTTTGACCTTCCATAAATAAAAACTTTGAACATCCTAAAAGAAGCCTAACAACAAGCCAATTTAACACCAACCCTTATGTTGGCCTTTTTAAATAAAGAGAAAAAACTCAACAACAAACCAATTTGATCTAAAAAAAAGGCAAATCTAATAACAAAAATTAGTAATTTGTTGATCTTAAATCTCAGAAAAGACAATTTAGAGGGCAGTAGAGTGTAAACACTAAAAAATAATTAAGTGTGACAATAGGGAGTAAAGACAATTTTGTTTTTTTTAATGACTATATTGTTGTATTGAATTTTTAATAGAGTAATGTAAAAAAACAACAATAATTCTTGTTAATAAATTACAAAGACCAATAAGTTGTAAAAATTGAGTTGTTGTCTAATTCTATGTCACATGTCCAAATTATTGTTCTCAATTTTTATTCATTCATAATATTCAATGCAAAAGTTAAGCTAAATACCCACTCATCTAGATAAAGATCACCTTTTTTTTTTTTTTTGATAGGTTAGATAAAGACCACTTTATCATTACTACTGTTGAATGTTCTATTGAATGTTTCAGTGTGTAAGCATGAGTTACAAACTAATATTATCCTAAGTGAAAAAAATTAAGACAATGTTAATTTTATTGATGTGAGTATTATTAAAATAAAAATAATAATAAGATGAAAAAATTAAGAAAATGTCAATGTTATTGATTACTAACAATAACGTGAGTATACTTCAATTATTAAAAAGAAAAAGCGATGCCAAAGAATCAACTCGGCCATAAAAATAGAAAACATGTACGAGCAGAAGAAAAATGGTTTAGTAGAGAAAACATATGAACAACTTTTCCTCTTAACAACAGCTGCAAAAATAGACCAACGTTGAGTTTGAACAAAAGAAGAAAAAAAAAAAGGTTTAGTAGACAAAACATATGAACAACGTTTCCTCTTAACATCAATTGAGGCATTTGTCTTTAAAAAAATAAAAAGAAGAAGAAGAAGAAATTAAGCATTTGCCTCAAAAATGAAAATTCATCCATTGATACTTATCTTCTTCTTGCTAACTGTGTTTGTATCTATCTGATCAAAGAAAAAAAAAAATGAATGTTGGAATTTCATGATTCATCCCACACTAACTAATTATTTTGTGCTGTGATTGTATGGCTAACATATGGATAAAATATATTATAAAACCGTCTTTATAAAAGACCGCTTTTACATTTAGTGAGTCTCACACACTTTTAGATATCACATATGATGAAATGATCATAAATTAATCTCATAAGATAATTGTCCCAACATAAGGTGACATGATTAGGTAAAATGTGTTCTCGTATCTCTTAAAGTTTTTGATCATTCATGTCTTTCAACACTTCATTAATTCAATTGCAATTTTTTTACTCACAATGGTAGGCAATTTGGTAACTTATATTGAAAATAAAAATTGTAAGGATTTCACTATGAAAGATGGTGAAAGATCAATTTAATTCTATGAAACATTTAATTTTAAGGATTTCATTATAAAAGATACTAATTTCTGTGTATGTGTATAGATGCATGTATTTGTGTATGTGTATGAAAGTTTGTATAGGCTAATAAATTAGTAACACAAATCGGCTCCCCAAACAAAAATTTCTGGCTCCACCATTGATTAGCAAACAATTTTTTGCTAATAAACAGTGACTTAGAGAGACCGATGGAGCAACTTAATTTTGTGGGTTTACACACACATCTCGGATACCCACATTGAATGAAACCTTGAGATTTCCCTGTGTGCAACAGTTGGACTTGACAACTCCTAAATTTGTGAAACATGACGAGGACGATAATCTCAAAGGTAATTCTATATATATTGCTAACCCTAATGTTAAAACACTCGCAATACATGTAGGATTAAAATTATTTTTCTTAATCTAGGTACAAGTACAATCGCCTATAATTTGTTTGAGTCATAATATCTCTACCCTATTCTAGGTCCTTAAAATATTTTTGTCAAACTATTGTTATCATTCTATAAAATGATTAATTATATTAAATAACTGTCACTTCATTATAAGATGAATAACTATTTTATCAAAATTTTCATTTCATCTTATCTCTTTGATTGAAATACGACCCTTATTATAACAAATCAACCGTACCTATGGAAAAATAAAATTATGCCTTTTGTTTTATTGTTTTTCGATAAGGACTACAATAATAGCACCATGACCAATTAAATCTTTTTATTTATGTGAAGGATTTTTCTATGCATACAGGAGCGGGTTAGTTCTTTTTTCTTTTTTAAATTACTAATCATTTTCCAACCTTAACTAGCAAATGATTTTATGCATCAAAGTGCATGATATACTAAACCCTAAGCCCATGATTAAGAATTCAAAATTTTATCCTTTACCTTTTTTCTTTTTCTTTTTTTCATATGTATCCTTTACCTTCTTGCGTATCCAATTAAATTCACCAAAAAGAAAAATTTAAGCAAACGAAATCTCCCAAATTCATTTAGACTTCTAATTTTCCAAATTTAGCTAAGTATTGGCTAAAAATGGAGTGTTTAATTTTGTCCCACAATTCAACTGAGTGCCACCCGAGCACAAGTGTTCCATTCAATTGGACATGGTAGTTGTTGTGCATCATGGGTCCGTCAGCTAGGCCTGTAGAGAAGATCCATGTGATTCAAGTAAGCCCAATGCGGCACATATCAAGCCCAGAACATAAGTCTAGTATAATTTAATTTTGGAAAAATCTTGTTTCATCACACTCTCAATTGCACATTCTTAATTTATACACTCCCATCAATTTCAGCCCATTTGGTAGTGTTCGTACAGTAGGTGTGTAATAAGGAGCTAGGGTATGATAGTCATTACCCTTTCATCTTAGATTCTTAGTTGCTTTCTATTTATTAAACCTACCTACCTACTCACTAGGCACTATACACCATGCTGACGTGGGTTTCGAACTTCCAATTAATATAATTAATAAATTTTTTTAATTATTGAATAAGAAATTTGAAATTTAAACTTCACTTATATCCAAAAATCAATTGATATCTTAACCAGATGGTAAAGAGCAATTATTATAAAGTAGACGTCATACATTAAAATTTTATCATATCTAAAATAAATAATAATAAAACCTTATGCGCTATGTTGACCTCAACTATGTGCATTTAATTCACCTGGATAGCTCCCAGTGGCGTCACCACGTTGTATTAAGGCTTAAGGGAGTTGTTGTCTAATTTTATGTCACATGTCTAAATTATTGTTCTCAATTTTGGTGCCAAGTTATTCATTCATAATAATTAATGCAAAAGTTAAGCTAAATACCCACTCATCTAGATAAAGATTACTTTATCATTACCACTATTTAATGTCTATTGAGTGTTTTCATGCGTAAGCATGAGTTACAAACTAATATTATTCTAAGGCTGTGTTTGGTTCGCGTAAAATCATTTCCGGAAAATATTCTATTTTCCGGAAATGCTATTTTCCGGAAAGGAAAATGTTTTAATGTGTTTGGTTGCATTTCAAAAAATATTTCGGAAAATATTTTCTGATGTTTGGTTGTGTTCTGAAAATAGCATAGAAAACACATTTTCACATTTTCTCACATTTTCTTGGTTACCAAACGATTATATAATATCATTTATTCATCAAAACACAAACAAAACCCAGAAAAAAATCATCAAATCCAGACAAACGAAGGCGAGCTCGCGATCGGAGAGATCGCGATCGGCGCGATCGCGCTCGGCGGCGCGATGCGTCGATCGCGATCGGCGCGATCGTGATCGGAGCGGTCGGCGCGATCGCGCTCGGCGGCGCGAGGCGTCGATCGCGATCGGCGCGATCGTGATCGGAGCGGTCGGCGCGATCGCGCTCGGCGGCGCGAGGCGTCGATCGCGATCGCGATCGACGCGTTCGCGCAATCGCGATCTCTCCGATCGGCGCATCGCGATCGCGCGAAGATCGACGCTTCGCGCGAAGATCGAAGCGGAGATCGCGATCGGAGCTCTGGGTGGCTGGATCGATCGGAGCTCTCGCACTTCGTTGGCTTCGATCTCGCTCGTTGGCTTCGATCTCGTTTGTGGATCGGGGTTCGTGATCTCGCTCCTTGGAATCGTTGTGTTCTTCGATTGTTTTTTTTTTTTGTTCTTTCTCTCTCGCCGATGTGTTGTGTTCTCTGTTTTTTCTCTCTCTCTCTCTGCGTTTTGCAAGCCACGGAAATGAAATGAAGTGAAAATGAGGGCAGAATTTCATTTCCGTGGTCAAGGCTTCAAACTTCGGTCAACAGGAAAACGATTTCCGGAAAATAATATTTTCCTCCAGAGCCAAACGCCCTATTTTCCGGAAAACGATTTCCTGAATTCGTTTGAAGCCGAATCAAACGCACCCTAAGTGGAAAAAATTAAGAAAATGTCAATGTTATTGATTACTAACGTGAGTATACTTCAATTATTAAAAAGAGAAAGTGATGTCAAAGGATCAACTCGGCCATAAAAATAGAAACCATGTGCGAGCAGAAGAAAAATGGTTTAGTAGAGAAAACATACGAACAACTTTTCCTCTTAACAACGACTGCAAAAATAGACCAACGTTGAATTTGAACGAACGAAAAAAAAAAAAAAAAGGTTAAGTAGACAAAACATATGAACAACGTTTCCTCTTTACATCAATTGAGCAGGGACGGCTTGATGCATTTGGGGTCCTAAGGTGAAAATTTATCATCTTAATTTAGATGCAAAATTACTATTAATTAACATGAACTACATAGAATTTTTTTTTTTTTTTTTTTTTGGAATTTTTAAGACAAAAAAAATTTGACAAAATTTTTCATACTTGTTGATGTGGTAGATTGATAGTAGTAAGTAAAACAGTGATGTTAGTGGTAGATTTAGATGAAAACTAGTAAAAGTTTGCTAATTAAACTCTTATTATTATTCTTTTTTTTAGAAGTGCAACATTCACAATATTTTTACAACAAATCCTAGATTTTAAACTGCTTTTTGTTTTTTATTTGAAAATATCACTATAATTATTTTTTTGCCATCAACAATAGGCTGTAACAACCTGCTACTTAGCATTAGTTGTAAATGTGTTGTGAAAAATATTGTGGACAATGTTGCATTTTTCTCTCTTTTTTTATTTGTTTTTCATCTAATAAAAAAATTATTTTATTTATTGATTATAAATAATCCTATTGGTTAAAATTTGGGGGCCTTTTTTTTACTTGGGGCCTTAGGCGGTCGCATTTCTTGCTCTACCATAGAGCCGGCCCTGCAATTGAGGCATTTGTCTTTCAAAAAAATAAAAAGAATAAGAAGAAGAAGAAATTAAGCATTTGCCTGAAAAATGAAAATTCATCCATTGATACTTAATTTCACTTCAAAGCAATCTATTAAGAGTCAAAGACAATAATTACAAGTTCCACGTTTCTTGGCAATAGACATAGGACTGTAACTTATCTTCTTCTTGCTAACTGTGTTTGTATCTATCTGATCAAAGAAAAAAAAAAAAAAAAAAGAATGTTGGAATTTCATGATTCATCCCAAACTACATAATTGTTTGGTGCTGTGATTGTATGTCTAACATGTGGATAAAATATATTATAAGACCCTTTTTATAAAAGACCACTTTTACATTTAGTGAATCTCACACGCTTTTAGCTAGATATCACATATGATGCATGAAATCAACATAAATCAATCTCATAAGATAATTGTCCCAATATAAGGAGACATGATTCATCATTATCTCTATATTTAGGTATTTACTGCACCTATTTAAACTCTTCTAAAAAAATAATAATAAAAACTATACCAATACAAATAAATAACACGCTTAAAATGCAGAAACCATTACTAATGTGCAGAGATGGCATATTTGCAACACTAGGCTTTTCTAGAACCCTTCATTAATACCACAAAGGACTTAAGTTTTACATGTAGCCCACGACAAGTCCATTGCATTTGGAACTTGTTAAAAAAAAAAAACTTGCTGTTCTTTACTTTTTAGCTCATCCTTCTTTTCTTTTTTTTCTTTTTTTTTTTTTTTTTTTTTTTTTTTTTTTTTTTTAATCTAACTTTTAATTTTTTTTTTTTGAAATAATCTAACTTTTAACTTTTTGTAACATATTTTTTTAGAGGGTTTCAACCTATAGCATCTGCTATTGATGATAGTTCTTTATTATTAAATTAAGATACCAATCAATTTTTAGTGTAAGTAGGAATTGAATCTCAAAACTCTTAATCAATTATAAAAAACTTTACTAATTGAACTAACTAGAATCCACTTCTATAACATATTTGACATAAAACAAAACGATTCGAAGCTGAAAATCATAAAAGGCCGTTTGAAATGTTGAATGCTCTTAAAGATGAACTATGTAGTCAGAGAAGGAATTCAAGTGGGAAACATGCTGTAGGACAAAAAAGGAGGCTTATCGAAAAAATTTTGTCCCACAATTCAACTGAGTGCCACCCGAGCACACCTATATATCTCCCTTCCAAGTTCAAGTACAAAGCCAAGTGTTCCATTCAATTGGACATGGTAGTTGTAGTTGTGCATCATGGGTACGTCAGATAGGCCTGCAGAGAAGATCCATGTGATTCAAGTAAGCTCAATGCAGCACATATCAAGCCCAGAACATAAGTCTAGTATAATTTAATTTTGGAAAAATCTTGTTTGATCACACTCTCGATTGCACATTCTTTATACACCCATCAATTTCAGCCCACGTGGTAGTGTGCATCTACCTACTTTTTCAACTCAGTTATTTAATCACTAGGCACCACAAGCCATTGATAAATTTTTTTTAATCATTGAATAAAAAATTTGAAGTTTAAACCCCACATATATCCAAAAATTAATTGGTCTTAACCAAATGGTAAAGAGTAATTATTACTAGCCTCATCTCACGCGCTTCATGCGTTCGATGGGACTTTTATTTTATTTTATTATGTCATAATATTACGCATTAAGTAGTTAGAACTACTAATACAACTAGGAGTATCATGAAGCTAGCTTCAAAAAATGAACAAATATTACACATTTAATTTGTAGCAAAAAAAAAAAAAAAAGGAAACCTGTGTTTTTATTTTATATATATAATTTTTATTTGGAGAGTTTAATTTGTAAGTAGATAAAGTAATTTGAAAATCAACAGGAAAGTGACCCTATTTTTTAGGCAATGTTTTAGTGGAAGTTAGAGTTGTATTTTGTTTAATAAACATGAGGATGATTTTTTATTTTTTGTTTAACTTATTTTTCAATTTTTTAAAAAAAAGTATACGTATAGTTGCTTTGAAGAAGTGGGTTAGTGGGAGAGTGGTCTTATTTTGTAGGAATGTTTTAGGAGAGGGTTAAAGATATATTTTTATAGTGTTATCCTCAACTTTTGCCATATTTAAACATAGGCTATAGGGGTATTTTAGAACCAAAAAAATGTTCAATGTAAATAAGAAAAGCTCCTTAAATAGTAGTATAGATGAAGCAGATATTATACATTAAAATTCTATCATATCTAAAATAAATAATAGTAAAACCCTATTCGCCATGTTGACCTCAACTAGGTGCATTTAATTCACTTGGACAGCCTCGGTGGCGTCACCACGTTGTATTAAGGCTTGGGGGAAAATAATTACATATAATATTTTTTAAATTTTTTGTTTTTGACTTTCCATAAATAAAAACATTGAACATCCTAAAAGAAGCCTAACAACAAGCCAATTTAACACCAACCTTTATGTTGGCCTTTTTAAACAAAGAGAAAAAAAAACCTCAACAACAAACCAATTTGATCTTTAAAAAAAAAAAAAAAAAATCGAATAACAAAAATTAGTAATTTATTGATCTTAAATCTCAGAAAAGACAATTTAGAGGGTAGTAAAGTGTAAACACCAAAAAATAATTAAGTGTGACAATAAGGAGTGGAGACAATTTTGTTTTTTTAATGACTGTAAGGATACGATTTGTAACGACCCATAATAATGTTGGGTTCGCACGTAAAAAGGCCCAAACAATATCATTTATAGAGCGTGGGTTTGAAAGGCTAGGCCTTGGTCACCAGACGGTGGTTTTTTCGTGGTGTTCATACATAATTAAATCGTGTTCGCCCTAGGAGTCTTTCTCCTGGAGGCGGGCTGGAAGGCTCTGGTTTTTCGCCATTTTTCCCAGCCTCTTTCCCCGGATTGCTCACCTTTTCTTTTATACTAGCTTGTATCCCTTATCCAACGTCCACGTGTGGGTTCGATTTTTCAGGACTGATACTTGTCCCATCAGCCCATACCCAGAGTGGTTGAGGGTGGTTGTAAAAGCTGAAGAGTATGGCTCTGTCAGGTGCAGAGTATTGAATGGCAGTAAAGGCAGCTTTCCCTTTGTCCTTGGTTGTTATACTATCCAGCGTACCCTCCTCTATTGACCTAGATATTTTAGATCTTTTTCCAAACTGTTCTTATACCGTTCTTGCCCTTCCTTCCTGGGAGACCTTGGATATGCCGAGGATAGAATCATCCTCGGCTGTGTCTCAAGACTTTTTGAACTTTTATTACCTATCCTCGACTATAACCTTTCTCGGCTCAGGCCTTGGGCCCCAATGTAAAAATGGGCCAGGGCCACAAATTATGGACCCCACAATAGCCCCTCAAAATCCTGTTGTCCGACCTCTTGGTTGGAGAGGAGGGTTTTGGTAATGCCACGCCTTTATTGCAGTCTGCTTAGATCTGCCCTTCATCAATGTGGGTGTCTCTTCATCTATCCAGGAAACATACCGGACTACTAGACATTCTTTTGAACTCATTCATGAGGCATTCCTGCCGCTTCATTATCCGAAACGCGCCTTTAATGATTTCCCTTTACGAGACCATTTTAAATTCGACGGTTATTGACGACGTGGGGAAGTGGAACGGGTATATTCTCATTTACCGATTTTCTTGGAAATTTGGACAGATTAAATGCCTCTCGTTTTGCCCTTCATATAAGAAGGAAAGCAAAAAGTTACCTCTCTTACACAGAGATCTTTCAATCCTCTTAAAGTCTAAAAACCCTTAGCCTCCCCCAGAGTTTCCCTTATCCGTTCACTTACACCTTGAATCGTGATTCGTCCACGATAGGAGCGGGAATGAAGAGACCATACACTTCCCAGAAATGCTACATTCTTGTGAAGCTCAAAATGGCTCGGTTAGGGCAAGGATGGCAGAGACTCAAGATACTTCTCATCCTCCTTTCCGCCAAAATCCAAAGCAGGGGCTCGTCGAGTCAAACTTTTGGCGCGACTGAGCTAGGGTCACCCATTATCAGTACCAGCCGCTCTCTTATGAGCATAGCTAAAATGGCACCAGCGTGTTAGGAGTCAGGACTGACGTAGGGACAAAGTATCCCTACTTCTTCCTCTCTTCCTTCACTGGTGCCTCCTTTTGCCTCTCTTTCTTCTTCTTTCCCATCACCAGATCCATCCTGGTGCTTTTCCTTCTTCCTCTTCTTCTCCTTTTCCGCCCAGGAAGGTCCTCCTCTCAATATGGGTGCCACTGGGACAGAATTTGGAAAGATTTGGAAGCAGAGCTTAAAAAGATTTCCGTTTGTTTTTTTTTTTTTTTCTCTTTTATTGTTTTTGTAATTCATTTTCTATATAGGCTTTGTTTAAGCCCTTCATTGTACGCTGTAATACCTATTTATATTAATAAAGGTCGTCATTTCTTTATTTCGTATATTCTATCTCTTCTTTTAAAATGGTTATGCCATGAATAGACGTACTATCCTGTAACTATTTTTTTTTTTTTATACTATGAACGATGCTTAGGGCCGAGATTCCAGTTAATAAAAAGACTTTGCTCTGTGCTTATTGAAATTATCCGACTTAATAATACCGAATCGAACAAATGATACTTAGGGCTAAAAATCCTTACTAAGAAGAAAATGAAAAGATATTATGATGAACTTATTAGAGCTATCTGGCATAATGACGCCGACTTGAGAAAACAATACTTAGGGCCGAAATCCCTTTCTAAGAAAAAAGATGTTATTATGAACTTATTAGAGGTATCGTATATAATAAGATCGACCTGAAAATGGGTTGTATACCCCAAACTTGAACGAGGTGATGGCTGAATGCTCGATGCCACGTAGGAAGTAATCATCCGAGGATATATAATCCAAAAGTGTACAGCCCCTGTAGGTCGCTGAGCAATAAGGCGTTTCGCTATCTTCCCAATAATTTTCATAGCCTTAACCTTTTCTGGTATTTGGTCCGAGAATTGAGCGACTTAGAATTCTTCTTAAGCAGCTGACTTCTCCATAGGTTGGAGTCCGAGGACCATGCAATACCTTGGTTCTGTCCAAAACTTAATTTTGATAAGTAGTTGGTTTCCCCATAGGTTTGAGTCCGAGGACCATGCAATACCTTGGTTCTGTCCAAAACTTGATTTTGATAAGTAGTTGGTTTCCCCATAGGTTTGAGTCCGAGGACTATGCAATACCTTGGTTATGTCTAAAACTTGATTTCGATAAGTAGTTGGTTTTCCCATAGGTTTGAGTCCGAGGACCATGCAATACCTTGGTTCTGTCCAAAACTTGATTTCGATAAGTAGTTGGTTTCCCTATAGGTTTGAGTCCGAGGACCATGCAATACCTTGATTCTGTCCAAAACTTGACTTCGATAAGTAATTGGGGGAATTAACCCCTCGGCTATGGCATGGGACCTTGGTTTTAAGGGGAATTAGTTCATCGGCCAAGCCCCTAGAACCATCCGTGCGGCTGACGCTACGAAGCGCAGCCCCTAGTAAAGAAACGTAGCCCCTAGTGGAGCTTTACGCTAGGACACTACAACCGACTGTTAAAAATGACAAGAGAACTGTCTCGACCTACCGTCTATGCCAACATACAAGCCTTTCCCACAGACAGCGCCAATTGTAAGGACATGATTTGTAACGACCCATAATAATGTTGGGTTCGCACATAAAAAGGCCCAAACAATATCATTTATGGAGCGTAGGTTTGAAAGGCTAGGCCTTGGTCACCAGACAATGGTTTTTTCGTGGTGTTCATACATAATTAAATCGTGTTCGTCCTAGGAGTCTTTCTCCTGGAGGCGGGCTGGGAGGCTCTGGTTTTTCGCCATTTTTCCCAGCCTCTTTCCCCGGATTGCTCACCTTTTCTTTTATACTAGCCTGTATCCCTTATCCAACGTCCACGTGTGGGTTCGATTTTTCAGGACTGATACTTGTCCCATCAGCCCATACCCAGAGTGGTTGGGGGTGGTTGTAAAAGCTGAAGAGTATGGCTCTGTCAGGTGCAGAGTATTGAATGGCAGTAAGGGCAGCTTTCCCTTTGTCCTTGATTGTTATACTATCCAGCATACCCTCCTCTATTGACCTAGATATTTTAGATCCTTTTCCAAACTGTTCTTATACCGTTCTTGCCCTTCCTTCCTGGGAGACCTTGGATATGCCGAGGATAGAATCATCCTCGGCTGTGTCTCAAGACTTTTTGGACTTTTATTACCTATCCTCGGCTATAACCTTCCTTGGCTCGGGTCTTGGGCCCCAATGTAAAAATGGGCCAAGGCCACAAATTATTGGACCCCACAATGACTATATTGTTGTATTGAGTTTTTAATAGAGTAATGTAAAAAACAACAATAATTCTTGTTAATAAATTACAAAGATCAATAAGTTGTCAAAATTGAGTTGTTGTCTAATTTTATGTCACATGTCTAAATTATTGTTCTCAATTTTGGTGCCAAGTTATTCATTCATAATAATCAATGTAAAAGTTAAGCTAAATACCCACTCATCTAGATAAAGATCACTTTATCATTACTACTGTTGAATGTCTATTGAAAGTTTTCATGTGTAGGCATGAGTTACAAACTAATACTCCCTCCATCCCGATTTGTTTGTCATGTTTGAAAAGTCAAACTTTTTAAGGGAATATCATTTATTATCTTGTCTGCCTTATAAAAATGTATAAATTTACAAAGCTATCTTTAAATAAATTTATCAGTTTTTTTTTTTTTTTAAGAGTTGTTCTTAATGAGACAACTAAAAAGGTGCTCCAATTAGATTGATTTTTTAAAATATTTGTTACTTTTCTTTTCAAATAGTTTTGAAAATAAAGTAGGGGTATAATAGGAACATTAGTAAATTAATGACTTTTATATTTAGAAACAGGACAATATTTTGGGACATCTCAAAATTGAATTGAGGACAAACAAACTAGAACGGAGGAAGTATTATTCTAAGTGAGAAAAATTAAGACAATGTCAATCTTATTGAGGCAATTATAATTAAAATAAAAATAATAATAAGATGAAAAAATTAAGAAAATGTCAAATACTTCAATTATTAAAAAGAGAAAGTGATGTCAAACTATCAACTCGGCCATAAAAATAGAAATTAAACCATGTGCGAGCAGAAGAAAAATGGTTTAGTAGAGAAAACATATGAACAACTTTTCCTCTTAATAACGGCTGCAAAAATAGACCAACGTTGAGTTTGAACGAACGAAAGAAAAAAAAAAAAAAAAAAGGTTTAGTAGACAAAACATATGAACAACGTTTCCTCGTAACATCAATTTAGGCATCTGTCTTTCAAAAAATAAAAAAGAAGAAGAAGAAATTAAGCATTTGCCTCAAAAATGAAAATTCATCCATTGATACTACGTTCACCATCAAAGCATTCTATTAAGAGTCAAAGACAATAATTACAAATTCCATGTTTCTTGGCAATTGTCCCAATATAAGGAGACATGATTCATCTTTATCTATCTGATCAAAGAAAAAAAAAATGAATGTTGGAAATTCGTGATTCATCCCACACTACCTAATTGTTTCGTGCCGTGATTGTATGGCTAACATATGGATAAAATATATTATAGGACCGTCTTTATAAAAGACCGCTTTTACATTTAGTGACTCTCACACACTTTTAGATATCACATATGATGAAATCAACATAAATCAATCTCATAAGATAATTGTCCCAATATAAGGAGACATGATTCATCTTTATCTCTATATTTAGTTATTTACTGTACCTATTTAAACACTTCTAAAAATAATAATAAAAACTATACCAATTTAAACAAAGTTAATATGGCAAACATAGTTGACCAGATACCATCTACAAATAAATAACACGCTTAAAATGCAAAAACCATTACTAATGTGCAACACTAGGCTCTTCTAGAATCCATCATTAATACCACAAAGGACTTAGGGTACGTTTGGTTGGAGGTAGGGCTGTCCACGAGTCGATTCGAATCGGGTCTGGGGTTAACCCGCAACCAACTCGATTAGATCGGGTGTATGAAAAATGGACCCACAATTGACCGAATATTGGGATCAAACCCGATATCTTGGGTCATCGGTTAAGCAGGTTGGAGCCATCGGGTGATTTCGGATCTAAAGAACAACATAGAATAAATCAACCCCAAACTCAAAGAACACATCTCACATGTCATAACCATAAACCAAAACAAGAGAAATCAAATAACACCAAAAATACCACAAACACAAATCTGAGCTTCAAATCAAGTAGCACTAAAAACACCAAACCCAAATCTAAAATTCAAATCAAATACCAAAAACATTACAAAGTACAAACCCAAATTTGTGATTGAAAGAGAGAGAGAGAGAAAGAGAAGACCCAAATATGAGATCGAAAGAAAGAGAGAGAAATAGGAGAAATAAGACTCATTTGGCACCACCACCACTCCCTCCTCCCACCATCACCGCATCCACCATTAGATTACACAAGATCAAAGCCATGTAGATTAGAGGAGGCTTTAGCTAGATCCTCCTTTGACCCCAGAGAAAGCTTGTTCAGACTGCTCTCTCTGAACAACCCAGTACGGTGGGCCAATGGCAATAAGGTTGGCGGTTGCATTAAGACAGAGGCTATAGGGGTAGGGATTTGAGAGAGATCAGAGAGGGACAGTGAAAAACAAAGGTCTTAACTTTGAGAGAGAGACTTGAGATTGAGAGTAGAAAGAACGGAGACCGATTTATGAGAGAGTGAGATTCTGATTTCTGAGAGAGTGAGATACTGAGATGAGATTGAGAACTGAGGCTTTGTGTGTGGAATTGTGGAAAACTGATTTTCATTTGAATTTTAGCCGTTCTGAACTTCTGATTTGATTTTTGCTTTATGTTTGTGTGTAAGTTTAGATAGTGTGTAGCTCTTAATAAGTTAGTGACTTAACGCTTTAGTCTTATTAGGTCTTTAGTCTTCACATGTTCATCTAAAAAGAATCGATTTTTTTTTTTTAATTTTTTTTTTTAATTCTAAAACTTTAGGTTGGGTCAAGTAATACGGGTTTTTAATCCCTTAACCCGCTATCCAAACCAAATATTCGGTTTTTATTAGAGAAGGACCCGAATCAGACTGACCATGGGCTTCAGGCAGACCCGCTGGGATTCGGGTTGATCGGATTCAGTTGGTTTGGTCGGGTCCTTAACCCGCTAGATAGCTCTAGTTGGAGGAGTGGAAAAGTGGGAGGATGGAAAATTAGTGGGAGGATAGAAAATTTGGTTTTCCTTCATGTGTGTTTGGTTGGTGGGGTGGAAAAGTGGGAGGGTGGAAAACTTTTTTGTTTGGATGGAGAGAAAAAGGAGAGGATGGAAAATATAGTTTATATAAATTGACTATTATGTCATTGTTATATAATATATAAGAAATAGATATAGTTACACTCATTAAATAATATAAAAATTAACACAAATACGTATACATTTATATTACTTTTTTTTTATTATTATATATAATTTAAAATTTATGGGCAACAAAAATTGATTATGCGTTAACTGGGAAGACATTTTCAAAAAAACAAACTTTATCCACATGACCATTGTTACATAAACTGGGAAGATATTTTCAAAAAAAAGAAACTTTCTTCACATGGGCAACTAGGCTGGAGTTCACATTGCCGTGTTGTGAAGATGCTAAGAAAGAGATAAGGATAAAGAGACAAAAGGTTAATTAGGTCACAGGTGTAATGGGAAAGTGAGATGGGTAGGTGAGTGCAATATAGGTGATGATATTTGTGTAATTTATTACCCACATCTTCTTTTCTCCCCTAGTTTTCCTCCCAAATTGGGAGGACAAAATTATATGGGTCCAGAGGGATTATTTTCCACCCCATTTTCTATCTCTCTTGTTTTCTCTCCTAAACCAAACAAGAGAAAATTCCATTTTCCACCCTATTTTCCTCTTCTTTTTTTCCACCCTCCCTATTTTCACCCCAACCAAACATACTCTTAAGTTTTACATGTAACTCACGACAAGTCCATTGCATTTGGAAATCGTTGAAAAAATACTTGCTTCTTTACTTTTTATCTCAACCTTTTTTTTTTCTTTTTTTCTTTTTTTTAAATCTAACTTTTAATTTTTTTTTTTTTTTTTTTTGGGTTGAAATAAACTAACTTTTAACTTTTTGTAACATATTTTTTAGAGAGTTTCAACATATGATGTTTATTCTTGATAATAGTTTTTTATCATCAAATCTCAACCTTTTAAAAAAAAATAATAATCTAACTTTTATTTTTTATTTTTTGGTTGAAATAAACTAACTTTTAACTTTTTGTAACATATTTTCTTTTAGAAAGTTTCAATATATGGCGTCCGCTCTTGATGATAGGTTTTTATTATCAAACCAAAATACCAATCAGTTTTTGGTAATTAAAGGCAAAAATTGAATCCAAAATCTCTTATTCAATTATCAAAGACTTTACTAGTTGAACTAACTGGAAGTTTGGAACCCACTTCTATAACATATTTGACATAAAACAAAACGATTAGAAGCTGAAAATCATAAAAAGGCCGGTTGAAATGTTGAATGCTCTTAAAGATGAACCATGTAGTCAGAGAAGGAATTCAAGTGGGAAACAACCTAGTTAAATCATGCTGTAGGACAAAAAAGGAGGCTTATCGAAAAAATCTACATTTGAATTTTTTTTTTTTTTTCTTTCTGTTTGATCACTTTCCGGCCAAAGATTTTCCAATGAGAGTGATCTATTTTTTAACAAGTTAAATATGGGGCACGAATTATAAAACAAACATGAATAACATAAGAGGATAATGTTCTCATGCCATTTAGGCTCCATAATCAATTAGTTTATCAGCGGCTAAGATCTACATTCTACAATAGAATGGAAAGGAGTAACAGTGTCCAGTTTGATAGATTCTAAAGAATATTTCATTCCTTTTTTTTTATGCAACACTGATTCTTTTAATAAAATTACATAATTTTTCATTTTTGTACTAAATTTAACAAATGATAGTCTACAAATAAAATGTAAGGATATAAAACTGATATTACTTATCTCTTTAATTTTCATTTCTATTATTTATAAACTCCCAAACATTGTATAAGAAAATAATAGTATTATTATCCGTGCAATGCAAATACACGGCTTAATAAAGAATCATAAAATAATTAAATAAAATATTTTAATAATATAATTAATATTGGCCAATAAAATAGATCATAAAAATAAAAGAGCAAATTATTTTATGTTACATGACAAATGCACACATAATGTAAGTTCAATTATTTATTAAAAACTAAGTATTATAAAAAAGGGTAAACCATGTATAAGGTCCCTATCCTTTACACCGTATTTTAATTTGATCCCGAACCTTCTAATTGTGTTAATTTGGTCTCTAACATTTTAGTGTCATGTCAATTTAATCCCCATGTTATCTCTTGGATGGAAATTGCTGATGTGGCAAACGACCAAATAAAAAACTAGTTTCCATTGATGTGACAATAAACTAATTTTTTATTTTGACTGTTTGTCACGTCAACAATTTTCATTCAAGAGCTAACGACGGTGATTAAATTGACATGACACTGAAAAGTTAAGGACCAAATTGATACAATTGAAAGGTTAGGGACCAAATAAAAATATGGATGAATTTGATAGGAACCAAATACATAGTTTACCCTATAAAAAATTATAAAATAATTAACAAAAATCATTTTTATTATTTTAGAGCTTATGATAATTGAGTTTTAATTAGATTATTTTTTAAAGAAAAAGCACTCAAGTGATAGAATTTCACTTAAGTAAACTATTTTCATATTTTTGATGTACTTATAATGAGTTACATGACAATGTTGTGCTGTACAACTTGTAATACTTACATTGAGCTACATCATTTAAACATAAAATGTATGACCCAACATTTATTATTAAAAATAATTATGGTAATTTTCTTAAATAATACAAACTAATCAGTTGATGAATAGTTATTTATTAATCCTCATTATAAAATATATTGTTTAATTATTTTAATTAAGTATTAAGTTTGTTTAAGGAAAAAAAATCATAATTAGTCTTTATTGAAATGATGGAATTTCAAATAAATTGGTTTTATTTAATAAGTAATGCTTGAAGTGAAACATTTGATGAAAAAAATAAAGCTAATGTTTTGAATAAAGATAGATACATGATTTTTTTTTAGTTAAGACTGATATATTGCCAAACACAATTTAGTTACTAAGTACTGACCCATACTTTAAAATATACAAATCATGGTAATAGGGTAGAGTAGTGATACACCCTATTGTGCACTGATAATACCCATGGACTTACCAAGTAGTAATATATCATGGGATATGGGGCGATGACTACACACACAAACTCCTTTTTATTCTTCTAAAAAAATTTATTCTTTAGAAAGTTGATATAAGAAGGAAGTGGGCTAGCTTGATTTGATTCTAAAAAAAAATACCTTGACTTGACTCTCAATTACATATTGTCAAATACAACAACAAAAAGGGGGTAAATTTCAGTATCGAAAACTAGTTTCAATGCTAGATTTAGGTTGCATTAATTTTGAGCATTTTCAATGTCCCTAATTATAACAATGTATTAATTCTTTGAAAGTTAAGTAGGAAGGAAGTGGATGGACTCTGCTTAAGTGCTATAATACAATGGGCTCATTTCCGCAGACACACTTAATTTCAAACCTAATTTTACATCTTATTGAATTTTTAAGTACTTATAATAGAAGTAATTTCACTTTCACATTAGTTTATAACTAACACTCAACAATTTGACAAATTAATTGGATGTAAAATGAATATGAAATTGGGTGTGTTTAAATTTCTATAAAATTATAGTTGTGCACCAAAAACCTCTTTTTCACTTAAGTCAACTTTTGTACCGACCAAAAGCGCAATCACCATAATCCCATCTACCATTTTATAATTATTAGCCAGTACTCTAAGGACACTCATTAGCATTTCTCATTATAATAAGATGTTCTCTACCTAATAATTTGCCGATAGTCATGTATAGAATATCCGTAGGTGTCAAAAAGTCCTTTTTTCTATATATAGAGGCTATAGGCTTAGCTTTTTTTCTTCAAAATGTCACATAGGTGAGTACCTCTCTCTCTCTCTCTCAGAGAATCTTTGTTCTTTTATCAAGTGCACAAATTCTTCCACCTCTCCCTCTCATCAATTATGGAGTCCTTGAAACACCTATTGCATGAAGAAGGATGTAGCAGCAGTGAATCCGGGTGGACAATGTACATATCCTCTCCCATGGAAGAAGATTTTGTTGAATTCTGTAACTATCACGATGATGAGGACGACAACAAAAGTCACTTCAGAAAGCAAAACCAGCATTATGATAAGAAAAATGAGGATGATGATAGTGATGATTCATTGGCTTCTGATGCTTCCTCTGGCCCAAGTCATTATCAGCATACACATTCTAACGGTCAAGGTAGTCATCCTACATCTCGTTCTAAGCAAGATAAGAGTTATAATGTAAACAAGTTTTTTTTACGCAAGAAAGCAGACAAAGAAGAGAAGAAATCTGTCAAAAACAATACTAGAAAAAATTGAAAAAGTTTTGGTATACTTTTAGGTGTCTATGACAAAGTGCTGCTGTTTAGTTTAGATCATTTCAAATTCTAAGTGGTGCAATGTTTACAAAATTTATCGAGTGGAAAAATGAAAACACAATGTACGTTACTTTCCATATATCCTTTAAGAGAATCATATTTATTACTGCTATCCTTTTCTTTTTCTCAATGTTCATGAATTCCATGTTGCATTAAGAATTTAACTAGAAACATGTATACTTATGAAATAAGTGAGAATATGGATACAAACGAGAACACGCGCATGCAAAGAGATGAAAATAAAAATCAAGAGGCTTATCACTTAATGGTATTACCTAATCTTATTTATAAAAAGATCAAAGGATCGGATCCATCCTTCCACACTTATTGTAAGTTGTAACAATTAAATGATAAGTAAATAAATAATAGAAATGAAGGGAGAAGAGGAAAAAAAATCTTGAACCATTCTCTAATCATTGTCATCATAAGCTAAGATATATGTCCCCTTGTGCTTTTCTCCTCTCTTTTCTTTTCCTTTTTATTTTATAAATCTTTCTTTCTTCTCTTTTTTTTTTTTTTTTTTTCTTCTTCTTCTTTTTTTTATTTATTTATTTTTAATAATTTTAAATAAGATAATTTGCTGGCGGCACGTACTATATATACTGCAAACATAAGATGTTGTTATATAATGGGTTCAAGTCCAACCATTTTTAAGTATAGGAAAAATTTTCTTAATCTTGCACCGTCACATCACATCACTGGAAATGCTTCTGTCAAATAGGAAAGGACACAAAATTCAAGCAATAAACGATGGTTGGTTTTGGAAGGGGTTGAATGGAAGGAATTTTCCGATCAAAGTTGCAAATAATGATTTGGCCAGCACGAAGCTTTTGATAATAATAATGCATTATGTGGGTCGTGGCTGGGTATGGACAAAACCAAAAAATATACTATATATTTGTGTGTATGTTAAGTTTTTAAAAAAAGAAAAAAAGTAACATGAAAAAGACAAGTGCTAGTGGGGTAAAGAAATATCCAAACCCAATTCACAAGAAAATAATAATTCTCTAGCAAAAGTTTCCAATAATGATGCATATTTTGCATTAATGTTGTTGTATGATTATATGCAATGTATGTGTGTATTAAACTATGAACAAACAGGTTACGCAGTGTTGGAAAGAGAGGAAAGATAAATATAGACAGACAAATGCCAACTATGACAAGCAGCAAAAGCATTTTAATGACAGAACATTGGCTAGTTATTATGTACCAAATCCTGGAAAGAAATCGGTGCAAGGGCAGCAGCAAGAGGCAACCCCAAAGTACATGCTCTACATTATTCTTAAATTATTAAAGCTCCCAATCAATACTTGATAGAATATGATAATCTCGAAAGTCATACTTTAATCCCAACATAAACCTTCTTTCTTTTTTTTCCAAAAAAGAAAAAGAAAGAAAAGAATTAGCCCACTTTTGATGTGAGGCCTGTTAGTTCAAGGGGCAAGTTTAAAAAAAAGGATTAATTGCATAAGTCCATATATTATAAAGTACGGAAATACCTTGCACTTTGCACCTCGAGTAAGTAGCTCTGTATCTTGTAATTTCTTAATTTGATTTTATAATGTCCTTGTAGCATTACATTATATTCAAAATGTTTTATTTATAGATTAAATAAATACATTATCTGTAATTACTATTGCCCATGGTGTATGGTTGTAGTTTCTTGATCACATCTAAACATACATACTTATTTCTATCGATTTTTTTTTTTTGATTAACACTTATTTCTATCGATTTAGTTGTTATTTAATATTGGTCTTTCTAATCGACATAGCGTTGTTAACGTAGTTACCATCATCTTGAAAGAATCCCTGTAGATAAAAAGTAAAGTCCTCTTCGTTGAGACAAAACAAATTCATAACCTTTTAAAAATGAAGTCAAATCATAAAATCAAATGTGTAACATAGTGGAAATTAAAACAAGTACAAACAATCTTCATAGTGGAAATTATGGTGCGGTTTGGATCCTCGTTTGCTGCGTCCACGTTTGCTACAATGTGTGTTTCAGCTTTTTTTTTTTTTTTTTCTCTTTCAACCGCAGAGGTTGACTTTTCAACCGTGAACAGTGCATCTGTGCATTGTTCACGGACCCACAAATATCACTTTTTAACAATTTTTTCATTAAAAATAGGTCTCACGATACTATTCACACATTTAAAAATTATTTTGTTACAATATTTTTAGTTTTCAGTTTCAACAAAATAAATTCTATCCAAACGTACCCTACATCCCAATATTTGGATGGATGCATGAACATAATTTGGCATCTTTATTACACTTCAAGCAGCCTATAAAGGCAATCTCAGTACCTAGAATCTTTTTCATGTTACTCATGTCATGTACCTAGATTCTTGTGTCTCAAGAGTATTGCCTAGTTTTCTAACGAAGGAGCAAATTCCTCTCCCCACTAGTTGTAAGGAAAAACAAACAAAAACGTGTAAAGTGTAGCTAGATTGAAGAGAGCCTCCGGCCACAACGAAAAAATTATATCTTGTTTCGGGTGTATATGTCATCTCTCACAATAAGTGAGTCTCACAGATATATGGCATATACACGTAAAACAGGATATACCATCTCCCCACAATGAGGCAGGAACTTGGCCATCTATAGATCCTCAAAGGCAAGCTATCAAGCTTTTCTTAGCCTCTAATAGCTCAAAGGCATCAACATTGATCACTTTTGAGAGAATGCAAATGCAATAATGACATGCCCATATGAATCAATTCGAAGCATTCAGCAAATAATGACCCATGTCCAAGAATTTAGTCATCAGAATCAATGCAAAGCTACTCATGAGACACCAACCGCAAACAGTCTACAGAGCCTTCCACAATGTGGCAAGACCCTGCAAGAACTTTTTAGTGCATTTTAGCTACAGATAGCAAAAAGGCATCGAGATTGCATGGTGTAATTATAACCATATGAACCATTACACAAAGCATTAGAAAACTTTTATAGCCTAGAAAGCATTTGTTAAACAAAGGTGAAATTATTCAATGCACCTAGTGTATTACATATAAAGGTGAACCCATATATGAGTCTCGCATATAGAACTCACCTTAACATGAGAGGGAGATGTAATACAACCGATCTAATGAAAATTTTCTCTAGAAAAAGACACCCACCATATGCGCGCACACATATCACACTTTGCTCTCACTACAGCCGTACTTTAAGAAAAAGCATGCAACTTGAAGATGGTAAAATATAGAGCCTGATGGGCCTACCTTAATGGGCCTGACGGGTCGGAACTGGTGGGCCTGTATAAAGATGATCCCCTGCACTTCGAAGGCCCATTGCTGACAGACGTAGTAAGGGCCCATGATCCGAGGTCCATATCGCCTAGAAAAGCCTTAAGAACCGAAAATGGAAATCCTTGCTCACCACGCTCAGAGGAATTTGTATTAGAGTCCCACATGGAAAAGATTTGGAAACCAAGAAGAAAAGTCAACCCTTTGCCACTATAAAAGGCTTGCCACCCTCAGAAATCGAGGTACGCTTTAATTGACCCTCTCTACGCTCTAAGTAAAATAGAAGAATTCTAACTTGACCGTCGGAGAGCTTTTGGCCGGCACCACACCGGTGCTCTCTGAAGGACTTCTTTCGATTGCTTCTGTCGTGCAGGTTCGTTTCGAGTCGCGAGTACGGTGTGACCCACTGGTGACAATTTTCGACGTCATCAGTTGGCGCCGTCTGTGGGAAAAACGATCGTCATAACACATTATCGCTTCTTAGACAAAAGAGTTACATGGTACTCACACGCTCGATGGCAACCACTAACGACGCTCAAGAAGAGGAAGCCCCTACGACTGCCCTGGAGAGACAGGTCAGGACGCTCGCCGCAGCCGTGGAGCGCCTCACCAAACAAAACCACGACCTAGAAGAGCAGCTAAACCAAAAGAGTGCGGCGGTCAATAACCAAGGAGTGGATCAAGAAGGAACCAGCGCTGAAAGGAGGAATCATGACGGACCACAGGAGAGTAACGCCCCGAGCAAACAAGTGCGACGGGACGCCAGCATCCCTTCAGTGACGGATACAGCTCCACAACCCATCATCGCGGAGATGCAGGCGATGAAGGAACAGATGGAAGTGCTGATGAACGCTCTCAAGGGGCGAGTGTCCAATGATCTTGACGACCTTGTCAACCGGACTGACTCGCCATTTACGGCAACCGTCAATACCTTCCCCCTGCCAAGTAAATTCCGCATGCCAAGTATGGATAGTTATGACGGAATCAAGGACCCTCTCGATCACCTAGAGACCTTCAAGACCCTGATGCACCTTCAGGGAGTGGCAGACGCAATTATGTGCAGGGCGTTCCCTACAACCCTAAAGGGCGCGGCAAGGATTTGGTTCAGCCGGCTAACGCCAAACTCCATCGGCACCTTCAAGGAGCTGAGCGCTCAATTCACTACGCACTTCATCGGAGGACATCGGTATAAGAAATCCACGGCTTGTTTAATGAATATCAAGCAGAGAGAGGAGGAGACGTTACGGGCCTACATATCACGCTTCAATAAAGAAGCGCTCTCGATCGACGAAACCGACGACAAGATACTAGTGGCAGCGTTCACGAACGGACTGAAGGGGGGTAAGTTTTTGTTCTCCCTATACAAAAACGACCCAAAGACCATGTCGGAGGTGCTTTACAGGGCCACCAAGTTTATGAACGCTGAAGACGCACTATTAGCCCGAGAAGAAAGACCCAAGAAAAGAGACAGACAAGAGGATCCCCGACAGGACCAGGGGCGGAAGAAAGGAAGAATGGGAGATCGAAGGGAGGAGAGACGTCCAAAACCCATGGGCGCAAGGTTCACAAGTTTCACCCCGTTGACCGCTCCGATAGACCAAGTCCTAATGCAGATTAAGGACGAAGGATCCCTGACGTTTCCGGGAAAGCTGAAGAGTGATCCCAACAAAAGGTCCAGGGACAAATATTGCCGCTTCCATCGTGACCATGGTCACGACACGGCCGATTGCTACGACTTGAAGCAACAAATCGAAACCCTTATCCGACAAGGGAAGCTGAAGAAGTTCGTCAGCAAGGATAGAACGGATCAACCACCACAAGAACAACACCCCCGCCGAGAAAACGAGCGACCAAGACCCCCACTAGGGGACATAAGGATGATAATTGGAGGAACAGCAGCGGCCGGATCGTCGAAAAAGGCTCGCAAAACATACCTTCGGATGGTACAGAATGTCCAGTTGGCGGGTACAATGCCAAAGATGGCAAGAAGGGAAGGCCCCATTATCGGGTTCTCAGAAGAGGATGCAAGACGCCTACACCATCCACACGACGATGCCCTCGTCGTCACCTTGCGGGCAGGCGACTACAATATCTACCGAGTGTTGGTCGACAACGGTAGTTCGGCCGACATCTTGTATTATCCGGCGTTCCAACAAATGAGGATTGACAGGGAGCAGCTAATACCGACAAACGCCCCGCTCGTTGGTTTCGGAGGGAGTAGAATATTCCCCTTGGGCGCAGTCACGTTATCGATGACAGTAGGAGATTACCCCCAACAAATCACCAAGGACGTAACATTCTTGGTGGTCGATTGCTCGTCAGCCTACAATGCTATTATTGGACGACCCACGCTCAACTCGTGGAAGGCGGCAACATCAACTTACCACCTGATGATCAAGTTCCCAACGGAGTATGGGGTAGGAGAGCTACGCGGAAGCCAAATTGCCGCACGAGAATGCTACGTAGCTATGATGGAGGTGGAAGACCAAATCCAGGCCTTGAACATAGAAGAACACTGAACGACGGCAGAACCTACAGAGAAGCTAGAGGAGATAACTCTCGACAGTTCCAATCCAGAACGAACCACCAAGATCGGAACGCTTGCCAAACCCGCAATCCGTCAAGAGCTCGTAGCTTTCTTGAGAAACAATAAGGATGTGTTCGCCTGGAGCCATGACGATATGCCAGGAATCGATCCCTCGGTCATGGTACATAAGTTGAATGTGTTGCCCTCGTTTCCACCCGTCTGACAAAAGAAGAGAGTATTCGCCCCGGAACGAGACCGAGCAATAGCGGAAGAGGTCCGCAAACTCCAAGAGGCAAGCTTCATCAGGGAAGTCTACTACCCCGATTGGCTGGCGAATGTGGTAATGGTGAAGAAAACGAGCGGCAAATGGCGGATGTGCGTGGACTTCACCGATCTTAACAAAGCATGCCCCAAAGATAGCTATCCCCTTCCAAGGGTCGACATCCTAGTAGACTCGACGACTCAACACCAATTGCTAAGCTTCATGGATGCTTTCTCGGGTTATAACCAGATCCGCATGCACGAGGACGATCAGGAGAAGACTTCGTTTGTAACCAGTCAAGGACTCTTCTGTTACAAAGTAATGCCATTCGGCCTGAAGAATGCAGGGGCAACATACCAGAGACTAATGAACAAGATGTTCGCACAGCAAATAGGGAGGAATTTCCAAGTCTATGTCGACGACATGCTGGTGAAGAGCCGGAAGGAGGAAGACCACTTGGAAGATCTCAAGGAAACATTCGGCACGCTTCGATCCTACAACATGAAACTCAATCCGGGAAAGTACGCATTCGGTGTAACGGCAGGCAAATTCCTAGGATTCATGGCATCTCAAAGGGGGATTGAAGCTAACCCGGACAAAATCCGAGCCATAATGGAGATGGCCCCCTCGAGAAACGTGAAGGAAGTACAGAGCCTTAACGGCAAGGTAGCGGCATTGAATAGATTCGTGTCGAGAGCAACGGACAAGTGTTTACACTTCTTTCGAACATTGAAAAAGTCATTCGAGTGGACGGACGAGTGTCAGCGAGCCTTCGAGGAGTTAAAAACCTATCTATCTTCACCACCTCTACTGAGCCCCTCGCAACCAGGAGAAGAACTCTTCCTCTATTTGGCTGTCTCCCCGGTGGCCGTCAGCGCGGCCTTAATCAGAGAGGAGGACAGGGCACAGAAGCCCGTGTACTACGACAGCCGGGCGCTCCACGGTGCCGAGGAAAGATACCAACCTATGGAGAAACTCGCTTTTGCGTTGGTCACGGCGGCTCGCAAGCTCAAGCCCTACTTTCAAGCCCATACCGTGAACGTAATGACCGACAAGCCCTTGCGAAGGGCACTGAGTAATCCAGAAGCCGCGGGTCGACTGACGCTGTGGGCAATAGAATTGAGTGAGTTTGACATCAAGTACCGTCCACGTGTGGCCATTAAAGGACAAGCTGTAGCCGACTTCATAGCAGAGTTTACGCGTGACGGGGACAAGGGGGCAGAGGAACCCCCCCAGTGGAACATCTACACCGACGGATCATCCAATAAGCGAGTTGGAGGAGCCGGCATAGTATTGCTGTCACCTGAAGGAGACAAGATTGAATGTATGGTCCGTCTCGACTTCCCCATTACCAACAATGAAACAGAATACGAAGCGGTGGCAGCAGGACTCGACCTAGCCAAAGCCGCCGGAGCTGAAAGTGTGGTCGTGCATTGCGACTCTCAAGTCGTGACCAATCAAGTAAACGGAGATTATGAATGCAAAGGGGAAAGGTTGAAGAGATATCTTGATCAAGTAAGGGCGAGAGTCGACGGGCTAAAAGCAATGTTCGTCCAGATCCCCAGGGGAGAAAATGAGCACGCCGATCGGCTAGCCAAAGCCGCTTCAGCAGAACATATGATGACACCGGGTAATGTACTTTCCTTTGTTCAAATCTTTCCACTAATAGACCCCGACAACATGCAGTAGATACGCTCCGAAAGAAACTAGACTACGCAGATAACTTCATACTTAAAGGACGGGATATTGCCAGAAGAGAAGGAGGCAGCGAGAAAGCTAAAAGTCCAAGCGGCAAGGTTCGTCTTGATAAAAGACATTCTTTACAAGAGAGGTTTCTCCCGTCCTTATCTAAGATGTCTCGGGGTTGAAAAGGCAGACTACGTGATGAGGGAAGTACACGAAGGAATATGCGGGAACCATTCCGGATCGCGCTCGTTAGTGCACAAACTGGTACGAGCTGGGTATTACTGGCCAACCATGCAGAAGGATGCCGAGTCCTACGTTAAAAGCTGCGACAAATGCCAAAGGTTCAGCAATTTCATCGGACAACCAGCTGAGGAGCTAACCCCTGTAACGGCTCCATGGCCGTTCGCTCAGTGGGGACTAGATATCATGGGACCTTTCCCAACGGCGGTAAGGCAGCTGAAGTTCTTGGTAGTGGGTATTGACTACTTCACAAAATGGGTAGAGGCGGAAGCCTTGGCCACCATTACAGAAAAAAACATTAGAAGTTTTGTCTGGCGGTGCATCGTATGCAGGTTCGGTATTCCAAGAGTTCTTGTCTCAGATAACGGGAGGCAGTTCGACAACGGCCACTTCCGGGATTTCTGCACTCAGCTAGGAATAAAAAACCACTACTCATCACCCGCCCATCCTCAGGCTAATGGCCAGGTTGAAGTCACGAACCGATCCCTGTTAAAGATTATCAAGACTCGGCTCGAGAGGGCAAAGGGCATATGGCCCGAAGAATTGCCGAGCATACTATGGGCATACAGGACAACGGCGAGGACTCCGACAGGAGAGACACCATTTCGACTGACATACGGGAGCGAGGCGGTCATCCCAGCAGAAGTTGGACTCACAAGTTACAGGGTTCACAATCATGACGAATGCAGGAATGACGAATCCCTGAGGCTACAGCTGGACCTGATAGATGAGGTTAGGTCGGTGGTGGAGCAAAGGATCACTAGGTACAAGGATCGCATGTCCAGACATTACAACACCCGGGTCCGACATAGAAACTTCCAAGTTGGAGACCTCGTACTCAGGAAGGTCATGGGTGCAACTAAAGACCCTGCACAGGGAAAACTCGGCCCCAACTGGGAAGGACCTTATAGAGTTACGTCATGGAAAAGGAAAGGAACGTACCACCTGGAGACAACAGATGGAGAGAAGCTGCCACATCCATGGAATGCCGAGCATTTGAGGAAATACTACCAGTAGTAGTGACACGGCAACCAGTTTTTGTTTGAGCTTTTTATAAGTTTCTCTTTTAACTGTCTTTTTGCCACAATTTTGTTGTGCCCTTTTTAAGCCCAAAGGGGGCAGGCACTTTTTTCCTTTACGCATTTCTATAATCAGATATTACTTTGATCTTCTACTTGGATGTCATTATAATTGTCTACAAAACTAACGGAAACTAAATGCAGTCCACAAGATGGACGGATCATCCTACGGGGATGACAAGATACTACAGGAATAATCATTCAAGTCCACAAGATGGACGGATATAAATGCAGTCCAAAAGATGGACGGATCGCCCTACAAGGACGATCGCCCTCAATCCACAAAATTGACGGACACAAAATGTCCACAATATGAACGGATATAAATGCAGTCCACAAGATGGACGGATCGCCCTCAATCCACAAAATTGACGGACACAAAATGTCCACAAGATGGACGGATCTCCCCACAAGGACGATCACTGTCAGTCCATAAAATGGACAAACCCAAAATAAAGTCCACAAGATGGACGGATCATCCTACAAGGATAGTAGTCAAAGTCCACAAGATGGACGGACCATCCCACAGGGATGATGACTCAAGTCCACAAGGTGGACGGATACAATCGAAAGTCCACAAGACGGACGGATCGTCCTACAAGGACGATCACTGTGAGTCCTTAAATGGACGGACATAAAATAAAGTTCACAAGGCCGACGGGCCATCCCACAGGGATGATGACATCCTACAAGGTGGACGGATATAATGGAAGAACATGCAAGCGAAGTGGACGGACCACTGACTACGTAAAAATTTTGCAAGTCCATTAAATAGGCATTACATTTAAAAAGTGATGTACAACGCCACAAAGTGGACGGGTCCTCATAATGAACCTCTAAAAATAGACGGAAAAGGAAAATCCTCACGGATGTAAATGCTCAATCAACACGAGATAACAAGTCCGCAATGCGGACGGAGTATCACGGATAAACAAATATTCTCACAAAAATCCTTCCTCAAGAAGGAGGACGGACCTTTAAAACAAAGTACCAAACAATGATAGAAAGCATATATGAACATTAAGCCAAAAGCCCCAAAGGCAAGCGTTTAATACAACTAAAGAGGACGGATTGTTCTGAAATGTAAATAAATAAATAAAAATAAAAAAAGGACGGATTGTTCTCAAAATAAATTACATTGACATTAATCTTTCTTTTGTTCAGCAACTTGGACATCCTTCGACGGGACGGACTCTCCGTCTCCTTGAGCAGCGTCTTCGCCAAATAGGTCCTCCGTATTTTCGGAGGCGACGGGGAGGGCAGAAATCTGGGCTTAGTCCTCAAGTTTGACCATTGACAAATCCAGCTCTGGATAGGCCTTCTTGACTTGACGGAGAGAATCATCGAAACCTTGAAGGAAAGAATCTGACAGCTCGCCCAAGCAGGTCTCTGAGCTTCGGTACTCCTCGACGGCTGCCTCTTTCACATGACGGATCTCTTCTTTGAGTTCTTTGATCTCCGCCTCCCTTTTCTCTATGACCGTCAGCGCAGAGGCCGTCTTCTCCTCCAGCTCCTTCCTTGCCTTCTCAGAAAGCTCCAGCTTCTTCTCCATCTTGGACCTCCATTTATGGAGTTGTCCGAGCTCTTCCTCCGTCTGCTCCGCCTTCGCGCGCACCCGGTCCAACGTACTCTCACGGTTGAGACACCAATCCAGTAGTCCCTTCATCATGACCAAGGACTGCGAATAGAAATGAGACCGTCACATAATGTAAATAACAACGAAGAAGAAAAATAAACTTATTTGACGGACATAACCAACCTGAGCGACAGCAAAGAGGCCCGTCTCCCCCATGGCCTCCGTCGAGTGGTTTCCAAGATCTTCATAGTCTTTCGCCGTGATGATGGACGACAACTTCTCCAATGCATACTTGGAGTCGTCGCGGAGAAGGGAAGGAGGTCTCTCTTGTTTACCGTCTGGGGCCGTCATCAATCCTTTACCCGTCCCCTGCTTAGCTGGGGTGACGGTCTTGTTACCCTCAGCCATTAAACCGACCACAGGCTCAAGAGAGACCTTTGGTTGCTTAAATGGACGGTCGGATTTTGATGTCGGTTTCCTCTTAGGGGCTGAAGCCGCCACCTTAGGTACCACCTCGCCGGATTCCCTCTTCTTGACGGCTTGGGATTTGATCAAAGCTCTCCTTTTTGCGTCTTCCATCTCTGCAAATAATGACGGATGAAATTAAAACTAAGTAAAGTCAGTTAAATGGCAAAGTAAAGTTGACGGGCTTACGTCTATGAACTCGCTCGTCGTATCTAATTGCCTCTTGGGTGGGCTCAGGACCGTCGCAGTACCAATGTATGGTCCTAGGGTTCACCAACTTAGCCCAAGTCCTTTCCTCCGACGTAGTTTTCCTGCAAATCTTTTCAAGGAAACTGAACTCCTCAAGGCTGACTTGTGGGCGCCGTCTACCTACAGAGAAAGACGATCAAGATATACACATAGAAATGGACGGATACAAAAAGCTTTACAAAATTAAGACGGATGCATACGCGATTGATTTATTACTGCCCAAGTTGTGTCGACGGGCATGTACTCCGTCTCCCCTGGATGGCTCATCCATCTGTCACCCTCCAGGAAGAAGTAGCGACTCTTCCAGTCTCTATTTGAGTCTGGGGTCTCAAAGATCACCTTCAACAAGGGGCTCCGACTAGCAAAACTATACATCCCTCTTGATCCAGAAATCTCGTCTGGACGGTAACAGTGAAGAAATTCACGAACCGTCAGTTTCCTCTCCCCATCCGACATTGCACCGTAAAGAATCTCCATGGCTATGAAGACCCTCCAGGCGTTAGGGGATATCTGGGTGACGGACAATCCCAGATACTGTAGAAGCTCCCTATGGAGTGTAGAAAGCGGGAATCGAAGTCCAGCCTTCAACGCCTGCTCGTACACTCCGACACCGTCTACCCCTTCATAGTAACACTTCTCCGACACGTATGGTAGACGGATGGAAACATAGTCCGGGATTTGGAAGTTGGTTCTGAAGGTGCTGAAATGTTTCTTCCTGATGACGGATGTAAACCTATGCACCGTCCACTCTGGCAACATGATGAACTGCCTTAGTCCATCAGCACCTACAACGGACTCCAGTGCTTGATCCCCGTCGTCATCAGAACCCTCTATTTCAACTATCTCCACATCCTCATTTGTTGAGGATGAAGAGGAGGCAGACGGACTCCTATCTTCGCCGGGGCTCTCTTGGTCTTTATGACCGGACGGGTATACATCCTCGTATTCCGTCCCATCACGAACCACCGACTGGTTACTTGACGCACTAGACATTTCCTACAATTGACAATGAAACCTAAGACCGACGGGTTTGAAAGTATTGACGGGTATGGAAAGCCTAACAACAATGCATGGACGGAAATGTAACTTGGCTATAGTATATTAGAAGTACTTACCAAACTTAGCAGAGGAGAGGTGACGGTTGGTGTAATCAGTAGATGCTCGTCCTCGACGGATTACTCTGACAAGGTTGACGGCTTCGCTCTGACAAATGATTTCTGAGTGAAAATTGAAAAATGAGAGAGTGAGGCGCCTTATATATATATAGGAGATGCACGGAAGACGAAGCGACGCTTCGATCCTATACAACGGCCATTCGGAGAGTGACACGTGGCATGCTTAATAAATGCTGACAACCTGTCAGTACGTACCAACAGATTTGTACCCGTCATGTAACCGTCAACCTGATGAATCTTCCTCTGACGAGTTGATCCATCTGGAACCGTCGTCCTATCTTGCATGAATCCGTCATAAAATGCCCGTCATACCCATACGTAAGGATCGTCACCCCATTGATCCTTTGACCTAAAAGGTGACGGACCATTGGGGTGAAGGGGGCAACTGAAGATGGTAAAATATAAAGCCTGATGGGCCTACCTTAATGGGCCTGACGGGTCGGAACTGGTGGGCCTGTATAAAGATGATCCCCTGCACTTCGAAGGCCCATTGCTGACAGACGTAGTAAGGGCCAATGATCCGAGGTCCATATCGCCTAGAAAAGCCTTAAGAACCGAAAATGGAAATCCTTGCTCACCACGCTCAGAGGAATTTGTATTAGAGTCCCACATGGAAAAGATTTGGAAACCAAGAAGAAAAGTCAACCCTTTGCCACTATAAAAGGCCTGCCACCCTCAGAAATCGAGGTACGCTTTAATTGACCCTCTCTACGCTCTAAGTAAAATAGAAGAATTCTAACTTGACCGTCGGAGAGCTTTTGACCGGCACCACACCGGTGCTCTCTGAAGGACTTCTTTCGATTGCTTCTGTCGTGCAGGTTCGTTTCGAGTCGCGAGTCTGAAGGACTTCTTTCGATTGCTTCTGTCGTGCAGGTTCGTTTCGAGTCGCGAGTACGGTGTGACCCACTGGTGACAATTTTCGACGTCATCACAACTTTTATTTACTCATTATTCACAAACGTAACTCATCCAAATTCTTACATGCTACAGATTAAAGTCCAGGTACTCTGACCCTTCGGAAAACCTAGCATTTGACTGGGTCCACACTGTATGTCACTCATACAATATTATGAAGGCAAGACATAACAAAAAAAAAAAAAATCTAATTTGACAATTTCACTTCACATGCTTAGCAAACCATTCTAATAGGTTCTGATAAGCCTTCTCAGCAGAATTTACAGCTGCCACATCTTCAACACTAAACATGAGTGTCCACCCACGTGCAACTTTAGGAAATATCTTAACATAGCCATCCACCTAAAAAAAAAATCAAACATTACTTGATTACTATCAAATGCAGAAATTAGGAAAAGATGGGAAAAGTTGCACCAAGATGAATGCATTACATGAGCGAGCTATGCCCTAGTATGGAAGGTCGACCCAACCAAGTTAAAGGCATTTCAAGGACAAGATGATGGATCACCATATGAACATTTATTTATTTCTTTGAAAAGATATGATCATACAGACTTACACTAACCACAGCCTCTCTCTTTACCACCAGAGCCAAAGACATGCTATTATGAACATTAATTCATCAAATGCCAAGGCATGAGCAATTATTTATTTGTTTGAAAATATTTTATTACCCTTAATTACCCCGACCCCAACCTATCTCTTTACCACCAGAGCCAAAGCCAAAGATGATAAGATTAACATTCATCCAAGGCCAAGGTCATGATCATCATAAAATGCAAAAAATTGAAAAAAAAACTGGGAAAAGTTGCACCAAGATGTATGCATTGCATGAGAATAGCCCTAGTAAGGAAGATTGACCTAAAGGTGTTTGAAGGACAAGATCATGAATCGCCATAAAAAATTTTATGATGCTTTGCCCCAACCCCAAACCATCTCCTTATCACCAAAGCCAAGACCAAAGATGATATGATAAAAATTGATCAAAATGCCAAGAGAAGACATAAAAGAGGAATCATAAAATAATAGGGATATGACGTTCCCCATATGAAGGTAAGGCAAAGATTTATGTAACCAACATCAAGTTTTGGTGTTTATTCATTTTGTCAAAAAGTAACACACCTTAAAGTATTTGACACTGAAGAAGGACTTATCAAGTAAAACATCCTATCCAAATACAAAAGGAATAGAGGGTTGGTTTCAAGTTACACCTGGTATAACTCTAAATAATGTTACACTACTCAATATTTTTTAATTGAATACGAATTTTGACAAATCCACTGTTAGATTATATTATCTTCGTATATTTTTCATACTTGAAAATTTCGAGGTGATCAAATATTAATAGTCATATCATCAATCAATTATTTAAATTCAAGTTTTTGTAGTTTAAAATAATGCATAAAAGATGAGTTTATGGATCGAATGGTAAATAACATCCAATTGACATGAAAATTGGCATGAATGTTAAAAATATATAAAACATGTAATTCAACGGTAAAATTTTCAAAATATAAATTTTATAACAAGTTATTGGATATAGTATAACATTACTTAAACTTACACCAGATGTAACTTGAACTCCACTCATATATATATATATATATATATATTCCTTAAACAAGAACTTTGTAACTTAATATTCTAATAAAATATTAATTTAATAAGATGTCAGTATGCAACTTGAGGAAAAAGACAAAAACAAAAACGTGGGTTCTGTGAGATTTAAGTTTAGAAATTTTTTATAATAGAATTTTTGTTTAAATAGAATTTAAATTTGTTTTAAATTATTGTTAAATCTTATCCCTTAGTCAAAACATGCGTTTTTTTTTTTTTTTTTTTTTTTTTTTTTTTTTTTTTTTTAAGAAAGATAACGTGGATTGTTGTGTGGGATTTGAGTTTATAAATTTTTTATAATACACTTTTAGTTTGAATATAATTTAAATTTGTTGAAATTTAAATGATAAAATTTTACCTAAGTTTTTAAATATTCTCCCTTAATTGAAAAAATATATCCTAACAAAAAATATATAATTAATTTACTTATTAGTGAGAATATCCACTTGGCGCAATCACAGCTTTTAAACCCAACTTTTATTATATAGTATATGATATGATAATATGATATTACATCAGCATACTATAGCAATAAACTAGTAACTACAAATAAATAAATAAACTAATAACTACAAACCACGGCTTATGAGAGTTCACACTTTGTAATCATTCATGCTTTTATCTACACATCAAAGAAATATGGATGCCCACACCTATCAAAAAATAAAAAAGAAATTTGCATACCCACTTGCTCTCACACATCAGAGGATTTGAATCTCTCATGTCTCGCCATTTGTGGAGCTTTGCCACCAAATTTGTGAAAACAAAGCAGAATACATATCATGACCATAACATTACTCTGAAAGAAATAAATACTAAGACCATGAAATCGAAGCTAAAGGGCTCGTGGGTGGTGGCTATATTCCAATATGCAAAAAATCAAAAAATAGCAAGTCTACCCTCATTAATAGAACGATGAATTATCAATCTTAGATTTCCTTCCTTATTATCTAAAGAAAAGAAAGTTTCATGTTTATGATGTAGAACAGCCAGTACGTACATGCCTTCCTAGAGCAGGATGGGCACCAGAAGTTACAACGCAAAATCAAGAGAGGGTGCTAGTAGAGGTCATTGGGGCGATAGTGTCGTCATGCATGAAATTTGACAGGTTGAAGGAAAACTGCATTCTAATCAAGCCCCGAAAACAGTATTTTTGCTATTTATAATGAAGGTTCAAATAGTGTGTAAAACACATATGAATATTTAGACCCCCAAATAAAAATTACCAACACAAGCTTATAAACAAACAATTTATGTGCGGAATATGAATATAAGCTAAACCCAAATTGGCAACACACTCTAAACCATAATTAATCACAATCGCAGCAGTAATTAAAAGGTAAAGAGAAAGGGAAGAAAGATGCAAACACAAAGATAACACAGCGATATGTTATCGAAGAGGAAACCGAAGTACTCAGCAAAAAACCTCTCAGCCGCCCTCCAAGTGGTCAATAATTCACTAGAGAATGAAGTTGGGATACATGAATAGCAGAAGACCCTCCAAGCCTAATCTTCCCAGTGCACCTAAACCCTCCAAGCTTCTTACTCTAACAGGATTACGCCGAATCTTGTCTTCTCTAGCTTACCGAATTCCGCAATAGCCCATTGCATCAACCAAAATGAATTGGTCTCTTCTGAACTGCTTCCCAAGCACCAAAAAACCTTCTCACTGATATGAGTATGGTGAGATAAAAATTTGACTAAATGTACCTCTCAAGGATATATCAATGGAGAGGGTGAGAGTAGAGGAATTTGGAGAATCAAATGATGAAAATTGTAGATGAGTCAATCTTATTTTTCTCTAGGGTTTCTCTCTCAAAATTCTCTCTGGAAACTCTCAACATTTCGTGGGTATAAGGGTATTTATAGTAGGGTGTATGAGAAATGCGAAAGGTCAGGTTTCTAACAAACACGGCATTCTGGCGACTCAGCCTCGCGACTGGAACGAGTCGCAAGTTTGAGTCGCGAGCTAACTGCCTAACTAGACTAGAAGTTTTTTCCTGTAGTGCTATAGCTGACATGACCCTTTAGCTCCCCCTGCATGCTTCACATGTGTGCCATTCTGGCGACTTGCCAATCGCGAGTCAGTCGCAAGATCCAGTCGTGAGACTCCCTTGAATTGCACACTTCTGAGATTTCTGCACACTTCTGAGATTTCTTCACACTCTCTCACACACTACCTCTACATAATTCCCACCTAAATACAGGGTATCTAATTGCTAAATTACAAACAAATTTGGTATGGAATAAAGTCAACAAATGATTGAATAAATTCAACCTTACATATAATAATATTTATTTTTCCTTAATAACTTTTAGTTTAAAAGTCAGAATAAGGTCTCATTTGTTTTGGAACGTCTCTTAGAAACAATATTTTCAATTTCCACAATCATCTAAATTTTGCTATTTTTGGCAAAAATCACTATTTTACCACCTAATTACGTGATTAGCGCGGATTAGGTTTCTGGGTGTTTTCATAGCCACTCTAGGGTTTTTTTTTACTATTTAAACATATTGTAGCCTTCAGGGCAGTTGAGTTTTTCAGATTTATAGAATACAAACTTTGTCTATTTCTCTCTGTGGATTCTAGAACCCTATCACCTTATGAATTCAAAGAACCCCTCGTGAATTCGAGGTTTTCATTCAAAAGCTAACGTTTTTAGTTTCTTTTTCCATTCAAATTGCAATGTGTTTGTTTTCTTGTAACTTCCGTGACATTAAATTAGAAAAGGAAAGGCATATAAAATTAGGTAATGGCTTAACACTGTAATGTAGCCAATAAAAATGAATAACCAAGACTTAAAAAAAAGAAAAAAAAAGAAAAAAGAAGAAGACAAGGATTTGATTTCCCTACCTCAGATTTAGCATCTAAAACCTCTTCAAACTGTTTCGAGAGTTCGGGTGGAGTAATTTGGTCAAGTTCAGCTCCTAGTATTGCAATTGGAACCTTAACCCCAGAAATTAATTCCAAATATTGATCAGTAAACAATGATACAATCCATTAATTTTGTTCTTCCTTTCACTCATACCCAAAAAAGAAGAAGAAGAATAAATGGAGAAAATTATCAAGTTTTGGTTTGCTTTCAACTTCAAGGTAGAAGAACAACATAAAAAAAGAAATGATTTCTAACAACTATGTAAAAATGTATTATTATAACAGAGAAGGTGTTAAGTAAGATAAATCGTTGCATATCAATATGCCAGCACCAAATAAATATTCATTGACCCAGGGACGAAACTACTCAAGGGCTGAGAGGGGCCATGCCCCCCACCCCCTCCCTCGTCGCCCATCCTCCTTGACCTTTGAAAAAAAAAAGTACTAGTATGTATATTAATAAAAAGAATTTTAATTCTGGCTCTTAAATTTATATATTTGGCTCCCTTTCCCAAAAAATTTACAAATTGACCCAAGAAATCCAACAAATAAATAAGAAGAAAAATCTATAATAATAAAAAAATGCACATACCCAAATAATAAGAAAAATCTTTGGACAAATCATAAATCCGGTCTAAGCAAAAACAATAACAACAAATCAATTACAAATCCTAGCAAAAAAAAATCACAAAAATCCAATAACTTTTACCCAATTTCTCCCTCTCACTTGAGAGCTCTATGCCCCTCTCAAATGACTCCACCTCATAACCATAGAGACAACTCCTATGCCATATTAATCACTCCATTCACACATTAGTTAGACCTTGAAAATATTAAGACGTGCCAGTTGAGTTACAAAACTCTTAATTATAAAATCCTATTATTAAATTTTTTCAAAAGAAAAAATACAAATAATCATTAATAAATTAATGCTAATAATGCAACTTTGTCAACCTCTAGTATTAATATTCCAATTTTTTAAAATCTTTTAACAAAGAACTTCAACCCCCCTAAGTTTGAATCCTGGTTTCGTCCCTGTATTGACCTCAATAGAAAGGTGATAGAAGTTCTTTCGTGAAGGTGCTTCAAAAGACACTTTTAAGTTCTGAAACTGCAAAATAACAATCTAGTGAAACTAATATCAAGCTTTGGAGCATTTTTAAGCATATAAATCCATACCCTTGATATCATCTACAGTGACAAATGAAGGATGTAATAGCACAGCAGCTTGGATAAGCTCAGCTTTTGCAAGTTCAACCACAACCTTGGCTGAGAAGAATACAAAGGTTCAAATATCAGTCTTTTTTTCAAGCAACAAAATGCTATATTATTTAAAATGTTTGAAATTTAGAATTATTAATCAAACTTTGTTTCCAGTTGAAAAAGTAAAGAAATTTTCTAGTTAGGGAGAAGGGGGCGATAGCAAAACTATGAAGATACACAAAACCAAAAAATCTTCCCTAACAAGCAATGGCTTTTGCATGAGTCTGCTAGTTTGGGATTGAAGAGTTAATAAGAAAAAATCACCACCCCAGCAGAAGCCTGCAGCCCCAACTGCAGAAAAACCTTTACTTTTTACAGCTTCAACTACTGGCTTTGCCTCTTCAAATCCCTTGTCCTATTGAAATAATTATAGAGCTTCAGACACTACTAGTGCATACTGAAAATTGCATAGTAATTAGTAGAAAGCAGCAATATCAGGGTTGCCAATTTCAATCAAGGTCTCAAAAGGGGACACAGCAAGGCAGATCAATAATTTATGAAGTATGAACCATCTGTTGCTTTCAGCAATAACAATAAAGAAGTTGCACAGCTGAATCCAAACACATATTCAGACAGCCTACCTAATATGTAAAATACCAAACTCACAATGAGGCCTTAAGAAATCTCAATTGAAAATGTGGCAATATATTCAGTTTCACAAAAGGGTCCAGAGTGAGAAAATCAAAATTTATAGAAAATTTCCAGCAAATTAAAAATTGAAATATAAAACCAACCGGTCCATGATCCTTCAACCAAACTTCTCTGGGCCTATTAGCATCACCTGGCACAAAGCGATCTCCATGGAAGAAGTCAGGAACTACGACATAAAATCCAGCAGCTGCAACCTTGTCTGCAAGCTTCCTTTAAAATAGAAAACAACGAATATTAGTTATCAGAAGTGAAAAGTAAGTACTGAGTCACAATGTTAATTGTGATTAGGTGTGAACAGACATGTAGATTACAACTCCATCTTTAAGGGCAAAATCTTTATCGTCGCATCTTCTTTTTCAAAATAACATAATATAGTCTCCAATAAGCAATTACAATTATGAATTGTCCATTGTACTCAGCTTCCAAAATGAAAGAAAAATAAAGTATTTCACAGTGCTCAATATTTTACCATTTTTTTTTTTTTTTTTTTTTGAGAAGCAATATTTTACCAAATTAAGTCAGCTAAATTTCAGGATGATAGCTATGAATTTTAAAGAAATATATATGGCACCTAAACCAAAAAGTCATGATATAAAAGAAGTTCATTATTAATATGAAAAAAATATCTAGAGATACAAATTTTGTCACACAACTCTGATATGGTCACTTGTAAGTGTTGGGTAAATAATTGTTCACCATTCACAATTAACCACTTTAACAAATTGTGGCAAAAGTGACCGTGCAAAACCCATAAACTATACAAAGAAAAGAGATATGAGAATTAGCCATACCTCAAGTTTGGAACCTCATATCCTGCAGGAAAACTCAAACATGTTAAGATGGAACATGATAGTGGTAATTAATTAACATAGCCAATGATTTTATAGCAGATACAGACAAACATATAAACAGAAAAAATATATATATATATATATAAATTAAAAATTATTAAAAAAAAGAAGAAGGGGGGAATATTAACATAAATGACTATACAAAACACTAATCATCAATTAAGAAAAAGAACACCCTGAAGATAGAATTTCAACCTTTGATACTGATCAAAGCCTTTTTTTTTTTTCCTTTTTTTTTCTCTAATGCCTTTCCACAAGAATTCTTTATGTTTCATTAATTAGAACAGATAAATTCCAAGGATAACTGAAGGTGCCAATCAATTTTCCTCAAGATTCATAAATAATCAAATAACCCATTTAATCTTAAAAACCATTTCCTCCAACAATCACATAAATGAATCCAAAGAACCCCCCTATAGTATATTTTCAGAACCCAAAAGCCAACACCCAGATCACAGTTTGAAGTGAAGTGTGAAGGAAATGTGTAGGTACGTATAGGTACCAAAAATGGCAGAGACGAGAAGATTGGCGAGCCTGGAGTTTGGGAAGCCAGAGACGTAGGTGCTGAGACCACCAAGCTGTTCAATATGTCCAGCTCCAGCATTTGGGTTCAGGGTTGGTGGTGAGTTGGAGCTACATTGAGGACCAGACATTCTCCTTTCTTTTCTTTTTTTTTTTCTTTCTTTGATCAGCAAACACAAAACAACACAATACAAACTCTCTCCTGAGTCTTTGGGCCGTGGGGGTTTGTTTTGTACAAGGTTTGTTTGGATAAAAAGGTGTGATTTGGAGCACCTTGGCTCCCACTTTCCACTAGATCGTGTCATCTTTGACATTACAACCTGCTCTAGTAGCTGTAGAGGCGAGGTGATTTGAAACTGGATGTCTCGTTAGCTAAAAAAACTCTTGACTACGGTATTTTATGGATGACACTATGAAGACTATATTACTAGTTGCTATGTATTGGCAAAAACCATGCAGCTAGCTCAACTGTCTTCTTGTGAAATTTCTAATTGTTTATATATCAAACTCTACCCGGTTATAACAATGGATTTCATAAGAAAATAAAAAGTAATAGCTATGTACTCTCAAATCATCATGTGAAACGTAGGATGGAGGAGATTGGAACTTGGCAGAGGCAGGCCTAGGATGGTGATGGCTATAGTGTTTTATTTTTGGTGCCGGCCAATTCAATTTTAAACTCTCAAAATGTAGTAACTCATGATTTTTGGGCTTTTACCAAGAATTTGATAACTTTAGATATCAATATATTACTTCATGAATCAAGGCAATTTATATATTTCACAACTAGTATGAAATGTTGTCAAAATGTATTCATTCTTGATAAGGTTTTTCTTCCTTTGCATATAATGTGGTGGTCAAAGCTGTATTATTGCACTTTTTTGCCAAAAGTTTTGTGGATTGGATTCAACTATGAATGGCTAAATTATGGAAGATGTAAATGGGTATGAGTCTTCCCTCTTATATAGGGGTGGATCTCATACTTATGGGAACTACCCCCATGTGAGAGAGAGGACTCATATATCGAATGCATAATGTATTTTTCTCAAATTATAAATGAGGGGTAACTTGATAAGTTCAAATTTTTTTTTTTTTTTTTCTTAATGAAGGTTCAAGTCAAAATTATGATGGCCAAATTGTAAAAAACTTTTAAAAATACATATGTTAAAGTAATTTAAAATTTTAAGGCTTCATCCACCCCCTAATTTTTCTTTTAACATTTAATTTATTTATTCATTTACCTTTTCTATTTATTTATTTGCATCAATCTATTTATATATATCTAAAAGTTGAGACGTAGAATTTAATGTTGATGTATTCCTATTGAGCTACCTTATCAGCCACGTCATTTTTTTTTTTTTTTTCAATTTCCTTTATGATTTTTCAATTTTATTTTATATAAAATAATTAAATATAGCTCATGGAAAAACCTGTTAATGCAATCCATTACTATTCATTTGTTTTAAATGCAAATATTTGACTATTCAGCTACCCAAATTGATTTCAACTTTTCATTTTCTTCTTTCTAATTTCAAGTAATTGTTTTTTTGGAGATTAATTTCAGGTAATTGTTAAAATTGAATAATTCATTATCATTTAGTGGATATATGCACATGATTACTATTCATTACGATTTCAACTTTTCATTTTCTTCTTTATAATTTCAAGTAATTGTTTTTTTGGAGATTAATTTCAGGTAATTGTTAAAATTGAATAATTCATTATCATTTAGTGGATGTATGCACGTGATTACTATTCATTACAAACGTTACTATTTATTAGATGCAAATGTTTAACTATATTCAGCTATCCATATTGATTTCAACTTTTCATTTTCTTCTTTCTAATTTTAAGTAATTGAATATTTAAATTTTTCATCTTCCTATTCTAAAGAAAAATAAATAAATAAAACTCTTCTTCTCTTCTTCCAACCTCTCCCCTCCCTCTTTGCCTCTTTATCTTCCTACTACTCTTTATTTTACCGTTAAACTTTCTTCATCATTTCCTCTTTCTTATATTTTAACTTTTCTTCTCTCCATCTTATTTTGTATAAATTTGATGTCATTTATTCGATTCAATCCATATTTTTTTCCATGCAAAAACTGTGAGTTCTCTCTCTCTCTCTCTCTCTCTCTCTCTCTCTCTCTCTCTCTCTCTCTCTCTCTCTCTTGATTTTTGTTCTTTCTTATAACTGAAATTTAGGTTTAAGGTTTTTTTATTTAATTTTTTTGTGTTGTATTTTTTTAATTTTCTATCACAAATCACTCCTATAGCTTTGGTTGAATTTTGGTTTGGGTTAATATGTAGTTTTTTTTTTTTTTTTAAATAGAAATTTGAGTTTATATCAAAATAAAATATACTACAAATTTGAATGTGCCTACCAATGGACTTCCACTGAACAGAGATGTATTCACAATATTTTTAGCTTCATATACTTCTTTGGTAATGTGAATTTGAGAAAGAGAAAAGGGTAGACAAAGGATGTATGGTCTTTCATAATCCTCTATGTCTTGAAGAAAGTAGAGGGCCTATTAGTCTCCCTTCTACTGGAATTTTGAATAAAAAGCCTTTTGCTATAAGTTCCTTGACTTTTTGTTATTTTGTAATCGCTCTATAGTTTATACTGTGATGAAAAGTGAATAAAGTTTTTTTTTATTTGTAGAGTATTAAAAAAGTAAAAAATTATTCAGGATGGTAATATTGTATTGTTGCATCTCATGTGTTTGATAAAATTTCTTTTAGAAATCTTATATGTTTTTCTCAAATCTATTTGTTATTTTTATTTTGGTCATTTTATTACAAATAATTAGCATCTCCACCATCAAATTTTTAGTTAATCTGAATTTTCTTTTTAAGTTTTTACTTTGCTTAGTTGATCATCTTTACTAAAAATGACAAAAAGAGAATAAGATAAAATATAATTTACTTTATAGCATCATTGTGCTATTAATGTTTTTATGTATAGATACTTAAGGAACTTTTTCTTTTTGCATTTTATTTTATTTTATATTTTTACTTTATAATATATGATTTATTGATAATGATCTATTGCATAATTATAATCTTTATTTACTTTTTCACTTAGTTTCAATTGTGAGGAAGAAAGAGATGTGGATCTATGTTTTTGAGAAAAATATATCTATAAGAGCTAAATCGCATATATTTTTATAGTAATAAACAAAGTATACATAGTTACTGTAGGGTGTTGGTTTTGAGCGCTCTTCCTATTGGACGAAAGGTCTCATGCCCAGTTGGCCCAATACAATGAATTTTTAGAGAGTGAGCCTAAGAACTAGGTGTTGGTCTAAACCACAATCACTACACATGGTTGGGTGTGGACGGACCAATGAGGAAATGGATTCAAGCCTGAAATGTTGTCCCCAAGTGTTTCGTCCGAGGAGCTTGATGTTCTTCTTCTTCCACTTTCAGTACTAAGTTCCTGTGGTTTTTACAAGACCATGTAGACTGCTGCCGTTTTCTCCTTTTTCTCTCTCCCTATCCCTTTCTCGCAATCCCCCATTCTTGGGGGGTCTCTCCCATTATGTACTTCTTTCCAGTCGATCCTGACCCTTCATCTGTTGATTGTGCAGGCCATTACTTGAGTGCTCGTTCCATCAGCCACCTTCCCAAACCCTCTGTGAGTTGCGGCAACCAAGGCCATACTGTTCAGGGGTCCTTTCATCATTAATGTGGAGGTGACAGCTTTTCCTTCAACTGCTCTTACTCCATACCCCCGTGTGCGTCCTGCGGTACTCGTCCTTTCTTCGGGGAACGCTCTGGGAGGCTGCCTTTGATGGTGTGCCGTTCTTTCCCACTGGAGTCTGGGACGCCGAGGACAGAATCGTCCTCGGCAACATGTTTAGACCATTTGGATTTTTAGCGCATGTCCTCGGACATTTCTCTCATCGGCGCGGGCCTTGGGTTCAATATAGAGTGGGCCAGGATCCCCAAATTCTCTAGCCCCACAGTTACAACTTGGTCTAATAGTTCTCACACTATCATTTTTTTTAAAAAAATAAAATTATTACATTGTGTTTTCATACATATCTCACTATATATAATACCTGATTACAAAATATATTTTGTTACACTACAAAAAATTTCTAATTTATAACATAATTTCAAATAACACATATTGAATTTTTAATAATATACAATATAATATATTAATTCAATAATTATCCAATAAAAAATAATCATATAATATTTTCCTGCACATCACGCAGGTCTACGACTAGTTAATATAAAATAAAGAAAGTATCAATTTTACACATTCAATACCCAAAATCACCCGCATCAATCAAGCTAAAAATGTGTGAATTTGCAAAGTTGCTACAGTAAACTATGTAAATTTAAATTGACACTATTCACTTTGTATTTTATTTTTTATTCTTTTTTTCATATCTTGGTGCAGAAGGAAGAGAGTGGACAGTGGTTATTGTGTGTGAAAAAAGAAAAACAATTAAAAAAATCAAGAAAAATTGATATTTTAATGTAAATATAGTGTAAAATAGATAATCTGATATGAAGTATTTTAAAAAGTAAGTATGTAAAATAAAAAATAAAAGAAGTATATTTTTTTTGCTAAAAATAGACCGAATTTTTTGCACAAGCTAATGTGGATGCTCTAATGTAACAAACCTGTAAATTTACACAATTATACACGAACTGGTGTATGTCATTTTTAAGCAAAACTGTTTAAATTTTACACATTTTTCTATTATACACGGATTGATGCAAATGCTCTCTCACTGATTGATAACTAGATGGTATACAAAAGAAATTTATATTTTGTGGAGGCGATAATATTAAGTTAAATGCCTTAAAATTTAAGGTAGGACAGAAATAATACTTAGAAGTAAAACCAATACAGAACCTACAATATATTTCTGTTGGGTCTAAAAGGCGCAGAATGGTTAAATAACCCCACAGTTACCAACTACACTTTATCTTCAAATTCGAAAGCTATCACAAACAACAATCCTTCATACTGCATGGAAACTAAATATTTGAATTCTATGAGCATTAGTTCAATTATAAAAGTACTACATCATAAAAAGGAAGTAGAAAAGCAAATGACTATCTCCTTGATGCTATTACCCCTTGATTCAACTTAAGCAAAATTTTAAAATATTTAGATTCTAATTTTTTTTATTTCAATTGACAGAAGTTGAATGAACTAAGTTATTGGTTAGGAACAAAAGAAGAAATGTAATGAAAACTTAGTCTAGATAATTTTTTTACTTATAAAAAGGTTTCACCTAATTACCTTCACATGGTAAAGGTTTTGCAATTTTTGACCATAAAGAAACTCACCATCCTCTATCTCTAGTAAAGTGTAGGGAATTAGCATGAAATTCCCAGACCTGTGAGAAACAAAATAGAGAAAAACACATGCCAAAAAAAAAAAATTACACACACAAGACAGTATTTATATGGTTCAGTAATTTGCCTACGTCCACGGAGTTATAGAGATTTCACTATTATTAGGGAAAAATACAAAGTGCGGCAATATAGTTTTTTTCTCTCTCTCAAAAACTACAACAACAAACCCTAATCACCAAAACAACATTTTCTACATCCTGCACACAGGATTCACAATAGGCTACAAAACAGGCCAAAATTTTTTCCTTGGGCCTATTGGCCCAAGCCTCCGCTCCATGGACTAAGCCTCAAAAAATCTCCCATTAAAAACCACCTAACATTATTTCAGGTCAGGTCGTCATCTGAATCAAACACAACTAGGCTCCACAAAACCCGACATAAAGAAAGTAGCTTTAGAAGCTAGTGTGGTGACAGAATAGATCGTACTTCAAATGACATTTAGAGAGAATACGACATTCAAGGTTGTTAGCCAACCACCATTCTAAAGCATCAAGAATTGATTTTGAATCCTCTGCATATATAAAAACACCTTATTCCTAGATGACATCTAAAGCTCATTTCATAGTGTTGGATGTTTTCAGTACTTCTGAAAAACCTATCCACTATGCCTCTGGTTTTAACCTTTGAATCATTACTGCCAACACTAGCAATAGAACCGCCACTACCTTATCTATCTGTAGATACACTCTTATCAATGCTGCTTGAGCATAGTTTGCAAACCCTCATGAATAGAAGTAATGTTTCTAGCAGGTTCTAACTCTTGATTCATCTTTTTTTCTTATTAAAAAAGTTAAAATTCTATCTGTTTCAACTTGAACAAAGGATTTAACACCATTTTGGATGTCACTTGATCCATCTTTTATCATGAAAAAAATGATATGTGCATAGCAATGTACAAATATCTTACCACCCAACATGATTAATTTACGCTTAATCATTATTACTTGCATAAGCCAAGGTTATTACTTGCATTAGCCAAGGTTATAATATACACCGCATTTAATTAACCAAAAAAATCAAAAATCAAACAGTTAATTAGAAATTTAGAACACCATACCAGAAGAGAAAATAAAAAAGAAAACTTTACATATGAGAAAGAAAATATTAACATATAAAACTAAAAAACGTAGGTACATATATAAGGATATCATCGATCGTTGTGAACAAATATTGGAGCTAATTCCTATTCCTAGACTAATAATTTTTTTCCCAACAGTAGTGTTCCTCAGAATCAATTAATTTCCAAAGGCCTAAGTTAGACCTTCCAACGTTTGTTGCATTTGACACAAGTGACATAAGTTGTCATGGGTTCATCAGCACTCCGGGTCTGCATTTGGTAATAAGTACACTTGCACTCGCGACACTGGCTACACTGGAACATCTCAGTGGTGGCCTTTTCTTCCTCATCAGCATCATGCACACATCTTTTCAAGGTTTTCAACTGTATCTGTATATTCTCACTCTGCCTTTTGTTACTAGCCATCTCTTCAACACTCATGGTCACAAGATTCTCTGGCTTATCTCTCCAAGAAGCACCTTCCTCCTCAAGTCTATGTTCTTTGGGTCTTTGAGATTGAACAAGATGGATTGATAACTAGCCTTCTTGATGGGATTAGACCACCCAATCCTTTCAAACATAACAGACTCTATTGAAGCAGCGACTTGAACCGAGTCTATTGCTAGTGATATGCTCTCATCAGTTTCAGAAGAAACTCTAGAAAAGGCCTCTGTCAGAAGTTTCCTAACCCTCTCACGATAACCAGAGTTTTTGTTGTTGATGGGCTTGGAATCTTGATGAGTCTTTTATGTTTTTGTCTTAGGATTAGGAATGCGAAACTTGATTATCAGCCTCTTTCTGTTTGGAACCCCAGAATCCTTTTTAAAGCCACCATCTTTGTTCTCTTTGATAGATGCCCTGGAATCTTTGATGATCAAGAAAAGCCATACCCACATCTGTTTCTGGCTTGGGAAGCCGAAACTTGAAAACCTGTGCCTCTGTCATTGTGATGATTATCAGTGCTTCCTTCTTTCTCTCTGCCAAGAACACAACCAAATTTTCCAAATAGAAGTACTACGTTTTTAGCAACATTTTATGATTTCAGAAACTCAACAACAAGGATTATTATATGGATTATAATTATGATTGCCTTAAAATTCAAGGAATTCGAGTTGGACTCAGATTCGGATTAGCAAATTTGAAATTGATGAAGCAGGGCGGTGATGTGTTATAGCCGTTGGGACTTGGGGCCTGGGATGCACGGACGCGGCTCCCAGGCCCGCACACCCGCGTCCGACGCGGCGGGACGCGGCGACGCGGGAGGGACGCCGCAGACCGCACGTCCTTGCCGCGTCGTGTCGCGTCCCGCCACATGGCAATTCCCGAATCGGGCCGACGCGGCTCAAATCGACGTCGACGCGGCCGAAATCGGCACCAATGCAGCCGAAATCGGGCCGACTCGGTCCGTATCGGCCTGTATCGGCCGAAACGGCCAAGTCAGGCCGAAATTCAAAAAAAAGGTGCAAAACGCACCGTATAACTAAACCTAAGTACCCAGACCCCCTCAAACCCTCACACTTCATCCAAAGCTCCCAAAGGCCCTCTCTCACTCCGCCCCTCATCTCCCTTCTCTGTGCTGTCACTGTGCTCCGTCCCTCATCTCTATTCTCTGCGTTTTGAGCTTTCTGTGAGTGCTGTGTGCACACTGCATTGCTTCAGCCTTCAGGTGTGCTCTCTCTGCTCTTTTCTTGAATTTTTATTCTTTGTTCTTTACAATTTCTCTCTGAATCTAAAAATTTATGTCCTTGATTGCTTGCTGTGTTTTTTTACTTGTTTTTTCAATTATTTCTTGTGGGAGTTAAAGGGTTTTGTTAACATGTGATTTGTGATTTGTGGTTTGTGGGAGTTAAAGGGTTTTGTGTTTGTTTGCTATGAACCTGGTTGCTGTGTTCTGGTTGTTGTGTTTTTTTTACTGTGAACTTGGTTTGATTTATCATTAATTTATTGTGTTAATAGTCATTATTTGTAGGTTATTTGTGGGAGTTAAAGGGTTTTTTTGGTTTTGTGGTTTTGTATTTTTTTGCTGTGAATCTAGCTGCTGTGTTTTGTTGCTGTGAACTTGGTTTGATTTGTCATTAATTTATTTAGTTAATAGTTATTATTTGTAGGTTAAATTGAATCTATTGAATTTATAATGGACGAAATTAATAGCACAGAAAGTTCACAAGAAGTGTCAAATGCTGAATCTCCTCTTTGGCAGTATGTGACTAAAGTAGAAAAACCAGCTGGTGCATCTGTTAAATCTGGTGGAAACACATATTTTAAGTGCAACTATTGTGATATAGTTTTTATGGGATCCTATTCTAGGGTTAAGGCTCATTTATTACAAATTTCCGGCAAAGGTATTAGAGCATACCGTAATGTGTCAAAGAGTCATAGGTTGGAAATGCAGCGAATGCATGATCAAGTTGAGGCTAATAAGTTAGAGCAAGAACAGAGAAGTCAAATTCCCTTACCCCCACCTCCCCCAGGCCGTGGGATACCTATTTCCCCATTTCGGAGACAAGAAGGGAGTGATAGTAGTCATAGTACAAATCCGGTTGATGCTAAGAGGAGGAAGGTGACTATGAATACTACTTTGGAGAAAGCATTTCAGAATAATGCTAGACATGATTTAGATAGTAGAATTGCTAGGATGTTTTACACCGGTGGGCTTCCATTTAACTTTGCAATGAACCCACATTATCGTAGTTCCTATGCATTTGCTGCTACTCATAGCATTCTGGGTTATCTTCCTCCTGGATACAATGCTTTGAGAACAACACTTTTGCAAAAGGAAAGAGCTCATGTTGAAAGACTCTTGAAACCAATTAAGGACTCTTGGCTTGAAAACATTATGGTTGTATCAGATGGGGGTCCAGTGTTTATAAAGGCAATTGATGGGTCAGGTGAGTTCAAAGATAAGCATTACATTGCTGGGGTGTTGAAGGATGCTATAAAAAAGATTGGACATGAAAAAGTTGTCCAAGTCATCACTGATAATGCAAATGTGATGAAGGCTGCTGGAGCTCTTATTGAGGGTGAGTATCCTAAAATATTTTGGACACCTTGTGTTGTCCACACTCTTAATCTAGCTTTGAAGAATATTTGTGCAGCAAAAAACACTGAAAAGAATGAAGTTACATATGAGGAATGTAGTTGGATTACACGTGTTGCTGATAATGCATCCTTCATACGTGTTTTTATCATGAACCATTCTATGAGGTTGGCAATGTTTAATGAATTTTGTCCATTAAAATTGCTCCAAGTTGCTGATACTAGATTTGCTTCGGTGGTTGTAACGTTGAAAAGGTTGAAGTTGATAAAAAGATGCCTTCAAGCCATGGCTATTAGTGACCAATGGGCTTCTTATGGGAGGATGACGTTGGAAAAGCTCAAAAGGTGAAAGATATGATTCTAAGTGATCTTTGGTAGGATAATATTGATTATATCCTTGAATTCACGGCACCCATTTATGATATGCTACGAATAGCCGACACAAATAAGCATTGTCTTCATCTTGTGTATGAGATGTGGGATTCCATGATAGAGAAGGTGAAAGCAGTGATATATCGGCATGAAGGCTTGGAAGATGATCAATATAGCTCATTTTGGGGTGTGGTGTATGATATACTCATTGATCGGTGGACTAAAAATTCTACACCACTACATTGCTTGGCTCATTCCTTAAATCCTAAGTAAGTACATTTATTATCTATTTTCCTTAGTTCACCCTTTTAGTAAAACACACATTTGATCTATATTTGTTTTTTAATCTTTAACTAGGTATTACTCCATTGAATGGATTTTGGAGAATCCAAAACGCATCCCTCCACATCGGGATCATGAAATTTCTATGGAAAGAAGCAAGTGTTTGGAGTGATACTTTGAAGATGAGAATGACTTAACGGTGGTGAAGTATGAGTTTGCTAAATTTTCAGGAGGGAGGTTTCCTTCACCAAGTGCCTTGACGAATAGGTGGACCTTACTACTTTTGGTTTGGTGGCAATACCATGGCTCTGCATTTCCAACTCTTCAAACCCTTACCCTTAAACTTCTTGGACAACCTTGCTCATCCTCATGTGCTGAGAGAAATTGGAGCACGTACAAATTCATTCATTCCTTAAAAAGAAACAAAATGACTCCTGCACGCGCTGAGGATTTGGTATATGTGCATTCTAATCTTCGACTCTTGTCAAGGCGCAATGAAGAGTACATACATACCGCAACAAAGATGTGGGATATTGCAGGAGACCTTGGAATGAGAGCGACATGCATGGAGGAGCTGGAATTCTTGAGAATGCAGCTCTTACACTTGATGAGCCAGAGTTGGAGGCTATAGTTATTGGGAATGTTAACACTAGTGCTACTACTAGTGAAAGTGAAGTTCGAAGTGAAGCTATTGATCTTGAGGATGATGATATTTGTATTTGATTGTCTTGTTGATTATCTTTTATTTTGTTTTAGTTTCAAACTTATGAGTTGTATTCTAATTTCCAAACATCATGGAATGTTTTAGTTTCAATCTTGTGGATTATATTTAATTTATGAACATCATGTTTTAGTTGTTATCTACTATTGCTCTTAAATTTGGTATTTGTTTATATAATGTGAAAAAGTAAAAGTATGCTTAACAATATATTAAACATATATTATAAAAATATTTTTAATAATTTTTTAATCGCCGAGTCCTGCCGCACCCGCACCCACCTTTTTCAAAAATTGCCGAGTCCCGCACCCACACCCGCACCCGCACCCGAGTCCCGAAACGCACCCGTGCTTCATAGCTTGGGGCTATTGGGCATTTGGTTTGGTGTCAAATGAGAGAGGGTATTTAGTGAAACATGTTTGTCGTTCGGTTTGGGCTGGAGGTGAATTTTAATTTAATTTAATTTTTCTTTTTTTATTTACTTTTTTTTACTGTTGGAAATAGAGTGGTTTTGACTTTTTAGGATTTGGATCACAACGTGCAATTACACTTAAATTAAAAAATAAAAATAAATAAAAATGAGAGTGAAAAAATAAAAATAAAAAAGTAAAAAGGTAAAATATTAAAATGTAAAAGAAAAAAAATCACTTGATGATTGACTTAAGTATTATACCAGATCTCAATCCAAGATTTAATACTAATTTACTGGGTGGCTTTTAAATTTTTAATGGGTACCCTACCCCCTGCAATTGTATTTCATTAGGCTTTTTAATTAATTTTCACTACATAAGAAAACATTATTTGTATTTTATTAGTCAATACAACATGTATTTTAAATTAATTGGGGAACTTAATATACTGTATATAAGTTTTGCCTTGTGTGTGTGTGTTTGTATTTCCCTTGTGATATTTACTCCCCATTTGTTTTGACAAAAAATAAAAATAAAAAATTACTTATTTTTGGAAACTTTTTTCTAGAAAACATACTAGTTTTCCTTGTTTGGATGTCACTTTGAAAATGAGAAAGGAAAATTTTTTTTCGTGTGGAATATAATTGTGATTGGTTTGTTGAGTATGATGTTCTGGAAACTTTTTCTGTCATATTGAGTTTATTTTTAGTAGACCACAAAAGTGTTTCTAGTAATTCAGCAAAAAAAAAAAAAAGTGTTTCTAGTAATTATGTTTTTGTTGTACTAAACACCAAAACATACATATAATTTTTTCTGGAAAACATTTTTCGCCAAAACATACAAAGCATTAATTATTTTCAGTCTTAAAATCACTAGGGATGAATTTGCTAATGGCTTTTCTAAGTAAAGCACATCAAAAAATAGATGGTGTCTGAGTTTGGAAACGGTCTGGCTCTACATTTGATAAAGGAGTGGAAGCATTACAATTCTATCCATCTCTGGTTGGAGTACATTAAAAGATTTATTTATTGCCAAAAAGATAAACATGTCTTGCTAAATGTTTTTATGATATTTATGTATATTGTATTTGGGCAATACTTAGGTATAGTATTTGGATGCTATTATTTAGGTTCCCCTTTTAAGATACTGTCATATGGATTTTTTCTTATGGGATGGAAGTGTATTTTTTAGTTAAGTAGCCACATAACTAAATATTAAAAGAAGAACCTAAGAAACAACACTTAATATACTGTACCTAAGTTTTGTCAATTGTATTTATATTTGCTTCCATCGTGGTAGGATAGGCTCTGTGAGAACAAATCACAAATTGTAAAATTTTTAGCATTTGAGAGCTTTTGAATTGATCATGCTTGTTTCTTTTCATTGAATAATTAATTAGTTAGTTGCCAGCTGAAAAAAAATTAGTTAGTCAATTTTTACAACAAGCCCTCTTGGTATAAGGGAAATACGTTAATGACCAGAAATTTATACCAGAAGGTAAACATAATTTTCCTTTCTTAGTGCCTTTTTTTTTTTTTTTTTTTTTTTTGGTAAAGTAGTGAAGAATTAGATGGATCACGAAACCCACTCATGAAGAATTATGCATATCACGAAGCCCAATCCATGGAGTGATGAAATGCATTAGTTATACGAGTCTATCTCGTGAAGCGAGAAATAAAGTGGATCACTAAACCCAATATATGACCTGAAGTAATTAGGATTAATGAAAGACTCGTCACAAAAAGCCCAACACGTATGGGTAATCATCCATAAAATTATTGGGCTTTTTAAGAATTAAGCTCAAACAATACTCAGGCAGGAAAATTTCAATGGCACATAATAATTAGAATAACCATTAGAGCACTCACATCAGTTGGTGTATAATAGAAAAAAAAAAAATGTCAAATTTATAAAATTTTGCCTAGAAATGACCCACCTTATTCTTAGACGGAGTCTAAATCTCATTTCATTGGGTTGGATGTTTCAGTACTTCTAAAAAACATATCCATCATGTCTCTAGTTTTAACCTTTGAATCATTACTGCCAACACTAGCAATAGAACCACCACTACCTTATCTATCTGTAGATACACTCTATCAATGCTGCTTGAAGCATAGTTTGCAACATAGTCATAATAAAGCTCACAAAACCCCTCATGAATAGAAGTAATGTTTCTAGCAGGTTCTAACTCTTGACAGAACTTTTTTTCTTATTAAAAAAAAAAAGTCAAAATTCTGTGTGTGTCAACTTGAACAAAGGATATAACACAGCAATGGCCATTAAAAGTTTCACTTATGCCAGTACTTGCCAAACTTTAATTGCATCTTGCGCGCTAATACTCTCATGTAGTAATCGTTTTCAGCAGGACTGAATATATTTTTAGTTGGATAGTCACTATCCTAATAATTTAATCTTAATCACTAGGCAATCAATTCTATTCTACATTCATATCTTTGTACCCAGGGAACACGTTTCTAAACTCTAAGGTAGAAGCCAATATTGCATAAGTTGTATTCCAACGTGTGAACATTTAAGATCAGTTTCTTTGAAGGTAATTGCAATTCCTAGTGCAATCAAATACTTCACGCTTTCATGAACACTGAGTCACCATTTTGGATCTCACTTAATCCATCTTTTATCATGAAAACAATGATATGTGCATAGCAATGTACATAAAATATCTTGCCACCCAATATGAGCTTCCTTTTAATTCACGCTGAATCATTATTACTTGCATTAGCCAAGGTTATAATATACCCCACATTTTTAGTCCCCTAATCAGGCAAAGCTTGAAAGATAGCATAAGAAATTATAGCTCCAGAGTTTGGAAGTGATATATCACATATAAGTTTAAGATACTCGTGCAATTTTCAATTAGGGTCAATAAAATGACAAGTGAGATACATGTACCCATTTGTTTTCTAGATTTTTGAAACTAACTCAATTGACACTGTAAAGCATAGCCTTCAAAAAAATTTATCCATCTCATAAGTAGCAATGCAATTGTTATTCTCAAAAAAAAAAAAAAAAAGCAATGCAATTGTTCCTAGTACTAGTTCGTGATATTTTATGTTGATATAGAGTAGCAGTCTTCATACATACATTTAAAGATCTTAAGCTTGATTATATTAAAAGGGTATTCATGTACTGACCATATGTGCAGCTACTTCCCCAACCTCAACATGGTCGTACTTGAAGATTGCCAAGTTACTGCCCCTAAACTTGCTGCCACACTCTTGAACTACCTCTAGGACACAACTACTTACTATCTTGGGAGTCTTTCCATGCTGTCAGCACACCAACAAAGGTTGTCTCTACATTCAATTGCTTGGTAACCATCATACCATGCTGCTGCTGCCTGTCTTACACATGCACTTCTTGTGCACATGTTTCAACCCACACTGGCCATATGCAAACACACCCAGCAATCCAATCATACGCCCAGACCACACAACCTTAACCAATGCACACCAGGTGGAGGGCCTGGCCATGCCAATACCACCATCCCAAATTTAATCACAACCCTACATCCTTTCACCACACCACTCATATGTAGCCCAATCATGCTTTGCCAGGCATGCCACAGCCCAAACTCATATCCCACATGAATTAACATGTCAACACTTGTTAGAAGTGTGTGGTTAAATGATTAAATTTACCATATCCCATTAGCTTAAGCTTTTGGGAGAATTGGTAATTTAACAACACTGTTAGGAATGCATGAGAAGGCCAAAACACAAGAAAATACAGTCTGGGATACGTGTCAAACGACACTTGAGGGATTAGGGCAAGTGCCAAACAACATTCAAGAAAGGCCAAACAGTACTTCCCTCCCTTCCCCAAGTGCTGAGTGGCAATCCCTTGCTGGATCAATCCAAGATTCATGTGGCAGCTTCCTCTTATTCCCCTGTGCACGTAAACCAACCTTGATGAGGCAACCCTAGGTCCAGATGGGCGAGAACTTAGAAATTTCACATGATTGGGAATGTTATTTACAAGTTAGTTGTTAGAAGATGGATTAGAGTTAGTTAGTTTGGACCCTAGCACATTAATCACATGTGTAATCCATATAAACACATGCTGAATTAGTAGTTGTACATGGGAGAGTAGTGAACCAATGATACGGGGCCATGTGAGCCAATTAGATTAGGGTTGTTGTGGTATAAACAGGGGCTTGTAATTCTCATTGGCTCATTGAATAAGGAATTCTTAGTCGTGTTTTCTCTTTGGTTAATTCTCTTTGGAGGTAGAGATTCCCTCGAAGCAACTTCATCTCAGAAAAGATGGCTCTCTTGAAGTCATACACCTTCATTCATTCATCTCCCATCACTTTCAAGAATCCATTCGTAAGCCACCATGGCTGAACCTACCCTTCCCTAAATACCTCATCCAAACCCTCACATCAACAAGTATTCACCTCCACTCCACCTTATTTCCACCTACCCGAACCAAGAATCCTTTGGAACCCTAATCCATCTATCTTCCCTTATCAAGAACATACTTGAAATCCCTTAAGAACACCCAGGCAGCTAGCCTTGCCTTGCACACACACAGCTTACCCATTGCTCATCAATCTGCCCATGGCTAACCCACACAAAGCTGCCTAGGTTCATCATTGAACTTTATTGCCCACAACACATAATTGGCTTGCAACTTGTCAAGGCATGACCATGAGTTCATCATATTTACAAGGCCACAAATAAAATGACATCTCAGCCAACTCATGCAAGCATGCACCACAAAGAGGTCAGCACAGTGCCAGTCTGATGCCGCCCAAAACTCGTTGCTCAGCCCATGGTTTGTGTGGCTAACATGAGTGCAAAATGCCACCGCATATAGCCAGTCATCTCAAGTATCAAGGATCTAACACCTAGGCATCATATAAGGACACATCACAGAGATAAACTTGTGGCCTCAAACTTCTTGAGTTACCAAATAACTAGCAGACACAATGACACATTGGCTGTGCCAAATATGGACATAAACCATCTTGCTAAGTGGTTAACAGTGGTAAACTGTAAATTGTGACTCAACCATAGTGATTTTAAGGAATTCAGAAATAAATTAGATTTCTTGAAGAGATCTTGAAGGGTTCTGATGTTTAAGTGTTTAGATAAAGAAAAGATCGAATCTTGAATATGTTGATTGCTGTTTGGTGTTAAAACAGGGAATAGAACAAGAAATATAGATTGATAAAACACTAGGCATTCACACCTAGGTTTCCTAAGCAATCACACTTAGGTAGGAGAAGCAATCACACTCAAAGCTTAAAATAAGCTGCCAGAATTTTATTAAAATCAATCTCTCTATCAATATTATTGAATAAAATAAAGTCTTTATATAGGCTATTGCTAAGTCCTTTCCTAGAAGGATTAGTGCTCCAAAGAACCTATTCCTAGAATGACTAGAATTACTAATAGCAAACAAAAAGGATTAAAGATCTACTAAACCAAATAGAAAAAGGACTCAAAACATAAAATAAGACCGAGTCTTTGGTGCAACCAAGAACAGCCCATTCCAGAATCTGAAAATTAATCAAACTGCCCTTGTTCAACTGAAACCGATTCAACAGTTTTCTAACCTAAAAGAACTTAATACTAAGACTCAATAATAACTGAAAAATAACCTATGAAATTCTCTCGTCCACACCACACTGGTGGAGGAGATAGCAGATAAAATTTGATGTGGTTCTCAAAAACTATCAATTAAATGAAACTGTAGTATCTAGGGATGCAATCTAAATACACCCCTGAATGCCTTAAGAATGAATTTGTGTTTAGATTAGAAGCTTTCTAGCTTTTGCACCTGGCAGGCTGCAATTTTACTTCACATCATCCAGCCACCACCTCATATACAAACTACAAGGCCATTCAATTCTAATTTGAAGAAATACTGATTTTATCTTCCCTAAAGCAACTGCTTTCAATGTCATCTCTTCATCAAGACCATTCCAACTAGCCACAACTCCATTTTAACCCCACAGAAAATCTCGGTTTCTTCTGCAACCATAAAGCAGAAAGGGCAATGTGCTTTAATGCTACTTTCTGAATCTCAACTAGCCGTGAATTCTCAGTGTTGAAGGGATGGAGTACCCAGGGCTAGAATTTGTGTTTAATAGTTATAAGCTAACCTGCACCTATTCTTTTGTTAAATACACTACAATTCCACAGTAATATGCTTGTAGTGTATTTGGAATGCAGAATTGTTCAGCCAAGGATTAACTAGAAAGACTTAATAGACAAAGAATAAGAGACAGCTTGCAGTAATCTGAAATGTCCGAAGTGTTTATGTCACATAGAATCTCTCATCACATACAGCCATGTTTTGAGTAACTAAAATTAGTAAAAGAACTTTCACCAAAAGAATAATTTCCAAGTGTACATAACCCAATCAGCTTCATTTCTCATGCTTGATAGATTACACCTAAGGGACTAACTTTTTTTTTTTTTTTTTTTTGAGAAGTAATAAAGATGTATATTCAAGAACACTACATCATGCAAAAAGTCATAAGGGACTAACAAAACATAAAAAACCAAAAACATTGGATAGCATTTCCACCATAGAATAAAAAATAATGACAATACCGCTGAGCTTTGCTCTGAGGGCTAAAACTAATAAGGATATGAGAACTTATAAGACTATTAAACCCACTATGGATACTTATCAAAATAAATAAATAAATAATGAAAACCCACTATGGACATTTGCTGCAGGTCATTTGTTGTGCTACCTGATTGATGACAAAGCAGGACAGGCATTTAATTAGAGGCCAAAATTGCACATCTGCACAAACTCCATATCATTGTCCACATATTTGGTCCAGAGATTCTTATATTGGTTCAGAGCAATGTCAAGCCAAGGTTTCATGTTGCCATTGTAATGAATGACTGCAGCATTGTTGATCTCATCCATGCTAATGCTGGGATTATAGCCAAGCCCTAGCACGTGCCAGGATTTGTCCAATGACTTAGTTGTTGAGTAAAAGGTGATCAGGCCAGGTGGAAGAGTACCTGACCTCCATAAGGTGTCATCTGCATTCTGATAACAGAATTCATAGAGGGAAAAACACTTAGACAGTGACTTGACAATTCTAAACTACATAACTAATTTGTTTAATGATAATTGTACAACTATTTTTTTGATAACTAAACTACATAACTAATTTGTTTAATGATAATTGTACAACTATTTTTTTGATAACTAAACTACATAACTAATTTGTTTAATGATAATTTATTAAAGACAATAGATATAGTACACATGCATTATATAGCACCACCTAAATTAATATTGACACAAATAAGTCCAATAAAAAGAAAACAATCACTTACCAAGTTCTGCCAGTGATGGTACTGCTCTGTGCATTTCTCATGCCTCCAACTATCAAGATCAAATATATTCATCCCATAAGCCCAAGCACAAGCCTTAGGATTGAACTTCTCCATAATACGAGGATGCGAGAAATTCAAATACTGAGCATAGCGATGGAAAGACCCAAAACAAGTCTCAACAGCCCCATTCACTTTCCCATCCAAATCAATCTTCCACAACCGTGTTAAATCTTTCTGAACCACAACATCATCATCCAAAAATAGGATTTTGTGCAATTTCGGATACATCTCCGGCAAATAAAAGCGAAGGTGATCCAACATTGACAAGTACCTTGAGCTCCTAACTTTCTTGTTATGTGCTTCCTTAGTAGCATTCTCTGCCTGGTTCTCAAAGTAAAACCTCTGCAACTTTGCTGACTCCAATTGCCTCAATACTGGCACATATGATGTATTCAAGAAAGTAAAATCCTCTACCGCCTTCATCTCCAAGTGGGCACCCCCTTCCACCGGCCTCATCTTAAACCAAACCTTCATTGCTTCAAGATTCATCCTATCAGTAACAACATGAAAAACATGTTTCCAAGGCTCCTGTGCATTCTTCACCACCGATCTCACTACCACAGATACAGCAATCACATTATCTGAAAATATCGCATAATGATACAAACTCGGATCCTCAAACTCTGGCTTAGGCTCTTCATCATCCGTATAATTTTCTGGATGTGAAACCCTCTCCTCCACAAGCCTCATTGCCAAACAATGCAAGCTCTTTGGAATTGATTTGGCAGCAATGTAGCTCGCAAATGCCCCATTCTTCTTTGCCTTAATCAGCAACTCATTAACCGCAAAGATTGTATCTTGCAACTTCTGAATCTTCAACTGATTATCATAATTCTCTTTTGCCTCCGCAATCATCAACCGTGCAGTCTTAACTTTGTCCTTCACCTCCTTCTCAAACTGCTTTAGAACTTCTTCATCTACTGGGCCATCAGACTCAAACAACGATGCCCGGGAAGGGGGCTTTATCTGAAGATCAGTGAAATTTTGTGCCAGATCATTAAACATCGCCAATTGCCTAGAAATCTCAAGCTTAAGCTTCCTGGCATACGTAGCATACGCATTCACAAGCGTAATGTGATCGCTCGCTTGCTTATATATCAAATCCAATCTTGTTTTAAGGGGGTCAGAGTTCAACGCTAAAAATGTGCGATGTACATAAGCATTTCCGGTAGTCGGGAGCCCCTGCATCCAAGGTTGAATCAAATCGTCAATGCAGGCCTTTGCCTAGATGCAAAAATGTTAACTGGGTTTTGCTTAATGTTTGAAATCACCATCTGGGTCTTGCTTAATTTTTGAAATTACCATCTGGGTTTAGCTTAATTTGTGAAAATGCTATCTGGGTTTTGCTAAATTTGTGAAATCGCCATCTGGGTTTTGCTTATTAAATTGTAAAATCTCCATGAGGGTTTTGCTCAATTGAGAAAAATGGGGTTTAAAAAGTGTGAAAAAGGAGAGGAGACTTACAGAGTTGTGGTCAGGGGCGGAAGGATTGGTTAAGACAACAGAGAGAGTGGCGATGAAGAGAAGAGAGAACATGGCGGAGACGAAGATCCGGAAAGAGAAGAAGCTCCGGAGACTGAATCCACCGAGACAGAATCCTCCTCCTCCTCCGCCGCCGCCTCGGCTTCCTCTGACAGCGACAGCCATTCAGTTCAGATCCAACTTCCCAGATATCGATCTCTTTTGCTTTTTAACCTTTGTTTGTGCAAACACTTTAACACAAAGTTTTGTGTGTGTAGTAGTATGAAAGAGAAGAAGCTAACTATTAAAGAGTTCAATTTTAATGTGTGAGACTGAGATCTGAGTTAGAGTTTGAGACAAAGATGGAAAGAAAAGAAAAGTGTGAAAACAAATGAATGAATAAAAGAAAGGAAAGAATTCCCAGTTGGAGCTAGCTAAGGTTCTGTGGAGTCTTGGATCACGCTTCACGCACGATGAATAATGATGATTAGTTATTAGTTGCTTCCTGCATCATCTTGTAACTAAACAGGACTACCCATATCTTGCCAGGTCAGCATCCAGTTTCACTCATGCGGGTCCTAGCTGACGTGGAAAATTGTCTCAAATTTTTTTTTTTTTTAAAGCAAATTTTACTCCTAAATTATATATAAGAGTTTAGCTGTTACCTAACTACTGTAGTTTTTTTGTTTATGACCACCTACCTAGTTTATTTTAATACTACTATTACCTACCTGGTTTATTCTAATTAGTATTAGATAAATTATAATGGGATGTGTTTTATTTATTTAAATAAATTAGTTTGGATTATTATTAGTTTTATTGATAGGTTTGATGAAGTTAGTATTTATCTTTATGTATTTGGAAGACTATTTAGCCTGTCTTGTATAATGTATATTCAAATTTTGACATTGAATAGTTGTCATGAAATTTTAAGAAAAAAAAATTGTTAGCTAGTTTAAATGCAGAGGTCTTGACTCGCTCAAAATAGTATATTTATCAAACTAGGAGGTCTTAGTTCCTTCAAATGCAGCAAACACAAAAAAGGTATATATCAATCGGTATTAGAGCAGGTTCTGATAGAGGACCGTTACATGAAAAGATTGGAAGCCATGGTGAGTAACTTGGCTTCTGTGAATTCAAGATAGTAGCAGATGTTTAAAGAAATGAAATAGATGCTGAGATGCTCGTTGTGATGCTTGCGCACCTTGATCAAATTGCAAGTAATCAAAATTTGGATCATGCAAAAAGTTTACATAACTGAGGTGAGACCGAAAAATCCAACCATGAATTAACAAGTTCGAGTTATTGTTAAGAATTCAATGTGTCATTTGATATTTTCCTAAATCACTCATGTGTCAACTGTCAAGCAACTTCATTGATTTGTATCAAGCTAATTAAATTGATTCCCAATGGACTTTTAAAAGTTTTGATCAGAAGCAAAACAAGATATCCATATTATAATGATATGTTTCAAAGTACATTTATTTATTGGTTTACCTGAGTATTAGTGTACCCTAAATTTCGAATATGATTTTAGGGAAAATTGCACTTAACCCACCTATGATATGGCCCGATTTAACAGTGTTTACCTGTGGTTTAAAAATTGTCACTTAATCCACCTGAGCTTTAATCTGTTAGTAGATGTTACCCACCTCTCCCATTGCAGTTAGAAAAACACATTTTATCTCAAAAACATAAAAGAAATCGAATCAATCACCTCTAAAAAAAACAATTCTAAAGCCAAACTGTTCAACAAGATATCCATATTATAATGATATGTTTCAAAGTACATTTATTTATTGGTTTACCTGAGTGTTAGTGTACCCTTAATTTCGAATATGATTTTAGGGAAAATTGCACTTAACCCACCTATGATTTGGCCCGATTTAACAGTGTCTACCTGTGGTTTAAAAGTTGTCACTTAATCCACTTGAGCTTTAATCTGTTTGTAGCCGTTACCCACCTCTCCCATTGCTGTTAGAAAAACACATTTTATCTTAAAAACATAAAAGAAATCGAATCAACCACCTCAAAAAAAAAACAATTCTAAAGCCAAATTGTTCAACCCATTCCGTGCATAACAGGAGAGCAATGTAGTCCAAGACACCATATTTCCCTCACCCATCTCATCAAAAACTCTCCTCCCATCTCCAACATTCTCAATTTTCATGTACGAATCAATAAGAGCAGTCCCAACACTAACATCATCCACAAACCCAGATTTTATACATTGACAATGCACCTGCCTGCCCACGTGTTGATCAAACAAACATCCACAGAACTTCAACACACACGACATGGTCGACCCATCAATAGGTAGACTCGAATGATGAAGACCCACAAAGATAATGAGAGCCTCTTGGTTACATGATAGCCCATTATTTGAAACTACAATTTTGCTCTCCTAAAATTTCCAGAGACCTAGAGTTTTTTGTTGCAATTTAAAAATTATAAATAAAATAATTAGATGGCCCCAACCCCAGATTTCATGGCCTAGGCTTTCCCATCAAAGAAAATTCAAACACCTGGGTTTTAAAAATGACCCGAAAAGAAATAACTTGGCCTAGACTTTCTCATTGAAGCAAATTCAAAAATCATCAAATCAAAAAGAAATTCAAACCAACCCAAAAAAATTTGAACCCACAAATCCATTAAACCCATAAAATTCAAACGTACTACAATTTCTTCAGCTCTTTCAACCATTTCTCCTCCAAATGAAATTGGGTTTTGTGTTTTTACTTCTTTAGTGGAAATGGAATCCCACTCAAGCCCTTTCTCATTGTAATCATAGCCCTAATCTTAGGAAAAAGAAGAACTTGAAGAAGAACATGAAGAGGGAAAAGGAAGAACTTGAAGAAGAACATGAAGAGGAAGAAGAAGATGATTTATGATAACATTAACTCCACTTACCTTGCTTACAAATCCATTTTGTACATTATCTATTGTTGTTGACTTGTTTCTCTATTTCTTTTGTTGGAGATGGGATAAGAGATTTGTGAAATTTTAATCTAGAAGATTTTAGGATAATTGGTTTTTTTTTTTAAATTTTATTAATGTGGAGAAGAAGAAGAAGGAGAGAAAAGAGAAGAGAGACATAAAATATAATGAAAAAGACACATTTACCTCTATTTTTAACGGTGGAAAGGAAGAGGTGGGTAACAGCTACTAACAGATTGAAGCTTAGGTGTTTTAAGTGACAACATTTAAACCATAGGTAGGCACTGTTAAAACGGACCAAACCACAGGTGGGTAATGTGCAATTTTTCCATGATTTTATGACAATCTTGCAAGTGTAAAATGATATCTTGAGGACCTTATTTTGGATTTGAAACCCTAGATTAGATAGTGTGAATTGTTAAACCCTAGCCAATAGGGGTTAAGTCATTGGCCTTCATGACCTCATTGAAAAGATCCAATGCTTATTTTGGATTTTGAAACACTATATTAGATACAGTGTGAATTGTTAAACCCTGGCCAATAGGGGTTAAGTGGGACTTCAAATGCAATCTCATGGCTAACAGGGGTTAAGTTGAAGTTAAGGTAGAATAAGTAATGCGGCCATGGCTAATCGAGGTTAAGTTGAACTTAAGGTAGAATAAGTATCTATCAGTCTAGTCACATGCCTAAATTCATGTAGTTGGGCTTGCAATTGGGTTTGGGTTGTTACAGTTGTAGGACTCAAGTTATAATTAGAGGTTCTCAAAATCACATATAAATCCAAGTTCCACCTAATAAACATCCAAGTTGGGACTCCGCATACACTTACATAACACAAAAGTAAAACAGTCCAATCCAATCAAATTCACTCATTTTGGAATATCATAACCATAGACTTTAGCACGCTTATCTAACTCAAGCAAAATATGAAAAATGTGCAAGGATATTGTAGAAAGTGAAATTTTCTACCAATCACAAATTGCCATGTCAGACCACTAAATTCATGCAGTACATTTAAAGTGGCTAATTACAAGAAGCCACGTATTATTTAGTGGGTTTCACTATCATTATTCAGAGACCAATGACAATATTCCAAGTGTCAAAGAATAAAAATTACAAAGAAGACCTAAGAATCAATCAGATGTTAGCATGTGCTAATTTAAATGGCATAAGCAGTCTAATTAAAAATTGCCATGTGTTATTTTAAATTAAAGCACTATGGCTAATCAAATAATGTCATGTGTCCCTTGGAGGACAAGACATAAAGTCCCTCCATTTAAATTATGACATATGTCATTAATGATAGCCAATTATGTGTCATCACACTTCCCCAAGACTCCTATAAATAAAGACTCTTCTAAGTTTTATAGGGAGATTTTCACACACATTCAGAAGTCTCGAAACTCTATTGGAATTAAGCTCCAAAGCCTCCAAGAATTTCAAGAACTCCGACCTTCGAATCTTAACAACAATCGAAGAGAAATCATTCAAGTCATCTTCCTAGATCTCAAAGTGCATTGGAATCAAGTCCAAAAGTGTTCAAAAACTTCAAAAGATTGCAAGTTAGTAAAGATCTATGGATTCAAGCCTCTAAAGCCTTGAAGAACTTCCACTGCAATCTTCGAAGACGAAGAACACACAAAGAACACGAAGAACATTTAAAGAACACATGAAGAATATTCAAAGAATACACAAAGAACGCAAAGAACACACGAAAAATGCAAAGAATGAAGGATTCCTAACAAACACATAGTTAGAGATTCATTGTAATTCTACTTCAAAGATCTTTTGATCCCGTTATCAATCAAACTGAGAAGCATCTGGTGTTCGAATCAAGTTTATACTTGAATCAAAGATTTTTCAAGGAGATCGAATCAGAGGAGTATTTTTTTGTAACCAGATTCAATTTTAGAAAATTGTACTTACTCATACATCAATACAAATTTACACTTATGAAACATTGTCAATTGTTTGATTTTTAAACTTGAGATTTTGTGTTTATAGATATGTCCATGGGCTGGTCAATGAGTATGTCATACAACATCCAAAACTCTATACGGGTGAATGTTAGAGTGGTGAAAGTTGGGATATGGATTGGAGCACATGATCCAATTCAAGGTCCTAAACTCAGGGAAAATTTATTCGTTAAGCATGTTCCTACCCAATGGGATTTTACTATATTGTTAAGGTCTTTACACATTTGTTTGTATATGCCAATTCTCATGTACGATGGTGGAGTCTTGTGGTGGACCAAAATATTTCTAAAACCTCTGAAATGACCAAAATACCTCTAAAATCTCTAAAATAACCAAAAATACTCCCAAAACCACTACATTGAGTAGAAAAAAAAAACCTCAAAAACTCTAAAATGACCAAAATACCCCAAAACCTCTAAAATGATTAAAATACCCCTAAAATTGCTAAAATGACCAAAACGCTCTCAAATCCTCTCGAATGATCAAAAAAATTAAAACCTTTAAAATGACCAAAATACCTTAAAACCATTTGAATGACCAAAATACCTTGAAACTTTTAAACTGGCCTAAAATATCCGAAACCTTCAAAATAACCAAAAGTTTTGGGTTATTTTTGTTCATTTTGAGGTTTCAGGGGTATTTTTGGTCATTTCGATGGTTTTGGCTCATTTTTGGTTATCTTAGAGGTTCAAGGATATCTTGGTCATTTTAGAGGTTTTAGGATATAATTTTTGGTCATTTTAGAGGTTAAGGAGTATTTTGGTCATTTTAGAGATTTCAAGGGAATTTGGGTCATTTTTTAGGTTTGAGTATATTTTGGTCATTTTAGAGGTTTCAATTTTTTTTTTTTTTTTTTTTTTTTTTGGTGTGGTCATTTTGAGGTTTCCGAGGTATTTTGGTCATTTTAGAAATTTTGCGTGTATTTGGATCATTTTAGAGGTTTTAGGTTTTTTTGCTCATTCTAGAGGATTTGAGAGCATTTTGGTTATTTTAGCGATTTCTAGGGGTATTTTAATCATTTTTAGAGTTTTTGTGGTGTTTTCGTCATTTTCGAGGTTTCGGGGATTTTTTGCTCATTCTAGTAGTTTCAAGGTTATTTTGGTCATTTTAGAAATTACGGAAGTATTTTGGTTATTTTACAGGTTTTGAGGTATTTTTGGGTATTTTAAGAGACTTTAGGGCTATTTTGGTTATTTTAGAGGTTTTAGAGTATTTTTGGTTGTTTTGAGGTTTTGGGGGTATTTTGGTCATTTTAGTGATTTTGAGGGTATTTTGGTCATTTTAGTGATTTCGTGGGTATTTTTATTGGATTTATGGTATTGTTTTGGTAATTTTAGAGTTTTCATGGGTATTTTGGTCATTTGCTAGGTTTCGAGTGTATTTTTGAGGTTTTAAGGGTAGTTCGGTTATTTTGGGTCTTCCAAAGGTATTTTGTGGTTAAAGGGTAATTTTGACATTTTTAGGTGTTGAGGCTATTTTTAATCAATTTGTTATTATAATAATTTTAATTGTTTATAAGAACGTTTATGAATCAAGTATATGAATGTTACATTTTTGGATTATGATTGGAATGTAATTAATGAATCAAACACTTTAATCTTGTATTGTTGTAATGTGATTACATGAATCTAAGATTACAAGAATGTAACATTACACCTTGATGTAACATCAAGCGAACCAAACGCCCCCTTAGTGTGTCTTCTTGTTCACTATCATTATATATTATCCTATGTATTTCACTTAGGGCCCGTTTGGTTTTGGAAATGGAAAAGTGGGAGAATAAAAAAAGGGAAGGGATGGAAAAGTGGGAGAGTAGAAGAAATTTTACTTTCCTCCCTTTGTATTTGGTTGGGAGTGGAAAAGTGAATGGATGGAAAAAAATGAGTTTGTATAAATTTATTCATATGCCCTTGTTAAAAAAAATGTCTAATTAAAACAAAAAATTAGAGAAAAGAGAGAGGCAATTATCCAAATTTATTAAAAAAGAAAAATCAAGCCCACAAAAAAAGTTAAAAAAAAAGAAAGAAAACAAAAGAAGACACTATCATGAAAAAAAAAAAAAAAAAAAAAAAAAAGGCACTATCACTCCCATAACCCCCCCTCCCCCCCCCCCCCCCCAAAAAAAAAAACAATGCCCAACACATAAGAGGAGGAGGGAGGGTAGTTCAGTCATTAACTGCAACTATTCATCTTCCCTCTATTTTCTCCTCAAATTGGGGAGATAGAATTTTGATAGATTAGAGGAGAAAACACATGAGTCTTACTAATTTTCCATCCTCCCCACCTTCTCTCCAATCAAATACTTATAAAATCAATTTTCTTTCCTCTATTTTCTATTCTCCCTATTTCACCCCAACCAAACATACCCTTAATTTTTTTTTTTCTCTCATTTACAAATTGTTAGTGAAGTTTAGGTCTAGTGCATTTAGTGCACTTCGGATGATGAAACATATCTAAAAGTGGATATGTCAATATCTCAATGAGTCTGATGCAACTAGGCACTCAACCCAAATCTCACCCACAAATTGTATTGAACCGCCCGTCATTGTAAACCATAGTGTAGCCCCATTTCGAAGGTACACATGTAGATGTAATCCCACACGGTGATCTCAAACCATCACAGACTCCAAACTACAACCTCCAAAAAATACACACCCATCTGAAAATCTTCCGGACCCACATTAATGTTGCCGCAGAGACCCATCCGAAAGCCATCCCTCCACGTCTCCAACTCCGATTCTCGATCAAAGAGAGAGAGAGAACCAAAAACTGGGGATGATGTAAGCCGTTGATTATTACCACGTCATGATACATAGTGACATGGCAAAATCAGATAGGTGGTGGATCACTTACTAAAATAAAGAAAATGCCCACCTAACACAAAAATAAAGTGCTAGCCAAATTTGACTCGCTTGTTTCTATGTCCTCTTTATTTGTACAATAAACACGTAATTGGTTTGGTATATGGCTGATAGTTGGTAGAACTACTCTTCTAATTGAGATTTTCCCAGATCTTTGCTCTCTTGGGTTTTGCTTATTCTTCCTCAATTTCATTCCTTGTATCAATCACAGAAGAAATACTTCAGGTTTGGATCATTTTGCCTTTTGGGTATTAGTTTATGTATTGTATAGGCATGATATTTGTGCTGTGTAGTTAGATTTCTGATCTGGGTTTTCTTTTTTATGTTTAGTTTATTGGTTTATTGTCACTTAATTATTAATTGTTTGTGTTAATTCTGTATTGGGTATGTGTTGTTTGTGCATGATCTTGGTGATTTGTGGGGTTTTATGTTTTTCTTTGTTTTAAAATGATTGGTTGATAAATTTTTTTTAGAGATGTAAGATTTTATTTATTATGACTTATTATTTGGATCGGTTCTGTAATTAGATTGCTTTTGGTTATAACTCACCAGTCATCTGGTATATAATGGGGTTTGGATCTGTGGCAGTGGGTCTTTGCTTGTTTGGTCAAAATTATTTTTTGATGAATGGTAATATTTGATCAAAAGAACACATTTTCAAACACCCAAAAAAAAAAACATTTTAGCATTTCATTGCAGCCCACATCAGTTTGCAGAGGATAGATGTGACATCCTATTTATCCACAACATCTAATCCCCAGTTTGGTAAATCGACACTGATTTGTACACTCAGATCTATTAGATGAGACCAGATTCTACTAGTAAAAGAACATTTGAAAAACAAATGATGTTACACTCTCCAACTTATTTCTACAGAAAACATATAGGATGTCCCCTCCATAGCCCCATTTAACCAGACCTTCCCTAGTTGTTAGGCTATTTTAAATAGCTAACCAACAAATGAAAAGAGTTTTTAGGGATAGCTATGCGATGACAATCTATTTCCACAATCAACCTCTTCATTGTTTGATCCTAATTTCATTTCAAGCTGAAGAGCTGGTAAATTCCTTAGATTTTGCAAGTAACCACCGTACAGAATCCTCATTTGCTAAGTCAATTTGTGATAACCCAGACTGAAAATTCACCAGGACTCACGTCTAGTGATTCCCTCCCTTCTTTTCTTTGCTCCCTTTCTCTTTTGTAATTATTCTGTTTATTGGTTTTCTTTTATGTTTTTTCTCTGTTTTCTTCTTCTTGTATTTTCTGGGTTTGCCCTATGTTCTTCATGCTTAGAGTAGTCTTTCGTATATATATCATTCTTACTTATCAAAAAAAAAAAAAATTCACCATTGACTCAGATCTAGTTGTAGGGCAGAACCAGTAACCCTGTTTCAGGATACTAGAAACTTTGGCATTCACATTACTTGCAGCTTCGAAGATCTAGGCCTATTCTGTTGGGTTTAACAATTTGCTATAAGTGAATAAAAGTTTGATATTTTCCTTTTTTTTTTTTTTTAATTTTAATCTTACTATGAGAATCAGGTTGTTTAGGACAAGAGACATTTACCAATTGGTTTATCATCAGACCAAGCCACCAATTAAGCTAACTGGAATCCACTCATTTTTGTTCATTTTGAGACTCAAATATGCTGGTAGTTTTTACTCTTAGATCTGTATTTTATGGGATATCGAGGATTCACACATTCTCTGTTGTTATATTGGACATATTGATTTCCTTTTTCTTAAGGGAACACTCAATTTGATATTTTTTAAAGAAAGACAGAAAGTCAGGAAAAATTAAAATAAATAAATAAAACCTAGTTATTTAAGCATTATCAAAATGTTGATTGTATAAGGGGCAGGTTGAATTCATTGAGGAAAGTAGAAAGAATTCAACAGAATCTGTAACTCCAAATATCTTGGCAAATCTGATGTAATATCTTTAGTCCAGGCTAAAGCTTTTGGTCTTTGTATGTCCTTGTTTTCCTTTTTGCTTGTTGTAAGCTTCCCTCGGTGGATGTACTGACCTTTGTATTTTTTAATTTCCTCCATTGATGTCAATGGGTTTCTTTTCATGTTTTGAGTAGGGCCATGCGATTTGTTTCTGTTCTTTTCTTCTTATGCATATACTTACCGAAGAAAATGGATTGTACTGTTCATTCAGAGATTCCTGGTTTCATTGCTCATGTGATTTTATTGAGTTTTATTCTTCATAAACTACAGTAGTTCTCAGCTTTTATTAAAGAATCAAAACAACTTTTTCTTAATGATCTTGGATCACATTTTGTTTCAATCAAAATATTGGATTTGTCTTACTGGCATCCCACATATTTGGCAGGAAAAAATATGGCTGCACCCCCCAAGCCTACAAGAATAGGCCTTGCTGGTCTAGCCGTCATGGGCCAAAATTTGGCTCTCAACATTGCTGAGAAAGGCTTCCCTATTTCCGTATACAATCGAACTACCTCCAAAGTTGATGAGACTGTTGAACGCGCTAAAAAGGAAGGGAATCTTCCTGTATTTGGTTTCCATGATCCTGAATCTTTTGTAAACTCAGTTCAGAAGCCTCGTGTCATAATTATGCTTGTTAAGGCTGGGGCACCAGTGGACCAAACCATAAAGACCCTCTCTGCTTACATGGAGAAAGGTGATTGTATAATTGATGGTGGTAATGAGTGGTATGAGAACACTGAGAGGAGAGAGAAAGCTGCAGCTGAATTGGGTTTGCTCTATCTTGGAATGGGAGTTTCAGGTGGTGAGGAGGGTGCTCGTAATGGACCCTCTTTGATGCCTGGAGGGTCTTTCGAGGCTTACAAGCATATCGAAGACATTCTTCTCAAGGTGGCTGCTCAAGTTCCTGACAGTGGCCCCTGTGTGACTTACATTGGAAAAGGTGGATCTGGAAATTTTGTAAAGATGATTCATAATGGAATTGAATATGGTGATATGCAGCTGATTGCAGAGGCATATGATGTATTGAAATCAGTTGGAAAGTTGTCAAATGAGGAACTACAAAGTGTTTTCTCAGAATGGAACAAGGGCGAACTGCTGAGCTTCTTGATTGAAATAACTGCAGATATATTTGGAATTAAGGACGATAAGGGTGAGGGATATTTAGTTGACAAGGTTCTGGATAAAACCGGCATGAAGGGTACTGGTAAATGGACTGTACAGCAAGCTGCTGAACTATCAGTTGCAGCTCCCACAATTGAATCTTCTTTGGATGCAAGGTTCCTCAGTGGGTTAAAGGAGGAAAGGGTCAAAGCTGCTGAAGTCTTCAAATCAGGTGGCTTTGGTGATATCTTGACCGACCAAGTAGTGGACAAGAAGAAGTTGATCAATGATGTGAGGCAAGCTCTCTATGCATCCAAGATATGTAGTTATGCACAGGGGATGAATCTGATCCGTGCAAAGAGTATTGAGAAGGGATGGGGCTTGGAGTTGGGGGAATTGGCTAGGATTTGGAAGGGAGGGTGCATCATCAGAGCCATATTCCTTGATAGAATTAAGAAGGCATATGATAGGAACTCTGACCTTGCAAGCCTTCTTGTGGATCCAGAGTTCGCTAAGGAAATCATCGAGCGACAGTCTGCCTGGCGAAGAGTTGTATGCCTTGCTATCAACTCTGGTATTAGCACCCCGGGCATGTCTGCCAGTCTTGCTTATTTTGACACTTACAGAAGGGCAAGATTGCCAGCTAATCTGGTCCAAGCTCAGCGAGACTATTTTGGTGCTCATACATATGAAAGGACTGATGTGGAGGGATCCTTCCATACTGAATGGTTCAAGCTTGCCAAAATGTAAGATTTTAGTTTTGGCGGTATCCACTTGAATGGAACTCATAATAGACCTAATAAATTTCTGCCCATGACTACTTTGGGCAGAGCTGACACTACCTCTACTTGGTGAAATTTATCACAAGTATTCTGTTTAATTGCTTGAAGTTTGTTTATGTATTTTTGTCCTGGTTGTGTTTTGGCAGGTCCTGCTACTTTTCTTATTGTTTTCTATTGAATTGATCCATTCAATGGCCCCTTTTTTTTAGTGAAGATGTCTTTTGGAGTGGGGTACAGTACTGATTTGTGTTAGAATGTATGATCATGAAATGCCATAAAGAGCCTTATCTACATCATTTGGTGCTATTCTTTTTCTACTGCATATTACAGTCTATTGAATACCTCATTGTTCCTAAAAATTCCACGCGCGTATTCCACCATGGAGGTGCGACTAGTCTGAATGACGTGCTAGCTTGTTCCCTGATTAACCAAATGAGGGAGAAAGACACTGGATATTTCTTGTATCTTATAGTAAATGAAATAGTGTGTTCGGAAGGGTATGAAAAGCCTCCTTGTTCATTTATGCCATATATCATTTTATTCTGCCTTAACTTTGTTTTACTTTACCACTGTACACCCTTGGTGCGATAGTCACTCTACAAGTATAAATGCTTGTGAGGTGTGGGGAGAAAGGGTCAGGGGTTCAAGTCTTCAAAAAGTAACTTCTTACACGTATATATTTAGATTATTCTAAGTAGAATTTCAAAAAAAAAAAAAAAAAAACCTCAATACTCGATTCTAAACTCTATATTTAGCCCAACCCTATTTTATAATCAACCCAAATTGATAAACCCATGGGCTAAGCAGGAACCCAGGCAGCTCAATTGGTTATCCCAAATTAAAATTTCACCAAATTACAGAAATGCCATACCTTTTTTGAAAGTTACAAAAGTCCACTCCACTATTTGAAATTAAACAATTGCCTGCACCTTTCTCAAAATTATCCACACTGCCTCTTGGCTTGACCAAAATTACAACAATAGCCCTCGACTTTATAAAAATTATCAAAATCTCCCCAAAACCCTTAGACTTACCAAATACACTAAAATCTTCCAAAATTACCAAAATACCTCTACAACCCAAAAAAAATTGCTAAAATGTTCTTCTAAACCTTGGGAAATGCTCCACATCCCTAAATAGCTCCTACAAGTCTAAATCATGCTCAATCAATCCTAACACTCAATGGTTACCTCTTTAAAGGTGTGTAGTTATGCATAATAATAGACAGTGCGCCTCCAATTGAGCACTCCATTGATCCTAGCTGCTTGATCAGAACAATGACAATAATCTGGCAAGTGGACATATCGAGAAATGAAAAGATCCTTGCAAGTCACAACAAGTGCGTTGCATGCTAAAAGCAATCAAGATTGGACATGCATGAATTGCCTCTTCCTTCATCTACTAGGGAAATCATTACCATCGGGTCCATCACTAAAAATACAACATTCCCCCTAAAACATGATTTTCCCTATCAAACAAATTAGATTTCAAAATGAAGGGAAATTGATACAAATGTGCTTAATGTTTGATTACACATCACCTACTTGGCTCAGCCTTGCCAAGACAAACTCGACAAATGACTAAATTAGGATGGTACAACTAAGATAACAATGACCCCTAATGTGCACAAAATATATCAATTAAAGTATTTCCATATGTGCATTGTTAGTCTTAGTTTTATGTTATTTCATATCTAATGCCAAATTATTTATATTCTCTAAGTAATGGAGGCTTAACATTCTTATATGCTTTATCTAAGGCATTAGAATGGACTAACTAAAGTGGGTTTCATCAAGTTATAGGCTTTATCTAAGGTATAAGAATGGACTCTAACTAAAGTGGGTTTCATCAAGTAAAAGCGCCATCAATATAATAAGTCAAGAGTGGAGTGGGAGTTAAAAGGGGAAAAAAAGAAAAAAAAGAAAAAAGAAAAAAGAAAGAGAAGTGAAGTATAAGAATTAAGTGAATAGAAAGACGTATAAATGTAGAAGTGAAAACTACAAGATGGTTCAAGGGTTTTATCTTTCAATTAAAAAAGCTCTTGTGTGGCTTTGCTCTGTCAAGTTAATTTGACCTGACCCATAAATATGGATTCATATAAGATTTTGAGATTTTACTATTTTACATATCATTAATTTGATTTTTTTTTATTAAATATAATTGTATGTTATATTTAAACTCTCCGTTATAATTATAACACATCATTTTTTTTAAAATTAGTAAAATATATAATTTCATAAACAAATACAATCATAATAAATGCTATTAATGGTTATCATAAATCATATTATATTAAACTTTCATGTACATATATTTTCATAGGTTGGAATATTTTCCTTGAAAGAATATTAGAAAATCTTTGAGTTTTGGAATAGATTCTCTTCATTTCATGTATAAATAACTTTGTATTAAATACACTTTTAAATATACCAAATTTAATTTGAATAACCAAATGCAAGACGTTTGGGTTGGGTTTACTTTTTATTGTTTTTTTCCAAGTCATGTGAGTACAATAAATATATGTAAGAAAGAGCATCAGACTATCGTTACTCTTCAAGTTTTCTAATTGATTTTATTTACAAGAACAAAGTTTCTCTTCAAATTAGTTTGGGAAAAAAATCCTTCAAACTTCTTATATATTTTTATATTGAGTGTAAATTTTGAAAATTTAATTTTTATTATTATATCTTCAAAAAGTTTTTTATTTTTTCCTCGATCAAGGTGCATTGTAGTTTAGGAAACGACCTCGCCAATTACCAATGAAGCGCGGAACATAGATCATTATTCACCGCAAGTTCTGAATCTCCCAACATTCACTTCATATCCCCTGTTTTTCACATCAATTCAATTTCAAAGGTTAGGAAAACTCTCTCATTCTCTCAAATTGAACTCATTGCATGTTCATTTTTCTATGTTCTACTATGCTCTTCTTTTGGTCAAACTGCTTAGTTTTTTTCTTAACACTCTCAAACTCTGCTTGTGTGTGTGTGTGTTTTTTTTTTTCCTTTTTAACGTCTGGGTCAGTCTCACTTCAGTTCAGCTCCTTGGTTTTCTGTTTGGTAGCTGAGAAGCTGGTGGAAAGAAAAAAGAAAAGAGAAAAAACCAATCTTTTCTTGTGCTTTGGTTGTTTAAAATTTTAAAAACAAGAAAAGTTACTCACCCACATTCACAACCAGCATTCTATAGGGGACAACAAATGGGATAATGTAAAAGGTCTCAAATATTAGCTTGAATTGAATTGCCAAGAGCAAAACATATATCACCAATCATATGTTGCAAAAAGCTTCATACTTTGCTGGTGAAAGTGAAACAAGCATTTAAAAAAAATTAGATTTTTTTTTGGTACCAAATGTTTTCTTGCAATGCAATGGATTTCAATTCTTGTTATCCATGAATTACAACTATATTTTGTGTTATCATTTTTTTTAACCTTTTAAATGAGTTTTAGTATGATAAACACAATTTTGATGTGAGGTCTAGGAATTCTGAGGCTATGAATTTAAAAGGGAACTAGTAATTGACCCTGACTTCATACTTGACTGTATTTGAATTGTGATATCTTATGCATGTTTCTATTAAAAGGCAAAGTGGTAAGATGTGAGTTGGATGCTGTAATGAGAGCTAACCTTATGCATTGAGTCTGAATCTTAGGTTACCCTAGTGTCAAGGTATTTTACTTAAATCTTTGCCTCTAGGCTAGAATAGGGACAATTTGGAAATATAAAAGGAAGGATGAAATATACAATAAATAGAATTTAGAAATAGGATACAAATGTGATGACTGATAAAATGCATTACTAGTTATCAAAGTAAAAAAAAAAAAAAAAAAAAAAAAGGGCTAATCCAATTAATTTTGTTTTATGTGGAGCTTTATTTTCAAAGCTTAACCAATTATGATACAAATAATTTTCCAACAGACATCCATATTAGGTCCTATCTCGAGTGTTCATGCAGCATAACTTTTGTACTTATTGGTTGTGTTAGTATCACTCCTCTTTATTATCTTCGTTTTTATTGTTAATTGATTTTAAGTTTGATGATTTCTTGCATAGAAGGTAACTAGGTAAATGATGCCTTCCAAGTATAAGTCACTAGAGTAAAGGATGTCATGTTTCAATCTCAATGTAGCAATTAGCATGAATCCAGTGTTGGGCATATTGTAAGTTGTTCTATCCTGAGATGCCCTTTTAATTTGTTGATTTTGTTGTGATTCGAGCAACTGAAGGAAATTTCTTGTTTTACTATACGTGGATGTTGTCTCTGCAATCAGAGAGCAAACTTACTGAAAGTTATGATTAAAACTGTAACTATATTGTCTCATTCTAATAATTATATGCATCTAATCTTCATATGTGTTGATTTTTTCCCTAAATAGAAAAACTAAAATGTTGACAGAGCATCTAAAAAATTTGGCTTCAAGTTGTGTTGAAAATATGTGGTATGGTCTTCTTTATAGTGTATTTGCTAGCAGTGCAAGTAAATTTGTAACTTTTGGGTGATCCTGGACAACTTTTATAATAGTCATTGCAGAAAATGTAATTTCTTTGAAGTTTCTACCTCATACTTTTTTCCATTATTATTATTATTTATTACTATATTAATTCAAGGGTAAATTGCTCCTTTCCACACCCTGTTTACACTTAACCCTCATAACTATTGAAACACATGATTGAGTGAGCCCCCAAAGTTATCACTTTGTTTTAATGTCCCTCTTTGCTGTCTATTTTGGTGTTAAGTATGATAAAATTTAGCAATAAAAAACCAATTTACCCATTTCCAAAACAAATGATAGATGAGTAAATTGGTCTTTCAATGCTAAATTCCATCAGACTTATCAGCAAAATAGACAATAGGGGGTGAGTGTAACATATTTTTAAAATTGAATAGTTGATTATGCATTTGATATTTCAGGGGGTTAAGTGTAATTGGGTTGATTGTTTATAGTGTCGTGAGTTGTAAATTGAAATTTTCTTTTCCAGACTTTAGTAGTGAGTTGTTTGAAGTAGATTGTTAAGGAATGGAAGCTATGGTTGTTGATGGGGAGGAGGTGCTTTCTCTCACTCAAAATAATTTATCTAGCCTTTGAGTGTACTGTCACTTCTTCACTAATTCATTTTAGTGGCAAGTTTGTTTGACTATGTAGCTTGAAAAAGGGGGGGGGGGGGGAGATGAAATTTGGGAACCTTGGAGTCAATAAAAGGAACTTGATGGGTGAGATTTCATGGTTAAATGAAAAGGAAGGTGCCCGGGAGCATACTAATGAAGAAAGGAGTAAGAGAGAGGAAATGAAGTCCGAGTTGGAGCGACTCATTACTATGGAAGAGAGTTCTTGGCAACAAATATCAAGAGTCCTTTGGCTCAAGGAAGAGGACAATAGTACAAGGTTTTTCCATTGGATGCCAAACTCTCATAGAAGGTATAATCATTTAGGGTTCTTAGAGGTAAGTGGGTCAGGTTTTTAGGAGGATTCACAGGTGAGGGGTTAAGTGATGAATTTTAACAAGCTTGTATCAAGAAATAGAAGGATGGAAACCTACAATTGATGGGTGATGTTTCAAGGTTAGATGAAAAGGAAGGTGCTCAGGGGCATACTAATTAAGAAATGAGTAAGAGAGAGGCAATGAAGTCCGAGTTGGAGCAACTCATTACTATGGAAGAGATTTCTTGGCAACAAAAACCAAGAGTCCTTTGGCTCAAGGAAGAGGACAATAATATAAGGTTTTTCCATCGGATGCTGAACTCTCATAGAAGGTATAATCATTTGGGGTTTTAGAGATAAGTGGGTCGGTTTTTGAGGAGGATTCATAGGTGAGGGGTCAAGTGATGAATTTCAACAAGAAATAGAAGGATGGAAACCTACAATTGATGGACTAGATTTTTATACTATTGAGGAGGTTGAGGGAAGTTTGCTTGAAAGGAGGTTTGAGAAGGATGAAATTTTGCTAGTGAGGGACCTTCGGGGGGATAAAGCACCATGGCATGATGGGTTTACTATGAATTTTTTCTAGCATTGTTGGAGGGTGGTAGAAATGGATGTGTTGGCGTTCTTTGAGGAATTCTATGAGCATGGTAAGTTTGATGCATCCTTTATAGCATTAATCCCTAATAAAAATAATGCTTTGAATATAAGAGACTTTTTAGCCTATTAGCCTAGTTGAGATTGTATACAAGATCCTTGCTAAGGTGTTGATGAATAGGTTGAAAGGTTGTTGGACACGTGTATTTCTAAGTCTCAGAATGCATTTGTGGGAGGAAGGCAAATTATGGACTCTATGTTTATTGCAAATGAATATGTGGATAGTAGGCTTAAAAGTCATCTTTTAGGAATCATTTGCAAGTTGGATATTGAAAAAGCCTATGATCATGTTTATTAGGAGCTCTTCTATTTGTTGGAGAGGATTTGATTTGGTAGTAAATGGAGAGGGTGGATCCATATGTGCATTTCCACTATTGGTATTGGTGAAGGTTCTCCTGTAGGCCTTTTTGGTAGTTTAAGGAGTTTTCACCAAGGAGTTCCTGTATTTTTGTTACATTTCCTCTAGTTATGGAGGTGCTGAGTAGGTTGTTAAGGAGAATGGAGCATGTTGGCCTTATTAAGGTTTTTAGGGCAGGTAATGGGGATGTTGATCCTTTGTCTCTGTTACTTTTCCTACCAGTTATGGAGATGCTTAAGAGGATGGAGGATGTTGGCCTTATTAAGGATTTTATGGCCAGTAATGGGGATGTTGATGGTTTACATGTTTCTCACCTATTATATGCGGATGATACAATCTTGTTCTATGAGGCTAGTACCAAAAAAATTCTCTACATTCAGTTGCTGATGACTTGTTTTGAGGCGGTGGCTAGCGTGAAGGTTAATTTGAGCAAGAGTGAGATGGTCCAATAGGAGTGGTGGAAAATATGACCACTCTTGCTGATTTATTGCATTGTAGGGTAGGGAGACTTCCAGTGACTTATCTTGGGATGCCATTCATACTCAAAGCTTCTTTTAAGTATAAATCAGTTTGGAACCCCATATTGGGGAAGTATGGGCATAGGTTAGTAGCTTGAAAGAGGCTTTACCTACCAAAAGGGGGTTGGTTAACTTTATTTAAGAGTACATTTTTGAGTTTATCTATGTATACTTTTCTAATTTACCATCCCCATGAGTGTGCTAACCTAGGAAGTACAAATACTCCATTTTTGTTCAAGTACTAGTATCCATATTCGATACCTCTGGGATACTCTTGCATGTGTGTCGCAATTTTTTTTTTTTTTTTTAAATGTGTCTATACATCTGGGATATGCCAGTGATACAGTCGTAACCCTACCCTTCTATCATGAGAGATAGGCCAAACCTGTGAGGATTTTTACTTATATTTTTTATATATTGGTTTTAATGTTGAACTCTTGTCTAGTTATCTTTTGTTTGCTCTTTTGGATCTTGGTTTTATTCTAAACATCATTTGACGGCCATGGATTCACTTTATTATCCATTATTGCTCTTAATTGATATATGCTTAACAATATATGAAAACAAATTCTTAATAATATACAAAAAAAAAAACATATATATATATATATATAAATATATTTAATAATTAATCAATACAAGTATTCCCATCGTATTGTAACCTAGTTTTTCATGAATTGTCGTATTGTTGTATCTATATCGTACCATACCCATGCTTCATAGGTAATAATTAACACAGGAATTTCTTGTGGGGTGGTTTAGGGGAGAATTTTAAACATCATTGTTGGTTTAGGTCCTTTAGGATAAGTTTTGCACTCTTATTGCTGATGGGGGGTTGGGGATTAGGAAGCTTGCAACTTCTAATCAAGCATTGTTAGGGAGTGGCTGTGGAGGTTTGGAGTAGAGGAGACACAGTTATGGAGGCATGTAATAGCTGCAAAGTTTGGAGAGGTGTGGGTTGGTTGGACCACGAAAAACCGATTCGTGGCTCTTATAGGTGTGGTGTATGGAGGAGTGTTAATATGGGTTGGGATAAGTTTTTGCAGAACATTCAATTTGCAGTAGTTTTTGGTGACCAGGTTTGTTTTTGTCATGACCGTTGGTGTGGTGAACAACCCTTAAAGATGGATATGATAATTCCTCTAGTTTTGAAGCTTTAGTGGCGTCTTTGTTGGTGAGGCAAACTATGGGGGTGATGAGGTGCTGGGATGTCAGATTTGTTCAGTCTTTTAATGATCGGGAGTTAGATTTGGTGTCCTCATTCCTCCAACTTCTAGAGTTTCACATTCCCATTAGCGAGGGTGGGGCTCAGGTAAGGTGGAAACTTAAAAGGATGAGGATTTTTGATATTCATTCTTTCTATAATGTTTTAAGGGGCTCCAATGCTTTTTGAGAGCACCACAGAGGGTCTTCTTTTTTGTGTGGACAATGGCATGGGAGAAGATTCTTACTTGTGATAATTTCATTAAGAGAGGTTACAGTTTAGTAGGGTGATGTTGGATGTGTTGGTGTAGTGAGGAGATGGTGGACCACCTTTTGATTCATTATATGGTTGCATACAATCTGTGGGGCTTTGTGTTTAGATGTTCTGATATTCATTAAGTCTTATTGGGGAAGGTGATGGATGTCATGTTTAGTTGGAGGAATTGGGTAGGTAAGCATTTTTTTCGGCTATTTGGAATATGCTTCCTTTGTGTTTGATGCAGACTATTTCGAGGGAAGGTAATCGGCATACATTTGAAGATGTGGAGTGTATGGGGTTAGCAACTTTTGCTTTCTCTTTTTTTGATTGGTCTCATGCATGGGGCTTTTAGCTCCTCTTTGCACATGAAGTAGTCTTTTCTCAAAAAAAATTATTATTAAAAAAAAAAATTCATTTTATGAACTTGAAATGCATTGAAAAACATAAGAAAAGTGATTTGTGCTGCATTCCATAAATAAGGCCCTTTCAATGAGGGATGGTTTGTGGGGGAAGGAGTTGAAGTGTAAATATAGAACTCTCTGCAGTTGATCAGTCTCAGAAATTTTAATGGTCCATATGGTACGAGGGTGACAAGAGTTTTAAATTACTTAGTGGCCTTGAAGACTTCATGTCTAGTATTACCATTGCTGCTGAATTGGCCTTGAAGAATCTTTCTGGCATGGTTTATTGAGAGAATAAGCCACAAAGAATATATTTTCAAACCTGTGTTGTGTATAAGTTCACAAGGGAAAAAATTTAGTCAAACATTGTAGGATGGGAAGAAAAATGTAATTAAATCCTAGTCTGTGGGATCAGTGCAGCAACTGGGAGTTGGATGGACAGCTTTATATAATCTTTGTTAGAATGAATGTTGGATGAAATTCTCACAGCTGATTGTTGATTAAGGGGTATGTAGATCTAGCCAAAAGGATAATATATGAACAAGGAAACAAAGAAAATTGTATCCAATGCAACGTTTTTTCTGAGTGAAGATTGTTGTGCTTGATTTAGCATATAGTGTTTGAATATTAGTAGAGGCTTTTAAGATTGGTGTTGTCTGATAGAGCCTACCCCTAGTTTTTTGCTTTCAGGAATTTTTTTGGTTGGAAATGAGTTGGTAGGTCCTAGTGCTTCATTGCTTTCCTTTCTCTTTTTGTATACCTGATATGCAAATATGTTGTATACTTTTTCTTCGGTATAAATTAGTTATGGTATTGGAACCATGACTACTATGTCTAGCATCCTTTTAAGCCATGCTAGGAATCTAATTAGATTCTGATGCTTCTTGATTGTGTTTGGATTGGAGTTGGTCTAAGAGTTTGAGAGTTCTGTAATTATTATCAGATCTTAAATAACGCATTACACAAGATAGGGAAATGAATTAAATAGACAAATTGCTGTTTATGATAGAGAAATGATGTAAAATAAACAAAATATTGAGGCTTTTAGTTCTGTAGGTCTTGCTAGAAAATAATAACTTGCAGGAGAGAGAGATATACACTGTTTATGATCGGTTACCAAAACACAGCTATGCCGGATCCAACCCGATTCAGAAAATCTATTGCAAAATTGAAAAGTAATTTCCAATTATATTCAGTCAAGGTTGCTTTCGAAAAGTACCAAAGAGCATTTGGATTTTAGTGGATAAACTTTTACACATTATTTCTTTTTATGGTAATTTTTGTTTTATTTACCAATCCACTCCACCACCTTTATTTTTGTGTCATGTCCAACTCCACACCACCCAATGCCATTCAATCCTTTCATTGCTCTAGTACACCTGAAATAATTAATTCTAAATTTCTCACAATATATGCATAGAATTTTTATTTTGCTCGAATTTTTTGCACAGGCTTGCTGCAGTATTCATCTTATTGGTTCTTGTTTCAGATGATCACTCCATATTCAATGAAGGTTGTATCTAATGTACAAAGCTCTCACTATTTGCAAGGTCTAGGAGAGGTGATTATAGGTAGTGTTACACATTTTTAGGCTAATTTCTGGATTTGAATCCTCAACCTGTCAATTTTGGTGGAAGGCACATCGCACACTCCATATTCAATGTTTCTGAAAATATTTTTGGGCAAAAGGATCATGATGAAGTCTTTGGTGGACTCCAAACAGGTGGTGCGTGCCAACAAAATGCTCAATTTTTGACACTGCAAGCCATTTTAACGTTTACTGTTTACATTATGATATAAAACTCAATCTTGTTTATTATAAAAGGAAACTCAGAAGACCTGCACTATTTATAGATAAATATGTGATATTCAAGTAAAATGCTCAAAACGTGTTATTTCAAATTTTCTTCAATCTCATACTGGCTAAATTGCTAAGCAAAAACTGGTTGACTTCTTTAGAAACAGAAGAACCAAAACTAGAAAGAGGATAATATAATAACTTTGACCTCCATCTTAGCCAAGCAGATCCATAGAACTAGTGGCAGACTGGTTTGAGGACTCAGCTCTGAGATAAGCTGTGTTGCAGGGAACATCATCCAGGTCTCTTAAAGTAGGGAAAGGGCTATTAAGTTGCATATCAGTAAGCATTTGACGAAGTTCTGAAGCTTCCTCCTTCAGCTGAGCATTTTCTTGAATCACCTTGTCATGGGACTCCGAAACATGGTTCAGCTTATCTATGAGCTGGTGGTTCTCATTCCGGAGCCAAACCACCTGTGACCACAGCTCATCTAGGTGCTTCTGCTTGCGCATACGTGAACGGCGGGCAGACTCTCTATTAGATATCATCCTTCTCTGTTTTCTCTCATTGATAAGACTTAGTTGTTGCTCATCAGCTTCATCAGAAGTTGAATTACTGCTGAAAGATGAGGAATGTGGATTTATGTCTTGAAATTGAGGTGGGAGCTGGAAATTGTATAATGGATTAGGGAACTGGTTAAATTGAAATGTGGATGCTGTATTCTGAGTCATGTTAAAGTTAGCTGGGTATGGAGATGGGTTTTTTGAAGAGGCTAGATAATGGAGTGCTGTAACCTCACTAGGCTGCATGCCTGGTGAAACCTATTGAGTTAAAGAATTGAAGGGTCTTGGTCCTTTTGGGGGGGGGGGGGGGGGAGGTGAATTAGATATAGTTTTTGTTAGAAGGAGGAGGGAAGCGTGAGGAGAAGAGGTGTTTTATAGGATGGGAAAAGGTTGAAATGGCCCCCACTCCTGTTAACACTGAGGAAGTTTCTTAAAGCTCAGACCAATGGAACATCATGCAGACCATGTTTTTACTTTCACATGTGGCATTAGCATTACATTGATGTATGTATTATATGATAATGAACAATTATACAGATTCTTGTATGTTTTTACTCATGCTTGATCCTTTTTTTTTTCCTAAGAAGAAAATGGGTAGAGGGGGGCAATCTGAGTTGGCATTTTCCACCTAGGTGTGACCATAGTGATACTCTATTTGCCGGACCCGAGCCTGTGGGAGCAGGGAATCCAAATGCGCCATATCTGTGCACCTAGCCCCATCCAGATGAGTCATGCTTGATCCATTTAGTCAAGCAGTGTTTACATGTGTCCATGCATGCTATGATGCACATATATGGGGGGAGCAATTTGTGATGGTGGATAATCATTTTGAGATCAAATATATGCTTACATCAGAGAGAGAAAGAGGCTGTTCACTTTGTGGGGGAGTAATTATTTAAATGGAAGAATGTTTTGGCAAAGAGAGTAATGGAGTTCAAGAAGTCAATCTATAATATTGGAGTTTTATTTCCAAGCCAGGTCCATGTTAGATGGTTTTTCACTTAAAAAGGCTCAGCCAATAGAACCATGTGACGTAGGGAAATAGGAGGAAGAAGGTTGGAGAGAAAGGAAAGCTCTTTAGTATTATCCTTAACTAGGAAATGCTATATGAGTTTGATGACTCAAACACCACTTCTATGAGACCAAATATAATAGCTTAAACTTGACCCTAAATTATTTTAATTTTCATGGACCAGTTTGCTTCTCTCTGCGGCATGTTTTGGTACTAATTACAGTCCATGCCGACAGGTTAATGAGGTTTGTACCATTTGTTGCCATAAACAAAGTTTATTATTAAGTTAATTGTCACCCACGCAATATTTTTTTATCACACACATGAATGGCCAATGGCATCTGTGTTTTTTAAACTGTGAAATAGGATGAAAAGGAAATGGGTTTGATGTGAATCTTTACCAGATATATGTCAATTTCTTAATTTCCATTTGGTAATATGCATATATTTCAAGAAAAAAAATCATTGGTCTAATAAAACAAATGAAGCCATCATCACTACATAGGTTGCAAAATATTTAAAATATTGAAACGACTTCCATTCGAAGCAAAAAAAAGCAAATAAGCTCAGTAAATGACAAATATCACATCAATTTTATCTTCGTGTAAAGATGCATTTCCAGAAAGGAAAAATAAAAAATAAAAAATTTGTTCAGCTTTTTTATTAGTTGATGGTAAAACTCAATCGGTAAAAGGTTAAACAAATTGTTAGTGGTGGCTCCTTGTTTGTCCAAGTTGTTCTGCTTTAATCAAAAAGTGACCAATAGTTTCTCACTGCTTCTTCTTTTTTAAACATCAGTCTAGTACAACATTTGCTAACCTCAATTTTAATATGACAATTAAAGTGAGAGTCAATAGAATATGTTCTGGTCTTTTTCCTTAATCATTTAATGTGGTACTATACTACTATTTATTTTTTGAAAGCTATACTACTATTGGATGTTAAAAAAAAAAATTCATTTAGTTCAAAATTCTTAGGTATTCCTAGAGTACGGAAAAATGTGAGAGAAGAGAACACTATTTCTCGTACTTCGAGAGTACCTAAGAATTACTCGTACAGTAGTTAGCGCATTTGTGCAACAGAGGCATTTAAGCTTTGCACCAAAGAGGGTCACATGGATAAAATCCTATTGTCAATTTGATTTACTCAAAATTCAATGAGCTTAGTGCTAAAAATTTCAAGCAAGCATATCCATGTACCAGGGTCAAGTTATGCTACCTCTATTCATGACCATGGAAAGGATTTTTTTAATTTTATTTTTTATTTTTTATGGTCTTAGCCACTCAAGTTAGTGTCACTAAAGTGGAAAAATCTTGCTATATGGTGGTGGGAATGGAAAGTGAGAAAATGGGTGTACTTTGAAATGCAGTCTCCCACTAAATGAGAAGCTTTCTAATAAATCCATAACCAAAATCTTATTGATGAAAAATGCTCTTCCTCTACATACCTGAGGATGGATCTGGTTGAGTGGATTGAATGGTCAACAATATCATTAGACAGATTAAGACCCCTCTTTCCCTTCTTGTCTTGTGCTTGTTCTTTTCCTTTTTCCGTTTTCCCTTTTAATTTTTTAATTTTTTAATTTCCCCTCTATTCTATTTCCCTAAATTCTTTTTTGCATTTGGTAAGTAGTTGAAGACTTACATTGCGTCTTGTCCAATTGTACTTTTAGAGTATACCATAAAAATAAATCATATTAAATGATCGATGTTGCACCAACTAAACATTCCAAGCTGATTTTTTTTTTTTTTTTTTTTTTTTCGTCTAAGTAATACGTTTATTCGAAAAGAGCAAAACTAAACAGTGGTAAAGGGTAGAAAAAGAGGGGTTTTACCTCCATCTCTATTCCAAGAACAAAACAAAGGTCTAGAATGGATGATATGGGGATCTACCCCGAAATATTACAAAAAATCCATTTAGCAATAGAGAGGAACCGATCAAGTAGAAAGAATAAGAGAATATACTCAGAGAATAGCTTTTGTTCAACATGCTGTAATGTGTGTAGATAGACTTTGTCCTTCTTTTGTTATAAATAATCTTTGAGGGCAATACACCTCTTTTGATGTAATTAGACTTGATTTGGTTTTTGTTTCTATAGTATATGCTCTCCTATTTTATCTTTAAAAAAAAAAAAAAAAAAAAAAAAAAAAGAAGCAAAGAGTGTGGTTATATATGTAGCCGGAGGATAACATTTAGTGCGTCTCCTTCACACACACAAAAAATTATGTTGGTTTTGTAATGTGTTGAAAATTGACCCTAGTTATATGATGCAATTTAATATCTCAAAAGTTTATTTAATACCCTTTTAGACTTTAAAAACAAAATCAACGATTCCATTTTTTTTGGGGTAATAAAAAGATAGTATATTAAAAGATTGGAAAATGAATTTCATAGTACATATTAGATCAGTCTATGGGTCTTTAAACCCTAGACTTCCCATAAATATACAAAATACAAAGATCTAGGGCAAGTCCAATACAAGTAAAAAGCATGGTTATTGTTCACGCCCTAAAAAGCTAAACCATCGACACACTTGTTTGCTTTCCGTTAGATAACTACCAAGATCTAGCTAGAATAATCTTGCAGTCAGAAATTAAAAGCATTAGAGGTGAAGAAGAAGATGTGGCTTTAGTAGGAAACTTAAAATCTTGTAATGAATCTGTTTAAAGGAACATATTGCAATAGCCTAGATCCTAGACAAGGAACAAGTCGACCTTGACAACCCATAGTTCAGCAGTAAGGTTAGTGGTAGTAAGCATTGGTAGCAACTTTGCCTATTTTAGGGTATGGTCAATTAGGTAAAGCAAAACCAACGATCACTGAAAAAAAAAAAAAAAAAAAAAAAAACCTACATCAGCCTCTCTACCAAATTGAAACTATTTTTGGCTACTAGGAAAAAAAAATACGATCAAAGGCTTTATCCAGATATAATTTTGCTGCCAAAACTTCTATTTTCCCTTCTTTTTCGTGAACCAATGTAACACTTCTTGAATAATAAAATTATCATCCAAATTAGGGTGATAAGGCCGACATACTAGCGTGCAAGGGAATGTATGGTTTCAATATTTTGAGCGATCCGTCTTTTGTATAAGATCATACACTTTGTGAAATACAAATTTTTTTGACAAGATTTTTTGTGCGAAAACTGTACGTTTTCACCCCAAACTATTTTTCTGATTACAATTTAATCCCCTAAACTATAGAAATGCACAATTCGACCTCCCAATTTTAAAAATATATTACACTTAAATCCCCATCGTTTGTTTTTCTATTTATTTTAACAGAATTTAGCATTAAAAGACTAATTCACCCTTTAGCTATTTATTTTGGAGAGAGGAATAAATTGGTCATTTAATATTAATTTACATCAAACTTAAAACCAAAATAGACATGGTAAAGACATTGAAACAAAGTTATAACTTTGAGAAGATAATTGTGTGTTTCACTAGTGCAGAGAGTTGAGTGTAATTAGGGTGATAATTTAAAGTAAAAAGGTGTAATTAACCTCTTCTTTTTCCTTATTGCTTTTTTACTTTCTTTCTTTTCTTGTAGCCAAAAATAGTTCCTACTTGAATTGTCAAATCTAGGATCATGCGGAACAATAAGGTACAATTATTTTGGTCAATTTAAATAAAGCATGGAAATGCAGGCATACATAATATTTTTTTACTAAATTCTCAAATCAAATTTCTCTAGGTCTCAAACTTTTCACCTGCACACCCAAAACACACTCAAAAATATTAAATAAAAAATAAAAATAAAACAAAGAAAATAAGAAATTGCACTTTGTTTTATTTGTAACTAGCTTATTGCACGGTCTTCTTAATGTATAAGTTTTTTGGTTCTAGTTTTTCAGATTTTGACTTGGAAAAAAATATTAATAAAAAATTTATTTCATATTCAGCAATTTTCAATTCATTTCTCTTCAAAATTCAAGCCTAGATGAAACATCTATGCACAATATATAAAGTTAGCTGGAATCCTAAATATTAAACAAGAACTAGAGATTTAAGTGATAAGTGATAACCCAATAATAATAACATGGGCAAATTACAATTTACCCATCTGTGGTTTGACCGAAATTTAAATTACCTACTTGTGATTTGAAATTTGACACTTTACTTACTTGAGATTTGACCGAAATTTAAGTTACTCACCTGTGGTTTGAAATCTCATGATGTAAGTGTTCCATTGGATTTTTTTTTTTTCTTATTTGATCTTGAATTTTTCTGTTGTATTTTTGGAGGAGAGAGAGATAAAAGTGAAGTAAAATTACTTGTTTAGCCATGTTTTTAACAGAAGTGGGTTATTGAACTCTAACTTAGCTAATCTTAGGTGGGTAAAGTGTTAAATTTTAAACTATAGGTAGACAACTTAAATTTCGGTCAAACCACAGATGGGTAAGTTGTAATTTTCCCTAATAACATTCATTTTTTAGCATAGCCCTACATCAATAATTTGATACAAATATTTGTTAATCTGAATTATTTGAAATCCATAAATAAGCTTCAAAGAATGGTCTTTTCTATTTTATATTATAATATATATATATAATAAGCTTTTAAAATATCAATCTTATGACCTTGGGTAATCTTAATAAAATCAGGATTAAATTTCCATATAATACCTATAAGTTAACAAAGTCTTATGTCAAACGATGTAATAAGAATATGCAGTTATGCACTTGAAATTGTATATATAAAGTCAAAACTGGACTGCACCTAGGTCGGGTAAAGTTCTACTTATTCAAATTGACTACATGTCATAATAGAAGTATAGGATTAGTCAAAACTTATTTCCCCACTCTCACAGCAACTGTTTATGACCAAAATCTATAAGGTTTGTTTGATTTTTTTTTTTTTTAATTAAAAACAAAACACACAAGAGAGAGGAGATGGGAATTTTGACACAAAATCTATAAATTAGTACAGACCTTCACATATATATATATATATATATATATATATATATAAGCTTAAGGGCAATGTAAAATTTTGTCACTTTATTATTAATTGATCCATTAATAAGCTTAAAGAATGGTTAAATTCAATCACTTTATTAGTCACTACCAAAACAATTAAATATTAATCAAAAGTAAAATTAAACCAAAGTCATAAAACACAGAAGAACTGTAGTGGGAAATCAAAACATCAAAATGTTTCCTATAAAATAAATAAATAAAAACATCAAAATGTATCAATCCAAGGTTGTGTTGAAAGCACTTAAACAATTCAACTAAAAGAAGAGTTGCAACCAACAATAAAACTAAAAATCAAAAATCCATTGCAGAGATAGAAAAACAATTTTAAATAATAAGAAATTTGAAAAAAAAAAAAAAAAGAGAGAGTAACATTTTTTTTTAAGCAAAACCCTGAAGGAATGGGAGAGAGGTGTACATGGAAATATAATGGAAAATAAGACGGGGAGAAGAAGAGTAAAAAATTGGAGAGGAATGGTTGGAGAAAGAGTAATGCTAAGGTGGGGGGAGAAGAAGAGTTAACAAAGGGAAAAGAAAAGTTGGAGGAAATATAATAGTAAGGTGAGAAATAATGGGAAGAAGAAAAGTTTTTATTTTTTTATTTTTATTATTATTTTATACAAAATAGAATTTATACTTTAATCTAATCTAAGTATATATGTGTGTGAAACTCTCTTCTGAATACTTAAACCCTGGCACTTTCCCCTCACACCTTACAATCATTTATACTAGTGGAGTGACCACTGCACCAAGGATGTGCAGTGGTGGGAAGAAGAAAAGTTAAGAAAGGCTTCTTCTTCTTCTTTTTGAGAAAAATTAAGAAAGGCTTCTAATATGATATATCATATTAGAAGCCTTTCTTAATTGCTAATGTTCTATTATTATACATTGTATAGATATCGTTTGTAATTTAATAGGGAGGTGAGTTTAACCATACACCAGAACCACCTATTAAGGCTATTATTGATACATATATTTTTTGTTGGTCAGGTTTAAATGCTAAAAAGACTAACCCTTTATGAAAAAGAGCATTCGATGCACTTTTTTAGATAAAAATTTATAAGTTTTCAAAATTTCCTCTTTAACTTAAACCCAAGTAAAATTTGTGTGCTTCTTCACACACACACACACAAAGAAGAAGAAGAAGAAGTAAAACTCGTGAAATTCCTTCGACAAAAAAAAGCTAGTGAAATTAAATAACAAAGAAGAGAGAAGGTTGACTACTTCTTCTTCTTTTTTTTTTTTTGGGAGGTTGATTACTTAATTATTCAAGGTATGATGTCTTTTTTTTTTTTTAATTTTTTTTTATGCAAGATAGAATTTCTACTCTAACCTAATCTAGGTATGATGTTTGATAATTGTCTTACCAAGATATCAATTAGTTTTTGGTGTAAGCGGGGGTTCTCCCATATCTTTTATTCGAGAACAAGATATTTTACTAGTTGAGCTAACTGAAACCCACAAATGTTTTTTTTTTTTTTTTTTGAAATACACACACACAAGAGAGAGGGCAAAGATATTCTAACACAAAGACACACCACAAATTTCAATCAAAAGCCATAGTAGATAGGGATGGTAATTTCACCCCGTCTCACTCCCCCCCCCCCCCCCAACCCCACCCACCTTGCTTGACTCGTCCTTCCTTGCTTTGTCTCGCGCAGGTTTCCCCTGCCCCACAAAGGTGGTGGGGCGGGGATGGGGCGAGATTTTAGCTTTGTACCATGGGGTGGAACGAGGTTGGATTTAAACTTTTTAGACCCACCCTATCCCTGCCCCACCATGCGTTGATAAATGTACAAACTTTTTGGATTATTTTGTTATGTGTTGTGATATTGTTTTGTTAAACACTTAGATAATATTATTCAATTTTCCTAAAAATTATTTTGATTCGATAGGATAAATTTAGTTGTAATTTCAAGTATAATTTTATTAATGAAATGTGTTTTATTAAAAATATGTAATAGTTGTGGGGCAAATTAACAAGAAGTAGAGTTTTACGAGGTGGGGCGGGATTTCACGGGGCCCCAAGAGGCAGGGTTGGGGCAAGACAAAATCATGTGGGGCAGGGACAAAAACTCTATCCTTCAACCCCACCTCGCTCCATTACCATCCCTATTGGTAGATTACTGGATTAATAATACCTAACCCATCTCAAAATATTGTTTGGATTATATAATATGATCAGATTTTTAAAAGTTGCCATATTATACATCTCTTTTTTTAAAATAATTTATTTATGTGCTATAGATATTATCATTTGAGACATTTACCAAAAAAAAAAAAAATCTACCTAAAACATATAATATACATACCTTGACGAGAAAAAAGATTTTGGTTTGTGTCCAAAATTTAGTAGAAAAGCCTGGATTTTGATTAAAAAAAATATTTTTATTATTTATAACTTCAATTTTTATTAAAAAAAAAAATAATTCAATTATAGAATATTCACACATACTTTTATAGAAGGATTTTTTTAAAATAGTTGAAGAAATTTATCAATCTCTTTATAATATTAAAAACCCTAAAATAATCAATTTTTCTTCTTTCCCATGAATTATTGACAAAACTTAAGTATTATGCATTTGGTTTCAAGTTAAAATTCCTTCAATGTTGCACTTACACAACTATATAAAACCATTTGAAATTTTATATTTTTACCAATACCTTTCCTTACACATTTTTGCAACAAAGAGAAATTTCTCTCCTTTCCCCTTTCTTTCTTTTCCATCCTCTAAAATTAAAGACCCCAATTGCCATTGATTGAGATAGTGGCCTAAAAAGTGCCACTACTCTCTCTCTCTCTCTCAACAATCTCCAATATATGATAAAGTTGAGAAATCTTTGATACTTTTATACTTTGGTTGGTTTTAGTTAGGGGAGGGAAGAGAAAGGAAAAGAAGAGGAGAAGGAAAATTGAAAGGAAAGTGAAAAGAAAACAAGATAAGAGAAGTTTTTTTTTTTTGAGAAAAAAGATAAGAGAAGATTTGTTTGTCCTTTTCTGTGTTCTCGCAAAGGAAGAGAGAGAATGTATGTTTTTACTTTAATGCCCCAATAAAATAAAGAGAGTATGACAATTAATGAGTAAAAATATAATATCGTGGGCCTTTAATTTCAAACCGTTAACGGTAACTTTTAATGTTCAAAGTTTTTATTTGTTTGTTAAAAGGCTTGTAATTTAGGCTGTGTTTGGTTGAATGTAAAATATTTCCGAATATAAAATATTTTCAGGTGTAAAATATTTTCGGAAAAGGAAAATATTTTCAAGTGTTTGGTTACATTATGAAAATTGTTCTAGAAAATGTTTTCATGTGTTTGGTTGCATTCTGAAAATGCTATTTTCTTACTACTTTCTCACATTTTCTCAGTTACCAAACAAATTTTATAATAGAAAATTTCAATATATAAACTTAAAAAAACAAAAATCAAAAATCAAAACAACACCATTCGGTCAAACTGAGAGAGCAAGGAAGAGAGAGTGATCAAAAATGGAGGGAAAGGGAGAGATTGGTCATGGGCAACAAGATCGAGATGACGGCGCTGATGAGATCGGTTTTTGGTGGATCAGTCTTTGATGGTGATGCGATCTCAATGGGGTGCGATCGGTCTGGGGTGATGCTATCTTCGGTGGATCGGTCTGGATGCGATTGGTCTGGGTGGATCGGTCTTCAGTGGGGTGTGATCGGTTTGGGTGGATCGATCTTCAGTGGTGATGTGATCTCGGTGGTGGTGCGAGATATATGGCAGCGTCGGTGCTGGAAGCTAGCGGCGCCGATGCTGGGGTGCGATCGGTTTTGGGTGGATCAGTAACTCTCTCTCTCTCGCTCTCTCTTCACGCGTCTAAGATCCAGAAATGGTTTGTAGTGAAAATAAAAGTGTAAACCAATTTTCGAGTCAAAGTCATAAAACACACGGTCAACTGAAATACTTTTTCGGAAAATTTTATTTTCCATGTGCAACTAAACACGCAATAAGATGTAAAATCATTTCCTGAAATGGTTTTACACCGAAATAAACGCAGCCTTAGAGCATCCACAGCAGTGGAGCTATAATGCTATAATGCTAAAATTTAGCTCCACAAACACAAAAACCTTGCTGTAGCAGTGGAGCTAAATCTAAAAAATTTAGCTCCATTGCTACAGTGCACATCTATAAATAGATGTGCACTGTTCATCACATCTAAAAGAAAAAAATATTATTATATTAAATTTCTCTCTCTTCTTTTATTAAAAAAATATTTTTTCCTTTTTCTTTCTTTTCTCTCTCTCTCCGGTGTCACTTCTTTCTTCCTCTTTCTTCATCTTCCAGTCCTCCATTTTAATCAAACTAGCCTCTCTGCTCAGTCCTCCGAAGCCCAGCGCCGATCGCCGATCGAAGTCCATCCCAGCGCCGACCACTCCTCGCTGTCCAGCCCAACGTCGACCACTCCTCAGCACCGATCGTTGATCGAAGCCCAGCCCAGCACCGACCACTCCTCGCTGCCCAGCGCCGATCGCCGATCGTCGTTGTTTTTGAGGTGTTGGGACCAAGGGGAGGTGGTTCGGAGATCAAAGGCTCGGACCTGGCTAGCCCCTCTTCTGACGAGCTCCAAGCAGAGAGCGGAGCCTACGAATCCAAGCCCACCGCTCACCACGAAGGTGTTTCCCTCTATTCCTTCGTTCTCGCTTAAGTGCATTTTTTTTTTTTTTTTTTGGGGGGGTTTCTCTGACTTTTTTTTTTCTTCCTCTCTCTCCTCTTTTGCAGCTGCAACTGTTTTAAATTCACTGGACACTCAAATGGTGAATGTAGACTGGCCCATATTATGACAAATCAGAATTTGATCTGATGTGCTGGCGGGGGATGGATTAGGAATTAGGATTTTGTAGAGTTACCATCTTGTGTTTGTGTTTGTGTTTGTGGCAGTGGGCTTGTGCTTGTTGTGGTTTTTTTTTTTTTTTTTTTTTTGCTGTGGACTGCCGGTGGTGGTGGTGGTGGTGGTGGTTGTGCCTGTGGTTGATGGTAGAGGTGGTTGAGGTTGGTGGTGTAATATTTTTTTGGTAGTGAAATATATTATTTTATTGTAGTGGTTATAATATTTTATTGTGATGTTTATATTATTTTATTATGCTGAAAGCTAAAATAGATCCACTGCTGCAGTATGTGTGTAGGTAAAATAGATAAAGTAACTTTTGGTAGAGCTAAATTGCTAAAAATTTAGCTCCACTGCTGTGGATGCTCTTAGCAAGCATCTATCTCTTGATATTCAGCAAAAAAATAAAGATAAAGAAAAAAGGCAAGCATTTCTTGATGTTTTATAAAAAATGTCTAATATTTAAATCACTCACTTCCATTGCCGCCTTTTTGGGCAAATCAATAGTGGTGGGCCCAACAAATATGTTTTCCCTCAATTGTTCCTCAAATTCTTTTCTCTCACGTTAACCAATCACAGAAGTTGTCTTTTCAAGTGACGTATGTCGTTTTCCTTCTCTCATCTTTCAGTGCTTTCCCCCGTTCAAATCATAGGATTAGATTGAAACACTTCCTCCTGCAATGAGCTCATTGGGTCTAATGTAAATATTGGGATGGCCAGGCAAGCCTGTTTGAATTGACAGAGCGAAGAAAAATAGAGCCGAGTTTACTGAAATTTGTCGTATTTTTCAGCCAATTTTATTTTACTTTCTTCTCCTTTTTCTTATTTCTTCTCAATTCAAACAGGCTCTAAATTCATTGAACCTAAAGCCAACACTAACCATTGCAAATAGTAATTTTACATACAAAACAAATTTAATAAGAGATGGTTGATTATGATTATACATTGAATCAATATTGATACATCAACTGCAATTTATCACTTTAATAATCGTAAAAAAAAATATGTATATTGTATATCTAGACAAGGTTTTAGGAAGAGGTGAGATAAGAGAAATTATTTTTTTACTAAAAAGGTAAGTTATTATTATTCAATGAGTCCAGAAAACTAAGAAAGAGGGAATCAGATAAATTATGAAAAGTGAATTTACTGTTTTTCTTTTTTTGGGGTTCAACTAAAAAAAATATTCCATTTCATATAATCTATCCACAAATTTTTTAAATTGCTCCTTGGTAATTTTCTTTAATTTTTATTTTTAAATTGTAAGGAGTTCTAATCGTTGATACAATTTTTTTCTTCTCCTTCTTTCACCAGTAGATAAAATTGTAAAAAGATTTCACATTTCTTTTTATCTATATATATATAGTTGGTTTCAAATTACTATATAGATAAAATTAATTGTTTGATTAAATCAATAACTATCTCATTTATAAAATTATACATAAAACATGATGTTATTAATTTTTTTTTATTTGAGAAACATGATGTTATTAATTGAATAATAAAAAAAGATCTGATCAATACAAAATTTAGATTGTCTGTTAAAAAAAAGTGAGAGCGCATGGTCTAACAATGAAATGTTAAATATTAATTCAATAAGAGGTTATTAGGCTAAATTACAAGTTGCACCATATAACTTTGTCTAAAATTCAATTTAGTCATCTAATATCACTTTTATTCAATTTGATCCTCTAACTTCATTTTTATTCAATTCAATCTTCTAACTTTCAATTTTATTTACTTCACTCCTCGTAATAGTTTTTTTTTTTTTTGGGTCAAAATTGAGTCGTTAAAGACTCCCAAATGACGTAACTTTATATAGAACAGAGTTGAAAGTTAATCTAAACTTGTCCCCAAACTCATCACGACATGATTCTGCCATTGCAAATTTTATGTTTGTGCACAAACAACCTAAACTAGACCACTACCATTGTTAGGTTTGTGCACATATGATATAACAATATAACATGAAAATTTGGTACAAAACCTTTCCAAATATATGTGGTGTGGGATCCTAGGCTTGCGTCCTAAACGCACTATATACAGGACACACAGCCATGCCCCCTGAAAATTTGAGACCCACCTCTCTCTCTCTCTCTCTCTCTTAAAAGTAATGATACAACTCAACTCAGGTGCCCCCGCCCCTCACCCAACTTACATATCTTATCTACCTCCAAAAATCATTACCCGTATCTTCCCTCAAATACCCATTTCACCCTTTCATTTTTGGCCCTATAAATCAATGACTAAGGGCACTTTGGTAAAACCACCTTTCTTCACAAGGGACAGTGCCCTAAAATAACGGTCAAGGTCATGTACGGAAGGGTACTTTGATTTAACTAGTTTTCCTTTTCGTACCAAATTGCAACACATACAAACAAACCCTAAAAAAAATGTGAAAAACAAAAAAGAAATCCCTAAGAGAAAAAAAAAAAAAGTTTTTTATTTTTAGGACTAGGCCCCTATAGGGAGCTAATAGCAATGGGGGGAAGAGAAAACGCGGGCGCATGATAGATGTGACATGTGGGGTCTGCTAACGAGCGCGCGTGGGTGCTTAGTGCACCACATTCTAACTCTATTGCTTAGCTTGTCAAATCAACCAAAAGGACTTTTTCCCAAAATTTCTGTTTCTCTCCAAATTCTCTTTTTCTTTATTTTTATTATTATTTATGTTTGTTTGTAGCTTTTTTTAATTTTTTATTTATTTCAGGTTTCCTTTTATTGCAGGTTTCCCCACTCATAAAAAGCAACCCAAAAAATAAAATATATTTGAGGTGTTGTCACTTTGCTACCATGTGTGCACCCCACTAAGGCAACCTTAATTAATTTTTGTTGATTGGTCATACAAATGTAAGATACATATGACTAATGAGAGGATAAGGGGCGGTCATGTTTTGAAACCAACTTTATTTGTGTCTGGTTTAGCCAAAAAAAAAAAAAAAAAAAAAACTTTTATTTGTGTCTGTTTTAATACAATTTATTTAATTTTTTACTAAAAATATTGCAGATGAAAAGTAAAAATTTAATAAAATAAGTAGGTAGTTCATATGGGACTTACAAATAGTAAAAATAAAAAATAAACAAAAAATAAATAAAATAAGTAAATGGCTTATGTGGAAATTGCAAATAATAATAATAAAATAAACAATAAGTTGACTTATAAGTGCACTACAAGCTAGCATTAATTTAAAAATCAGTCACGAAAACATGTTTTTTAGAAAAAAACTACCCAAAAAAAAAAAGTGTTTCTAAATAAATTGTTTTAAAAAATGATTTTGAAAGCAAGATGTTTTCAAACATAAAATGTTGCTTAGTTAGACCAGTTTCAATTTTCATTTTCAGAAAAAAGATCATTTCAAACATCTTTTTTTTAAGTTTTTTTTTTTTTCTTTTTGTTATCTAAAAACTTTTTTAAAAAACTTTTTTTTTTTTCCTGAAAACAAAGCTCCAAGAAACGAAGTTCTTTATGAAATCAAAGCATATGTACATCATGGTACAATGGGAAGCAAAATTTTAGGGCAGTCTACAAATCACATTCGACAACTTCTTAATTTTTTACTCTCAGTGCTAGATCTACAAACATGTTCAGCTTTATCATCATCGGCATATCATATGGTACTTGTGGAAATCGGATCTTCATTATTCTATTCATTCTTTAGCAAACCAAAATCCCAAAACAAAGAAAATTCCATCTTCACAAACCTTTATGATAACAATAGAAACAAGCACAAGAGTTCTAATAGCATAATAGGACAAGGTGGGCACTAAGTTCCCGTGTGAGGAGGGTACAAACTAATAAATGAAATTACAAAAAAAAAAAAAAAAAAGTATTGTCTGATATTGTTTGCATCATCTTCAATGTTATACTATTTAATAACTTTTTATTAAATTTATATTTTAAAATTTTTATCATTGGATTATATATTCTATATGTTATTAACAAGCATGTTAAATTCTGTACTAGTCGGATGTTATTTACCATTTGATCCATAAACTCATCATTTATGCATAACTTTGAAGTTTAAACTACAAAACTTAAAATTTAAACATTTGATTTGTCAGACTGTGACCTATGCTATTTCATCTTAAAATCAATTAGAGATGAGAAAGACACACATAAATCTTTTATGACCTTTGACATCACACCACGCGGGCCTATTTTAGAGTGGTTGTAGAGAGTCAAATTGTGGTCCTCCCAACAATCTCTCCCTCACAATGACACTCCCGTGGTTCGAATCCATGATTTTGGCTCTGATACCATTTATCGGACAGTGAGATATGCCGTTCCACCTCAAAACCAATTGGTGAGAGATGAGGAAGACAAATCTTTTTTGACTTTCGACATCACACCACGCAGACCTATTTTAGAGTGGTTGTAGGGAGTCAAATTGTGGTCCTAACAATCCCTCCCTCACAATGACACTCTCATGACTCGAATCATGACCTTGGCTCTGATACCATTTATCGGACCGTGAGTTATATCATTCTATCTCAAAACTAATTGGTAATGAGAAAGACACACTCAAATCTTTTATGACCTTCGATATCACACTACGCGGCCTGGTTTTAGAGTGGTTGTAGAGAGTCAAATTGTGGTCCTCGCAACATGATTGATAACATAGTTATTAATCTTTAATCATCTTTAAAATTTTCAAGCATAAATGATATTAGAAGAAATTGTAATCCAACGGTGGATTTGTCAAAATTCACATCCAATGAAAAATATTAAGTATAGTGTAACATTACTTAAAATTACATCTAGTGTAACTTGAAGATACTCAACATAGCATATATATATATATATATATATATATATAATGTGAGGTAGAGTGAAAATATGGTTAGATCTTTGGATCACATGTTTTGATATCATTTTGTTCTATCCATTTCGTTGGCAGGATGGAAAAATGAGATGATAAAAAATGTATAAATAATAGAAAAGTAAGAACGATGGAAAAGAGGGAGGATAGATTTTGGTGGCTCGAGTGGAAAACTACATCCACCCCCACTCCTCCCTCTTTTCCATCAAACCAGGCAATGGAAAACTACCATTTCCCAGCCTCCCCCTTTTCACCCAACCAAACAAAAAAATTTAAACAGATAAGAAGTGGTGAATTAATAACTTAACTATTACTCTAATAAACAGTAATTTAAATAATTCTAATGTAATAAATAGAAAGAAAATTTACCAAACTAAATTCTACGTGAATTCTTAGAGCATTCCCAATTCAGGAATGCAAAAGCTTCAAAAATGTAAAATAGGAAGCTGTTAGGGTGGATTATTGCATGGCTAGGGCTAGGTTTGGTTGTCTGTGGCGGATTTGTTGTCTTCTTTTTTGGGTTTTGTTTGGTAGCTAAGAAATTATGACGGTGATGGAAAATCGAAGTGGGCTCTGGGTTGTATATAGTTACCGGCAAAGACTCTCCTTAATTTGGGGTGGCGGCTTGGGTTTGCTGAGAGGTTTTTTTTTTGGTTGAAGGATGTGTAAAATATATTAATTTTATGTGATGGATTACAAAATAGAGTATGAGAAGTTGGGTGCAATGTAAGAATGATATGATATAGACAAACTAACTTTTTTGGGGAGCTAAAATATAAATATATATATATATGCATATATCTATATATATATTTTTCTTTTAACATTCTGGAATGAAAATGCTCTTACATGCCCTGAATTTGGATATCATGACCTTCTATGTCAATTTTATATGATTATCATATGTTAGATCCGTAAACTCTGATATTTTGATACTCAAAACATGACCACTCGAAACTTCCTTCCCAAAAAAAAAAAAAAAATGATACTTGATACTTGTTTTTTCTAAGGAGGTCATGAGATATCAAGAGATTGGTTGATTGTGGATAAAACCATTATCAGCTAACAAGACCTCCTTCATCATTTAACTTTTCGCCCCACTTTTTGATTAAATGGAACAAAAATTTCCTTCTTAACCAAATAATCAATCATATAATACTTTTTATATTTTAATAATAAGATAATCATCTTTGGTGCAATGTATATATATGCATTTATATATATAATGTTGGGTGGTGCATTTAAGAATAAGACTAAATCACATGCATAGTAAGTGTCACTTTGATTACGTACTTAACACAAGGTCTTGATCCACTAACACAATGTGGTATATATGTGGATAATAAAAGGTGTTGGATTATTTTAAGAAAGAATTGCATTGTTTCCTCCATTTTAAAATTAGGGTTAACAAAATTGTCCTCGTCATTCATATTGTTGTTTATCTCTGTTGCTAGCTGTGTCATTATGTTAATGGTCATAGATTATCCAACTGTTACAAACTTTTTTAATTTTCCATATCTTGAACTAACACGGCACGACATGAGCTGGTCATGACTCACTAAGTTTGATTTATGTTAATAATTAGTGATTGCATGTCGCTATCTGCTTAAACTCTGCAACTTCTGCATTGGTTTAGGCCTAACTCATTTGGATGCATGTTAATACGGTTTGTTCAAGTCAAGTTGTTCACAAAGACTGGTAATGGTTGGAATCTTGGCTAGCTTTAACCCACAGCATCTAAAACACCATCTTTCTGTTTTGTACCCATGGCTCAATTGTCTTTCCCCCTAATTATACAATTACACTTTTTAACAGTTAAAACTTAGGCATAAAGTATAATACATTAGCTTCTTCGATTACATTCAAACATTGACAAGAGTCTTGTAACTTAACTAGTTGATATTTCTTTGTGTTTCCAATGGAAATATTTAGAATTCAAATTCTCCTTCCTCAAAGTATCAAATTATAAATTGAAAACCAGTAAGAGGTGTGGTCTAGTGGTCTTGGGTGATGCATAAGATGTGCAGAGTGTGTGGTCTAAGGTTCGAGTTAGAATATAGACTCACCTGGGTTGCCTTTCTCATTAGCTCAAGGTTCATTAGTATCCCTCGTCAGGATGGGAAGCTATGGCTCACCATGGTCCCCTACACCCCAGCAGGGCTCCGAATCCAGTGGTAGGGTGCTACTATGGTCACATTCAAATAGGATTGTCACGTTGGTTGGCCCCCTTACCCCTTTTTTCCATTAAAAAAAAAAAATTCAAACATATAGTTGAATTGAATTATTTTAATATTTCTAAAATGGGACCCAATTAATCGTTTTATAGTAATTAATAGTGTTAAAATAATTTTTGTGGCAATTAGCAAATTTGCTTTTTGTTAATTGTTTTTTTTTTTTTTGAATACTTGAAAATGTGTTAAAATATACTTGTACTTAAAAAAGTGGAGTTCTAAAAAGTTTTACATAAACAAAATAAGCTAAAAGATGAAGAAAAAAGCTTGTGGCAAACAGATACTTGCATATAAAACTGTAAAAGAAATATTGGAAGGCACACTTTATAAGTGGACTAATATAGTGTTGTACAAGTAATGAGCTTGAGCATTGGCCTACAACCTAATAAGTTGTCTAACAATTTGGATTAATGTCAATTAATTTTGTAAATACCCCACAAATTATATTTTCTTACCCAAAAAATAATAATAATAATAATTAAGGTTTGATGATAATAAGTGCTAAAAAAAAAATCTGGTGATATTTGTTCATAGCTCATACGGATTTCTGCATAATCTATCCACCTCCCAGTAAGCTCAAGTATATGTTATGTTCAAAAGTCACGCTTTCCATTCCATCATTTATGTGATAAAACCTTCCTATTATTCATTATATATTGTCAAATACAATCATGACATGCCTAAATATTTATGAAAATTGATAAGGTATGTTGTGATATGCACCCTTTCCTTCTGACATTTTTATTACCAGTCGTTGTTGCTTGTCTATGTTTCAATGACATACATGCTTCTTATTAGTTAAGTCTCATTATGATTTTGTTTGTTTTTTTCTATTTATCCTCTGACAAACTTGTTCCCAATCCAATAATATTGAATAAAATTTCTTGTCATGGAGAAAATATAATCTTTTTAAAGCATAAAATGATGGAATTATATATCTTGGAGATAAGTTTTCGTGAAAAATGTCAACTGCCCAAAGCTTAATAGTGGATAGAATTACGTAATCAATCTAATTTCTTGAGTCCTCTCTAGCCAGTACTTTGTCGGCTACACAATTTCTATTCACATATAATTCAATACATTTATGTAAGATTTTGATCCCATATGTAAAAGAAAGTTGCAAATGATGTTATACATACATAGCAAAGGTTCAAGAATGCGGGAGGCAATGCAATGTGGGCAGCTGTAATGCTGGGAAGTTGGGTGGGTGGGTTAGTAGCCATCAATTCGAGAAATTTTGATACACATTCGTTAATGCATACTCCATATATACATATTCCTTTTAAAGGGGTGAAATTGTATTTTCATAATTTCACAATTTTAACTGAAATTGTATTTTAAAAACACAATTTCAATTCACGTTACAGTGTATATGTATAGTAAGTGTGTAACAGCAAGTATATAATAATCATTATCCCGTTAATTGTAACCATAAACTAAGCACGAAGGAGCATAAGCACCCAAAAAAACAAAAAAACCAATCCAAAGGTGAAAGCAAAACATAGGGGAGGCACCATTGCAACATTTTCTTTCCACAAATTTCAAATTCATAATGATTGAAGTAATAATAGTGATCATTATTAGTACCCACGCCTTTCAAAAATATCCTTAGAATCAGATAGGAGGGGTTCTGTAGAAAAATATGTACCAATTAAAGCCACTTCTGAGGACCACATACGCAATACAATTCTAGAGGGTGTGAGTGCTTTGTTTGATTGCCTCTGTGGACACTATGAGAGCCACACATACTCTTCTCTCCTCCATTAATGAAAATGACAACTTCCTCTCTTTCGTATTTTTAACTTTTTGGTAATGAGATTTTGCTTGTGACGTAATCCAAATTCATAGTTAAAATATATGGGAAAGTGGGTGGATTAAATATAACACTCTAGTTTGTACTGATCCAAGAATTTTAAAGACCCAAATTCGAGTACAATTCGTTTGCTTAACCTTAAAAATACAAATCTTTTCCCAAAAAAAAAAAAAAAAAAAAAACCTTAAAAATACAAATAAGTGGTACAACTATTTTTACCCTCATTTTTTTTTTTTTTTTTTTTTTTATATATGCACAGGAGCAGCAACTGTATTTTTTACCCAACAAAATAAACTTTTAAACTTAAACAAAATAAACTAATACATGATACAAAGCTTTTGTTCACCAGCTTTAAAATACACGCGTGAGTTGAAGTCACACGGAGAAAAAATAAAAAAGATGAGGGTATAATATAATATAAACTTGAATATTTATTTTGATACATTAATATAAGCTTGGCATGTTCCTATTATTATATTAAAGCTTCATTTGGAATCCAGTTAAGATATGAATCATATGATGCCAAAAAAAAAAAAAAAAATGCAAGCATGCAACTCTCTATTAGAGCATGTCCATCCGGTTGTTCAAAAAACCAAACAAAAAAAAATCATTTTATCTATGTTATATAACTATTTTTACAACACATGCTAAATTTGATTCTTTATTTTACAATATATCACATTAAAATAATCTTAATTTATAAAAAAAAAAATTAAAGTAATCTTGCAAAATAGAAAATAAATAAATAAAATTTTACATTTTTTTTAATATAAATTGATTCCACACAAAAAGTATTACTAAATGGGAATCATTAAATGGGATTGGAAAGTCCAAGAATCAGCAAAAGTAGTTGAACATGATGTTAAGGTTGTTTTAGAAGATTCCATCGTATATAATTAGCAAAGCACTTCCCTCCTGGTATAAGTGTATAACACCAAAATATGCCCTTGGAATGAGACATCAAGCTGCGTAGTCTGGCACTTTAACAAATGACCTAAAGAATTGTTGAAATGAAAACTATACAACTGCAAAATTGCAGAAATCACCTGGAAAGTATCTATCTTTAATTTTCTTCTTTCTTTTTTCTTCCCCCTTTTGTGTGTGTCTATTTTGGTTTATTCAAGAATAATTTATCCCAATTTGTTTTGGTACACAAAATTTCTATTGATACATTTATAGTCCTAAAGTTTGAATTAAAATAAAACCATTAAGGATATTTTAAAATATAAACATTACTCACATATGCAACATGTGTGTAATTTGATGGATGTTTAACAAAAATATCCTTGCCATTTTCCGTACCCATTTTAAGATCTAAAACCCTCTCCACCACCCATTGGCAGGGGGGGGGGGGGGGGGGGGGTAAGGGGGACATGGCCCCCCTTCCTTGGGTTTTAAACAACCCCCACTTTCCCACCTTGAAATTTTTATAAATATAAAATTATATATAGTTATTTTTTAAAATATTAGGGTTTAATTTATCACTTTTGTAACTATATATATATATATATATTTTTTTTTTTTTTTTTGGAAATGAACCCACAGGTTTTAATTTGTACACTCCATAAACTATAGAGTTTAAAATGTCATTTTGTAAGGAAATTAAAAGTAAGACAATATTGAACCATGGTGTGCATTGTGTGGTTAACATGAGAACTCGTAGGTTGAAAAGTACGCAACTAAAAAATTGCACAATAAAGGCCATGGCCAAGATTACTTTTTTTTTTTTTGGTTAATTTCCTTCTTCTTTTTTTTTTTTTTATTTTTTTTTTTGGGAAAAGTTTAATGATTTTAAATTGATGGTGCATGTAGTATAAGATGCTTTTTTAACGTGGGTGTAAACATTAAACAATTTATTTAGCGGTTGTGATCAACTTAATTGTAAGCTGTAATAATTAATACGTCAAAGTTATTTATGCTTAAAAGGTCCGAACATCATACATTAACTGCGTCCAAAACAAAAAGGCAATGATAAGGATAACAAAAAAATAAATAACAAATTTAGTTATAAAATTAGTTGTAACATAAGATTACAACTTTATCAAAAAATAAGATTACAACTTTATTCAATATCTTCTTATTGGTTGACAAATATACTATTGGATTACATATTTTTCTTATAACTTCCATGCTAACAAAATTTTTAGAAAATTAAAAATTAATAGTTATGTTATCAATAAATTATTTAAATTGCTATTTTTTGTAGTTTAAAATTATACATAAAATATAAACTTATAGATCATATAGTAAATAATATCCAATTGACAAAAAATTTTACTTGTGTATTAAGCGAGAAAAGAACATGCAATTCAACGGTTAGATTTTCAAAATATGTAGTAATTTTTATTTTATTGAGTAAGGTTGTAACTTAAGGCTACAACTAATTTTTGTAGCTAAACTTTGTCTCAAAAAAAAGGAAAGATGTTGAATTTTTTTTTTTTTTTTGGAAATAAGAAATACATTAAACATGGAAGATCAATCCAAAATATATTATTGGGAATTATCACTATCTCCTTTAGGGATAGGAGTGATGGAAATCATTTCCTTAAAGTTTGACTAAAGAGTCCATGTAGCAATATCCTAGGCAACAAAATTAGCTTATCTGAAATTATAATTTACAAACTATCCATAAAAATAGTTAAAAGTAAAGATCTATAGCTTCCATGATCAAACTTTCACTAGTCTAATTAATGAGGTTGGAAAAAATGGTTTTGATGCAGGAAAAATCACATTCATTGCATCCCCTTCACACTCGCATGCACCAAGAATTTATAACCTATCTCTGCATCTTTTGACATTGCAAACACATTCCACCATGCAAAAATAATTTCCCTCATGTGATTTCTCCCAAAAGCAGCTAAGCCAATCTTCTTTTGATACTTGTTTTGTCTTCACCTGCATATTCCCTTGCACACTAGGTGACTTTTGTATACCATTTGTCTACTTACTAAAACACCAAAGATTCGAATCTGAATTCTTAGCACCATGGAACAATCATGCAAAATTCAACCCGAACGCATAAATTCTTCATGCAGCATTGGCTATTGATGTGCCACAGAAAGCAAGAAAATATAGCAGAAATGGCTGAACATCACCCACAATGCCTTACTTTAACTTTTAAGTAGACTGCATTGCCTGACCTGAAATAGCTACATTTCCACTTTCGGATAGGCGGAGACAGCCCGACATTTCAGATGGCCTAAGCTTTTGGAGCCATCAATCAATAATTCATATTCCCTCATCATAAGTCATGACTAGTCTCATGGTCTATAATAGTCTTAATTAATTAACAAAATCTTGCGGATGAATATATATGTAGAACCCATTACAATTAACAAAATCTTGTGTGATCGTTGTGTTGCTCACTTGTTTGAGCAATCAATGGAGAAAGGCTCACCAACAAAACTCATGCAATGAATTGAGCATGCAGGTGCGGAGATACCCCATCAAGGGCAAAATTGTAATTTAAAACCATGAAAAGGGTAAAAATGTCATTTGAGCTATTTGATGAATTTGAAATCAATTCCAAAAGTTCATCGAGTTCACAATAACTAAAATAGTGTGTTTCTTCTCAAAAAAAGAAAAACTAAAATATTGTGTTGGATGCAATGATCAAGTCTTCTGGCTGAAAATTGCAGAATTTTGAGTTTATTTACATTATGGGTACTACTCAAAGTTATTTGGGAAAATGAGAAAAGAGAGTGAATTTCAGCAACGGTGTTGTCGAAATTCTAACAAAAGTATGAGAGAGAAAAAGAAAAAGTAAGAGAGAGAAAATTTTGAATTTTGATAATCTTATTACCGAAATTCCTACTGCCTAAAGCCGCTGCCCAAGTGAGTGTGAAGTGCCAGAAGTGCTAGTGCTAGGTGGAGTGCCCAAAGGGAAACCAATTGTGGCAATGGCATTGCCGAAATAGAGGGGAAAAAAATAGTGGCAATTGATTTGTGACAATGGAATTGCTGAAATAGGATGGAAAAAAAAAAATTTTGTGGCACCGAAAATTGGAGGAGTCAATCAGCCAATCACCTCACCTCTTCCTCTGATTTTTATTCTTCAAAGTACTTGGAATATATTCATTGATCATTCCTAATAAAACTTAACCTACTGATATCACGACTAAAATCTATGTCAAAGATACTTTTTTGTCTTTTCATTTCTCCTCTTTGTAATAAAAGGCAAGTACCCTCACTAAAGGATTGCATCTTCTCACAAAGTTACATCCTTCGATTGTTTAGTTACTCTTCTACTTTGCTTCAATGTGCACAACTAAGGATTGTAAGTTTTGGGTTAATGTAAGGTTTTTTGCTTTGCTTATTAACTTATAGTTCTAGAAATTAACAAATTTATTATTATGGTATAAATATATTCTTTGTAAATATTAGAAGCTAATACATTGTAAAATATTATGTATTGTTGTAGTTAATATTGTTTGTATGTCTATGATTATGATTATGATTATGATTATTGTTGTTGTTGTTGTTATTATTCAAATTTTTAGATTAATGAATTTTTTATGGTTAGGACTACAAGCATTTTCACTATTGTTGTTATTTTGTGTTTATTTATTATTATCTGTTTTTTTTTTGGTAAGTATCACTCTATAATTCTCACTCTTTCAGTTAGTATTACAATTGTGGTCAGCATCTCAACTCTCTAATTAAATTTATGTATGTGTTTTGTTAATTTTGAAATTATTTAATATTATTTATTGTTATTATTAGTATATGACCACAAAAATTGTAATAAATTGTATTATTGTGATGTTTTTATAATCAATTTTACTTTGTTATTATCAATTATTACATCTATTACTTGGAAAAAATATATTGCATAATATGTTTGTTGATTTATAATAAAGATATGTATGTGTATTATTATTGTTTTTATTTTTATTTAGTATAATAAATCGTACATTTGTGTTTCTTTTTCTTTAAAGTTTAGTTGGTATAAAAATTTATTAAGTTTCTTGAATGTTTACTTTTAAGGTGGTTATAGATTGGGAAATGAAAATTAATTATATGCTTTATAAATATTATACGCTAAAACTATTATTGTGTGTATGATTATTTTTGCTAAAAATATTATTATTAAAAATTTTGCTTCATAAATCCTTTATTTGAGTTTCTTTCAATTTTATTATGAACTACAAGCATTGTAACTTATATTTAATATTTAGCATAAAAAACTGTAGTAGTCACTATATATTAATTTTATTATGTTTTATTATTGTTCCTTTGTTTTTATTTAGGATTATATTTTTTTAGAAGATATTTATGATTATCTGATTGTGTTTTTTTTTTCTTTTTTCTTTCTTTTCTTGCAAGTATCACTCTATAATTCCTACATTCCTTCACTTCATATCGCAATTGTAGTAAGCTACTTGGCCCCTAATTTAATTGGAAATTATTTTCTTAGTTTGTAATTTTTTATATAGATGGTTTGTAAAAAATATACCTTCAGATGGATGTTGCATGGTTTAACTCATTGTAGCATTTAATGTAGGATATATTTGAAATTGAGCCTAGGCCATTCGATCATTCTTTGCTAACCCAACAACAATATCACATCTCTAATGATGCAATGGAAGGCAATGTACATTGCAAGATCAAAATTTATTAATGTCCTAATAATATCTACAATTATTCAATTTACATGAAAATAATTTCAACATTAGCAATATAACATTGTACATTTTTAAAAAAATTTTAGGTTTTCACCTTACGAGTGCGACCCCAACCGTTTGCAACCCCCCCTCCCCCCAGTAGTTAGGCGAGCATATCATCCCATATTTGCATCAATGTAGACTATACCGTGTTACCCGCCTACCACATATAGATATTGACTAGGGTCTTATCACTTCTTTGGTGGAGCGGTGACAATCTGAAACCCATACATTTCACCTACCTACTTGTGAAATGTCAATCATTTTACAGGATATAGCAATCATTACAGGATTGCCTATTGATGACAATGTAGTGTGTGGGCCCACTAATTTGGATTGGGGAACAGTTTGTGAGAATTTACTTGGGATGACACTATGCAAGTGGCCATATGGTAGCCTTAAGATAACATGGGTGAGGAATACATTCTCAAACCTACCAGAGGATGCCAATGCTGTAACAACTCAACAGTATGCTAGGGCATACATGTTCCAGGTTTTGGCTTTACTATTTAGAAATAAGAGCCAAAGTATATTACATTGCTGCTTTCTCCAGCTGTTAGCAGACTTTAGTGTAGCTAGGGAATATAGCTGGGGTAGTGCCACACTTGCTTTCCTTTATAAAGAGCTGTGTATTGCTGCTATTAAAAAAAGCATGGAGGCTGCAGGTCCTGTTTTCATATTACAATTATAGGCGTGGGAGCATTTTCCATATCTAACCCCAATTCCAATAAATCCAACAAATTTAAATGGTGACGACCCATACGGTTGTAGGTATAATATTTACTTTCTATTTCTATACAATATTGTATACTATAGTGTTTATCCTTGATACTTCCAAACCCTAAAATCAGTGGCAATCATTAATTGTGTATAGGTGGGATACCAAGAGAATGTTTACTCACACACCAACGCATGTTCTACGTTCATACTATTCTAATCACAACATATATAATGAATAGATAATGTATGTAGACAATTGAAAATTGTTGGTAGAATTATGAGGGAAATAAGAGTGAAGAAGAAGGTTGATGGAATTTTTAGGGGAAAAAGAGTATAAAATAAAAACCGTGGAAACTTGAGTAACATTAGTGCCGTTTAAATAGGATGCAAGTTTTATATAAGTTAAATTCTTAGATTTTAAACTCTATAATTAGATACACCAATTGACCAAATACAATACAACATAGACCAAGATGGGACACTCTGATACAAATAAATTACTATAAACATATATTCACTGCAAAGAATCTCTGCAAAGAATCTCAGTAAAGAATCTCAGTTTCTTTGTTTTTTTTGTTTATAGTGTGCACATCAATCATTTTTTTTTCTTCCATTTCGTATTGTAAGAATCTATGTACAATAAGAATCAATGTAAGAATCTATGCAAAAATCTCAGTTTCTTTGTTTTTTTTGTTTATAGTGTGCACATCAATAATTTTTTTCTTCCATTTTGTATGGCAAGAATTTGTACTTTTTTTTTTTTTTGAGAATAAGAATCAATGTACGTTGATTTATTATTTGTTTCATAGGGCAAATCATGCAAAGAATACTTTTACTATACGAAATGAAAGAAAATCACATACGCACAAACCAAACTGTTTCGGTCAAAATCTATTGGCACAGAAATATGTGTACTTTGTAGAATAAGAATTCGGCTTTTTTTATTTATTTTTATTTTTTATTTTATCCAGGCAGTCTCTCTCTCTCTCTCTCTCTCTCCAATTTTCAGCAACTCCATTGCCACTTTTTTTTTTCCTTACAATTTTTTCCCTCCCAATTCGGCAATTCCATTGCCACAAATCAATTCCCACAAATTTTTTTTTTTGCCTTCAATTTTCAGCCTAAATCATCACTCTTTTTTTTTCCCCCTCATTTTTGGTAACTTCATTGCCTAAATTACTATTAAATTTCTCCCCAAGTTTTCGGCAACTTGGTTGCCACAATTCTTATTTTCTCTCTCCTCACTCCTTGCAATTTCGGCAACTTGGTTGCCACAATTCTTATTCTCTCTCTTACTTTTTTTTTCTCTCTCATACTTTTGTTAGAATTTTGGCAACACCGTTGCCGAAATTCACTCTCTTTCCTCATTTTATCAAATAACTTTGAACAGTACCCATAACGCAAATAAACTTGAGATTCTACAATATTCAGTCAAAAGACTCGCAACGATCAGACTATCTGATTAAAAGACTGCGTCACATCAAGATTTAACAGTTAATATGTGTTCTTGCAAGATAGGTGATTATGTTTAAATTGATTTTGATTGGTCCTCACATGGATTAAATCCTACAGATAATTATGAGTTTTGAATTTTAATCCATCTTCTTGTAAGACAGGTGATTAATTTAAGTTTAAAATCCATAATTACCATAAGATTTAATTTGGATTATTAAAAGGTTCAAAATTTGGCTTAGTACAATCGATGATTGCAATTACCAAAGACCAGCGCACTGAATGTCAAGGTCCTCAAGGATGGGCTAGCAAGTGACCATAGCCGTTAATTGGTAGTAATAGACAGTCGAACATTGATGACCACTTTCGATGGTGACAGATGAATGGGTGGCAACAATGTTGGGGAGGTGGTAGTGGTGGCATAGACAAGTTGAAAGGGGTAAAAATGGTGGGGATGAAGTCAAGGCTAGCTTCTTTCATAAGAAGTTTTATATTGTAGCTATTAAACGCATAAAATATTTTCTACCGTTTGGTGTAATTTTTCATTGACCATGGAAAATGTCAAAATGTCATTTGATTAACTAATATTTTCAGTTGCACCAAATACCGGAAAATATTTTATTTCCAAACAAATGAGTTAGGTTCATTCATTTTATTCTTCTCAAAAAAAAAAAGTTCATTCATCTTCCATTGTCTCACTCTAGTTACTTTTCCTATTGTTGCTTATGGTGTTTAATCTTTGTTGAGATTTTCCCTTGACACAAAAAAAAAAAAAAAAAAAAAATGATAAAGTTTAGCTAAAAAATTGGTTGTAGCATAAGGCTACAACCTTACTCAATAAAATAAACATTATTACATTTTTAAAAAATCTAATCGTTATATTGTATGTTCTTTACACTCTTAATATATATGTCAAATTTTGTGTCAATCGAATGTTATTTACTATATGATCTATAAGTTTATATTTTATGCATAATTGTAAACTACAAAAACTTGCAATTTAAACAATTTATTAATAACATAGCTATTAATCTTTAATTTATTAGAAATTTTGCAAGTATGGAGATATAAAAAGAAGATGTAATCTAATGGAGTATTTATCAAAATTCAAATCCAACAAAAAGATATTGAGTAAGGTTGTAGCCTTGTAGCTAAACTTTGTCCAAAAAAAAGAGGAAAATTTTGAGTCTCCCAATTCTAATATAGCCTAAGAGCAACCACATCAACTCATGCAAATTTTCTGTCTATTTTACAAGAAAAAACCTACTTTTTTTATTTTACACATCTACTTTTACAAAACACCCACATCAGTTTATCTATTCTACACATTTATTTAATAAAATATTCATTCTTTTTACATTTTTTATTATTTCCTTCCCTCTCCTCTCTGGCACAAACTCACCACCTCGTCTTCTCCGTCCACACCCACACCCAGCCAGCCACCCTTCAACAAAATCCGGCCACTGATTCATCAATCTTCCACAACAAAAATCACAACAACAACGACACAATCACAATCACAACAACTCTGACCCACTCGCCCTCCATGTCCGATCAATTCTCCGTCACCGTCTCCATTTCCAAACGGATAGTTGGATCGGAGAGGCTAATCGGCGTTCCCAACTCACTCGCCTCCCAAACCCACTCAATCCCAAACCCATTAATCACCCACCCAACCCAAAACCCAGTCAAGCCAAATCATCGCCCAATCGGCAGCAAGACCATCAAAACCCACCAATGAACCAGAAAAGCCAAGCTGATCAAGATCAAAACCCACCGACCCACACCCACAATCAACCAAAAAACTAGGAAAAAAAAAAAAAAAAACAACCAGCAACTAACAGATCGGAGCGAGATCGAGGCCTCCAGCGGAGCAAGATCGACGCCTCGCAGCACTGCCACCTCCTCGCGACAGCCGCCGACCTCAAGCTCAACCAAAAATGGATCAAAACCCACGAGATTCTAGGCGACAGACCCGTCACAGAACTCCGTTCGTGTTGTAGGCGACGGACTCGTTCGGCGACTCGGCTTGCTCGACGTCGTTCTCATCGGCGGCGATGGCGATCGACGGAAGCTAGAAGAAGAACAATTGATGAGATGAGAGGAAGAGAGAGCTATGCTCTGCGCCTAAGAGAGAGTGAGAGTGAGAGCAGAGACAAGAGAGAGAAAAAAGTATTAAAAAATTAAATACACATGCTACAGTGCCCGTGTAAATTTACACAGATACTGTAACTCGTTGAAAAATTTAGAAGACTTTACACATTTTTAAACGAACTGATGTGGAGTGTTTTTTGGTTCAAAATGTGTAAAAGTGGTCAAAATGTGTATTTTACACATTTATAGAAGAGCTGATGTGGATACTCTAAGAGCATTGGAATCCCATTTTTTAAATGAAGATGAGTAGCTAATAGGATTTAGAGCATTTTTGGGGGGTTACTAGTTATTTTTATTCTTTTTCTTCCTTAGGCTTCCCCCAATTTTTCATCGCTTCCCCTCCTACCATCCCTGTCTATCAGGCACCAATGCCCAGCCAAGTTTGGTGATACCAAGTGGCCACCCCATGGCCAGATTAGCCACCAATGCCCAGGGATTCAAAGTCTATAGGAACGCCCAATAACATATCAATTCGTCAATTTTTGTGTGTGTGACAGTGAGAGAGAGTATTCTGAGTTTTTAATTTCACAGGAAAGAGATGGGGGTGGAATAAAAAAATGATAAGAAAGCATATCAAAACCACTACAGTGCTCAACATTGCTAACGAGTACTTTAGTTTTCTGCAAAATTTTGAATAGTAATCATGCAAAACTGGGTGTGAAGCATTTTTTGTGATTCTTAGCCACAGACCTGCAGTGCTAAATTACTTAGTTTAAAAGACCATTACAAAACCGGATATGAATGTTCTTATCAGGTCAGCATCTCATGACCTGTAACTTAGAAATTAGTCATTGGACCAACTGAAATCCTGCTTTCCAAAACTATTTCTCTTAGATTAGATGGTGACATGGTACCATTCATCACTCTGGTATTTGTTTTTCTATGAATGACGGGTATACCAAACAGAAATGAATGAGAATAGACTAAAACCTTTCTAAAACATGATGGTAAATAACAAAAACGAAGAAATATAAGAATCAAGGTTAGAGACCAAATAATTCATTGCCGTGCACCTCACCATTTTCATTGGGGGAGCATTTACAGCCTCAGGCCTGGAAAAATCTCAACCCTTCCCCCCTCCCACCCCCCCTCTTTTTTTCTGTTATGGAACCTTCTGTGGATTCATGTAGTAGAAAGCCTGGTTAATTTCGGTATCTCACAATTATTACAGATGTTACTGCAGCAAAAGACCACATTCAAGCAAGAGTTTCTATCTATGCTTTGGCTTATCAATTCCATTTCTAGAATTTGGCTCATCAAGTCTATGTGAATATTAAATAATCTGCCTGAGGGTTTTACTCTCCAGCTTCATTTGGTTGAAAGGGAAACATAGAAAAAGGAATGAAGAATAAGAATCTGATTAGATTTCCTGTAAAGCATGGGCCTGCTTAGATTAAGACATGGTACAGAAATATGCATCTAAATTTTCCAGCCAATAAGGAGCGGGCCTCTCTCACACAGCAACAAATCAAAACTAAATGATGAGTGCTCCTGAACTAATAGAGACCAACCCTTAACACAGACAAAGACAGATAATGAAAAGGAACTTGGGATAAAAAGGGGAAAAAGAACTCTGTTGGAAGTGGAGTAGAGTAAGATAGTGCAGTGGGGTAAGATGTAAATCTATAATTCATAGGTTTTAACTACAAATTACATTATTCAGCATAAGCTGTGAACAATACAATGATGTACCTAGGGAGGGAACCTAAAATGTATAAACTATATTTCTCTCCTTTTAGAACCATAGCAAGAAAAAAGAATATATTAGAAACCCTCATTACCAATCGCAATTTAAGGAAATTTTGGTCAAGCCTTCTTACGTCAACAGAGCATATGCATCACTGTAAATGGCTATCGCATTTGAGAATACTGCAAGAATGATCATGCAGATGGATATGACCTTGTCCTTCCTTGTGGCAATACCATGAGGGTCCCTGGAAACACCAAGTAAGAGAAGAGACAGAATGTTAAAATGTCATAACAGTGATTAAGAAAACTGTACTCATGGTCTAAGCAATTATTAGTTTGCATGCAGATTACTCCAGTAAATGAAGCATCATTGTAAAATTCTGGCTCCACGGGTCTATGAGATAATTTTTTTAGACAAGTTGGTTCTCTTGAAAGTATTGAACAGAAGCCCACACATCTACTGCAATGGTATGTATGAAAAATGTTGAGAGTCTTCCTAAGCTCTCTTCTCTTCTTGAGGTGTGTTAAGAAGGGATACAAATGCATACCCTCCACTATAAACAAATTTTGCAACTCCATCAAGTGTTCCAGCATAGCCATTGACAGTCTTTCCTTAACAAAATAGGGAGAGGGAGAGAGAAAGAGAGAGTATATTTGACATTATTGCTAGCCCCAAAATGAGCGCCCCAGAGTCGCAGACATATATTGCTATAGATTGTGAAACAAACCCAACCCATCATCTACATAATAGAATTTTGAAACATGACTCCAACAAAGTTATGTTTATTCCTAAAGTAAGATATTCTACTATAGAAAATATATAAAAGTAACTTGCCACAAATTTAAGCTTCAAGAAAAAAGATGAACTTACTTGAGACTAATGGAAGCAGGAAAGATGAATGCCAGTAGAACTCCAACAGTTGCTCCAGTGAACTCAAAAGCTACCCACCTGGTGGGTATAAATATTGCACCCAAGAGAATAATTACAACAAGCCCCATGCTAATGATTGCAAATCTAAAGTTGTCTGAAGCCAAGGGCCTGGCTGAGGGAAAAAGGAGACCATCCAAGTTGAGCCTCAATGGAAAGAAGGCATGGGAAATACTAGTATGATATGGCCAGCGTAGCTTATACAAACAACATCGTTAAAAAGAGAACTGTAGGGGACACCAAGGTCAGTGTCAAACTTGGAGAGTGAGTCAGAAAGAGTTGAATCACCAAAGAGAAGGAACCCAAACAACCCTGTCATTACGTAAACAGTGGTGCAGAGAGCAAGTGAAGTCTGTACAACTCCTATCATCTGTGGAGAATCTTCAAGTTCATTCTCAATTGTGTGAACTGCATATATTTAACAAAGTTTATTACAACACTAATGTGATGAAAGCTAAAATCATAAGCCAAGATGTGAGAAGCTAGGTTACAGAACCAGACCTCCCAACTCAATAGACCTAGTGTATCATCCAAGCATTCTGCCTTTCATATATCACCCTAGATTAATAGAGCTCATATGAATGGTGTTGAACGCATGTTATCCTCAGAAGTCAGATGACAAGTTTTGTTTTATAGTCATTTTGTATGCACAGTGGAACATGTAAAATTTTTTGCAGGACCATGATACAAATACAAGATGTTTTCTGCCTAAGTCTAAAACATGAAAGACAGGTCCTTGAGCACTCCCTGACCCCTAAAATCATTAATTTTCAACCCCAAATTATATGTTTTCTGAACAGAATATAAACCTATATGTTTGACATTTTATCCAAAACAACAAATGAGGGACATATGAACTTTGTTTTAATTTTCTTTTCCCTAACACAGACCATATACATTACCAGGGAAAAAACCACCATATGTCAGATCATATTATTTGGATACAAATCACAAGCCACGAGTGTACTATCACTTGTGCATAAGGAGAGAGTTGGCTTCTTACCATTGTAGTGGCAGACATAAGCAAAAACAACCACAGGGACAGTAGTGAAGAGATCACAAAAGGATGCCAAATCAGTGACACTTGGAAACAGTGTTGGGGTCTCTATGCTTCCCACTATCAATTTGTAAATTGTTACTCCAATGACAACAATAAGGAACAAAACTGCCAGAGAAAATGATATGACTGATGAAAATCTCCATGAATCTGCAGCCCAAATTAATGAATATCATTAGTGGTGGGAATCATTAAGGATGAACAAGAAAATTAAATTATATACTAACCAATACACTTAAAGCATATCAATGGAACAAATATTGCCACAGTTAAGACAATAAGAACAAAGGCACGTCCAGTCCACCAGTGTTCCCCAAACCACTCTTGTAGAACACCAGAATGATGAACCCCACTGGAAATGGATCCCGAAAGCACATCCTCTGGTCAACATAAGTACCATCTAGATTAGTTTGGTAATTTACAAATATTTGATATAAGGAAAAATGTAAGGTAATCTACGAGTCCTACCAGACACTGCTAAATGATGGTATATTAAGACTAAATTAAGTAAAAGCAAATAGGATAAAGGAAAGCATTGAAGTTACACCAATTATTATCAAATACACAATAAGAACACCAATGTTGTTGATGATAACACAGACTTGAAGCAATATTTTCCCAATCCTTCCAAAGGCATCACCCATTAAATCCCCATAAGAAAGTGCTTCCCCAAGGACAAGACCCAACACTTTCAATGTGGCAGGCAAACTCATAATTCCGAACCAACGATGGTACACACCAGATTGAAGACAGAACCATGAAAGGAAACTCCATGAAATCTACTATACCTAACTTCTTCATCCTGACTTGTGGATAACAAGGGGGCGCTCTCATCACCAACCGGTTCCTCTTTTTGTGAAATGTTATCAAGACTTTCATTAGTCATATTCTTACGTTTCAGTACAGCAAAACCAAGATTGCAGCTCACAGATGTTAGTTTTGAGAACCCAATTAACAAAATTTAAACCAGAAACAAATGGTTAATTAAAAATTAAAAAATAGGAATGAAAACCCAAATATTTCTATAAAATCTTGGATCAAATCTTGGTAATCACATTCCAAAATTCACAAATTCTGAACAAAGTGGTATTACTAGTATGAAAATTATAATTAAAAAAAAAAAAAAAAAAAAAAAAAAAGAGACTTTATATACTAAATACAAACTCCCCCACAAGGTTTTTCAAGGACTATACTTGAAAACCACTGCTTTGGCAGATGGCACTACCAAAAGTATTAACTTAAATTAAAACTTGGTAAAACCTCAATTTAAACCTCTTTTGGTATATTTGAGGCCCATAAACAGAAATAAAAACTTTAATACACTCTTTGAATTTTTATAAATAACCAAAAATTAAATTTTAAAAAATGGTTACTGCAAAAATTATAAAAAGCAAAAGAAGTCTGAGTAAAGTTGAGTTCACACTGACTGAAATACAAAGAAGACTGTCAAATATCAATCAGTGTAACAGTTGAATACCTAGAAACAGATAAAGACCAGTTGAACTAATTATGATGAACACAAGACGAATACAGTAATAAGTGACTAGAAAAACAAATATGTAGCACAAGACCATAATTTGATGGAAAAAGAATTCCAATATGACAGTGAAGATTGGAATTGAATTCAACTGTTATTCAAAGAGACACATATATGTGAGATGTAGTGACAGTGTAATACCCATTTGAGTTTTGAACAGAAGGTGAACGTGAGTACGAAGTAGACTCTGTACTGTGCTGTTCCAACTTCCTAGTTCCATGTCTTTTGTTGTTGTTGTTGTTGTTGTGAGGAGTGAGTAGGGATGCATTGGCTGGGACCAAAGAATGAATGAAAGAAGAAATGAAACAATAACTATAACTCCAAGCCATTGTCTTCAACACATTGCAATTCAATGCAATTAAAGATGGTTCAGAAAATCAATAAAAAACTAGTCTTCACGGAGACATTGATACAGTACATGACATGAGATGTTAGGAAAGGTAAGTGGCAGTAAAAGAAGAAATAAGTCTTCTCATGAAAAAAGGAAAAAAAGAAGTTGTTTAATTACAAATTGGAACCTATAAATTTTCTCTATTTTCATTTTCGTTTCTAGCTTCAATTTTTTTTTTTTTTCATTTTAATTCTTTAACTTATGACCATTTTAAGAGTTTTTCAAACAGTAAAATCTCTTGTAATAATTAAATAAAGGACTGAAACTAATGTTGCCTACACTAAAAAGAAATTTATTAGTGTCTTGGTATCTTGGTAAACGAGTAATTATCATGGCACAAATCATATTATTATTTCTATAAAAAAATTTATATATAAAAAATGTAATCCTATTAGTCAACAAGCTGCATTTAAATGACTGTTTGGATAGTGCTGAAAAGCACTGCATTGTTTCACTTTTCTTTTCTTTTTTTTGAGAAGATCGTTACTGTGGCAATAACTTTATCCAGTGGATCTTATGCACTGTTCATGAGACTCACAAACTTCTTTTTTCAACAAAATTTTTATTAAAACTGGGTCTCATGATACTATTCACACATTTAAAAATTATTTTGTTATAATGATTTCAGTTTTCAACTGTAAGGGCAGTTTTTGGGGCTCAGGCCCAACAGGTGGATGGTTCTGGCCCAAAAGTCCCTCAACAATGAATTTATAGAGAGTAGGTTACAGAACTAGGTCTTTGACAGTGGAAACGTAGTTATGAACAAGTCATGCAACCAGTTGGACGTAGGGATATTCCTCCAAACTTTTGGAATAACAATACGTGGGGCTGTATCTTCTGCTTTTTATCTCTAACTCCTTTCTCTTTTTTCTATCTTTTTCTTCTTCCTGCTTGCGATCCCTTGGCCATGGGGATCTCCTTCTCTTATAGAGCATCCTTCCTAAGATCACAACCCTACACTTGTTAATCATCTGGGCCTCTACTTGAGTGCCTGTCCCATAGGACATCCTCCCTCTTTTCTGTGAGTTGCACTGGCCAAGATAATTCTGTGCTCCTGTCCTTTCCACATTAATGCGACTGGAAAAGTAGCTCCTTGGCATTTAATGCGGCAATCGTGGTTGCCCCCCTCCCTGAACGTCATGCACTGTTCCTTCGTATTGGATGACTTTTCGCTATGTATAGGGTGTGAATCGGACACACACTTGGCGAGTCCGAGGAGGTACTCCTCCTCGGACGCCCCTAAACAGGCCCGGCCCAACCCATGCCTTTTCTTCTTATCGTGGTTGGGCTTAGTACATGTACTATGGCCCAACGTTGACTAACGGATTTTACCCCCACATCAACAATAAGCGGTATCCAAACGGACTTTAAATCTTAAAAAAATAATTTTTTTAAAAAAAGAAAGATTAAAACGACAATTATTTATACTATTGATAAATAAAACATAAGATTTTTTTTTCTTAAAAAAAAAATAGAAGACAACACATCAACATACTAGCAAATAGCAAAGAGCGTTACGAGCTCATCGAGGAATCCATTAAAAAAACAAAACAGCAATACCTCAAATCCTTCATGAGAAGGGTTATGAAATAATGCTCATTTTGGAATAGTTATAAAATAGTGCTTATTTTGTTCCATTTCTTCTTAAGTCTTCCGGAGTAACACTTATTCCTTCAATGAAATTGTGGTAAATACCATTTTTATCCCTGTTCTAGAAAATAAAATAAAATAAAATAAATTGCAAATTATACTCTGAAGTTTTGAGTTATTTGGATTTTATACTCCAAAGTTTCAAATTTTTGATTTTAAACTCTGAAATTTGGTTCTGTTAGCAATTCTCACCCTAGTTCCTTCAACTCGTGGAACCCAAATGGCTAGACCTCCCTAACTCATCTCCTCCGCTCATGTGAACCCATCAGCCCAACCAGATCTGGTCCAAGGCGGCAGCCACGGTCACAGCGACAGCCACATCAACAGTAAAACCATCAGTTCTCTTTCTCTCTCTCTCTTTTGCTTTTTCTTTGGGTTGTTGTTGCTGGATTTGGACTAGTTGGACTCTTTTTTGGGAATTTTTTTATTGATGGATTTGCTCGATTAGATCATTGTTATTGGAATATAATTTATGTGTAATTTGTTGGGCTTCGATAAGGTCAATTTTAAGATTGCAAAAATAATCATCACTGTTGCAAAAGTTATGATAATTCAATAACCTTCCAAAACATAGTACAAATTGCTTCTTGAAGCCAGCCACTGTGATAGTTGTCTCTTGTTTTCCTAACCTGAATTTTATACTCACTACAATTCATAGATGGTCAAGGTGCTTCATATTGTACGCGATCATTTTATGTATTTTTTTTTTCTATGTATTGGGATCCCATTATGTTTATGTTTGACGGAGCATTGAGAGATAAGGGCTGAAGGTCTGCCTTCGTTGGGTTGTGTTTTTTTATTTTTGAGAAAGGCCTGAAACGGTGGATTTGTGTTTTAACTTCGGGTTGAAACAGTGCCCTTTTAAAATGCCAACTCTTCTCCTAGTTTTAACTTAAACGGCTTCGTTTGGGCTGATTTAGCAAAACAAAAAAACACGTCAGCACATGAGGAGTCACTTAACAATAGAAATTAACTGGGGATGTGAATTGCTAACGAAACCAAACGTCAAGATGTAAAATGAAAATTTTGAAATTTTAGGGTGTAAAATCCAAACAACCTCAAATTTCAAGGATGTAATTTGTAATTTACCAAAAAAAATAAATAAAGGTGAATGATATTATAGTAAAACTATGTTTTTTTTTTTTTTTCATTATTTTTTAAAACTCCCAAATTCAATAGAGAAGATGATGTTCTACTCCAATCCATTATTTTCAAAACTCTTAAACACAGTATTACCAAATTTTTGAGTGGATTTTGGATTCAAATTAAAACTTTTTAAATCAGTACACTTGTTCCACATTATTTAAGAGGGTATGTTGTGTGCAGTATAATTTATTCCACATTCCCTCAAAAATTACCATAACTTTTTAATGGAGTTTGTGGTATGTCTTTACGTTAAAATCTTATTCTCGCTCCCTTGTGTGAGTGTGTGCATGTGCTTGTTTCTAAAAAAAAAACATTGTTTAAACAAAAAATAGAGATACCGCACAAAGAAAGTGTTTGGTCGAGATTGTCCCAACCCAGAGAGAAAGAGAGAGAGAACCACATGTAGATCCTTCCTAAACCTTCACACACACACACACACCCCCCAACCCTTTCCTCCATAAAAAACCCTATATTACAATTGCAACCATCCTCTTCCAAAACCTTGCCCTAATCAAAATCCTTGCAACAATTTCCCCCCAAAATACCCCAAACAATACCTCTTTTCCCATCATTGATATCCCAAACCCTTGTCCAAAAATGGCTTGACCAACAACAACCATAATGGTACTGTCTAAGAGTACTAATCCAAGAAGACTAAGAGTTTCAGTATCGTCTAATAATGAATTGTGAGGTGGAGATTCTGCTAAGGATATGCCCCTTTAAGGGTGGAAATTCATGTTCATGTGTCTTGTTTTTGTTGTATTGACTCATATTAGTATTTGACTATATAGTTCGGCATAAAACACGACGTGTTTATTAATTGTGTCAAGATCCATCGATTTTAACACGATCTATTTATTAAACAGATTGATACGACACGACCCACATAACTTGTTTAACAAATAAGTCATATTAGGGGTGACACAACCCATTTGATGAATAAGTCATGTTGTCACGTTAACATGTTTATTTGACAAGATTAACCTATTAGTAGTTTTCATATTTTATAGAATGTATGAGTAAACAACTAAATTTCAACACAAAGTCACCAACAAATAAAATATAATTACAACTATAAACTTTGAAAGGTAAATTAGTAAAAGTGACTTTTAGTTAAACCAAACGGCATGAAATGAGTTTTTTCTCAAGAGGCGATTTCAAGAATCAACCAACCAACAAATCCGTAGCCCAGGTGACTCACAACCTCCCTCTCGTCCAAATGAAATTCATAAGCTTTTTGATTGATTAAGACGTATCAAAGACAGGTCAACAACATCCACATTAAGCATCCGTCTAAAAAGTACCAACGATCAGAGAATGACGACATAACGTTCTTTGAGCGTGATGCAAGTGGAATAAAGCAACCACATGACGACCCTCTCGTCATCATGCTAGAAATCGAAGGTTTCAACACAAGGAGAGTGCTAGTTGACAATGGGAGTTCTGCAGATATAATGTATATGACGGCATACCAACAATTGAGGTTGGACCCAAAGCAGCTTCGACCTTTCAAGTCCCCGTTGGTTAGTTTCAGTGGGGATCGCATCTATCCAAAGGGTATCATTTCTTTAACAGTCAGAGCGGGAACACATCCTGCCCAAGTAACAAAACAGGTTGACTTTTTGATCGTCGATTGTCAGTCATCCTATAATGTCATCCTGGGAAGACCTACATTGAATTGACTTAAGGCTGCAACCTCAACCTATTGTCTCAAGGTGAAGTTTCCCTCTCCACATGGTATAAGGGAAATACGCAGGGATCAACTGCTAGCTTGGGAGTGTTACCAAGCAGTGCTAGCCTTCAAAGAAAACCATACCTGGATGGTAGAGGACGAACCAAAGAAGCCTGATCAAGAGCTGGAGGAGGTGAACCTAGTAGAGGGAGACGCTACCAAGGTCACAAAGGTGGGGGTAGGGCTTGACTCATCCCTGAAAGACAAGATCGTGGAGTTCCTGCAGCAGAACCTTGATATCTTCGCCTGGACTCATAAAGACATGCCAGGTATAGATAATAAAGTGATAGAACACAAGTTGAATGTCGATCCCACCAGAAAGCCCGTCCAGCAGAAGCAACAAGTAATTGCTCCTGAAAGGAACAAGGCTGTTGTGGAAGAAGTGGAAAAGCTTCTAACTGCGGGGTTCATCAGGGAGGTCTACTATCCTAAATGGTTAGCCAACGTCGTCATGGTGAAAAAGTCCAACAAGAAGTGGCGCATGTGCGTCGACTTTACAGATCTTAACCATGCTTGCCCAAAGGACAACTTTCAATTCCCCAGGATCAATCAACTAGTAGACTCAACAGCTGGCCATGAGCTGCTAACCTTTATGGACTCATTTTCAAGCTACAACCAAATCCGCATAAACAAAGAAGACCAGGAGAAAATAACCTTTGTTACTAGCCAGGGGTTGTATTGCTACAAGGTCATATCGTTTGGCCTGAAGAATGTCGGGGCAACTTATCAGAGGCTGGTGAATCAAATGTTTAGCAAGCAAATTGGACGAACATGGAAGTCTATGTGGACGACATGCTTGTGAAAAGCAAGAAAGCAGAGTTACGTCTGGATGACCTCAGAGAAACTTTTGATACGTTGAGAAAGTATCAGATGAGGTTGAATCTAGCAAAGCGTGTGTTTAGAGTCTCATCAAGCAAGTTTCTGGGTACATGGTCTCGCAACGGGGCATAGAGACCAACCCAAAGAAAGTCAAAGCCATATTGGACATGACATCCCCAAGGAGTGTGAAGGAGGTACAGAGGCTGATGGGACGAGTAGCAGCTTTGAACAGGTTTGTCTCTAGAGCCACAGATAAGTGCCTCCTGTTCTTTAAAACATTGAAGCAGGCCTTCCAATGAACGAACGAGTGCGAAGAAGCCTTCCAAGCCCTTAAGGATTACTTGTCCAAGCCCCCGCTCCTAAGTCCGTCCGTTGAAGGAAAAGATTTATTCCTGTACATAGCTGTCTCCTAGACGGCTGTGAGCTTGACACTGATCTGTGAAAAGCTCAGAGTCCAGAAGCTAGTTTATTACACAAGCCAGGCCTTCCAGGGCCCAGAAGCAAGATACCCAAGGATAGAAAAATTAGCCTTTGCGCTAATCGTCGAGTCAAGAAAGCTTTGTCCCTATTTTCAGGCACACACAATATTAGCCATGACGGACCATGCAACCTCTGCGAAAGGCAATAGGTAGGCCGGACACAGCAGGAAGAATGGTCTAATGGGTGGTGGAATTAGGTCAATTTGTCGTCGATTACAGGCCTAGAACAGAGATCAAAGCCTAGGCATTGGCAGACTTTGTCATTGAATTTACTATGGCTGATTAAGATCTAAAATCAAATTACTGGACAGTGTATACAGACGGCTTGTCAGCATCAGGCATGGGTGGAGTAGAAGTGATTCTCTTATCCCCTGAGAAAGATATCCTTAGATACAAAGTCCAGCTTCAGTTCCTAGCAACGAATAATGAAGCAGAGTACGAAGCTGTCCTGATGGGCTTGAGGGTTGTAAAAGCATTGGGTGTAAGAAATTTAAAGTTGAACTCTAATTCGAAGCTTGTGATAGGGCAGATGACCAACAAGTACGAGGCCAAAGAGGACAGGATGAAAAGGTACTTAACATTAACTAATTAGTTATTTTCTAACTTTAATGATGTCAAGATCACTCAGGTACCCAAGGAGGAAAATTCGAAAGCAGATGAGGTTCCTAGGCTAGCATCGTCAGATAACAATGAACGACGACTCGAATTGTACATGGAAGTGCAATACCTTTCGAGCATTGAGGAGTTTGACGTGAATTACGTCTAGTCTGGAGAAAGCTGGATGGATCCAATAACCACGTACATCAAGGATGATAACCTCCCTGCAGATCCCTTGGAAGCCAGGAGAGTCAAAGTAAGGTCATCCAGATTCACAATCCTGAACGACGAGCTTTACAAGAGGGGGTTCTCACAACCCTACTTGAAGTGCCTCGACCCAGAAGACGCTGAGTACGTATTAAGAGAGATCCACAAAGGGGTATGCAAAAGTCACTCTAGACCTCACTCACTTATTGGGCAAGTTGTTTGTGTAGGATATTTCTAGCCAACCATGCAAAAAGATGTAGCTCAGGTCGTTTAGAGATGCGACAAGTACCAATGGTTTGGAAACGTGTAGCATGTCTTAGCAGTGCACTTGACTAACATCACCTTACCATGGCCATTCTCCACATAGGGAGTCAACATAATGGGTCCCCTACCCCCTGGTAAGAAGCATGTAAAATTCTTAGTCATTGCTAATGATTATTTCACGAAATGGGTGGAAGCAGAGCCTTTGACAGTTATAACAAAGGCCAAGATACAACACTTAATGTGGAAAAACCTTGTCTATCGGTTTGGAATTACATGGGTTATTATCTCTGACAATGGATGACATTTGACAGCCACAAGTTCAGGGATTTTTGCAAGGAGCTGGGGATAAGGAATCACTATTCTTCCCCCAGACATCCATAGGCAAATGGCCAAACTAAAGTCACAAATTGGACTTTGCTTAAATTGATCAAAACCCGACTTAAGGGGGCAAAAGGAGCATGGCCTAACGAGCTCCCAGGGGTGTTATGGGCTTACAGAATGACGGTGAGGACACCAACAGGCGAGACACCCTTCAAGATGACGTTTGAAACCGAAGCAGTAATTCCTGTGGAAGTTGGAGTATCAAGCCTCAGAAGGACATGTTATGACAAACAGAGCAATGACGAGGGCCTCAAGCTAGCTCTGGATTGCTTACCTGAGGTTAGAGACGACGCAACTCAGAGGATGGCCTTGTATCAGGAGAGGATGATGAGGTACTATAACCAGAGGGTAAAGCTGAAGTGTTTTAATCCTGGAGATATGGTTCTGCGAAAGGTTTCACAAGCCACCAAAGATCCAAACGAAAGGAAGCTAGGTCCCAACTAGGAAGGCCCATACAAGGTCGTCCACTATTCAAGAAGAAGGAGCTACTACTTAGAGGACGCAAATGGGAAACCTTTGCCTTGTCCTTGGAACGCAGAGCATCTTAAAAAGTACTATCAGTGAGGGAACGAACTTTCAACCCTAATAAGTTCCAGGGTTTAGAACATCTCATTTATTCATCCACAGATAAGCAGGACTTCAATTTCGTTGCTTTTACGCATTTATCCTTTTTTCTTTCAGTACTTTATTTTTAGCACTTTTTGTGTTTTCGTAAAGTATTACCCTTGTAACCCCTTTTTTACAAACAAGGATGAATAAAACAGAAAAAACATCTGCAGAGCTATTTCTTTTGATGTCAAACACTCCATGGTGAAAATCTCCCTCAATCGAAAAGAAAAGTTCAAAGCGCAACAGTTATGATAAAAACTCTAATGAGTTTAAATCATGATCAAGTGATAAAAACGTTAAGTTTAAATCACAAGGATAAAAGCCTTGTCAATATAAACGACGAAGTTAAAATCCAAGTTAAGTGATAAAAACGTTAAGTTTAAATCACAAGGATAAAAGCTCCGTCAAAATGAATGACGAAGTTAAAAATCCAATTAATGTGATAAAAACATTAAGTTTAAATCACAAGGAGAAAAGCTCTGTCAATATGAATGATGAAGTCAAAAATCTGAATCACGTGATAAAAACGTTAAGTTTAAATCACGAGGACAAAAGACTCAGCCAAGGTACTTGACAAGTCCAGATCATAAACTAAGCGATAAAAACTACAAGTTTAATTTGCAAAGATAAGCAACAAGTTATAGCATGAGCAAAGCGACAAGTTAGTTGTAAAAAAAGAAAAAGGAGTAAACTACAAGCGCCTTTTCTACACGCAAGGCCTCAATAAGCTCCTTTACTTTCTGGTTCGTGTCATTCATCTCGTTCATGGCAGCAATCAAATCTTTCCTTAACTTGGAGCATTCAACCTCGACGGATTCTGCCTTCGAAGTAGCCACCACAACCTTCTCCTCCATGTTCAAATAGTCAATTGTGATGTTTAGTGACTCCCCAAGGACCTAATGGAAACAAGTAAGTAAGGAGGGAAACTATGCACACTTACTCGTACAAACAAATACAAAAGGGATGCTGGAAGAACAAAACCACATACCTGCACCAACTTATGGATATGTTGACTGACAAGCTTGTGGGAGGGAATGGATGACAAACCCTTGAGTTCATCGTTGGTGATCACATTGTGAGCATGACCCAGAGCAGTACCAGCGTCATCCCATATGCTCCTCCCAACTTTGCCTTTACCTTTTGCACAGGTAATTGGATGGGTAACAGCAGTCACTTCTAGAGACGGAGTAGGAGAAGAAGGAGCAGCATGAACGGGTAGGAGAGCAGCGGTCTCAGCTTTCTTGTCACTTAGCTTCCTTTTCTTCGAATCAGAAGTCAGGTTGGCTAAAGGTTCATTTTTCAAGTTCTTGATGCGGGCATACTTATCTTTGCTATATCTAGTTGCCATTTCTGCTAAGTAAAAAAGGAAAAAGAAAAAAGAAGGGTAATTCTCAATTAGACAATTAGGCAGAGTACCAATGAAGTTAAAAAAGACAAAGTGAGGGATAGATGATCTTACTTTTCTCCTCTTGGCGGATTTTCTCTAAAATGTACTTCGAAGGCTCAGGGCCTAAGAAACAATCAAACAGGTGACGAGGATCAACGAGGTTGTCAAAATCCTTAATTTCACTAGTGTAGGCAAGGGCAACACGGACCCAATGACGATGTTTATCTTCCAGGTCAGGATGATCAAGAGCTGTAAAAAATCAGAAGGAAAACATCATTAGACAAGCAATCAAGACATGGAAGAAAAACAAAAGAGGACAATGGAAATATGCACCAAGTGCTGGGACTTCCCATTTTTGTAGTAATCTTGGGACTTCCCACCAGAAATCGTTAGACAAAGTTTCCCAACCAGTTCTAGAAATGAAAAAATATCGTGATTTCCAATCATGAAAGGATGAAGGAAAACCCATAACGATCCTAGATTTCCTAGTCCAAGGCAAAAGTTCAAAATACCCATAGTGGGTAGAGGCTTTTAAACGATACAAAAACAAAAATTCGTTCAAAGTAATCATCTCCCCATCGCAAGCAGACATCCAAATGGACATACAGCTTATTATCGTCCTCCAAGCATTAGGGACGAGCTGACCAAGGGCGATTTGAAATTTTTTTAGAAGATGCATGATAAACGGATGGACGGGGAAGCAAAAGCCACACAACAAATCAGCCTCGTAAGAAATTAGCCTCGTAAAAACACACCTCTCCGTGGGCAAAGTTTCAAGCTTTCTCACCCAGGTGAGGTAATCTAACAGAAGTCCTTTTGGGGAACTGAAACCTCTTCCTAAAATCGTTCAAATGCTTCTCTTTCAAGAAGCAAGACTCCAAAAGAGCAGGCAAGGGGAATGAAGATGAAGATGAAGGTAATTTGGAAGCAGCAGTATCCACTACCTTACTTAAAGATTCCGTGTTAGAGGACAACCCAATCTCCAACTCGCTAGACCTAACATCATCCACCCTATACTCGATGGTGGTCATCTCCAAATGGTGTTTTCTCAGAGATTGACGGATTAGAGGGTAGAGAGAAAGTAAAATGGGCCTAAGGGCAGAAAAACGAGATACAAACAAGCCTACTTGGGGACGTCAACCTAAGGAATATTCCAAGAAAACTCCCAACCGAGCAAAGAAAAACGAGACCGGGGGGCACTCTTGACTAAGGAATTCAAAACCAACCATCAAAGCATAGGGAAAAGAGGCCTTACTAGGAAATTTTGAAGAATGAAGATTTCTTAGGGCTCTAAAGTTCAGACTAAATAGGGCGAAGGAAGAGGAACAGTTTTCTCTAAAAGGAAAACTTGGAATTAAGGTGCGCCAAAATCAAGGGAGCCTCACACACACCGTGAATGGAAGACCAACACGTGTTCGTTTCCTAAAGAGTAATTGTTTCGCATTTAAAATGAGAAGCCAAATTTCGAGAATCGAGAAGATACGAAGCGTCACATCTAGTCACATTCCTAAGATCGTCCAACTTCTTAACGACCAAGGAATGAGGGGGCAACTGACAAATATCAACTAGAGATCGTCTAGATGAAAGACGACCTTAGCCACATTCAAATCAGGAACGAGAATAAGGGCAAGACCCTGTCATCATACGTCGTCCTTATAGACGAGGTAGGCCATCATTCATTAAAGGCATAAATAAATGCCCTCAGGACAGCTGACAAGCAATGAGTGCGCCAGAACAATTACAAGAGCAATGATGGCCCAACGATCATCCGTTACACCTTAAATGGAATCATCATTGTCAATTAATGCTACGTTTCTCTCAGGAGAAAAACACTCAGAGCAACATTAACAGACATAACTGCACCAACCTGAGGCAAACTATAAAAAGGGGAATAGAACTCAGGTAAAGACACATGAAAAACTTGAGAGACACTTGTAAGAGAATTTTTTGAGAACTGTTAAGCTGACTTTAGCATCGGAGCATGCTCAACTGGCACTACGCTAGTGAAAATCTCCTTTGCCTTTCTTTCCTTGATAGCAGGTACTGAAGCTCGTCCATCAACACTGACAAGGAGCATACTAACGAGGTCAACTTTCGGCTTCATCATTAACCATTTACTTTCAATAAAATAGATGTTTTTTGTACTTCTAATGGATTAATTTGTCAAGGTTCTGTTAATGTTAGAACGATATATAGCCTTACTACGTATGTTAGGTGAGTGTGATAGATTGGATTACTATACATGGTTGATGTGGTCCTTCGGGTGTAGCAAATAATTTCTCCCAATTACTAGTTTAGGATTCGGAAACAAGTATGAAATTGTTAGGACATACGTGATTCAATATTAGGAACATATGTCAACATTTTATGTAATTGGCTAATCCTTTGACAAAACGCACTTTACTTGTAATTGGGTAAATCTAGGATTCCTCCAAACCTATACGTTAGAAGAAAAGAGTATTTGCTCTTGAGCGAGATAATGCCATTAAAGAAGAGGTTCAGAAGTTAACTACAACAAAGTTTATTCAAGAAGTTTATTACCCAGACTGGTTGGCCAATGTAGTAATGGTCAAGAAGGCTAATGGCAAATGGAGGATGTGTGTGGACTTCACCGATCTAAACAAGGCCTGCCCCAAGGATAGCTATCCATTGTCGCGTATTGATCAGTTGGTGGACTCAACTGTAAGTCATAGGTTGTTAAGTTTCATGGATGCTTTCTCAGGTTATAGACCAAGAGAAGACATCCTTTATCACCAGTCAAGGCTTGTTCTATTACAAGGAAATGCCCTTCGGTTTGAAGAACACGGGGGCAACCTATCAAAGGTTGGTTAACCATATTTTTTGTCCACAGATTGGATGGAATGTGGAAGTCTATGTAGATGATATGCTGGTGAAGAGTTTAGACGATGGGAAGCACTTGGACGACCTTCAAGAGACCTTTGATACACTTAAGCAGTACAACATGAAGTTGAATCCTAGCAAGTACACTTTTAGAGTTTCATCAGGAAAATTCCTCGGATTCATGGTTTCACATTGGGGAATTGAAGAAAATCCTGATAAGATTCAGGCAATACTGGATATGAAGCCTTCGCGAAGTATCAAAGAAGTCCAGTCTCTTACTAGACGAGTTGTTGCCCTTAACAGGTTTGTCTCTAAAGCTTCTGACAAATGTTTACCGTTTTCAAGGTTCTTAAAAAGGTGTTTGAATGGACGAACGAGTGTCAGAAATCTTTCCAAGACCTCAAGACCTACCTCACTACAGCTCCTCTGTTGAGCCCGTCTGTGCCTAGTGAAGAGTTGTATTTGTATCTAACAATGTCCCCACATGTAGTGAGCTCGGCTTTGATTAAAGAAGAAGGAAGGGTGCAAAAGCCGATCTACTATACAAGCCAAGTGCTAAGAGAGGCGGAAGGACGATACCCTATGATGGAAAAACTAGCATTCGCTTTGGTTACAGCTTTTAGGAGGTTAAGGCATTATTTTCAAGCTCATTTCATCAATGTCTTGACAAATCATCCATTAAAGAAGGCAATGAACAAATTGGAAGCCGCAGGACGATTGATCCAATGGGCCATAGAACTTAGTAAGTTCGCTGTTAGGTACCAACCAAGAAGCACGATAAAAGCACAAGTACTGGCAGACTTCATTGTAGAGTTTACTCCGAGTCAAGGAGAGCTAGACGAACTACGCAAAGCTCAAAAATGGGTCGTCCATGTGGATGGGTCGTCTACACTCCATACAGGAGGGATAGAAGTTGTTTTGCAGTCCCCAAAAGGAGATGAGTTGAAGTACAAAGTTCACTTGCAATATTCAGCAACCAATAATGAAGTGGAGTATAAAGCCCTTCTTAAGGGGTTAGAGTTGGCAAAATCCTTGGGGCCAGAATCACTATTCGTCCATGGAGACTCTCAGCTGGTTATAGGTCAAGTGAATGGAACGTATGAAGCAAAGGAAGAACGGATGAAGAAGTATCTTAATAAGGTAAGACGCCTTGTGAAAAGATTTAAAGAAGCTAGTTTCATTCAAGTCCCAAGAGAAGAAAACATGAAAGCAGACACCTTAGCGAAGGAAGCCTCAGCGAATGACTCAGCGGACGAGTTTGATGAAATTCAATATATGCTGAGCATAGATCTTCCAGAGGTACAACAGATAGAAGAAGAAGAAAGTTGGATGACCCCAATAGTGGCTTACCTAAAGGATGGAAGGATTCCAGAAGGAAGAGACGAGTCTAGAAAGTTGAGAATCAGATCAGCCAAATACAACTTTATAGACAATGTGCTATATAAAAGAGGCTTTTCCCAGCCTTATCTAAGATGCTTGGCCCCAGACGAGGCAAACTATGTGTTAAGGGAAATTCATGAAGGGGCATATGGAAACCACTCAGGAGCAAGGGCACTAGTCCATAAAGTCGTTCGTGCAGGTTATTATTGTCCAACCATTCAAGCAGATGCAAAAGCTTACGTCAAGGTATGTGACCAATGTCAACGCTTTAGTAATATCCCCAGGTAGCCGTCAGAGTATCTTACCCCAATAATGGCCCCGTGGCCCTTTGCATAATGGGGATTAGACATCTTGGGTCCCTTTCCACTTGGAACCAGGCAAATGAAAGTTTTAGTAGTAGGGATAGACTACTTCACCAAGTGGGTGGAAGCGGAACCCCTGGCAAAGATCACACAGTAGAATGTCAAGAACTTCGTTTAGAAGAACATTGTATGTAGGTTTGAAGTGCCTAGGGTATTAATATCAAACAATGGATGACAATTTGATAACACACATTTTAGGGACTTTTGCGAAAATTTTGGAATTCAAATTCATTATTCCTTACCCGCCCACCCACAAGTAAATGGTCAAACAGAAGTAATTAACCGATCCTTGTTGAAAATCGTCAAGACTCGGCTTGAAGGGGCAAAGGGAGTATGGCCGGACGAGCTACCAAGTGTTCTATGGGCCTACATGACGATAGTGAGAACCCCCACAGGGGAAACTCCTTTCAAGCCAGCCTATAGAAGTGAAGCAGTAATACCTGCAGAAGTACACATGGCCAATCATAGGGTGATGAAATACCAAGGATAACGAAGAGCAACTTCGCCTTAACCTTGATCTAATAGACGAGGTAAGAATGGACGCAGAACAAAGGACAGCAAGGTACAAAAACCTCATGGCCAGGCAATATGATGCAATGGTAAGACCCAGGTGTTTCAACATAGGGGACCTCATCTTGAAAAGGATCTCTTTGGTGACAAGGAACCCAGCTCATGGGAAATTGGGCCCTGATTGGGAAGGACCCTATAGGGTTATCAACTGCAAAAGACAAGGGTCGTATGACTTAGAAGCTCTAGACGGAAGAAAGTTGGAGCACCCTTGGAATGTTGAACACCTAAGAAGGTATTATCAGTAAGATGCCGGTCTAGACGAGATCACCCAAAATGTTCACTTGTCACTCTGGACGAGCCATGCTTTCTGTTACTTGCACGCATGTTGTTAGCATTATATGTTGTGTTTTAACTCCTTAAGAATGTAGTAGTTGTTAAACTATGTGCTATGGATTATGGATGAGGTCATCGTCCATGGTTGTATTTAAAATTGCCTAAAAGGCACTAGCTACTAAGCATGTGCCATACTTGTGGATGAAGTTTATATCATAAATATGGTGTTTGGATTTTCAATGTATGTAATGCATAAATCTAACTTCCATGAATTCACCCACAAGAAGGCTAAGGCCTAAGATGAGTAAAAATCTCTGGACGCAGAGATATAACATCTATAAGCTTTCCATAAAAGGATAAAGCAATGAGACTTAAGGCACATTCGTCTAAACGTTAGACGAGACAAATCCTGAAGCACACCCGTTCAGCCCACAGATAAGGAAATATGTGCATGAGAATATTCAAAGTTCATGGACAGGCAATTAGCTAAAACAACCTAAACTCTAGACGAGCAAAAAGTTGAACGCCTTAAAAATCCTATAGATGAAAATAATAACCAATACCATTCTCAAGTCGAGTTATTCTTGGTTTGAAAAATGGTAAAAGATGTTAAACATGAGGGAATTCCTGTCATGAACAAGGCCATGCTTGAAATCAACGTTATGGATGGTGAAAAATAATAATTTTCGTCCATAAAACAACATGTTTAATAGTAAATAAAAAGCAATGGAAATCTTCATTCATAAAAGTTTTGAGAAGGGTAGACGACGATCGTCCAAAAACCTTTATAAGTAAAGCTTTAAAAAGATATTGTTTGGAGGCTCATCCAAAAAAACTATGGACGTGTTAAATGTACTTAAATAACTTTGAGTGGTCCAAAACAAAGGACCAAATGAAAAGAAAAGAAAAGAAAAAATACAAGGATAAACTAAATATCAAGAACTCGTCTTCATGAAGGAGGGGCGTCAACATTGGGGTCGTCCTAAGTTGGCTGGGTGGTGGCATCATCCTCTATATTGATATCTTCTGAGCTCTTCTGGAGGAGGGAGCTTGTAGTCGTACCACCAAGGTTGAGTTTAATGGAGCTAAAGTCAACCTCAGGGTAGTTTTCCATAGCGTCCATCCTGAAATCCTCAAAGCTGGCTACGTAGTTAGTGTCCATCAAGTCAGTGAATTGCTTGGACGCCTTAAACTTCGCAACCGTATCTCCCTTTGCTTTATCAAGAATGGTACTCAACTCATCAATCCTCTTTTGGAGGTGATCAAAACGAGTATCCTTCTCTATAGCATCGGTCCTCAGTTCCTCAACCAAGTTTTGCAGCTCCTTGGCAATATCTTTGGCCTTAGCCGTCACCTCAACCCACCTCTTGCACTCGTCCTTGACTTCCAGGATCCTCGTCTCTAGCATGATCCTCGTCTTGTCCATCTCCATTGCCTACCTGGATGCGGCGATGAACTTAGAAATTGCCTAAACAAATAATAATTTTGTTAGACAAAATACATATGTATATATTATTGACTGGATGAGATAAAAAAGTTTACATACCTTAAAAAGGTCATGAACACCAGAGTGCTCGAAATCCTTCAAAGACATGTCATAACGTGCCGCCACGTCCTGGTCTGTCACAACCTTCTCGAACCTCTCCCAAGCCAGGTCTTCATTTTCAATGAGATTTTGAGGAACTTGTCAAGAAGGTTGAGACGAGGCAAGCACCTTGGCTATGGACGGAGTATCCATAGACAGAGGATCTCTAAGCTCGAAATCAACATCATGAATTTGGACAGAGGGCTACTGGGTAGGAAGGACAGGAAGGCTGGGCTTGACCACTCCAAGCTTGGACGACTTGTGCTTAGCCCTCTTCTCCTTACGTTGACTTGGAAGGTTCTCTAAGTCAATTGCTTTTGACAAGTTTTTTCTTTTGTCACCTACAGATGGACGAGGCTGGGATTGGACCCCTTGCCTGACTGCCTTGTCCATCACTTCTTTGCCTTTATTTTCTTTCATTGTTGCCATCCCTAAAAACAAAGACGTTAATCACTCAAAAAAAAAAAAAAAAAAAAGAGAAAGAAAGAAAAGAAAGAGAAGAAAGAAAAGAGGACTTACGTCTACGGACAATAAGCTCGTGGGCAATAGCTTCAACGGACGACTCAGGACCTAACCCACAAGTGGCAAGACGTTAAAGGCTTGCCAAAGAATGGAAAGTCCTGTCAGTGTATAGACTAGCCTTTTGGACTCGTTCAAGATAGAACTTGCTCAAATGAGGTCGTCTAACACCTGTAAAAAAAATAAAAAAAAAAACAAGGAGAGAACAAAGAATTGTTAGACAATTGCAATCAAGAATAAATAACAAATAATAAAATGACAACCATAAGCGTACCTTTAGGACGAAGGTTCCCTAACTCTCTTATGTAGGGAGCAAATGGATCCCTACCAACCTCAACAGGGTGTCCAGCCCAGAAACTAGAGACGAAGAAGAACTCCATTTTCCAGTTCCTATCTGAGGTGACTAAGGACTTTATTAGCCTATAATATTTCCCTATGGCTGTGAATTGATAGAAGTCAAGGGATTGGTTAATCTCGGAGGGTTTGTAGTAGTAGAGGAACTCGTCCACAGTAAGAGAACGATCCCCTTCAAACACCTCCCTCCACAAAACTTGCATAAAGACACCTAGCCTCCATGCGTTGGGATTAAATTGACATATACCTAAAACTAACCTAGTGAGCAACTCCCTAGCGAAGGCATTAAGAGACAACCTTAAACCCCCCAAAAGATAAGCCTCATAAATGCCAACGCCAAAACGGGGTTAGCAACACTACTCCCTGTGTACAGGTAACCTGGGGTTTAGGTCATTAGGAATTTAGTACCAAGTCTTAAGGGAGTCTAGCCTTTTCTCGTCTGTCTTAGAAGCGACCCCTATAGCACAACTATAAACTATCTCAACCTCGTCTTGAACAGTAGACGAAAGGGAGCACTTGTACTAGCCCTAGACCCAGACGCTGCCCTAGTCCTAAGTTCTTCCTGAAAAACCTCTAAGAGACCCCAGGAACACCAGATGTGTACTTGTCTGTGGTGTTCCCCCACTACTACTATTGCTACCACTACTACTACTATCACTAGAACCACTAAAACTACTAGGGTCGTGATACTCGTCTATGGCCTTATCAACGCTATTGCTAGACGAGGAAAGGACAAACTCAGACATTTATAAGAAAACTTAAAACCTAAGGATGAGGATGGAGAAAATACCTGGATCTAGACGAAGGGAGACTATATACGCGGGAAACTTCTTGACGAGGCACTAAGACGACAAGTGTCAAAGAAGGAAATTTTAGAAATGTAAAGGGTAGAGGAGGAATTCTACTATTTACTGGCAGTAGACTTTGGCACCTGAAACAACACGACCAACCAAAATGTGACACGTGGCATACTCCTCGAAAAAATGAATCAACGCGGTCGGTCACCAATAGGATTGTGACACATGGCACACCTATCGCTGACCTAAAGACATACGTCCAAAGAATAGCGTCAGGATATACATTTCCCTAGACAACCCATGGACGGGGGGCAACTGATGGTGTACTATAAAATAAGCCAACTCCCATCTCATCCATAAGGGTCGTCCAAGGCAAGAATAGAAAAATGGGCACTTTATATAGAGCACTCATCCGTGCAGAGGTCGTCCATCGAAAAAGACGTTTAGACTACTACACAAATTACAAGCATGTTTCTCTATACAAGTTAATGAAGTGAACCACACATTCTTGTTCCAGAGCATGAGTAAAAATCGAGGTTCATTACTACAAGTTCTTACTAACTGCTTCCAATGACGGTTATGGGAAATAAGATCAAATAATCTAACTTCCATGGCAATTATGGAAGTTAACTCCAAACCTTTCGACCTCCTCAATGATAGGGGAAGTTATTAGGCAAGTAACTGCTTCAAGTGTATACTATATAAACACTCATCTACATCAAAATAAGGTAAGTTTGAAACAATTCCCAAAAAGTTAGAACTCCAGAATTTAAGAGAGAAACTAACTTAATCATCGGAGGGTTCTTGGTCGGACACCACCGATATCCTTTGATTGTTTGTTTTTCTTTTCAATCCTTCCAAATTATTGAAGCCCGAAGCATTCCGCCTACTAATTTTCTGTGCATCATCAATAAACATGATTCAAAGCCAAATAATAAGGTCACTTTGTCTTCAGTCTTTTCTTTTTCTGTTAATCATCAATTCCCTCTATGATAGGTACCTTGTCAGCATTGTCCCTTCTTTTGAATTCATAATTGACTTCATCAGGTCCTTCCTGGTTGTCTCTGAGAAACTGTTCTCTCATAGCAATCCTTTCAGCTCATTTGTCAACAATCTTGTCTATCAACCAGTTAGAGTATTCTGTAGTCATCTTGTGGAAGTGCACCTTGACAAAAGATTGGTCCACTCGATCAGCCATCTCTAAACCCAATTGTATGTTCTGTACAAAAGTAGGGTTTATGTCCATAGGAGAGAGATCTTCTTCTTTTGCCACTAGGTATTCCTTGCTCATATTTGAATTGCCTCAAGAATCTGTCTCCCTTGTAGAAAGTTGCTCTCCGCAATCCAACAAGGAAAATATGATCTAGTCCTGGAGACTTCAGTAAAGGGGGTGGGCACTTCCACCAATAACAGTCCCATTGAATTGAGGTACTAGATTTCTTGTTTAAGAATTTCACTCAGCCACTCTCAATTTAGCATTTAGTCTTGATTATAGCCCTGCTAAGAAAACTGCTAGGCCCATAATTATCGGTTGTAGGCTTGGCAATCATGTCCAGTCACTCCATTAGCCATATCTGCAAAGTCAAAGGACTCTCTAAAAAGTTCTAAGTTTCTCCACCATGAAATACAGCATCCAGTCCCAGAAGAGTTTCTGCCAAGATTAAAGAAACAAGATTATCACAATCCTTAATATGACTTACAACACCTATAGCTTGAGCATCCACAAAGCTATTTCTTCCAGAGCAAAACAAAAGTTCTCCCACAAAGCATAAAGCCAAACCGAAGTTTATCTGCATGTTGTCAGTTACTCCATAGATGCGTTTGTCAATCAGCTGAGAGATAATGGCATGAAGATTCACCATATGACCTTCAATCATACTATCAGTAATGGAAGTAGGAAGACTGAGAGCATCAGACAAAGATTCCTTATGCTTGGGGTCACATGAAACTGCTATAGATTTTTTACCTAGATCGTAGCCCAAGATAGTAGAGAACTCTTCAATTGTTGGACAGAGTTCATCAGTGTTGAACCAGAACACATGATCTTCGGGATCCCAAAATTTCACAGCAGCACGAAGGAAGTCCCACTTGATTTTGACATTCCTCAGAACCTTGATTCCCTCTAATTTAAAGGTTGTAAAATTGGTTTTGATACTGAAATCAAAGCAACAAACCCATCTATTGATGTCATGAATTGTTGAATGAGAAAAATTATGATTGCTAGCCATGGATGATTTTTACTTGTGATTATTGTGTTTTGCTAACCTTTATGTAGAGATCTGTCGCAGGAGAATTCATTTAAATAAGCTGCATCAATTCCTAATCAGGTTTGAAATAGGTTTCAAAGAGTTTGTAGCTGACTAGGAAAGAGTCTCATGATCACAAACGAAGTAAATGTTTTTCAAAAAACGCGAAGCGTGCATTAGGAGACCATATGGAGTCGGCCCACCATGGTGTGAGCGTCATGGTGTGGCTCAGTGCAATTCGGCACTCTAGAAGTGCTAAACGGCACTCCAAAAGTGTCGAATGGCACTCTTCAGTTGCCAAGTGGTACACAGCCCCTCAGTCCTACACTCATGCAATTCCATGTAGTTTCATGTTCTCGAGTAATTTTTTTAAGATCATTTGACACTCAAAAAGAATTTTTTTAATTAAACTGAGACGTTCCAACAAGTCTAACACACTTGTTTTCGAAAAATCATCCCCTGCATCATTGTTCTCAAAAAGTGATTAACTCAAGTTTTCTTAAGACTCATGGATTTATGTTCCAAACTAGGGGCATTAGCCCACATCTCATGCATTTTCGAAAAAAAAAAAAATTCACATCAAGATTTTCAAAAGTCATGCATTCATTTTAAACTAGGGGCATTCGGCTCCACCTCATGCAAGTAAGTGCAGATTCCAACAGAGACAAGCAAGATAAGTATAAATTAGTACTACAAGATCTCATCAGGTGAATTCTAAACTTATCTTAGTTAAAGTTTCTACATGATCCAAGGTGATACCAAGGACAAATAGCTAAACATGGAAAATAATACAAGATTGTCTAAGGAACACTTCCTTTTTGTTTTGCAGGAAAAATAAACATACAAGTCATGCATCATTAGGACTCTGAGTCCACTTGCGGGAGGATCTCTTTAATCCACCTCAAAAGGAGCCACCTTTAGTATTTCCTTCTTGACTTGAGAAAAAGCGAGGATTGTACTGACGATTTTCAAGTTCGAGGTTCCTGATTCTTCCCTCTAAAGTTCTTCTAGTATTGTCAGCGGTTTCCATTCGATGTGCCTGAAAAGTCAGCAAAAGCAAATGTTAAAGTCACTATCAAGCAAAGCTTAAGCCAAAGATCTTCAGAAAGCAACATGGTATACCCAGTTAGAATCATTGATCACATATTGGGAGGATTGGGTACGAGCCAATGACTGCAAGCCTCCAATCATCCGCATGCTTTCTTCCACAAGATCCACATCAACCTGGAGCACAACTCTACCGAGTTAGAAGCCATTCAAGAAAATAAGGAACTAAACATTCAAGAACATACCGGATCGGGCCAAGGAATATTTGGTACATGCTTTGGCCTTTCCATCAGGATTCATCACATCATACTGCCATGCCGGAAAATAAGGATAAGTCTTTGTGAAAGAACTAGAAGAACCACCAGCATGGTGAGGAGAGGGAATCTCTTCCTCTTCCTCTTCCTCTCCTTCAAAAGATGGAGGCTTAAAATCCAACATGCAAATACTATTACCAAGCAGAAATATGGAAAAGGAATTTCCAGAGCAAAAGTTTGATCTTAGAAGGGAAGGAAAATACCGTTGTACCAACTAAACAGCCTTGCAGATGATCCCAGATAAATTCAGAATAATTTCCTTCTGCTCCTATAACAATATAGCCATCACAGACCCAAGCAATCTCTTCATCAGCCAACTGAACAATGCGACAAGGATGAGCTAAAATTGTGGTAGGAGGATACACATGTTCAACTTGGGGCAACACCCGATCACCAAGATACCAATACTTTCCATGCCTACACTTAAACAATACTTAGCGGCTATTCAGTTCTAAAGCCCGCTTACACTCAGCATACCCTTCACATCCAACCCAAGGATTTAATTTCAGCTAGAAAGTCACCAAGAAACTCAGAAAGAGAAAAGACTAGATCATAACCAAATGCCAAATATTTAAAAAGCAAAAAGAAAGAACTCACATCATCAATTGTCAGATTGTCAATCCCCAAGTAGCGCAAATTTACAGTATTGCCTAAATCCAGACACAAGAAAGTCCCAATAAAAGGAAGCATGAACATATGAACACCCTTTGCCACAGTCTCACATTGGGGAATAGTCTCGCATAACCAAGACAAAGGAACATTGTTACTCCTCATTCTAGAAGGTATTACACCTAGAAGTTTCTTGAGCTCAGTTGAAGTAAGGGAATTATTGACAAGAATTCTTTTACCACCCAACCTCAGACCAATGATGACAGAAAAATCATAAGGTGTCAACATTACCTCCCCAATGTTTGGAAAATGGAAGTTACAAGTAGTGTCCTAGAAGCGCTCTGCTAAGACAAGAAGTAACTGAAGATCCTAGTACTCATGTGTCTCATGATTTGACAAAGCTTCAAAGAAGTTGCCAAAGCCCGCTTCATTGATGACATTTTTTATGCTAGGAGACAGTGTGGCCCATGCACTTTTCAACATTTGGAGACTCCCTCGACTCTTGAGGCTCTACAACATAAAAATTCAACTCATCAATTTCCATAACCCAAAATATGTAACCAAAAAATTTTCATACCCAAAAAATATTTCCACAATCAATACCACACCACAAAATCAAATCAATACCCCACCAAAATGTCACCACTACCAAATTTATCACATATCCGTACAACCACTAAATTTTTCCATAGCCATGCAAAAAGAAAAAATTTCCACATGCCAAGAAAAAATTCCCACAACTTCATGCACAAATAAATTTTCACATACCCAACAAAAATTTTTCCACAATACCCAAAAAATTTGCCAATGCCTATAAATATATCCATGCACATACCCACAAAATTTTGCCATAATCATAAAACAAAGTTTACACATGCCAACAAGGTTTCCCACATATATCATGAACACATTCATATAAGTCAAGCACAAAGTTTTCACGATGCCAATACTCCCAAAGTCCAAACCAAAATAAATCCAACATCATCACAAATTACCTACATTGTCAAAATTCCAAAAGCCACCAACATTGCCCAAATTGCACCAAGATCAAAGAAAAAACACACTTCAAGAATGCTCTAAAGCGAACATTCCAAACATGATCAATCACACAATGCCCTCAAAATTTCAAAAGTGATAATATCTTACCGTGAAACTTTCAATGAAACATGCAACAACATTTCTTCCAAGCAAAGTGATAGGCCAAAAATGAATTGACCCCTTGTGATAAATTAACTAATTAATTTAACCAAGTGAATTAATTAAGTTAATTAACATGCAAATGCGTGGTAGTACAAACAAATCACCAATAAACTAATTATGCAACGGAAAATAAATAACACGATGATTTGTTTACGAATGGGGAAAACCTAACGGCAAAAACCCCACCGGGTGATTTTTAGGTCACCACTCCCGAAACTCCACTATTATCACAACAAGTGGTTACAAGTAAAGGAATCCCAAGTACCTTACCAACCTATAGTTGAATCTTTACCCCAATACCCAATTAGACTTGTTCTACAGTGATAGTTCCCCCTTTTGATGCATGGCTCCCAAGTACGTGACTAACCAATTGTGTAGATCCCAATACGCAACTTCAATCACCAACTAAGAAGGTTGTTAGCTGCAAAGTTCTTCAGTTCATCCACACGATGAAGATCAAAAATGCTTGGTCACAAAACCCTACGATGCACATACATAGCAACTTCTTCAAGAGAAAGAGATGAACTAGGGCAAGAACTTCGTTTTCGGTCACAATTTGTTTGAACAAAGTTTGCTCAATACTTGTGCAACTTGTGAATTGTTTGACAGCCCTTAAAACAATCCTTTTATATGTCTAGGGTTAGGAGAAAAGAAGGCCCAAAGACACATTCACGGATTCCAAGAAAATTAGATTAGAATTCTTAAATTCTTAAACCTCAACAGATAGGAGGTGTCGAGCAGTTATTGAGCAAGTGTCAAGCACATGGGCTAAACAGCTTCCTTAAACCTCGACACATGCTAGCTGCCGAGCTTTAGTAACTCTGCACTTTCAGCTTGTTTTCTTGGACAGACTTGAAGGCTTCAACACTTGATCTTGAAACATGGTTTCTTGAAGTATTTAAAAACATCCTAAATCTACCCAAATACAAGTAAAGTACGTTTTGTCAAAGGATAAACCAATTACATAAAATTATGACATATGTTCTTAACATGTGAAACACATATGTCCTAACACAAAGAAACCAAAGAAAAACTCACCTTGGTGTCTACATGACAATATGGAGCATGAGTCCTAGGGTCTTGAAGAAGTCCATCATTATCATGCCACTCAAATGTTGGATTATACTTCTTACCATGAGAAGTTAGAAAGGAAAATCCCTTGGAGGAAGAAGCCATTTTGATGCAAAGAAAATGGGTTTTGGAAAATGGGTTTCACCAAAAATGGGTATGTGATGAAATGCTCAAGAACACAAGGATCTAAAGAGATATTGGCGGAGATGGATGAGAGAAGCTTGAGAAGCTTAGAAAAGTATTTTTTGTGAGAAGAAATGGTGAGATGAAGAAGAAAATCCAAGAGGAAGAAAAGAGTGAATAGTGACAATGGAGGAAGAGAGGTGGAGAAAGATGAAACAAACCAAAGAAAAAAAAAGGAAAAGAGAGAGACAAAGGAAAGTGGGGGAGCAAAATTCGGCCCCCACACTTAAACTCAGCCTAAGGCTAAGTCAACTTAGTCAAACTGAGTTGACTCAGTCAACCCAAAAAAAAAAAAACTTTCTGTTTCAAAGTTTTCAAATATCTCAAATCCCAAATTTTCAACTCAAAATTTTTGTTCCCAAATTTTCAAATTCATATTCTTAATGCCCAAATTTTGAATTCAACTCTTCAGTTTTCAATAAAAACTCAAACTTCAAATTTCATGATCAAGATTCCGAGCCTTGATTTTAAAATTCTAAAGGCTCAAAATTTTAGATTTTAAACTCTAGATTTCAAGAAGAATTTTTTTCAAAGTCTCAAAAGTCGAAATCAAAATTTCAAAACTTCAGAATTTCAAAAATCAAATGTTTCTCAAAAGAAAAATATTTTGTCAATTAAACTTTTCTTGATAAAGTTCAAATCAAGAAAGGGATCACATCTCAAAAAACAATGGGAACGCAAAGCCTTTATCAATTAGAAACTGATTCCAAATTTTGATTTTTGCAGGCAACAACTTGATTTCAAGGATGAGAAGCCCTAGACACCTCCCTTTCGTCAAGATCAAGCTAGTTGATCGCAAACGCTCCTTTTTGTCAAAATCAAGCCAGTTGATCACAGACACCTCCTTTCGCCAAGGCCAAGCCAATTGGTCATAGATATTTCTTTTCATCAAGATTAAGCCAATTGGTTGCAAACGCTCCTTTTTGTTAAGATCAAGCCAATTGATCGTAGACACCCTTTCGTTAGGGTCAAGCCAGTTGATCACAAACGCTTCTTTTTGTCAAGATCAAGCCAATTGGTCACAGACGCTCCTTTTTGTCAAGACCAAGCTAGTAGGTCGCAAACGCTCCTTTTTGTCAAGATCAAGCTAGTTGATCGCAAACACCCTTGCGTTAAGATCAAGCCAGTTGGTCGCAGACGTTCCTTTAGTCAAGATTAAGCCAGTTGATCACAAACACCCTTTTGTCAAGATCAAGCTAGTTGATCACAGACATTCCTTTTGTCAAGATCAAGCCAATTGATCGCAGACACCCTTTCGTCAAGATCAAGCCAATTGATCGCATACACCCTTTCGTCAAGATCAAGCCAATTGATCGCAAACATTCCTTTCGTCAAGATCAAGCCAGTTGATTGCAAACATTCTTTTCATCAAGATCAAGTCAGTTGATCACAGACACTCCTTTTTTTCAAGACCAAGCTAGTTGGTCGCAAACGCTCCTTTTGTTAAGACCAAGCCAGTTGCTTGCAGACACTACTTTTTGTCAAGATCAAGCCAATTGATCGCAGACACCTCCTTTCGTCAAGGCCAAGCCAGTTGGTTGCAGATATTTCTTTTCGTCAAGATCAAGCCAATTGATCGCCGACACCTCTCTTCGTCAAGACCAAGCCAGTTGGTCACAGACGCCCCTTTTCGTCAAGATCAAGCCAGTTGATCGCAGACACCTCCATTATTAAGATTAGAATGAAAAAGTTTCAGCCGTATCAGTTATCAAGAGTCATTTTAGAGTTCAGCAATTACAAGCTAAGTCAAGTATTTTCATTGTTTTGATAAAAGATAAGGCACTAGTTCTACGTTCCAAAGTTTTAGGTTCGAGGGCTAGGTAATCTTTGAAAATTCAACCTCAATTAAATCATGGTCGCTAAAATCAGTGTCTTTCTTTTACATTGACATTTGCTTTCCAAGCTCTATCAATGAGGGGCATTCTATAGACACTCGATTTTGCACCCATGATTTAATAAAAAAAGATGACTGGAGTGACCATCCATGTACCAAAAAAAATCATTCTTGCATCACATGCATCATTTTGTTCTTGCATCACATGCATCAATTTGTTCACTGTATGCATTAATTCATTCATTGCATATCATAAAAATGATCTTAAGATTCTAATGATCGCAATGGTGTTTCCGGTTTCAGAATTGGACCATCAGATCGAAAGATATCACATGATCAAGTTTGCACGGTCAACATGTGTTAGGACATATGTGTTTCACATGTTAGGAACATACATCACTATTTTATGTAATTAGCTAATCCTTTGAAAAAACGCACTTTACTTGTATTTTGGTAGATCTAGGATGTATTTAATACTTCAAGAAACAAGGTTTCAAGTTCAAGTGTTAAAGTCATGCAAGTCTGTCCAAGAATCAAGTGTGAAAGTGCTGCTCATTAAAACTCGACAGCTAGCATCTATCAAGGCTTAGAGAGCTGTTTGAATCTCGTGGCTCAACAGCTACTCGACAGATAGGTATTTGTCGAGGTTTATGAAAAACATATTTTTCAGTTCTATTTTCATCCAATCCATGGGTATATGTTTGACCTTTCTTTTCTCACAACCCTAGACATATATAAGGATTATTTTGAGGGTCATCAAAGGTGACACAAGTTGCACAAGTGTGGAGCAAAGTTTTGTTCATGCAAATTGTAACCGAAGACAGAATTTGCCCTAGTTCATCTCTCTTTTGAAGAAGCTGCTGTGTTTGTACACTGTAGGGATTTTGTAACCAAGAAGCTTCTTGTGATGAACTGAAGAACTTTACAGCCAACATCCTTCTCTAGTTGGTGATTGAAGTCACGTACTGGGATCCACGCAATTGGTTAGTCACATACTGGGAGCTGTGCATTGAAAATGAGAGATTGTCACTAAAGAACAAGCCCAATTGGATATTGGGGTAAGGGTTCAATTGTAGGTTGGTATAAGATACTGGGATTCCTTTACTTGTAATCGCTTGTTATGATAATAGTGAATTCTCAAAAGTGGTGATCTTAAAATCACCCGATGGGGTTTTTGTCGAGTAGGTTTTCCCCATTCGTAAAAAAATCACCGTGTCAATTTATTTTTCGCTGCATACTTTAGTTAATTGGTGATTTGTTTGTGCTGCCACGTACAATTGCATGTTAATTTGATAAATTAATAAATTTGGCTAATTAATCAATTAATTCATCACAATAGGTCAATTCGTTTTGGCCTATCAAGTGATATCAGAGTAGGCACACTCTAATTAGGGTTAATATTTGCTATGCGATCCATTGACCCCTGTTTGTCATAGATAGAGGACAATTCGTTTTGGCCTATCAAGTGACATCAGAGTAGGCACACTCTGATTAGGGTTAATATTTGCTATGCGATCCATTGACCCCTGTTTGTCATAGATAGAGGACAATTCGTTTTGGCCTATCAAGTGATATCAGAGTAGGCACACTCTGATTACGGTTAATATTTGCTATGCGATCCATTGACCCCTGTTTGTCATAGATAGAGAACAGTCTCTTATTATACCTCCTTTATTTGATGTATGCATACTGGAAAGTACGCATGAGAGCTTTCTTGCAGTCTTTAGATGAGAAAGTGTGGTAAGCTGTGGAGATAGGCTGGACTAAGCCTATAGAAGTGCCAGCCGATTGGGATGATGCTAAGATCAAGGCGGCAAACTTTAACAGCAGGGCATTGAATGCCTTATTTAGTGTGGTCACAAATGAGGAGTTCAAGAAGATATCCTCCACTGAAACTGTGAAGGTAGCACAAACCATTCTCCAGACAAACTATGAGGGAACAAAGGCTGTCAAGGACTCGAAGCTTCAAAGGCTAACTACTAGCTTCGAAGAGATCAAGATGGAGGAGGATGAGTCGTTCGATGAGTTCTATGCCAAACTCAAGGACATAGTGAACTCAGCTTTCAATCTTGGGGAAACCATTCCTAAACCCAAGATTGTGAGAAAGGTGCTCAGATCTCTACCTGAGAGATTCCATGCCAAGATCACTACGATTGAGAAATCAAAGGATATTGACAAAATTCCTTTGACAGAGTTGGCTGGAAATCTACAGACCGATGAGTTGGATTTAACAAGGATTAGGAAATCAAGCGAGAGCAAGAGCAAGAGCATGGCATTGAAGGCCAAGAGCAGTGATACTGATGAGTCTTTAAATGATGAAGATTCTAAGATGAAGTCCTATATTACAAGGCAATTCAAGAAGTTCATGAAGAATGCCAATGGGAAGGGTTTCGACAAGGACCGTAGGCAATCTAGCTCCTCACAGTTCAAGAGCCAAGACAAAGGGAAGAAGGATGCTAGGGATGGCGGCTAGTACACTTCCCTCAGGACTAAAGTGTTTCGGGTGTCAAGGCTTTGGACATATGAAACAAGAGTGCCCTACGTATCTCAAGACCATTGGGAAGAGCAAGGCATTTGCTACTACGTTGAGTGACACTGAGCCTGAGGATGATTTTGATAATAAGGATGATGGAATCCTAAATGCCTTCACTACCACTGTAAATCCTATTGAGGGGATTGTTGAAGATATGGATGAAGAAGAGGAATTGGTGGAGTCTAAGTTTGAGAAGATGGATGAATAAGATGACATCCACATAGCCTATGCAAAGTTATACAAGGTCTCAGAAAAGCATGAGAAAATGTATAGGTGGGCCACCAAGAAGCTTAGTGATGTGGAGCTTGAGCGAGAAGAAATCTCTACAAAGTTTGATGAAGCAAATCAGACTATTGAAGCACTGAGGTTTAAGAATAATTTCTTGGCTAAGAAGACCAAGAAGCTTGAGGCAGAATTGTTCCAAGTCAAAGCTCAGCTGGAAAGAACTTCAAGCGCTAAGCTCAATAAGATGCTCAGTCTTCAGAAATCTATTTCCGATTGAACCGGTTTAGGATATGATTTCTCATTTTCTAGTATTGCTTCTACTAGTACTGCTGTTTTTGCTCCTCCTTCTAATAATATTGAAACTGAGAATAACGTTGTTAAAAATGAATTAGCTAATGAGAACATAGATAAGGGTAAATCTATCTTAGGAGCACTCCCTAAGCTTGATAAGAAAGAGATTAAAAATCATAGGGCTAAGAAGGCTAACTCTCAAAAGCCTAAACAGAAGAAACAACATCTCTATCATCACTGTGAAGTAGCTAGTCACACTCGACCTAATTGTTATAAGTGGTTAGCCACTCAATAGAGCAACGGCTTGATCGCATCGGGAAACTAGAATCAGTTTCCATCCTCTTTTGCTCCCCTTGGAGATATTCTCAGAGCCCTCATGTTCCTTTCAAACTTGAACGGTTTCAATTCTTCCCCCTCACCGCCAATTCAAGGGTTCACTCAAAGGAAAGGTTCTTCCAAGGTGCGGAAGGAAAGGGGCTCCAAGTGACTCTATCACTTTTCTTTCTCTCTTCTTGTTTTTGTGTTTGCATTACTTGTGTGTTTTGCTTTCAAGTTTTGAGTTAATCTAGTTTTATGCTTTGCTTTGTTTAACATGTTTTTGTTTGTTTTCAGTTTTGTTTATTTTTTTTTTCATATAAAAATTAAAAAAAAAATTAAAAATAAAAAAAATACAAAAACAGTGTGTGTTTTGTGTACATTGGTACTTGTGTACCTTGGATGGCCATTGAAACAAAGATTTTTAAATTTTGTATCTTTTGTAACTTAAATGAGCATCTCTATGCATAACTAAGTAAGTGAGCTTTGTGGCTCGTGCTTGTGATGAGTAAGATTAAGTAATCTCTTATATTTAACACTCGTATCACTCTTTTTGATGGAAAGGACTAGAAAATCTTAAGAGAAAGGCATAAATAACCATCTCACCACTGTGGCCCGCCAATCATGAAATGACATTTGTATACTTCGGCATAGCAAAATTGGAATGTCAATTGCTTAACATAATTGGGTATTTCTTTTCTCTCTCTTATATACCCATGTATGATTTGCTTAAAAGAAAAAAAAAATATGCAAAGAAAAATAAAAGCAAAAAGATTAAAATGCTTTATATATGATTGCAAGTGTGTATTCTAGAAGATGTGGAAGTTATAGGATGTACCTCGAAGGTGATAGTCCCCATCAAACAGTTATGATTGTGTGTGAGCTAAAGTAATTTTCTCATATTTCAAATCGTCATAACATGTAGACACTTATGCAATCTTGCGATGTTTTTCACACACAACACGCAATATTCTTTGCTACTCTTGATACATGTGCAGGTACAATGTGATTTGATTATCACAAGGTCTACATGTGTTAACGTATGCTCACTAAACTGTCTTGACTTGTTTTTGAAATATAAAATTGGTTAAACTTGTTGTGTGTGTGTGTGTGTGTGTGTGTGTGTGAGTTTTGGGATCTATGTGCTTAACATTTTTTTGTTGAGAGATGATTTTGAGAGTTCAAAATGTTGTTTGGATCCTTGGTTGAGTTGCATGTTTGATTGCATTCATGTCTGTGTTTTTCTCTTCTTTTAAAAAATGTTTTTAAGCAATCTCGATAGCTTCTCGACACCTCTCGACACATAGCTTATCTATCGAGCTCTTCAGTTTCTTTTTATCGTAATCTCAACACCTCTCGATAGTTAGGTCGATCGATCAAGCAATTTTCTGTCCCCTCAATAGCTCCTCGACAGATCCTCGATCCATCAAGATTATTTTTGCCTTGGACACCTACTTGATAGCTACATCTGTCGAACCCTTTAAAGCTCGACACCTCTCGACACTTCTCGATCTGTTGAGAATTACTGAGCTTGTATATAAAGGGTTCTCGCGATCTCAGACTCATTTCGCTCGATCTCTGTCGATCTCTCTTGACTCTTCACCTCTCAAAAGCTCTCTCACTCACTCCAAACCTCTTCCTTGAGGATTTCTTGGCCTAGATCAAGTTTTTCTTCACTTCGTAAGGGTCCTAAGCCTTCCTTTTCATGCATTTCATCTTTTATGACCTAACTTTTGGGGTTTGATTAAAAATTTGGGGTTTTTCAAAATCAAAGAGGTTATTGTAAAATTTTTAAGATGGGTTTTGTGTTTTTTATCTTAAAACTTCATGCATTACATTTCATTTGCATTATAACAATGTTTCATGCATTCTTAAATGTGTGTTTACCTTGTTGCAAACTTGTGTGCTGGTAGGATTGGATTGGGCTAAGCCCATGATGCAATTACTTTTGCATGTCACATGTTCATGCATTCTCATGCATACGTACTTTCTATTCAATACATTTTAATATTTTTTTTGCTGCTTGGGACTTTTCTGATTGTCTCTTTCTCCCTCTCTCTTTGTTTGTGTTAGTCTACTTCTATGGCACCCAAACACAAATCTACTCCATCCCGAAACCCTCTTCATTCCAAGGCATCCACTTCTTCTGATCCTACACCATTTTCTATCCGGTTTCGTGATGAAAAGGCCAAATCAGATTTCTTTGAGAACTTCTCTAGAAGAGGTGTTCATTCGGAACGCCAAGTCATTTTGTTGGACTTCTTTGACACTAACCTACCCACTGTCATTCACAGTAGGGGTTGGAAGTCACTATGTGATGTCCCGGTCACTTGTCCATCCGTGCTTATCTAGGAGTTTTACTCCAACATGCATGGATTTGATTATTCAGTACCTTCTTTTGTTACTCGCGTTCAAGGTACGCGTATTATGGTCACACCGGATATTGTATCCGATGTGCTGTGTCCCAAGGGTAGAGCATCCTGACTACCCCGATTGTGATTGTCTGAGGACTATGTCCAAAGACGAGCTCATATCTTCTTTTTGTGAGCGTCCCTCTAATTGGGGTAATCGTCAGTTCACCTCTTGTACAGCCTTTGCTAAAGGCCCTAGTTTTCTTAACATGGTCATGACTTTTGTTTTACATCTTTTATCTCACTATAACTCTATTACAGAGCCCCGTGCTCGGTTTTTGCTTTTCCTTTTAGAGCATCTCTCTATAGATTTTCCCTCTCATTTCATTCTTTCTATCATAGATGTACATAAGGATTCAGCGACCCGTGATAAGCTCATCTTCCCTTCAGCTATCACGAGGATTTTACACCATTTTTCTGTTCCCTTTCCTTTGTCCGACCACTTCCATGTTATGAGGGCTATAGATACCGCTACCATTAAACAAAACGAGGCACAGTTTCGTTCGAGGAAGTCCAGGTCGATAGCTCTTCCCACTCCTTCAACTCCATCCACCTCCGCTCCCTCTTCTTCTGCGGGAGGTGTGACCCTTGATGCGATCAAGACACAGCTTCAGCACATGGATGCTCACCTTGATACACTCACTACTAAGATGTATCAGGTGAATACCCATGTCGGCCGTATTCCCAGACGGCAGGCTCGCCTTGGTGGCTTTGTGGAGTCTCCCTCTCCTCCTCCCGAGGCATCCGAGGACAATGAGACATCCGAGAACGATGATGACTCCGACGACGACGATGATGATGAGGATGGAGATGCTAGCTCTTCCTGTACTGATGAGATGTCTACTTGATACGCTTACCCAAAAAAGAGGAGTAGTTTTGGATATAAGAGTAGTCATACTTAGGGGGAGGGTTAGTATAGGAGATTTTTGTTAGGGGGAGTGTTGATTTTAAGGGATGTAGTGATATTTTATGTATCTTTTTCTCTTATACATGGGTCTTGTGACCATTTTGACATACATTGTACTTATATTCTTTAAATATTGATGTGTGTTCTTTCACCTATCTTTACATATGTTGTTTCTTTTTTCTCTTTATGCACATGTTTCTTATTACTTGTATACAATCTATTATTTCTATTTTACACTAAGATGCCTTGATGAGTTTTGTTTAAAATGTTTCAAAAATACAGGTTGTCAAAGTCTACTTGCCATAAACTTTCTTCTTGCAAAGTTTTTCAAGAATTTGTGTTAGGATAGATTTTATTATATTCAACAAGTGAGTATGAATTGAGTGATTTATGACTTCTCTCATATGTTCATTTGTTTGTTATAGTTTTGTCACGAATTGCCAAAGGGGGAGATTGTTAGGACATATGTGTTTCACATGTTAGGAACATATGTTACTATTTTATGTAATTGGCTAATCCCTTGACAAAACGCACTTTACTTGTATTTAGGTAGATCTAGGATGTGTTTAATGCTTCATGAAACAACGATTCAAGTTCAAGTGTTAAAGCCATGCAAGTCTGTCCAAGAATCAAGTGTCAAAGTGCTACTCATTAAAGCTCGACAGCTAGCATCTATCGAGGCTTAGAGAGCTGTCTTAATCCCGTGGCTCGACAGCTACTCGACAGATAGGTATCTGCCAAGATTTATGAAAAACAGATTTTTTAGTTCTATTTTCATCCAATCCGTGGTATATGTTTAAGCTTTCTTTTCTCACAACCCTAGACATATATAAGGATTATTTTGAGGGTCATCAAAGATGACACAAGTTGCACAAGTGTGGAGCAAAGTTTTGTTCATGCAAATTGTGACCGAAGACAGAATTTGCCATAGTTCATCTTTCTCTTGAAGAAGTTGTTGTGTTTGTACATCATAGAGTTTTTGTAACCAAGAAGCTTCTTGATCTTCATCGTGTGATGAACTGAAGAACTTTGCAGCCAACATCCTTCTCTAATTGGTGATTGAAGTCGCATATTGGGATCCGCGCAATTAGTTAGTCACATACTGGGAGCCGCACATTGAAAAGGAGAGATTGTCACTACAGAACAAGTCCAATTGTGTATTAAGTTAAGGGTTCAACTAAAGGTTGGTATTAGGTATTAGAATTTCTTTACTTGTAACCACTTGTTGTGATAATAGTGAATTATCAGGAATGGTGACTTTAAAATCACCTGGTGGGGTTTTTGGCGAGTAGGTTTTCCCCATTCATAAACAAATCGTCGTGTCAATTTATTTTCCACTGCATACTTTAGTTAATTGGTGATTTGTTTATGCTACCATGTACAATTGCATGTTAATTTGATTAATTAATAAACTTGGCTAATTAATCAATTAATTCATCACAAGAGGTCAATTCGTTTTGGCCTATCAGCATGCATTGTGTCTAGGTAGAATCGACCGCACGTGTTTAATTTAAATTAATTTTGATTGGTTAAGCAATTAAAATTAATTAGATAATTTTGTGATTGGTTAATAATTAGTGTTTAAAATAGGAATGTATGCATAGGAATAAAAGGGATGATTGGATAACAACAAAACTGTGGATAATCTGAACATTATCAAGATTTATTTTAAGGGATTTATCCACAAGATAATTGTTTAAGATAACTGTCCTTAAATAGCCTGAATTATCCAAAAAAGAGACAAAAAAAAATCATAAATGGAGGTTGAAACACGTTTAGGTACAAAGACCGGCCAAGAAACCCTAGAAGGAGAGTCCAAATGGCACCCGAACACGGAAGTGCGTTCAGCATTCAAGAGCCAATTTGGCACTTTTGGAGTGCCGAATGGCACTCTAAAAGTGTTGAATTGCCATCATGTGGGCTTTGGCCCAACGGCCTTCGGGTGACGACAAGGCACACCCTTTTAGACCTTTTCGCAAAAGGATGCATCCGGATTCAAATCCTAATCGTCTGTACCTATTTTTTTAGAGTCCTCTAAGCTCTATAAATAGAGACTGAACCTCATAATTCAACACCTCTTTTTTACACTCTAAGAGGCATACGTTTTTTACTCTTAAACAACACATATTTTCTTATCCTCTCTCTGAGTGTTGCTGCAAAATTAGGGTTTTTAGGTTTCAAAGAGAATTGAATAAATTTCTTTGAACCCTAAAACATCCTCTCAAGAACAAAGTGTGCTCATGCAAGAGGTTGTTTCCTTCACCCTTCTCTTGCAATGTGATGGTCCATATTATATATCTTTCTTTTTCAAATATCTATGAATTGTCAATTGTCCTTTTGTTTAAAGCATGATATTTTCTATATGATTGTTATAATCTTTTTCTTGAATATCAATAAATTTGCATGTGAACAATTATTTTTCTTAAAACAAAACAGATTTGCATCTTTATAAGATGTAGACCTGAATTTTTTCTTAAAATAAAACATATCTGCATCTTTATAAGATATAGATCTGAATTTTCTTAAAACAAAACAGATTTGTATCTTTATAAGATGTAGATCTAATTTTTTTCTTAAAACAAAATAGATCTGCATCTTTATAAGATGTAGATCTAAATTTTTTCTCAATACAAAAACTGATTTGCATCTTTCTTAAGATGTAGATCTAAGTTTTCTTAAACAAAAAGAGATCTGCATCTTTTTGAGATGGAGATCTAAATTTTTCTCAAATCTAATTTTCTTAATACATGCAAATTGTTGAAATAAAGAAAGAGATTATGTATTACTGTGTTTGTGTTTATTTTAATTCATGATTGCATAATTTTAGATTATGAGTGAAGTTTTCTTCTTAGAAAATCTTTTTTTTTAAATATATAATAAAACAAATCTGAATTTTTGTCATCAAAAATCTTTTTTTTTATATAACAAAACATATCTGAATTTTTGTCATTATAAAACCTTTTTTTCACATCCCACAAAGCAGATTTGATATTTTGACAAATAAAAATCAATTTTTTTCTTTTTTTTAACAATAAAAACAATTCTGATTTTTACAATAAAAGAAGAGATTTCATCCATGCATAGCATAGTACATTGGTCATAAGAGTCTAGAAGACCAAACTTTGTCTAGGCGGAATGGGTGCCTAACACCTTCCCATTCCGTAACCTAGCCTCCAGATTTAGGTTTTCGGTTTAGTAGATCTAGCCTTATCTTCATTTGTTTTGGATAGAATGTAACTAGGACAAGCCATGTAAATATTTGGTAGATTGTAACTAGGACCCAAAGCTATGTAACTTTTTAATTTTCTTTCAGATATGTAATTTTATTCAATCAATGAATGGAACTATTCAATCATGTATTTTGTAATTAGTATTTTTTCTTTTCTTTTTTTGTATAAAGAAAAATAAGTGGCGACTTCATACCACTTACCCAAAAAGAGAGGTGCCCTAAAAAGGTACCCGAATCTCTTTTTTTGAGGGACACATCTCTCACAACTGTCCTTCCGTCAGATACTCCAACACAACCTTTATCTGCCATCTTAGAATCTTCTCCTCCTATGATTTCACCTACCTCTCCATCTATTGTACCTTCATCTGCTGAACCATCCACTATATCCAACTCAGAACCTCTTCCAAAATCCTTAACTACTCTCCCTACCACTACAATAACACAACCTTCCTCACTTCCTTCTAACTCTACATCCAATTATCATCCTATGCAAACCAGATCCGAGGGTGGGATTACCAAACCTAAGTCCAAACTTTGTTACAAGGCAATTCTTGACTATACCTACTCAGAACCTCCCTCTTTCAAAATTGCCTCTCAATATCCCAAGTGGTGTGAGACAATGGATGCTGAGTTTCAAGCTTTCCAAAGACAGCAAACCTGGTCCCTTGTTCCTACACCTCCTAATGTGAATCTAGTTGGCTATAAATGGGTATTTAAGCTCAAATTGAATAGTGATGGTTCAATCTCAAGGTACAAGGCCGGGTTAGTTGCAAAAGGGTTTCGTCAGCAAACAGGTGTGGATTTTCATGAGACTTTCAATCCTGTGGTTAAGCCAACCACTGTGAGGTTAGTCTTAGCTATTGTTGTGAGTTACAAATGGAAATTGAGATAGTTTGATGTCTCCAATGCATTCCTTCATAGCTGCCTAAAGGAAGAGGTTTACATGCACCAACCTCTAGGCTATGTGGATCCTAAGCATCCTGATTATGTTTGTAGATTGCATAAATCCCTTTATGGTCTCAAACAAGCACCAAGGGCTTGGTTTGAGAGGTTTACCTTTCATTTACTTCACCTATTCTTTACTGCATCAGCGGCAGATAGCTCCTTATTCATTTTCTTCTCAACTAATACCATCATTTATCTTCTCTTGTATGTTGATGATATCATTGTCACTGGGAATGATTTAGCTCAAGTTGCACGTCTTATACCAGCTCTTGGTCAAGTCTTTGAGCTTAAGGACTTGGGACCCCTCAATTACTTCTTGGGTATTCAAATTACTCAAACTACCTATGGTCTCACTCTCACTCAGTCCAAATACGCATCTGATGTGCTTCACAGATTTCATATGGAGAACTCTAAAGCTACTAAAACTCTTGTTGCCCTTCTACCAAATTGGTGCCTTATGATGGGGTTGCTTTCTTAGACCCTACTGAGTATAGGAGCATGGTTTGTGCTCTTCAATACTTGACCTTCACTCATCTAGATATTGCCTTCAGTGTTCACCAATTATGCCAATTCATGAGTCACCCTACTACCACTCATCTAGAAGCAACCAAGCGTGTTCTTTGCTACATTCAAGGCACCTTGCATTTTGGCATTTCTTTATCCCCTGGACCTTTGACACTCACTACGTTCTTAGACACGGATTGGGCTGGGGACCCCACTGATCGCCGCTCTAAAACAGGTTTGCTTGTTCTCCTTGGCCCTAATCCTATTTTGTGGTCTACCAAAAAGCAAAGTACAATGTCACGTTCTTCAACAGAGGTTGAATACCGTGCCTTAGCAACAATTGCAGCGGAATTGTCTTGGCTTTGAATTTTATTCAAAGAGCTCAGAATCTTTCTTCGTCGTGTTCCTGTGATTTGGTGTGATAACATTTCTGCAATTGCTCTCTCTGCAAATCCTATTTTTCACTCTCATACAAAACATCTCGAGGTGGATTACCATTTTACTCGAGAGAAGGTTCTTCTCAAGCAATTGCAGATTGGATTTGTTTCTGGAAAGGACAATGTTGCTGATGTTTTCAGTAAATTATTCCCTACTCCCCTCTTCCAGTTTCATCGGGACAAACTTTTGGTGGATTCCTCCCCCTGCAGTTTGAGGGGGAATGTTGAAGATGGTAGTAGTCTCAGACCTGTAAAGAAGAAGAAGCAGAGGTTGAAGATAAAGGACAATCAAAACGATAGTGTTTTGCCATTGCAATAGTAAACGCACCAACACATCATTTCATTAAAGGGGTTTTGTTGACAAAACGCATCGTTTAGTTTAATGGCTGAACTTGAAGTTATGAGTGGATGAAATGGTGCCATATTGCTAAGTTCAAAGAGTCATTGGCATGGCGCAAAAATCTGTTAGAGTTGCCAAAATGTAATCCCTATTTTTCTAGGTTTAGATCTGCATAATGTGGAAGGTTAATTAAGTAGTTATAATCATCTTGTGTACTATAAAAACAGAGCATAGAGCTCATTTGTAATTATGCATGAAATATCAGTTAAGGATCTTCACTATATTTAAAATCATACTTTGCTTAGGTAATGAAAGAATAAGTTTACTGGTCAAGTTATGTTAAGGACCCCTTAAGGACTCTAAGTCCAAATTTTAGCATATATAGGAAATAGAGGTGTGAAAGTCTTCATTATGAAGAGGATGCCGACCAGGTTTTCCTATGTTTTATTTGGGAAATGCTAACGAATGCCTTTAGGGTATTGGTTAATAATCCATTTAAAGTAATTTTTTATGGGAAAAGAAAAAAAATTAAATAATGTTTTGACTGTTTTTTTCATTTCCCATAAAAATGGTGTCAAAACTTTCCTAAAATAGATTGTTTACCAATGCCCTAAGGGCACTCGTTAGCATGAGCCATTTTATTTTATGTTATGTAAATGATTGTAACATGCAATCTGATCAAAAGAATACAAAACGATAGGATGAGAAAGCATTGGTTGGAGAAATTTTTCAACAAAACCTTCTAACTTGAAGTTATTGGATACGTTTTGCGAAACAAGTTAGTGGTACCATGGTATTCTTTAGGTTATTAATAATTATAGAACAATTCCATATTTTGGAAGATTATGTGTTTATGTTAGCTATATTGTTGTAGTCTTTGGGTTTTGTTATTGTAAGTGTGCTTATGGATGGTTATGCAACACTAATTAACATGGTTTGGAATGGTTATGGGATAATGTTATATTTCCCTGGTACTTCTTTTAACCACTATTAATATTTATTTGATCCCTTACTTTTATTTCATGCAATCAGTTTCTTTTCCATATCTTACCATCTTGTTACTCTTTGAATAACTTCTTTGCTCTCTACTTTTCTGTTTATGCTGACTTTGGGAAGTTGCAGTACTGAATTGACTTGCAACTTAAGGTCTTAATATATTATCCTTAGTTTTTCTTTTGAGTTCTGACTTCCTTAACTCCAAATCATCACTTTTCTCATTTCAAATTATTATTTCTATCGGAAGCCTTGGCCTAACAAATTGTTGAATTTTAGTCTCTAGTTCGTGTGTTTCTATTTTGAATTTGCAGGTTGTCCTTGGATTTGGGCAAGGAGTTTTGCGTAAGACAGATCTGCTCTCAAGTTATATTTTTCCACTACTTTTATTTGCAGTTATTCTCTGATGCAGCTCTTTTATGAGTTTATCTAAATTGTATTTTCTCTTTTGTTGTTCAGCTGATATGGGACCGAGCTCTTGGATTGCCACTAGAGAGGCCAAAAAGTGTGTCGGGGGCTGTGACTTTGCTAGGCCCAGATTTGTTTTAGGGAGTTCAATCTGGAACTTGACATTAAGCCGCATAGACGAATGACTTCCAGTGCATTTTTAAGCCTACAAAATAGATAAAACCCAAAGTCTAAGAATTGTGATAATGGTTGAAATAAATAAATAATATGTTTAGCATAATAAATTTGATTAAATGGTGAGTTGAACGTTATTATTATGTATGTTAAGTGATGTCCATTAGAATGATTAATTAATTGTCATATGTACAATAATGGGATGAGTCCAATAGTCCATATCCAGCTATAGTATAGTTCAAGTTCAATATAATAAGGTATGTCCAAATAATATATATCCTTTTTTTTAAGAATCAAATAATATATATCGAGCTGTGGTTTATGTCCAAATATCACACATCCAGCAGTGGTTAATGTCTAAATAATATATGTCTAGTAGTGGGTAGGTTCAACTTGTCAATATTTTTGTATTCATTAGTGAAATATTAGTGAATCCATTTTGTTAAATAGTAAGATATTATTAGCGTGAGTTTCATTTTTCGGTATAGTGATAATGAAACAATATGTACTCAATAATTTAAGTTTATAGATTGAGACATAATAACTTATCTCGATATGGTTTGTGGTTCCAGCTATAGCATCACTTTATATGGTTTGTGGCTTTAGCCGTATAGCATCAGTGAGCTGATAACATTTAAGCGGCATAATAACATAAGTCCAATGGTACAATGATAATGAAGTAGAATATATTCCATAATTTAAATTTAGAAATAAAGACATAATGACTTATCTTTATGTGGTTTGTGGCTCCAACCATATAACATCTATGGACTTATAACATTTCAGTGGCATAACAAAATAAGTCCAGTGGTACAATATGATATGTTCAGCCGTGTGCATAGGTTAGTTAGAGCACTTGTAGCAGTGGAGCTAAATAGCTATATAGCTATTTTAGCTCCACCAAAACACAAAAAACCACCATCCAGCAATGGAGCTAAAGCTATTTTTTTTAGCTTCATTGCTACAGTGCACATCTATCTATGGGTGTGCACTGTAGCTGAGAGCTAAAAAAATAATAATATTTTATTCCCAACCGGATTACAATAATATTCCCAAGTTCTCACCTCTGTCTCACCTCTCTCAAAACTTTCTCAAGCTCACTCTCTCCCTTACAACCACCTCACCTCAGCCGGCCATCACCACCATTCGAGCTCGCCGCTGCCGCCAATCCAGTTCGCTGACGCCTCAGCTCACCTCCCTTCGCCGACCATTCACCTCCTTTCACTCCCTTCGCACCCAACCGGCGACCCTTCGCCTCCCACCCATCTGGCAACCCTTCACCTCCCACCCATCCAGCAACCTTTCACCTCCTACCCCAACCGATGACCCTTCATGTAATGAGTATTTTTTTTTTTCCTTTTGTGTTAATTTTTGTTTAATGATTCTAGTTCCTTTGGGTATTTTTGTTTAATGATTCTAAATGCTTGATGTTAATTTTTTTTGTTTAATGATTCTAGTTCCTTTGGGTATTTTTTTTGTTTGATATAGTAATGGGTACATGTATTTTTGTTTAGTTTGGGTATTTGATGTTTACTGTGTAATGGTTTTGAAGAAAGTTTCTTTAATGTTACAAAGATTTCATTTTTATTATTGTTAATTATTATTAGTGTTGGTCTTGTTGATTACATAGAGCAATTTGCAAGGAAATGAAATGAATAGAAAAGAAAAAAGGAATTAGTTGGTGTTGTTTCTCTAAAGAGTTGTTCAGTTGAATAATTGATTTTTGAATACGTGGCGGCGGTGGTGGAAGAGTTGGCGGTGGTGGTGGCGGCAATAGTGGCAGCGGTAGCAATTACGGTGGCGGTGGCGGTGGAAGAGTCGATGGCAGTGGCGGTAATGGCAGTAGTAGTGGTTGCAGATGGTTGTAATTGTTGTTTATTGTAGTGAATATATTATTTTATTGTAATAGATATATTATTTTATTGTGATGTTTATATTATTTTATTGTGTTGAAAATTAAAATAAATCCACTGTTGCATCATATGTGTAGGTAAAATAGATAAAGTAACTTTTTGTGATGCCAAAGAGCTAAATTTTTAGCTCCAGTACTATGGTTGCTCTTAAGTTTACCCCCTTTATCATGTACTTAAATGATTTTCTTCATGTAATACTCGTTTAGTTTTTAGTCAAATATGAGTGATATTGCATTCCATGAGAATGAATTTTAGTATTATAAGTTTGTGCCTTTCATAAGAAGGGCTTTTAGCATTATAAATGTATGTCTTCCATGATAAGGGCTTTTGTTACATGTTCTTGGAAGAGTGTTTGATATCTTTTAAGATGTATGGAGATGATAAGAAATATATATTTTTTGTGAGATATGGTGTTTGTAAGATATATTAGAAATATATGAGGGAAGTACGTATAGATAGTTTGTGAGGAATGTGTTTGTAAAATATATGGAAGTATGAGATAGATAATATGAAGGTTAAATATGGTAAATACATGAGCTTATAATTCCTACTGGAGTGATTTTTTATGTTATGTTATGGGTTATGTTGATTTCTAAGAAGAGAGATTTTGCAAGAGAAATGGAGAAAGAGATGGAGATGTGTTTATGAGCTGCAAAATGACGAAGTTTCAGAATAAAAGAGTGAGAGAGGGATGGATAGTAGTGGTGTGTAATAGGTGTGTTGTAATGTTGTTATCTAAGAAGAGAGATTTTGTAAGAGAGATAGAGAAGTATGGAAATGTTTAGAGATATGGGCAGCAATATGATGATATTTCAGAATAATAGAGTGTAGGAGAGATGGGTAGTGGTGGTATGTCAGTGTGTGGCTCGGTTCTTTTTATATAGAGCCAAGTATGTAACTAGATTAGAATTAGTTGCAGGAAAAATTAGCAAATAATGAAAAGTATTTGCCAAAGTAAGTGATTTCTCTAGTGGGTTTTTGGTTTTTAGCCAAAAGGAGAAAGTTTGAAACTTTAAGGCTACTGTTATAGCTGTACAGCAGCTGACACAATAGTACAGCAGTAGCTGCTGCAGCTGACAGCTGTACAACAGTAGCTGGCCTAACACAGCTGGATGGTGTCAGCTGTGCGAGGTCTTCTACTGTAGAAAATATTATGCATTAAATTCATGGGTTTGGCTAAAAATGGTAAGATAACTTTTATGGGATCTTCCTATTTCTGGTACTGCAACTAAAGGCTAAGGATCTTAGCTTAAAAACAGTATGATTTCTTTTATAGGACCCTTGCTTCTTTGGGTATGGCAGCAAGCTGTTGGGATTGGGCATAAATGGGTTGATGATGACAATTTTGGACATGTGTCAATTGCTAGAGGCTGGAGTTAAGGTAGCTTCTGCTAGAGCTTCTGCTAGAGCTTCTGCTGGAGCTGCTGCTGCCTGCTGGAGCTTTTGGCTAAATTTCCTTTTTTGGAAAAATATATGCTTAGTCCATGGTTTTATACAATACATTTTTTAGTATATAATAAACTAGTTGGTTGATATTTGATGAAGTTTTAGATATGTAATTATGATCTCTTTGTGTTTTGACCAAATCTTAGAGAGCAAGGAGGGCATTTAATGCTAGATATGAGATATTAATATAGATTTAGCCATGTGCTTGGGATTGATTTTGTTAGGACATATATGATTCACTTGTTAGGAACATATGTCACTATTTTATGTAATTGGCTAATCTTTTGACAAAACGCATTTTACTTGTATTTGGGTAGATCTAGGATGTGTTTAATACTTCAAAAAACCTTGTTTCAAGATCAAGTATTAAAACCATGCAAGTCTGTCCAAGATTCAAGCTCAAAAGTGCAAGTTCATTAAAGCTCGACAGCTAGCCATCTATCGAGCTTGAAGAGCTATTCCAGCCCCGTGGCTCGACAGCAGCTCGACAGATGGGGTATCTGTCGAGGTTTAAGAAAAACAGATTTTCAGTTTTGTTTTGACTCTAATTTATGATTATGTGTTTGGACTTTCTTTTCTCACAACCCTAGACATATAAAAAGATTATTTTAAGGGCCGTCAAAGGTGGAACAAGTTGCACAAGTATTAAGCAAAGTTTGTTCAAGCAGATTGTGACTAGAGACAGAATTTGCCCTAGTTCATCTCTCTTGTGTAGAAGTTGCTGTGTTTGTACACCGTAGAATTTTATGACCAAGTATCTTCTTGATTTTTATCGTTTGGATGAATTGAAGAACTTTGCAACCAACAACCTTCTCTAGTTGGTGATTGAAGTCGCGTACTAGGATCCGCGTAATTGGTTAGTCACGTACTAGGAGTCGTGCATTACAAGGAGAGATTGTCACTACAGAACAAATCCAATTGGGTATTGGGGTAAGGGTTTAGCTGTAGGTTGGTATAAGGTATTGAGATTCTTTTACTTGTAATCATTTGTTGTGATAATAGTGGATTCTTGGGAGTGGTGACCTTAAAATCACCCGGTAGGGTTTTTGCCGTATAAGTTTTCCCCATTTGTAAACAAATTACCGTGTCAATTTATTTTCCGCTGCATACTTAGTTTAATTGGTGATTTGTTTGTGCTACCACGCGTTTGCATGTTAATTTGATTAATTAATAAACTTGGCTAATTAATCAATTAATTCATCACAAGGGGTCAATTCGTTTTTGGCCTATCAGATTTAAATGAAAATAATAATATAATTTGTATGAAACAATATAATTATATTTTTAAATTTATATTATATAATGAATATTAAGTTTTAGGTAAAAAGCAATGGGGAGTTTTATCATTTTGAGTGTTATGTGATAATAAAGGCTTACCAAATGTTACCTATTGCACATTGACCCGTTAAAATTTAGGGAATTGGGGAAGACATGCCAAGCAACATGTTTCCTTTATCAACTTTAAACAACTGGAGTTTTACTGAACATACTTCTTGGCCATCCAAACCACGACTCCTAAAATTCTCCTGATAAGACTCATGAGCTTGGATCATGAGCCAAAAATGAGATGATGTGCCATGAGCTTGAACGATGGGCTTTGATGAGATAATATCGCCATGGGTTTCAAACCATGGGCTTTGACATCGTTTTGTGTAAATATGGGCTCTTTTGGGCTTTGAAATAGATTTACCCAAAATCCATGATAATATTGATGTGGTGTAGTTTGCCAATGAAATAAAGCCATATGGCATGAAAATTTTGTCCTCAACATTTAGCCCCCCAAGTGCATAGGCTTGTTTTGCAAGGGCATGTACGACTAAGGTTTTGCTTGAAGACTTTGTGGTTGAGCCATTTTGAGATTTTTGACCGCTAGAGATGATGGCTGATAGTACTGCTAGAGTAGTAAAATAGGTGCTGCTGGACATGTGGTACATTTGATGAAGAGATATGATGTTTCCATGTACTTAACTTGAGAAATGTGATGATGAAGTTGATGATCGTTGGTTTTGATGTGAGCTTTATTTGTTGCTTGTAATTTTGTAATGAATGTCAAATAAAATGTTCATAAAAAAGATTGGTCGTTGTTGGACTGATAGACTTGTGTAGAGGAAATGCTCCATTGATATAGTTGATACTTTGTTGAATATCTAGTTGTAGGCCCTAGAATTGGAACCCTTTGGACTAATCAAGCCCCCAAGTGTGTAGAGGCATTGGATTAGCATAAATTGGGAATGTGGGAAGCACCTTGACAAGTTCAACAGTGGAATCTTGGCACTTTGATGTTTGAGATAGCGCAAGCACTTGCGATAATGATCTTGTATAATGATTTTTTGCTTGAATATGCTTGATTAGTAGGAGTCTGACTACTGGAGGCATCTGACAAGATTGCTGGTATTCTAAACATAAGCAGCTGGAGTTTTAATTTGGATGTAACCGTTGGATCCCTTAATGAAAGAGAACATGGCATATCTAGCAGTTGAGATGATCATTTTCTTGTAACAAAGAGATAGTTGAGATCTTCCAGCCATAAGGAGCTTGTTTTGTTTGCTGCTATATATGTGTTCATTTACTACTGGAGTAATCTTTTCTTGATTTGGATAAATGGTTCCTCATTCCTTGGTGGCTTTGTGACTTGCCAAATATATTAATGATTGTTGAGTAGATGATGATAATTGAGAGCAATGGATCTCCATCTCTTTGTTGGAAGCTTTTAGGAAAGTATGGCTGGTATGAGTTCTAGTGGTAAAATAGTATAAGCCAAATTGCTGCAAGTATCACTGCTGAACCGTTGACTATTTCTTCTTAGCTACATGGGCTTTGATAAATAATTTGCCATGGGCTTGAACCAAAGGCTTTGATTATAAGATTGAATTCCATTGATAAAATAGTTTTGCCATGGACTTGAATCATGGGCTTTTAAAATATTGCCGAGTAATATTGGGCTTTTGATAAGATATTGCCCAGCATTATTGGTCTTGGGCTTTGATAAATAATTTGCCATGGGCTGAACCATGGGCTTTGATTATGATAAAATAGTTTTGCCATAGACTTAAATCATGAGCTTTTATTAATTAGTATAATTGTAGAATAAATAATTGCTTTGGTAATATAGTTTTTCATGGGCTTTTGATAAATGTGTGCCATGGGTTTGTAAAATAAATGTAATTTCCATAGGTCTCAAATATGACTTCTATGGGTTTTAAATATTAGAAACACAAGTTCATATTTCTCCATGGGCTTGATGTATGTTTGCCATGGGTTTTGGAAAGATGGCTAGTGTTACATAAGATAAGTAGCTACAACATTTTTTATGAATCTTATGGTATAGATAAGTACATATATTTGTAAAGAAATCTATGTTGCCAAAGATTATTAGTTTTGTGCTTTTAATAAGATATTAGAAATAATTTATTTGCCAAGTATTATTAGTCTTGGGCTTTTAAGATTTTACGACAATATTTGCCAAATGATATTGGGCTTTTAAAATATTGCCAAGTAGTATTAGGCTTTTGATAAGATGTTGCCAAGCATTATTGGTCTTGGGCTTTGAATGTTAATGAGATAAATAATGTAACATAAGATAAATAATTATAATTTTCATGATAATATAATTTTTCCTTGAGCTTTTTATAAATGATTTCCATGGGTTTTTGTAAAATAGTAAGGTAAAATATTAATTGCCATGGGATTTAAGATAGTTTCCATGAGCTTTTGAATAGTAGAGATATAAATAATGTAATATAGGATAAATAATTACCATGGGTTTTAATGAGGTAAGTTCCATGGATTTATTATAAAGTATGAAGTAAATAAGTGTCATAAGTTTTGAATATAAATTGCTATATGTTTTAAGGTAAAAAATTTTATGGTTTTAGATATTAGTAACACATATTCATAATTCTCCATGGGCTTGATATATGTTTGCCATGGGTTATGGAAAGATGAATAGTGTTACATAAAATAAATAATTAAATATAATTGCCATAGGTTTCAAATATAATTTCCATTGGCTTAATTATTAGTGACACACACTCACATTTCTCCATGGGCTTGATATATGTTTGCCATGGGTTTTGAAAAAATGAATGGTGTTACATGAGATAGATAATATGGTATAAATATTTGCCATGAGCTTATGCTTACTATGAAATTTAATTTGCCAGAGTTTATTAACTTCGGGCTTTAAGTATAATGTTTTTGTTGAAAATTTTTATTTTGCCAAAGATTATTAACTTTGGGCTTTGAGTAAGATATAATATATTTTTTTGTAAAGTGATTTTGGATTTTTTGAAATGATGGTTTGCCAAAAATAGTACTTGGGCTTTTAGTAAAATATTTATAATATAATATTTTCCAAGTATTAATAACCTTGGGTTTTTTATAAAATAGTGCTAAGTAATTAGCTTAGGCTTTTGATAAAATAATGTCAAGTAGTTAGCTTGGGCTTTTGATAGTGACAAGTAATTAGTTTGGGCTTCTGATAAAATAATATCAATTATCAAGTAGTTAGCTTGGGCTTTTGATGTTGCCAATAAGAATGGGGCTTTTTGATGTTACCAGCAAGAACTGGGCTTTTGATGTTGCCAATGAGAATTGAGTTTTTGATAGTGCCATGTAGCAATGGGCTTTGATGGTGCCAATAAGAATTGAGCTTTTGATGGTGTCATGTAGAAATGGGCTTTGATGTTGCCAAGTAGTTAGCTTGGGCTTTTGATAGTGCCATGTAGCAATGGGCTTTGATGTTGCCAAGTAGTTAGATTAGGCTTTTGATAAATAATTTGCCATGAGTTTGAACCATGGGCTTTGGATATGGTATTTGAATTCCATTGATAAAATAAATTAGCCATGGGCTTAAACCATGGGCTTTGATTATGGGGTTGAATCCCATTAATAAAATAGTTTTGCCATGGACTTGACTCATGGGCTTTTTGAATATTGCCAAGTATATGTTGTCTTGGGCTTTGAAGGGATGATATTTGCACGTTGGGCTCATATGGTCAGTTTTGGGCTTTGCCAAGTGTTAAAAAAATAGGGCAAGATATGTGGTTTTTGGGCTTTTAGGGGAATGATTTATATTGTGGCCCAATTTGGTAATGAGATAGTAAATATTTGTGGACTAATTTGGTGATGGGATGAGAAATATTTGTGGAGGCTATTTGAGTTTTTTTTTTTTTTTTTTTGATGAGTGGATAAGTAGGATTAATGTATTTTTTGTTGGAAACTTATTTGCTTCAACTGCTGGAGAAGAATGGATTGTCCAGAGATAGGATGAGTTTCTACTAATGAAACCCAACTTTTTATACTGAAGTGATGGATAACAATGTGTTTGTCTAGCATGCATAAGGGCTTACTACTGATGAGGTCATCTGCTGCTGAAGAGATAAATATGTCTAGTGGTAAGAGAGGTTTCTACTATTGATGCCCTCTGTGGCTGGAGAGATGAATATGTCCAATGGCTAGAAAGCTTTCTACTGCTGGAGCCCCCTGTGGCTGGGATGATGAGTAATAAAAAATTATTCCAACAAAAAAGAGAAGTTTCTGCTCCTGATGCCCTTTGTGGCTGGAGGGATGAATGTCTAGTGGTAAGGGGGGTTTCTACCACTAGAGCACTCCATGGCCGGGATGATGGATTATAATAAATTATTCTAGCAAAAAAAGGGGTTTCTGCTGATGAGAACCTCTATTGCTAAACTTTGAACTCCCTTTTTTTTTGCTGCCACCGCAGCTGGATAGACTCTTTTTTTTTTTTTTTTTTAAAGGGATAAAAGCTTCTTTTTTCTTTGCCTCATGGGGGCTATATGCTTAGAATAAGCATGTTGAAAGCCTTGGAGTAGCTCACATAGTTGAGAGATAGGTGGTTTGGCATCTCACAAAATATCTTGAACATATGGACCAAGCGATATTGAGCATGTGATATGTTGGGGTTGAGATCTCCTTCATGATATGTGATCTTAGACTTTTGGAGGCATAATAAGGCTAGGCTTTATGACTCCCCAATGGAGTTGCCAGAATGTCGGGGGCCGTTTTTGCGCATAGCCACATTTCCTCCGTTGGAGGTGTGACTTTGCTAGGCTTGGATTTGTTTTGGGGAGTTCAATCTGGAACTCGACATTGGGCTGCATTGACCAATGGCTTCCGGTGCATTTTTAAGCCTACAAAAAAGATAAAGCCCAAAGTCTAAGAATCGTGATAATGGTTGAAATAAATAAATAATATGTTTAGGATAATAAATTTGATTAAATGATGAGTTGAATGTTATTATTATGTGTGTTAAGTGATGTCCATTAGAATGATTAATTAATTGTCATATGTCCAATAATGGGATGAGTCCAATAGTCCATATTTAGCTGTAGTATAGTTCAAGTTCAATATAATAAGGTATGTCCAGCAATGGTCTATGTCCAAATAATATATGTCCAGCAATAGTTCATGTCCAAATAATATATATCCAACTGTGGTTTATGTCCAAATATTACACATCCAACAGTGGTTAATGTCTAAATAATATATGTCCAGTAGTGGTTAGGTTCAACTTGTCAATATTTTTGTATTCATTAGTGAAATATTAGTGAATCCATTTTGTTAAATAGTAAGAAATAATTAGTGTAAGTTGCATTTTGCGGTATAGTGATAATGATACAATATGTACTCAATAATGTAAGTTTATAGATTAAGACATAATAACTTATCTTGATATGGTTTGTGGTTCCAACTATAGCATCACTTTATATGGTTTGTGGCTTCAGCCGTATAGCGTCAGTGAACTGATAACGTTCCAGCGGCATAATAACATAAGTCCAGCGGTACAATAATAATGAAGTAAAATATATTCAATAATGTAAATTTAGAAATAAAGACATAATGACTTATCTTTATGTGGTTTGTGGCTCCAGTCGTATAACATCAGTGTAGTTATAACATTTTAGCGACATAATAAAATAAGTCCAGCGGTATAATATGATATTATAAGTCATTTCATGGTGACTTCATGATTGAAGGGGAAAAATGGGTGCAACTAGAGGGAGAGAGAATATGTCCAACCGTGTGCATAGGTTGGTTAAGTTTATCCCTTTTATCATGCACTTAAATGATTTTCCCCATATAATGCTCTTTTAGTTTTTAGTCAAATATGAGTGATATTGCCTTCCATGAGAGTTCTTCCTATTTTTGGTACTGCAGCTGGAGGTTAAGGATCTTAGCTTAAAATGGTATGATTTCTTTTATAGGACCCTTACTTCTTTGGGTATGGCAACAAGCTATTGGAATTGGGCATTAATGGGTTGATGATGTCAATTTTGGACATGTGTCAGTTGTTGGAGCTTCTGCTGGAGTTAAGGTAGCTTTTGTTGGAGCTGCTACTCGAGCTTTTGGCTAAATTTCATTTTTTGGAAAAAATATATGTTTAGTCCATGGTTTTATACAATACATTTTTTTTGTATATAATAAACTAGTTGGTTGATATTTGATGAAGTTTTAGAGATGTAATTATGGTTTCTTAGTGTTTTGACCAAATTTTAGAGAGCAAGGAGAGCATTTAATGCTAAATATGAGATATTAATATAGATTTAGTCATATGCTTGAGATTGATTTAAATGAAAATAATAATATAATTATATTTTTAAATTTATATTATATAATGAATATTAAGTTTTAGGTAAAGAGCAATGTGGAGTTTTATCATTTTAAGTGTAATGTGATAATAGAGTCTTATCAAATGTTACCTATTGCACACTGACCCGTCAGAGTTTAGGGAATTGGGGAAGACATGCCAAGCAACATGTTTCCTTTATCAACTTTGAACCGCTAGAGTTTTATTGAACATACTTATTGGCCCTCCAAACCACAACTCTTAAAATTCCCCTGATAAGACTCATAAGCTTGGATAATGAGCCGAAAATGAGATGATGTGTTATGAGCTTAAACGATGGGCTTTGATAAGATAATATCGCCATGGGTTTCAGACCATGGGCTTTGGCGTCGTTTTGTGTAAATATAGGCTCTTTTGGGCTTTGAAATAGATTTACCCAAAATCCATGATAATATTGATGAGGTGCAGGTTGCCAATGAAATAAAGTCATGTGACGTGAAAATTTTGTACTCAACATTTAGCCACCCGAGTGCATGGGCTTATTTTGCAAGGGTATGCACGAGTAACATCAATAACACCACTACGATTCATTACATACTAGTTAATATATAAAGATAAAGATTATACATAGTTTAAATGATGAAAAATCTTAAATAAAAACTCTATTATTACATTAAATAAGTTACAAAATGTTTGCATAGATGATTCCTACATAAAATTTAGTTAAAAGAAAAAAAAAAAAAACTTATTTTCCTAATCACAATCTAGTAATCTGCCTAAAAAACAGAATAAAATAAACTAAAATAAAGACAGAATATGAACGTGAACCCAACCGGACAGAATGATTCGAGTAACGAACCCGCTCGGTCGGGGTATCAGCAATCGAGTACACATCGCTTATCTCTAAAATAAATAAATAAATAAAAAATAAAAAAAAGAATAATAATAATAAAGAAAATAAGAAAAATGAAAAAAAAAAAAAAAAAAAAAAAGGCTTGGGATTTGCTTATCTTGAAGCTGTAGAGGAAAAAGAAAACAAAAACAGAAGAAAATTGGTAAAATTGTATATATGAAGAAATGAAAACGAAAATAAGAAAATAGTTTCAGTTTTGTTGTTAATCATTCATCTCCGTCGGAGAATCGGAGGAGGTCTAGGGCTTCGTGCTTGCTAGACTCGATCCTCTCTCTCTCTCCCAAAAATTAAGGGTTCTGCAAATTCTTCAGGTACAATCTCTCTCTCTCTCTCTCTCACAAATTTTGGTTTAAATTTTATTAGAAACTTTACTGATTGTTTGTTTGGGATGTTGAAGTGAAGGAATTGATGAGATAGTGTTGAGTGAAAAAACACGAGAGTTAGGAAAATGAAGGCAGGGAGCGCTGCTAAGTTGATAGTGGACGCCCTCCTGCAGCGGTTCCTTCCCCTCGCTCGCCGCCGCATCGAAACCGCCCAAGCTCAGGTCTCCTCTCCTCATTTCTTTCTATTATATGATGAACTGAACACCACCACTCCATTTCAATAACTCTATTATCATTGCTTATAATAACATGACATGACATGACATGTCTAATTCACTGCAAGACAATGTTTGTATCTTAACGCATTAAGATTTGTGATGAATTTTTTTTTTTTTTTTTTCAATGACCTTATGTTCCAAGTTGTTAACTGGTAGATACCAACTCATTTGGAGTAGCTTTCTTAATGCATAGGTGTGGGAGTTAATTAGGTGCGTTGCTTATAGGAAATTCCAAATTAGGCTGTATTTTGATGTAGCGAGCTGCTAGTTATAGGACGCCTCAACTTGTTTTCCTACAGGATTCATGTTCATAAGACGTAAGTTTTATGCTGATTGTCAAAAATATTTGGACACTAACAAGTTTAATCGACCATACATGACTTCTGATTTTTTTTTTTTTTTTTAAACATGAATAACCGAAGTTTTGAAGATTCTGAAAGGATAATTCCTAATCTTAAAATCTTCCTCTTCAAAATCTTATTGGATTGGTTGTCTGTAGTAGGCAGTCATTCTATTATTTTTTATTTTTTATTTTTTGAGTTTTTTCTTTGATGGATGTTTGTAATTTGGGTTTTTGATTGTTCTTGTCCCTAGCGTATACTTCTTGTATACTTGGGTGTCACGTTTTTGATATTCTAATAACTCATTACTTATCAAAAGAAAAGAAAAGAAAAGAATAAGCAATTATTATTATGCGTCAAAATTTCTGCAGAAAGGTAAGATTATTCAGATTTTATTTTTTGGGATTTCATAGCTTGGTCTCAAACCATTATAAAGGAAAAAGTGTGTTAAGTGGGGTTGCAAGAGATAGAGGGTTCAAGACCCACAAGGTGCATTTGTAACTTACCAATAAAAAAAGGGTTGCAAGAGATATAAACCTTAATTTTTCCACAATTTCATGGCATGTTTCCTACGTTTTCTGTACTGTGTGTATGATATAGATACCAACGATTTTGTTCTCAATGACCATTCATTTAAAATCTTACCAACATTATTATAGAATTGCATATTTTTTATATATTACCCCATGCAAAACTATGACTCTGAAAGCTGGCCTATGCTGTATTGCTAATATAGATTGATGCTCATCTATCGTATTTTGTATTTCTTCTTCTTGCTACTTGGGCAAATCACAGGATGGACAGTATCTTCGACCGTCAGACCCTGCCTATGAGCAAGTACTGGATTCCTTAGCCATGATTGCACGCCATACACCTGTACCTCTTCTAGAAGCTCTTCTCAGATGGAGAGAAAGGTGGGCCAAATCCCCATTTTTTTTTCCCTTGGTTTTCTTATATTGCTAATACAATCCATGTTGCTTACTTTTATTTTGTATATAATCAAAGGACAAGAGTGACATTTGACCTTTCCCCTTCTTCCTTCTTTGAACTCCTTTCCCAATGAACCTAATCTCCACTCCCCGCTACACACTACTCCTTGTGATTCACTCTCTTGGTGAATCTAATTTGAAAGTTTATTATTAGTTTATTCTTTACACATGTAGATGAAATGGAAATCTCAAATATGTTGTAGGTAAATGACCCAATGTACAGCCCATTCACATTTTCAATCAATATAGGCTCATTTTTACTCAATATGACCTTTAAGCCAAGTGCACTCTCTTGGCGACCTCCATTTGATGTCATTTGTTGATTTTATTGACTCTCTTTCTTTGCGATTGTATTCTTTGAAAAGGGATTGTTCCCATCTTATTATGTGTCTTTATCTTTTCCTCTTCTATAAAATTTTTTTATTATCAGAAAAATAAAGATCTTTAAGCTTGTTACTACTTCAAAGCAAAGGATAAAACTTCGTAGAATCATATTCATAGGTAATCAGGATGTTGAGAATTTCCTCACAAAACTGTTCAATGTCATCTGTGAAAAGGAAATATGAGATCTTCATAATCCCCATGTTTTGACCTCCTACATTAAACCCAACAATAAAACCAATTTCTACGTCCAATTCGCACTACTCATGGGTTAGTAGTTTGAAACGCCGCTAGAGTAGTAGGTTGGGATTCCTTATGTCAATTTGTTGGCTTTGGGATTGGAGATGGCAGAAGAGTTAGATTTTGGAATGATATTTGGTGTGGTGAGTCCCTTTTAAATAATATAGCATCACATTTACTCTTGTCGATTGGTGTTGCATGTGGAAGGGTAGTGGGTTACTGTGGATCTCTTATTGCTGCATTGTGCAGTTGGCCATAAACTGTGGTCTATTGTCTTCTCTATTTAGGAGTTATTGTGGATTATGTAGCGTGGATGCCAAATTTGACCTATTAATGCTGATTGATTTTGTTGGATTTGATTGATGCTGATTGATACTATTTGATGGATTTGATTTGATTTTATTTTATTTCTCATATCTCTTATGTAATCTTGTTATGAGGTTTTTTTTCCCAATGTCTAATGTGATTTTGGGAGCTGTTTTAAAGGGTTGAAAATTCACTATTGTAGATAGTTGGTTCTGGATTAATGAAATTGGGTTAGAAGTTTTCTTCTAGTGCCTTGTGGTGATTCCAAGCTAACCCATTACTTGGTGTTGGTTCCAAGCAACCTTAGGTAGTAATTACTAGTTTTTATGTTCCTCAAACCCTAGGTAGTGATTAATAGTTTCTATTTTTCTATTTTCATCCTTGGTAGTGATTCCTAGGTTCTATAAATTTTGTTCTTTTTGTTTCCTCCAACTCTAAGTTCCCTTTTAAGATTTTATTGTCCTTCTGTTTTGGTACGTGTGGTATCTGAGCAAACCACGATCTAGTCTCTAGGAAAGTCAAGAAAGCCACCATAATTGCTACCCTCCTCAATTGACCATCACAAGTTCACAACATAGTCAACCTCCAAAACCTCAAATCAACTCCAAAAACCTATCCAAATAAAAAAGAAAAAAGAAAAAACGACCCTCAATTACCTCCAAAGCCAGCTTAAATCCAAATTCCCCATAATTCATTAAGAAATAAAAAACACCCTCAGCATTGCCAACCCAATCTTGCTGCAACCTACAATAGAGTGGCAAGACCCATCCTAAACACCCCAACCAGAGATTTTATTCGTCACAAATCCAGAGGGTCCAACTGTCATTCAACCATGAACCAATTCATGTTGAGTACATTACCCACCCAAGTCATCGTTGTCAGCTATAAAAACCACAATCGAACCTCAATGAAGGCCAAACCCATTTCAAATCACCTTGAACTCTATCTGGCTTCACCAATTGAGCCCAAGACTTTGGCAACACCCTATAACCGAATTCCCTGCTGTGAGGTGACTTGCCTCATGAAGCTAACCACCTCTACTCCTATTGTCATCAAAGTCCTGTTCTCAATGCCATCTTTGACTTCTTTACAGGAGCCACCTAGGTCATGTACAAAAAAAGCCTCCTCATTGCAAAAGACAAGCTATGTTACCCTTTGGTTTTGAAGCTGATGGAGGTTTCAGAAATTTTTTTTAAGTAAGAAAATTCAATTGAGATTCAATGGAGCAACTCTAGTACATGGAGAATATACGAAGGAGATGCCCAAGCAATTAGAAACAAAAATAAAGTGAAAATATTAGAAAGGCTAATGAAAGCTCAAGGTATCCAGGAACACTAGACAATCCACAATAGAAAAAGTATTAGAAGTTGAATTCCATTCATATAAGTCTTTAAAAATAAGAACTTAAACTCAATCAAGTTTGGCTCCTTTCCCACAAATTAGTGAGCATTTATCTCTTCAAAGACTCCACATCAAGCATGACAGAACAGCTTTTCAAATCCTTCCATTACCTCTCTTACCAAAATGTACCTTCCAACATGATAATAACTCCATCATAGAGAAAGGCCTTCCCCAAGAAACGCCAAACAAGTAGAAAACTAAGACCAAAAATCTTCAGCCACTGCACAGTTGAGGAAAAGATGAGCTACACTCCCATCATGTCTTTTACACATAAAACAACAATTCAAAATAGTTTTCCCTAACTTAGATTGTCTATAATCAACGTCTTCCTACGCACCATGGCAAGAAAGCCACCCTTGGAGCTATACAAACTTCAAATGCTCTGCCAAGGAAAAGAATTCCCTCATCTGCTTAAAGCCTTGTGTTGCTTTTCATTCTCCTCCTTGTTTTACTCTTCTAAATATGTTTGATCATTTTATTTGATAGATTGATTATTCTTCTCTTTGAGTACAACCCAGATGTACTTGGTTTTTTTTTTAAATAAAATTTGTTATTACTTATAAAAAAAAAAAAAGGATATCAAATTTACAAGAGATGCAACCTAACAACCCCATAGGGAACCATCCAACGTCTTTGTTGTCTATATATCAAATGGCGAAAGAATTTGATCGACTACAATGAATGAGGAATTTTAACCTCCTATGTTATTGTTTTCATGCATATAAGAGTTAAAATATATTGTTGATAATCTTCATATATATATATATATATATATATATATATATTTTGGGTTAACATAAAAATGGAAATGGCATCACTCTAGTAGATGATCCTATCACTGTGATCTTATTTGGTGTTTGTATTTGGATTATGAATTTTTTTTTTTTTTTTTTTTGTGGGTTTTTTTATTCATTGCAGTGAGTCCCCAAAGGGAGCAAATGATGCATCTACATTCCAAAGGAAGGTTTGTATTATGATTAGTAGCTTGTAAAGTTTATTCCTATTAGCAGACTCGTTAATTTTTTGTTGTATTTAATGTATGTTGACAGTCATGAACCTGTTTCACTAATGCAGTTGGTTCCCTTAATTACTAATGATCATTTAAAGACGTCATTATCAGAGTAGTTTTTGTAAACTTGTGACTATATGACTGTACAGAGAGATATATTTTAGAAGCCTAAAGAAACTCCCAGACCCTTTGTCTTTATATATATAAGAGTTATTCCTTCATCACTGCAGTCGATGAATTGGATTCTATCAACTGACTAGTCCTACTCCCCCCCCCCCCCCCCCCCCTTTTCTCTCTTTTTCCCCTGGGCACTGAACAAAAGTTTGCCACTGGATCAGATGTGAACAATGGAAGCATTAATTATAACCAACAAATGCACTTTGCAGATACACAGTTAGAGCATAAAAATAATTAAAGTCGTGATTAAAAAAAAAAAAAAAAAATCTGATAATGCTATTCACTGATATGGACATGCTTATTTTGGCCTTTTATTTGACACATAATGTTAACTCGTGCTAGCGCTCTTGTAGCAGTCATATAAATTTTGTGTAAGCTCATCATATAGGGCACATCTAGTAGTGTTCTTGTCTTTGTGGATAGATTCTTTAGGATTGACTTTTGCAGATACACAGTTAGAGCATTAGAATAATTAGTCATGATCTTATCAAAAAAAGAATAATTAAAGTCATGAGTTTTCAAAAACTACTCTGATACTGCTATTGGCAGATATGGACATGATAATTTTGGCCTTTTATTTGCTATGTGATTTTAACACATGCTAGTGCTTCTGTAGCAGTCATATCACATTAGTGTAAGCTTATTGTCTAGGGGACATCTATGAGTGTTCTTGTCATTGTGGATGGATTCTTTAGTGGTTGATTTCTAGACCTAGATTTTGAATCAAAAGGTTGGGTTTTTCATTTTTGTCTTTTAGAGCATTGTTGTCCCTTTGTGAAGCTATTATTATCATCCCTTTGAGTTTTACTTATATTATTTTTCAATTATCAGAAGAAAAAAAAAAGATTTTTGTTTGATTTATCAAATCATGGCTTAGTCCAAATGTTGGATTTTAGTATTCTATTGTCTTTGTTGCTTACCAATGTTGACTTTTTTGAATTGTGTGTGCCTAGCTATTAGTCACTAACAGTTTAGTTTATGATCGATGAAAGAACTGCTTAAATGCAGTAGAGGGAAAAAAATTGGTTGAAGGCAATGAGATGGCTTTATGTCCCTGCAAAATCATTAGGAAAAGGATAGATGGGTGTTGTTTATTCATTTGCTTACTTAGACAGTGAGCTAATCTATTTATTTTTAGTTATAGCTATCATGAGTCTGGACATGAACGCATTTCAATCTAATCCTTATTCTGCATTTTTTTCTCTGATTGGCCCCAATGGGTTAAATCTGCTAGAATTAAGATGGTGACACTGGTATTTATAAAAACAGATAATTGCTACAGTTCTTTTCTTTGTTAAGACTATGTTTATAGAAGACATCTGGACAAACCTTAATTATCTTTTGATTGTGAAAGACCTTTTTTTTTTTTCTTTTTTTCTTTTTTTTTAATGCATATATTGCATAATTGTTTCATCCGGATAAGTGTGCTTTATTGATTCTTGATTTTACATTGTCTTTATTTGGGTCAGCTTGCAGTGGAGTGCATTTTTTGCTCAGCATGTATTCGCTTTGTGGAGTGCTGTCCGCAGGAGGGACTTACTGGTTTGTAAAGTTTATATATGTGTATATATATATATATATATATATATATATTTGGATATATTATTATGCTGTTTTCCCCTTTAAAACGGTAATATCTTGTTGTGACGTATCGGATTGTGCTCATTACAGAGAAGCTGTGGTCTGGGCTTGAGAATTTTGTTTTTGACTGGCTGATTAATGCTGACAGGTAAGCTGCTTTAAATGGGTGTGGGAACTTATAGAGGTTATGTGCTCATTCTTTTTTCTTGCATATTAATGACTGTTTGTGATAAAATTTTGGACTTCCTACTTCCCAAACGAATGTGGTTATTTCATCTTTAGGTTAAATATTCAACTGAGTTTGTGTGAGCTGTATCTACTGTACATATACTAGGCTCTAGCTTTCATTAGATATCAGTGCAAGATTTCTGGACATTGACACATTTAAGCGTGTGAATGAGCTTATTTTCATTAGTTTATCAAAGCTTATTTTGTTTATTGTGTAAAAGTATAACTGTACCTAGAAAAAAGTAATGCTTTAAAGAGCTGTACACAAGGCCTTAGTTATGTGGACTATCCAGAGTAAGAAGAATAATTGGACTTTCAGTGGAGTTGAAATTCTTTGTAACAAGCTCAAATCCTTATTTTTGAAACCCTTGTATGTTTTGATGGCTGCTTTTTGTAGCCCCATCTCCTTTTTAGATTTTTACGCTCTAATAGAATTTTCACATGTAATTTTTTAGAAAAATCTCTCCAAGAGCCTTATAATAGCTCAAATGACACCTCTTGGAATTTTCAATAGAGATATTAAAGGTTCCAAACTGGAAAGCACGGGTGAGCCGATTGGTTCAACGCACTCGAGTCCAATACGCATGGACGTGCCATGTGGCCGTGGACGCAGATGCACGTGCGTCCATCACCGAATTTTTTATTTTCTGATTCGGGCCAATACAGTCCAATTCGGTCCAAAACAGGCCCCGAATCAGTCTGATATAGGCCAAAATAAGTGTTAAAAAAAATTGTAAATTTTTTTGTCAAAACACACCGTTTTGACATCCTAGTTTAAAGAAAAAACCCTAAACTCATCTCAAACTCTCTCTGACTCTCTCATTCTCTCCGTCTCCTCTCTCTCTCTCTCTCTCTCTCTCTCTCTCACCCACGACTCTCTCGTTCTCTCCATCTCCTCTCTTTCTCTAACCCCCAACTCTCTCATTGCTCTTAAATTGGTATATGTTTACCATTATACAAAAAAATATGCTTAGCAATATATAGAAAATATAAATAAAAATATATTAAATAATTTATTAATAAACGTATCCCGCTGCACTCGCACCCTACTTTTTCAAAAATTGCCGAGTCGCCGCACCACACCCAAATCCGAATCCGAATCCGCACCCGTGCTTCCTAGGTTCCAAGCCCCCTTCCCCCATTGTTGTAACTATTGAATTATCAATTTTTTTTTAAGAAAAATCTCTCCTATCACATAACAAGAACAATATTGAGTGTCCATGAGAATCTTTGCTTTATTGTACAAGCCTGCAATTACTAATTGGGAAAGAAATGAAAGACAAACTTATGAGAGGAATATCTACCTTAATCATATCGAAAGAAATATCTACCACTATATCATCATGATGATTTTCTAGATCAAAGATACGCTCTAATGCTATGGAACATATAGTTAGTGACACAATCAAAGAAAACAAGATGAGTGTTCCTGCTGTTTTTAGACTTAAACCCACTCCAATGCAAAGTGTGTGATAATATTAATACTCAGCTTGATTTATTGGAGGCATCAAGAATGCCCAATTACCTCAAAGGTAAAGCTTCAAGCATGAATTGTAATAATGTTAGGCACTAACCTAGTGTTGAAATGGAAGTACAAACAGATATTGCTAGGGCAACAAGAAGAGCATACTTTAGTGTTTACAAAACATGCTGGAATAACAGAACCATTTGTAGTAGATTTGATATAGCTTGTTGAAGAGTCAGTTATGTTGCTTACTCTTGAGAAGGAAGATTTCCCACCGCTTGATGAGGAGAAAGTTCAGTTAGAGAACAACAAATCATAGGGTACATTTGTTTTGAATAGTGAGTAGATGCATCTACTACTGATCCAGTCTCTATGTTGCTTGAAGTTAAAAGGCTTGATGAAGTGGAAAAGATTGATACAATGGTGCTTCTTGTGGCTCAAGATAAGGCTGTATCATTTGCAATGTTGGTTGCACACAGTTAAGTTGTAAAATATGAAGATTTAGAGTAAAATGTGAATAATGAGGAAGAGAAGAATAGAGAGACAAAGAGAAAAGAAAGAAGAGGTTGAGGGCATTAACTTATCAAGCCCACACCTTAGCATATATTTATATTAGGGTTTATAATACGATTACAGAAATACCCTTATTAATATGCTAAAATAAATGACGACTAGAACTAACTCTAAAACTCTCCCTCAAGCTGGAGCATACACATCAAACATGCCTGGCTTGGAAGTCAAACTTTGAAAGAACAAAGAGAGTGACGATATGTTTCTTCATCAATAAATCCTAAATGAAGTGACAATGCACCTCAATATGTTTGGTACATTCATGAATCACGGGATTGTTAGCAATAAAGATGGCATCTTCATGAAATGACAATCCACCTCAATATGAAGGAGAGATTGAACCCATAAACATCTTAGAAGCAGTGTGAGCCATAGCTCCATACTCAACTTCAGCAATAGAACGAGCAACAACATTTTGCTTTTTACTACACCAAGTAACAAGATTGCCACCAACATGGGTACAATAACTAGAGGTGAACCGATGATTAGAATGACTACTAGCCCAATTGGCAACACTAAAACCTGTCACATAAAGAGAATGAGAGGGCTCTTACAAAAGTCCGTGCCAGGAGCCCCTTTGAAATAACCCAAAATAGGATAGATAGCTTCATAATAAGGCTAACGAGGAGCTTTCATAAACTGATTAACCACTCCAACCACATAAGTAATGTCAGGACGAGTAACCCTAAGGTAAATTAACTTCCTAACCAAGTGGCGATATCGACCAAAATCACTAAACAATTCACCTTGCTCCTTATCAAGTTTGACAGTGGATTCTATCACAAAAAAAAAAAGGTTTAACAGTGGAATCCATAGGAGTATCAGTAGGACGAGCACACAAAAAACCAGTCTTGGTCAAAAGATCTAGAACATACTTCTGTTGAAACAAAAATAAACTTTGGGAGGAACAAGCAACTTCAATCTCGAGATAATAGCGAAGAGTACCTAGGTTCTTAGTATGGAATTGTAGACCCAAATATCTTTTTAAGTTAGTTATACTAGCAGAGTTACTTCTAGATATTGTAATATCATCCACATAAACAATCAAAACAATAGTGCTAGTGGAAGAGTGACGAACAAAGGCAGAATGAGAACGCTGGAAACCATACCCAAGTACAACAACACTAAATCGATAAAACCTTGCACGAGGAGATTGCTTCAAACCATACAATGCCTTACGGCCCTTACTTAATCAACAAACAAGGTGTTCACTACCAGAAACAACATACCCAAGGGGTTGATCCATGTATACTTCCTCTTGAAGGTCTCCATGAAGGAAAGCATTCTTGATATCAATTTGATACAAAGGCCAAGAGTGACTAACTCAAAAGATAGTAGGATCCAAATTGAATTTAGGCGTGCCACAGGAGAGAATGTTTCTAGATAGTCAACACCATATGTTTGTGTGTAACCTTTGGAAACCAATCAATTGTGCCTTAAGGCGCTCAACAAAACCATCAGGGTGGTACTTAACAGTGTATACCCAATGACAACCTACTGTGTGTTTGCCAGGGGGAAAGGTAGTAAGTTCCCAAGTTTGATTCTTGTGAAGAGCAGTCATTTCCTCACCCAAAGCACGTTTCCATCCAAATGAAGACAAGACCAGCTTATAAGATGAGGGAATAGAAATAGAGGACATAGTACAAGCAAATGAATGCAGCCAAGGTGAGACAAGGTTAAACACGATGATAGGGCACAAAATTTGCAGTTGGATGTTGAGTACAAGAACGTTTACCTTGTTGTAGGCAATAGGAAAATCATTAGTTTCTAGAAGACGGGTGGATAAAGTAGGAAACCTCAAATGAAGAAGATGTAGCATCAAGGCCATATGACACAACATGCCTATCCTGAGATCACTAATAAACTTGCAAGGGAGGATTAGGCTAGGAAGCCAAAGGTTTTGGAGGAGGAGAAGAAAGAGGAGAAGACAAAGGTACTAGAAACGTAGGAGATGGGAAGGAAACCTCACCCTCATGACTAGAGATAAGATCATGTGACATACATTGACCACGTGAAGAAAAGAATGGGGTGAACTCAAAAAAGGTGACATTAACACTCACAAAATAGGGCAAAACTCAAGACTATAACAATAGTTGCCTTTCTGAGTGAGAAAGTATCCAAGGAAAATACACTTATGAGCTTGAGGAGAGAGCTTATCTTGACCAGGATCCAGGACATGAACAAAAGCAACACAACCAAACACACGAGGAGTAAGTGGGAAAAGAGAACGAGTAGGATATAAAAGTGAAAACAAAGACTTATGATTTAAGATATTAGAAGGCATACGATTAATAAGATGGCAAGCAGTAAGAACAACATCACCCCAAAAATGTTTTGGTACTTGCATATCATGGAATAACAAGGTGTGAGCAACATCTAGTAAATGACGATGTTTTTTTTCAACCACACCAATTTGTTGGGAGCTACGAGGACAACTAGTCTGATGAATGATACCACGATTAGTACAAAAGGAAATCATAATAGATTGTGTATACTGTAGCGCATTATCAAATCAAATAATCTTGATGCGTTTATTAAACTGAAAAAAGATTTCATTATAGAATGTGAAAAAAATATGAGGTAGTTCAGATCTCTCTTTTATAAAAAACAACCATGTCGTTCGAGAATAATAATCCATAAATATAACAAAATAATGGAATTCATTTGAAGTAGAAACACGAGAAAGGCCCCATATGTCTGTATGGATTAGTTCAAAGGACTCAGATGGGTGACTATGACCACTACTTGAAAAAGAACTACGATGATGCTTCCTTAACTGATGGGACTGAATAGTTGGTGGAGTTTACCATGGTGTGTGGGTGGTGATTTCAATGCTATTCGCTTTCCCTCTAAACGTTTGGGGCTGCAAACTTCACTTAGAGTATGCACAAATTTTCTGATTTCATCTCCATTAATGGGTTAATGGATATCCCCTTGGAGGGTGGCTGTTATACTTGGTCCAATTCATTGTCCAGGTCCAAGATAGACTGTTGTCTCTTTTGTCGAGAGTGTGAGGAACATTATCCTAATATTCATCAAAAATGGATGGTAAGAGTGTTGTTAGACCACTTTTTGATTTCTCTAGAGGGTAGGGATATTCATAAGGGACATAGGCCATTTCAGTTTGAGAACATGTGGTTTCAGGTGGAGGGTTTTGTGGGGAAGGTAAAAAAATTGGTGGGACTCTTATGATTTCTATGGTACTCCCAGTTACAAGTTAGCTATGAAGTTGAAAGCTTTAAAGGGTGATTTAAAAAAGTGGAATGAAACAAAGTTTGGTAATGTAACCATTAAGAGAATGAAGTTGTGGAATGATTTGAATGCCTTGGATTCTAAAGAGGAGAGGGTTTCCTTATCTGTGAATGAAAAGCTTGAACAAGAGAGGATTCGCACGGAAATTGAGAAAACTGCCTTGTTAGAAGAAATTAGTTGGCGACAGAAATCTCGAGGGTACTATGTTTAAAGGAGGGAGACAATAATTCAAAATGTTTTCACCAGATGGCTAATTCTAATAGAAGGAACAACAGTATTGGCAGTCTCAATATTGATGGGGTGTTGATTTCTAGTCAGGAAGTTATTGAAGAAGGTATTACTCAGTTTTATAAGAATCTTTACTTAGAAGATAAGCTACATCACCCTCACCCAAATGTGCTGAATTTTTCCACAATCTCTGAGGCTAAGGCTAGCTGGCTGGAATGGCCCTCTGAGGAAGTGGAGATTTTTGGGGTGGTCAAGGATTTCAATGGAGATAAAGCTCCTAGACCTGATGGTTGCGTTTTTCCAGACTTGTTGGGCCATTATTAAAACAAATCTTGTGGAATTCTTTCACTACTTTTTTGAGAATGCTCAATTTGAAAAAAGTTTGAATGCCACCTTCATTTCCTTAATTCCTAAAAAACCTGATGCAGTGGAGGTAAGGGATTTTAGGCCTATTAGTTTGATTGGGGACGTGTATAAAATTATTGCCAAAGTTTTGGCTAACAGATTGAAAATGGTGCTTGGGGACATTATGTACGAATCTCAAAATGCTTTTGTTAAAGAAAGACAGATTTTAGATTCTGTTCTTATTGCCAATGAATGTTTGGATAGTAGGATAAAATTTGGAGTTCCTGGGGTGTTGTGTAAGTTGGATGTAGAGAAGGCATATGACCATGTGAACTGAGGCTTCCTCATTTATATGTTAGAGCGCTGTGGTTTTCTTGAAAAATGGAGAAGGTGGGTTTCTTTTTGTATCTCTATAGTCAAATTCTCTATCCTTATCAATGGCACTCTTTGCGGTTTCTTTGACAGCTCTAGGGTATACGATAGGGTAATTTTGAATTTTCTAGAAGAGCCATACTGTAGCATTTACAAAACATGCTGGAATACCAGAACCATGTGTAGTAGATCTGATATAGCTTGTTGAAGAGTCAGTTATGTTGCTTACTCTTGAGAAGGAAGATTTAACACTGCTTGATGAGGAAAAAGTTCAATTGGAGAACAACAAATCATAGGGTACATTTGTTGTGAATATTGAGTAGATGCATCTACTACTGATCCAATCTCTATGTTGCTTGAAGTTAAAAGGCTTGATGAAGTGGAAAAGATTGATACAATGGTGCTTCTTGTGGCTCAAGATAAGGCTGTATCATTTGCAATGTTGGTTGCACACAGTTAAGTTGTAAAATATGAAGATTTATGGTTAAATGAGAATAATGAGGAAGAGAAGAATAGAGAGACAAAGAGAAAAAGAAATAAGAGGTTGAGGGTGTTAACTCATCAAGGTCACACCTTAGCATATATTTATATTAGGGTTTATAACATGATTACAAAAACACCCTTACTAATATGCTAAAATAAATAACAACTAGAACTAACTCTAACACGCACATTGATTTTTTTTTTTTTTTTTTTTTAATATAAGTAAGAAAAATTGTATAAGGAGAAGATTACTTCATTAAGAAATGAAGTAGCCAGAAAAAATATGTACAAGCAACAAAAAAGAAGAGCAAAAAATTATGTACAAGAAGAAAGGGAATCCAAAAACAGCGGAATGGATTCCCTAGAAATCCCCATGCATGAGACCAATCAAACAGGGTTCTTGCAAATAAAGCTGGGAGCTGATCCCCGGTAAGCACCAAATCTTCAAATATGTGATTATTACACTCCCTCCAAATAATCCACATCACACAATGTGGTACCAAATTTTAAATATTCGAAGAGTGCTTTCCCAACCAATTTCTCCATCCTACCAATAAATCAATAACCCTCTTGGCTAAAACCTAAGTAACACGAACCTATCTAAAAGCAAAACTCCATAACCGAGAAACCTCCCCACAGTGCAATAGGAGGTGATCAAAATTCTCCCCACTGCACTGGCAGAGGCAACACCAATCCACAATTGTAAAGCCCCTTCTCCTCAAATAATCACCTGTGAGAATCTTCCCCATGCAGCTATCCAAACAACAAAAGACACTTGGCATGGAGCCTTCATGCCCCAAAAGCTTCTTTATTCTTGGTGTTGCCAAAGATAACTCAAGAGTTGGTGCAAGTACCATGTGCCAAAATCTTATTGTTCAACACTTCAAAACTTTGGGTCAAGTTTTTTCCAACAATGTGAAAATGATGTGGGAACCATGATGAAAATTTTATTCTAATTTAGTCTTATTTAATTTTAGAAGTCAATTTTAATTTTATTAGTCATTTAAATTTTATTTTAGATATTAGTAGTAGATTAGGTTATTAGTTTTTATTTATTTAATTTACTAGAGCCAATGATATTTTTGTAATTCAGTAATTGGAATTTCCCAACTCAAGCATGATTACGGTTTCCTAAGTCAATTAGAATAAGAAATAGGGTTAATTCATAGTCTATATAAGCACAGTATTGTACCTCATATGGAGAAAATTTCCAATTTGATTGATTAATAAACTTTCTCTTGGAAATTGTCTAGTGCTAACTCCAGCTAGTCCTAGGTACCAACTCCTAGGTATGTTCTCTCTAGTTTGATGCTAACTCCAAGCTAGCATAGGTGCTAACTCCTATGTTATTATCTTTTATTTTCTGTTCTTTCAACTTTATTTTTGCATCCATTTTGGTTTTGATTTTGTTTCGCATCATCTTTCCCAGCTGTTTCTATTAAATTTATCTTTAGTACTTAAGTGTACCTTTTGAAGATGCCTTGTGTGCATAAGGGTTCTAGTTCTACCCTATAATAGAATTTTATCACTTACCTAGAAGAAGGGAAAGGGGAAAAATAGGAGTTGATTGGCTGTTTGTTCTACTGTTCAGATTGGAAGTTTTATAATAATATCTTGTAAAGAATACTTCCATAAGGATGGATAGTTTTCTATCTCTGTTTTCTTTTTCTATTTTTGGTTACTTTAAAAAAAAAAAAATCCTGTTGTTATTTTTTTAGTGTGAATTTTGAAGTACAATCATGCTTATGAATCTTCTGATCTAGACTGAAACATGTACTGTAGACATTAAGGGACTTGATATTTTCCTTTGGTCAGAATGGACTAGGTCATATACTTCAGAATTTTATGAAAACATCATCATAAGCCTTGAGAAGTTTATAATGTGCACATATACATTTTTTCTTATGAATTCAGTATACTCTCATTGCAGGGTTGTTAGTCAGGTTGAATATCCCTCATTGGTTGATTTGCGGGGACTTCTTCTGGACCTGGTTGCTCAACTCTTAGGTGCCTTATCTCGCATCAGGTAACCCAATCAGGATCTTTAGAACTTGAACTTTTAAAGATTCTGCTCTGATTCAAAATTGTTTCACTGTTATGAAAGTTATTCTGGAAACAGGTAGTCTTTGTAGTGTTTAACTGTTTATATTCTCTCATATTTTAAAATTTTGGCTCTATGAGATATGCAATCATTGCTGCTTAGTTGGATTATTATAAAACTACATAGTTTTTGGCAAACTGAATTTAGTTGTTCCATGATTATGTATCATTGGATGTTGGTCAAGTATGGCATGTCTTAGTCTCAGCATCTATGGCCTGTTGTGACTTGCTTTTGGGGTAGCTTGAGGAAGAAAATTTTGTTTTCCCTAATGATAGAATTATTGCTTGGTGAACCATTCATACCTTGTATCTGTGATTACATCATTATCATCCTTTTTTGCTTCATTATGTCTGAAATTTCTAAGTTGATGCGAATTTAATAGCTACCTATAAATTGCAGCTATTCCTATAGCTTATTTCTAACCCACACACAATTAAGTTGTGTGCGGGAACTAGCTTCTCTTATTGGACGAAACCAATGCAACTATGATAATCTGAATTTTTTTGAGGTTGCCCCCGCGGGGGGGGGGGGGGGTACCAAGTTGTTATATGGCTGCCTGTTTGTCATGACAGTTTTTTTTTTTTTTAATAATTTTCCTGGCCTTATCTAGTATATGTCTAAATCATGGTTTAAAAATGATTTAGATTACTAATAATAGTATTCTCAATAATTTGATGCTTACCCTCGGCTCTATATTGTCATGTCTGGTAGAATTTGTGTTTTGCTGATCAGACGGGTTGTTCCTAAAGCTTTTAAAATATGATTATAAGTAAAGAGCTAATTCAGCCAAAAAAAAGAAGAAGAAAGAAAGTAAAGATCTATATTTTGACTATAGAATGCTTCTACTAACCAAAAGAAATATGCTTCTCGTTGCATAAATTAGTTGATTGGGTAGTCATAGTATGAATGTGAGATGGGAGCAACCATCAATGTTTAGTTCTGTATCTCTGGAGTAGATCATATTTAAATTTATGGTTCTTTCCCTTTCCTATTACAGATTTAGTTCTGTGACTGAGCGCTTTTTCATGGAACTCAATACACGTCGGATTGACACTAGTGTTGCCCGAAGTGAAACCCTTAGCATCATTAATGGGATGCGCTACCTAAAGCTTGGGGTATGTGTAAGTTAATTTTTGTTTTTTTTAGTGAAAATGGCATGGAAAAGACAATGATTTAACAATAAGGTAATTGCCAGGTTAAGACAGAAGGTGGACTGAATGCTTCTGCTTCCTTTGTCGCAAAAGCAAATCCTCTTAACCGTGCTCCACACAAACGCAAAAGTGAGCTTCACCATGCACTCTGTAATATGCTTTCAAGCATCCTAGCACCCCTTGCAGATGGTGGAAAAGGCCAGTGGCCACCTCCAGGTGTAGAGGCTGCACTTTCCCTATGGTATGATGCTGTTGGACGAATAAGATTGCAGCTCATGCATTGGATGGATAAACAGAGCAAACATTTTGCTGTAAGTGGATCTTAGAAAATGTAACTCCCTTTTTCTTTTATTCCAAGGTTCTGTTTGTTTTTCATCTGAGATGCGGATATTGCTACCTTCACAAGTTTCATATTCTGTTTAATTTTACCTTCTAATCAGTTTGTGTCATTAAGTAAAAATGACGCTTGGCAAAAACTCTGATACCAAACTGATGTGGGACAGTGGGCTCATTGTGGAGTTATAGGATAGCTAGGTCTAGGGTTTGTGGTGGGGAAGGCTGGAAAATATTATGAAATTTAGTATTTCTAACTGGGCAAGGGAAGCGTAGAGTTTGGACATGAAACAAAGATAACTAGGGTTTGGGTTGCTGTTCCAGCGTTAGGAACTGTAACCCAAGAACAATAGTTGGGTGGGTCTTCTTAGGTTGAATGGAAGTGTTTCATGGTTGGGCAATTTAGGGTTTTTGGGAATGGATTTGAGAGAGAGCTATTGAAGTAAAATCAGGTCTGATACTTATGGAAAATTGCTCAAAGTTCAAAAGAAAAAGGAAAGAGAATATACTGTCTAAACCTCACACCTAGCGATCCTAAGCATCACACCTAGGGTTTCCTTGATATTACACCTTCGATTAAGGTTGCATTGCACTTTTTTTTTTTTTTTTTTTGATAGATAATAAGAGTTTTATTGATGAAAAAGAACAATGTGTTTACGATTGTAAACTCACTGCCCTTGAAACAAATACAATCAAATCATTAGGAAAGTCTAATAGAGATAAGGAAATCAGACAAGGAACTACAATGTGTAAGACCCCAAATACGAGACCACTCAAACAAAGTCCTAGCAAGCAAGTTCTTCAACATATCTATAGGTCTCTCAATGTCCTCAAAAGTTTGGGCATTAAGGTTGCATTAGACAAACCGCGATCAAAAGCTTCATAGCTTCTGAAATTTTTGCAAAACATATGCAATGGAAAAGAAAGCATTACAATCTGATTTCTACCCGTAATAGGAATTAGACTTGATGAGCTTAGATCACTAGGTCCAAACTAGATAACTATTATAAACACAATGTAATTGATCCAATAACATAAGAGACCCTTTATATAACCCAATATGTGATAAATAATGCCCCTCTGGAAATAAAATTACAATAATGCCTCTGATTTAAAATTAAATATAAAGTAAATAAATCAAATTCCAGCATCTTGCATCATTGTCTTCTGGTTGGAGAAAATTCATGATTACAATGAATCTATGAAGTCAAACATTTCCTGTTTTCAGTTTTGTTAGTGTACCTTCCTTTTACCTTTCTTAATAGCTTTGATCTTCTTCTGGAGAAGGGATGAAAATAATGGAATTGATTTTCCCTAGGTGCTTATATGGCTAATTTTATATAAATATTTCTTCCAAAAGAATCTTCCTTTAATTACTTTGTAATTCCCTAGGAATCAAAACCTAGGTTTGCTTGCAATCAATACCAAGCAAGAGGAACAAAACATAGGAATCAACACCTAAGGTTGGCTTGGATCAGCACCAGACTATTGAATAAATGTTTGAGTGGGTAAATGTTTTGGGTTTGTTGTCCTTTAGTTCTTCATTTGAGATTCTTGACAGTTGAACCATCAATGCTTGATGGTGGTGTACCTATTTTATACTTTCTGTATATGTGGGTTACACCTATTTTCTTTTAATTAATGAAATATATACTTATAAACAAATTCTTATATTAACTAGTAGGACTAAACCCTGAGTCTAATTGACAAAAGGAAATCCCAAATGTTGAATTACACAGCTGAACCTTTGGCTGTGATGACAAGGTGCCTTGCGATTGGCGTTCAAGATTGCTGGCGCTTCTTAGAGACCAGTTGCGGGGCTTAGGGGCTTGATTTGACCGATGTGGGGTTGTGGGGATTCCATCAACTTCCAGTGAACTCCTGGGTAGGCTCGACAGATTTTTTTTTTTTTTTTTTGGGGGGGGGTGTGGGTGGGGGGCTTTGCGATGGCTCAATGAAGGCAACTGGGTGAAGGGTTCTATGCCGTTGTTTTACAGTGGTGAAGAGGGGTTTTTGTGGTTGTGGCTCGTGTAACAGTGGCTGTGGTGGATTGATGGTTTCTTAGGTATGGAAATTTGATGTAGGACAATAGATTCTAAGATGACGGCTTGTGTTTGGGAAACAAAAGAAGATCAAAACAGGATAGCATCTTGGAATCATCACTGAGGGTTTGCCTGTAATCTACACCAAATGTTGAAAATAGGAAAATAGAACCTAGGAATGAGTACCTAAACTGCTTGGAATCAGCACCAAGCAGTAGAAGAAAATTTCCAACCCAAATTTTATAAATTCATCGTCAATCAACTTCCAAAATTTATTTAAAGGGAAAAAAACTAAATTTTTTGGTAAGTTCATATCACCTTTTTTTCTCCCTTTTCATTTCTTAATTAATTTGCACCCCCACTCCCCCCCCCCCCCCCCCCCCAAAAAAAAAGTGCCTATTTATGTTTATAGTTTTTTTAATCCCCACTAACTATTTTTATGTGTTAGGTTGGTTACCCTTTGGTGACTCTTCTTCTCTGTCTTGGTGATCCTCAAATATTCCACAATAACCTAAGCCCTCATATGGAGCAACTCTACAAGCATCTTAGAGTAAGTTTAACTATTTGGCATTTAGTATGGGGGAACAAGGAAAGTGTGGATATGGTGATATGATTTAATATTCCATGTCTTTCTATAATGTCTTGTCTTGTTTATCTGTCGGCCATATCCATATGGAATTATATTTTGAGTTTTTAGCCATATAACAAAATCTGGGTTAATCATTCAGGACAAGAACCATCGTTACATGGCCTTAGACTGTCTTCATCGTGTTTTGAGGTTTTACTTGAGTGTTCATGCGGCTAACCAGGCCACAAATCGTATATGGGACTACTTAGACAGTGTAACCTCTCAACTCTTAACAGTTCTGAGGAAAGGGATGCTTACTCAGGATGTCCAACATGATAAACTTGTAGAATTCTGTGTGACTATAGCGGAACATAACCTTGATTTTGCCATGAACCATATGATATTAGAATTGCTGAAGCAAGATAGTTCAAGTGAAGCAAAGGTGATTGGTCTTCGTGCTTTGCTTGCCATTGTTATGTCCCCTTTAAGCAAGCGTGTTGGCTTGGAAATCTTTAAAGGTAACTGAAAAATGGTCATAGACCTTGATTATTGTTATATAGTTATATTTTGATATCTCAAGGGCTGATTAGACTTCATCTGACTTTTGTTGAACAGATCACGATATTGGCCACTACATTCCAAAAGTAAAGGCTGCAATTGAGTCAATTTTAAGGTCTTGTCATAGAACCTATAGTCAAGCTCTTCTAACTTCTTCAAGGACCACCATAGGTAATTTTCTTTTTTGTCTATTGTAGAACCAGTCTGCTGCAAGTTTTGGTATCTGGTAACCTTAATTTAAAAAGGACATGGAAATATTGATTTAGATATTTTGTGTGATTTGCTCTTGATTTGATCTGCTAAATAATTGTATTTTCATCATGTGTTCTTTTCTTTTCTTTTTGTTAGACTTATTATCATTTTTATTGGTATATGTTTCCTGGTAAAAATTATGATTTTGATTTCATTATAATTGGTGAATGTAGTCCATTTCTATCTGATGCGAATGGGCCAAGCCTGAGCTCAATATGAGGTTTGCAAGCCCTTTGGATGTACATACCCCAAATGGACTAGGTTCAACACAATTGTTTAATAGAGCTTTCTCACCTCATAGAAATAAATAAAATTAAATGCAAATGATTCATGAAGCTGTTGATTAAATGCTTTAAATTCTTGGTTATCTGTTTACTGTATAGTTATGCTTAAATTGCTTACATTTATGTTTTGGTTCCTGCAGTGGCACATGCTAATTAAATTTTATTCTTTCCAGATGCTGTAACGAAGGAAAAGTCTCAAGGACATCTTTTCCGGTCAGTACTGAAGTGCATTCCATATTTGATTGAAGAAGTTGGCCGAAGTGATAAAATCACTGAGATAATACCTCAACATGGCATAAGTATTGATCCAGGTGTTCGTGAGGAAGCAGTGCAGGTACTGAACCGGATTGTAAGATACCTTCCCCACCGCCGCTTTGCAGTTATGAAAGGAATGGCCAACTTTGTCCTAAGGCTTCCCGATGAATTCCCTCTTCTCATTTCAACATCATTGGGACGTCTGCTGGAACTCATGCGTTTCTGGAGAGCTTGTTTATTAGATGATAGACTGGAATATGATGCTCAAGATGCAAAGCACGTCGGGCATGTAAATCAGTTGGCCAAGAAGCCTCCTTTCCACCAATCAGAAGCAATTGAGTTCCGCGCATCGGAAATAAATGCAGTTGGGCTTATCTTCCTTAGTTCTGTAGATAGCCAGATTAGGCATACAGCACTCGAACTACTTCGGTGTGTTCGCGCTTTAAGGAATGACATACGGGACCTAACACTACGTGAACAACCGGATCATAGTTTGAAATATGATGCTGAACCAATATTTGTAATTGACGTCCTGGAAGAACATGGGGTGGGATATTCTTTTCTATTTCCCCATCTTTTGCTCCTGTATTTCCTTATTCTTAATTTTTCCCATATCACTTCCTGATCATAATTTGAACTTGATCTTTGGATATGACAGGATGACATTGTTCAGAGTTGCTATTGGGATTCTGGTCGTCCTTTTGATATGAGACGAGATTCTGATGCTATTCCTCCTGATGTGACACTTCAGTCTATAATATTTGACAGCCCTGATAAAAATAGATGGGCTCGGTGTTTAAGTGAGCTTGTCAAATATGCTGCTGAGCTTTGCCCAGACTCTGTTCAGGAAGCAAAGTAAGTGTTTTCATATTCTTCTCAATGCTTGCTTCTGCCCAATGCTGACTTGATCTCTTGGCACACATGCTGTCCTCAACATTAAGTCTTCATGATAAAAATAATATTGGCGACAAAGTTTCTTTCTTTTGTTTCTTTTCTTTACTTTTTATTATTATTATTATTTTTTTTTTTTTTGTTGACTTGATGTGGTAGATAAGCAGAAAAAATGTTCCTCATTATACTTCATTTGTTTCAGTAGAAACATATTTCCTGGCGAAAGTGACTTGTTTTCCTATGTTTGGTTGCAACTTTGAAAAATATCCAGTGAACATTTTCAGCTATTTGACTTGCATGGAAAATCAGTAATATTTCATGTAGACGTGGTAGTGGGGGTGATGGAGGTGGAGGCACATAGGAATGGAAACTTGTGGGGGCACCAAAGAATCAGAAGCAGAAAACATTTTCCTCCTCTTTTGGGTTATTTTCTGTTGACTTTGGAAAATTTTATCTGCCACAGATTTTCTGACATACTAAACACCAGAAAATGCAGAGAACATTTTTTTGGAAAGTTTTTCCACTGAAACAAAAGGAGTGTTAAATCTCTCATATTTTATGGGTGGCCTAAAATAAAATTCTTATATGTTTCTCTAGTTTGTGACATTTGGGAACATGTTTTCATGTGTGTTAACTGTTAGGTCCCTGTGACTCAAAATGAACAGTTTACAGCAATTAATGAGAAAAGTAATTTGACATGGAAACTACAAAATCTTGTGAGGGTTGATTTTGTTACTAATTTGTCCACAAAATACTTAGTCTGCACATTTGCTTTCTAGTTTCTGCCCAAGATCTTCAGGTTAAATCAAGTTCACAAATTACAATTCCAGGATCTTCTTTTAACAAAATCTTTATTTGCAGGAAAGAGGTTATGGAACGTCTTGCTCATATCACACCTGTTGAGTTGGGTGGAAAGGCTCATCAGTCACAAGATGCAGAGAGCAAACTGGATCAGTGGCTGATGTATGCAATGTTTTTATGTTCATGTCCACCAATGATTAGAGAAGCTAGTGCCTTAGCATCAACCAAAGATCTTTACCATCTTGTTTTTCCCGCCTTAAAATCTGGATCTGAAGCACACATAGTAAGTACTTAAGATCTAATATTTATATTTGTAGTAGGAAGTTAACCAGCCAACTATTTCCTACTGCAAATCTGACATGGAGCTCTCACTTGTTCTTTTCTGACACTCAAATATTGACTGGACCATATGTTTAGGAAATTGATCCTGTTTCCTTCTTTCCATCTTAAATTAAAAATAAAAAAAGAAAGAGAGAGAGCTATGTGGTCTGATTAAGACTAATGTCCTATATTCTGATGATAATATATATATATATACAACCACATTAAATTTGAGGTAGCAAGCTTTGAATAACTGTTTAATGGCCCCATTTATGTGGTTGTTTGTCCTTTTTTTTCCCTGAATGGAGGAAAAGTGGTGATAATTGATGTAGTCAAATATCTTATACTTGATCTTACTTGTAATGAGTAATGTGAAATTTTGAGATGGAAAATTGTAATGGTGAATGATGCAGCCCTCTAATTAATCTTCCTAGAAAAACCAACCATAAAATGTTTAATGGGGTAACGTTAGGTAAGTAATTAGCTTGATAAACTACCTATCAAAAAAAAGGTAATTAGCTTGATAAACTACCAATTTTGCTAAAAGGTTAAGTTGACATGAATGGGTGAACTCACTCATTTAACCATTATTCTAACACACCCCTAGGGCCCTGCTTGTGAGATTTTTAACTTTTTTAAATGGGAAGTATAGTGGAGATCTGGTTCGAACTTAGGACCACCACTTGCTCTGATACCATGTTAAACTATCACTTGTCCCAAAAGCTTAAGCTAATAGGAAATTGTGAATTTAATCATTTAACCATTATTCTAACACAACCCTTGATTTACATATTTTGGGAACTTAAAATATATGTGGAGTCAACAAGGATTGGTAGACTCTTAATTTCATATCTAGGAACTTATGAAAGGAATTGATTCTGAGAACATCAAAATTATGTTAGGCTTGCATTCTCTATAAAAGAGGAATGGAAATTGAAGAAGGCTGGCTATCTTGGACTAGAAAAACTTGTCTAATTTATTGGGTTATTCCGTTTCCGGTGGTTTTAGGCTGTATCTACCGTTTCACAGCAAACATATAATACTTGCAGCATTATCTGACTGCATCAAGTGGTATCTAAGAAGAATTGACACTGACACTGACATGTACACAAAAAAATATAAAACATGGCGATATGGAAATTCTTGAAAAATTAGGACATGCCACAATGAGAATGGGACAAATAATTGATTAATATATAGGTAGGTATATTTTATTTATTTATAGGCATATTTTAGGTTTATTTTGAGTTTCTAAAATAAATAAACACCATCAAAATCATTAACAGTATATCTAAAATCAAAGGAATATAAAATAATAATAAAAATTACACGTCTACGATTTTGGAGTGTGTGCTTCTTAGGGTGGTATCGAAGCAAAAATTGGTCTGTGGCTTTGCGTAAAAAATTATTGCAATAGTTGAAGCTCATATACGGATTTTGGAAAGGAATTGCTTCAATTCTAGTGCTTTCCTAGAATAGCTAGAAGTGAATGGTATAAAATATCCTGTTCAAGTTTTTGAACAAAAGCATTTTCAAGTTTCCATTTGGTATTGGTATCAAATTGATAAATTACAGTAAGATTTTCTTTGGGGAGACATAGGATATATGTTTAAATTCCAATTTGTTTATTGGAGAACGGGGATGGGGAATCAGAAGCATGGTAATGTTCAATCAGGTATTGTTGGGAAATGACTATGGCATTATGCAGTGGAGGCAGATGCACTTTGGGGAGGAGTGGAGGATAAAAGGTATGGAAGTACGTAGGGAGGTTGGTATTCAGCTGGAGTAAATGGTCCTTTTGGGGTAAACCTATTGAAGCATATTAGGAATGGTTGGGGGAAATTATCTGGATCATTAAATTTGAGGAGGCAATGGCAGTCGCATTTGATTTTTGCAAGGTTTATGATGTGGGGACTATGTTCTAAAGGAGGCATTTGCAGAGTTGTATTAAATTGCATGGTCTAATGAGCCATTGGTCTAATGGTAATATTCATTGGGATATGTTATTTTTATTAGAGCCATACATACCACGATTATTTGCTTTTCTATTTTACTTACCAAAAAAAATATATGTATTTATATATTAGAGCCATAAATGATTGGGAGTTAGAATCTCTAATTTCTTTTCTTGATATAATATTCTACCAAGAATTTTTTTTTTTTTTTTTGGGGGGTGGGGGGGAGAGAATAGGATATGCTAGACACTGACTAGAGATTGGATATTTGAGGCTCAATTTCTACGAGGTTCTACATTCTAATGGTGATTTACCGTCTACAAGTTGGATTGGTATTTGGAAATTACTGATCATTTACTTATTGTGAGATTGCTCGTACATTTTGAAGGGAATGAGAGAGGAATTTTGGACTAGGAAAATTCTCTTCTTGTGCACCATGTATGATTGGATTGCTGCCACTAGTGGTCACTGCTTTTCTAATTTGATTGAGTTTCTTTACATATATTTTCCAATTTTAGATGATAATTTATTAGTGTATTTTTATATACATCCCTTGTACTATAGTTGTGCTCCTATTTTGCATTTATTTAATACAAATTAAAAAATAAAAAAAATAAAAAATTTGCCTTCATCTCCTGCATTAGAGATTGATTGGAACTTACCTCCAATGTTTTATGATTACTGGAATAACGTTCCATTATGGGTGATGGATCTTTTGAATTAAGAAGTAAAGAACTAGACATTATATTTGAAATGATGGAGAGCTTAAAATAGTAGATGGTTTTGAGATTTATCCAACAAAGTTCTCCTCAAATTATGATGATTTTTTTTTTTGTGAAGTAATTTTGAAGAACATGGAAAGGAGGAATTGAAGATTTTGTTTTCTTAAACAATGCATTTGAAATCAATGGTCACACAATAATGTTCAAGCAAGATGAAAAATTTTGGTCTTGTACGGTTAAAGCAGCAAATCAATTCAATGTTTCTTTCCTTTTGTCAGCCAGAGTTGTGTTTATTGGCACAAAGCTGCAAGAGATTGAAATGGGTTTGGTGGATTAGCCAAGAGCCGAAGTTAGCAACTGACAAGAAGACAATGAACTCAAGGTTGAGTTCTTGATGATCAGGGGAGACTGATATAGCCAGTTGGTCAAATTTCCTGAATAAAAAGTCCATGAAATCTGTAATTGGGTATCTGAGTTAGGTTTAGTCATCAGCCCTTGATTTCCATAGTTTGGGAACTCCAACATGAGTAAGTAGTGTGGTCCACATCTCAGTAGGCTCTTAACATCCCATCTAGGAACTTATGAAAGTAGTTAATGGACCATCTAGAATGTCTATGAGCATTAAATTTAATTTATGATTGTGTTCTCTTTAAATTAGGAATGAAAATCTGAGACTGCCTTTGACAGAAAAGTCATGTTAATACTGGGATTATTCCCTTTTCTTTCTTTTTGGGCTTATCTGTTCTTTTACAGCAAGCATCATATTTGCAGCATTATCTAGCTGCATCAGTAGACCTGTGGGTTTGGTGGTGGTGGCTGCTGACTGCCAACCCTTTCTACTTCATATGTTGTGCTCAAGTTGCCATTTGTCTACCTTGTCTAACCTAATCTCTACATTCACACTCATACATGTACACACTGTTATAACTTGTATATGGTATTTTTTCTCCATTTTACCTTAGGTATTACAAAATTGACATATTTGCCTAATTGGTGGAGTTCACTCTGCCATTCCCCTCTTCACTGGAAAGCAGCATTGGGATATATATATATATATATATATATATATATATATGTATGTATGTATGTATAACGCTGGGGTGATTTTAAGGCTGAAATTGTCTCACCCAAATAATATATTTTTTGTACAATTGCTTCTAAATGCTCTAATCCCACAATGTTTTAAATTTTGATGCTTGTGCTTATTAATTTAAAAGACAAAAAGAAATCTATGCAATTTTCTTATTTATGTAATTTGAATGCTATTAGATTTGTTCCTCTTGGTTAAATTAATTTTTTTCCATTCCAATTTAGCATGCAGCCAGCATGGCTCTTGGCCATTCACATCTTGAAGCATGCGAAATTATGTTTGGTGAGCTTGCGTCTTTTATTGATGAGGTTTCTATGGAGACAGAGGCAAAGCCGAAATGGAAGGTTGGGAATTTGTTTTAATTTGTCCAATGTCCTAAATTTTCTGATTGTCATTTGTATATTCATAACCAGCATAGCATTCTCATCCTAATTGCCAGTCAGTGAACTACGTAATTCTTTACTGGCAAAGGTAAGTTATCATAAGATTACAATAATTTGTGGTACCAACAAATTAATAGACGAAACAGGCAATCTGTTTTGCTAACTCAATACTTACAGTTTTGAGTAATATGAGTATAAAAAAGAGGTTAATGTGTTTGGGTTATCTAATTTTCTTTGGCTTATTTTGGTTAAAAAATAAGTTGGGTAAATGTACAGTTATAGCTAGAAAAAAATGTGGCATTAAAAAACTATACCAAGCTATACAAGCTTTTGGGGGGGGGTGGGGTGGGGGGGGACCCCTGCCCAAACGTAAAGAACAAAATCTCTCTAATTTTAAATTGACAAATTATGATTAAATCAATGACGTTGTAGCCATTTGACTTAACGAGTGAATGAAAATTGCAAATGCTTTAAGGTAAATGGTAGACACTCTTAAGTGAGTGAATGACAAAAAGAAATCCAAACTACACTGGAGTGCAAGGGCATGGCTCAGATATATGACATCCAAAAAACTCCCAAGTTGGGAAAGAGACCACCACAATAGAGAATCTTTATGCACACTTAGAGAACGGGACAAAACGAGAACTAATACCTCAATCTCTGGAGCTACCTATTTTCTTGAGAAGGCTTAAGGCCGTGGAGGGTATTAGGATGCCAGTCACTTGCATGGTTCTACCAACCTGTTCTGATGGGTTACACCAGTTGATCTGTTATCAGAGATTGAGATTCCTTCGGTAAATATAAATAGATTTTCCTATTAATTGGTCCTATCAAAATAACCCTTATCTGACATATTCTGTATGAATGCTTGTTGTTTTATGAAGGGCGCCCCTTCTAACCAAATATGGAAAATATGTTAAATAGCATATTCTCCTTTAGTTCATTGTCAAAAAATTCTAGGTAGTGTGGTTTAAGAGTGGGCAACAGCTGTTTTTACCTGATTCTTTGAAGAAATTTGCTCACATTTCCTTTCTTTTGCATTAATAATTACTAAAAATCTTCTTTTTCCAAATTTTGGATTTCAGTCAAGATGACTTACAAAATATATCACTCCTTTGGATGCAGAGTCAAAAGGCTCGCCGTGAAGAACTCCGTATCCACATTGCAAATATTTATCGGAATGTTTCTGAGAATATCTGGCCTGGCATGCTCGCTCGCAAGCCAGTTATCCGTCTCCATTATCTGAAGTATATTGATGAGGCAACCAGGCAGATCTTAACAGCAACTGCCGAGAGCTTTCAAGAAATGCAACCTCTCCGTTATTCACTTGCTGCTGTTCTAAGATCATTGGCCCCTGAATTTGTTGAGTCAAAATCAGAGAAATTTGATCTTAGAACTAGAAAACGACTATTTGATCTTCTTCTCTCATGGTGTGATGACGCAGGCTGTACGTGGGGTCAGGATGGTGTTAGTGATTATCGACGTGAAGTAGAACGCTACAAGTCTTCTCAACATGCTCGGTCTAAAGATTCTGTAGACAAAATATCATTTGATAAAGAATTGAGTGAACAGGTTGAGGCAATTCAGTGGGCCTCAATGAATGCTATGGCTTCACTTTTATATGGACCTTGCTTTGACGATAACGCAAGAAAAATGAGTGGGCGGGTAATATCTTGGATCAATAGTTTGTTCAATGAGCCTGCACCTAGGGCTCCATTTGGTTACTCACCAGCTGATCCAAGAACTCCATCTTATTCCAAATACACGGGTGAAGGTGGTCGTGGAGCTGCTGGTCGTGACAGGCATAGGGGTGGTCATCATCGTGTTTCATTAGCAAAATTGGCTCTAAAAAATCTTCTACTTACAAATCTGGACCTGTTTCCTGCCTGCATTGATCAGGTAATAATGTTGTTCTTTGACTGTTGTGCAGCACTTTCCAATTAGCATGCATTTTACTGTTTGATAAATTAGTATGTGGGATGCTTGTCAGTTTCTTTACAAGGAACTAATTATATATATATATATATTTTTTTTCCTTTTTTCCCAGTGCTACTACTCGGATGCTGCTATAGCTGATGGTTACTTCAGTGTGCTGGCTGAGGTCTACATGCGCCAAGAGATACCTAAATGTGACGTCCAAAGACTCTTGAGCCTGATCCTCTACAAGGTGGTGGACCCATCTAGACAAATTCGTGATGATGCCCTTCAGATGCTAGAGACACTTTCTGTTCGTGAATGGGCTGAGGATGGTATTGAGGGTTCAGGAAGCTATCGAGCTGCTGTTGTTGGCAACCTGCCTGATTCGTACCAACAATTCCAATACAAGCTCTCATGCAAACTTGCCAAAGATCACCCTGGGTTGAGCCAGCACCTCTGTGAGGAAATCATGCAGAGACAACTCGATGCTGTTGACATAATCGCACAACATCAGGTTTTGACATGTATGGCTCCATGGATTGAGAACCTTAATTTCTGGAAACTCAAGGACTCAGGTTGGAGTGAAAGACTGTTAAAAAGCCTTTACTATGTGACATGGCGACATGGAGACCAATTCCCTGATGAAATTGAGAAATTATGGAGCACAATTGCTAGCAAACCTAGGAATATTAGTCCTGTTTTAGATTTCTTGATCACAAAAGGGATTGAAGATTGTGATTCAAATGCTTCTGCTGAAATAAGTGGTGCATTTGCTACATATTTCTCGGTGGCAAAGCGTGTAAGTTTATATTTAGCACGGATATGTCCTCAGCGCACAATTGATCACCTGGTATACCAACTGGCTCAGCGTATGCTGGAAGATAATGTTGAGCCAGTCGGGCTAAGTACAAACAAAGGTGATGCTAATGGAAATTTTGTGTTGGAGTTCTCCCAGGGGCCTTCAGTGGCCCAAATTGCAACAGCTGTGGACAGCCAGCCACACATGTCACCATTACTTGTCAGGGGTTCCCTTGATGGTCCACTTAGGAATGCTAGCGGAAGCCTGAGTTGGCGAACAGCAGGTGTTACAGGACGAAGCGTCTCAGGCCCATTAAGTCCAATGCCTCCTGAGCTGAGCATTGTTCCAGTAAATCAAGGCCGCTCAGGCCAGCTTCTTCCAGCTTTAGTTAACATGTCAGGGCCTTTGATGGGGGTTAGAAGTTCAACTGGAAGTTTGCGGAGTCGCCATGTTTCTAGGGATAGTGGAGACTACCTCATTGATACTCCTAACTCTGGTGAAGATGGATTGCATTCTGGGGTTGCAATGCATGGCGTTAATGCTAAAGAACTTCAGTCGGCCTTGCAGGGTCATCAGCAACATTCATTGACTCATGCAGATATAGCATTGATTCTACTTGCAGAAATTGCATATGAGAATGATGAAGATTTCCGTGAGCACTTGCCTCTGCTCTTTCATGTCACATTTGTTTCAATGGATAGTTCGGAAGACATTGTGCTTGAGCACTGCCAGCATTTGCTTGTTAATCTGTTGTACTCGCTAGCAGGCCGTCACTTGGAGCTGTATGAAGTAGAAAACAGTGATGGAGAGAACAAGCAACAGGTTGTGAGCCTCATCAAGTATGTCCAGTCGAAGCGAGGAAGCATGATGTGGGAGAATGAGGATCCCACGGTAGTGAGAACTGAGCTTCCCAGTGCAGCACTTCTCTCTGCATTAGTCCAGAGCATGGTGGATGCCATCTTCTTCCAAGGAGATCTGCGTGAGACCTGGGGGGCTGAGGCACTCAAATGGGCTATGGAGTGCACATCAAGACATCTTGCCTGTCGCTCACACCAGATTTACCGTGCTTTGCGGCCTAGTGTCACAAGTGATACATGTGTATCACTCCTCCGTTGCCTTCATAGGTGCCTAGGGAATCCAGTTCCTCCAGTTTTGGGATTCATCATGGAAATCTTGTTAACGTTGCAAGTAATGGTGGAAAACATGGAGCCAGAAAAGGTGATACTCTACCCTCAATTATTTTGGGGGTGTGTAGCTATGATGCACACAGATTTTGTTCATGTCTATTGCCAGGTGCTGGAGCTCTTCTCTCGTGTGATTGATCGTTTATCATTCCGAGACAGAACAACAGAAAATGTGCTTCTTTCAAGCATGCCTAGGGATGAGCTCGATACAAATGTTGATATAGGTGAATTCCAGCGTGTAGAATCTAGGAGTGGCTATGAGCTACCACCATCTAGTGGGAATCTGCCAACATTTGAAGGGGTGCAACCTCTTGTGCTTAAAGGACTCATGTCAACTGTTAGTCATGGTGTTTCTATTGAGGTTCTCTCACGTATCACAGTGCACTCGTGTGATTCTATATTTGGGGATGCTGAGACCAGACTCTTGATGCACATCACAGGCTTGCTTCCCTGGCTCTGCTTGCAGCTTAGCAAGGATCCACTGATGGGGCCTGCTTCACCGCTTCAACAACAGTACCAGAAGGCCTGCTCTGTTGCAGCCAACATCTCCATTTGGTGTCGAGCAAAATCATTGGATGAATTAGCTACTGTATTTGCAGCCTACTCCCGTGCTGAGATCAAAAGTGTTGATAACCTTCTTGCATGTGTTTCACCATTGTTATGCAATGAGTGGTTTCCAAAGCACTCAGCTTTGGCTTTTGGGCACTTGTTACGGCTACTGGAGAAAGGGCCAGTTGAGTATCAGCGAGTGATATTGCTCATGCTTAAAGCCTTGCTCCAACACACCCCCATGGATGCTGCACAAAGTCCACACATGTATGCAATTGTGTCCCAGTTGGTAGAGAGCACTTTGTGTTGGGAGGCACTGAGTGTGTTGGAAGCCCTTTTGCAAAGTTGTAGTTCGCTGACAGGTTCTCACCCACACGAACCCGGGTCATTTGAGAATGGGCTTGGTGGCCCTGATGAAAAGTTGCTTGCTCCTCAGACCTCGTTCAAGGCTCGCAGTGGACCCCTACAGTTTAGTATGGGTTCAGGGTTTGGGACAGTTCCAATACCTGCACAAGGGGGCTCAACTGAATCTGGAACGTCACCTAGAGAGGTGGCTTTGCAAAATACACGTCTAATTCTTTGGCGGGTGCTTGACAGCTGTGCTCTAGGGAGGAGAAGGGATTACAAAAGACTGGTGCCTTTTGTGAACAATATCGGGAACCCATAATCTGCAAAAGCCTTTTTCTTGCTTTGTATCTTGGGTGGAGCACTGGGGAAAGTTTTAGGTGATGAATATGTATATAGCCATCGTAAAGTAGTGATTTTTGTAGTTAGGGTTGTAAAATGTTGTTTAGTTCCAGTATTTATGATCTTTTACGGTAGTCCGCTGTCTTGTATCTCTTCTCTATTTATGTTAATTATAATTTCTTTTTCTGTTCTCAATGGAAGTCCTGTCATAATTTCTTTTCCCTCTTCCAACTGAATGCACTTTTGAGTTTAGATCACTTGACCAAGTTAAAACAGGTTAGTTGGATTCATGGGATACTGCGATTCTAATGGACTCAAAATGTACATAATTTACTTCATTGAATGATATCGGTTCTCATGCTTGTGGTTCATCATCTAAGTCTAGGCGAAATTCGGTGGGACCTTTCCAAGCTTAAAGATAGTTCCATGAGGGCTTTCAACACCAACCAACCAAAAGCTTCACAAAACATCTCAACAGAAGAACACGGGAGCCTTGATTTTCTTTTCTTTTCTTTTTTTTTTCTTTTTTTTTTCTTTTTTTTTTTTTTTGAGGGGAGAAGGACAAAGTCTTGAGTGAAAGAAAAAAAAAAAAAAAAAATTCTGTAGCACAAGAGTTTGCCACTACAACGGGCCCATGATTATCATATTCGGATATTCCACTTCAGTGGGGAACTAATATTACTCCATATATTGGTTATTTAAGGTTAATTTTATGTTTTTCATGGTATTTAAGGGTTTCTTTAACATGAAGGGGATTTTTTGTTGCAAAAACAAATGGGAAGATTTATCTAAAGATAGTTTTAAGAACATAGAAAGACAGTCTTTTTTTCTTTATCTTTATTTTGAGAAGAGAAAAAGCATCGTCTTGTGTGAAAAAGAAATAATCCAAAAACATTTTTCTTTTAACCAAAACCCACAATATTACCCCCCCCCCCCCCCCCCCCCCCCAACACAAAATCATGATTCAAAATCCCCAATTGTCAAACCAATCCATTAAAAATGTAAAACCCTCATTTTCTCACTTCACCTTGCCGGCAGGGTTGCTGATAAAGGCTTCATATGACTTGAGCAGTGGGTCGCAACTGCACCTTGATCATGGGTTGCGCTGATGGATTGATGGGTTCAAAGGCTCACAACAAGGTCTTATCATGGTTGATGGGGGTGGCTTATTTATAATTTGCCACTGCATCAATTAGAAAATATAGAAATGAAACTGAAAATATCTTCTTTTTTAAGACATGATTTTAAGATGTATTTTTTATAAACATTCAGCCAAACAAAACTTCTAGTGGATCCCACGGTTATTTTTAGGCATTGGAAACAAATCTATAGGGTCACAACATATCCACAGCCATGCAGCTGCAAAACTTGTTTAAAGTGGTCTGACTGAACTTTTAAGTCTTAACAGATATCCATAACCATGTATTAATTGGCTGATCTACGAAAATTAAATGATGAATACAATCCATTCAGTCCTAGTTATGTCAGTTAATATGTATCAAATGAAAACAGAAATTAGTAGTTAAAAGTAGACTAAAGCCATAATTACATAAATACCAAGTATCAAAACTTTAAATGTGCCAGCAAGCCAGTGGAGAGTTGGGAATTATGGCATCATCAATATTATTATATAAGGCAATTTGTGTTCTTTTGCAACTTAAATTTCCCATCACATTCGTCAGGGAGAAGGGATGACACACAAACTGATAGAAAGAACCATGCAAGACCCATCTAGGATATGCACTAGCATTTCTATGACTTAACCCTATTCCCTGACAACAAAATCCAATAACCAGCACAAAGCAAGACAACAATGCACACCAATATGCATATACACCTTCATACACTTCTAAAAGTACCTTTGTACATTGAGTAAGGGTCTTTATTATCACTATAATTCAACTCAAGCCCTCTTAGAAAACCTTGATTTTCTTACTGGCTTCCAAAGGATCCCACCATGATGTTCCTTTCTCTGGAAGAATGACCATACCTCCTGCCTGGGCATGTCTTCAGATGACACAGCACATAACATGAGAGATCATTCACGGGGAGATGTATTCCTTTTTATCAAGGCATAGGCATCACTGTATATGGCCACCAAGTTTGAGAAGACTGCAAGGACTATCATAAAAACAGCCAAGATCTTGTCCTTCTTTGTTGCGATGTTGTGTCGATCCCTGAATCACCAAGGAAAACAATTTACAACAAATTAATGATTTATTAGCAATTCCATCCATAAATCATTAAAAGCAAAAATAAAAACACCAATGACAGATATCCTGAATAATCCCCCATGTTAAGTCACAGAGAACAATAAACAGCAGGTGGAGCCAGTAGAGAGTCTGTTTAACATTATTTGATACAAAAAATAGTAGCAACCATTCAGAATTCTTGATATCAATTAAATAAAAGGGCTAAAGAGTCACAGTGGTCCATCATTTCTATCAAAAGGTTAACACATTTCCCTTCACAGGAAATCAGAGTCCTAGAAATATCCATAAATGCAAATTGAAAGGCCTTAATATTGAATTTTCCTTGCCTAAAGAATAAGTTCACACAAGCTAATCAACCATGAATGCCTGGACCAAACCATGATCTTTCTGCATTTTTTATTTATTATTTATGGGTAGTCACATACGCACCCAAAGCCCCACCTCCACCCCATTCTTATGAGGGGGAAACATGCCAATTGAGCAAGTGCTCATTGGCTTTCTGCAAATTCCAATATCCAAATATTGAAAATGAAAATAAAATTTTACATTTGAAAAAGTTAAGAGAAATAAAATGTCTTTCTGCAAAGTAAAAATGTTGGGAAACTCACTTAAGGGTAATGGCAGCAGGGAAAATGAACCCAAGGCAGACTGCAGCAGTCGCTCCAGTGAATTGGAAAGCATCCCAAATGCTAGGTATGAAATTTGCACCTAAGAAGATAACAGCGACGAGCCCAATTGAGACCAATGCAAACCTAAGATTGTCCAGAACTAGAGGCCTTGATGTGGGAAAGAGAAGACCATCCAAGTTGAGCCTCAATGGATAGAAGACAATGGGAAACACAAGCATAAGGTGAGCAGCATAGCTAACACGGACAGCATCATTAAGCAAGGAACTGTAAGGAATGCCAAGGTTGGTGTCGTAGTTGGCAAGCACATCATCTAAAGTTGCATCACCAAAAAGAAGGAAGCCAAAAAAGCTTGTCATTATGTACACAGATGAGCATAGAGCAAGTGAAGTTCGCACAACCCCTTTTATCTGTGTAGAGTCTTCAAGTTCATTGTCTATGCTGTGAACTGCAAATGAAGTGCGCAGGAGTTAAATCCCTGTTATTTGCATGTTTCACAATTGAAAGGTGAAAGAACATGAAAAAAAGAAACCTCCCATTTCAATCAAAACAACTAGAGCTTATTCCAACCCTGGTAACTTTAACTCAAAGTTAATAGGATGATCTAATGTACAAAGCAGAGCTAAAATACAGATACCAAACATCACTTTTTAAGTTGGTTCCTTTTATGAAATTGCAAAGCCCATCATGGAAAAGGAAAAGATCAAATACAGGGAACACTGATTTTCATCTTTCCTTGTCAACACAAAACAACCTGATTGGTTAAAAATGTTATTCACAAGCTCAAAAATCAAAGACAATTTTAATATTAGGCTGCATTCAAGTTGCAGAGAAGCAATGCCAACTAATCCAAACTACAGTCAGTTCAACCAAGTTGATTCAAAATTTTACTACTGCTGACTAAGTCAGTAGTCTTGATGGTGAGTTTTTCTTCATCCTTTTTGAGGCTTTTTTTTTTTTTTTTTTTTGAGTGGGGAGGGGGGTGTTTACTTCTATTTCATCCAATTCCAACAGAAACACCAGGATGTAGGAAATGAAAAAAAAAAAAAAAAAAAATTCCCATGTAAACAGCTTCCATACCATTATAGTGACAGATATATGCAGTAACAAGGACAGGGACAACAGTGAAGAGATTGAGCAATGATGTCAGATCAGTAACATCTGGTATCAATCTAGGCATCATAACACCTCCACTTATCAACTTGATGATTGCAATTCCAACAGTAATAACAAGAAACACAACTGCCAGGGCGACGGATAAAGCAGATGTAAATTTCAATGAATCTGTCACCACAGAAAGAAGACATATAAGATCTCCACAGCAATGCACAACAAACATAACAAGGCCAAAGAATATGAAATAAAGCCCTATGGCCAAGCTACACAAAGGTTGTTAAGAGGGATATAAGCATTTAAGAAACCACATGCAAAAGACAAGGTATGAAAACTCAAAGCAAGAGAAGGCCTTTGAGATATGGTGAATTGCTGTTACACCATATTCAAATCACCCAGATGTCACAATACTTTTCCAATTTGAGAAGAGCAATATACCAACTTATATGTTTTATATTCTTGCAGGGGCAAGTATCATTGATCAAATCCAAAGAAAATAAGGTTTTCAGGCTGCAAATCTCTATTGCTAGTTAATTGCTATGTAGTAGAAACTACTAGTACAACATGCACATACCAATGAATTATATCACTTATGAAAAAATAAAGTGCTAGTATAATAGTTTCAATAAAACATCAGAGATTAATAGATCTGTTCAGTGTTCTACTTGAGGTAGAAAATTCGAAGTTAGATGGAGTAGTTCAGATAGCAGCTGATTAAAAAATGGTTTATGAGTAAGGGATAACACTAACCGATTCGCTTAAAGCATGCCAACGGAGCAAATATACAAACAGTTGTGACAGAAAGAACAACAGCACGCCCATTCCACCATTGGTCTCCAAACCAGCCTTCAAGGACACCAGCATGGTGAACTCCACTTGAAGATGTTCCAGAAAGCACATCACCTTCAAGTAATATAAGGATACAAATTTGCAAAATTAATCAAACATATTTATAGCTTTCTCCAAAAAGTACAGGTAAGCAAGAAAATCTACAAAAACTTCCCTAGATAAGGTACCAGTAACACAAATGAAACTGAAACAGAGATTTGTAGGAATGAAATATAAGTCATACCAATAATAATCATGTACACAATGAGTACACCAATGTTGTTAATCATAACACATATCTGCAGCATAATCTTTCCATATTTTCCAAAGGCATCCCCCATAAGACCTCCATAAGAAGATGACTTTCCAGCCCGGCTAAACCTGAGGATCAACTCAATTGAAGCCTCAGTCAAGAAGGCCATGAAGATGATCATGACAATCCCAAGACCAAGCCCCAACACTTTCATTGTTGCTGGCAGCGCCATGATCCCAGCACCAACAATTGTGGTAGATAAGTTGAACACCGCCCCAGTAAAGGAAGCACCATTGAACTCATCAAACTCAGCACCAACATCATCTTGCCTCTTAGGCAACAAGGGTGCTTTTTCATCAACAATTGATTTGTTCTTTCTTGACTTCCTCTCCTTCTTAGGTGCAATATTTCCAATCGTCATCTTCTTTCAAGTATCTTCAATAAAAGTTTCACACCAAATATGATTAGCTTCTAAATTGTATAATTCTTGGGAGTTTGAAATCAAATTCAAGTAAATTTGCAAACTTTTAACAAATACTAACCTGTAAAAATGGAAGAACTTCAACACAAACTATTGAGATCCCTTATACTGATTCTCAATCCGCAAGAAGATATAATATTCAAAACAAATAGCTAACTTTAGAAAAAAAAAAAAAAAAAACCCACTTCTTTCAAAGTTCCAAAAGAGGCAGATCTTTTGCAAATGGTTCCAAACTAACAACAAGAGGGCTGATACTAACAAACCCAGAAGAAATCTCAAAACCCCAGAAGGCAAGTATTGAAATTAAGCTTGGAATTTGGCTAAATTCTTTAATACACACAATTGATGAAGAAGAAGATTCAAACCCAATTCCACAAACCCAGAATGTCTTGTCTCTTCAAAGATAAGCAAAACCCCCCCAATCCAAACAAGACACAGAGATTTCTGAAATAGAAACAACAAACTTGAAAACCCCAAAAGCAGAAATTGATAAAAATTGGAACTTTAAAATTAAAACCAAGAATTATTGGTTCTAGGATGGGATGCTTGGCAATAAATTTATAGAGAAAGTGAGAAACCGTGAGACAAAAGCTTACGTAATGTGTTGTACATTTGTACAATAAAATATAAAACTACTAATAATTTTATATACGAATTGACTGAATCATGAAAGCAAATTATGACTATAAAGACAAAGGAATTTCAGGGATTGGCTAATGCAGTATAAATGGTCCAAATTACCATCAATCTTTAACGATTCTCCGTTCACAGACATTGACGTCAACATCAACACCAACATTAACAACAGGGTCTGTTTTTTTTTTTTTTGATAATCCAACGACAGGGTTTGGTTTGGTTTTTTGGGTGATCAATGGAGAGAAGCTTATCAAAAAAAAAAAAAAAAAAGCTCAATTATTGAATTTGGGATTTTGGGTTTTTGTCTTTTAATGCAACAAATTGAATTTTCCCAGTAGCAGAAAAATTCAGAAATGAAATGCATAAGATATTTATGTTTTCCAACTTTTTATTAAAAATATATATATAAATTTTCGAGGAGAGACTAATCACTAATGTGCTTTTCTTATATACTAATTTAATGATTTTTTTTAGGCTAGAATATAGGAAAGTAGAATGGTAAGTAAACATTACAGGCTGAGATTCTCAATAGAGTATTTTGGAAAACTTTAACTGTAAACTTGTTAGAATCTTTAACTTTAGCTATTAAATAAGAGGTTCAGATTCTCCAATATTATTAGTAATGTGCAGATTCCAGTGAGTTAATCTAATGATAGTTTGTTTATCAATAATATTTTTTAGAAAATGAGTTATTTTTCAAAAAATATTTTTTATAAAATTATCTTATTTTTCTATATTTGGTAGCAACCTTAAATTGATAAACAATCTCCTAATTTTTCTTATTTAGTTTACGTAAGATGAGATAAAGTTGTTTTTCAAAAAAAATTAATAGAAAAAAATCTTTAAAAATAAATCATACTTTTTCTATTGACCAAAAATTATTTTCTTTTTACTCATTGTTTCTGATACTACCAAACACAGAAAAAAAAATTATATTTACACAAAGTTTTCCATCTAAACATACAGAGTGATAAAATTATGAATAGCATTGCCAGCACAATAATTTCACAACAAAATGCTTAGGTGGCAAATTGTTATTAATTCTTATTTGAATTCACTAATGGCATATATTTTTTACTTACTATTAACAATTTAACACCTGGACTTTATTATGAAATTGTTATGCTCATGCTTTTTTTAAAAGCTATTTATTTGTCATGGAATAAAGTATACTCGATATCCTTTTTAAAAATAATGAAAATTAAGTTATTCTATATTCTTAGCTACAAATATTTAGAATATTACTTCTTTTCAATGTACAATTTAGACAAACCGGGCTTATTTCTTTTTTATTTTTTATTTTTTTGATAAACCAAGGAATTTTGATTAAATTAGACTATAGAGTTTGGGCAAAGCCTCTCAAAGTACATGCAAATAACATCAAAATACAACAAAGAATTAATTGATATTAATATTCACAAGTGGAAAAAATGAGAGGTGAACCGGGATTATTTCTATATCATTAAAATATTTATATCAAATATATACATAATTATCACACTTAATTAATATTTATTTGAATATTGATGGAAAGACAAAATCTAAAAACTCATTTAACAATTGGAATTTTAGTCTATGATACTCTAAGTAATGTTACAAGCATAATATTTTTACAACAATTTTACAATAAAGCCTTGGTGTCAACTTGTTAAAAAACTTAAAATTAAAATATTTGCTAGATGATATGATTATTGATCTTTGATCAGATAAAAATTTTCAAGTACGTAAAATATAATATGAAAATGTAATCAACAATGAAACTATCAAAATTCACATTAAAAAAAAAATTGTAAGTAGTGTAACATTGTTTAAAGTGTACCTAACTCTCTCACATAAAAATAGGAGACAACAAAAAATTTTCCAATTCAACTAACTAGAATCTATCTTCAAAAAAAAAAAAAAAAAAAAAAAAAAAAAAAAAAAAAAAAACTAGAATCTAGTTTGCAACTTTACATACTATGTTTAAGTGTTTATTTAAAATTTATATATGACAAAAGATTTTACCAATTCAACTCACTAGAATCTATCTTCTAAAAAAAAAAAAAATTAAAAAATAGAATCTATAGTTTACAACTTTACATACCATGTTTAAGTGTTTACTTGAAATCTATATATGGGATTAATAGTTAGCACAAGATATTTCTTAATTTATATTTGTAGATTCAACCATATCTTGCATCTTACCCACCCACCCACACACACATGTGTGTGTATATATGTGAACTAAATTTTTGGCATCTTTTTCATTATGATTACCATCATGCCAAAATAAGAGTCAACAAAATATTTTACCAATTCAACTTACTCGAATTTATAGTTTACAAATTTACATACTATGTTTGTACATTTACTTGAAACCTATAAATGGGATTAGCACAAGATATTTCTTAATTTATATTTGTAGATTCAATTATATGTTGCATCTTGCCTAAATAATATGCTTATAGTATATTTATTTGTGTTTATTACTATCTATTAACAGGAGGTCATTCTTTTTCCTATCAAATACAAGATTTCTTATGACTCAACTAGGAGATCAATTGTTTCTCAAAAAAAAAAAAAGAGATCAATTAGTATTATTTAAAAATACTAATAATTATTTATAACTAGGAGATTTGTTTGTTAGAAGTATGTGGTTAAATGATTAAATTTATTATATCTCAAAAGCTTAAACCTTTGAAATAATTGGTAATTTAACATAGTATTAAAGTAGGAGGTTCTAAGTTCAGTCCACATGTGAGGGGGAGTGTTAAAGTATGTGATTAAATGATACGTAGTTTCGGCCCACGTGTGAGGAGGAGTGTTAAAAGTATGTGGTTAAATAATTAAATTTACCATATCCCAATAGCTTAAACTTTTGGGGTAATCAGTAATTTAACACTATTAATGTAGATGCGCATTTTCCTTAAATTTTTTTGCTAAATATGAAGTGGAGGAGCATATGATTAATGTCGATTACATGTTTTATAAATTAATCAAAGTGGATATCACTCAAATCCCCATGAAATAATATATACCAACCAGGTCCACAAGTCCTTGAGTATCTTCCAATCAGGTCAAAGGGCAGCTAATTAAATTTCTCATCATTCCTGTTGAAAATTTGTGGTGTTTATTTGAATTGTCTTTTTGAACAGCAAGTCCATAAGGGCGATTTGCTAAAATGAAAAAACTAAAATGTGGTGTGCCACAAATTATATTAAAGCCACCGCCACAGAAGTGTGAAAGCCAAAACTAATTAACATAAGGACAAACTATAAACAATGCCTGTGGTGTGCAAATTGCTAATTGCCATTGACCCTTTCACAATAGAAAGAAATAAATATGAGTTTGTTTAATTTTGTATACTATATGTTTGATTATATGTTATTGTGTGCTTTACGTAATAGACCCATAACCCATGGTCAAGAATGAAAATTTGGACTAAAAAGAGGCTTTGGGAATGAGCAGAGGAAACATTCAAGCAAAAATCAGGCAAAGGTATTATTCATAGACACCCTTTGAGGTCAACATCAACACCAACATTAACAGGGTTTGATTTGTTTTGCGTGAACAATGGAGAGAACTTTAACCTTAGAAGCCCAATAATTGAATTGGGGATTTTGAAATTTTTAGTTTTGAAGGCAACACACATTGAATTTGCTCAGAGATAGAAATTCAATGTAATGGATCTTTGGACGGTAGCTACTTAGATATTAAAGTGCTTTGGTTTTGTTTTGGTTGTCCAATGCAGAGAACCTTAACCTAAAAAGCCCAATGAATTGGGTATTTTGAGTTTTTAGTTTTGAAGGCAACAAACATTGAGTTTGCCCAGAGATAGAAATTCAATGCAATGGATAATTGGAAGGTACCAACTTAGATATTAACATGGCTTTCCTTAGATTAGTTGTGCCACAAAATGTTAAAATGTTTTTATAACAATTGAGATGTCAGCTTATCATAGGTTAAAATAAAATGAAAAAGATTATACCAAGATTTACCATAATTGAAAACAAAAGTGTCGTGAGAATGATGTGACATTTTATTGTGTCTCTAGACTTTCTCTTCTTAAAAACTAATTTTACGATTTTTTTTTTTTTTTGCAAAAAAATAGGAGGGTAGGATGGTATACAAGATAGGCCGAGATGCTCAAAATATTTGGAAAATTTTTACTATAAAATTCTAAGAATCTTAAATCTTAGTTATTACTTAAATTAGTTAAATCTTTTGTTTTCACTTAGACTTGACTCATTTGGATCTGGATCTGATAACCCACTGGAACATGAAGGACTTAATTACTATGACTAGGAATTTTTTTTGACTCGTAAAAAAAAGATTCGCTGAAATGATGGACAAAAGTCATAGAAAGACTAACAATGATGGCAAAAGCATACTTTGAATTTTTTTAGGCCGTGCTTATTTTGCTAAAATTAAAAAAAATTTATTAAAATACTGTAGAAAATGTAAAAGGTAGTTAAAATAGTACGGTAGGACTCGTAAATAGTACCAAAAAGTACAGAAAGACCCATTAATAGTAGTAAAAATAAACTGAATAGTAAAATAAGCCAGCAAATTTCGTCATGCCAAAAACACACTTAGAGTCTGTTTAGGATCCGCTTATTTTGTTGAAACTGAAAATTTTTTGTTAAAAATACTATAGATAAAGGTAAAAGTTATCTGAAATAGTACAATGAAACCCATGAATAGTACCAAAAAGTGTAATGAGCCCATAAATAGTTGCAAAAATAAGCTGAATAGTAAAATAAGCTAGTTTTTTTTTTAATTTTTGCCAAACACACACTTAGGGTCCGTTTGGATACCGCTTATTTTGTTGAAAACTGAAAACACTGTAGCAAAATAATTTTTAAATGTGTGAATAGTGTCGTGGGACCCATTTGTAATTAAAAAATTGCTGAATAAAGAGGTTTATGGGTCCCGTGAACAGTGCACGGGACCCACTGACAAACCACTTTCCAGCTGAAACATGCTTCTCAACGTGCCAAAAAAAAAAAAAAAAAGGAAACAACAAACGTAAATGCGTCTGGTTTCATCAGTACCTAAACGCCACTTTAAGGTCTATTTGGGATTTACTTATTTTGTTAAAACTGAAAATTTTTTATTGAAAATACTGTAGATAAAAGTAAAAGTTAACTGAAATAATACAGTAGGACCTATGAATAGTACCAAAAAGTGTAGTGAGACCCATAAATAGTAGCAAAAATAAGTTGAATAGTAAAATAAGCTGGCAAAAACTAAGTTATCTAAACGGACACTTACTATACCAAAATGACAAAAATGAAATAGTGTAATTTGTCTCATCCTCTTTTAAAAGTTACTATAACTTTTGGGTGGAGTTTATAGTGTGCATTTGTGTTAGAACTACATTTCATTTCCTTTGTGTGTGTGTTTCTTAAATAATAATAAAAAAGTAATTATCCCATATTGCTTAGTGGTTCATTTGGATTGAGAGAGAGTACAATAGAGTAAAATAGATTTGGCCCAAAATTAGTCTATTTTCAGCCAACTCTACTCTGCTCTACTTCCCCTCCTTCTCCCCTCAATCCAAACGGGCCCTAATATAGTATGTTGTATATAGTATAATTTGCCTAACCACCTCTCTTAATAGTTATCATGAGTTTTGATTAGAGTTTATAATGTATTTTTGTATTAGTTAGCGTTTGGATTCAGCGTTTCCGCTGAATCCCGCGTCATGTTTTTCTTTTTCTTTTTTTTCTTCTTTTTTTGCTTTCACGCGTTTAAGGGAGCAAAATTTACTGTTCATGAGACAAATTTTACTGTTCATGCACTATTCCATTACTGTTTACGCACTGTTTATCGTTGTAGCAGCACTATTCATACATTAAAAAAATATTAAAAATGGGTCTCACTGTACTATTCACACATTTAAAAATTATTTTGCTACAGTGTTTTCAGTTTTTAGTTTTCAGTTTTCAGTTTCAATAACAATAAATTCAATCCAAACGGACTCTTAGTAGTTAGAAATGCATTCCCTCTCTTGTCCGAGTATGCTATGAGAGTGTGTATGTTTCTCAAAGGGGTCTTTTTTTTTTTTCGCCAAAAACAACATAGAATTAATGACTGCGATCTTGAATCCCAGCACACAATAAATAATGTGACGTATTTGTTTTATTGTTCTTATACAAAACAAAATGATAACTATGAAGATAAAGTTTAGTTCTTTTATAGAGGAAAACTTGGATGTGAATTTCCTTCCTCCATTTGTTATAAGAAAAAAAAGTTATTATCCTTATTTATTAAAATTATGAATAAAAATATAAGAGACTTAACGATAAAATTATATAGTTATTTTATTATTTTATTTTTTTTGTAAAACTTTTTTTTTTTATACAAGATAAAATTTTTACTCTAACTTAATATAAGTGTGTATGTGTAAAAAGCTCTTTCCTATAAACTTGAACTCCAGTCTATATCCCCACTCCACAAGAACTTTATATTTGTGAAGTAACCATTACATCAAAGATGTACGGGGATTTTTTGTAAAACTTTCAAACACACAAAAAAAACTAGAAAAAAAAGGGCATCGCATTCCTTTTTTATTCAATTCAATTCCTTAATTACCTATTTATTATATTCTATACATTCCCTCTACGTGTTTGAAATGTTACATTTAGATCATTACATAGAGTGGAGCACCCAAAATTCCATGGCCTTCAATCCAGGAATGGTAAAATCTGTTTGTATTGTGATTTGACTAAATTAATTTAAAATCGATGTCTTTATTAAAAACACCATAAAATACCAATCAATTAAATTACAAGACTCGTATTATTTATACAATCTAATGACATTAGGAAATAGTAATGCTTAATAATTCAATGAATGACAGTGGCAGATTATTCAATAATAAATATGAGGCTGTGGTTGCAAGAAGGTTTTAGTAGCTGACGAAAGGCATGGCAATTTTTTGGAAATTTCCCTCTAGTTGCTGAGGTGTACCTTGCTGAGGGGTCCCTCATTAGTTAATTAGTCACTCATGGACAAGATTCAAAGATTATTTTATGGAAGAACAAAAGCTAAATTACAATGGATTTGCAACTTTATAAAAAGTTGGGTGACCTCATTAGCCAAAAGATGAATCTCCATCACAAGTTTTTTCTTTTTTTTTTTTGTGTTACATATGAATCATGGTGGATAGTGAATATGATGGAGATGGGCCCATGAGCCCAATTGCCCACCAAGAGTCACATTAGGCATGTGATGAGGCCCAGTGTTAAAATACTAAATAAATAGATAAAATATACAAAGATTTCACTATCAATTAGGTCTATTCACTTGGACGCGGCGAGTCGGCGACACGCAAAATGTACACATTTTATTGGGTTTTGTAGTTTGGACTTTGGACACGATCTTGATTTTTATTGGGCTTCTCAGTTTTTTTATTACAAAATTGTGGAGATTGGATTGAGATAAAATATTTCAATGCAAATTCAAAGAGTTAATTGGTTCCATTTAGTTCAACTACTAAAATTTTTTGTCATTAAAAGATTTGAAAAACCTCATCTATAGCAAAAACTAGTTAGTATCTTAAAAGGATAATAGATAATAATAATTATGAAGCAAAAGTCACAAATTAAAAATTTATCATATCTATATTTAAAAAAAAATTCAAACCGTAAATAAAATTTGTCAAATTTACATCCCCATTAACCCAGAACGTGTCACATATTTGTGGACAGTGGACACTAGTGGAAATGAAAAATCCAAAGTGAAATCAGCATAGATGAGATGACAAAGAAGTTCTTAGCCATCAACTTCACCTAGAAAATGATGTGTGTGCCTTTTTTGTAACCAACAAATTAAAACTCTTCAGCACATCCTTATATTATGTCCATTGACCTTTTGTGTGTGTGGTCTCAAAAAGTGTGGCCTTTTAGATATAAGAGGGTGTGCGATCATACCGACACTATATCTCTATGCAATTTCAACCAGAAATTTCTGAATTAGTGCTATTATGACTGTATCTAAAGATATAAAAATGAGATTGTGTTGGAAAGCAAGTCATTGGCAGTTTCGATTAGTAAAGTTGGTGTATGAAGAACGTGTAAAAACTTGGGATTCACTTAAACCAAGCTTTAGAGGAAACTCTCAGCCCACCCTAACTCCCTCTTGGATGAGAGTAAGAATAAATTTTGATGTGGCAACAAATTACTACACGAGTCAAATTGGATTTGACTAAAATTTGATGCGACAGCAAACCATTATGTTCCGCATCTTAACAAATGAATGTAGTATTACAACTATGAGGCAAGAAACTCTCTAGAGCAACAATGGGAGTATAACCTTGAATGAATAGATTCCCCCACATAATTTACTTTAGAATCCTGGCTCATAATAAGTGTTCTTGTAGGGGGATAAATTGTATGGTGATTGGGTGAAGGGTATTTGATGGAGGCTCTCACAAAAGAAGATCTAACTCGCTAGTACCTACACACAATAAACGCAGCACCATTGTAGGAGGTGGTAGTGAGCAATCTCAAGATAAAGTTAGAATTGTGGAAGATATAAAATCTAGTGGAAATTCTCCATTGCCTTCTCATATTGTTTTTTGTGAATGTGACAAATCTCTATCTGTTTTGTTGGTCTGGATGTGTGTCCATAATGATTGGGACTCCCACCAAGGGGACATGTCACATCGCATTAAATGCTGAGTGGGTGGTTAGGTATGATAAATGTGATTTGACTAATCTTACAATCTGATTTACTTTTCGAAGATTATCTCATGATCGGTCTTGGTGAACGATACATTGAGCTATTTGCATGCCAGCCTCATATACCAACCTCCTACCTACTATTACATGTTGATGGTGAAGTTACTATATCTTGCCCTTGAGTCATATATTAACACCCCCACAATTCCAATAGGCAAAAGTTTATAAATAATCAAATGAGTCACGGTTTCTTGCTGATTCTTGGCAAAATGCACAATTTTATTAGACAGAATTGAAGTTTAAAAATAATCAAGTGAGCCACGGTTTCTCGCTGATCCTTGGCAAAATGGGCCTATCTATGACTACCTTAGCTCTCCTTAGCATCCAAATCCTTTCATTGCCAACACTCAACACTCAAACCCACAACACACCTTAGTCCTCCAAATCAGTATTAACAACACTTCAAAATCCTTATTTAAAAAAAAAAAAAAAAACACTTCAAAATCAATTTAGTTTTAATACATGCTATAAATAGTTAATAATTCCGTGTGCCTCTATGCCAACTTTCATAACATTAACAAGTTTTCTAGAGCAATTACATAATCCATATAAAATTCATTTTGTAAGGAATAAAAATTTAGATGATCAACTAAAAAAAGCAATTCTAGAAGTATCAAATACAACTACTAGATAACCAGTTGTAAATACATAAAAATAAATGAAAATTTATGACATCCAAATTCATTAAAGCGACAACTGATATACCCCTTCCAACACAATTGTGGGTGTTGCATGGTTTTATTAATTACCATGTAGTGTGTTAAAGGAGTTTTTCTCCAAACCAATTTGAAAGTAAATTTTTTCCTTATAAAATTGATGACTCTCACTGCCTCCCTCTTTCAATGAATTTTTTTCCCTCCGTTTCTTTGATTATATTTTGTTTGTTCATTTAAGTAGTTATTTATCAGTGATATAAATGTTTTAAATATGACTTTCACTTAAAACTTTAAATGTTCATTTATGTAAGAATTTTCTATTTCGGTAATGCTTTAATAGAAATTGTTAATTTAACTCCTTTTTTTTTCTCCTTAAAGTAACATATGATTACTTTCTAGGTAATTTTTTTTTTCAAAGAATTAATTTTATTTACTTATTTATAATCTATCTAGACCAATGAACCATGTCTCAAATGGCACTTCCTTCTCATATAAGAATGAATAGAAAATGTGATAATGAATTCAAAACTCATTGGGTGCATTTATAACTTATTAATAATTTTTTGGCTAAAATGCAAAACCCACTCTTTAAGTTTCACCAAAATTCATTTCAATCCTCTAATTTTGCTTTCGTTCATTTCAGTCCTCTAAATTTCAAATTTATTCAATTAAGACATTTCCTTCAACTTCCACTATTTTTTTTTTTTCTAAATAGAAAATATTTTGCAATTGTTAATTGAATTTTTTTAAATTTAAAAATTTCGAAGAAAAAATTAAAAATTTGGACAATTAGCCACAAAACAGAAGTTGATGAAGGTGCCTTAATTGAATAAACTTGAAATTTAGATGACTGAAATAAATAAAAGTAAAGTTAGAGGATTTAAATGAATTATAATTGAATAAACTTGAAATTTAGATGACTGAAATAAATAAAAGTAAAGTTAGAGGACTTAAATGAATTATAACGAACATAGAGTAAATTTTGCATTTTACCCTAATCTTTTTATAATCAACTAATTTTAAAAAACTAAAACTAATATTCAATTAAAAAAAACTAAAGCTAATATTAAAATGTTAAATGAGATAACAAAAAATAAAAGTCATTGTAAATAATCCAAAGTTATTATTACCTTTAAATTTTTGAGGTTTTTTTTTTTTTTTTTTTTGTCTAAATTTATTTACTACTTTATATTATCTCATAAATTTAAAAATTTACAGAATCTAGAAAGTCTAAAACAGAGACAATCTAGTACAAAACCTTATCCATTTGACTAATCGAAAAAACCATGTCCATTTGAAGATATAGACTAGTTGTATTAAATAAAGAAGAAGATATAATAGACTAGTAGACTAGTCGCCTTAAAAGCAAGACTCTCGACGTAATAGGTTCACTTCGTATTTCGTAATAACAAATATAAAATCCGCTACTACAAAGAATTTATTACGTCAAAGTGGGCCCTCACACAAAAACGACGACGGTTGTGTCTTGTAACTATTAACTAAAAATTAACGTCCTATTTATAGTATTAATTAGCTAATTGCCAATTGGTAAAGCGAACCAACACATTTCTGTTCGGTGCTCCGGTAGTTTTTCACCTTGACGGTTCTCTTCTCCTACTTTCCTTCATAAGGTAACACTCTCTCTCTCTCTCTCTCTTCTGGTAAATTCAATGTTTTTTACATTTCCTCATTGATTTTTGGAAAAACCATGTTGGAAAATAATGTGGTTTGTTTTTATAATCTCCAATGTTTGGTTTATATGTGTCATCAGTGCAAATCATGAGATGGGCATTTTGTAGTTTCTATGTTTGGTTAATGAAACTTCTTTTTTCAATGATATGTGGGAAATTTAGGATCTGGGTGTTTCAAATTTTTATCTATTACTCTTTCTTATTTATCAAAAAAAAAAAAATTTTATCTATTATGAATTATTATAAGCTATATAAAGGTTTTTTTTTTTTTTTTTTTTTTAATTTTTTTATGGCTGATATTATGTGGATTGCTGCTATTAGAAACTGAACCTTCATGGGGTGAACTGTCAACTTTTTTAGATGGGTGTTTAGGAGTAAGGATTGTTCATTCATTGAATTGTTTCAAGTTTTTTTTGTAGAGGGATTCTTTTGTTGGTTTATGGAGGTAGTTTGAGAAGTTAGAAGAGAAATTTGGATTGGTTTGAGGTAGGAAAATGGTTTTCTTGTTTGTGTTTTGTGCATACGTGCGGAGTTTATAATTTGTTCCACTTACTGAAGGGTGAAACTTGGATTGGATTTCTAGTGAGTGTTCATTTATAGTTATAACTTATATATAAGTTAAGTTGTAAATTTTAGTGAAGATATTTAAGGAAATTATTGAGTTTTTTTTTTTTTTTAGTAAAATGCACACCCAGTGGATCTTTGAACTAATCACCTCCATGTTCTTATAGGGAATGACATGTCATTCGAGGTAAAGCTTATTGGCTTTAGAGTTTTTGTTTAGTGCAATTATTTGTTTTTTTGCACTTGATCCTGCTCTATCGCCTGAGCTGGGAGATCTTACAATGTATTGCAATGGCTTTGGGAAGAAAAAAATTTGCTTTATATGATATGGAAGTGAACCACTAAGACAGCTTTGCCAAGACATAGTCAAGGGCAAAACTAAGATTTTATCTTTTGGGGTGCCAAACTATGAGCCAACAAAATTTGACTACTTAAGAATAAGAAATATATTAAAATGCAAACCTAAATTAATATATGAAAAATAAACTAGAATTTATTTATTTGTCTTTTTTTAAGAAGAACTAGAATTTATTTAGTAATAACAAAATATGAACAAAATAAAATAATTGTTTCTTAATACATTTCAACTCAATCATCTATGATCTATCAAAATAGAACTTGATGTTTTATTCAAATCTTGAAAGTCATTAATGATTGATTATGAACCTAATTTCGTAGCAATTTCCCTTTCAATGTACAAAATCCAGGAATTTTTTAGAACATTACCTTCCATTTTGTTGTTAAGCCTAGTTTTGACAATATTCATGGCTAAAAATGCTCATTCCATAGTTGTGGTTGAAACTAGAAGAGCAATTACAAGTACATCCACAAGTTGATAGTGTTAGGCTACTGATTTTCTAGTCCTTATAAGCCATTTGCATAGTAAAAATAATATTTGATAATCTTTTGAAATAAAAAAGCAAACTTACATTATGCTTATGATGATGAAGTTCCAATTCCAGTTCCAATAGTAGTTTTTCATGATCTATGAAGTCAAGCATATAAATTTTTTTGACCAAAACAAATATAATCAATTCTAAAAGATTTATGTGCCTATAGAGGAACCATAGTTGAGCTAAGAATAAACATCTTTTCATCTTCACTAAGCCAAATATATATATATATATATATATTTTTTAATTTTTAAAATTTAGAATCTATTGTAGCACAGAAATGTCTACTTTAATAATGATGCTCAATTCAATTGTAATTTGTAAAGAAATCTTGTTGATGGTGAGCTTGACCTTGTTTCTCAACATAAGGAGCATTCGTATTGGGGAATTTATGTTGCATTCCTTAAAAAATTATTTCAAAGTGGTAAAGTAAAAGCATCTCATCTATCGTGTTTGAATTCTTTTAACTAAAAGAATATTTAGTTTTACCAAGTTAAAAAAAAAAAAAAGTGTGGGTTCCAGTTAGCTTACAATCTCTTGTTGTCAAATAAGAGATTTGGCATTCAAACCCTGCCTATATCAAAAATCAATTAGTGTCTTGGCCTAATGATAAAGAGCAATCATCATAAAGCAGATGCCATAGGTTGGAATTTTATTATATTTATCAATAAATAAATAAAACCCAATTGTAGGCACCACCAAAAAAAAAAAAAAAAAGGAACCCAAGGAGCAAAACAGCATCACAGCACCCAAATCCCAAATTCCCAAAATTTTAACATTGGTAATAAAGAGAAAATAATCTAAGTGTCATGCTAAACACATATATAGGTTAGGTGGTGAGGTGGCTATGTTTTTTTGGGTTCTTTTGGCCAGCTTTCAAATTTTTTTTTTTTTTTTTTTTTTTTTTGTGGGGGGGGGGGGGGTTGTGGGAGGAATAGGGGAATATAAATTTTTTGGGTTCAAACTTTCAAATCTTATATATACTATTAAATAGAAATTACATTCTGGGGGGGGGGGGGGGGGGGGGGGGGCTAGGTCTTATAATATTTTCCGTAACTGGACATAGCTGAGGTAGTGGTGGTGCTGAAATTGATATTGCAGTGGCAGTGTCAGTGGTGAGGATGATGGCACAGTGGTGTTGGAGGTGGTGGTGAAAGGGTGGCAGCAGTGGCTGTGGTGGGATGGTGGTGGCATTTGTGAACTGATAGTAGAAATAGAAGTAGTAGTTTCTACCATTTTCATTCTTAGTGAAAACATGAAATATTTGCTTCCTCTATTCTCTGAAATTTTGTTTCTGTTTCCCATTATTTGGAAACAAATTCTCCTTAGCTAACTGTAGTGCATTAATTTTCATGATATTTAGATAATTTACAACTGTTTTCCTTTACAACTTGCTCTAATTTACTTATTCTTTTAGTTCATTTTCCAGGTTTTAAGAGCTAGACAATTGCAATGGAAACTGATGCTTTTGGTGAAGCAAGTGTATCTCATGATGATGTTGTTACTGGTTATCCAGAGACAGAGTCTAATAAAGTTGACTCACTTGAAGGGAGTTCATCTAATGGAGAGGTTGTTGGAGAATTAGGAAATGCTGGGGAGTTTCTAACGAGAGTTGAATTAGATTTAGCATGTTCTTCTGAAAAATTGGTTAACCTAAGTGTCCTTATGATGCAAGTGGCGACCAGGGAAAGTGACTATGAAGCCTTTGTGTCACGGGGAGAAGGCATGTCGAGTAATTCTTTTGAGAAGGCTTTGGAATTTGATCTCTTATCTGGAATTTTAGATTCAGAGGTGCAAGAAGTGGATAAATTCATGTCTACACTTCAAGCAGATGTAATTAGTGCCCATGAGATAGTATCTTTATTCAAACACTTGGGAGAAACTTTTGTGGAAATGGAAGGAAAGTTGTGTGATTCTGAACTATCTTTGAAGCAGTCGCAAGATCAGGTCTCTGAAATTAGGATGCAATCTGCGAAGTTCCAGAGGATCTTGGCAAGTTCTAACCGGGATGAGCATTGTAAGCTATAGAAAGTAAATGTAGTTTATAATAACAAATAATTGTTATCATCATCATCATAATTTTTAGTATTATGGATTAATATGATCATAATATGAGAGGTAGCTGTAGAAATTCATGGAGTGGAACAGGGTTGTTTGTGCTAAAGAAATGTGAAGTTGACTATAAGCAGTGAAAAGGCTTTTTATAATCATTCTTTTAATATATTATAATATATATTTTTTATATGTTTACCACTCAAATGGCTGAACCACTATGGCAGCTGTATGTGGCAACTGAACATCTTCAGATCGTTTTTATAATTGAATGGCTCAATTCTGTTCTTCCTAATGAAGATTTGTGACAGATTAAGTTTTTCTCTCTGGTGCCGTTATAATTTAGTGCAATATTAGATGAGAAAATTTTTAATTGTTATGTTGGTATCTCAGTTTCTAATGAATGCATGTTGACAGGGAATAATGATAAAGGTGTGGACTTTCCGGGGGATGATCAATTTTTGGATACCTATGCAAATATAAAAATGCAAACTGCTGAACAACAAAGACATATTCTCAGGCTGCTGGAAAAGTCTTTGTCTAGAGAGATGGATATTGAGAAGAAGTTGACCGAATCAAGGCAAATTGAAGAAGAATTGAAGCTGAGGCTACATTCTTCAGAGCAAGAAGTATTTTTCCTAGAGGAAGAAGGAGCAGATATTTGGGAGAGATGGTTCCAGGCAGATAATGCCTCAGAAATTCTGATGGGAATTTCAAAAGAACTACTGGGTCGTCTCCATATTTTTCAGTTTAATTTGAATGGTGCTGTTCAGAGGGAAGCTGAGCTAAGACGTGAGCTTGAACGCACTACAGAACAGTTGAAATCCAAAGAAATTAATTTGCACAAGCTTGAAAGCAGTGAAATGGACAATGTTATTGTGGGTCTGAAAGAAAAAATATCTAAAGCAGAAAGTAGGGCAGAAAGCGCTGAAGCCAAGTGTAAATTATTAGCAGAAACCAATATTGAACTTAAGGATGAGCTGGGTCTTCTTAAAGATGGTGGTAATATCTCTGAGAAGGTGAATTTACTTGAGAGGCAATTGCAGGAATCTGATTATCGACTACAGCATGCAGTGGCATCTGCTGAAGCTAGTGAGGAGAAGCAGAGCATGTTGAATTCTACAATTGGAGACATGGAGAATTTGATTAAGGATCTGAAGTTGAAGGTTTTAAAAGCAGAAACTCGGGCTGATAGTACTGAGGAGAAATGTATCATATTATCCGAATCTAATATGGAGCTACATAAGGAACTGAGCTTTTTCAGTAGCAGACTGGAATCCTTGGAGGCATCTTTGCATCAAGCTGAGGAAATGAAAATAGCAAACGCAAAGGACATTGCTACCCGGAAAAAAGTTATTACAGATTTAGTTGTGCAACTGTCAATTGAAAGAGAGCGTCTTCATAAGCAGGTATGGACCAATTACATGTGTGATTTGATTTTTCAGATCAAAAGCTGGTTTTATCTATAAAATATCCCTTTTTGTTGTCTCTTTAGCATTTACCTCCTAAATTTAAGTATCACCTGAAGTATGTATTTAATATCTGCATATCAAAATTAAGCAAAAGTATAAAACTATTCAATAATCAGCAACTTGGTAGTCACTAACTAAAAACTATGATAAAAGATTTTTTGTCCCGACAGTGTCTCACTTCAATCCAATATAGAAAAGCCTTGATGAATCCTATATAAAAATTTAATAAACTGAGTTATGAATGATCTGCTTTCTTAAACGAAAAAAGTTGTATGTTTTTGTGTTTTAAGAAAAGGCGAAAAACCCATTTTCGTTCCTACATTTTCACGCGATTCCCACTTTGGTCCCTAAGTTTTTTTTTTACCGCTTTTAGTTCCTATTTAGAAAAACGTCTTCTGTTTTAGTTCTTTCCGTCAGTGCCGTTAGGGCAAAATCCTAGGTGGTAGACGGAAAACCCTATTAGCTGACATGGCGCCGATGTGGCGTTGATGTGGCGATTAAGTGGCATTTTTATATGCCACATCAGCATTTTAAAATAAAATAAAATTTTAGTTATTATTTAATTATTTAAATAATAATTAATAATTAATATAAATTTTTTTTTTCTTTTCATTATTTTGTTGGAAGATCATCTTTGTGTTCTTCGTTTTCTTACCGTTCATATTCTCCATGTTTTTAGTAAATTAATTCCTAGTTCTTGTCTTTTCTTTTCTTTGCCTTTCCAGTACGTTCTTTGTAACCAAACAAATCGAAATTCAGAACTTAGATCAAACAATAATCAACATACACCAACCAAAATCCAGAAATCAACATACACGCACCAAAATTGAAAACCCAGAAATCAACATACACCAACAATCAAACCCAGAAACAGATCTGCACATTCAAAAATTTTAACCCAACATACACCCATTAAAATCAAAAGACCTGCATCCTCTTTGTTCACAAAATCAACACCAATCTCCAAGTGGAAACCCACCAATCCATCGAAACACAAAATCAAATCCAACTTGAAAACCCACCGATCTCCACCATCCTCCAAATCCCACCATTCTCTCAAACCCAGCCTTTGAATCATAACCCACAAATTCGCCACAGATCAGTGCACCAATCTGCCACAAATCCACAAACCCAGATCAGCAAAACTCACAAACCCACAACAACCCAGGCAAAAGAACTCGAGAGGATCTTGTTTCTCCAACCTGAGCCTCAGATCGGCTTTGGCTTGGCTAATCTCTTCCACTTCGTCCCACGCCACTTTGCACTCGTCCGATCTCCCGTCCTCGCCGCACACCTCCTTCGCTTCTATCACCTTCTTCTCTATCATCTCCGCCAACTGCTGCTCTTTCCTCTGCGTCCCTATGAATTTCGGCTCCACCGCCATCGCCTTCACCGTCAAACCCTTCTTAGCCTCACCCATCCGTACCAGTACTGATACCTTCGAAAACAACAAAGCCTCCGATCTTGGCGACAACGACGAGCCTCCTCCTCGTACTGTGAGAGGACAACAACCAACGACCCTTGTCCCTGCCGCTAAACACGCCATCTTGGTGGTCTTCGATTGATCTCTACAATGGAAGCGTGAACAACAGTTTTAACTTTTAAAAAAAGTGTCTCTCTCTCCGTGATCTCTCTCTCGTTTTCTTCGTGCTTTTTCTATTTTCTATTTGTTTGTTTGTTTTGTAGAATTTGTTGTGTCTCTCTGATCTCTAACCAGGGTTACTGTTTTGTTTGGTGAGCTTATTAAAGTGATTAGTGGGTTTGTGGCTGTGGGTTGATTTTCTTGGCCTGGGGAATTTCTGGCTTTGGTTAGTTTTTTTTTTTTTTTTTTTTTTTTTAAATAATTTCTAGGTTTGTGTTCTTGGATCTGTGTTTGTGTTCTTGTTGTTCTTGTTCAAGGCACACTTAGATCTCAATTCATAAGATTTTTAGTTTTTAATTCTGTTTTTAATTTTTTTTATTTAGTTAAAATTAATAAATTAATTTTTTTAATTTAGATGCTGATGTGGCATTAAATAATATTTTTTATTATTAATTTAGACCACGTGGACATTAGTTTATTATTATTTAACTTTGCCGTTTGCCACGTCTGCAATATCCGTTTCTGATGTAACGGCAGGGACTAAAATGGAAGCGTTTTTCAGGAGAGGGACTAAAAGCGGTAAAAAAAAAACTTAGGGACTAAAACGGAATCGGCTGAAAATGTAGGGACCAAAATGTGTTTTTCGCCTTAAGAAAATTAAAAGTGGGGACTGCACATGACTCACAAATTATGCTTTTCAATTATTGGATTGAGGCATATGTTTAGTCTTGTTTTTGTGTAAAACTTTGTGGAGTTTAAGAATAAAAAAATGTAGAAATTTGGTTATGGTAAGAATAACACCAAGAACAACAACAACAAAGCCTAAATCCCAAAACTTTGGGGTCGGCTTTTTGGTTGTAGCAAGTCTTAAATATGAGGGTATGCTTCTAAAGATAAAATGGAGTTTTTCTGAACTCAGCACAGTTCCTGCAGACTCAAGATATTTTGTGTTATGTGCAGATATCTACATTGACAGTGGAGAACCACAATTTGCTTCTGAAGTTACAGCAGATGAACATGCACCACCCTGTAGATACTGGCCATAATGGTCGAGGGAACAGTGAAGAATTTTCATTGCCCAAGCATGATTTGACTGATGTTACTTGTGCAAGAGAAAGTAAGGAAGAAGTGACTGAGTTGTCAGCTACTGGTTCCATGGTAGGTGCTTCCTATTTATTTATATTCTTCTTAACAGTGGGTCGATTTCTTTTAAGCAGGTTTAAAGCTGCCTTATTCTTGTCAGGGTATATAAATTTGTCATAGATGTTTGATCTGCTAACTGCCTTTAACACTTGTTTTCAAGCCCAATCCCTCCCCCAAAGACTTAGGGAGACAGATCTTTTTTGATGACATGGAACCTCACCAAGGCAAGGCCCTTTGGACCTACTTTTGGGGAGTAAACCATGGATACACAACCTCACCTACCAGAACCGTGTATCATGTAATCCAAGAGAACTCCTAGTGGGGATCAAACCCAAGATGTTTGGGTCTACAATTCATCCCAAGCCTCCAATCACTAGGCTGCCCCACACCACTCCATAAGTAGGAATTGAAGAGCCTTTCAATGTCCTTGATCACCTTTACAGTCAAAATAAAAGTGCTTTTCCAATACACTTGAATGCCACCCAAAAACAAAAAAAAAAAAAAAAAAAACAGAACAAAACAAAACAGATTGTATAAGCTGCAGTCTTCCATAAAAAAGACAGCCTTCTAGCAGACCATGTGTGTTTATCCTGGCAGCAATCTTGTTAGCCAACAGTTTACAAACCTTAGGAGCCAATTTACCAGAAATGAGGTGCAGGCCCAAGTACTTGACAGGTAAAGAGCCCTCTTTAAAGTTTGAAAGTGTCAGAATTTTCTGCTTCATTTCACTGGTAACAGCTGAGAGAAAGACCTCAATCTTTGATGGATTAACAGCTAGGCCAGAAGTCAGTTTGAACTGAATAGTAACATTCTGAAAGATTGAATGGAGCCTTCCTTTGCAGTAGCAAAGCGCATCAAATCATCAGCAAAACAAAGATGAGAGAGTGCCTCCTTATCACACCTAGAGCAATACTTGAATCTGTCCTTTGTCCTTGCCAACCTACTCATCTTTTTTAAGAACGCCTCCATATCTATAACAAACAGGTTGGGGGTGAAAAAGGATCACCTTGCCTAAGACCCCTTCCACCTTTAAATTAATCCACCAAGGGGCTATTTATTGCCACTGAAAACTTTGGTTAAGTAATACAAGATTCAATCTAACCAATGAATCTATGAGCAATACCAACAGTGGCCTAAGTGTCGAGTAAAAAGTTCTAATAAACTATTATAGGCCTTCATTGGATCCACTTTTCTTGTGCATCTCAGTGAACCAAGATCCCTGTGGTAGTTCCCCACCAATTCCTAAGCTAAATGCACATTCTCAGTGATGCTTCTTTTGGGTATAAATGAAGTTTGAGTAGGACTAATCAGATTATGAAGAAAAGCCTTTAATCTGTTAGCCAAGATCTTTGTGGTACACTTTTTAAATTGTATCGCAACAGGAAATTGGTTAGATTTCTAAATCAGATTTACATTATATGCTTCATTACACCTGCATAGTCAATTTCTGCCTAACTCATGATTCTCATAGTTATTCATGAAACTCCAATTGGGGAATAAAAAAATCCTTAATTTTCATAGAATTTTCACCCTTAACTCTAGTCTCTAATTAACATACTAGGTTTTCCCTATGGATTTAAGCCTCTAGCATTCTTAACCTCTTTTTGTTTGAAAGGGTCATTTAAACCTCTACCATTCCAGATAAGAAGCTTCATTGGCTTGTATCAAGGAAATGGCAAACATCACTCTCCAATTGGAGAAGCACATGCTAAATCTTCCTGATCCACATAATCAACATTTTCCTTAGCTTTCCCAGCTTTCTTCGGCTTTAGTTTTGCACCCAGCTTCAAAGTTGCATCTAAAAACTCCTTTTAAGTAGTCTGCCCTCTAGACCTTGTCACAACTGCTATAAGGACCTTCCACATCCTTCATCAGTATCCTTTTTCCAACGGCAGGTTTAGATCTCATAACAGCATCATCAGAGTGAGCAGTTCTGGCCCCTGGAACCCTCTTCCAAGAGGAATTTTTTGGGGAAGCAGAGCCTGCAACTTGATAGCCTCAATGTTTTTCTCATCTTCCTGCTTTCCTTTAGACTTTACCTCCTATCGGATAGGAGAAATACTACTTCTAATCTATTCTCATTTTACACCATTACTTATTACCAAACTTTTTTTTGTTGTTGAAAAGTACCATTCCTTCATTGGTTTTCATTGATCTAGAGAAACATACAATAGGGTCCCTAAAGAGGTTATGTGGTGGGTTTTGGAAAAGAAATGAGTTCCTATGAAGTATATTAAGTTGATTAAGGATATGTACGACGTAGTGATAACTAGTGCGAGAACAAGTGGAGGAACCACAAGTGAGTTTCCTATCACTATAGGTTTGCATCAAGGATCACTATTAAGTCCATATCTCTTTGCACTAGTGATGGATGAGCTCACTAAATCGATCCAAGAGGAAGTCGTTGGTGTATGTTTTTTGCAGATGATATAGTTTTAGTGGATGAAACTAGAAGTGGAGTTAATGCCAAGTTAGAAATTTGGAGAGATGCTTTAGAATCTAAAGGCTTTCAATTAAATTGGACTAAAACAAAGTACATGGAATGTAAGTTTAGTAAATATAGAAACACAAACAAAGGGTTAATAAGACTTCATGATCAAGAGATACTAAAGAGTGAAAGCTTTTTATATCTTGGATCAATAGAGAAATTTCAGTGGATGTGAATTATAGAATAAAAGCAATGTGGATGAAGTGGAGAAGCGCGTCGGGAGTGTTGTATGATTGTAGAATATCTATTAAGTTAAAGGAAAATTTTTATAAGACTGTTAGATGACCAGCTATGCTTTATGGTACCGAATGTTAAGAAGCAGCATATTCTTAAAATGAGTGTAGCTGAAATGAGAATGTTAAGATAGATAAGTGGAAATACACGGAATGATAGGATTCGAAATGAGGAAATTTTCCTGAAAGATGATGGAAAATCACTTGAGATGATTTGGTCATGTTCAAACTTCAGAGGATAGTGACTACTGCAACAGTAAGAAAGAGCGAGTTTATCCAAGTTAAGGGAACGAAAAAAAGGTAGAGGAAGACCAAAAATGACATTAGTAAAAGTAATAAAAAATGACATTTCAATTAAGGCAGTAACAAAGAATATGACTTTAGATAGAGTATAATGGAGGAAAATAATACATATGATTGACCTTATAACTAATCTATTGATTATCCATAGCCAATCCCAAAATTTTGGGACTAAGGCTTTGTTTGTTCTTGTTATTTTTGTACCATTCCTTTATACCAGACTTTATCCTCTTTCTTTGCTCATGCTCTGTTAGAAAGACCAAAACACCTTACAATGAAAAGTATAGGTGGCTTCCAGGGGTATTCTATAGAAGCCTCCAAGAGTTGATCCATCAAGTGATTCAACTAGTAAAAAATCTGGAAGTGCATCCTCAAGCCCAAATTCCACACAAATGTTGGCAAACCCGAGCCTCTTCTGCTGATCAGTGATAGCATCAGCAAAAAGGGGCTTTCCAATACCACTAGCAATATAGCTAAAGCATTTAGGAGCCCAAAATTTAATTGGTAGATGCCGAATTTATTCCAGATTGGAATCTTATTAAATCTTATCTTTTCCATCTGCAGCCTGGGGTTCCATTCTCTTAGGAACAATTGCTTATTAGCATTAGCAACATGCCACATTTTGGCCTCCAATCAAAAGTGAAAACCTCCATCCCACCAAATGATATTCACGGAGCTTCAACAGACTTCTTTACTAGATAAAAGGGGATTTGTGTCCAAACACTGTCCAAGTAGCAAGTAGACCATTAAAAAATGCTTTATTCCACTACCTCCATATTTGACAACAATTCCCCCATTCTTTTTAACAGGAGCATGGAATTTCCAAATGAGCAGCTTCCCTTTATCCAATTCAAAACAAAAAATTTTAATCTTGAAATTGGGTCCATTTCCCTTGAGCATTCTGATCCACCAATTCTTTACACATATTCTGAACTGCAGAGGATTTGGAGACTTCCTGCATACCCAACCCCTCCCAATGCTTCAAAGAGATTCCAGCCTTGCCTCTGCCTCTCCCCCAGTCTTCCTCATGAGTAAATAAACACTAATTAAAGAATTTAAAGATGAGAATTTGGATCAAGAATCACAGAAAACTCAAGAATTTTCAACCGTGCATAGCATGTGTGATTCTAACATGGACTGAGAACATCCTAATCCTAGCTAACCGACTGCCTCTCTCACAATACCAATACTTGTTACAAATGATTTACTCCCTGGAATAGATGTGATCTTTTAGGATTCCAATTTTACAAAAGCTTCAAAAGCTGTCAGCTCAAATCTCAAAAGCTGTCCTAAAATGCAGCCAACCCTAACTGTTTTTTGTTTTTATTTTTATTTTATTTTTTTTCGTTTAAAACTCCATAGAATAAAAGAATAATGTATGTGGGGAAAAATAGAATAATTTAATTGGTAAGATATCTGAAATATCCTCATTTTCCATCATTACCCCTTTTTTCTGTTTGAACTCTGTTTTACTGAAAATTATATTTTCAAAGTATTTGGAATTGAACCTTGTTGTTATTGCTGTCTTGCCTATTTCTTTGTTTCCAGTTGGACAAGAATCAGGTAAGTGTTACAGTTGGTATGACCAAAGTGGTGTCTGCAAATTCTACATCAGAGCTTGAGTCAGTGAGGAGAATAGATGCAGGGCTCCTGAACTTTAAACATGTTTTAATGGCGATCATCATCTTACTGATTTCAGTTGTAGCTTATTTAATTCAAAAATAAATTTCCTTCTGTTATTTTATGCTCGTCTAAAGTTTTGTCATCGTCAATAATAGAAAGGTTTTCATCAGTGCTTTTCTTGGTGTTTATATTCTCTCTTTTGTAGTGCATGTTATTTCTCTCCTATGGTAGTTTTGTTGTTAACCAGGGGTTTAGAGCCTCGAAAAAAAAGTGATATTTTTCTCAAATTTTGTGAGAAATGCGACCTGTTGTGCCTAAAGCACAGATTTTCATTAGCTTAATACCTGAATACATACAAACAGAAGGCTTTGTGTTTTGAGGATAACAGGATGAGCTTTGTTATGTAATTATAATAGGGTTGGGAACCAAGTGAGAATGATATATCTGCCTGGACTGAAGACAATCAAGAAGTTAGCATGGAAAGTGCCCACCGTCAACACTCTGGCCTTCTGCAGAACACAAGTATTCTTGACTGGTGTTTAGCCTCCAATCCATGATATGGTTTTAACAAATGTATATAATAATCCATTTATCCTCCAAATAAGAAGTAAATAAATTTTCTGGAAAAAAAAAAAAAATGCTTGTTATGGAAATTATCTCTCCTGTAAGTGTGCTTTTGATATAACTTATTTTGGTGAGGTGAAAAACTGAAAATAGGCCGAGGTTTGACCAAATTTATGGGAATTGTTTATTTATTTTTATAATACAAGACAAAAATTTAAAATCTAGTTTATATTCTTTAAAAGCTGAAAGTTAGATTATCTGAAATAAAATTAAATTGAGACAAAAAGTTGTGTGTAGCTTGCAAACGGTATATAAAAAAGGCAAAAAACTAACTTATAATCATTTCTCAAACTAAGGTTGTCAAAATCGGGATCCTACGTAGAATTGTTGAAGGTATATAGAATTGTAGATCATAAGATCAAATCATGAATCGGATTCTGAATGGTAAGATCCTATATATTTTCAGATTTAAAGTAAAAAACACATTAATAATAACTTTGTATGTTGAATAATCACGTAAATTATAAATTTATCCATAAAAAAACTAAGATTTGCATCATATGATGTAATTTGCATGTCATACATCGCTAAGTCTATATTAACAAAACAAATACATTTAAGTTGTGACCCAATGTATCTAAAAAGTTCAATAAATGTTTAATTAGCAACCAAATACCAAAATATTTATCAAAACATATGGAAAATATTTTCTAAATTTTAAGTTCCAAGTTTGAAATTCAAAATAAGTTAGCAAATGGAAACTAGCTAACTACAATATAAAATCCAAAAGCAAGATGAATATTAAGGTGAAGTGAACATTTAATTATTCTCATTCTAAGGTTCTTATAACCACCGTCCTAAATTCCTAATCATTATCATCCATTTCATCATCTATGTAGACATTATATATTTGTATATTAGAGCTACAAAAGACATCAAGATACAATTTCAAATTCAACTATTCAAGTTATACCACTTGTAACAATTAAAGAGCATGCTCAAAAAATCAATCAATCAATATACAAATACAAGCATAACTAATAAAATTATATATAAAAAAAAAATTTAGTAATATTAGAACACAAATTAGTATATTGATTAAACAAATTTAACAATATTATAGTTTATAAGGCAGCAAAGCCAACATCAAATTCTTCATTTAGAAATGATGAAGCATTCATTCTTTTTTTTTTTTTTTTGATAAATCCATTCATTCATTTTGATTACAAGTGAACTAAAAACTATAAAACATTTGCTTAGATTAACATAATTTTATAAAAATAAAATAAAAAATCATACTATCACAACATGAAAAAATAAAAACCCTTAAAGCTTTATCAAAACAAAAAATTTATCCCATAAAAAAAAAAAAAAAACCAAATTTTTTTGTTTTTGGTAGGATCCCATACGATCTTATGATCCTATATGATCCTACATGATCCTACCATTTTTATGATCCTAGTGCGATTCTAAACGTTTTAGTGAGGTGAGATCGTAAAATTGTGCGATTCTACGATCTAGATCGCGATTTTGACAACTATGCCCCAAACGCACATATAAAAAGTGTAATTTTAAAAAACTTGTAACTATGAAAATAAGGTCATAATCACATAATATGAAGGTGGAGACAAGTTCGATGCCATACCTATAGCTCATCTCTACACGAGGCAAGATATTGAAATGGTTATTTTATTATTATGATTATTATTATTATTATTTCTTGAGAAACACACTAATTGCTAAATACACACACTTTTAATTATACTCTCTCAATTGAAATGGTTATTTAGCCAAATAAATGCAAGAATATTGCTATATTTTGATAGTTTAGTCAAATAATTCATGTATACATAGTATTCACAATTTTTGTTTACTGTGACAAATTCACAGTGAAATAAAACAAACAAAATATGTGCCATTGTAAATAATTAAACCTTAAATTTAAATAGAAAAATGTTAATTACATAATATTTTTTCAACAAATCTTATGTGACAGGTTATTACAAGATGTTATTGATTAGGTCCACTTATAGTTTATTATAAAAATATTACGTAAGTAGCACCTCTCAACTAACCTAAGTTAAAAGAACAATTCCTAACCAAAACGACATCCGTTAATTCCATTGTTTGTTACTAATGACTTGGCAAAAATTGAGGTTGAATTTCAAACGTGATGGGAATACGAAGTCAGGTCAAATTCCCGAAGCGGTTAAAACAACAGATGGGAAAGCGTCAACGTAGTTTCTGTCACACAAACAAAACACAATTTTCCTTTCCCCAACATTTTCCCGACATTGTTTCTTAAACTTTCTCGGGCACCGAACAGGGGAAAAGCTCTCTCAGCGGCCACAACGAAAACGCGCGGTTCAGAGACAGTCGAGGTCGAGGAGGATAACCATGAATAAGCTGACGAGAAAATGGCGAAATTCTCATGACGATAGATTCTCTCTCCCTACTCTCGACGATTCTCGCCCCATCGACACCCAAGGTCTCTCTCTCTCTCTCTCTCTCTCTCTGTTTGGTTACTGAGAAAACGAAGGTAGAGAAAAGAAAATTCAAAGTTTGAATCTGGAAATCTTGCTTTTTCTCTAAAAAAATTTTGCAGAACAGGAGGAGATGATTCGATCCTTTGAAAAGACACATGCTCAACAGAGTCGTCTATGGCGGGTAGTTATATTTGACTTGTTTCTCAAGCAACAAAATGGGTTCCACTTTATTTTTTACTATTTAGCTCAAAAATGAAATCTTTTTATTTTTTATTTTTTGGATTTGTTGGCAGGGTGTGTTCGCAGCAATGCTGTTTTGTTTTGCGGTATTTCTATTGTACTCTATCTTCCAGCAAGCTTCATCTCCATGGGGACTGGTACGGAAATCCTTAATATTGTTATTCCATGGTTTTGGCTTAGTAGTATTAGACGAATTAGATCTTCTTGGGGCTAATTCCATTATGGAGTTTCTAAAATTCTATCCATCTATTTTGAATTAAGTTGGTTGGATTTTGTCACATTATCAACTATCACCATTTTATTACCTCTTTAAATTATCCGTGCAGTTATCTGGTTATATTATCTAAAGTGGTAAATTTACTGAATTTGTGACATTTGTTAGATTAATGGTGGAATGATTAAATTAATTCATTTCCATTTTACTTTGTAGTGGTAATTTTTATGGTAGAAAAAAAGGTGGTCCTGAGTTCGAACTAATTCCATTTATGATTTATCTCTCATTTAATGTGAGAAATTCCACCTTTTGAAAACTACTCATTGAGGGGGAATTTGGGCCTACTTGTACATAAGGGGAACAAATAATGTATGTCTTAATGTAAGGACGTTGGGAATCAGTCTCTTCAAAACAAATTGGGGGTAAGGCTGCCTACCATGACCTGTCCTAGACCCCACAAAAATTGGGAGCTTTGTGCACTGGGTATGACTTTTAATGGAAGGGTGTGATTTGTAATAGGTAAGACAGTCATTTTGGAGATGTCCTTAATCATATTTTTATTGATGAATCAATTGAATATTATTTCACAAAAGAGTTCACACCAAGAGCCCAAAGGCCCAGAAATACAACAAACCATAGGTACACCTCTATATCACCCTGCACCAACCAACACAGTACACAGCCATAAGCTTGAAACCAAAAACAGAGCAAAGTACTCTGCCACAGCTCTAAACTACAATTACAGTAATATCCTAAACTATTGCAGAACCAATATAAGCCGTAAGGCTATTCAGCTACACAGAAAGGAGCTCAGGAAGTTTTGCAAAGAATAGCAGGATTTATGTCCCATTTGCAGCATAATATCCTCATTATGCTGTTAAGAATTAATTCTTCTTCTCCCCTTTTGCTCTCTATTCTGCTTTTAACATCCTTCTTAATAACCTTGATGATTTGCTTCTCACTCTTGATCCTCTTTGAATGAACAATAGCATTTCTCTGCTGCCATAAATGATCGACAGGAGCCCACCAGGCTATCTTACAAATGGTAACTCTAAGACTATGCCCTACTAGATCGTTAACAACCCAATCACTCCATTCCTTCCATCTGCTTTCAGCATCTGAGATCAATCACAGCTTCATTACACTAGCCCAGATTCTACCAGAGAATGAGCTTAATCCTTGATCCTAATATTTTGAGCGTAGTATGTTTTGGTGAGCTATTGTAGGATACTGAAATCTTGGCAGAATGCTGTTATGTTCATCATGGAAAACTCTAGAAAATTGAGATGTGTAATTCCTCGAATTTTCTGGATAAATGGAGCTTGTTTGTTTCTGTTTTGTGGCATTACAACAAAATTAGCCAATAATATCAAGATTAGACTTGGGGCTATGTAATTGCATACTGTATCTCATGACTATTTCCTTTCAAAATTTGTGTTTGTTCAATTGATTGTTTAACCTTTTTTGATGAACAGCGTTATCATGCTTACTTCATGGAGGAGGTTGACTCATGGATGGTTATATCTGCAGGTTCATTTTTTTACTTAAATCTTCTTCTTTTTCCATTCATTTTGGGATGATTGCATGTCATTTATTGTTAGACTATTGTAGCATTAATATCAACTGTTCAGCTAGTCTTCTGTAATCAGCATTTATTTTTGGCCCTTGCATATATGGTTCTTGTAATACCTTCCTTTGTCTTGCTTATCAATCAAATTCTTTGTTTCATGAGAACGTACCTGTTTGGTGGCAAGGCAACAGCTTTTTATATGTTCTTCAATGTATTAGTTGAGTTTTATTTCTTCCATTTGGAGTGAGGAATTTGAAACTGGATGTTGTGAATCTTGTGATGTCATGTTTTTTACACGGTTGGTGTTGTTAAATTCATTTCAGATATAACACTGGTTTTAAATTTGAACAGATTGGCTAGCTGTTTTAGCATGTTCAGTTGCCATCATAGGGCTACTTCATAACTCAAAGTATCACAGGCAATGGATTTGGTACTCGTGCTTAGCTGGAATCATACTGGCAATTTTCTGGTTATATCACATGTTAAGGTATTTCAAGTTCTCAAAGTTACCTTTTCACAAACTCAAACAAGATAATATTATGAATATATTACACACGGAGTATGTTTGATATAAAATCTCTTGGTCTCTGTCTTCCCTCATTTCTTTTGCTTCACTGACTTTCTTCTTCTTTTTTTATTTTTTTATTTTATTTAATTTCTTGGTCCCTGTTCTAACATGGTACAGATGCAATTATCCTGAGTTGCTGGTTACATTTTCAATTTGATGCCATCTTTTTCTGTTCTTTGGATTCTCTTCACATAGTGAAGTGTGTTTTAGTGTTTATATCCTGCTGGATGTTCTAATATGTTAAGTGCAGTGATCTGTTTACTTATTTGATACTTCTTTGGGTGGTAGATTGCCAAAGTTCCGGTGGGATGTTATCTGGCTTCCATTTGGGCCATTTGGGTATGTTATTAACTTATTTGTCAGCATTTTTCTGTTACAATGTCTTCACTGAGAAATAACGCATGCATGGAATCGCAGCGGAGCTGGAGTATGTCTCTATGTAGATCATCTACTATTGGAGTCATCAGAAGAAATAAGAAAGCTTCGAGCCTATACGTATTCTTACAAAGCCTATTGAAAGGGAATTTTGGTCATTGTAGTGGGGTTTGAGTTAGTTTTTAAATACAGAGGAGACAGACGAAGAATATGTGCGCCAGTGATGTTTGTTGTTGTCATATACTTAATTAAGTTCTTGATGGGAATGTACAAAATCATAGTGTAACAGTATATAGAACTTCTCTGGAATTTTGTTTACAAATTTTGTGATTGAAGAATATTGGCAGTAGAGATTGTCTATGTAATTTGTTAGTTATTATCAATGAGTGGATGAATTTTTTTCTTTTGTCGTTTATAACAACTGGCCTCTCTTGCGTTCTCTCAAAATGACAAAAATACGGACTAAATGGCATAGTTTTGTTTAAATGTTCGAACACCTACAATATATATATATATATATATATATATATATATATATATATATACTGGCTTATTAAGTTAAAAGGGGAACATTTTAGTGGCCACAGATACGGTTTCTTCTTCTGGAATGACAAAATTCTGTTAACCGGTATATAAAGTCAGTGTACATGTCCTATCAAAATTAGTAAACAATAACAAGAATCATACCAGAAGAAACGAGTACCAAACATGGGCCACCAAGAAATTCATAAGCAGACAAACAAAGAAACAAGTAAAAACTTTTAGGAATGGTCCCTCTTTGTTACTAGAATGAAAGATGGTTGACACTGCAACAAGGGAACATTTGGCGGGTATGCACCTTAATTGCAAAGTGGATGAAACTGGACTCCATGAACCTTATCTGTGGTGAAGTAACTTTTGGGCAATAGGCAGCAACACAAACTTCTTGTATTTAAAGTGGTTCGTATATCTAATATTATGTATTTGTAGTGATCTGTGTACCTAGTTCAATGATATTATTGTACTATATGGAAGAATATTCAAGTAGAATCCGTATTTCCTCCGTTTCTTTTTATTACTAGACAACATTGAAAAAAGAACCAAGGAAATACATATTCTATCTGACATTCTGATATGTTCATAACATCTAAAGTTCAAATCCATTCTATCCCATTGTAAATATTGAATTATTTAAAAAAGCAAAAAGAAAAAAAAAATATTATAGATGTTATTCCAGTCCAAGGATGTTCAGGAAAAGCTGATATGTTTTTTAGTCTACAAATCATATGTTAAGCCCAATGTAGCATCTTTTGACATTTTCCTTTCTGGCTATTGTTTTTAATCATTTCGATTTTGTGTTGCTACAGCACAGACATGGCATTTAGTATCCTGTCTTTTCATTGATCTTTCAACATTGATTAAATTTTGAAAAAAGCATAAAACCTAAATAAGTATTCCAGGCAAATACATTATTGATTCATGAGATGTAAAAAATGCCAACTTGATCATTTTCCCAGTAGAGCCACCCCCTCCAACAAAATTTTTTTGGTGTCAAATAATCTGGAATGCATCTAAATTTTTAGCCATCTCACCATGTACGTCTAGGGAGTCTGTGTTTGTCATGTAGTCCAGATGCCTCAAAGAATGTCACATTTTTTGCCATAAAGACAACAACAATGCTAATCCTCCAAAGGGAGAGCAAAAGGAAGACAGTTCAGCAAACTTTTTACCAATAGAAAATGAATATCCAGCAAAAGCTAGCTGCAAGTAAGTAATATGCATCAAAAAGACATACGCACACAGTCCAAATGAAATTTTAGTCGGATATCCTTTACTTGTATTTATCGGTCTGCCATCAAACCCAAACAGCCATCAAACAAGTGGAATTTTTGTAAAAAACTCGATCAGACTGTGTAGCATTAGAATTAGTTCTAACTACAACCAAATAAAAGTGCCAAAAGCCAGCAATCTAAAGATTAATGAAGCAATCTAAAGATTAATGAAGCAAATATCTGAAATAACTTGCTACTCAATTCTAGCCTAAGTCATGTAATCTTTATACAGCCTATGAAGGGCAGGGTTTTATTTAAAAAGATAAAAGATTCTTCAATGGTGCTCAATCTGTACAATAACTACAGTGAAATGTAATCACTCTTCCTTTGCATTTTTCGTCATCATCTTTCTTTGTCATCATCTTTTTTGCCAACAACGCTAACCTAGGTCAAACCTCTCCAACCTGTACCCAAAAGAAAATTAAATAAAAAGGTAAAAATGTTAATAAAAAGAAGTAATCCTCAAGTTCAGAGTAAGTTTAAAGTTTAAACTTGACAGGCTGATTTCTTTAAAAATGAGACTATGCATGTAATTAGTAACTACAACAAAAAGAAACAAGTTATAAAATGATAGATAAATAGCTATATAAAACACTATAAGGGAGACAGACTTCTTTCTATCATGCTTTATCTCAAAAGTTTATATGAAAAGGCATGGATTAACTTTTAAAACCTCTAAATCTGCCTAGAGATTGTTTTACAATTCATGTATTCTTTTTCCTCTTTTTCAACTGATAAAAAGAGAAGAAAGATCAACTAATACACACTTTTTGATAAGTTTAAGCTGTGTGTCTATGCTATAACAACGCATATAAGATGGTACCTTTAATCTATACTTGGAAAGTTACTAACATGTGCTAGAAAATTAGTAAAAAATGGAATAGCAGCATCTTTCTGCCATAATAATGAACAAGTGGGACGCGTTGCATTGTCTATAGGTAAGTATGAACATAGAATGAATGCATCTTCTCTTCAAAATAAAGTGATCAAAATAAAAATCATTGATGCAATATTCCTTTGCTCATAAGAAAAAGATTCTTAGTTTAACTAAGCATGAGAACAAAGTCATAATAAAAACAAGATTTTGATAAATTAATTTTTTTTTTTTTTAAGTCCTTGTTAAACTCATTAACCCATCAACCCATCGATAGTTTCCAGAGACTGCAGAATAAAGGTCATTGCAGCAGGCCACTATGTTAAAAATGCACCAAAAGCCTCTATCCATAACCACAGTGACTACTCTTTTTGCATTATTGCTGTGTTGGCTGAAGAAAACAAATAATTAATAGCCATTTAGTCATGTGAATGAAGGTACATCTATGTGCAAGTGCGCGCGCACACAATTATATCATCTAGCATCTGTTATATTAAAAGTCAAGAAGGGTTTTATCATGTCAGGCTAAAAATGAAAAAACAAGGCAACAATCCTTTGGAATTAAAAACTTAAAAAAATGTTGTCCTGATCTACTACCTAGTTAAGAATCCACTTTTTCTTTTTCTTCTTCTTCTTTTTATTTTATTTTATGAATAGTTAAAATTCCACTTGGTTGCATAGCTGACCAACATCTCAAATGCTAGGTGAGGAAAATCGCATTGAATTCAAGATCAATGTACCATTTTCATCTTGAGTATTTTATCAAGTGACATGAATACCACAGGTCAACTTAATCTCTTGATAAGGTAGTGAACTGTAATTTCATCTTGATACACCTAAAAGGCCCTCACTGTGCTATGTAATTGCCTCTGAAAGTTAAAAAAATTATGGAAAACTAGAATACCAAACAGGGCATTCTGCTTAAAACAAAAAAAGTACGGTCGTATATGGGAAACTTGAGAAGAAAGTTATTTAATCACTCAAAATAGAAGAATAAATCAGTAATAGTGGAACCAAACCCATTTATGAAAATTGAAATGGAACATAGTATGGGATTAAGAACAAATGGAGATAGAACATAATATAAAATGTTTTACCTTGCTATTCCTCGACCTTTTCTTGAGCATTTTCCCCAATTCTTGGAGACTGCGAATGAGCACCATCATAAGCATTTGGTGAAACTAAACTTTCCACATATACAGTCCCATCAAATTCACAATGACCAATAGGGGAAATGTATATCCTCCTATAATTATTTTCCTTCAAATTGTAGGCATCCAATTGCAATCCACCTTTGAGCATTATCGCTTCACCATTCTTTGCAAAGCATAATGGTACCGAATATTCACGAATATATTCCGGCTCCATCTCTAGCGAAACAGTGGCGAATTTAATCCAGGACACCTTAGCTCCCTCTTCCGTCATTGTCCATACCTCAACATCCTTCCCAAACAAAGAACGACATGCACAAAGAGACTCTCCTAGAACACCCAACAAAGGCCCTTCAGCAAACTTGCTATCAGGTTTTGGCAACACACGAAATTTCTCCTTCACCAAATCAAAGGAAACAATAATGAATTTTGTCTCTTTTGTATCTTCACGTTTTGCTTGCCAATAAACAGACCCATTTAACAAGGTCCCCCTATCATCAAGAAGATCAAAACTATGACCACCATAACAAACCCTCCTCCAAGAATTGGTTTTGAGTGAAAAGACATCTACACTAATCTCATCAGATCCATTTCTTGGAATTACTTTAACTAACTTGTAATCATCATTGCAACAGTCATAACCAAAACCATAGGAACCTAATCCACTGGGTTCTTGTAATCTCTTGTACTCTCCTATACATGGGTTCCACATGATAATGCCATTGTCACCTATGCCTAAACACAACAAACCATTACAAGAACCAAGAATCCTAACCCCACGCAAGGAACCCATTGCAACTGGCAGTTGAAGATTCTTTACAGCAGACTTTTCATCATCATCACCACTAACTAAGGCTTCATAGTCCAAAGATTGGATTTTGAGCCAAAACATGAAATACATAAAGAGTTTGTGTGACAGTTTTTGTTTAAGGTGCATTTTGATGAAGTGGGGGTCAGAGAGAAGAGAAAGCCATGGCTTTGAAACGCACCTGAACTGGCCCAGAGACTTAACTGGCAGTCTTGAAAGTATCTCTGCTATGACTTCGTTTGGAAGGGTCGGAATAGCCATTGACATAGACATAGCCATGGCTTCAGTCATGTTTGCATGCCTTGTTGTCATCACCATCGTTGTTGTGTTTGCCACAGTTTTCTTGACTTTCTTTCTTCACACGAACACAGGTTTGTGGGCTTGTTTTTGTCTCATTGTCTGTACCAGTGTGATCTCATCCAAATCCAGTTTTATCTATATCACTTTTTGTACAGTACCTTTTTGTAGCAGCCTTTTTTTTTGGGGGATTTTGGATAACGTGAAAACCGCTATGCTGAGTCGTGTATTAATTCAAAGTGTTATCTTACGCAGCGTTTTCAGACGAAAATACCGTGATTTGGCACAATCAGCGGTGATTTGGAAGATCTTATCTCGGACAACCGGATAAGAACAAAAATTTGATAATTACATAAATATATCACAACTTTTACTACAATTGTCCCATAAGTGCAAAAATTTATGTCTATTTTAGTATAAGAATATATTTTTTATTTATTTATTTTAGGGTAAAATGTAAAACTGAACCTCTAAATTTTTTCAAATTTCAATATAATCCTCTAATTTTACTTTTGTTCATTTCAGTCATTTAACTTTCAAGTTTATTCAATTAAGGTTTTTCCATCAACTTTTATTATATGTTGTAGTTAATTTTTCAATTTTATAAATTTTTCTTCAAAATTTTTTAATTAAAAAAACTCAATTAATGATTGAAAAATATATTCCAGATTATTTTTTCAAATTTTTTTAATAAATGTCTTAATTGAATAAATCTGAAACTTAGATGATTAAAATGAACGAAAGCAAAGTTAAAGGTCTAAAATGAAATATTATATTATATTTCATTTTTCAAAATACCTCCCATCAAATTATCTATTTTATATTATATTTTATTAAATTATTAATTTTTCTTGATTTTTAAAAATTTTTCTTTCTTCACACAACAATTACCATTCAGTCTCTCTCTTCATTCTTAATATAGTAAATAAAGAATAAACAACTAAATACAAAATAAATAATGTCAATGTAAACTTGTAAATTTATCCAATAATTGTACACAAACTGATGTGAGTTATTTTTAAATAAAATTGTATAAATTTTACATCTTTTTCTATTATACAGGATTGGATTCTCTGAATAATATGAGAAAAAAAAGTGATAATTTTAAGTAAAATTAATAAGTAATTAATTACAGAGATCACGTCATTGTGACAAAAATTCGTGACATTTAATGCGGTATCATAATTAATTCTTAAACTACCATAATAAGGTAACTTTAGCTTTATAGTAAAAGTGAAGTCCATGTGATCTTTTCATTTTAAAAGGAAAGCTTACGTGCCACATATTCAAGCTTATCTCTTTAGATATATTAATAAGGGAAAGGCTAAGGGCACTCGTTAATAATCCATTTAAAGAAAGTTTTTATGGGAAATAAAAAAAAATTAATTAATATTTTGATAGTTTTTTTCATTTCCCATAAAAATTGTATCAAAACTTTCTTAAAATAGATTATTAATGAGTTCTCTAAGGGCACTCGTTAGTATGACCTCAGTCTTGATAAGGAAAAAAAAAAAAACTGTCAAACAAGTTTTTATATATATATACAAGATTGAAATTCCATTCTAGTTTAATATAAGTGTATATGTATGTGAACTCTTTTTTCTAGAGACTTAAACTTTGGACTTTATTCCCTACATCCCACAAACATTTATACTTATAGAGTGACCATCATACTAAGAGTGTGTAGTAGTTTTACACAAGTTTGATGCCCGACAAATTTCATAATGTTTTTAATAACAATTAAGATAAGATATCATGTATGTGAACCTCATTTCTAAAGACTTAAATTTAGTCTTTATCTCCTACACCCCACAAATATTTATACTTGTAGAGAGACCATCGTATTAAAGGTGTGTGGTGATTTTAAACAAGTTTGATACCCAACAAATTTCATAATGTTTTTAATAAATTAAGATAAAATATCATGTTGTAATCAATGTACAATAAAAATTATGTTAATAATAAACTTATCTCATATAAAAATGGTATGACATAAGGCTTCGAGCCCATTAGGCATTGGGCTTTGGCCCAAGCGCACTACTTAGACACTCTCAAGCCCAAATCCAATAGTAGGCTCATTCAGCTGATCGCATGGTAGATAGGCCCATACCGACCATGTATGGGTTGATCGAGGGCTATATTTACCTGGAACAACCCATGAACTCGGCAGCCCGGTATTTCCTTGGGGAATATCGTTGCCGAGCAACCTTTTGGAGGCAAGAACCAATTCCAAAGTTATCCCCACCATTTCCAAAGAAGCATATCCCATGTCAGGAATAATCAAATCAAACCCCACCCACACGAGTGAGACCAGAACGTAATCATGAAAACCCCACCAACCTTAAGCTATAAATAGGGGAAGTGAGTAGAGAGTGGGGTGGGTCATTCTGAACGAAAAAAGAGAGCTAACAAGAGATAATACTAACCACAAAGAGGAGCTTAAAGGAGAGGAGGGAGTTTCGCAAGGGCAAAGGAGTACAGCTAAGTAGTCCGATTAGGAGCTACTCGTAGTAGGAAACTCATAACCCACCATATAAATAAATTATGAGCCCAACACCAGACCCAATCCAGTGAGGAAAATTGGGCACGTACAAAAATGATATCATATTAATTATAATCTTCCACTTAAAATATTATATAAAAATAATAATAAAATTTAGTGTATTTTTATTTTTTTACTCATAATAGTACTAATTGATAAATGAACCAATTGGTATTTTTTTTTCCCTTTAAAAAAGTAGTCCACTTGTTATATAACATCTCTATCACATTGTGTAAATTCCACGTGTTATATAACATCTCTATCTCTATCACATATTGTCTTATACTAGCCACTAGGTACTTGGGTTAATTGCAACTTTTTCCCCCTATAATTAGTAATTTTCCTCATAAACTTCAAAACTGAGCAATATGCAAGTGTGCACTCACAACTAATGGTAATAAGCCCTATTAAAAAATATTGGTAATAAGCATTTTACTCCCGATTATTAGGATTTTCTTTAAATTGAATTGATTAAAAATTAATTTTTTTCTTTTTTTTTGATAAGTAATAAAGATATATATTGAAGAAACTACCTTATGCAGAAAAACATAAGGCAAATAGAAAAGTACAATTGGAAAGATAGAGAAAAAAGAAAAAAGAGAGAAAGGAGAGGAGACTAATTATACAGGAGAGAACTAAGGAACAAAGGGAGGGAATCACTAGAGGTGAGTCCCCAGGCCCTAGACCAGTCAAACAGAGAGCCACTGAAAGAGGTCAATAACTGGTCATCCGAACTTTCCATGTCCTCAAAAGTCCTCCTGTTTCGCTCCCTTCAAAGACACCACATCAAGCATAATGGAGCTAAGTTCCAAATGCTAGACACATGCTTTCCAGGCCAGTTCCACCAACCAAATAGAGTATCCGCAACCGATCTTGGCAAGACCCAAAAGATCTAAACACCAAACTCCACAGTCGATAAGCTTTATCACAATGAAGTAACAAATGATCCACCGTCTCCCCATTACAACGGCACATGATACACCAGTCAACAAAAACCATCCTTCTACCCCTTAAATTGTCACCTGTAAGGATCCTATCCCATACAGCAGTCCACACAAAGAAGGAAACACGCCGAGGAGCTTTAACCTTCCAAACACCTTTCCAAGGGAAGATAATGGGCAAGGGGTCTCTCAACTTATTGTAAAACGAGCGGATATTAAAAGCCCCATTCTTTGTCAACTTCCATCGCATACGATCACCATTCACAGTGGGGGGAAGATTTGCACCCAAAGTGCGGAGAAATTCATCCACAACACCCATTTCCCAATCATTTGGTCTCCGAATAAAAAGGACATTCCAACTTCTCCGATCCTCTATCCCCAACCGCTCAAGAGAAGAGGCCACGGATGCCTCTTTATTAGAAACAATCCCATACACACTCGGAAAGGTCAAGTGAAGTGGAGAGTCCCCACACCATTGATCTGTCCAGAGTTTAACTCTATCTCCCGCCCCTACCACAAAGCGAATATTTTTTCTAAAATCCTCCCACCCCATGCAGATACTTCTCCACAAGCCACACCCATGAGCCCCTCTACCTAGCTTGGAAGTCCATCCCCCCCATTCTTCCCCAAACTTGATAGCTACAACTCTTCTCCAAAGCCTTGTCTCCTCAAGCCCAAACCGCCATAACCACTTCCCTAGTAAGGCTTTGTTGAAGGTTGTTAATTTCCTTACTCCTAACCCACCATTTTCCAAAGGTGCACACACCTTATTCCATCCCACCAAATGAGTCTTGGAGTCCCCCCATAAGAAATCCCTTTGCAATCTCTCAATTTTATTGGCCACATGAGTAGGGATGGTAAAAAGAGATAAAAAAATAAGTGGGCAGACTAGCTAATGTGCTTTTAAGCAACGTTAGTCTTCCACCTTTAGACAAATACAACTTCTTCCAACCGGCCAACTTGCGTTCAATTCTCTCCAAGATAGGATTCCAAACAGTAGGAGACTTATGGGACGCCCCTAATGGCATACCAAGATAGGTCATAGGCAAAGACCCAATCCGGCATCCCAAAATCTCTGCCAAGAAATGGATATTAGGAACCTCCCCAATGGGAACCATCTCACTCTTCAATGCATTTACCTTTAAACCTGTCACTGCCTCAAAACAAAGAAGAAGCATCCGAACATGTAGAATCTGCTCCTCATTTGCATCATAAAACAAAATTGTATCATCCGCAAACAAAAGATGAGAGACACATACCCCTTCACCCCGTCTACCATCAGCCCTAAAACCTCGAAGTAAATCAACCCCTTCAGCTCTTTTCATCATCTTACTGAGGACCTCCATCATAACCAGAAACAACATGGGAGATAGCGGGTCCCCTTGTCTCAATCCCCTCAAACTCCCAAAAAAAATCAGCTGGAGACCCATTAAACAAGATTGAGAATTGGACAGTAGATATGCATGTGCGGATCCACCTACACCACCTCATCCCAAATCCCATTCTCTTCAACAGAGCAAGTAAAGCCTCCTAGTTCACATGGTCATAGGCCTTCTCAATATCTAATTTACAAATAACCCCCGGAATTTTACTCTTCATCCTACTATCAACACACTCGTTAGCAATGAGGACTGAGTCAAGAATCTGTCTACCACCCACAAAACTATTCTGAGATTCAGATATCAGCTGATCCAAAACCTCTTTCAGGCGGTTTGCCAACACCTTGGCCAAAATCTTATAAACACTCCCCACCAAACTTATAGGTCTAAAATCTCGAATATTGGATGCATTATTCTTCTTAGGGACTAAGGCTAAGAAAGTAGCATTAAGAGATTTTTCAAACTTACTGTGTAAATAAAACTCTTCAAACATAGCTAAGACATCTCTTTTCACCACTCCCCAACAATGGTGAAAGAAAGCCAAAGAGAAACCATCAGGACCTGGAGCTTTATCTCCTTCCAACTCCTTGACAGCTTGAAAAACCTCCTCCTGTTCAAATCTCCGTTCAAGCCAGCCCCTTTCCAACCCCTCTATCTGATCAAACTCCAAACCTTCCACAAAAGGCCTCCATTCCTCTGATTCCTTGTATAAGTTTTTGTAAAACTGTACTGCTTGGTCTGCCATCTCAGATTCGTTCTCATAGATAACCTCATTCACCTCCAATATGCTAATATGATTATACCTTCTCCTAGAATTGGCCAGCTTGTGGAAGAATTTGGTATTGTTATCTCCTTCCTTAATGCAAAGCATCCTCGATTTTCTGTCTCCATGAGACTTCTTCCAATGAGAGAAGGTTCTGAATTTGAGATCTCAACACAACCCTCTCATCTAACTCCACTTCAGAAAGGCCATGGTCCCCTTCCTTAACATCCAATAAATTCAAAGCCTCTAACAATTCTTTTTTCTGGCGCTCTACATTTCCAAACTCACTCCGATTCCACTGAATAATATCTGCCTTCAATGCCTTCTGCTTCTTGGCAAGAACAAAACTAGGAGTACCTGAGAAGGAATATCGATTCCACCAAGAGTGAACCCTATCTTTGAACCCTTCCGTCTTTAGCCACATGTTCTCGAATCTAAAAGGACTTTTCCCCCTTGATATCCCTCCTGCCTCCACTAATATGGGGAAGTGGTCTGAAATAGGACGAGGTAAAACCCGTTGGATCACTTCCGGAAAGTGATCCTCCCAATCATGAGACATTAGAACCCTATCAATCCTAGACATCGAGGGCTGATCCGACCCACTCGACCAAGTATAACTCCCTCCTTCCAATGGCAGATCTAACAAGCTAAGCTCCTCAATGAACTTAGAAAAATTCTCCATAGCCGAGGTAAGTCGAGATCCCCCCAACCGTTCACTTGGGAAACGAATAATGTTGAAGTCCCCTATGTAACACCATGGAACTTCCTAAAGTTGCTGAATTCCCACCAGTTCATCCCACATTTGCCCCCTCAAGTTATTATCATTTGGACCATAAACCCCAGAACAAGCCCAAATAAAACCATCCCCCAGACCCTGCCACCGAACTGAAACGGAAAATTGACCCACCAGAACCTCCAATTTTTCTAAAGCCCTCCTATCCCACATCATCAAAATCCCACCAGCTGTTTGATCCGCATCCAAAGCTACCCAGTCTATGTAAGGACAACTCCACAAGCTGCAAATCAGCTGTCTATCCATGCCCGCAAGCTTAGTTTCTTGAAGGCAAACAACATCACAATTCCATTCCCGTAACAAATTTCTAACTACCAAACGTTTCCGCGCGTCATTCAAACCTCGAACATTCTATGACACCACTTTTAACTTCATTGACACTGCATACTCCCTACCACATCCTTAGTAACACAGTCAAAGAAAAGAAGACTATCTCCCTTCATAATTAACCGAAGAAAACAAATTCCTCAGCTCCCTCTTCCCTTTAACCTTGGAGACAGCTTTACGGTGAGCAGCATTCCTGTGCACCAGATTGGCTGCCTTAGTCTCCTTCTCAAGTCTTTGTAGTAGCATGATGCACCTCTTCTCATATCTACCCAAAGAAAGCCCCATCATTTTACTGAAGCCGGGGAGTCTACGTTTCACCCAATTAGAAACATTCAATGTGTTCTCCAACCTCATCACCTCTGTGTTACTATTCAATTCAGCCGACACAACCAATCCCATTGGGTTAAAAGTCTTCAATGGTGAAGAGCAGTCCACAACTTCCAGGCCCTCATCGACTTCAGTCAATGCTAGCACCGGCTGGTTAGACTGATAGGGTGAGTCTATTCCCTAAGGATCATAGTCACCTTCAACCCAACCACCTTCTACATCATCCGGAGCAACCACTTCCTCTATCCCAGCTCTCAATGGATTCAAAATGAAATTAGATAACATAAGACCTTCTAAAGCCCTGTCAACCTCAGTTTCTGCCTTACCCGGTGTGATCTGAGGTTCCTCAGCGCTAAACCCAACAGAAAAAAGACACTCTGCCTCCGTCGGTGTCTCCGTAATGCTACCCATAAGCTCGGTTGGAGGAGCAGACAGCATATCTGTCCTTGTGGTGTGGAGAAAAGCTAGATCGGTTCGATCTAGAGTCGTCGGTGGGTCCCCGACGTGAAGCCCATCGGAAAAAGAACCACGATTCTCCTCCGTTCCCTTCGCCGGACTAATGGTCACCACGGATCGACCCATTGGGTTCGTCGCCGACTCCAAGACATGTTGTCTCGCTGCGCCGGCCATCACCGGTGGCTCCGGTGACTCCTCAGCAAGAGAAGCATCAGTGCCGATGACGATCTGAACAGCCAAGGCTTCGTGAGGATCGTTGGGCTTCCCTAGTGCATGGGCTTCCTGATTTAAGAGTCTCGGGTTACCCACAGATGGGCTAACCCACTCTTCCTTCCTAGATGGGCCGGTGAGCTCTGGAAAAGGAAGGCCCACTTGAGTATCAGCTTGGACTAAGCCCACCACTGGTCTGTGAACCCGTGAAACACTTGAAGAACTTGAAGAACCCAACACGTGATCCCTCTGACCCCTTGACACCCAAATGGAACTCTTTAGACAACCTTTATTCCATGCCACACTTCTTTTTCCTTCCCCATTCACTACTACAGTTAAGCTTTTTCCAGTCCAGACTGACTTCCTCAGTTCCCGTTTCTTTCCATAATCATGTTCAATCCTATTTGATTTGAAATTCAACAGAAACCTCCTAAAATTTCTTTCCGGATATAACTTTCCAACATTAAAGTCTTCTGTGCTGCTCCAAAAGCCCACTTCTGTACCTCCTAGAGTTGCCGGACCTGGTAAGCTCACCGCCGGTTCGCTCAGCAGGTTTTGCTTCTCTCCCTTATTATCCCCTAATAGCCATTTCCCTTTATCATGGGAGTTTAACTGATAATGCTGCTTCCTGCCCCTAACTTGCATCTGATTCCCAAGCACCGTGTCGGCAAAAGATTTAAAAGGTTGAATCCCTGCTCTACCTGTATGAAGCTGAGCCACAAATTCCAAGTGCCCAGTCCCACCATTCACATAGTTTTCAGGTTCCGATATCTTCCTTAACTCTAACCCAAAAACCCTCCATCCATTCTTTGCTCTGCCTACTGGAATGATAATGGACCTCCTAGACCCGCCAACTTTCAGTTCAGTCAGCAGCAAGAACAAGCCAAAAGAATTGGAACTCCGTTGGAGGGTGTAGGCTAAATCACCTTCCTTGAATGTATAAAAATACTTAGGACTGACCCCAACGACAGTCTATTCTATACTCTTCATAAACCATTGTGCCACATTCTTGCTCATAAAGACCGACTTCATGAAATACCTACTCCGCTCAAAAATCCTTAAAGAAAAATACCGTCCCCCTTCCTCTACCACCAGCTGAAACAATTTGGACTCAATAAAAAAGCTACGAACACCACCCATAATAAGGCTTCTTCTACTAGAATTATCCAGAAGTTGCTCAAAAAACACTTGACACAATTCTCAAATGCCACCAATCACATTCATTAATCATTACCACACTAGTTTGTAAGCTTTTCGTAATAAAATTTGTAGTAGCGAAGAAAGGTCGTTAGTTGCAAAAGTTGTATTGGTATGGGACAATGTGCTAAATAACAATAGCGAAGAAAGGTCGTTAGTTGCAAAGTTTATGAGACATTGCAAGTAACAAATGCACCATAATAAATGGGAAAATAATGTTTGCCTAATTTTTTACTTGCAAAGTTTTTTTTTTGTTTTTTCATTTTTATGAGCTTGGTGTTGTATTTTGGACCTATCCGTGCGGACCAAGCCCCAATATATTTGAATTACGTATTTTAATAATTTAGACATGACAATTTCTAATTAATAAAATCGTCAAAGAAATGACGTGAATTGAAATCCCCATCTATAACTAAAAGTAAACCAATTAAAAAACAATTATCATGAAACATACCTCATGAGTTTCAAATTCTATCATACACATGCGATCCTATTCGACACAAGGGGAAACCCCATTAGAGAAGCCAGGCCATGCTAATCGAACAAATTATCAGCATTGTTTTGGAGTCTTCAGCCAAATTTCACAAGAACTATTTTGTTTCACAATGTAATCTGTTCAGCAATGAATACTACATTGCGTATCACCCCTAGAAAGTGGTGCATCCTACCCTAGCTGACCAGATAAAAAATGGGTATCCATATATGTTACAAGCCTTCATTGGGGCCATATATAAATTTGTAATGTAGTTCCTCCCAGCTCTTGTGAAGGTAATATGCACCATCTCACATCCATCTACAGTGAAGAAATAATCCATCCTGACTTGTGTTGGAAACCTTCATACTTCTCAACTATATTTAACTTGGCTAAGTACATCTCCTAAGATTTCAGGGTACTCCTTGAATATCTCCACAAACTAAGACCTATGACCGCCATACCAGCAATGCCTGCTAAAATCTGCCACAACAAAATAGAATAGCAAAAATTTGAGACACAAATTTCAAAAAAAAAAAAAATTATACTAGAGTGCACCCTCATCAAGAGATAACAGGGATGAAATGGATTAGCTTACATCTTACCCCCCCACCCCCCACCCCTTCTCTCCCCTCCAAGAAACGAAGGGTAAAGCAATACACATCAGGGGCAGATATAGTCAAATTAACAAATTAGGAATTTTGCTGAAATTTTGGAATGAATTAACAATATACACATTGAGAATGTTGTAGAACTTCTAGAGAATATTTAGAATGTTCCAAAAACTCTATAGAGAATAATGGCATGTGCACAGTGCACTAGATACACATAAGTGGTAAAACATGCATAATCATGACTGACCTTTGCGTCTCTGTGATAACTGGTCTTAGTAGATCGAAAGAATGATTTCAGTAACTTAAAGCGAGATGTCTGAGGCATTAGAATCACTGCAGTGTACTGTTTTTTGCAAGGATAAGGTAGTATCCTCTGAAGTGCCAACTTTGCTGTTTCTGGTGTCAGAGATATTCTAACTTTGGACCGCCCATCATCTATAATCTGCATCAGAGAAATAATTACAGATTTAAGTCTTTAAGAATTTTTTAAAAGTATAATACACGTTTCTACCCTACTATTGTTACTAAAATGGCTCCATACAAATGGAGGCTTGGAAGTGAAGATGAAGTGCTTGCTGAGCTGCAATTACATGCCCAAGCATTACATTTTCTTTCTTCAGCTAAAAGATGAATAGAAACATGAAGGTATGGTGGATACTTAAAATCGTGACTATTCAGCTAGAATGTTACTGTCATTGCCAATCCTCAGTAGCAATATTGTTTAGAGAAGTATCCAAACTATTAATTGCTTGGAACTACTTTTTGTGTTAACCAGGACAGCTGTATTTGAAATTTTTACAAGCAAAGAAAGATTTAGGCGAAAATACCATTTTAAGGTCACTATTAATTTGGTCTCTAAATTTTGGTAGCTGTCAATTTGGTCTTTGCTATTTTCAACTTGTAGTCAATTTCCACTAATGAGTTAACCATAGAGACCAAATTGACTACTACCAAAATATATTAAACAAATTGACAAGGGACTAAAAATGTAAGTACCAAAGATTTTTTTTTCCCCCTGCTAATGATCTAAAAACACAGTATTAAACTTGAAATCCAGAACTTTTTCACATGAATTTTTTTTTTTTTTTTAATAAAGAAAACAACATGTATTTGCCATTTGGAAAGTCATGCAACAAATTACCTGATGTAAAATGCATTACTTTGAATTCACCACTTATATTAAGAATGAACTACACTTATTAATACTTATTCAATAATTTTAAAATTATAAAAATCCTAACATTGTTATCTAAAACAAAATAACACAAAGATAAGTAAAACAAAGACACAAATTTTATTTCTATACGATATCAACATCTCAAAATATAAAACAAAATTACAAATGACTTATGGATAATTCATTTGATAAAGAATAAAAACATATAAGAAATTTACAATCTTGAAAATTAATTTTATAATCTATAGTCAATTGTGGTTGGCACTCTATTTCAATTTGAGAATATACATTAAAGTTTGATTGTTTATTTATTTATACATTGTCACTTTTATGAATATCATATCATTGTTAAGCAACACACACTCTAGGAAATATCATAATTTATTTTGAAAAGCTGTTTATTTTGGATATAAATTGTTAAAAAATAGGTCTAAGCATTCATAATTTATGTTAATTTGATACTTTGGCTTCACTATTTTCACACTTGTGAATATTTCTCACATATGTCTACAATTTTAAATCTATGTTTTTAAGTGTACTGTAACCATATTATCTTGGCATGTACTTTGCTATTTGATATCTAAAAATCTTTACTCATTACAGAATGCTCAACCATTCATCTTTCAATTAATTTGCATGTAGTTATGTAAATGTCTTAATTGTTTCCTTAAAGCTCACAACAAACAATTAAACCAATATTGTCTTAATTTTTTTTTTTTACCAAAAAAAAAAGTTTTAAAAAATGGTTCAGGTTCGGGTTGGGTTAACCCACACAAAAAATGGGTCAGGTCACGGGTCAACCCATTTTTGCTTCAGGTCAAACAATCGGGTTTGGGTCAAGTATTTTTCGGGTCGGGCCAGAAAATTTTGGCCCGTTTTGCCATGTCTATAGCCAGCACAATCACCAAAGTTTTCTCTCCAAATTGGAGAGATTACATTTTGGTGGGCCCAGGGAGAATATTTGAGCCCGACTAAAATCTTTCCCCTTTTCTCTCCAAACCAAACAACCAAAAACACTAATTTCTCTTCCCCATTTTCTATCCTCCCTGTTTTCCACCCAACCAAATGGACTCTAGGGCCAAATAGAAACATAACACATTGCCAAATGAGTTTAAACTCAAATGCCACCTCCACCCACATAAGAATGGGGTAAAGAGGGTAAGGTTGTGGGTTCAAAAACCATTGGGGTACACTTGTAAGCTTATCAATGAAAAAAACAGAGAGTAACACTTGTATGCAAACAGCAACTTAGGCTGGTATACAAACACAGTTACAACCACCAACCTCAAAAGAAGTGCCAACATCGCCAGAATAGATTCTTGACTGGTAGCTGCGTAAAATCCTGTCAAGCCAGAAGTAATTCTCCTGAAAAAGCATAAGTAAATCAGCATCAGGAAATGAATGGTAGTAAATTGCTCTCATTTCTCACATCCATGACCCTTAATGCTCTGGGTGATTGCCAAAAACAGATGAGAAGAAAGTCGAAAGTTTTAATGCAAAGCAAGTTGAAAATGGTGTGTCTAAGAATCACATAGCTTTTTCTCCATCTTTATGACAACCATATTTTTTAATAAGTCATCTTTTTGACAACCATATGGACCACATTTTTATGAAACACAGCTATGTAAAGAAAATCTAACCTGAAGCCCATTTTCATGGGCTCTTTGCTCAATTTCAAGGATGGTTGAAACATCCTCATCTGTAGGTCCTTCCTCTTGAAGAAGTAATATCTCATCCAGAGCAAGATCAGCCTGTTAAGAAATATACCAAGAGCTAGAAAGTGAGCAGATAGGCCACTGAATTATTAGACCAAAAACCAAAAATAAAATACAACTATAACAACCTACCAGCTTTGCGGAGATTGCTGGATCACAAGAGAAATTTATGCTAATATCACCACGAACATTACCAGTTCGAGAAGGTTTATTACCGCCAAGAAATACTGAAACACTGGCAGAGTAGATCTGAATGCAGAGAGGCAATTAAATAAAAACAAGGCCAACAAATATTATGATCAAAAGAAAGATAAATGACATGCATGCAGACCTGCCCATGCTTGAAACGCAGAACCTGCATTAATTTTGTCTCAAGAAGTTTGCTCAGGAACCCAACAAAGTGAATCTCTTCTACCTGCCATTATTATTATTATTATTTTGGGTTTAACTTATTCTATTTCACAGATAACTCACTATAAACCATCAGTAAAATGAAAGCCAAGAAAGGCCTGATGGCAATCCATTACAGAAGTATTTAATTGATAGATCTAAAATTAGACACATACCATGGTTCCACTTTTCAGTTCCACAGGAAAGCATAACAGAACCGAACATTGTGCTTCCACCATCGGGCTCCGGACCACTTCTCTACAAGCATATCCAATGGTTAAAAGGGATTTGAATTCTAAACAAAATAAAAGAGGCATCCACACAGGAAAATTCCAATGATGTTTCAAATGTCAACAGAAATGTATGGAAGCAACAACATTCAAAGATAACAACAAAGAGGAGGAGGATTTAAGAATGGGTGTCCTGTCAGAGAAAAAAAAGTGGAATGAATAATTCCTCCAAAGAAAGAAGATGAGCAATCTTCACTGTAAAGTCAAGGATAATTCAAGATCATTAGCTGGTCCAACTGAATCCATAGATGACCCTACCCTTCCTATTACATTCCAGAAATATGTTCAACTACTACCATAACTCAAAATTATATGGCTGTATACGAGCATGCGTGTGAGATTGCACGCATTTGCTGATTACCTAATTATGGTTGATGGAAAAGTGAATGGTAAGCCTTCGAGGTCATCACGGTTAAAATGCATAATAGGTTCAGGAGGCCTTGGTATTCCACCCTGCATGCAGAATCACAAACCCAGTTAACATGGAATATTTAACATTCCATACCTAACTAGAAACAAAAAGAATCTATTACTTACCAAATACTGCAATATTAAGGGAAGTGCAATCGTCGGAACAATATTCCCTACAATCACAACAGTAAAAGTTGATGGATCTTTGAAACACTTGTTGAAAAATTCACAAGCTCTTAATGGATCAACTTTTCGAAGGTCACTTAATTTAATGGGCTACACAAGGAAGAAATTGACAGCAAGTTAGAAGGACGGCGCACCCATCTTGAATCAGTAATTTTTAAAACAGGATATCAGGCACACCTTAAAGAAATAGGAGTTTCCATAGTTGAGCTCCTTCACACGGTTTGCAAAAGCAGTGTAAGGATCCCTCTCTTGAGCACGAACTGCTTCTTCGGCCATTTGCATCACTATTTTGACATCTTCTTCTCCTGGTGTTACATTTGTTGTAAATAGTTGATAGACAAGCTGCCAGAGCCAGAACAGCATAATTAGAACTGAAAAAGCCATTAACCCAAATAAAACCCAGATCTGGTTGGAAGGAGGGACAGGCACAATAGGAAGCAACAACTTTGTGTACAATCCCCAATATGCATGCTTAACAAATTCTAACAAATGAGACTTTGGACATGAAACAGACCTGCAAGGCAGTTTCCAGGTCTGATGGTGAACAATCACCATAGAAACTTCTCATGTATGCTCCAAGATTCATACCGACTTCAGCTCTCTTGCCAGCAAGCATGTCCATTAATACTGATGGTCTATAACCAAATACACCAATTTCTCCAGCAATGGTTGGTCCCATTGAACAAGAGAAATATTCACTCTCTGGGAGTTCTGATAAACCCCCATATGAGAAGCCTGTAAAGATAACCTGTTGGAACAAAGAGCCAAAAGAATTATACATAGCACCCGAAGTCATGCTCAGGTTTAGATCATATATTCACTTTTTTTATTTATATGTAAGTGAATCTTTATTGAAAAGAAGCTGCGAAAGTAGCCACAACAGCCAAAGACTACAAATCAGCTGAACAGCACCCAACCACAACAAGACAACCAGCTGTAACAAGATCAGGGTACAAAGACCCAACCTAATATACCAAGTGCAGAACAAACCAAACACCCAGCTCAAAACCACAGCCAGGACACAGAAGCAAAGCCATACATAATAATCACTTTTGTAGGCCAAAAAATAATTCGCAACCAAAAAGTATAGAACAAGAGCCCCTGTATATTTGAGGTAACGTCAACAAGAAACAAATTCTACTCTCAATGAGAACAGGAAACAAAAAGGAGAATTGATAAATGCCCCTTCACAAGAGCCTTCAAGTAATCAAGTTCTCTCGATAATGATTAGTCTCCTTTAAGATGCACCAGGGAATATAAAATAAAATAAAAATGAGAGCATAAAAAGAGGAGAAAAATAAAAGGAAGTTCCTCTAGGTTTCAAACTTGACCTTCAGTCTTGCAATTACACACTATAATAACTCCTGCAAAGATTGAACCTAAATTGGATTCAAGTTCATATCCCTCTGCAACCAACAGTTAAGCATGTAATCCTAATCCCCAAAGTCCACATATAAGGCAATCTATGCCCTCCAGATATGATAGACCAATTTCCAGATCTTTCATGCTTCTGCTTACAATAATGAAAGGAAAAACATAAAAATGGAGACTTACTCCCCAAATGACTGGAAAGGAACCTTGTCGACCTTGATCATATCACATATAGGAGTATTTCAAATCCATTTCTTTCTAAGATCTAAGTGCGAATTTTATAGCCATATAATTGGTCTTAAAATGAAATTATATGATATGAAAGACTGAAATTTACAATAGAACTAACCTTTGTTAGTCTAGTTTTAGTTCTCTTACTAGTAAGCATTCATTCTTCCAATGATCTGTATCATTTCATAGTTGACCAGGCCGATCCACTAATTTTTTTCCATTGGAAACCACAATACCTTTGTTTATATTCCTACAGTTTTCATAGTTGTTTCATCTCATACCCAACTTAAGAAACTCATCCATTAGTTCCTACCATAAAAACTGTTAATCTTATGCACAGGACTTCAAAATGCAAGATTTACTTCTATGTTTCTCCCAACTCCATACAATAATTGTTTCTATGTAAGTTCAAAACTTTAAGAATAAACAAATACGTCAGACCAACAAAAACTCATAAATATAGCGAATTGAGGAGGTAATATAAATGAGATTTTACATATAATTCCATTAGATAGTTCTTTTCACTACAGATATTCCAATACCTATATGGTTTTATACCTGGTCATCAAGAAAGTCTGTACACTTATAGCAAACTCGCATGCCATTTGATAGAATTAATTCAGTAGCTCCAACAATTGGATATTCAAACTGCTGCACAATATTCCTGAGACAAATTATTTGCAACAAAAAAATTACATTCATATAATCAAATTGCAAACGTGATCTGTTTTGTAGATTCAGATCCTCCTAAGTAGCACAAATGAGCTGTCTCATTGAGCTAGTAAGGAATATAGAAGAAAAAAATGAATGCATCATGTATCAAACTACATCCAAAGACAAATAAAAGCTAGTCAATGCAGATAGGGAGAGTAGTATCCAAAAAATAAATAAAATAAATATCTACAAAATACTGATCTGCAAAGTGGTCCAACTTTACCCTGAATTTGGCTTTGAACTGACAATTTCTTCTGGAATTTGTTCATCATCCCAACGAGAAATGTTCCTCTCTTCCTCAAGAATATTGATCCTCAACACTACATTCTTCAGATCATCTACTGTTGCAGAAGCTTGAGGCTCAATTGTCTTTATGACACAGCTGCATGATGTTCTTAACTTTTCCGAATATTTGGATACCTCTGATGCCGTTATATCTATGCATATAAGAGAGCATGGTGAGAAAAACCATATATATTTTCATACTTGGTCTTTTTCAGAAATCTTAGAACCAGCGCATTTATAGATACAATAATAGTTACTAACAAGGTAGAAGAGTTTTCTGGAGTTGAGCCTCATATTCAATCCCAACAACAGGTTCATTGCGCAGAAAATGCTGCCAAAAACAAAAAAGAAGACGAATTTTTTATAATGACTAAAAATTCAAATTAACAGTAAGATGTCCCAAGAAACTAAAATTGGGATATACTTGTAAATATTCATCCCGCAAGCTTGTTGATTGCATTTGATCACGCTCCAAGTAGGCAGATTCAATCTCTGACATCAGTAAGGCTCGAACAATAGATATTTCACGTTCTGAAAAACCATGTTGCCGTACCTTTGCAACCTGAAGCATAAGAGCTGTTATTAAAAAGGTAAACATTTTGAGAGAGAGAGAGGGAAGATAGAGGAAGTTCTATAAACAGATAAAAAGCAGACCTCAATCAGCATTGACTCTAGGGCCTCAACAGTCCCTTTTTCTTTACAAGATGAAGTCATTATATAGGCCTTTAACGGACGCACTAGAACATCTGCAGCAGCTGAGCATGAGAAATAGGGTGGATCCCTTCTACGAGAGATCTTAAAGAACCTTTGGTTTAGAGCATAAAGAAACATGGATTCCGCAAGTAAATCCCTATAGTCCTTCACCGTTTTCAGCTGATCCGCTTGCATCTTATAGCTAATCATAACTGCAGACTGTTTTTGAATAAAGTCAAGATATTGCTATTAAAATTACAATTTCCATGTGAAAGCCTACTACTCACATGCTCTCAAAAATGTGCAGAAATATTTGTATGAACCAAGACTAAAATTTATTCTGTACTAACCCCAGCAGCTTCAGATTCAACAAAACATGAAAAACGTGGTTCCTCATGAGATGGAACTGTAAATTTTGGTATAAGAGGAGGCTCAGGTGCCGAACTCTTTTGTCCGAAATGAGTCTTTATCAACTCAACTACACTCTGTGAGAGAGAGAGATTGTCAATAAATCTTAACCAGAAAACCTAGGTTCCAGTGTGAAAATTTATACATAAACAAAACAAACCTGCGTATTAGAAAAATCTCCAACAGCTATGACTGCCATATTAGATAAATGGTACCACTTCCTATAGAACTGCTTCACAGTCTCATGAGACACCGTCCGAATTACCTTCTCTAATCCAATCGGTAAGCGCTCAGCATACTGCAATCAATCAGAGGATTTAAGAAGCAACATGAAATGATAAAACAAGGAAATTGAAAGGCCAAAAGCAGTTTGTGTATTACGGTGCTGCTATATAGAAGCATTATAAGAGAAGGCTAGTAAAAGTAAAACATAATTGCATGTACTCATCAGGATAGCTAGGAAAGAGAAATGTTTTAGCTTTTAATCCAATAAATGTGCAATTCTATCTGCAAGAGAGCCTCAACAATGAATTGATACAATAATTAATCATTAAGATATGAAATATTAACAAATTTATTGTATTTAATATCAGTACCTGGGAACCTTCCATCATCAGAACCCAATGTGCATCCTGCATTCTTCCGGCAGCATTCCGATTCCCTCTGTATTCTTCCATTACAGCTCCTCTTTCTTTTTCCAAATCATCTTTTGAGACTCGAACCTGCATGGAACAAGTAAATATACGAAACGAAGTAAAAATTTCAAAAGTACCAAACATGGTGGTTATTAATACCTCCGAACTAAATTCTGCCAGGACCGAAATGGCTTGAGATAACAGATCAGGCTTGTCAACGGGAACAAACATCTCATATACAGTGTCATCAGCACAAGTTACTGCATTTTGACAAGCACCAAATTCTGCCCCAATACTTTCAAGGAATTTGATAATATCATGGTTTGAGTATTTCTTAGTGGCACTGAAGGCAAGATGCTCAACTATGTGAGCAACTCCACGTTCATCCTCCTCTTCCAAAACTGATCTGCCATGAAACCAATAAATTAGCTTGTTTGACATTCTTTATATATATAGTCAAATTCAAGTTACACCTAGTTTAGTTCTTTATTAATACTACACCACTTAATAATTTTTTTTATTGGACTAGTATTTAGAAAATCAACTGTTCAACTACACATTCTCTTTATTCTTGAGGCACATGCCAAATTTCCTATTAATCGGACGTTATTTACCATCTAAATAAAAAACTCATGTTTTATATATATTTTTTAAAATACAAAAAACTTGAAATGTAAACATTTTATAGATTGTTTAGTTATTGATCTTTGATAATCTTGAGATATTGCAGGCATAGAAGATATAAGGAGACAATCTAATCCAACGAAAGATTTGTCAAAAAATATATCCAAAGAAAGTTATTATAGCATTGACAAACTAACACCTGGTGTAACTTGAACCTAATATATATTTATATAAATAATAAATATAAAGCCTTTAACTTAGATACGAAACCTATCTATTTCAGTGAGCTAGCTTAGACCAAACACTCTATATACCATGTAACACTTCTTCCACGAAAGGAAAATTTATTAAACAAAGCAAAACTCAAATAATAAAGCCTCCTAAAGAATTACAGTTGTGGTTTAAGAGATCCATGAAATCAACTAAAGAGTTTCAAGATACCCCAAACATAGTACAACATTCAAAGAAAAAATGCAAGAAAATATGTACGATCCCAATTACAGATATCTCAATCCTTTGAAAGCTCAATTTTTCTGCTCTCTCCACAAATTTTCCACATAATACAATGAGGAGTCACGTCATATTTTAATACAGAAGAGATTACCAGTACAAGTGGATGAGTGACAAATGTACTTGTTCTCCTTGCTCAATGCCTAGGGTTTGAATCCCACTATGAACAATGAGCTATAGCTCAACTCATAATTCCTCCTCCCGTAATAATGGGATGGAGGGTGAGGTCATAGCCCATTGGATGCATGTGTAACTTACCAATAAATAAATAAAAGAGTACGAATCCCACTGTGCTTATTTTGCAGTGGATGATACCTACACTTATGGCTCAGTTGAGTATAACTTTCTAGTCAGTCCCTGCCACACCATCCTACCCTTTTTCCTGAGTGGGAAAAAAACCCTCAAGAGATTGTGATTAGTGGCTTTTTATGAGAAATCCAAATAAAATTTTACATTGGGTGTTTTTCATTTTCAGAAGGTAAACCAAATTTGAATTGCATTTGGGTAACATACATATTCTATAATCTCATGGTAAAAGTAACTTTCTCTACCGTTCTCTTAGCTCTTATAGAGGCTGCTAACATACCATTTAGTGTGCGTTTGGGAATTGATGAAAAAAGTTTTGCTTTTTGCTTTTCATCTAAGCATTTTTGCAAATAATCTAGCTTTTAGCTTTTTGTAACACAATTAACATACCAAAAAGGCAAAAACTATATCTTTTGATAAACAATATGCAAATAAGCTATTGAAAATAAGCAATTCCCAAACAGACACTAATTAATTGTTCTCAACCCAAAGCATAATACACACTGCTCCACACATTAAATAGTTCATCAAGTCGAAATTTTGCCAAGTGGGTCAAACCCCATACCCCATATTCTTGCAGTACATAACAGATTCAAACAATTCCCCATTTGAAATAGCATACTAAACTACTACCAAACTCACCAAAACTCAAAACACAGCCGCATATAATCAAAATCAAACCAACCCAACAAACAAAAACAACGGTTGGGCACATGCATATATATACAAAGTACAACAACAAAACCATAGTCCCAAAATTTTGGGGTACACTATGGACCCTCAATAGATTAATCAATGTCTCCACCATTCTATCATATATATATATATAACATCATAATCAATCTGCATGTGATCTTTTACTGATTCTTCCAATATTATTCTACATATAAAGCCAATATATGTAAGGCACTCTAAAAAAGAAAAAGATAAAGAAAAAAAAAGGGAAAAATAAAATTACCCAGCTTTGACAGCAAGAGCAAGAGCAGCTCTCATTCTGGGTTTAGAATTGGAACGGACATAGTAAAAGAGACCATTGTCAAGCCTGCCATAGTGAACACCAACAGGTTGTTGAGCAAGGACTTGGTCCATGTCCACGTTCACTAGCTTCAGGGACCTGAACCGATGTTTCTTTGGGATCTGTGAGTTCTCTGCCGGAAGCAAATCCATCCCAGATAGACAGACAGTATAAACCCAAAGAAAGAATCAACTGTTGATATATTCTGTGTGTTTGTGTGTTCGTACGTCCCCACTAGGCTCTTCTTTTATAGGCAAACAAAAAAATAAAATAAATTTGGTTTTTGCAGCAGCCAAAAGCTTCTTTTATATATTTTAGTCTACTCCACTGGCTAAAATCAAATAAGATTAATTTTTTTGGCAAATGGCAATGTTCTGGTGGTGCTTTGGTACTTTACTCAACTGGGTTTTGATCTTTGAGCATCATTGTGGTTTTTGGGTCCACTCTATCGCTTTGACACGCAAAGGGGTCACGTACATGATTGTGTGTTTGCACTATGCAAAGAAAGACCATCAATGGACCTCACATAACAATCATATTATTAGGTCAGGTTGGGGATAGCCGGAGGATAGGTCCTAGTCTTTTCAAACTATAATGAATTGAATTCCTCACTTCCAAAAAAAAAAAAAATTATATGAAAAATTTACAAATTTCCCCCTTCTTAATCATAGCATCACAATTTTTATATTTGGAATTTTTAATGGTAATGTTTGATTAGGGGGTGTTCATCAAACCCATTAGCTCAACAAAACCAACCCAATCTAATCCAACCTGATGCCTCAAGTTGGTTTTATTGGATGGTTGAGTTGAAATTTTATTTTTAGTCTTAGATAAGGTCAGTTAAATAGTTTTTTCAACTTATCTGACTCATTATAACCCGTCATGTATATAAGTTCATTTCATTACCATTATCTTAATTTCTTTTTAGTTTGATTTATATTGATATTTTGAGAAGTAGTTTTGATAATTTTGAAAATCTGGTCTATAATTCAACCATATTATATGAATGATAATAATTTATATAAAAAAAAATTAAATAATTGATGAGAGCTTAATATTCTGTAAGGCATAAAGCATGTATGCATAATCCATCAATCCAACACCACCCAACTTGATCCATGTGAATTGAGTTGGGTTAAAAAAAAAAAAACCTTCCCACCTGACCCATGCACACCCCTATATTTGATTTCTTTAAAATTTGGATTAAAATTAAGTAATTAAGAGTTTATCCAAATTAATATATTTCACATTTTGAATACATATTTTCAATTAAATTTTAATTCTTCTAGTTTTTTTGTATTACAATTTAGTAACCTCTTGTAGTTTTGTTCTATTATAACTTAGTATCATAATGTTTTAATTGTTACATTTTAACCATCTAAAGTTCGGGTAAAAATGAATTCATTAAGAGGTCTTTGGATAAAACCCTAATAATTTTATTTTGGTACAAATGAAAATTTATGAATTAATCGTGATAAGGTCAAACCTGAAACCACAAAGGGATAAATTGTAGTCTCTAAGAAAAATATATTGTATACAAATCATGTGAAATTTATAAAATTTATTTAATATTTAAGGAATGACTGCCCTTATACTACAACTCTACAACAATTTATTTTTCTATTATATTTTTTTCTTACAACAAATGAAGAGAGAGGGGGATTTGAACACATGTTCTTCTTATAATTGGGGGAATCGGATAATGTCACTGAGCTACAAGATTTTTTGGTTATAGTATTGTAAATCATGCAATATTAAATGACATCTCATATCAATAAAATTAAATTATTCAATATTAAAAACATTATGGAAAACATTTTTGGGATTTTTTAAGAATATTAATTTGGTCCTCAACTATTGGTAAAGTTCAGGGTGATTATTGAACTATTAATTATGATAATTTAGTTTGACTTAAAAATCAATTAATAAAATTAGCTAATGTGATAAATGTAGCACATACTAAAAGATTATTATGAAAAGTGATAAAAAAATTTAATCAAGTCAATTTCAATTGTGGGTTCTAGTTAGCTCAACTGGTAAAGTCTCTGATGATTGAATAAGAGATCTGGGGTTCAATCCCCGCCTACACCAAAAACTGATTAGTGTCTTGGTCTGATGCCTACACCAAAAACTGATTAGTGTCTTGGTCTGATAGTGAAGAGCTATTATCAGGAACGGACGCCATAGGTTGAAACTCTCTAAAAAAAAAGTCAATTTCAATTATTAATTTGATCAAAATTAAACATAAAATGAGATTCAATGATGGCATTTACTTGATTAAAATTTGAAGCTTGAAGGACTAAATCGACACAAGTAAATAATAATGAATCAAAAATTGAACTTGATGTGATGATTGGATTATCAAATTAGTAATGTTTCTCCTTTTCTTTAAATTCCTACACACCTAAGCGCATAAATATTATCCTAATTAATGACATTTTTTTTTCGCTTGAATGAAAATGATTTATTCAAAACAAGAGGATAACAACAAAAGGCCATCATCCACACAAACACACTAGAAAGATGGGGAGAACCAAATAAACCATTTATCATTACTAGCTAGTTAAGTCATGGGCAATAGAAGGAACATGACTCAAAGGAACAAGAAATATTCGAGATTTCCTCAATTAGATGGGATATTTGCCAAGAAGGAGCAATGGCAGGAAGACTTGCATCACAATTAATTTCGATTGAGTTTTTGGGTGGATTGGTCTATTGGGGGGGTCCCTCTTGAAGGTAGTTGAGAATTGGTTCTTAGCTCTGTGGTGGCTTTGTGCTCTTGGAACCCTAGGAAAATGCCTCCTTGAATTCCTAGCATAGATGGGATTAGGCATTAGGTATATAAAAGTATGCCTAATGACATACTTTTATACCATATACAAGAGTATAAAAATAAACTAAGACTAATGCCATACTTTTATACTATATACAAAAGTAACCAAAAAAAAAATTATGACCAAAATATCATCAATAATTTTAAAGAGATCAAACTTTTAAAAGTTCTCAATAGACGTGAAAAATATGTCATTAATCCATATATTCCAAATTCCATTTACTTTAGTAATATACAAAAGTAACCAAAAAAAAAAAAAAAAGTTTTAAGACCAAAATACCGTCAATGATTTTAAAGGGATCAAACTTCTAACTTTTATACCATATACAAGAGTATAAAAATAAACTAAGACTAATGCCATACTTTTATACTATATACAAAAGTAACCAAAAAAATAAATTATGACCAAAATATCATCAATGATTTTAAAGAGATCAAACTTTTAAAAGTTCTCAATAGACGTGAAAAATATGTCATTAATCCATATATTCCAAATTCCATTTACTTTAGTAATATACAAAAGTAACAAAAAAAAAAAAGTTTTAAGACCAAAATACCGTCGATGATTTTAAAGGGATCAAACTTTTAACTTTTATACCATATACAAGAGTATAAAAATAAACTAAGACTAATGCCATACTTTTATACTATATACAAAAGTAACCAAAAAAATAAATTATGACCAAAATATCATCAATGATTTTAAAGAGATCAAACTTTTAAAAGTTCTCAATAGACGTGAAAAATATGTCATTAATCCATATATTCCAGATTCCATTTACTTTAGTAATATACAAAAGTAACAAAAAAAAATGTTTTAAGACCAAAATACCGTCAATAATTTTAAAGGGATCAAACTTTTAAAAGTTCCCAATTGACATGAAAGATGAGTCGTTATTACAGGTATTCCAAGTTACATTTAATGTAGCAATAGTTCATGAAGTTTTTGAGATATTTTATTGATAGGAAATATAATAGTCTAATCAAAAGTTGTGACTTGTGACACCAATTATACATATATAACTAACCAGATCACATGTTTCTCAAAAAAAAAAAAAAAAAAAAACTAACCAGATCACATCTTCTCCCAAAATAAATAAATAAATAACCAGATCATTAATTTGAATGAAAACCAATATAAATCATCATTAAAAATACTTCAATTTACCTTTCCCTCGATTATTTTTTTGTTAAATGAGACAAATAGATAAAGCTCATAAACAAAAACTATGAACCTACCAATACATTATACCAATGTTCCATTTGAAAACTTAGTGTGAAAATTATTTTATTCCCCACGCAGTTTCTTTTCCTTCTTTATTTGTAGACCGTCTTGTGTGCTATGTTGAGATGCTTTAATTAGTTTACGCTTCTTTAGCTTATGCTTCTTATTGTTCCAAAAGAGTTGAAATTTTTGTTATACTTTGCGGCGATCTGTTGGTTCCCTTTCTTTCTTTCTTTTCCCCCTAAAAGTTTAGAGAAATATGAATTCTTATTCTTCAAAGGTTAAAATTTTTAAAAATAAATAAATAAAAACAAAGGGGACAAAGAGCTTTTAGCTTATTAAAAAGCTTTAGATTCGGAGTAATGTTTTAAGATTCTTAAGAATGTTGAAATTTCAGCATCATTTTCATTTCAAACAAGAATTGGAATCCTTTTTAAGAATAGGAAATTAAGTGCATGTTTGGATTGCACTTATCCACGTTGCGTTTTTCTCTTCACGTTTTGTCCTTTTTTTTTTTTTTACTTGAAGTTGGTTTCACGTGGGGGACAAACCTGCGAGTGGGTCCCGTGCACAGTGCACGGGACCCACTAGCACTTGGATGGCCACATATTGGTCTGAAATAGCACTGTTTGTGGGTCCCGTGCACTGTTCACGGGACCCACAAACATCTTTTTTTACCTAAATTTTAATTAAAAATGGGTCCCACGGTACTATTCATACATTTAAAAATTATTTTGCTACAGTGTTTTTAGTTTTCAGTTTTCAGTTTCAGTAAAAATAAGTTGTATCCAAACAGACCCTAAGAACCCAAAAAGATGCTGGATTGAAGAAAGTCATAAAATCTTAGAGTTTTCTGCTTATTCTATGTCAAGTCAAGTGTCCCTTCTATTTAAACTTCTTCAAACCCATTGAAAACAATTTAAAGTTCATTTAAAGCTAAATCTAACTCATTTTAGTTAAAACTCATTTAAATTTAATTTCAATACATTTGGAACTAATCCAAATTTTCTTACCAAAAATTATAATTAATTCTAATATACTAAATTTACATGAAAAAGATTTCCATGTTTAAAAAATAAAAAAATTGGATGTCCATTTTCAATATATTTTCATAATAGCTTAATTTTCATAAATTATTTGAAAACATACAATAGTATTAATAGGGAAAATTTGAAGAATTTTATCACTATTAGGGTGCGTTTGGATACTGCTTATTTTGCTAAAAAATGAAAACAATAAAAAAATAATTTCCAGTTACTGTTCACACTAAAAAACACAGTTCATATGCCTTGATACACTATTCATGTCCCATGAACAGTGCACCTAGCGCTGGTCCAGAAAAAAAAGAGGCTAAAACGCAAAACGTCCAAATGTGGACGTGATCTAAACGCTCACTTAGTTTGAATTTTGTAAATTCTAATATTATTATTGTTGTTGCTGCTATTATTATTATTCAAGCAAAAAATGTTAATATTTATTATCAATATTGTATAGCGAATATAATGTGAAATTATGAAACACTACAGTTGAAAACAATTTAAAAAAAATAAATTGAAGTTATGAAATTATTTGTTAATCGGGTTTTTATAAAAGATGAGACAAAATTAAAATCTACATTTATAATTAATACCTCATGTTTTGTAAATGCTAAAAATTTGTCTTTTTTTTTTTTTTTTTTTTTTTTTTTTTTTTTTTTTTTTTGAGATGGAAGATAGAAATATATATTACTAACCAAATCAAGGTTACAAGGAACCCAAATGTGCTTGGGAAATAATGATTACTTTGGTATTTTTTTGCTACTTAGTTGAGGAAATAATGAACAATTTATATACTTTACAAAATGTTAGCATTACAAGGTTTAAAGAATTCACAACCATTCAAAAAAGAACATTAAGAGCATTAAAATCAATTTATCTAAAATTTTCTCTTTATACTTTTATTTATTTATTTTTGCTAATCAATTTTCAAAACGCCCACATTCAATTCTTTATTTCCTTCTTCATTTTATGAAAATATTATCTCTATCTATATATTTATATCTAAAAACTGAAGTATACCATTTATTGTTGTTGATCTCTTGTTGCATCATCTCATCACCATATCATTGGCCACATAATTATTATTTTTCTTATTTATTTTTTATTCATTTTTTTTAAATATAAATATATTATTGACTTTATACATTCATCTTAGGCAGTTTTAACGTTGCATATAATTTTGCTTTTACATATTCATCTACTTTAATTTAGAATTTATTTTTATTCTTTTTTTAAACAAAAAAAAAATATATATATATAAGTAGATTATTAACTTTACACATTCATCTTGGGTGATTTTAACATTATATATAATTTTGCCTTTATAACTAAATTTTATATTTCTCTTTTTTTTTAATCTATCATTTACTATCAAATAGATTGGCTACCCACCATGGGGGATGGGGTTTGGCCCTGCAAATCTAAGTATGGGGGCCCTCCTCCTTCATAGGGGCTTTGCAAGCCCATTCAATTTCTACTTCAAGCCCATTGAAAACAAATTATAGTTCATTTAAAGCTAAATCTAACTCATTTTAGTTAAAACTCATTTAAATTTAATTTCAATACATTTGGAACTAATCCAAATTTTCTTACCAATTTTCAATATATTTTCATAATAGCTTAATCTTCAAAAATTATTTGAAAACATACAATAGTATTAATAGGGAAAATTTGAAGAATTTTATCGATATTAGTTTGAATTTTGTAAATTCTAATATTATTGTTGTTGTTGCTGCTATTATTATTATTCGAGCAAAAAATGTTAATCTCTATATATTAATAGGTTTCAGAAAATTAGTTATCACTATCTAAATTATCAAAAATACCCCTTGTAGTTGCACGATTTTCCTGGCCCAAACCCTATTGATCAGGCCTTGGCCCAAGGCGCAACACACAATAAATACTTGTAGAGGATGGGTCAAAGAACTTAGCCTCAGTGAGCTTAGTCGGTCTGATGCATGGAGAATATTGTTGCAGGAATAAAAACACAAGAATGGATATTCAACAGAAGATTCTATTTCCTGAGTGCCGAATACATTCTTCGTCCCCCTCTTTGAGGGACTCCATTACATTATATAGCTCTCCCATTCTTATCTGAACCTTAAACTTGTTGATCATCTAAGCCCCCACTTGAGCACCTGTCCTATCAGACACCTTTATCACTCCCTTGTGAGTTGCAGTGGCCAAGGTAGTACTGTTCAGGGGTCTTTTCCTCATTAATGCGGTCAAGAGGGTGGTTGTGACACATTTAATGTGATGGTAGCAGCTTTCCATGAGATATTTTGGATTTTATTCTTTTTTATATGCTTGGAGGATGAGCTGTAGTGGTTGGGGCGAGCTCTTGGTCTAGGGCGAGCTCTTGGTCTGGACTTCGTAGTGTCCGAGGAGGTGTTACTCCTCGAACAGGTTTCTTTTACCGCAGTTGGGCTTGAATAATGTTTTGGCTATGACTTCTCCTCGGACACGATGCTTCTCGGACGGGCCCGTATTTAACTAGCCCATTATTTTGGGCCGGGCCCCACAATAGCCCCTCAAAACTCCGGTTTTTATCTCCTTCCGAGGAGAAAAGCGGGGTTTTGATGTCAGTGAGAGGATGGAAGTAAGGAGGGCTTGGGGCGCGCGTGCGGGCAGTTACTTTGGACGCGCTACAATTTACAAGGCGCGGCCATTTACTTCCGGAGGCTTTTCTTTTTGTCCCCTTCATCCAACGGTGAGGCGTGGATCGAACGGCCATCATTATTTCTCGACTTTTTAGGCAAGATCGATCTTTTCTCTCTCCTCCCGGCTATATAAGACGTCAGACAGGCTCCCTTTTTCTTTTTTTATCTGCACATCAGAATAGAGACCTCTAGAGAACTCCAGCGCCCAGAAATCCTTGAGCACCTCCTTCCTTCAGATCTTCATAGTCGTTTCTGCGAAGCACCCTCCATAGAAGAGCTTTCCGATCACCTCATCGGTCATTTGAGAAGATATCTGTAAGTTCCGTTCGCTTTGTCGCTTCGATTTCTTCCTCGGACTTTGTTTTTCTCCTCGGTCTTTATTTTCATTCTTCCAGTACAGCTCAGATGGGTAGATTCGAAAAATTAGTAAATACTCCGGCCGCTATGGAGGCCTTTAGGGCAAAATACCACATTCCCCCGGGGGTGGGGCTGTAGTACTGTCCTCTTGAAGGAGTATTGACAGATAGAGGCGAGGGAGAAGTTGTTATCCCCATGATTGCTTTCATAGAGGGAGGGATGACACTTCCCATGCGTAGGATTACAAGGGAATACCTATTCAACCATAGGTTGACGCCGCATCAGTGTGCCCCAAATATGTTCAAGATACTAGGCTGTGTAGATGTCTTAGACGAGCGGATGAATCTAGGCCTTACTTGGCACAATGTGGTTTATCTGTACGAGTGTCACCGCCTCGAGAGCGGAGGGTATTATCTTAAATCCCGATCCGAGGTTGTTAGATTGATCTCTTGTCTTCCAGTATCCAATAAGACCGTGAAGAATGATTTCCTTATTGCTTCGGGGGAGTGGTTCGATGGTATTCATTGTCCGACTCGGGCAGGAATCCCAGGTGCGGCGTCTTTAGGGCCAATCCTTTTAGGGAAAGGGTTTAGTATTGGGGGGTTATTTTTCTTGCTTTCTTTACAATTGGAGAATTTCATGAACTAATCCCACTTCTCTTGGACGTTTACAGATAAAGTTCACGTCGCTCCTCGGCTAAACTTCGTGAATGTGCCGGCGCTGAACTACCTTCTGAGGTCGGAAATTTACGTTACTGAGGACGGACAGTTACGTGCAGCTCATCTGGTTCTGGGCTATCAACCTCTAAGCCGCTCTTTCCAAGCTATTGGTCACGCCATAAGGGCTGGCAGTCCGAGGTTGGCTAGGATTGACGTGTCTAAGACCGGGTTCCTAGCTCGACGTGATCTTCCACCAGTCGTACTACCCGGCGTTCGACATCCCTATCTAGCAGAGCAACTACCTCCGCCAGACGAGCCTGGTGTTGCTGTTCCGGTTGAGGGGCAAACTGAATCATCTCGTCTTTCCCTTGAGGAAGAGATAGACGAGTTTTATTTTGAGGAGTAAGTTCAGCAAGACCCCGTGGTTGAGCTTTCTGATCCTGAAGGAGGGCAGGACCGCAATTCCGTGGCTGGCGGTCCAATCATAATAAACTGCTCGAACGATTCCTCGGACGGAGAAGTAGGTGATATGGGAAAGTCTCTGCGAGAATTGATGTCCAGCCGAGGAAAGGGTCAGTCCTCAAAGGCGCCTGCCAAGGCACAAACCCAGGACCCTCCTCCAATCGCCCCTCAGGTCCCTACTGACCCTGGCCTCAAGGTTAACCCTGACCTAAAAAAGAAGAGGCAGACTGACATTCCTGAGGAGGGTGAACTGGTTTCCCGACCTGCTAAGCAGCAAAAGGCAACAAAGGGACAGAGGAGTAAGAGGGCAAACTCCTCGGAGAGCAGGGACGAGAAGAACCGTGCTGAGGTGCGCGTTACTCCGCGTACATGGAGCCCTAAGTTGGAGTTAGATGGGGTTGCCATCCCCTACAATTCGTCGATCCGAGAGTACAACCGGGGCCGAGCAGGGTACGTGGATGATGCCTTTGAGCAACCCCTACTCCTTCCTCGGGATATGGAGGCCTATAGGCGGTTCTCCCAGCCCGAGATTTTCCTATCCCTCAAAAGGGATCTTGCGATGGTAAGTAATCATTTTACTGTTTTATTAATTTATTTAACCCCGTTAAATTTTAAATCGATCTTGTTTCGTTCGCAGATTACTCAGCAAGTATTTGTGGCTGAGGAATTTTGTCGTGATAATCGCAGTCGGGCTGAGGCTGAGGCCCAGTCTCGGATGGAGATGGAGAAAGCCTTGGGGTCCCTCAAGCACGATCACCTTGAACTCACGGAGAAGTTCAAGGAGTCGGAGAAACGGCGCAAAAGTGCAGAGGCTGGTTTGAAAAGTGCTGAGACCCAGGCGGAGGACCAGCGCAAAAAGCTATATTCGACCCAGATCAACCTTGCCACCGAGAAGCAGGCAGTGCTGGATCTCAAGACTGCTTTGCAAAAAATCGAGGATGAGCTGCGGCGGGTCAAAGAGGAGGCTCAGCTGATCCGAGAGGCCACAGAGGCTGAAAAGAATGCTGCTCGCCAGCTCGGGGTCCAAGAAACGAAGGCCAGGCTATCCGAGGAGATCCTCGAGGTGTGCAGGGACTACTGCAGCATCTCATGGGCTCAGGCCCTTGATGCTGTAGGAGTTCCTGCGGATTCGACGCTAAGACTACCTGAGAACGTTTTCTACCCTCAGGAGATCCGAGAGAATCCTGACGGCGTCCAAGCAGCTTCTGAGCAGGATTTGGCGGTGCCTGATGCCGTCCCCATGCCTGACAAATCGAAGGATCCTGCTACGGACCCTACCATCGAGGTTCCTCCTCCTCAGCCAGAGCAGAAAGAAGATCCTCCTGCCAAGGCTTAGCTTTTAGGCTTTTTAATTTTTATATTTCCTTCCTCTCTTTATTATTATTATTTTTTTGAATGAGAGTCGTCCTGTTTTTGCGCTCTTTTGTAAGGACCTCTCTTTTTGTATTGATCTCAGAATATTAATATAGAATGTTTCCTTCGTTTTTATGGATTTATGCTGGTACCATCCCTTTATTTAACGCTAGTAATGATACAAACGGTCAAGGTGAAGAGGATGTCATGTAGCGAATTTGAATGAGGGTTGCAATGGTGCTAGACTACGCGCACGCCTTAAAATGATTTCCCTTAGGTAATAGTTTTCCAAATTGTCATAAGTAATAATTTCCCCTAAGTCTGTGGTCCGAGGATCCATGCAGGACTTAGGTTCTGTTTAAAACTATGAATAGTCGCCATAAGTAATAATTTCCCCTAAGTCTGTGGTCCGAGGATCCATGCAGGACTTAGGTTCTGTTTAAAACTTGTATAAGTTGTCATGAGTAATAATTTCCCCTAAGTCTGTGGTCCGAGGAGCCATGCAGGACTTAGGTTCTGTTTAAAACTATGAATAGTCGCCATAAGTAATAATTTCCCCTAAGTCTGTGGTCCAAGGATCTATGCAGGACTTAGGTTCTGTTTAAAACTTGTATAAGTTGTCATGAGTAATAATTTCCCCTAAGTCTGTGGTCCGAGGAGCCATGCAGGACTTAGGTTCTGTTTAAAACTATGAATAGTCGCCATAAGTAATAATTTCCCCTAAGTCTGTGGTCCGAGGATCCATGCAGGACTTAGGTTCTGTTTAAAACTTGTATAAGTTGTCATGAGTAATAATTTCCCTTAAGTCTGTGGTTCGAGGAGCCATGCAGGACTTAGGTTCTGTTTAAAACTATGAATAGTCGCCACAAGTAATAATTTCCCCAAAGTCTGTGGTCCGAGGATCCATGCAGGACTTAGGTTCTGTTTAAAACTTGTATAAGTTGTCATGAGTAATAATTTCCCCTAAGTCTGTGGTCCGAGGAGCCATGCAGGACTTAGGTTCTGTTTAAAACTATGAATAGTCACCACAAGTAATAATTTCCCCTAAGTCTGTGGTCCGAGGATCCATGCAGGACTTAGGTTCTGTTTAAAACTATGAATAAGTTGTCATGAGTAATAATTTCCCCTAAGTCTGTGGTCCGAGGAGCCATGCAGGACTTAGGTTCTGTTTAAAACTATGAATAGTCGCCATAAGTAATAATTTCCCCTAAGTCTGTGGTCCGAGGATCCATGCAGGACTTAGGTTCTGTTTAAAACTTGTATAAGTTGTCATGAGTAATAATTTCCCCTAAGTCTGTGGTCCGAGGAGCCATGCAGGACTTAGGTTCTATTTAAAACTATGAATAGTTGTAGATAGATCAGTAGGCAGAGGATAATCACGAAACAAAACATGGGCTAAGCCATTTTCATTAATAACAATATCTTCTGAGGTTATTTACATTCCATGGTCGAGGTACGGTTTTTTCATCCAAATCTTCTAGGTAGTAAGTGCCTATCCCGGCAACGGATGTGACACGGTATGGTCCTTCCCAATTGGGCCCCAACTTGCCCCAAGAGGGGTTTTTTACGCTGTCGAGAATCTTCCTCATCACGAGATCACCTGGACCTAGAGGCCGCAGCTTAACATTGGCATCATACCCTTGTCTCAGCTTCTGGTGATAATAGGCCATATGAATCGTTGCTTTTTCCCTTCTTTCCTCGGCTAGGTCTAGACTTCTTCCCAATAACTCGTCGTTACCGTTTGGGGTAAACGAGTTAGACCTTAGTGTGGGAAAGTTGTTCTCGATTGGGAGCACGGCCTCAGCCCCATAAGTCATCGAAAAGGGGGTCTCACCGGTTGAACGTCGCGGCGTTGTCCGATAAGTCCATAAGACGTGTGGGAGCTCTTCTACCCATCTCCCCTTTGCCTCATCCAGTCTTTTCTTCAGTCCGTTCACTATGACCTTGTTCACGGCCTCGACTTACCCATTTCCTTGGGGGTAGGCGGGGGTGGAATATCGGTTAATGATCCCAAACTCGCGGCAATACTCCCTAAAGCTCTTACTGTCGAATTGAAGACCATTGTCGGAAATGAGTGTACGTGGAGTTCCGAAGCGGGTGATAATGTTCTTCCAGATGAATTTCTGGGCATCCACGTCCCTAATGTTGGCCAAAGGTTCAGCTTCCACCCATTTAGTGAAGTAATCGGTTCCGACTATTATGTATCGCTTGTTCCCCGCAGCTTTGGGGAAAGGTCCGACAATATCAAGACCCCACTGTGCGAACGGCCATGGGCTAGAGAGTGGGTTGAGAACCCCTCCGGGTTGGTGGATATTCGGGGCAAATCTTTGGCACTGATCGCACTTTTAAGCGTATTCTTGGGCCTCCCTTTGCATGTTCGGCCACCAGTATCCTTGGGTAAGTGCCCTGTGCGCTAGCGACCTTCCTCCGGTGTGACTTCCACAAATTCCCTCGTGTAACTCTTCAAGTAGAGACTCGGATTCTTCTGGATGTACGCAGAGTAGGTACGGTCCAGAGTAGGAGCGCCGATATAGTTTGTGGTCCTCTGATAGCCAGAACCGAGGAGCATTTCTACGTATCTTCTCGGCCTCTAGTTTTTCTTCCGGTAAGATGTCGTTTTGGAGGAAGTTCTTTATGGGGTCCATCTAGCTGGGACTCTGTCTGATCTGATGGACTTGGGCCGGGTTTCTGCTGATGGGACTTGCCTGGACTAGATCTTCAACAAGGATCATTCGTGGCAGATTATGCGCCGAGGACGTGGCAAGAGTGGCCAGCGAGTCTGCATGAGTGTTTACACTTCTGGAAATGTGCATCAGATTGAATGACTCAAAACTCGTCTGCAGGCGTTTGACTTGTCCTAGATACTCTTGCATCCTAGCATCTCTGGCTTCCAACTCACCCATCACTTGTCCGACAACTAACCTGGAGTCCGAGAATGCTTCTATTACTCTTCCGCCCAATCTTTGAACCATTGTCATCCCTTGAAGTAAGGCCTCGTATTCGGCTTCATTGTTCGTAGCCGAAAATCCGAGCCTCAGTGATTTTTCAATGGCGGCACCGTCCGGTGATATTAAAACTATCCCAACTCCAGATCCTCTCTGGTTGGCCGCGCCATCCACGTAGACCTTCCAATGCAAGGTCCCCCCTGCTAAAATTACACCAACCGATTTTCCATCCATGTCTTTCTTCTCGGTTATTGTTTCTATAGAGGGTTCAGCAAACTCCGCTACCAGGTCTGCGAGGACCTGACCTTTGATGGAGGATCTGGGCATATATTTAATATCAAAGGCCCCCAAAAGCGCACTCCACATGGCGATCCTTCCTGTGTAGTCAGCGCTTCGAAGCACTGCTCGAAGGGGAAGCTGAGTTAGAACGATGACCGTATGCGCCTGAAAGTAATGAGGGAGTTTCCGGGTGGCATGTACTACTGCCAGAATTGCCTTTTCTAGAGGTAGGTATCGCACCTCGGCCTCATGTAATGATTTACTCACATAGTAAACCGGTCGCTGCACCCCATTATCATCCCGTATCAATACCAGGCTTACAGCATGGGGAGCTACAACGATGTACGCGAACAACACCTCGTCTGCCTCAAGGCTGGACATGATGGGTGGTCGTGACAGGTATTCCTTAAGTTGCTGGAAAGCCCGAACACAATCCTCCGACCATTCAAACTCTTTCCACTTATTTATCAGGAGGTAAAAAGGTCGACATCGATCCGCTGACTGCGATATGAACCGGTTTAATGCTGCGATCATACCAGTGAGCTTCTGCACTTCCTTCGGGTTCTGAGGAGCCTGTAGGCTGTTTATTGCTTTGATTTGATCGGGGCTCACTTCTATTCCCCTGTGGGTTACCATGTACCCTAAAAATCTCCTCGACCCGACCCCGAATGAACATTTGGAAGCATTCAACCACAACCGGTGTTCCCTTAAGATAGCGAAGATTTTTTCGAGATCTTTCACTTGCTCGGACACCCTTTTACTCTTTACAACCATATCATCTATGTAAGCCTCAATGATCTTGCCCAGTTGGGGCTCGAACATCCGGGTCATCATCCTTTGGTAGGTTGAGCCTGCGTTCTTCAGCCCAAACGGCATCACCTTATAGTGATAATTTTCGATGGGTGTCATGAAAGCCGTCTTCTCTTGGTCTTCTAGCGCAAGGGGGATCTGATGATAGCCCTGGAAGGCGTCCAGGAAGCTTATCCGAGGGTGACCCGCGGTTGCGTCCACCAACCTGTCGATTCGAGGTAGGGGGAATGGGTCCTTTGGGCACGCCTTGTTCAGGTCTGTGAAGTCCACGCAGACCCTCCACTTCCCTGTCTTCTTCCTTACCACCACCGTGTTTGCCAACCATTCGGGGTAAAAGACCTCTTTAATAGCCCCTGCTTTTTTCAGTTTTGCCACCTCGTCTCTTACGGCACTAGCATGTTCCTTTGAAGGGCGTCGGGGTGGCTGCTTCTTCGGAGTGGAAGAGGGGTTGACGTTCAGGTGGTGACAAATAAGGCTAGGATCAACTCCCGGGGCGTCGTAGGCGTCCCATGCAAACATGTCGACATTTCCTCTGAGAAATCTGACAAGTTCCTCTTTTTCTTGAGAAGGCAACTCAGAGCCGACCTGAAAAAACTTCTCTGGGTCGTTGTTGACAGCGATCTTATCTAAACTTTCACACCTTATCTCCTCGGCTAGCCCGTCCCCTTGCCTGGCCGAGGAGGCTGGTTGCTATAAGCTCTGTGGGGCAGAGGACTCAGCAGCGGGCCGATGTAAGATAGCGGCAACCATACACTTCCTGGCTACGGCCTGATCTCCTCGGATCTCTTCTACTTGTCCTCTGGATGGGTATTTTACTTTTTGGTGGAGTGTGGAGGATACGGCTTCTAGGGCGTGGATCCATGGCCTGGCAACTATTGCGGTGTAGGGTGAGTAAGCGTCGACCACGATAAAATTTACCTCCACCATCTCCGACCCAGTCTGCACGGGTAGTCGGATCTGCCCTTTTGGTGTAACAATCCTCCCTTCGAAGCTGAGAAGGGGGGAATCATAAGCTGCCAAATCTTCCGACTTCAGGTTCAGCCCCTTGTATAGATCAGGGTACATTATCTCTACCGCACTTCCCGAGTCTACTAACACCCTTCTCACATCAAAGCCTCCAATTCTTAATGTAACCACCAAGGCATCGTCGTGAGGTTGAATAGTTCCTCTCTTATCCTCGTCCGAGAATCCCAGTATCAAAGAGCTTCGCTTTTTTGACCTTTTGGGTTCCCTATGCCTGTCCTCGGAGGGGAGCCGATCAACAGCCAGTACCCTAGGGATGGGTGGCCCAGTTCTTCCTGGTGCAGCGAGGATGACATGTATCGTTCCGGTGGGGAGTCTTAAGGACACATCCTTTCGAGACTCTTGTATTGCTTGACCGGGATGGCCGCTCGAGGGGTGCAGAAGGTGACGTAACTTCCCTTCTCGGACCAACTGATCTAGGTGATTCCATAGATTCCTGCAATCCTCAGTGGTATGCCCATGGTCCTGATGGTAGTGACAGTACAGGTCCTGGTTACGTTTGGAAGGGTCTCCGGCCATCTTTCCTGGCCATCTAAAATAAGGCTCGTTCCTTACTTTCTCCAGCACCTGTTGCACTGGCTCCCTGAACACGGCATTCACTGTTTGTGGGTGGCTCTGTCCAGCCTGTCGCGAAAAATCTCTCCTTGGCTGGCTAAGGTTATACCGTTCCGACCTAAAGTCATTTGCTTTGGGGGGGATGACCTTCTCCTTTCCCCTTCCTTGCAGCTGATCTTCCTCTACCCTTTTGTACTTGTAGATCCTATCCATCAACTGATGAACGTCGGCAACTGGTTTACCAGTGAGGAATTTCCTTAAGCCATGTTCGGTGGGAAGGCCACTTTTGAACGTGCTGATAGCAACATCATTATGGTTGTCATCTAAGTTGTTATACACCTCCCAATATCTATCCGAGTATGCTTTCAGGGTCTCTCCTTCGTGCATGGATAAGAACAATAGTGAACTAAGGGGTCGAGGGACTCTGGTGTTTGTGATAAAACGGGAGCAGAAAGCCTGAGTAAGCTGCTTGTAGGAGCCTATGGAATTTGTCTTCAGGCTGTTGAACCACCTCATCGCCATTGATCCCAAGCTGGATGGGAAGATTTTGCACATTAGGGCTTCATTTTGCGAGTAGATTGCCATTTTCTGGTTAAACTGGCTCACATGCTCTACCGGGTCTGCTCGGCCGTTATAGATGGCGAACGCCGGTTGGTTGAAGCGTCGAGGCAGCTTTGCCCCTTCAATTCTATACGTGAATGGTGACCTTGAAACCTAGTCCAGCGCCTTCTTCATAACATCGTTCCCCGAACCCCTGCTGGATGGGTTCTCATACTTCCGTACAGGGCGTGGTTCCCTTTCGTAGGAAAAGGTTTCACTTGGGGGGGTCCTTGACCTCCGTCGGTAACTCGCAACCTCCGCATTAGAAGACTCGTCTGAGTCAGAGGGAGATCGTTTTCGCCGCACACGTCGTAACTCCCTTTTCAGGTCATCTATCTCTCGCTGCATGGCCTGATGACTATTTCGCCTCTAGGACACGTGACTACCTGTCTGAGTGTGACTCTGGCTCGTCCGGATAGTACGCACACTTCCCTCACGATTCCCCCTGCCGCCTGGGTTGGTGGGGTTACTTTGCCTCTGGGACTCGGCGGGTTGTGTCTGTTGGGAGTTAGCCTGGTGAGAATTCTCCTGGTATGGGCCTAGTTCTGCCATACTCGACCGTTGTGCTAGTTGATGCCCTAGTTCTTCCCACAGACGGCGCCAATTGTAGTTGCACGATTTTCCTGGCCCAAACCCTATTGATCAGGCCTTGGCCCAAGGCGCAACACACAATAAATACTTGTAGAGGATGGGTCAAAGAACTTAGCCTCAGTGAGCTTAGTCGGTCTGATGCATGGAGAATATTGTTGCAGGAATAAAAACACAAGAATGGATATTCAATAGAAGATTCTATTTCCTGAGTGCCGAATACATTCTTCGTCCCCTCTTTGAGGGACTCCATTACATTATATAGCTCTCCCATTCTTATCTGAACCTTACACTTGTTGATCATCTAAGCCCCCACTTGAGCACCTGTCCTATCAGACACCTTTATCACTCCCTTGTGAGTTGCAGTGGCTAAGGTAATACTGTTCAGGGGTCTTTTCTTCATTAATGCGGCCAAGAGGGTGGTTGTGACACATTTAATGTGGTGGTAGCAGCTTTCCATGAGATATTTTGGGTTTTATTCTTTTTTATATGCTTGGAGGATGAGCTGCAGTGGTTGGGGCGAGCTCTTGGTCTGGACTTCGTAGTGTCCGAGGAGGTGTTACTCCTCGGACAGGTTTCTTTTACCGCAGTTGGGCTTGAATAATGTTTTGGTTATGACTTCTCCTCGGACACGATGCTTCTCGGACGGGCCCGTATTTAACTAGCCCATTATTTTGGGCCGGGCCCCACACCCCTAATTTAATTAGATATTCTTTATACCTAAGAAATAAAAGTGAGGTTAAAATTAAAAAACAAAACTATCTAATAAATTTCCTCTAACTTCCCATTATAGTCTTAGACAGATACAAATTCCTCACCTATTTCTAAAAAACAAAAGACGTCCAATCTCACATCTCACATCTTCTCACCCAACGTCAGATGAACTTCAAACAAAAACTCTTCTCAATTCTTCCCAATAGATGACCGTGGTGTACAAGGAAACTTCCCATTACAAACAAATAACTTTCCCACCCTTCCTACCACAAACTACAATCTCTTCCCCAGGATTACTATTCCTAAATGAAATATGAATTGTGTCAGGCGGCTACTCTTTGTGTAATGTAGTGTTTGAGGTTTAATTAAATAGAAGAGCTAGAAAGTTTTGTGCAGCACTAAGGGAAAAAAAAGGTGATTTTTAATGTATTCATTTTTTTTTTCCTTTTTAATGATTATTTATTTAATTATTTTGGGGTTTGAACTGTTTTCTCTTCGTATCTGTTTGTACTACCTTTTTTTTTTCATTTGAATGAATGCCTTTTCTTTGTCCAAAGTAAAAATCACTATGCGTGTGGTTTAAACTTAATTGAATAGAAAATAGAAACATACAGAAAATAGAAATTAATTGTTCCAAGCAGCTACTTATTTATATAAAAGCAATATGCATGTGGTTTAATTGAATAGAAGAGAGAAACACAATGGAAAGTTTTGTACGGCCCTAATGAAAAAATGAACACCAAAATAGCATTGAAATGACATGTTCGTGTGTCAATTTGTTCATTTTTTGTAGCTAGCCTCTGACACTATTGATTGTATTAGCAATTTGTGAGTGTGATGAGGCTAGTATTTACTATGAATGTTGTATAGAAAATATAATATGAAATTATGAAACACTACAGTTGAAAACAGTTTTTTTTTTTAACAAATTGAAGTTATGAAATTGTTTTTTAATCAAATTTTGAAAAAACAAGAGACAAAATTGAAATCTACATTTATAATTAATACCCCATGTTTTGTAAATGCTAAAAATTTGTCTATACCATTTTTTTTTTTTTGAGATGAAAGATAGAAACATATATTACTAACCATATCAAGGTTACAAGGAACCCAAATGTGCTTGGGAAATAATGATTACTTTGGTATTTTTTTGCTATTTAATTGAGGAAATAATGAACAATTTACATACTTTACAAAATGTTAGTGTAGGGACACGATACGCAATGAACCACAACAGTGTTGGGTTTGCACGTGAAAAGGCCCAGACAATATCATTTGTAGAGAGTGGGTTTGAAAGGTTAGGCCTCGGTTACCCAGCGGTGGGTTTTTTGTGGTGTTCATACATGTTTTAGGTGTTTTCACCCCTGGAGTCTTTCTCCTGGAGGTAGACTGGGATGCCCTCCTTTTTTGGCCATTTTTCCCAGCCCAGCAATGCAGATAAGTAAACGGTCAGGTGTCTTTTAAACTCGTCTCCGAAGTCCCTCCAAACTCTGCCTCAGTATTGCCTACATTGAGAGAAGGACCTTCTCTAGAAAAAGATGGAGGAGATGAATGAGGAAGATGGAGGAGATGAATGAAAAGAAGGAGGAGAAGAAGAGGAAAGAGATGAAAAGAAAGAAAAAGGAGCAAAAGAGGGAGAAGGAAAAGCACCAGGATGGATCTGGTGGTGGAAAGAAGAAGAAAGAGAGGCAAAAGGAGGCGCCAGTGAACGAAGAGAGGAAGAAGCAGGGGCACTTAGTCCCTGCCCCAGTCCTGACTCCTAACGCACGGGTGCCATGTTAGATATGCTCATGAGAGAGCGGGTGGTACTGATAATGGGTGTCCTCGGCTCAGTCACGTCGAAAGTGAGACGTGACGAGGCCCTGCTTCGGATTTTGGCCGAAAGGAAGGTGAGGCAAATCTTGAGTCTCTGCCATCCTTGCCCTGACCAAGCCATTTCGAGCTTTGTTAGAACATGGTGTTTTTGGGAGGGGAATGGCTTCTTCATTGCTTATGACTATGGTGAACATATTACAGGTTGAGGTATAATCAGAGGGTAAAAGTAAACTCTGGGAGGAATCTAAGGATTTCAGATTTCCGGGGGATTAAAGGGATTCATGTATGGGAGAAACAACTCTTGTCTTTTCCCTTTATATAAGGGACGAAGAGGAGGGTACTTAATGTGTTCAGATCTCCAAGGAAATCTGCAGACAAGAATGTGCCCGTTCCGCTCCCCCACACCATCAGTAACCATTAAATCTGAGAGGTCTCGTGAAGGGAAACTATTAAAGACATGCTTCGGATAACCAAACGGCATGAACGTATCGTGAATAAATCAAGAAGAACATCTCGTAGACCGGTGCATTTCCTGGGCAGGTGGAGAATTGCCAACGTCAGTGAAAGGTTGAATTAAATGAGCCATAATAAAGGCTCGGTATTATCAAAACCCCCCTCTCCAACCAGGAGGTCGGACAGCAGGGTTTTGAGGGGCTGTTGTGAGGCCCAATAATTTATGGGTCAAGCCCACTTACTCATGGGGAGTCTAAAGACCCAAGCCAAAGAAGGCTATGGCCCAAGCTCAATAATATAAAGCACAAAATGGCCCGGAGGGGCAGCCGAGGACAGTTCAGTCCTCGGCTGACCCAAAGTTCCACCGAGAAGAGGGGCAAAAACGGTATAGGAACAAACTTGAAAGAAAATCTAAAATATCTAGGAAAAGCTGCCCTTACGACCCTTCCCATGCAATGCGCTGCACCTAACAGAGTCGTATTCTTCAGCTTTATCAACCATCTCCAACGACTTTGGGTTTGGACTGACGGGACAAGTATCAGTCTTGGAAAGGTCGACCCTACACGTGGACGAAGGAAAGCGAACGCAGGCTAGTATAAAAAAAAAGTAAGTAATCTGGAGAGGGGGACTGGGAAAAATGGCCAAAAAAGGAGGGCCTCCCAGTCTACCTCCAGGAGAAAGACTCCAGGGGTGAAAACACCTAAAACATGTATGAACACCACAAAAAACCCACCGCCGGGTAACCGAGGCCTAGCCTTTCAAACCCACTCTCTACAAATGATATTGTCTGGGCCTTTTCACGTGCGAACCCAACATCGTTGTGGTTCATTACGTATCGTGTCCCTACAGTTAGCATTACAAGTTCCTCAAAAAAAAAAAAAAAAATTACATACTTTACAAAATGTTAGCATTACAAGGTTTAAAGAATTGACAACCATTCAAAAAAGAATATTAAGAGAGCATTAAAATCAATTTATCTAAAATTTTCTCTTTATACTTTTTTCTATTTTTGCTAATCAAATTTCAAAACACCCATATTCAATTCTTTATTTTCTTCTTCATTTTATGAAAATATTATTTATAGTTGAAGCGTAGTATTTATTGCTGCTGATATCCCATTGCGCCACTTTATTTTCACGTCATTGGCCACATAATAATTATTTTTCTTATTATTTTATTCCTATTTTTTTACAAAAAAATATAAATAAATTATTGACTTTACACATTTATCTTGAGCGGTTTTATCATTACATATAATTTTGCTTTTACATATTCATCTACTTTAATTTAGAATTTATTTTTTATTCCTTTTTTAAAAACAAAAAAAATATATAAATAGATTATTGACTTTACACATTCATCTTGGGTGGTTTTAACATTACATATAATTTTTCATTTACATATTCATCTACTTTAATTTAAATGTTTATAACTAAATAATGAAATCTGTAGGTGCCCAAAAAATAAAGGCCCGAGCCCATTTAGAACGGTGATATCTCGTGCTTCAAATCAAGCCCAACAATAGAATTTCTTTAGAGAGTGAGCAAACAATTCAAGTGCAATTCTAACCTAAGTTCGAGTCAAAGACCGAAGAGCCTAGGGTAACAGAAAGGAATAACATAAGTAGACAATGAGAAAAAATAACTCTCCTCGGGTAAAGCCGATGATTATTTTCTTGTATATAATGTTTGAGTTTTACACCAGATAGAGCACTGTTCACTTTCTCTTTTTCCTATTTCATAAACAAGAATGTCCTCCCTTTTTTCTAGGAGACTCCCCTCCTTTTATATCCCCCTTATTTGCATCATAGCCCTCCATCTGTATGCCTCCAAGCGTTCCTAAAGATACTTGTCCCATCAAAACTCTGCTTAAGGTGATCGAAATGGCTGCTAGCTATGAAGTTACTGTTCAAGGGTCATTTCCTCATCAATGCAGCTGATAAGGTTGGTGCAGGGCATTCAATGCGAAGGAGGTAAGTGTTCCTTCTAGGAAACTTCCTCCCCTCTACCCTGCCTTCGTTGCTACCCCTTTTCCTTACCCTTGAACATCACAAGATGTCCATTGTCTTGACTATGCTTCCATCCTCGGATGGGCAGAATCTTCAGAACGTGTTTGTCTCCTTGGGTGTGGGTTGAGCAATCTAATCCCTAATCCATTCTTCTTCAGTCCTCAGACCCCTCACAAAATCAATGAAGAATAAAAAACCAAAAAATAATGTCTATACATACCTATACTATATATAATAATGGAAGTTTTGTAATAAATTTTATAAAGTTTTTTATGCACTACATCTTTAGCATCTTTTCTTATTTTTATTTTATTTTTATTTTTTTGCAATTCTTACTTTGTTCAACTTTTCATCTTTTTCAACCATTGTCTTTTTAGTTCAATCTTTCATCCACTCTAATAATTTTTTTAAAAAAAATTTTGATTTGATTTTCTTTAGATTTTAATTTTTTTTCCTTTATATATTCTTAAATTCTATAGTTTCACTTTGTTCAACCTTTCATATACTTCACCCTCCCCTTCCATCTTAATTTTCATATAAATTGATCCATGACAAAAAGGTCAATACTCACTTTCTCCAATTTTGTTTCTCTTTTGGTAGATTTTTTTATTTTATTTTTTTATTGTTTTAACCACTTTTTTTTTCTACTAATGGTTCTTTTTGTTATTGTTGATTTAATTGTCACATCACATTTTTTAAATCTTTTTGATAAACTTATATCAACTTTTATGCATATTTAGGTAGTTTGGTATTCCAATTTCCAATCACAAGTTCTTTTTCTTTATCCCATTGGTTTGATTTGATTTGGGTTAATAATTAGTTGTTTTGCAAGTTAGAATTTGATATTTTATAGTGATCAATTTAGATGTTAAACTATGAGACTTTACTATTTTTGTTTTTTGTTTTAATCCTTTGGGGGTAGACAAAGTACTCTTAAAAGTCGTATTAGAAGTACTTTATAATTTCATTTATTAAGAGAAAAACAAAGGTTAGTTAAACAAAAATAATTGGATGGGTGACATATTTTAACTTTTGCAACTGTATTTTAATTATTATTTTATAACAATGTATATATAGAAATTTAATTCTTAGATTTTGTTAATAATTGTTTATTTGATAATATATTTTTGGTGGATCAAATTGCAATTTCTGCAAAGAAAATAACCTTAATAGATTATCAATAACAAATTATTTTCCTAATTGATCCAATTAATCATTGTTAAGTTTTATTAATTTTTTTAGTTACGTTTTTCGTGTTTTGGATAGTAGGGCAGAAAAATTAAGATTTGAGAAAATTTGTTTAAAACTAAAAAAGAATAATTTCTAAATTTTATATTCTTTTTAATGATTCACAAAATGTTATTAGTGACTTTTATTTAAAAATGAATATTTTCATTAAATTGCCTTTTGAATTTCTAAGAAATATAAAATTGTTTTCATTTTGGTACTACAAAATTTATATTTATGATTTATGATTGTTCCTATAATAAATAAAAATATGTGAAAGTTTAAATAGTGTGTAAAACACCTATGAACGCTTAGACCCTCAAATACAAAAATACCAACAGAAGCTTATAATCAAACAATATATGTGCGGAATATGAAATATAAGTTATACCCAAATTGGTAAAACACTCTAATCCATAATTAATCACAAACACATTAGCAATTAAATGATAAAGAGTAAGGAAAGAAGGATGCAAACACAAAGATAACATGGTGATGTGTTATCAAAGAGGAAACCGAAGTACTCGGCGAAAAACCTCTTCGCCGCCCTCTAAGCGGTCAATAATCCACTAGAGAATAAAGTTGAGATATATGAATTGCAAAAGACCCTCCAAGCCAAATTTACCCAGTGTACCTAAGCCCTCCAAGATTCTTGCTCCAACAGGGTTATGCCGAACCTTGTCTTCTCTAACTTACCGGATCCCGCAATAGCCCCCTGTATCAACCAAAATGAATTGGTCCCTTCAGAACTGCTTCTCAAGCACTAAAATACCTCTTCACTAATATAGGTATGGTGAGATAAGGATTTGGCTAAATGTACCTCTCAAGGATATGTCTATAGAGATGGTGAGAATAGAGGAATTTGGAGAATTAAAAGATGAAGATTGTGGATGAGTCAATCTTGTTTTTCTCTAGAGTTTCTCTCTCAAAATTATCTCCAGAAACTCTCTACATTTCGTGGGTATAAAGGTATTTATAGTAGGGTGTATGAGGAATGAGAAATGTCAGTTTTCATCAAACAGGGCATTCTGGCAATTCGACCTCGCAATTGGAATGAGTCGCGAGTTAATTGCCTGGCCAGACTGGAAGTTTTTTCCTGTAATGCTACAGCTGGCGTGACCCTTCAACTCCCCTTGCATGCTTCACAAGTGTGCCCTTCTAGCAACTTGCCAGTCGCGAGATCCAGTCATGAGACTCCCTTGAATTGCACACTTCTTGAGATTTTTTCACACTCTCTCACACACTACCCTTACATAATTTCCACCTAAATACAGGGTATCTAATTGCTAAATTACAAGCAAATTTGGCACAGAATAAAGCAAATTTGAACCATACGAACAAGTATTTACTGAAAACAACAACACAAGACGATCATTATAAGCAGAAATCTTGAAATGCATATGAAGCAAGCACAATGCGATCAAGTAGTAAAGATTAAAGCAATAAAGATTAAAGCAATAAAACATGGCTTGACCAAACAAAAACAATCACTATAAATAGTGATCACAATGATCATTCACACAAGGAATGAACATTCAGATATGCAAGCTAATAAGCTTAATGCAAAGAATCATTTGCATGTTCAACATTCAACCGATACAAAAACACAAAGTAATTGCATTAAGGATATAAAATCCAACAATGACACATGAGTGATATACTAAAGAAAATACATAACATTAATTGAAAGCACTAAGCTACAAAGCAAAGGTACAAATAAAATATAGTTTAAACAGCTAAACATAATCATGAACTATGAGCCAAGCAAAAAACATAGTTAATATATCATAAATCTCTTTCTCTCTTTCACCCCCTATCATGAATTATAGGAGCTGTAATGAACTTGGAAAATATATACCTTGAAAGTTCAAATATGTGTATAAACACTCTTGAACGTTTAGACCCCCAAATACAAAATAACCAATTTAAGCTATATGACAAACAACAAGTGTGCGGAAAATGAACATAAACTATAAACAGAATTGGAAATCAATCTAAGCCAATTATAAATCACATCCACAGCAGAAAATAAAAGGCAAAGATAAAGGGAAGAGAGATGCAAACACAAGGACAACACACGATGTGTTATCGAAGAGGAAACCGAAGCCCTCGGCGTAAAACCTCTCCGCCGCCCTCCAAGCGGTCAATAATCCACTAGAAAATGTAGTTGGGATACATGAACAGCAATAGACCCTCCAAGCCTAATCTACCCGATGTACCTAAGCCCTCCAAGCTTCTTGCTCCAACGAGGTTGCGCCGAACCTTTTTCTTTTCTAGCTTACCGGATTCCGCTACTAGACCATAGCATCCGCCATCCTTGGCATCTTCCAATACTTCCCAAAACTCCAAAAACACTCAACACTCTGAATGGGTGTGGGTAGTGTTTGGATAGAAATCTCCTCTCAATAGGTATGACAATGAGAGAGGGAATGAGAAGAGACTACAAAGATTTCTCTCTAAGAATGAGTACCTCTCTCTAATTGGGTGGGTGTTTTGAAGAAACCTTTCTTAGGGTTTTTCTTTCTGAATAGCCACACATATCTTGTGGGAATGAGGGGTATTTATACTGGTGTGAGAATGGAATACGAAGAGTCAGTTTTTCCAAAAACAGGGCTGGCTGGCGACTTGACCTCGCGACTTGACTGAGTCGCGAGTTTAAGTCGCGAGCTAACTTAATGGCCAGTCTGGATTTTTGTCGTGTAGTGCTCCAGGTGGCGTGACTGTTCAGCTCCCCTGCATGCTCTGCACGTGAGCAACTTTTGGCGGCTTGCAAGCCGCGAGCCACCCGCGAGTCCTAGCCGCGAGTCTCTGCTTCACTGCACTGTCTTGAGCATTTCTTCACACTCTCTCACACACTACCCTTACATGATTCCCACCTAAATACAAGGTTTCTAAGTGCTATATTACAAGCAAATTTGTCATGGAATAAAGCCAACACATGGTTGATTAAATTCAACCTTACAATCTCCCCATTTGGCTATTCCATGACAAAACACCCTAAAACAGACTCTAGACTTAAACGTGAGTTTGGGAACAATGGCAAAACTCACTCACACCTAAATCTAGAAGCTGTGCAGCTCTTGAATCATATGAACATGAATCTCCTGAAACACAACAATACACCATGATCATTGTAAGCAGAAAATCATAAAATGCATATGAAACAGGCAATATGTGATCAAGCAAAGATGGAGTTAAGAAACAAACCATGGCTTGATCAATCAAGTGAATACCACAAGGTAGTGATCACAGTGCTCATTCACACTTGGAATGAATACAAGGACATACAAGTTAACAAGCACAAGGCAAGACACTTGTATGTTCAACACTCAACCAATGCATAGTACACAAGGCATATGCATCTAGGAACAATCCTACAAGGGCACAAGAGTGACAGTACATAAACCAAAATGCAGAACATTTAGATTAAAGTACTGATTTCAACATAGCATAAAGGCTGCATTAAGCAAGGTACATACCATAAAGCCTACAAACTATGCATAAAACATTAACCCTAAAAGCTTACAAAAGCGCATGGGTACAAACACATTATATTGAATAAAAACTTAAACAATATAAACTAAAAGTGCATAAAGTTTCTCCCCTTCAAAGTGATGAGAAGCTGTGATGCACTTGGAACATATATACTTGTAACCTGAAATACTTGCACAAAACACATTAGACCCTCAAGGTAAAGCAAGTAATAAAAGGACAAGTATAATGTAACAAGCAAATTACGATCAAGTAAACATGATGTGAAACATGTGAGCAACTTGATCATACACCAAAACAGTCATATAGAAATGACTACAATGATCACATAGCAAAGCAAATGATCATTCGAACATACATTCAATGAAGCACAATAGCATAGGGATATATGCATGTCCAAAACACAAACACAATGCAATACAAGAAAACAAACACAATAAAGTTTTATTGTTAACACAATGTCTTCTCCCCCTTAGTATATGCATCTCCCCTATGGAATATCTCTCCCCCTAAGGATGTGCACAAGAGTCATATAAAAATGACAAAATACTCCGGTATATTCTCTAGAGTATACTCTCCCCCTTTTTGTCAGGAATAGACAAAGGGTCAAGAAGAAACGGGGGCAAGAGATGAAGGTACGAACAATGCTAATGATGCATGAGGGGTGCGAGATGAATGAGAAAATGAAGCTCAAACCTAAGACAAAGTAACATGCTACAGAGCATAAGGTAAGCATGACATGCTAGGATGAAGAAATAAGGTAAAGACGAATGCATGACAAGGGTAGCAAAGGTGTGTGCAAGAGGTGGCTAAGTGCAATGCATGACCAATGCATGACCAATGCATGAAAAATGCACATGTGGGGCAAAGTGTGCAAAATACACAACTAATGAACCAAACATGTTCCTAATGAGGAAACATGAGAAACCCCAAAGTTTGGTACTCATCGGAGTCCAAACAAGCGAGAAAATGTCTAAGAGGCATTTTATCAAACACCTAGCATGCACACTATGAACAATAATGTGAAACAATGCATGAACATCATGAAATCCACCCTTAATACATGTTCTTTCTGCCACAAGGGGCCAACATCCAATGCATATCAACAAAAGAAACCAATCCCATAAAGAAATTTGACAAAAATTAAGTTTTCTCAACCCCAATGATAAAAGTCCCAACCAAGAGCACAAAACTCACCAAAACATAATCCAAGGATCAAAAATCAATGAAAAGAGTTTATAATTACCTTAGAGATGTTAATGGATTGAAAAACCATTCAAATTGATTGGGTTTTGATGTAAAAATATTGAAAGAGGGGTTTTAGAGAGGATGGGAGAGGTTTAAAACAAGTTTCCCACGAAAAAGCTCTTTAAAAAACTGATTCTGGGCGACTCGCGACTGGCGAGTCGCGAGCCAAGTCGCGAGTGAGCCGCGAAACCTCTCTGTATGAACTCGCGGCTTAAACTCGCGGCTTGCAAGCCGCCAAACCGAGTAGCCAAAACTGGCAGCTCACGCAAGTAGCCAAAATGAGTGGCCAAAAATTCTGACACTTGTTTTTCAAACCAGAACATGTTTAAACATTGAAAAACAAAGTAAGCACTAAACATAAACACAAAAAGTGATAAAAATCACTTCCAAAAACATATAAAATGATCAAAAATATTTTTGGATTAATCCATATAAGATTGAGCACACACGCATCACATTTAGACAAGTACAATCTAACAAATGAATAAGACATTCATTGAACATAAGGCAAGTGTGTTATGTGTGTGTATCAAATGTGAAATAGTCCTTAGTCTAGAGTGAAACTTCAATGATCAATTCAATCAAGTAATACACAACTAGTACTAAGTCAAGTGGTCTATCTCAATTATAGAAGTGAACATATATGACCTCCCACAAGCAAATGATTACATAAGATTGAAGCTTTTCATTTGACTTCTTACAATTCATATCATTTGATCATTTTGAATCAATACAACTCATTTTGAGCAATACATCTCATTTTTGAGATTGATGCCTGAAATTTTTGATATTTCACTTTGAAGAACAAGCCTTTGGCTTTTTGGGCATCATACATTTTCATATAAGTCGCTTTCCCTCTTTCCTAGTCGAATACTAGTATATGCGACGGCTTTTGCAGCTCATTATCTCTTTTCATTTTGAGATTTACATTTATTGAGCTCTTTAAGCAATAAAAATAAAAGAGTGGGAAGAGATATAAGCACAAGTCTACGCATGTATCAAAACCAGCATGACTATTGACTAATCATTCATGACAAGCTTGAAGATCGATTTACAACAATCACACAAAGATGTCAAGATTTTACCCACAAAGATATAGTTGCAAAAATAACAAGCTAAGCTCGTAAATGCACAAAGCCATTTGTACAAAGGTACAAGGCCAAACTCACATGTGATATGTGCTCAAACAAATACGATCAAACTTTTTGAATTTTTCACTTTTTATGTGGTTTTGGATTTTTACTCACACAAAACGAAAACATAAAAGTAAGATAAAAAACGAAACAATGCATACAAATAAATGCAAGATGCACAAAATGCATGAAGTTATGACATTTAATGCATGAAGGGTCCTACAAAGATCAAAAGAATTAGATCAAGGACCAAAAGAGCAAAGGCTCAACCATAGAAACCCTTCCTCATCCAAACGGAACGATTGTTTGGAATGAGTGTCTCAAGAGAAGTGAGACGAGGGTTGGAAGAATGAGAACCGGAGATGCACATAGTCAAGGAGTTAAGAGCATCAAACATTTTCTTTAACAACATGCTATTTTCACTCAAAACCGGTTTACTCTTTTTAGCACAACTTCCAAAAAGCTCAAGTTTTTCTTTTCTTTTGATTCTTTTAAAAGCATGAAACTTAGAGCATTGAGGTCTTAGATGACCAAAGGCACCACAATGGTGGCAAACAATGCGTTTAGGTCTACTAGGCTTTTTAGAAAGAGATCTAGCAACATTGTTTTGTTCCCTTTTCAACTTGGAGCATTGAGGTCTTATATGACCGATCACACCGCAATGGTGGCAAGTTGGAACAAACTTAGATCCATTCAAAACCTTAGGTTGAGACCTAAACGGAGGCTTTGACTTAACAGTCTTTCTCTCCACATTTTGATTTCTCTTATGTGGAGGAATGTATACCGATTTGTCCTTTAAGGTAGAACACATACTAGGCATAAAATCGGGTACTATAACATGATTGCAACAAATATTTTCATCCTTTTTAACAATAGGTTCAGCAATCAAACACTTGGCATGCATCTTAAGAGATTCATTTTCACATTTAAGATCATCAACAAGTTTGTTAGACAAAACAAGTTTAGCATCCAAGTCCATATTCAAACATTCAAACTCTTTCAGCTTTTCATGAGAAATTTCAGCAAGTTTTTTATATTTCTCAACCAATTTGTTGGATTCATTGAGCTTAGCAATCAAATCATCCTTTTCACAAAATAACTTGCTCAAATTCTTTTGAAACTTCTTAGCATTTTTCTTTAAGAGTTTGTCAACACCACCCATAGATTCAAATAACATGTCATCACACTTATGAGGATTAACACTCATAGAGGCAATTTCACAAACACGTGGCATGTTACATTCATTACCAACCAAATCATGCAAAGAGTCATACAAAGCACAATCCATGGCAAATAAACACAAGGGGTCAAGGATCACACTTAGGTATTTAAACCACAACAAGTGTACCTGCTCTGATACCAATTGAAAGTTCAAATATGTGTATAAACACTCTTGAACGTTTAGACCCCCAAATACAAAATAACCAATTTAAGCTATATGACAAACAACAAGTGTGCGGAAAATGAACATAAGCTATAAACAGAATTGGAAATCAATCTAAGCCAATTATAAATCACATCCACAGCAGAAAATAAAAGGCAAAGATAAAGGGAAGACAGATGCAAACACAAGGACAACACACGATGTGTTATCGAAGAGGAAACCGAAGCCCTCGGCGTAAAACCTCTCCGCCGCCCTCCAAGCGGTCAATAATCCACTAGAAAATGTAGTTGGGATACATGAACAGCAATAGACCCTCCAAGCCTAATCTACCCGATGTACCTAAGCCCTCCAAGCTTCTTGCTCCAACGAGGTTGCGCCGAACCTTTTTCTTTTCTAGCTTACCGGATTCCGCTACTAGACCATAGCATCCGCCATCCTTGGCATCTTCCAATGCTTCCCAAAACTCCAAAAACACTCAACACTCTGAATGGGTGTGGGTAGTGTTTGGATAGAAATCTCCTCTCAATAGGTATGACAATGAGAGAGGGAATGAGAAGAGACTACAAAGATTTCTCTCTAAGAATGAGTACCTCTCTCTAATTGGGTGGGTGTTTTGAAGAAACCTTTCTTAGGGTTTTTCTTTCTGAATAGCCACACATATCTTGTGGGAATGAGGGGTATTTATACTGGTGTGAGAATGGAATACGAAGAGTCAGTTTTTCCAAAAACAGGGCTGGCTGGCGACTTGACCTCGCGACTTGACTGAGTCGCGAGTTTAAGTCGCGAGCTAACTTAATGGCCAGTCTGGATTTTTGTCGTGTAGTGCTCCAGGTGGCGTGACTGTTCAGCTCCCCTGCATGCTCTGCACGTGAGCAACTTTTGGCGGCTTGCAAGCCGCGAGCCACCCGCGAGTCCTAGCCGCGAGTCTCTGCTTCACTGCACTGTCTTGAGCATTTCTTCACACTCTCTCACACACTACCCTTACATGATTCCCACCTAAATACAAGGTTTCTAAGTGCTATATTACAAGCAAATTTGTCATGAAATAAAGCCAACACATGGTTGATTAAATTCAACCTTACATACCTGTAACTTGAAACACTTGCACAAAACACATTAGACCCTTAAGATAAAGCAAGTAATAAAAAGACAAGTATAATGTAACAAGTAAATTGTGATCAAGTAAACATGATGTAAAATATATGACAACTTGACCATACACCAAAACAGTCATAAAAAAATTATTACAATGATCACATAGCAAAGCAAATGATCATCCAAATATGAATTCAATGAAGCACAATAGCATAAGGATGTATGCATGTCCAACACACAAACACGATGCAATGAGAACAACAAAGCATAGATACTAAATATAACTTAAAACACCAAAAAGCAGACAAGAAAACAAACATAAAGAAACACAAACAAAACAAAGTTTTCTTATTAACACAATGTCTTCTCCCCTTTAGTATATGCATCTCCCCTATGAAATATCTTTCTCCTTACAAATGTGCACAAGAAATAGAATTTCCCCCCCTAAGAATGTGCACAAGAGTCATATAGAAATGATAAAACTCTCCGGTATACTACTCTAAAGTATACTCTCTCCTTTTTTTATACGAATAGACAAAGGGGTCAAGGAGAAAAGAGGGCAAGAGATGAAGGTATGAACAAAGAGAATGATGCATAAGGGGTGCAAGATGAATGAGAAATGAAGCTCAAATAAAAGACAAAACAAAATTCTATAAAGCATAAGGTAAATATGATATGCTAGGATGAAGAAACAAGGTATAGACCAATGCATGACAAGGGTAGCAAAGGTATATGCAAAAGGTGGTTATGTGCAATGCATAACCAAAGTATGGAAAATGCACATGTGGAGCAAGGTGTGTAAAATACACAACCAATGAACCAAACATGTTCCTAATGAGGAAATATGAGAAACCCCAGAATTTGGTACTCATCAGAGTCCAAACAAGTGAGAAAATGCCTAAGAGACGTTTTATCAAACACCTAACGTGCACACTATGAACAACAATGTAAAACAATGCATGAATATCATGAAATCCACCCTTAATACATGTTCTTTTTGCCACAAGGGGCTAATATCCAAAGCAAATCATCAAAAGAAACCAATCCCATACAAAAATTTGACAAAAATTAAGTCTCCCTAACCCCTATGATGAAAATCTCAACCAAGAGCATAAAAACTCTACAAAATATAATTTAAATATCAAAATCAAAGAAAAGAGTTTGGAATTACCTTAGAGATGTTAATGAAATGAAAAACCATTCAAATTGATTAGGTTTTGATGTAAAAGTATTGAAAGAGGAGTTTAAGAAAATATGGGAGAGGTTTAAAACAGATTTCCCACAAAAAAGTTCTTTAAAAAGCTGTTTCTAGGCGTTTCGTGATTGGTGAGTTGCGAGATGAGTAGCAAGTGAGTTGCAAACCATTCTGTGTAAACTCGCGACTGGATCTTGCGACTGGGCAAGTCGCCAAAACGAGTAGCCAAAACTCGCTACTCGCGAGAGTAGCCAGAATGAGTAACCAAAAATTCTGACACCTATTTTTCAACACAGAACATGTTTAAACAATGAAAAACAAAGTAAGCACTAAACATGAACACAAAGAGTGATAAAAATCACTTCCAAAAACATATAAAATGATCAAAAATATTTTTGGATTGATCCAAATATAGTTGAGCACACACATCACATTTAAATAAGTACAATCGAACAAATGAATAAGGCATTCATTGAACATTAGGCATGTGTGTTGTGTGTGTGTATCAAATATGGAATAGTCCTTAGTCTAGAGTGAAACTTCAATGATCAATTCAATCAAGTCATACACAACCAGTAATAAGACAAGTGATCCATCTCAATTATGGAAATGAACATATATAACCTCCTACAAGAAAATGATTACATATCTTTGAAGTTTTTCATTTGGCTTCTTTACAATTCATAATATTTGATCATTTTTTATTTTTACATCTCTTTTGAGATCGTTGCTTGAAATTTTTGATATTTCAATTTAATGAACAAGCCTTTAGCTTTTGAGCATATTACATTTTCAATACAAGTCGCTTTCCCTTTTTCTTAGTCAAATACTAGCATGTGCGACGACTTTTGCAGTTCATTATCTCTTTTTTGAGATTTAACATTTGTTAAGCTCTTTAAGCAAAAATAAAAGAGTGGGAAGAGATATAGGCACAAGTCTACGCATGTATCAAAACCAACATGATTATTGACTAATCATTCATGACAAACTTGAAGATCGATTTAAAACGATCATACATAGATGTAAAGATTTTTCCCACAAAGATATAAGTGCATGGAGAACAAGCTAAGCTCGTAAATGTACAAAACCATTAGTACGAAGGTACAAGGCTAAATATGTATGTGACATGTGTACAAATATATATGATCAAATTTTTTGATTTTTTCACTTTTTATGTGATTTTGGATTTTTACTCACACAAAACAAAGCAATAAAAGTAAGATCAAACGCAAAAACAATGCAAATAAATAAATGCAAGATGCAAAAATGCATGAATATATAACATCTAATGCATGAAGGGTCCTACAAAAATCGAAAGAATTAGATCAAGGACCAAAAGAGCAAAAGCTCAACCATAGGAACCCTTCCTCATCCAAACACAACGATTGTTTGGAATGAGTGTCTCATAAGAAGTGAGACAAGGGTTGGAAGAATGAGAACCGGAGATGCATATAGACAAGGAGTTAAGAGTATTAAACACTTTCTTTAACAACATACTATTTTCACTCAAATCTGATTTACCCTTTTTAGCACAGCTTCCAAGAAGCTTAAGTTTCTCTTTTCTTTTAATTCTTTTAAGAGCATAAAACTTAGCATTGAGGTCTTAAATGACCAAAAGCACCACAATGGTGACAAACAATATGTTTAGGTCTACTAGGCTTTTTGGAAAGGGATCTAACAACATGGTTTCGTTCTCTCTTTAACTTATGACATTGAGGTCTTATATGACCAATCACACCACAATGGTGATAAGTTGGAACAAATTTAGATCCATCCAAAACCTTAGGTTGAGACCTAAAAGGAGGCTTTGACTTAAAAACCTTTCTCTCCACCTTTTGATTTCTTTTGTGTGGAGGAATGTACATTGATTTGCCCTTAGAGGTAGAACACACATTATGCACAAAATCGAGTACCACAACATGATTGCAACAAACATTTTCATCCTTTTTAGCAGTAGGTTCATCAATCAAACACTTATCATGCATCTTAAGAGATTCATTTTCACATTTTAGCTCATTAACAAGTTTGTTAAACAAAACAAGTTTAGCATGCAAGTCCATGTTTAAACATTCAAACTCTTTTAGCTTTTCATGAGAATTTTCAGCAAATTTCTTATATTTATCAACCAATTTGTTGGATTCATTGAGCTTAGGAATTAAATCATTTTTTTCACAAAATAACTTGCTCAAATTCTTATGAAACCTTTTAGCATTTTTCTTCAAGAGTTTGATGTTAGGAATATCAACAACACCCAAAAATTCATGTAACATGTCATCACAATTATGAGGATTAACACTTATAGAGACATTTTCACAAACACGTGGCATGCTACATTCATCATCAACCAAGACATGCATAGAAGCATACAAAGCACTATCCATGGCAAATAAACACACGGGATCAAGGATCACACTTAGGTATTTAAACCATAACAAATGTACCCGCTCCGATACCAATTGAAAGTTCAATTAGTGTGTAAAACACCTATGAACATTTAGACCTCCAAATACAAAAATACCAACACAAGCTTTTAATCAAATAATATATGTGTGGAATATGAAATAAAAGCTATACCCAAATTGGTAAAACACTCTAATCCATAATTAATCACAAGCACAGCAGCAATTAAGTGATAAAGAGTAAGGGAAGAAGGATGCAAATACAAAGATAACACGGTGATGTGTTATCCAAAAGGAAACTAAAGTACTCAGCGAAAAATTTCTCCACCGCCCTCCAAACGGTCAATAATCTACTAGAGAATAAAGTTGGGATACATGAATAGTAGAAGACCCTCCAAGCCTAATCTACCCAGTGCACCTGAGCCCTCCAAACTTTTTGCGCCAATAGGGTTACGCCGAACCTTGCCTTCTCTAGCTTACCGGATCCCGCAATAACCCATTGCATGAACCAAAATGAATTGGTCCCTTCTGAACTGCTTTCTAAGCACCAAAATACCTCCTCACTGATATGAGTATGGTGAGATAAGGATTTGGCTAAACGTACCTCTCAAGGATATGTTTATGGAAAGGATGAGAGTAGAGAAATTTGGAGAATCAAAAGATGAAGATTGTGGATGAGTCAATCTTGTTTTTCTCTAGGGTTTCTCTCTCAAAATTATCTTTGGAAACTCTCTATATTTCGTGGGTATAAAGGTATTTATAGTAGGGTGTATGAGGAATGCGAAAGGTCATTTTTCATCAAACAGGGCATTCTGGCAATTCGACCTCGCGACTAGAACGAGTCACGAGTTTGAGTTGTGAGCTAATTGTCTGGTCAGACTGGAAGTTTTATCCTGTAGTGCTACAACTAGCATGACCCTTCAGCTCCCCTTGCATGCTTCACAAGTGTGTCATTCTGGCGACTTGCCAGTCGCGAGATCCAATCGTGAGACTCCTTTGAATTGCACACTTCTTGAAATTTCTTCACACTCTTTCACACACTACCCTTACATAATTCTCACCTAAATACAGGGTATCTAATTACTAAATTATAAGCAAATTTGGCACGAAATAAAACTAACACATGATTGAATAAATTTAACCTTACAATATGAATTTCAAATTAATATTTATAATTGTTCCTATTATATTACATTTATAATTATGAAATACATTAATCTAAGGGATACAAATAAAAAAAATTAAAAAAAAAACTATCTCCCTCTCATGGAGCTCTCCCTCTCGTACTAGTACGAGTACTCCCTCCCTTGGCTGTGAGCGAAGGGTAATTATCTAGTTTTTTACAAGGCAGAATGGAGGATGCTGTGTGTGATAGGCTTGACAAGATGAAGTTAACTACTAAAGAGGAAGAAACTATAGCTATCTCGAATGATGGAAGATTGGAAGCTATTGAAAGTTGCAATCTGAGTTTGATTGGAAATTTCCTCACATGTAAGTCGTTTAACAAAGTAGCAGCGAAGAATACAATTAGGTGAGGGGATTGAATGAGTCGATGCAAATTCTTGAAGTAGGGCCGAATCTCTTCCAATCCAAATTTCAATCAGAGTTTAACTTGGATAGGATTTTGAGAGGAGGCCCTTGGTCCTTTGATAATCAGCTACAATTACTTCAACGGTGGAAGGAGGGTATGACTCTGGGAAATATCCGATTGGAGTCTGCATCCCTTTGGGTTCAAATATGGGATGCACCATTTGATATGGTTTCCCCTTAAGTAGCAAAGGAAGTGGGGAGTCGACTGGGCGAGGTTGAGGAGGTGGAATGGAAGAAAAGGAAGGATCATATTTGTATGTTTATGAGAGTCCGAGTGGCCTTACCAATTTCAAAACCTATTTGAAGGGGAGGTCTTATTGCTGGATCGAATGGTGTGAAAACGTGGGTATCTTTTAAGTATGAGAAATTGCCCATTTTTTGTCACTATTGTGGAATTTTAGGTCATGGTCTGAAGCATTGTGCAGCCCATTATGCAATGGAGAAAAAAGGAGAACGTATTGAATACCAGTATGGCGATTTTCTCAAGGCAGTGGAAGGTCATCCAAGAGCTTTAACTTCTAAAGATGCAAGTCAGACGTCTTTCACTGAGGAGGGCACGGAATGTGAAGCAAAGAAGATCTCTGTATAGGTGGAGCAGTGTGGTTCGGTGGGGAAAACGGCAACGAACATGGTTGATCTTGGAAACCCTAGCAACGTTGACAACCTTGAGTCTGTGATTTAAGGAACGGTTGCTGAAATCATGCATATTGATAGCATGAGTAATTACTCCCATGCAGACGTGAAGGGTTCAAACTCAAAAAGTGGAGAAACTAGTTCGAAAAAAAAAGGATAATGGACAGCCTAGCACCGATTTAAATGAAGATCTTGATAACGTAGGATTTAATTCTAAACCTACTGAGGGCCAAGTGGATGCTATACTGATAGAACGCCAAGGTCAGGACCTGGATATGCTTACTTCAAGTTCGGATATGATTGGGCCAAGCAATTATAAGCCCAAAGGTACTTGGACCTGTATAAACAAAATGGACTCGGCGAGGGTGGAGAGCCACCCTTGCCTAGAGCAATGAGGCTGTTAAGCTGGAACTGCCAAGGGCTTGGGAACCCTTGGACAGGTTGAAGCCTTTGCAAGATTGTGAGGGAGCAAGTTCCCACAGTATGTTTTCTAATGGAGACTAGACTTGATAAGGAAGGTTTTAAGAAATTGTATGGAAATTTACCCTTTCAGAATAAGATCATTGTTAAACAACCAAATTCTGGGGGAGGATTGGCTTTTTTATGGAAGAATGATGTGAGATTGGAGATTATCAATTTCACTACTAACCATGTCTTGGCCAAAGTCACGGAAGAAGATGGTTATGTTTGGTACCTAACTGGTTTCTATGGGTGGCCAAATGCACAACAGAAAGAAAATTCATGGAGACTCTTAAAATATTTACAAACCTTTGTAGTGGGACCATGGGTGGTGATTGGAGATTTTAATGCATAATTACATGCTTCAGAGAAGAAAAGTGCAAGACAGCCACAATTTTCACAGATTGAAGCCTTTAGGGAGACCTTGAGTTCTTGTCAACTTCAAGACCTTGGATTTAAGGGATGTCCCTACACTTGGAGTAATAAGAGACCTGGGGAAGCTAATACTAAGATTTGGCTTGATAGAAGTGTTGCCAATAAAGAATGGACTGACAGATTTCAGCTGAGTAGAATTGTGCACTTGTCAACTCATGCATCGGATCACCTTCCACTTTTATTACATGTTCAATCCTTTTCACAACCAAGGCAGCAACGTGAGAGAAGTTTTAGGTTTGAGGAGTCATGGTTGCTTCAGTCTGAATGTACAGATGTTATTCAAGAGGCTTGGGAGAAGGCAGGAGAGGATAAGGTCGGTTTGGTTGCAATATAGGAAAAAATAAAGGCTTGTGGAGCGGACCTTATGGCTTGGGGTTCTCCAATAACTAATCCAAATACTATTGCCATCAAGGAAATTTAAAAGCAGCTGGACAAATTGAATGAGGCCTAACTTACTGAAGCTTCTAAAGTTGAATTTTTGAGTTTGAGCAAAAGGATGGATGAACTTCTACAAAAGCAAGAAATATACTCAGCCCAACAGTCTAGAATAAATTGGCTGAAACATGGGGATAGGAATACTAAATTTTTTCAAGCCAAAGCATCACAAAAAAGAAGGAAAAATTATATAAGAGGTATCTGGAATTCACAGGGGCAGTGGGTGGAGAATTTGGAGGAGGTGGTTGAGGTAGCCTCAGACTACTTTGATAACCTTTTTCATGCAGGAGTGGGAGATCAGATGGAGGAGTGCTTGGATGCGGTGGAGAGTATGGTGACTGATGACATGCAAGAATTCCTGTCCACTAAATTTACTACTAAAGAAGTGAAGGTGGCCTTATTTCAAATGGGACCAACAAAAGCTCCACGCCCTGATGGTATGAATGCCCTTTTCTATCAAAATTTCTAGCATATTGTGGGTGATTCTGTTGTTTTAGCTGTTTTGGATTTTTTAAATAATGGTAACATGTTACCTGATATTAATCATACAAATATTATGCTTATTCCTAAAGTTAAAAATCTGGAGAGAATGTCTAAGTTTAGACCTATAAGTTTGTGGAATGTTATTTACAAAATTATTTCCAAGGTCTTGGCAAACAGATTGAAACAGGTACTGCCTCAGATTCTATCACCTACACAAAGTGCTTTTGTACCGGGACGATTGATCACTGATTTGTTGGTGGCCTATGAGACACTTCATACCATGCATTCCAGAAAAAAGGGGAAGAACGGCTCCTTGGCACTGAAGCTTGATATCAGCAAGGCTTATGACCGAGTTGAGTGGCATTTCCTTCAAAGTATTATGGAGAAGATGGGGTTCACAGCTGGTTGGATTGAGAGGGTGATGAGCTGTATTACAACACCATCCTTTTCTATTCTGGTGAATGGGAAACCTTACGGAATGATCCATCCATCTAGAGGAATCCGTCAGGGAGATCCAATATCACCATACTTATTTCTCTTGTGTGCAAAAGGCCTTACTGCACTGTTAAAAAAAGTTGAATCAGAAGGGAGGATCAAGGGAGTTTCCATTTGTAGAGGGGCACCAAAGGTTACTAACCTTATGTTTGCAGATGATTCATTGCTATTTTGTCAGGCAACTCGGGCTAAAGGAGAAACTATAGCAGAGATCCTCCAAACCTATGCAAGAGCTTCTGGGCAAAGTATTAATTTGGAAAAGTCTTTAGCTTACTTTAGCAATAATACTTCGGAAAGGCAGAAAGGCCAGATTTTGAAGATTTTAGGAGTACAGGAGGTAGATCCGTTTGTAAATTATCTTGGTCTACCAACTTTGATTGGGAGGGCCAAGTATAACACCTTCTCATACTTGAAGGACAGAATCTGGAAGAAGCTCCAAGGATGGAAGGGTATGTTGTTGTCTTGAGCTAGCAAAGAAATCATCATCAAGGCTGTGGCATAGTCCATACCCACATACACTATAAGTGTATTTCAAATCCCTTTGAAATTTTGCGTTTTTGGTGGGGTCAAATTGGCAATGAACGAAAAATTCATTGGAAGAGTTGGGATAAACTAACGGCTTCAAAAAAAGGAGGAATGGGTTTTCGAGATTTGAGAGTTTTTAATCTAGCTATGCTGGCCAAGCAAGGTTGGAGGATGGTTCAAGGCAACGAATCTCTGCTCTATCAATGTTTTAAAGCAAGGTACTTTCCGAGATCATCATTCCTTAGGGCTAAAGAATCCCCTAATTGCTCATGTGTGGAGGAGTTTGATGGCAGCACAACCTGTTCTTCAATCCGGTCACTATTGGAGGGTTGGTAATGGAACTTCAATCAATGCCTTGAAGGATTGGTGGTTGCCTAATTTTCCAACAAACAAAGTCCTACATTCGGTTCAGGAAAATTTGGGTGATTTGATGGTGGCGGATTTGATTAATCTGGAGCTGAACGTATGGAAATATAAGGATATCATGGCTATATTTCACAGGAAAGAAGTTGAAGCTATATACCAAATACCATTGAGCCAAAGAAATGTCCCTGATTCTATATTTTGGCTGCGTAATTCAAGGGGTTTATTCATTGTCAAGTCAGCTTATCATATGGCTAGGAGGCTTTTAGTTGATGAGAATCGGGGTGGAACATCTAGGGGATGTGCTGCAAAAAATGTATGAATTGCAATATGGAAGCTTCGGCTCTCGAACAAAATAAAAGTATTTGCATGGAGAGCTTGCCATGAGATCCTACCTACAACAATGAACCTGGCCAAAAAAAGGGTAATTAATGATGATAAATGCTCGGTCTATACAAGGGAAACAGAGTCCACCATTCATGCACTGTGGGATTGTGCAATAGTCCAAGATATTTGGGCTGGAAGTTCTCGAAAACTGCAGAAGGGTAGACACGGCCAAATTAATATGTTGCACCTGATGGAGAAATTCATCGAGCGCCTTACTATAGATGAGTTTGAATTATTTTGGACCCAAGCGTGGATGGTATGGAACCAGCGTAACAGCTTGCTACATGGAGGAAAAATGAAGGTTTCGAGTAGCTTGAATAAAAGGGCAGATAAGTATATTGAAGACTTCAAGCACGCCCAAACCCAGTTGAATGCTCAAATGAGGCAATAACCAAGCGAAGATACATGGTAGCCACCACCAACAGAGGCATACAAACTGAACTTTGATGCAGCTGTATTTTTGGATTCAGGCAGATCAGGCTACGGTGCAATTATTCAGAATGAAAAGGGAGAGGTTATGGCTGCTATGACGGCTAGTGGTCCGATGGTGCGCACAAGTGATGAAGCAGAACTTCTTGCTTGCCGAAGAGCCATAGAATTTGCTATGTATGCTTGATTTTTGAGGATAATAATTGAGGGGGACAACATTAATGTTATTCATGCCATCTCTTCTTCAGTGGAAAACACTTCACCATTTGGTAATGTTGTGGATGATATTCGACATTTGATGTGGTGTTTGCAATGGTTTAGTATTTGCTGTATTAGGAGGGGTGCGAATCGAGTAGCACATACTTTGGTCCAATATGCTATAAATAATTTTGATAAGGATGTATAATACTGGATGGAGGACTCTCCCCCACTAACAATGGATGCTTTTTTTTTTTGATCATGACCTTTCACTTATTTAATTGAATAAATAGTCCATTTTCAAAAAAAAAAAAAAAAATTCATTAATCTTTATTAAATTAGTCCAAATTGTAAAAAATAAATTTATTAAAACCACTTAAAAAAAATGATCATGCGCAACGCATGTACTCGCGGACATTAAAACAATAGACTTATTATTTTATTTTATTATTTTGGTGCAGTCCTTGATAAGTAACTCTGGAGTCTGAACCTCCACGAAGGTTGAGTCTCTCTTTACAGTCTTACTCTCTTTAGCAGCTATGAACAGAGAAGGTGCGAGTTAAGGAAGAAAGCAGTGGAAAACACTAGCCTTCCACACACACAACTACTCTCCTGTTGCTACCATACGCCGTTCCTCTCCAACTCCAACCTTCCAAACCTTTTTTTTTTTTTTTTTTTTTTTTTTAAGCAAAGCATGCTAATCCTACACTCCTGCGCACCATTTCCTCAACCGCCAACCATTCTATGCCCCAACTTTTCCCTCCAAAACAACCGCTTCGCGCCATTTTTGTTGACCGTTAAGCTTTCGAATCCGAGCTATGCTCGAACCAAAACGTTTCTGTGTAAAGCTAATGCCAGTCGAAGACAGAAATTAAATACCCACAACTTGCAAAGAGAAATTGAAGAAGAAGATGATGAATTTGAAGATGAAGATGAAAATGAAGATGAAGATGAAAGTGAAGATGGAGATGGAGATGGAGATATAGATGGAGATGAAGATGAAGATGAGTTTTCAGCTTGGGGTAGATTTAGAAGGAGAGAAGAAGAGAATGACTTCGATCGAGACCCCGAAATTGCTGAAATTCTTGGTCATTCTGTGGACGACCCGGAAAAGTTTCGGTCAAAAGTAAGCTATGCATTGTGAAAACTTATTTTGAGGAAAAAATTTCACGGGTTTTTGTTTTTTCACCTTAAAGATTTGGTTTTTAGTGTTGGTTTTATGTTTTAAGGGTGAATTATTACATGGGTGTTTTTGTGTTTTGGTATTTGTATTCTTGGAAATGTTTGACAGGGATTGTTTTGAGGGGATAGCAGATATGGTATTGTGGATTTTGGGGTTTTTGTGTGTGTGTGAGAGAGAGAGAGTTGAAATGGGGTTTATTGGATTGCAGATGAAGGAGAGGTTGAAGAAGAAAAGGAACAAAATATTGCAGGCAAAGGCTGGTTCAGCAAAACCAATGAAAGTGACATTCAACAAGTAAGTTTGAATACATGGGAACATTAATTATGTGGTTATGCTATTGCAAATTTAGTGGTACACAAGGTAATGGTGATTTTGTGCTAACTATGCACACATGATTGCTTTCCATAAGATTTGTGTAATATTTCCAGTCTGTGTTGGCAGCTTAGCGCTGAATTGTTTAAAAAAAAAAACCACCTTTTGTGGGCAAGCAAACCAAATTGAGGAGAGGATACTAGGAACACAAGCTCTGAAAGTATATTGATGTCACTGCCCATTTTGTGAGGCTCTGGAAGGAGACAAAAAGGGATTTGATTGGTTCATTCTACATAATAATGTATGGAAATTGGGAGCCAGAAATTTGGGGTATCACAAATGAAGTTATCCATGAAAATGCTTGAAATTATTAATAACCAGTGACATTGAATTACTGCCATCATGTAAGCTTATAATAGGCCATTCCAGCCAAACATGTTTTCTCCAAACAAACCATTTTAAAACTGGGCTTATTCAATCCTTGTTGATTGATAATTGGTAGGATTGGATTTATTAAGTCATACTGATAAGTTGAGTACATAAACGCTTTTGCATACACCATTTATGGTTGTGCAGTCCATCATGTTTGTCAGTTGAACAAAGTTTCCTCAAGGTCAGCTGAACCAAGTTTTCTTGAGGGCCAAAAGTTCTTTAACTGCCTTTTTTAGATTCTTGGACTCAATATCTTCCATCAACTTCTTTTCTTTTTCATTTTTTAACTGAAGACAAATGAAATCTTCCATCAACTTCTAATCATGGAGTTATTACAACACTTACATATCATTTCCTCCTTCATAAACTTACTCTTTGACAGCTGGTGCTTCCAGATTCAAATACTCAGACTCATACATATGGCTCGAATTCTACAACAATCCGTTGGAGAAAGATATTACTTTAATTTGTGATGTACGTGACTATTCTCTAACTTAACAATAACCTCTCTGCAAGATGAAGTTAATGACTTTATTTTTTGTTCTTTTAGTATCCTGGTTTGAAGTCCAGTGACTTAATTGATATGTTTGTTTGTAGACCATTCGATCATGGCACATAATTGGACGTCTTGGCGGATGCAATTCTATGAATATGCAGGTAAAATTTCATCTTCATAAAATTTTGATCCAGATACTTGTCATAGCCCCACCATATATGGAATGCAAGTTTATTTCCAATAGCCATATGGGTTCTTTGTTACTCACACAATGCACAATGTCATTCCTGCAGCTGTCACAAGCTCCTATGGATAATAGACCAAGTTATGATGCTATTCAGGGAGCAAACACAACACCAACCGCGTTTTACAATATTGGGGATCTTGAGATTCAAGACAACTTGGCACGAATCTGGTGGGGACCGTTTTAAAATTCTAAATAATGGATGCAAGTTTTCTCTATATCCTTGATGATGCTCAATTTACATGTGCTGATTTTTGTGTGTGGGTGTGTATAATTTCAAAGGGAAGTAGATGCAGATTAAGGCATTACATATATTATACATGCACACACAATACGTGCACACAACCACACACAAACGGAAGATTGATGATTATTCCTCATAAATCTGATAATTTTTTACAGGGTGGATATTGGGACCAGTGAGCCATTGCTTCTGGATGTTTTGATAAATGCATTGACACAGATAAGCTCCGAGTAAGCTCAGCACATCTCATTTCTTTTCAATTTTTTTGTTAGTTTTATTGACTCAGTTATTATTATTAAAGTTTGGACTGGAAATAATTATCTTCCTGCACGCAATCCTTTGAACCCCACTACAAATAAGAAATTAGTTTCTACGAAATAGAAATTTCAAGAGAATGATAGTTGCAGATTTCCAAATACTGATTAATTTGTCTCTACATTTCTGAGTGTTTTTTTTTTTTTTTTTTTTTTACTTAGGAATGTGTAGTTAGATATACGCATATGCATATGCTAACAGCTAGGATTGCTTTGTTCTCTCTTTCAGCTCCTTAAATGGTCTTGCCTTCTTAGATAAGTTTTGTTTCTGATGTTTGTCTGTTGGTTTTTTGGCCGTATTTTTGTGTGTACTTAAAAGGTTCTTATGTTCTATCTCAAAAAAGCTTCTTACCCCTTTACCTTTCATTTAACAGCATGGTTGGAATTAAGCAATTGACATTTGGTGGATCTGAATTTGAGAACTGGAAAGAGAACTTGAAATCAGAGGATGCAGGTTACAGCGTACACAAGATTTAGCATACTTGCTGTACACCCAGGGAAATGTTGATGAAATGGCTACATTCTTCACTTGCTTAATTTCTTTGCCAGTTCTAAAGGGCAAGGACTGGGTGCAAACAGTCTTGAATGCAAATATTATAGACCATAGAGTGCTGGTTTTAGGCACATGTACCTGTGTTGTTGAGTGTAGAAATGTATATTTCAGACTGGTAGATCAAGAGGAGGCACTAAGGGAAGGCATTTAAATTGGTTGCAGTCTTATATCAATTGATGAAAATTTTCCCATTTCACTTTCCTGCTAGGACAGTGTGCATGAGCATTGAAGGTAGTAAGTGTCCATGAGGACATCACATGCACACTTTATTTGTAAGAGGTTAATGTTTATTACACACTCGCCGTTGCACACTCATCATAGTATCATACACACTGCCACGTAGGTTGAAACCGTAGCGTGTATGGAGTATGCAATGATAAATGTGTAATAAGATTTCCGTTTGCAAAATTTGCAGCACACGCTCCCCCAACTGGCTACTTCCATTCCTGAGCACATAAAACATGTAGACACGCTGAAAGGGTCTAGCCATAGGAAAGCAAATTTCAAATTTCACACCTGATAAACATTGTTTTTATAGCAGGCGTAAAAAAGGCATACAATGTGGGTTGTAACTGTGAAGAGGTTTGTGCTTTTTGCTGATTCTCTTGGCGTGGTTGCCATATCTTCAAGAGCCCTCAGTGAGCAACCTGTGAACCAAGCTGTATTAAAATTATATATACTACCCAATATATAATTAGACTACAATCCCACAGCTAACCTTTTTTCCACACTCCACTCTCAAAAATTCCCAAATCAATGAAATCTAACTCAGATTTAGACAGTTGACTCAAAGAAACTGCATAACCCAACTTAAGGCTGGCTGGCCAGCCTCTAAAATGCTTTGCAACTACCCTTAACACTTCACATCTCACTCAGGACAACCACAAATAATCAGCTCCCCCTTCTCCTATTTGGCTATGGTGCCAATCGTCCATAAACGAGCATTACAACATCAAATTTCCTAGAATCTTTAAAAAACAAAAACAAAAATCAACAATTTATAGGAAATGAAACCAACATTTATCACATTAACTAACTTATGAAAGGCCAAGAGCCTTCTACAAAGACGTTTAGGATTCAAATCTTCCTCTCTTGTTGTAACTTTCGAATTATCCACACACACACAAAAAAAAACTTATGAAAGGGAAAAATATGAAAACTAAACTCATCTAATTTATAACCATTTAATCCCTAAAGTTTTAGATTGCCAAGACTCAAACACTAACTAGTATAACTTATTTTTTAGGGCCTGTTTGGAATGGAGGAAGACAGAGAGAAGAGGAGAGGGGAGGTGGTTGGAATGTTCTCCTCCATCCAAAGATAAGGTTAGATTATACAGACAGAGATTTCGTTACTTATTGGTTCGAGAGGGGATGAACTGTGGGTCTGCACTTTTGATAACTTCAATGTCCCCATTCCAAGTGTTTTTTACTTTGTTTCAATTTCTAAAACAAACTCGAATTCCCTTTCTTGTCTTGGAGTTTGGTCGGAGTTGATTGTGGAATCATTGCACATCACTCCTTGCTAGGTTAGGCCTGTTTATGCCGCACTATTACCACTGACTTATACTTGAACCCCATATGAGAGAGTCTATTTAGTAAGCCTAACAATGTCATAATAATGTATAGACCCATATCACAAACATGACCTGTAAACACCCCATTTTACAACTTGCATTTAACCAATATTAAGGGTAAAATAGTAATGTTGCAACAAGAGCATGATCATAATTTCAATAGGTAGATCTTCAGATTTGTGATACAAAACAAATATTGATGCCCTAACGATCACAATGGTATGTCATGGGCTTTGATCGGACTACCTGATCAAAAGTTATTATACAAACAATTTTCAAAGATCGTGGCTCACCTACATAATGGGTCCGATCACGTCCTATTTTAAACACTTAATTTTGATCGGTTCCAACAAGAACTAATTTAAAATTAATTAAGTGTGAATTTTGATTGGATTTCATTTTATTTTTTTAAGAAATTAAAAAAAAAAAAAAAGTTTTCCTTTACGGCATCTTATCTGCTCTTTTGAAAAACAATTTGGATAGAGAAAAAAATATGATCCATGAAAATTTTCAAAAATAACAGAAAATGCTAAAAAAAAACGTTACTATTTTCAGTGGCAATTTGAATTGCATTTTTAGCCTAGAAAAATTGAAATTTGGTTTTCTCTATTTCTAGAAAAGTTGTAGAGAATTGAATTTCCTTTCATAAAAAACCAATCCCAAATCATTTGGAATTTTAAGCAGAAAGTTACAGCCAAAATAAGAAACAGGTGCAGAAGTAACACAAATTCAGCATCATCTTCAACTTGCTTTCAAAATTTCAAATGGGGATCAACACCAAATCTGTTCAAGTTTATCTAATAGGCTTATCCCCTCCCTTAGCTTCAGAAGAAAACTTTTGAAAAACAAGTTGGATAGAGAAACAGATACATTCTATGAAAAATTTCAAAAAAAAAAAAAAAAAACAGAAAAATGCTCAAAAAACGTTACTATTTTCAGCAGCAACTTGAATCTCATTTTTGGCCTGGAAAACGTTGAAACTTGGTTTTCTCTATTTCTGGATAAGTTGTAGAGAATTGAATTTCCTTTCAAAAAACACCAATCCCGAATCAATTGTAATTTTGAGCAGAAAGTTAGAGCCAAAATACGAA